>NC_136432.1:232229453-233603203 GCF_052849685.1 Lactuca virosa | reverse complement strand
TGCTGGATTTCAGAACGGTTATATGCTAAGATGGTCATGCCCTCTGTCACTTCTCATCTGGTTCATCCTTACTTGATAGTCTTGAAGTACAAAACACAGAATTAATAAAATACCTTTAATCAAACACTAAATAAAATAAAGAGTTATAAAAACTCTTATAAATATACCTACATATTATAAAGATCATCCATTTAAATCGCAACTTAAGATTTTAGGCCAAAACCGAATCCTAGAGTTAGTACAGTACTGCGGCTGCACCACAACAAGACATAGAATGCGTAACTAAGTCTTATTATGGTACGACCGAAAGACGCCTAAGCCTGGATGCCGTAAAACCTAAACGCTTAAGGATTTATGTACCGATAGCTTAGTACCATTTGTTAAGAAATTAGGTCGAGGCATGCACCTTGAGGATTTTTGGATCGGTAGCTTAAGCTGACATCCTGAAGATTAGAGTCTCAGATCAAGATCTATTATGAAAGGATTCAACACTTAGTTTGGAATGGTACACCTTGAGGATATCCGAATTAGAGACATGTATCTGACATACCCCTCATATAGAGATTCAGAGGAGATACGGTATTATCTACTATATACTTATAGTAGGAAGTTATATCTATTTTATGATTCTTATACTATCTCTCATAAACATCTTTCTGTTTGATGTATTATGTATGATATTAAAGCGATATGGAGACAATATGGGCTTGGGTGTAGTATCCTTACCCGAAAGACAACCAAGTTGTGCCACACACACCAGAGACAGAGAGTGACTATGAACCGACGATGTCATTACCCCTACCCCCGTATCAGTTGAGGAGGATGATGAGCCGTTTGAAGACGAATAAGAGCTCATTGAGTAGGATGAGCAGCATGACGGGGAGTTCGACGGAGAATAAGCAGACAACTCACCTTATCCAAATTCATCTTCTCATGATGACCCTATTGAGCATACTGAGACTCGGGAGGAGGACACTACTGAATCGGCGCCATCCCTGGAGATTGTTGACCCACTACCCCATCTTCTAGCCGATCCTTCGGAAATCATGCTTCGGGGCCTAGGACGATAACCACCCCAAGAAAATCCATCCCTATGCCATCCCGGAAAAGGGAAGCCTCACCTTCATCATCGCCTAGGTCATCAAAGAAGCCTTACCCCACCCACAAATGGACTCCACAGGTAGACGAATGGATTAGGGAGGAGAGAGTTTTGTATTACAAGGTTGGAGAATCCTCCCATACATGTTCACGCGATCCCATTCTAAAGGATCCCATGGATAGGGCGATCTCAGTGTTAGTTATGTGAGTAGCATGACACGGGGATCATGTACATCAGGTAGAGGAGGATCGTGATTCAGTGAGGAGAGAGATCAGGTTACTAACTAGTGGAGTTAGAGATTTAGAGCAGGAAAGGGATGTAAATGAGATGAGGATCCTCTGTGCATACGACCATATGGAGGAGACGCATTCTTTTGTTCAGTTTTAGCATATTCAAATCGAGGGTTTAGAGTAGCGTATGAAGGAGTTAGAGTTGAGGTTGGTAGTGTCAAAGATCGGTGTGATAACTATGGAGGTGATGATCAGTTTCCTACAACACCAGTTGGCACAGTTAGTGGCTTGGATAGTGGTTTATTTTGGTATGTGATAGATAGTTCCAACTAGGAAAGTTGGGAACTATATTTTTCGGTTTGAAGGAGGAAAAAGTAGTATAGCAGATAATAGGATATTGTTATGTATTTTGTATGTAAATTAGATACACTTCCTATTCAAACCACATTATTGTACACTTTTGGGAAATCCTGATGTGAAAATTAATGGAAATCTATATAAGATCCTATTGTATATCGTGTTACTTGTTTGATTTGTTTTCTTGATATAGTTAACTCTCTTAACTAAATTTTCAAAGAAAACCTCAAAACTTATCATAAAAACTAACTTATAACATAAATATACATTCATGCATCGCACAAGGAGAAACCAGGGACAACCAATCCCAAATCTATGAATTTGGCTGTGATTGAGGCTTTAGTGGCCCAACGCATCGTTGATGCAATTGCAAACCTAGAAACCAATATGAACATAGATTCAAGAGGTAATAAAGGTGAGAGTTCGCATGGAGATAACATCGGTCCAACTAGGGTTTGTTAATCTAAATATTTTATGAACTATAAACCAAAGTACTTACATGGAAGCGAAGGTGTAGTTGGTTTGACTCGATGGATAGAGAAGATGGAGTCTGTCTTTGAGATAAGCTTCTGTGCGGAAGACTGCAAGATGAAGTTCGCCACTTGTACTCTAGAAGACGCAATCCTATGTTGGTGGGCTAATTATATGAAAACCATGGGCATTAATGCAGTGAATGCAATGGTCTGGAACGAGCGGAAGTAGCTCATGATTGAAGAATACTGTCCCTCGTGAAGAAATGCAGAAACTAGAACAAGAGTTGTGGAATTTGATGATGAAGGAAGTTGTCATTTCTACTTATATAAAGCGTTTCAATGAGCTTGCCACCTTATGTCCCAGAATGGCCACTCTGGAATATAAGAAGATAGAAAGGTACATTTAGGGTCTGCCCCAGCCCATTCAAGGTTTACTCACAACCTCAAAGCCAACCACCTATGATAGCATTAATAGACTAGCCTTCAGCATGACGAATCAAGAAATACATCGCGGTACAATGTTCCAGAAGGCTGATCTCCCAAGGGTGGAGAATAGGAAAAGGAATTTTGGAAAGGAATCCAAAGAAAGGGCTATGCAACCAGCAGGAAAGAAGCAGGAAGAGGTTCAAGCATTTGTGGTTACGACAACCCCAGCTGGGACTACCACTGGAAGTAGTCTGAAATGCAATGAGTGTGGGTATCGTCATACCGGAGCCTGTTGGATCTGCACCAACTGCAGAAAGAAAGATCACCTTGCCAATAGATGCAGAACCCCACCAAATCCAGGAACCGCAGCAGCAGAAGGTCGAGAGTGTAATGAGTGCAAGGAAGTTGGAAATATCAAGAAGAATTGTCCAAGGTTGATAGAACAAGGAGGAGATGTTAGTAGTCGAGTGTTGTGATAGGATCCATAGAATCCGTCCAAGATCCGATGGTAGTTACAGGTACATTTCTAATCAATGACTTATATGCAAATTTACTTTTCGATACTGGTGCCGATAGAAGCTATATTATTCTAGAGTTTAGAAATTTATTAAACCACCCATCTAGTAAAGTTAGGGAAGCCTATAAACTAGCAATGGCTAACGGCCAAGTCGGTAGTACCCAAGAAATACTTAAGAAATGTACATTAACATTAGACAATCATACCTTTCTCGTCGACCTTATGCCTATGGTCATTGGAAGTTTCAACGCTATCATGGGTATGGATTGGTTATCCCCTAACCACGTCGAAGTTTTATGCTTTGAAAATACATTACGTCTACCCCTGTCAAACGGAGAATCCTTAATTGTCTACATGGATAAAACTAGTAGAAACCTTAGTATCATCTCCTTCATGAAGGCCAGAAAATACTTGCAGAAAAAGTATTACGCCTTCCTAGCTCATATTGTCGATATGAAAGACAATAAGAAGAAGAATATTAAGGAAGCACCTCAAGTGTGCGACTACCCTGATATATTCCCTGAAGATCTAAGACGACTGCTGGCAACTCGACAAGTAGAGTTTCGGATTGATCTAGTTTCAAGAGCCGCCCCAGTAGCAAAGTCTCGTTATAGATTGGTACCATCGGAGATGCAAGAGCTTTCCAGCCAACTATAAGAACTTCTTGAAAAGGGTTTTATCTGACCAAACTTCTTGCCTTGGGGAGCATCCATTCTATTTGTCAAGAAGAAGGACAGATGTTTCCGGATATGCATCAACTATAGAGAGCTAAATAAGTTGACCATTAAGAATTGATATCCACTTCCCCGAATAGACGATCTCTTCGATCAACTACAAGGATCCGGTTACTTCTCTAAGATCGACTTGAGATTTGGATAACATCAACTCCGAGAAATGGAAAAGGACATTCCAAACACTGCTTTTAGAATCCGATACAGCCATTATGAGTTCTTGGACATGCCTTTTGGACTAACCAATGCCCCAACTATTTTTATGGATCTCATGAATTGAGTATGCAAGCCCAACTTGGATAAATTCGTTATAGTATTCATTAATGATATTCATATCCACTCATAAACCAAGGAAGAGAATAGGCAGCATCTTCGAATGATCCTAGAGCTATTAAGGAAAGAAACGTTGTACACAAAATTCTCTAAGTGTGAGTTTTGGATAAGAGAAGTACACTTTCTCGGACATGTGGTAAGCAACAAAGGTATTCATGTCGACCCTTCCAAGATTGAGGCTGTGAAGGATTGGGAAGCGCCCAAGACACCGACTTAAGTTCGTCAATTCTTAGGACTTGCTGGCAATTACCGAAAATTCATAAATAATTTCTTCCGTATAGCCAAAACCCTCACAACATTTACCCAAAATGAAATAAAATTTGTTTGGGGAAAATAAGAAGAAGCAGCTTTCCAAAAGCTGAAGGAAATGTTGTGCAGTGCACCAATACTATCCCTTGCAGAAGGTACTAATGATTTCGTAGTATATTGTGACAATTCACATCAAGGACTAGGATATGTATGGAAGAAAGTGTATAATATACATGGATCAAAAGTGTCTACAACATAACTTCGATCAGAGAGAGCTCAACATGAGACAAAGGGGATGGTTAGAGCTGCTGAATGAATAAGATTGTGAGATTCGTTATTATCCAGGCAAGGCTAACATCATAGCTGGCGCCTTAAACCGAAAAAAATTAGTTGAGCCTCGTAGAATCGAAGCACTCATGATGAATATCCAATCTAGCCTAATCTCACAGATTAGAAGTGCTCAACTTGAGACTTTAACGGAAGAAAACATTGAGGAAGAAGGCCTCATGGGAATGGAAAAGCAACTAGAGACCAAGGATAATGGAACGAGATACTTCATGAACCGAATATGGGTTTTCTGAAGCTTGGATATATCAAGGAACTAGTTTTAAATGAGTCTCATAGGACTAGATATTCCCTCCATTTTGAAGCAGACAATATGTATTTGGCCTTAAAAACTCTTTATTGGTGGCCAAATATGAAGGTTGAGACTACGACCTACATAAGTAAACGCCTAACATGTTCCAAGGTCAAGGCAGAACATCAATGACCCTCAGGATTATTGCAACAACCAGAGATACCCGAGTGGAAGTGGGATCAGATCGTAATGGACTTTGTGACCAAATTACCGAAGACTACTGCTGGTTATAAAACTATATAGGTAGTTGTTGATAGATTAACCAAGTCTGTCCACTTTATACCAATAAAAGAGAAGGATAAGATGGAGAAGCTAACCAGGACGTACCTTAGAGAGATAGTCATATTGCATGGTGTACCGTTATCTATTATCTCTGAAAGAGATAGCAGATTTACTTCCCGATTCTGGACACGTTTGCAAAAATCCCTTCGTACTCGTGTGACAACCCGAAAATTTCTGTCTTATAAAACCATTTAATTCAATCAAAAGTCAGACTTGTTTCTGCTATCTTTTAGCATTGTTAAGGGTCTGTTTGAGTGTTCTAAACCTAGTACATTCAAGGATTGGGTGTTAGGAAGTATCTGCTGGAGTTCATTGTGCAGCATTCAGCCGAAAAACTCCAAGTGTTGGAGTTTACGGCCGTAAGCCAGAGATTACGGCCGTGAACTCTCTACTGGCAGTAAACTCCTTCCATATACACGATATTCATTCATTTTCCTTCACTTCTCACACGTCCAAGTCAAGAAAGTCAATTCTCTCTCAAGTATCATCATGATTTTTCATCCTAATCTTCCAAAGTGTAAGTGATTCTTCCATTTGTTAGTTGATAACCTTGCTTAATCTAGTGAAACCCTATGATTTCATCTCTTTTGGGTAGATCTTCAAATCTTCATCACTTACACCAAGAACACCAAGAACAGATACTAGTTCTTGAACCGTGAACACCCCTTCAAGCTTCAAAACGTAAGTAATCTTCTATATACTAGTTATCCTATAGAAGCTCTTAACATATACCCTTGAAAAAAACCATTTCCAAGAACAATAAGAGTTTACGGCCATGAGCATCTCTCTTGGCTGTAAACCCTCCTCAAGATCTCCCCTGACCGTAAACACCTTGGCCGTAAACCACCTTGGCCGTAAACACCAAGGCCGTGAACACACTTGTGTGGCCGTAAACCCCCTTAGTGCAATCACATGTGATTGTAACACTTCCTTCCAAGTGTTTCCTAGTCCCTAAGGTGGTTCCAATACATGATTAGTTTTTATATACACTAATTATATCCATATATGTGTCATTATATGCTTAATAGGATCCGTTTGTGCTCGAGACTTCACTTGACACTTAGCATCCAATATCAACTCATCATTTGAATCACCTACAAAGGTGAGTTCATACCCCCGTATTTTCATAGATTTCACTGTTTTAAGGGGGGGGGGGGGATATATATATATAAACTTATCAAAATGGATTTCAGTTATCATCAATTCAATTGATTTTCAAAGATTGTGTTAAAATGACATTAAGTCACCAAACGTATTTCAAAATATTAAATTTCTTTTAAATGTTTTTATAAACTTATATTTTTCCCCATACATCATATATATATATATATATATATATATATATATATATATATATATATATATATATATATATATATATATATATATATATATATATATATATATATATATATATATATATATATATATATATATGTGATCCCACTCGACGAAATCGAGATCTATGAGAGCCTTAACTTCGTGGAAGAACCAGTAAAGATCATGGACTGAGAGGTCAAGCCAACGAAGCAAAGCCGTATTCCTATAGTGAAGGTTTGCTGGAATGCCAAGCGAGGACCTGAATTCACCTGGGAGCGCGAGGATCAAATGAAACTGAAATATCCTCATCTTTTTACTTAGTTATTTGTAATTTCTTAATTGCTTAAACTCTAATTTTGGGACAAAATTCTCTCTAACGGGGGGATGATGTGACAACCCGAAAATTTCTATCTTATAAAACCATTCAATTCAATCAAAAGTCAGACTTGTTTCTGTTATCTTTTAGCATTGTTAAGGGCCTGTTTGAGTGTTCTAAACCTAGTACATTCAAGGATTGGGTGTTAGGAAGTATCTACTGGAGTTCATTGTACATCATTCAGCCGGACAACTCCAAGTCTTGGAGTTTACGGCCGTAAAGCAGAGATTACGACCGTAAACCCTTGGTTGTCCGTAAACTCATTCCATATACACGATATTCATTCATTTTCCTTCACTTCTCACACATCCAAGTCAAGAAAGTCAATTCTATCTCAAGTATCATCAATATTTTTCATCCTAATCTTCTAAAGTGTAAGTGATTCTTCCATTTGTTAGTTGATAACCTTGCTTAATCTAGTGAAACCCTATGATTTCATCCATGATTTCATCTCTTTTGGGGTAGATCTTCAAATCTTCATCACTTACACCAAGAACACCAAGAACACATACTAGTTCTTGAACCGTGAACACCCTTCGTGCTTCAAAACGTAAGTAATCTTCTATATATTAGTTATCCTATAGAAGCTCTTAACATACACCCTTGAAAACAACAATTTCCAAGAACAATAAGAGTTTACGGCCATGAGCATCTCCCTTGGCCGTAAACCCTCCTCAAGATCTCCCTTGACCGTAAACACCTTGGCCGTAAACCACCTTGGCCGTAAACACCAAGGCCGTGAACACACTTATGTGGTCGTAAACCCCTTTAATGCAATCACATGTGATTGTAACACTTCCTTCCAAGTGCTTCCTAGTCCCTAAGGTGGTTCCAATTCATGATTAGTTTTTATATACACTAATTATATCCATATATGTGTCATTATATGCTTAATAGGATCTGTTTGTGCTCGAGACTGCACTTGATACTTAGCATCCAATATCAAATCATCATTTGAATCACCTACAAAGGTGAGTTCATACCCCCATATTTTCATAGATTTCACTGTTTTAAGGGAGGGGGGGGGGGGGGATACAAGTCTAACACAAAGATTTTGTGTTACAAAACAAAAGATTTCAATTAACTTATCAAAATGGATTTCAGTTATCATCAATTCAATTAATTTTCAAATATTTTGTTAAAATGACATTAAGTCACCAAAAGTATTTCAAAATATTAAATTTCTTTTAAATGTTTTAATAAACTTATATTTTTCCCCATAAATCATATATATATATATATATATATACACACACATATATATATATATATATATATATATATATATATATATATATATATATATATATATATATATATATATATATATATATAGAAGATTTAGAAGGCTTAGGACTGATAACCCACTTTAGTTCCTTTTCCTTGTTTGGATGTGGGATTATAATAGTATCGGTTATTTGTCTGAGTGTCATTTAAATTTTACTTATATATATTTTTATATGTATATAAGTATAAAAGCTATTTCATTCAATTCAAATACACATTGTAACATGTTGAGCAAGGGGTTGCATTCATGAATACACAGTATCAATTCAGAAAGCACATATAAATTATAATAGGTATAATTTATGATTCACAGAACATTAATGCACAATTTAAGTATACTAAAGTACAATGTTTTACAAGAACAAAGGTTTGATTCAAAACTAATCAAAGATATACATCTTTCAGATACATGTTAAGAATACTAATTCAAGAACATACTGTCAATCATTTATTTCAGAATGATTGGGTTTTCATAACTATTATACATATAACGTTTATATGCTTTTTATGAGTCATTCGATACAGGTTGTTTAATTCATTTAAACAATATAGTTAAAGTCCTGACATTATAACAAGAATCTCCAACCGGGGATCGAAACAATGTGTGTATAGATCTATATTGGGATTGACAACTCCACACTCAGACTGCTAGCTACAGTCAGACATACACGCCAACGAGTGATAGTTGTTATCAACAGCTTTCAACGCATTCATAGCGTTGCGTCAGGACATCTAGTCAGTATGGTTATAATAACTCATATAAAAGATATTAAGAATACGTTAGTGTAGAATTAACTAAACATAAGTGCATTTTCAAAGTACTAGTTTACAAGATACAATTTACAGTATTACATTACAGTTTACAATAACAATTGATGAAACCAAGCACACTCTCAGTTACAAGTTTACAAAAAGGAAAACAAATACAGAACATTGGTTTACAAACAGAACAGTTTTATGTAATTAAAACTACTTTTCATATACAACAGAAAATATAGGATTTTCTGGAACAGTTTACATATTCAAGAAACAGATAATATTCATTTAAACATAAATACTTATGCACTCACTCAACTTTATGTTGATACTCTCTTTTCAAGTTACTTGTATTCTCAGGGAACCAGTAGACAGGTACTCCCCGAGCTTTTGAGAAGATGGAGCTATTTGTGTCTTGTCTTCTTCTTTTGTATAACTATTTGGTTTCAGTATAAAATGATGAAACACATGTAAATACTTATACTTTTTAAATACAGTGGTTGTTTGTACTCTGATTACTATAATGCATGTATTTGGATGTTGGACATTACAGTCAAACCTGGGCAGTTATGTAATCATATCTGGGATTAATATAGCCTGATCAACTATATTGATTTGAGATATGACCAACATGTGTTTGGGAGTGATAGTGGTGTTGCGGCATGTCTAAAACTTACCAACCATACATATTCAGAAGAACTCTAGAACAGAACATAAAGATTAAAATACTATAAGGGTATTTTAGGCACTATGTACTAATAATAATCATGTGAAAACAAAAGAACCATTGAGGGTAGAATTATAAATATTAAGTGTATATTACAGTTATATATAATTAAAGTTATATAGACTTAGAATATGTAGTCTAGCTTTATTTTTATGTTCCTTGTTTGATTGTGGATTTAGAGCCGGGTCATTTAATCAAAGGTCGATTATACCCAAGTTATATATAATTAGTATACACTTTATAGTTATAGTAATACCTAGAACAAGTCATAAATAATACATTCCTTGTTAACTGTAAGTCTCTCTCGTAGAAACTTGTATCCTTAATCTATCGTTACTAACTATATTCTATATCTCTTATCCTTATTCTCGCTTAGATAACAAGGGATGGATTTCATTTACCCGGAGACCCATACCTCCCCGGTCAAGGACAAGATGCAGATCCAGAAGAAAATCATGAAATTCCCTTAGATGATGATTTTGCAGAAAATTTTCCTGAAGACAATGATTCTGAATTAGAAGTCTATAATCCACCACCAGTTGCCCAGAATCCTGATCCACGACAAAATTTCCAAGGTCTGACGCCTTCATAGGCTGAGAACTTGGGTAGGTGGAGCCGAGAGCAAGGTCAACCCTTACCTTACAACGGAGACCGAAGCTTCTACAACATAAGTGAGGGAGGCTCTGCAGACAGAATTCTTCCTATTTTGGTTCGCCGAGTGGATCGAAATGTTGAGCTAGGAGTGGCAGCCATTCAACAAACTGTGGAGCTTGATGCGGACACGAATGCCAATACGTATAATATTCGCAATATCGAGCTTGCTCATAACAGAGCAATAAGAGAGAATGAATCCTTACTGCAAGAGTTAGCAATAAATCGAGCCGAAGTCATAGAACTTCGAGCACGCCTGACAGTATATGAAAGACATCTACTTGCTGTGGAGTGTCAGCTGGCTGAGTTGAGGGTTCGTCCATGTGATACCCATCGCCAGTAGGAGATACTCTACTTATCCTTTCTTTTGGTTTAAGGAATGGATAATACTCTACTCGTTTCCTGTTCACTCTTTTGGTTATAGTTAAAGTCTACGAATATCTTCTAGCGTTATTTTTCATGTTTTTCAGTACGACCGCAAAAATTTCATTTTCGGTAGGTTAGTATGATGTCGATGTTTTTCCCAGAATTTGGTATATTGTAGACCTGTTTAGGGTCAAATTGTCCAGACTTTATGTATTCAATATGCCAATATTATCGACATGCATTTTCATACTCTTTGAAAAATAACCACTCAATTTCATATCATCCTGTTACAAGTTGTACTTGTTGTAGATTTCTATTTCCAATTCATTACAAGATTCATGTTGAACTAAATGTTTTAGTTCAGAGATATCAAAATTCATATTCACTCTTGATATCTTACCATCTTTGTATCTTTTAACTTTTATAGAAAAAGATGCCTCCTCGTAGAAATCCAAGACGTAGCACTGTTAATGAAGCACTGACGCCACCTCCGCCACCACCTCCTCAGTTCGACGCTGTTATGTTTCAAGCAGCGGTCACGGCGGCTGTAGCGGCTGCCATGTCTCATATCAATACTCCTGGTGCTAGTGGGTCAGGAGCTGGTACACATCCTTCTAACCATGTCGAGAGTCATGGGCACTCGCGAGAGTGAACTTATAAATATTTTTAGAATGCCAAACCCAGGACCTTTAATGGGACTGTAGGAGTTATGGCATTAACACTGTGGATTGAGAAGACAGAAGCAATTTTCGAAATCTGCTCCTGTCCAGAGAGCAGCAAAATCAAATTCGTTGTTTGTACCTTTTCGGATAGAGCTTTAACATGGTGGAATGGCCATGTTAAGTCACTGACTCTGGTAGTGGCTAACTCGATAAGCTGGGAGAATTTAAAAACTATGCTGATGCGGGAATGCTGTCCACGAGGGGAAATTCAGAAACTCGAGCAAGAGCTCTGGGTCTTACAATGGTTGGTTCTGACGTATCAACCTATACCAGTAGATTCTGTGATTTGGCAATTCTTTGTCCGGATATGGTTGCTCTGGAGAGCAAAAAGATTGAGAGATATATTTTGCGTCTGTCGCCCCAAATTCAGTCAAGTGTCTTAGCTTCGAGGCCTATTACTTTTGACAGTGCCAAAGAGCTAGCACAGTATCTTATTGACCATGGAGCCCGTCAAAACTCAGTGGTTGCTGCAGCAGAACAACCGAAGGGAAACAACAACAACAACAATAACAACAACAACAGCAAGAAGAAGGGTTGGAACAAGAGGAAGGGCAAGTCTTCACAGGAATCTTTAAAGAAGCAACAGCTAGTTGTAGTCAATGCTGCTACTCTACCTGTTGATGTTCCTGCTAACCCTGCATCAACTAAGCCTTATGCTGGTAATCTTCCTAAGTGCAACAAGTGCAATTTTCACCATAACGGAAATTGCCGAGAAATGCAGTGTCGTAACTGCAACAGAAAAGGGCATATTGCCCGATTCTGTAGATCACCACCCCAACCAATGAACCAAGTGCCTACCGCTGGAGTAGGTCAAGCATGCTACCAATGTGGTGATGTGGGGCATTTCAAGGGAGATTGTCCAAAGGCTGGAAATGCCGGTGGAGTTGGGAGAATTCTAGCCTTGGGTCACGAAGAAGCAGTGGCAGACCTTGCAGTAGTCACGGGTACGTTTCTTCTCAACAACACTTTTGCATGCATTCTATTTGATTGTGGTGCTGAGAAGAGCTTTGTGAGCCATAATTTCAAACACTTGCTAAATCAAAACTCCCAACCACTAAATGAAATTTTCACCGTCAAAATGGCTAACGGGAAATCCGAATCCACCAACGATATATACATAGGATGTAATCTTACCTTGAACAACTTTTCGTTCCCAATAGACCTTATGCTGGTCTCTATCAAAAGTTTCGACATCATAATAGGTATGAATTGGTTGTGCCCTAACCATGCTGACATCCTATGTTATGAAAGAGACATTCGTCTAAACTTGCCAACTAACGAAACTCTTATTATTTACGGCGACAAGCCCGGAACAAACCATCAGATCATTTCTTGCATCAAGGCACAGAAGTACCTTCGCAAAGAGTATTGTGCTTTCTTAGCTCACGTGGTAGACAAAAAGCAAGAAGTGAAAGAAATCGCGAGCATTCCTGAGGTCTGCAACTTTCCCGACATTTTTCCCGATGCTCTTCCTGGAGTACCTCCCGAACGACAAGTCGAGTTCAGAATCAACTTAATCCCTGGGGCTACCCCTGTAGCCAAATCCCCCTATCGTCTTGCACCTTCTGAGATGCAGGAATTATCCAGCTAGCTTAACGAACTCCTTAGAAAAGGTTTCATAAGACCAAACTTCTCACCCTGGGGAGCACCAGTTTTGTTCGTGAAGAAGAGGGATGGATCATTTCATATGTGCATAGACTACCACGAGCTGAATAAACTTACCATCAAGAATTAATATCCTCTGCCTCGCATTGAAGATCTGTTTGACCAACTTCAAGGTGCGAGTTACTTCTAAAAAATAGAATTAAGATCCGGGTATCACCAGTTACGGATTTTAGAGGAGGACATTCCCAAAACTGCGTTTGGAACTCGTTATGGTCATTACGAGTTCGTAGTGATGCCATTCGGTTTGACGAATGCACCTGTTGTGTTCATGGATCTAATGAACAGAGTGTGTCGTCCATTCCTCGACAAATTCGTTATAATCTTTATTGATGACATTCTTATCTACTCAAGAAGTGAAGAAGAACATGGCCAACATCTTCGTCAAATATTGCAAACTGTTAGAACAGAGAAACTCTATGCGAAGTTTTCAAAGTGTAAATTTTGGATCAGGAAGGTTGATTTTCTAGGTCACGTGGTCAGTTTAGAAGGAATACACGTCGACCCTTCCAAAATAAAGGCAATTGAGAACTGGTCAGCACCTAAAACACCTACATAAATCCGTTAATTCTTAGGTCTTGCTGGCTACTATCGCAGATTCATCCAGAATTTCTCTCGAATCGCTAAACCTCTTACCACCCTGACACAAAAGGGTGTAACTTTTAGCAGGGGAGAAAAGCAAGAAACAACGTTCCAAATGCTGAAGCGAGCTCTGTGTAGTGCACCAATCCTGTCTCTTCCTGAAAGGACAGAGGATTTCGTAGTGTACTGTGATGCTTCTAATCAAGGGATTGGGTGTGTTCTTATGCAAAGGGGAAAGGTTATATCCTATGCCTCAAGACAGCTAAAGTGTCAAACCCCAAACCGGAACGACGGAAACGTTCGGGGGCGGAGGACGTCATGTACAGTATCACAACAATGCATAATAGTAAACAAGCAACAACATCATCCATTGCATTAATAGTAATAATTTTAATACAAGTGTGTTATGAAGTTTATAAGACACCAAAAATGTAAATCAAAATAAGAGATGAGTCTTGAACGAGCTCCATCTTTTCAAAACCTGGCATCGATATCTGTCTACTGATGACTTGCGAATACAAGTTATTTTGAAAGAGTTTATCAGCTTTAAAGCTGGTGAGTTCATAAGCATTTTAGTGTCATTGTTTGTATGAAAATGTTTGTAAGTGTTTGATGTATAAGTTTGTAAATGTTTGTAGTAAATGTTTGTATCTCCTAGAAAATCCTATATTTTCTACTAAACGTAGCCTTCTACAAAGGCATCAAATGTTATGTATGTTTGTTTCTTGTAAGAGTGTGTATTTTCCCAAGTGTGACTATCGTTATCCAAAAATATAGTTTTACATTACCTTTTATGTGAAAAGATCACAATATGAATGCAATGGGGAAATAAATAAAGTACTGTAGTGTTGTATTATAGTAACTACTGATGTACCAACTACCTTAAACCAATTGTATTTAAGGTATAATGTGATATGATTGTACCATACTATCGACTAATAACACGACGATGAAAGACGTTGGAAGAAATGACATTTGGCACCCGTAGACTTGCAAGTCCCACTGTAGCAAGCAGCAAGGTGTAGGATAGTCAGTCCAGTATAGATCCATACACAAATTCACGCTCTCCTTCAAGGAGACTCTGGATACAAAACGAGCCATGACAGGTGATGCCATGCACCGAAACCATGGCTCACACTTATGTTATAGTATTCTTGTATATGTTTTGTATGTACTAGTGTAATGTATGTTCTCTCTGTCTAGTATGTAGTATGTTCTCTTTGTTTCTCATCATAGTATGTTCTCTTGTATATTGTATAGTATGTATTGTTTCTCATAATAGTATGTTCTCTTAGTTTCTCATAATAGTATGTTCTCTTAGTTTCTCATAATAGTATGTATTGACTCATGTATGAACTGACCCTTTGTATGTTTCATTGTTCTAGTAATAGTATTAGTAACTTCCTAAACTATACCTATTATAGTTTACTAGCAATGTTGTGGTATGAATGAACATGTTTGTATACCTTTGCTATCCAAAGATATGGAACTAGATGAAGGAACTATTATATCTATACACATACACATAATATATAATTAAGATTCAAATGACCTTCGGACAAACAACCGATACCCTAAGTCCACAACCAAACAAGGAACAAGAAGTAAGGCGAGCTATCAGTCCTAAGTCCTTTCAATCCTACTTATATAACTATATCTATATAGATATGCATTTGACAAAATATAAGTTTAAAAGAGTTTAATAAGAGGTATTTAACATGTAAAAGAGTTTATAAAATGATTTGAAGTAGTTTGTTTGATAACAATGTTTGAAGAGTAAGAAATCCACTTGTTTGGTAGTTATTAATCACATGTGATTGATATAATAACTATAATAGTTCAACTTGTATTCCCCCCCCCCATAAAAGCATTTAAAATCATTTAAAAGGTTCATTAAGGGGTATGAACTCACCTGTAGTGAGTAACTCGAATGTAAGATCGATAAAGGATGCTAGGTGTCAAGTGAAGGCTTGAGCATACACAGATCCTATTTAGCATATAATGACACATATATGTTTACAATTAGTGTTTAACCAACTAATTATAAGGGATAACACCCTAATAGACTAGGAACTCTTAGATTGAAGGGATACAATCACATATGATCGCATAACTAGGGTGCATGGCCACCCTAAAGAGTTTATGGTCCAAATGACATGACCAAGTGTGTTTACGGTCAAAATGGTATGACCATTGGAGTTCACGGTCCAAGTGGGTTTACGGTCTAATGACCTTACAGTCAAGGAGTTCACGGTTCAATTAGGTTTACGGTCTAATGTGTTTACGGTCGTATGACCTTACGGTCGTAAAGTTTACGGTCTAAGGAGACTCAACCGTAAACTCATCAATTCTTGCACAAAAGATGGTTTTCAAGGGCTTCATTCTAAGGCATCGGATTCTAGGGACCATGCTTAGCCTTAGGAAGGGTTTAAGGCCTCTAATGCACCTCTCATTAGAGTTTACGGTCTAAGGAAATACACTTAGACCGTAAACACCTTGTTCTTGTTGGATATAGTGTCCAAGTCCATAACTATATTTGGTATGTACTTGACCCGACCTGGCATGGTCCATTTGGGTTGCACTTCACCCGAACAATTTATGGATAATCGTCTGAGAATAGTATAAGTTATGATTTATTAATATATTATAAGTCCTAATATATTAATATAAAATCATATTAGTTAATTAGTATTGATCTAAAATTAATCTAGAATTAATTTAGAGATCAAAAGTATGACTAATTAAATATGGGCTCTTGTATTTATATAGTGTGGGCTAATGCTTATTTGGAATGGGCTAGGCTTGCATGGAAAGTCCATGGATACTCCATGGAGCTTTAACCCATGGATCTCATTGAAAATGAAAAGACATGGGCATTAGGGTTTACATGAATGTAACCCTAATCCACCACACTATATAAAGGAGGCTTTGGTTCTTGAAATCACATGAGTTGTGGTGAGTAAAGTAAGAGGGCCGATTTCAAGAAGGTGATTACTATTCTCTCAAAGTTCCAAGTTTGTGGTGATTTGTGATTTCCATTTGAGGCATCCACACTATTGGCGCTAGGCTCTAAAACTCCAAGCAATCAACTACAACTACAAGGTAAGTAATTCTACTAGCTTTATTTGATTCAAGTTCCCCATGCCATGCTAGATAGGATAAGAACCTTGGAAAAATAATTATTTGCATGTATCACAGTCAAACATAGATCCAAGGTTTCTAGGGTTGCATGTACACCATAGGAGTGTTAGAATGCTCAAAGTTCATCAGTGGTATCAGAGCCTGGTTTGTTTTATTTGATACTTGATGCAAAAAAAAAAAAAAAAAAAAAACCAAAAACCAAAAACCAAAAACCAAAAACTTGAAAATCGAAGTTTTGTTCAAAAGCTCGTATCAAAATTTCAAGTTTTGTATATGTACTTACGATTCTTGAAATTTTTGATATGAACATTCATAAACATATGAGTTTAGAAGATCATAGAAATTAAGTACTAATAATTTATTAGATTAATTCTTGATCTTTATGTGTTTTAATGGAGTCCATAACTAGTTCTTAAGTTATGGATAACCAAAAGTCACATTTATAAATAACCATTAAAAGAACACATAGGTTACAAAAAATGAAGAGTCTTCATTTTTAATAACCATTAACTCATAAGTTATGAGAAATGAAAAGTTTTGAAAGTTTACAAAACTTGCCCTCACGTTTTGGAACATGTAAAGTCATATTAAAAACTTTAGTTCCAACCCCTAGAATTTTAAAAGTTAAAATTCAACCCTTATATTTTATAATATTATAAGTTTAATAATATTTATATATGTATAAGATCAACTCGTCTTACCGCTAGTACGCCTCATTCACGAAGCCGGTCTATAAGGGGGGTATAAGTTTGTTGCCTATAAAATGGCAACTTAATGGGTGTCCACTCTCACCCACCACTTCCTTGATCGGTGGAGGGTCGTTAGCCGAACGGGTAGGACAAGGACTTATAAATTCTCATTAAAAGTATAATGATAATACTAAAGTAACTAAACTTTATTGAATTCCTAATCTTAGTTATTTTAGGAAAATGTGAATAAGGTGCTAATCCATGAAATTACACTTTACACTTTGTTTAAGTCGTTAGTGGAGCGTGTGTGGTTAACCGGCACACTAACTTGAACTTAACAAGGTAGGTAAAGGGTGACTTAATGTTTATCATAGTATCGATGGAGCGTGTGTGGTTAACCGGCACATCGATTGAGGGGTAATACATTAAGGGTACCAAGTAATTTGCATGGTTACTTCACACCTTGTTTTGTGATCCTCGGCATCCCAGTCACAAAACTTGAAGGGCACACTCGAGATTGAAACATGCCATTGAAGAAAGTTCAATGCATCTCAAAGAATCTAGGAGTTTCTAAACCAATTAAAACCTAATTAAATATTTCGTTTTTCATGGTGGAAATTGGTGAATCGTCATTCACCTACCTTCAAATATCTTATAGCTTAGATTACGGCATCCCTCTTCTAAGTTATTAAATATTGTGTTGGGTCCTAGCCTTAATATTACATTTGGGTGTTTTGTTAAGGACTATCTCTATATCTAATCTAATCTATTCCCTCTTCTTTTCAGATGTCTTCCAATAACAATGCTTCTGGCTCAAACCCTACTAGCTCCTTCTCTCTCATGAATCTTTGTGGGAGAGTCATCTTTGATGGGTCCAACTTTACAGATTGTATCAGAAACATCAGGATGGTCACTCGGTATGAGAACAAAGAATATGTTCTCGACAAGGAGCTGAAGGTACCCGAGCCAACTTCTACTCCTGAATAGCTTGCTGAATATGAGGTACATGAAAGAGATGCTACAAAAGTGGCATGCATCATGATGGCCACAATGACAGCCGAGCTCCAAAAGCCCTATGAGGACTATTATCCTTTTGAGATGCACCAGGACTTGATGGACCGCTACCATCAAAGTGCTCGTCAAGAGCGATATGAAATAATCTCCTCCATGATAACAACCCGAATGAAGGATGGTGAACCCATCACGGGCCACATGCAGAAAATGCAAAGGTATGTGGACCGTTTACTGAAGCTGAATGTGAACTTCCCTAAGAAGTTAGCAATAGACATCATTTTGCACTCCTTGCCATCGTGTTCTGATCAATTCCACATGACATATCACATGAACAAGGAAGAAGTCACCCTCAGCAAACTTCAAGGACTCTTGAAGACCGCCGAAAGTGGTCTAAAGGGTAAGTCGGTTGTTACTACTCCTACTCCTACTCCAACTGCGGCTAATGTCTTGGCAATCAGGCATGGCAAAGGGAAGAAGAGAAAGAACCCTTTTAAGGGTACCAAGGGTAAGAACCTTGAAGGCTCCTCTTCAAGCAAAACCAAGAAAGGTTTTGTCACTCCTTCTGCTAACCCTAATGATGCTGAATGCTTCTATTGCCATGAAAAGTCGCACTGGAAGCGAAACTGCCCAAAGTACCAGCAAGATTTGAAGGATGGGAAAGTAAAACCCAACCATGCAGGTATATACACTATATTGTCTAATAACTCACCTCATTCTAAGTCTTGGGTCCTTGATACAGGTTGTGGTATTCACATATGTTGTGATTTGCAGTGACTAAAAAGAAGTGAGAATGTGGAGCAGGGAAAGATAAACTTGATCATGGGAAACAGGAAAGCTTCACCTGTCACCAAGATAGGAGTTTATTCCTTAGTGCTAAATAATGGGTTTACATTAGATTTGAATAAATGTTATTATTCGCCAGAAATGGCAAGAAATGTTATTTCCTTTCATGCATTGTATAAACAAGGTTTTACCTTTTATTTTGATAATAATAATGGTAGTATTGATGCTTTCTTTAATAATGTTCTTTATTTTAAAGCATTACCTTGTGATGGCGTGTATGAAACTGTATATGTTGTAGATAATCTAGGAAATAATGTATTGTGTATTAACTCTTCCACTAGCTTAGATAAAGCATCCTTATGGCATTGTCGTCTTGGACATGTAAGCAAGAAACGCATAGGCCAACTCCAAAAGGATGGAGTCTTGGAGTCATTTGACCTAAAGTCAGATGATAGTTGTGAATCTTGTTTGCTTGGTAAAATGACAAAGTCACCTTTTACTGGCACTTGTGCTAGAGGTGAAGGTTTGTTGGACCTCATACACACGGATGTGTGTGGACCCTTCAGAACCGCCACAAGAGATGCTAATGGGTTCTATGTGACTTTTACTGATGATTTTTGTGGATATGGATATGTCTACCTAATCAAGCATAAGTTAGAAACCTTTGAGAAATTCAAAGAGTTTAAGCAAGAAGTGGAGAATCAGTTGGGCAGGAACATTAAGATGCTTCGATCCGATTGTGGTGGTGAGTATCGTAGTACTGAGTTCCTTGACTATCTTAAGGAATGTGGGATTGTCTCACAATTGAAACCTCCTAGGACACCACAGTTGAATGGTGTAGCTGAGAGGCGCAATCGGACCTTGTTGGACATGGTTCGTTCCATGATGAGTCGAGCTGCGCTACCAATCTCATTTTGGGGGTATGCCTTAGAGACTGCCGCCCATATCCTTAATCTAGTCCCTACAAAGAAGGTTGCCAAAACACCTCACGAGGTGTGGACTGGAAAAGTTCCCAATCTAGACCACATCAAGATTTGGGGTTGCGAGGCTTTCGTGAGACGCGAGACTCACGATAAGCTCGAACCCCAAAGCGAAAGGTGTATTTTCATCGGCTACCCACAAAAATCCTTTGGTTACATCTTCTACAGACCCAGTGATAATGTGGTCTTTGTAGCAAGAAGAGGATTCTTTCGAGAGAGAGAATTCATGAGCCAAGGAGACAGTGGGAGGCAAATTGACCTTGAGGAAATTCAAGAGTCAAGTGGTGAAGGAACCTCAAACCCTAGCCCTCAACCTGAGGAGAAAACTCCTGTTGAGCCGACTGAAGAATCTATACCTCTGAGGCGTTCCACCAGAGTTAGGAATGCACCTGAGCATTATTATGGTTTTCATATTACTGCAGAAGGTGAGACACTTATCAGTGATAACACACTGGTAAATCTGGATGAGCCTAACAGCTACACGGAAGCCATGGCAGGCCCAGAGGCTGCTAAATGGAAAGAGGCTATGGATAGCGAGATACAGTCCATGTATGACAATCAAGTTTGGAACTTGGTTGACAATGTACCTGATCGTAAGATAGTTGGGTGCAAATGGATCTTCAAGAAGAAGACCGACATGGATGGTAATGTACACACTTATAAGGCACGACTGGTTGCAAAGGGTTATTCTCAAACTCCGGGAGTTGATTATGATGAGACCTTTTCACCAGTGGCCAAGATTAAGTCTATTAGGGTTCTGTTAGTCATTGCTGCATTTCATGATTATGAAATATGGCAAATGGATGTCAAAACCGCTTTCCTTAATGGAAAGTTGGCTGAAGATGTTTACATGGTTCAGCCAGAGGGTTTTGTCAGTACAGAGTACCCCAGTAGAGTGTGTAAGCTCGAGAAATCCATTTATGGATTAAAACGGGCACCTCGCAGATGGAATCTTTGCTTTTATGAGAAAGTCAAAGAATTTGGCTTTTCAAGGAGTGAGGATGAATCTTGTGTCTACATCAAGGCTAGTGGGAGTATAGTCAGATTTTTGGTACTGTATGTGGATGACATACTACTCATAGGAAATGACATCCCAACCCTGCAGGAAGTAAAGTCCTGGCTTGAGAAGTGTTTCGCTATGAAGGACCTTGGAGAAGTTGCCTATATCCTAGGGATATGGATTTTGAGAAACAGGAGTAAAAGACTAATTGGACTTAGTCAAAGCACCTATGTGGAAAAAGTGTTGAAAAGGTTCAACATGCATAACTCCAAGAAAGGAGAGTTACCCATCCAGAGTAACGCCAGATTGAGTAAGACACAAAGCCCTAGTACTGAGGCTGAGATAGCAGAAATGAGTCGAATACCTTATGCTTCAGCTGTAGGATCGATCATGTATGGTATGACGTGTACTCGACCTGATGTAGCCTTTGCTTTGAGCATGGTTAGCAGGTATCCGGGGAACCCTGGCAAGGCACACTGGACTACGGTAAAGAATATCCTCAAGTACCTACGGAGGACTAAGGACTGGGTCCTTACCCTCGGTGGCAGTGGGGACTTGAGAGTTGTAGGGTATAGTGATGCTAGCTTTCAGACTGACAGGGATAATTTCCGCTCTCAGTCGGCCTGGGTCTTTACTCTAAACGGAGGGGCAATTACTTGGAAAAGTTCCAAGCAGGAGACAGTGGCTGATTCCACTTGTGAATCAGAGTATATAGCAGCAAGCGAGGCAGCAAAGGAGGCTATATGGCTAAAGAACTTCATCGGAGACCTTGGAGTTGTATCAGCTATAAAGGAGCCAATGGAGATTTTCTGTGACAGCAATAGTGCGGTTGCCTTAGCCAAGGAACCAAGAGATGATGGGAGATCCATACACATTGACATAAAATATCACTTCATCAGACATCGAATAGAAGAAGGAATCCTCGTGGCAAAGAGGGTATCATCGGATGAGAACCCAGCAGATCTCCTCACGAAAGGACTGACTCAGGCTAAGCATCTCCAGCATGCTCGGAGCATAGGGCTGAAGGATGATATTAGTTTTAGTAGTTAGATAATCTTGAAATTTGTAAAATGTAATTGACATTTTATGATAAATAAAAGCTGTTATTTATGAGTAAAGTGTTGCTATCTCTTGTCAATCGTTTACTATTATTTCTTTTTGCATGTTTTGACTTCCAGAATAATTATGTTATGGTTTATATCATATTATTCAAACTCTCCACAGTCGGTCATATGTTGGAAGTAGATATGAATCAAGACTGTCATGGGTTGGCTTGTAGAGGTCTAAGATGTTAGACAAAGCGGGGCTACAGCACTCATGAGTGCTCATAAGTTCTGAGTATTGGATTCAACCCACGCTCACTTGTATCACTTCATGGAATTTATCTCGAGTGATCGTGAGACGGTAATATCATATAAGTCTTCAAACCTAGAGATATGATTTGTTGCCTATGAGTTGGTTATGCATTGATTGCACGAAAACGCATTGGTAACTCGATGTTATAAACTGTGCTTTTGTGTGTAATTCAACAAGTAGTAGAGGAAACATATGAGTCGAAGTTTATCTGTTCCTTCTAGGATTAGAAGCGATATCTGGGCCCCTCGATGATTTTGTTTTGCCCTATGTACCGGGCCCGGTCAGAACTAAATTGATGTGTTCAGTTAAGTTCTATGTCAAACAATTCGGAAATCGGGAAACAAATGTTGGACAATAAGCAAGACCATGTTCCATGTATTTGTCCGGATGATATCTAGAACAGAGGATTATATGATCACTTATCTAAAATGGCGCTTCATAGTTCAACAGAGTTTAAAGAGCTACGATTGCTGATCGGTTCCTGAAGTCATACTTGCAACTATAGTTATTAGACTTATCCAAGTAGGAGACTGTTGGATATAGTGTCTAAGTCCATAACTATATTTGGTATGTACTTGACCCGACCCGGCATGGTCCATTTGGGTTGCACTTCACCCGAACAATTTATGGATAATCGTTTGAGAATAGTATAAGTTATGATTTATTAATATATTATAAGTCCTAATATATTAATATAAAATCATATTATTTAATTAGTATTGATCTAGAATTAATCTAGAATTAATTTAGAGATCAAAAGTATGACTAATTAAATATGGGCTCTTGTATTTATATAGTGTGGGCTAATGCTTATTTGGAATGGGCTAGGCTTGCATGGAAAGTCCATGGATACTCCATGGAGCTTTAACCCATGGATCTCATGGAAATGAAAAGACATGGGTATTAGGGTTTACATGAATGTAACCCTAATCCACCACACTATATAAAGGAGGCTTTGGTTCTTGAAATCACATGAGTTGTGGTGAGTAAAGTAAGAGGGCCGATTTCAAGAAGGTGATTACTATTCTCTCAAAGTTCCAAGTTTGTGGTGATTTGTGATTTCCATTTGAGGCATCCACACTATTGGTGCTAGGCTCTAAAACTCCAAGCAATCAACTACAACTACAAGGTAAGTAATTCTACTAGCTTTATTTGATTCAAGTTCCCCATGCCATGCTAGATAGGATAAGAACCTTGGAAAAATAATTATTTGCATGTATCATAGTCAAACATAGATCCAAGGTTTCTAGGGTTGCATGTACACCATAGGAGTGTTAGAATGCTCAAAACCCATCAGCTCTTCGCTAAAAAATGATGTTTTCAAGGTGTTTAACTAGTGATTCAAGCATATATCAAGCTGTTGGATTAATGTCTAAGTCCATAACTATATTTGGTATATACTTGACCCGACCCGGCATGGTCCATTTGGGTTGCACTTCACTGGCACAATTTATATGGATAGTCTTTTGAGAATAATATATTTATGATTTATATTAATATATTATGAGTTCTAATATATTAATATGGAATCATATTATTTAATTAGTATTGATCAAGAATTAATTTAGAATTAATTAAGTGATCAAAAAGAACTAATTAAATATGGACTCTTATATATATGGAATGGGCCAAGTTCATTTAGGTTGGGCTAAGCTTTCATGGATGGTCCATGGAGCTTTTAACCCATGGATCCTATGTAAATGAAAGGTCATGGGTATTAGGGTTTACATAGATGTAACCCTAATCCTCCATAATATATAAAGGGGTCCTTGGCTCACCAAATTGACAAGTGTGTGAAAATAAGACTGGGCCGATTTTAGTGTGCATACATATTCTCTCAAGTTCTTCCAAGGTGTTTTGGTGATTTGTGATTCCATTTGAGGCTTCCACACTATTGGGGCTAAGCTCTTAAAGCTTGAAGACATCAAGCTACATCAAAAGGTATGTCATCTAACTAGAACTTTGTAGTATAGGTGCTTCATAATATGCTAGTTAGGATGAAACCTTGGAATAGTTAATATTTGCATGTATAATAGAGAAAACATAGATCCAAGGTTTATAGGGTTGCATGTACACCATAGGAGTGTTAGAATGCTCAAAACCCAACAGTGGTATCAGAGCCATGGGTTGTTTTCTGTTATATTGATGCAAATGTTTTATTTTCAAAGTTGGAAAAAAAAGGAAAAAAACATGACGTTTGTCAAATTTTAAGATAATTACTTGTTTTTGTGAAAAACTAATTATTTGTAAAATTTGAATCATTTGCTATATGAGTTGAATTAGGTCAAATTTAGTAAAAGATAAAATGATATGATTATTTTATTAGTTTTAAAAGTTTGATCTAAAGAGTTTTTTGAAACCTCCATAAGTTATGGATATGAAAAGGTTTTTAAAAAAATTGATTCAAAGTTTTTTATGGAGTTACAAAACTTAGTCTTAATGTTTTAAAGAATCCCATAACTTGTTCTTAGGTTATGGAACATGAAAAGTTTCATCATAAAACAAGTATTTTACTCCATAAGTTATGGAATCCAAAAGTTTTCAAGAGTTACAAAACTTGCCCTCAAGTTTTGGAATTTGGAAAAAGTTTTTTTATGATAAAAAAAAAGAATTGAATTCTAAAACTCTTGGGTTCATAACTTAAACAATTAATTAAATGGTTTAATTTTGAATTTAATAATTGGAATTATGATGTTTTTATTGAATAATTCAATTAACTCTTACGGACTTTATTAATAGATAATTAAAGTGTTTAATTAAAAGAGAATTAATAATTCCATAATGACATGGTTTAAATTTAATTAAATTAAGAGTATAGTTTAATTAATAGATTAAACCACCAAGTATTTAAAATCACTAAAATACACCCTTATACTATTATAATATTAAAAGTTTAATATATTATATGTATAAGAGCAAATCGTCTTACCATTAGTAGGTCTCATTCACGAAGCCGGTCTATAAGGGGGGTATAAGGTTACTGCCTATAAAATGGCAGTTTAATGGGTGTCCACTCTCACCCACCGCTTCCTTGACTGGTGGAGGGTCGTTAGCCGAACAGGTAGGACAAGGACTATAATTCTCTCTTCATTAAAAGTATTAATGATAAATACTAAGTAACTAAACCTTTTATAAATTCCCAATCTTAGTTACTTAGGAAAATGTGAATAAGGTGCTAATCCATGAAATTACACTTTGCACTTTGTTTAAGCTGTTAGTGGAGCGTGTGTGGTTAACCGACACACTAACCTGGACTTAACGAGGTAGGCAAAGGGTAACTTAATGTTTATCATAGTATCA
The DNA here is from genome assembly GCF_052849685.1 of Lactuca virosa. Classification (NCBI taxonomy): domain Eukaryota; kingdom Viridiplantae; phylum Streptophyta; class Magnoliopsida; order Asterales; family Asteraceae; genus Lactuca; species Lactuca virosa. Next base: position 233,577,157 of record NC_136432.1, on the reverse strand, counting down.
TTGGAGCGTGTGTGGTTAACCGGCACATTGATTGAGGGGTAAATATTAAGGGTACCAAGTATATTTGCATGGTTACTTCACACCTTGTTTTGTGATCCTCGGCATCCCAGTCACAAAACCTGAAGGGCACACTCGAGATTGAAACATGCCATGGAAAAGTTCAATGAATCTCAAAAGAATCTAGGAGTTTCAAACCCAATTAAAACCTAATAATACATTTCGTTTATCTTGGTGGAAACTGGTGAATCGTCATTCACCTACCTTCAAATATTTTATAGCTTGGATTACGGCATCCCTCTTCCAAGTTATAAAATAGTTTGTTGGGTCCTAGCCTTATATATCATATTGGGTGTTATATTAAGGACTTAAATCAACTTTACGTGAATTTCTCCTATTGTTGATGTCTGGTTTAGACAACAATGATCTTCCCAAACCAAGCTTTCCTAATGAATATGACTTCCCGAGTTTGGCTCATCGAAGTCATACTTCTCTTCCTCCACCTCCTCCAATTATTCTCCCTAACCCACAAGTTCAAGGTCACTCAAGCCCTAATGGCAAGCAAGGTCTATGTGTGATCACATCTTAGAGATGAAGTCACATATTGACAAGCCGGGAGAGTTGGGTGTCAAAGTCTTGAGAAAGTTGGATGTTCAATCACTTTCTAAGTCACATAGTGAGTTCCTTTGGGACTACTATGAAACAGACTATGACATGAACCTTAATGATCATATCTATTTGCTTGGTGCTACTGAATCAGCAATGATTTGGAACGATAGTAAAGCAAATTTGATTAGAAGATCAACTTCCCAAAAACTTTATGGACAGTGACAATGGTGACACTGGAAATCCAGAAGTAGCATTCTCTTCCCAATGGAAAGAGATTGGCCATAGTCAACCCGGTTGACCAAATGGTAAAGAGAAAGGCTAAGTCTGAGATAGTCTCATTACCAAAGGGTCCATATGTTTATTTTGCCAAACGAAGGGGCGTTGATTGCAAAGCTGCCAAATTTACCTAAGGATGTTAAAGTCAATAAGTTTGACTCTACATCAGGTAGAGCCCATTATCTAACTCTGTTAAGTTCTACTCTGAGATCCTCATTACATGATGTGACTGGGTCACATGTTGATGTTTTAAGAATCAAAGAATAGAGAGAAATCTTAAAGGAAGTATATGTTGATTCTGATCGCGAAGGTGGATTTCGATCGCATCAGAATTTTGAGCAGTTGCTTAAGAAGTTATGATATATTGCTAAGGAATAGATAACAACAGTTTTCCATGTGGATTGTAAGGATAAGTTTTTCCGCAAAGTTTTAAAATAAAAAAAAATTGTTTAATTTTATTTATTTGAAGTATCCTTACAATGGCATTTGTGGAAAATTGTTGCTTATATGATTCCACTGACAGCAATATTGGAAAATGGATTTGATTCTTTCATTTGTGGTAGTGTCTAAATTTACCAAATCAGGAAAGTTCCTCATCACCCAAGTTTCAATTGGACCGAAACTTGGAAGCATGCAAGTTGAATAGTATGATGAATGAGAACTTTCAAGCATTGGAAAATCAAGACTAATTACTTGTTCACATGGATGTGTGAGTCAAGTGAAGGACTAAAGGGATCGAGTACACATTCTTGTGCACTGGTCATGTCCACCACAAAGCTCGTTAAGACTATTTGATTTACTAAATTTTAGTAAATATAGTTATACTTACAAGTTTAAGTATAATTCTGAAACATTGGAAAAGTCTCAATGTATGGCAGAACGAATGGGAATAATCAAATTAGGCAGAAAGATAAAAGTTTCTCAAATCTGAAAAGATGGGAGAGTACTTTAGTATCATGTTTGTGATCATCTTAATGATTTAGAAATCATATCACAATTAGTCCTATAAAGGTCATCTTAGTGCATTCTTATGACTAAGAAGAGGAGTCATGAATTGTTGAAATGGTTAGATCAGGAAGATGAGTCATACTTCGTTCCAAAACAATTCTTAGAGTCATACTCCAAGATTGTAACTTGAGTGACATATCTTAAAGAAAGGTTTAAAACACTTGTCAAATGTAAGAGTAAAAGTGTCCTACTCTTGTACATTTGAAATTGGTAAGTTGTGATGTTTTGGATAAAACAAAGACCAACTAAGGCCAATTGTGTGAAGTGTTTGTCTTGATAAAGAATCCGCACTATCTCTTGAATATTTGACAAGATAGTCTTATATGTCAAGAGGGTAGTGGGAGTCTTAAAGATCCTAAAAAGAATTTCAAGAACTAATCAAGAATAAAACCTAAGGTTCTTCACTAGCACACGACTTGAGGTTTATAACCTATCGTGTTGACATATTCTGTGCCCATTCCAGTTAAAGTTGGCTTTGCATAGGAGTTCTGAAAGTTCTCAATTGGTTGCATAACAACTTGGAAGCAATGGCAGGCCCTGTACTGCCAGGTGGCAAGAAGTTAAGATTGCATAAGTTCAGTCCATATGAGTTTGGATTTGTCATTATCCTTGTCTTGTGACTATGGTTTTGACGATTCACATGGATAAGAACACATATACCATAAAATCTAAGGGTCATAAGGTTTCTCTCCGATTCATGAAAATGATGGTGAGGAAACACTTCCACCAAGTAGATTTGAAGCAGATGGCAAAAGGTGTATGATTTTGATAAAGTTTTATCAAAGCATCCCTTTTCATAGTTCTGAAATTGTTTAGACACACATGCATGCTATCTAAGGAAAGGTGTATGATTTTGATAAAGTTTTATCAAAGCATCTCGTATCAGAAATCTGAACTTTGGTAAGAAAGTCAATAAAGTATTGACTTCTAGAAGTCCAGCTGTTTTCTGGATACATGTCAAAGCTAGTGGGAGCATGAGTGTTATGCTAATAATCATCATGTTAGTGGGAGCATGATAATTATGATAAGTATTGCAAGTTAGCAATGTTAATTATAGAAAACAAAAGTTTCAATTTGTGAGGTTGCAGGGGTTGAAAAAGTTGTTTTGCTATAATTAAGGGAGAGGATATTATACTTCATGTCAATTCTGAAAGGCTTAGAGTGAGATTTTAAGCTTAGATTGAGATTTTAATCATCTTTAGTCAAGAATATATATATGAATTTCATGTTGGATTGGTTCAACTTAAGGAAATTCTATATATTGTGTTCTCAAAATTCGATTATGATTACGGCATCCGTGTTCATAGTCAAATCTTGAGAACATGGCAAATAAAAAATATTGTAGCAAAAGACTGGTCTAGAATCATGTCTTTGTGTGAGACATCATGAATCGTGTCCCATTTGCTTTGGGTACAGGAACGATTGCATGTGCTATAATATTCATCCTTTCTAAATTTTCCAAATGCCCGGGGGCATTAAGAGGAAAATATCTAGAATTGGATATGACTAAAGTGATTAAGCAATTGTCGAGGACAATCTAAGGCTTTACCAAAGATTGGTTGCTCAAGGACAGTTGGAAGTATAGTGTTAACTTTGGAAGGACCATATTGACCTAATCTGAAAAGAGGCAACTCTTGTTCAGAAGGGGTAGTCAAAATGGGAATATGGAGTTGTCTCCATAGCTGGAAGTTATCTGTGTAAGATTAGAAAAACTTAATGCAAGAAGCATGTTCAAAGCTATGTACTTTAAATATGAGACTTAGTTTCCATGGACTTGATCTCCATTGGAATACCTTATAATGACTGTTAACAAGTCTTTGTGACTTTGTACATATTCATTACAGGAGGGTCAGTTCATATAAGTTTAAAATATAAACAGATTTCGATAAATGATAGGAATTTGAAATTCTCACATTTTTCGATAAGGATTTGGGAGTATGAAATTAGAATCATTGAAATTATGTTCAATTGGTTTATTTCACAAAGTAAGGATCATAGACAAACATAGAGTGCATACTTGGTGTATGGCAAAGCTATTGTTTAAGAAAAACATAGTGTACATGCTTGGAGCATGGGACAACTAGTGTTTTTAATTCAAGTATAAAGTTGATAAAACCGAAACAATGAATAATGAGTAATCAGTATGGTGATAAATAAAAGTGTTTATTTATATTCATAGGGTTTGATACCATATTTGATTCATTTATTCTTGTGTTTCACTTTGCATGTTTTGACTTCCAGAATAACTAAGTCGCTCTTCCTGAATGATTAAGTTATTCAAACCATCCACAGTCGGTCATATGTTGGAAGTAGATATGAATCAAGACTGTCATGGGTTGGTTTGTAGAGGTCCAAGTTGGTGGACAAAGTGGTGCTACAACACTCCTGAGTGCTCATAAGTTCTGAGTATTGGATTCAACCCACGCTCATTTGAATCACTTCATGGATTTTATAACGAGTGATCATGAGACGATAATATCTTATATTCTTAAAACCTAGAGATATGAGTTGTTACTATGAGTTGGTTATACATTGATTGCACGAAAACGCATTGGTAACTCGATGTTATAAAACATGCCTTTGTGTATGATTCAACAAGTATTAGAACAAGCCATATGAGTCGAAGTTTATCCATTCCTTTTACCTTCGGGATAAAAGCGATATTTGTGGGCCCCTCGATGATTTAGCGATGACACATGTGAGTGCTTGGGCAAGCCAGGACTGATTTGATTTGTTCAATCAGTCAGTCATCATAAATAGAAAATCGGGAAACAACAAATGGACAGAGAGAATGATTATAATCCATGTCTCAGTCCATATGATATCTAGAATGGAGGAATATATGATCCATTATCTAATGGACAAGTCATTGACAAGGTTAGAGTTCGACAGCGGCTTTAAGAGCTACGATTGCCAGTTAGGTTTTGAAGTCATACTCAATAATAGTTTTAGACTTATCCAAGTGGGAGACTGTTGGATTAATGTCTAAGTCCATAACTATATTTGGTATGTACTTGACCCGACCCGGCATGGTCCATTTGGGTTGCACTTCACCGACACAATTTATATGGATAGTCTTTTGAGAATAGTATATTTATGATTTATATAAATATATTATGAGTTCTAATATATTAATATGGAATCATATTATTTAATTAGTATTGATCAAGAATTAATTTAGAATTAATTAAGTGATCAAAAAGAACTAATTAAATATGGACTCTTATATATATGGAATGGGCCAAGTTCATTTAGGTTGGGCTAAGCTTTCATGGATGGTCCATGGAGCTTTTAACCCATGGATCCTATGTAAATGAAAGGTCATGGGTATTAGGGTTTACATGGATGTAACCCTAATCCTCCATAATATATAAAGGGGTCCTTGGCTCACAAAATTGAGAAGTGTGTGAAAATAAGAGTGGGCCGATTTTAGTGTGCATACATATTCTCTGAAGTTCTTCCAAGGTGTTTTGGTGATTTGTGATTCCATTTGAGGCTTCCACACTATTGGGGCTAAGCTCTTAAAGCTTGAAGACATCAAGCTACATCAAAAGGTATGTCATCTAACTAGAACTTTGTAGTATAGGTGCTTCATAATATGCTAGTTAGGATGAAACCTTGGAATAGTTAATATTTGCATGTATAATAGAGAAAACATAGATCCAAGGTTTATAGGGTTGCATGTACACCATAGGAGTGTTAGAATGCTCAAAACCCAACACAAGCTAGGGGTAGTGTACTTACTGATTAGAAGCTTGTAAGGATGATTAGGATCCAAGAACACTAGTGTGTGTTCTTGGTGTTCTTGGTGAAATGAAGAACACTTGAAGATCTATCAAAATGAAGAGATTTCATGGATGAAATCATGTATGATCACTAGATATTGAAGGATATCCACAAATCAAGAGAAGAAATACTTACAATCTTGAAGATCTAAGAGAAAAGCTGGATGATACTTGAGAGAGTTTCGAGATTTTTGGCTTGGAAAGGAAAGGAATGATCAAAATGATCATGAATTATGTGTATATAGGGAGTTTACGATATCCATGACCGTAAGCTCTAAGCTTCTTGACCGTAAACTCCTTTTGAGGAGGTTTACAGTTTGCTAGATAGTTTAGAACTTAAACTTACACTTCCAAACACTGATTCCTTTGATGCACTAGTCTCAGAATACTCAGAATAGACTCTAAACAGTGCTAAAAGTTAGCAGAAACGAGTCTGACTTTGATTGAAATGAATGGTTTGTACAAGATAGAAATTTCGGTTTGTCACATAAAGACACATGAAATCAACAATACAACACATGACCTTGAACCAGGAGCAGTGATATTTGCTCTGAAGATCTGGAGACATTACTTATATGGCACGAAATGCACAATATTCACGGACCATAAAAGTCTCCAGCATATCTTCAATCCGAAAGAGCTGAATATCAGACAAAGACGATGGGTGGAGCTACTGAACGACTACGATTGTGAGATTCTTTATCACCCTGGTAAAGCTAACGTAGTAGCAAATACCCTTAGCAGAATAGAATACTTGGGACGCCGAGTAAAGTCGTTGACCATGACAATCCATTCATATCCGTCCACACAGATCAGAGAGGCTCAGCTCGAAGCCTTAAAACCTGAAAAACGTGGCAGGTGAAACCTTGAGAGGAATGGATAAAAACTTAAAAGTTAGGGATGATGGAGTCTATTGTTTCATGAACCGGATCTGGACACCAAAGTTCGGTGGTTACAGAGACGTCGTTATGAATGAAGCGCACAAAACCCGATAATCCATTCATCCAGGTTCAGACAAGACGTATCTGGACCTCAAGAAATTATACTGGTGGCCTAACATGAAGGCCAAAATCGCTACCTTTGTGGGCAAGTGTCTTACTTGTGCCAAAGTCAAAGTAGAATACCAGAAACCTTCAGGTTTATTGCAACAACCTGAAATCCCTGAATGGAAGTGGGAGCGGATTACAATGGATTTCATAACTAAGTTACCCAAGACATTGGGTGGTTATGACACTATTTGGGTAATCGTCGATAGATTAACCAAATCTGCACACTTCATACCAATCAAAGAGACCGACAAGATGGAGAAGCTAACAAGGAATTACCTCAAAGAAATTGTTAGACTGCATGGTGTGCCAATATCTATTATTTCTGACCGATATAGTAGATTCATTTCTCGTTTCTGGCAGTCTTTACAAAAATCTTTGGGAACTAGGCTGGACATGAGTACAGCCTACCATCCACAAACTGACGGACAAAGTGAGAGGACGATTCAAACTCTAGAAGATATGTTGCGAGCTTGCATGATAGACTTTGGAAAGGCATGAGATACTCATTTACCCCTTGTCGAATTCTCTTACAACAACAATTATCACACTAGCACAAAGGCTGCTCCTTTCTAAGCACTATATGACCGCAAGTGCAGATCACCTCTGTGCTGGGCTAAAGTGGGTGACACGGAGCTAGCTAGAAGTCAAGTTCCTGACGGTGCTCTCACTGGTCGGAAATCATTCGCAAAACTACGGAGAAAATTGTACAAATCCGGGAGCGAATTAAAGCTTCCAGAGATGGACAGAAAAGCTACGCTGCCAAAAGAAGAAAACCTTTGGAATTCCAGGTTGGTGACCGCGTCATGTTCAAGGTCTCACCCTGGAAGGGCATGATACGCTTTGGAAAGCATGACAAGCTGAATCCAAGGTACATAGGACCATTCGAGATTCTTTCTAGAATCGGTCCAGTAGCTTACAAACTCCGACTACCTCAAGAACTAAGTAACATACACCCTGTTTTCCACGTATCGAACTTGAAAAAGTGTCTGTCCGACGAGACTCTTGTGATCCCACTCGACGAAATCGAGATCTATGAGAGCCTTAACTTCGTGGAAGAACCAGTAAAGATCATGGACTGAGAGGTCAAGCCAACGAAGCAAAGCCGTATTCCTATAGTGAAGGTTCGCTGGAATGCCAAGCGAGGAACTGAATTCACCTGGGAGCGCGAGGATCAAATGAAACTGAAATATCCTCATCTTTTTACTTAGTTATTTTTAATTTCTTAATTGCTTAAACTCTAATTTTGGGACAAAATTCTCTCTAACGGGGGGATGATGTGACAACCCGAAAATTTCTATCTTATAAAACCATTCAATTCAATCAAAAGTCAGACTTGTTTCTGTTATCTTTTAGCATTGTTAAGGGCCTGTTTGAGTGTTCTAAACCTAGTACATTCAAGGATTGGGTGTTAGGAAGTATCTACCGGTGTTCATTGTACATCATTCAGCCGGAAAACTCCAAGTCTTGGAGTTTACGGCCGTAAAGCAGAGATTACCACCGTAAACCCTTGGTTGTCCGTAAACTCATTCCATATACACAATATTCATTCATTTTCCTTCACTTCTCACACATCCAAGTCAAGAAAGTCAATTCTATCTCAAGTATCATCAATATTTTTCATCCTAATCTTCCAAAGTGTAAGTGATTCTTCCATTTGTTAGTTGATAACCTTGCTTAATCTAGTGAAACCCTATGATTTCATCCATGATTTCATCTCTTTTGGGGTAGATCTTCAAATCTTCATCACTTACACCAAGAACACCAAGAACACATACTACTTCTTGAACCGTGAACACCCTTCGTGCTTCAAAACGTAAGTAATCTTCTATATATTAGTTATCCTATAGAAGCTCTTAACATACACCCTTGAAAACAACAATTTCCAAGAACAATAAGAGTTTACGGCCATGAGCATCTCCCTTGGCCGTAAACCCTCCTCAAGATCTCCCTTGACCGTAAACACCTTGTCCGTAAACCACCTTGGCCGTAAACACCAAGGCCGTGAACACACTTATGTGGTCGTAAACCCCTTTAGTGCAATCACATGTGATTGTAACACTTCCTTCCAAATGCTTCCTAGTCCCTAAGGTGGTTCCAATTCATGATTAGTTTTTATATACACTAATTATATCCATATATGTGTCATTATATGCTTAATAGGATCCGTTTGTGCTCGAGACTGCACTTGACACTTAGCATCCAATATCAAATCATCATTTGAATCACCTACAAAGGTGAGTTCATACCCCCGTATTTTCATAAATTTCACTGTTTTCAGGGAGGGGGGGGGATACAAGTCTAACACAAAGATTTTGTGTTACAAAACAAAAGATTTCAATTAACTTATCAAAATGGATTTCAGTTATCATCAATTCAATTAATTTTCAAATATTTTGTTAAAATGACATTAAGTCACCAAAAGTATTTCAAAATATTAAATTTCTTTTAAATGTTTTAATAAACTTATATTTTTCCCCATAAATCATATATATATATATATATATATATATATATATATATATATATATATATATATATATATATATATATATATATATATATATATAGAGAGAGAGAGAAGATTTAGAAGGCTTAGGACTGATAACCCACTTTAGTTCCTTTTCCTTGTTTGGATGTGGGATTATAATAGTATCGGTTATTTGTCTGAGTGTCATTTAAATTTTACTTATATATATTTTTATATGTATATAAGTATAAAAGCTATTTCATTCAATTCAAATACACATTGTAACATGTTGAGCAAGGGGTTGCATTCATGAATACACGGTATCAATTCAGAAAGCACATATAAATTATAATAGGTATAATTTATGATTCACAGAACATTAATGCACAATTTAAGTATACTAAAGTACAATGTTTTACAAGAACAAAGGTTTGATTCAAAACTAATCAAAGATATACATCTTTCAGATACATGTTAAGAATACTAATTCAAGAACATACTGTCAATCATTTATTTCAGAATGATTGGGTTTTCATAACTATTATACATATAACGTTTATATGCTTTTTATGAGTCATTCGATACAGGTTGTTTAATTCATTTAAACAATATAGTTAAAGTCTTGACATTATAACCAGAATCTCCAACCGGGGATCGAAACAATGTGTGTATAGATCTATATTGGGATTGACAACTCCACACTCAGACTGCTAGCTACAGTCATACATACACGCCAACGAGTGATAGTTGTTATCAACAGCTTTCAACGCATTCATAGCGTTGCGTCAGGACATCTAGTCAGTATGGTTATAATAACTCATATAAAAGATATTAAGAATACGTTAGTGTATAATTAACTAAACATAAGTGCATTTTCAAAGTACTAGTTTACAAGATACAATTTACAGTATTACATTACAGTTTACAATAACAATTGATGAAACCAAGCACACTCTCAGTTACAAGTTTACAAAAAGGAAAACAAATACATAACATTGGTTTACAAACAGAACAGTTTTATGTAATTAAAACTACTTTTCATATACAACAGAAAATATAGGATTTTCTGGAACAGTTTACATATTCAAGAAACAGATAATATTCATTTAAACATAAATACTTATGCACTCACTCAACTTTATGTTGATACTCTCTTTTCAAGTTACTTGTATTCTCAGGGAACCAGTAGACAGGTACTCCCCGAGCTTTTGAGAAGATGGAGCTATTTGTGTCTTGTCTTCTTCTTTTGTATAACTATTTGGTTTCAGTATAAAATGATGAAACACATGTAAATACTTATACTTTTTAAATACAGTGGTTGTTTGTACTTTGATTACTATAATGAATGTGTTGTGATACTACAAATGAAGTCCTCCACCACCGGACGTTTCCGCCGTCTGGTTTGGGGTGTGACAACTCGTTTGGATATGAGTACAGCCTACCATCCTCAGACTGATGGCCAAAGTGAATGGAACATCCAAACGCTGGAAGATATGCTCAGAGCATGTGTGATAGATTTCGGCAATGCATGGGATGCTCACCTTCCTCTAGTTGAGTTCTAATACAATAATAACTATCACACGAGCATTAAGGCTGCACCATTTGAGGCTCTATACAGCCGAAAAATTCGATCTCCTATTTGTTGGACAGAAGTTAGAAATACCCAACTAGCCAAGAAATTCGCAAAGAATACCCTACGAACAGACTAGAAATTATTCATGAGACGGCTGAGAAGATAATGCAAATTCGAGAGTGCATGAAGACAGCATGTGACCGGCAGAATAGCTACACTTACATAAGGTGCAAACCCCTAGAGTTCCAAGTCGGAGATAGCATGGAAAGCTAAATCCTAGGTACATAGGACCATTCAAAATCCTTGACAGGATTCGTACAGTTGCATATCGACTTAAACTACCTCAAGAGCTAAATTATGATCATGATGTCTTTCATGTTTCAATTCTTCAAAAATGTCTCTCCGACGATACACTTGTAATTCCTTTTGATGAAATTTAGATTAACCCTGAATCGAATTTCATCGAGGAGCCAGTCGAAATCATAGACAGAGAGGTCAAACGACTCAAACAGAGTCGGATACCCATAGTCAAGGTACGATGGAACTCTAAGAGAAGACCAGTGTATACATTGGAACGAGAAAACCAAATGAATAACAAGTATCCTCACTTGTTCCAATGAAGCTCGACAATAAGATAAATTTTCGGGAAGAAATTTCCTAAATAGGGGGAGAATGTGACAACCAAGAAAATACTGTCACCAACCACCGTTAGGAAAATAGTGAAGGAAAATAAATGTAACAGCTTATTATTGTAATGTTTGATTTATGAGATAATAAAATCAAATATGTCATTACATTTATGATTAAATCAACTGTTAGGCTAAAAAATAAGCATCCAAAAAGTTGTACCGTCTTTAAAATGGTTAATGTATTTAGAAAATACTCGTTGACGTGATCTCAAAGGTATAAAATTCGTAAAAATCAGAATCCATGTGGAGGAGTTACAAATTTAGTAAAAAGTAAAAATCAGCCACATAATTAAAGTTAATTGCGTCAAAACGGTACTTAGAGAATAGTAGAGTTTTGACTAAAAGAGTAAAGAAGAGATTCGTAGTACTCCTTGAGATATAAAATTTAGAACAAAAAATGCCGAAAACGGGATCTATATGAGAGAGATATGATTTTTGTAAAATCATTTATTTTTACCCCCGTTAGGCATAAACTTAAAACTAGCAAAAACAACCTAAAGGAGAGTTGTAGTACTCTTTGAGATCATTGCATAGATATAAAGAGGGCTTAGATCGAAGCTAGAACGAAAGAGTTATGATTTTTACAATATCATTTCATGCGCGCGAGTTGCGCGCCAATACCCGTCGCGCACCTGACACCGATTTCGAGTATATTGTGAGTGGCGTGGCCAAGTGGGGAAGTGACACGTGGAAAATTTTGGATGAACCCACGAAGATCACGTGTGACGCACATATATTTTTGCGCCGCACAAACCCCCATACCATGTCTAAAAATAGTAGGGATTGCAGCTCCATTTCTGTATCCTTCACATTTACAACACTCTCTCAATTCTTGAAGTGGTTGCTACCTTAGGTGATCCTAGGATTCCCAGCACCAATTCAACACTACATCAGTAGGCTCATTCATCAAGGGTGAATTCACTACCCCATTTTACTATTTTCAAGGTTTTAGGGGGGGGATAAATGCTTATCAAACTACTTTATATATATCTATATATATATATAGTTATATAAAGTTATATAAAGCACGAAACCTTAGGATAATATACACATATTGTAAGCTATTATATTATGCCTAAGAGTTATGATGCCTAATAGTCTAGGAAAAGAATTTACCTAGATGTTATGCTGACCAATTTCCTAGGATAATATAGTATCTAAAAGAAACGATGGTCAATTATAGGGATATGTATTGTACCTAGTCGTTACTCTGCCCAAATATCATGTGTTCAAATCAACCATAATTAGGTTATATATATAAGGTAAAATAATATATATATATATATATATATATATATATATATATATATATATATATATAATTATGAGATATTTTGATTATAATTATCAAATATAAATTAAAAGAATTATATAGTGATAGTTATAGGAGTTATTAAGTAAAAGAGTTAAAGAAAAGATAAAACACCTAAGGTTAAATGTGTTAGTGATCTTTTATTATTCATCTTTAGCCATATTAAATTCGGTTACCCCAAACCTATAATCGTTAATCTTGCGAGAGCCACAAAGATATGTATAGATCTATACGTGGCTGACACCCCTACATGCGATTACTAGTTACGATCCTAGCAGGATAACTTTCTTTATATAGACAAGCGTTATCCAATGTCCGATGAAGCGTCGTCCGGGGAAAATATTAGTCTACGTTGTCAATTATGGGGGCTCATGGTAATACAAATCCAACAACCTTATGGAACCAACTACCTAGAGGGACGTCTTCAATTAGTTAATGTTATAGATTAAGATTGATAAAATATACTAAAATAGATTATAATAAATTAGGATTAGTAACATATCCTATAATGTATATAAGTTAGGATTAGTAAAATATACTAAAAAAGGATAGAAAGGTTTTCTAAAAGAAAAAAAGATTCTTAATTAAAAATGATCAAGTAAAGTATAAAACTATAAAAACCTGTGAACTCACCAACATTATTTTGACATTTTCAAAATACATGTATTTTTAGGGAGATAAGTATGGAGGATAGTCATGTTGAAGAGGATGTCGTCAAGGAATCTTGCTGGAGTTTATTTATGTCTGTTTATTTTCTATTTTTGTTTAGGATGTGTGCTTAATTTATCGAACAATGTAACCCCGAATAAGATATAATGAATAAAAGTATCTTTTGTGTTATATTTATGTGTAATGTTTAATATATTTGTTTGCCTCGATCCAATATCCCTATTTCGCACGGCCTAACGTTTCCGTCGTAGGCCGGGTGTGTGACACTCCAATTGGAGCACAACACCAAGAAAATGTTGGAGATCTTTGTATAGCAGATATTGGTAGTATGCATACTATTATCAAATCAAAGAAATATTTTTCAAAATTAGTAACAACAAAAAACAATCATACATACAATATCAGGTCCTGCAGACTTGATAGAGGGAACTGGGAAAGCCCATTTCTATATTACCAAAATGGTACAAGCTTTTGTATAGAAAATTCCTTATTTTCTCCAAAGTCTAATACAAACTTACTAAGTTTCAATGACATATATTTCAAAGGATATGACACAAAAACTGTGACCATTGCAAATAAGAAATATATGTATATTATATACAAAAACCATGTGCTTGGAAAACTACCAACACTTGATTCAGATCTGCATTATACATATGTACATATGATTGAATCGAATATGGTAGTCAAAGAAAAACATTGTGATCCTGTGACATTCAGTTTATTGCATGATAGGTTGGGCCACCTTGGATTAACAGTGATGTGAAGGATAAGTGATAATACACACGGGCACCCATTGAAGGACCAGACCTTCCCCTAATCCAATAACATAAGACCATGTACATCTTGTTTCCTTGGAAAGTTAATAATAAAACATTCTCCAATGAAAGTTGAAAGGGAGTCACCTATATTTCTAGAAAGAATTCACGGTGATATATATGGACCAATTCATCCACCATCTAGACCATTTAGATACTTTATGGTCCTAATAGATGAATCCAACAAATGATATCATGTTTGCCTATTATCAACTCGTAATATGGCATTTGAAAAGTTTCTCGCTCAAATTATTAAACTAAAGGCACATTTCCCTGATTAGACTATCAAAAGAGTGAGACTTGTTAATCCTGGTGAATTTAATTTACAAGCATTTAATGACTAATGTATGTTTGTTGGAATTGTAGTTGAGCATCCGGTTACTCATGTACACACACAAAATGGTTTAGCTGAATCACTAATTAAACGTCTCCAGCTAATAGCTAGATCATTGACAATGAGGACCAAACTTCCTATTTCTGTTTGGGGCCATGCAATCTTTCATGCTGGATCATTAATTTGCATGATACCAAGTTCATATCATGCATATTCTCCCCTACAACTTGCTTTTGGTCAAGAGCTAAATATAGTCCATTTGATAATTTTTGGGTGTGTATTTAATGTCCCCATTGCACCACCACAATGGACAAAGTTAGGTCCTAAAAGAAGGTTGGGAATATATGTTGGTTATGAGTCAGTCTCTATTATAAGATATCTTGAACCTTTAACAAGTGATGTTTTACAACATGCCTAGTTGATTGCCAATTTGATGAGGAAAATTTCCCATCATTAGTGGAGAAAAGAATATTCTAGAAAAGGATGTTCCATGGCATAAGCCTTCTTTATCATATCTTGACCCTCACACAAAGCAATGTGAAATGAAAGTTCAAAAGATAATGCATTTCAAGAAACAAAAAATCAATTTCCTGATGAATTTATTGAGACAAAAAGGGTGACTAAATCATATATATCAGCTGTTAATGTTCCAGCTTGAATTGAAATTGAATATGGACAATCTGCTGATAAGTTCACTCAAGAGTCTGAAACATGTCTGAAGCATGGAAGGTCATTTGTTTCTAAGGATAAGAACCCATGAAAAAGAAGAGGAGTAAAAAATGCACTATATCACGAGGGAAGGAAGATGTTGCACAAAATTATGGTCAAACAAACAGAATATGTGAACAAAATGAAACTAATAATATAAATAAAATATTTTCTTATTTAGTTGCATGTGATATAATGAATGATGATCCCAAACCACAAGCTATAATTGAATGTCAAAAAATAAATGATTAGGCTAAATGGAAGGAGGCTATGAAAGTTGAATTAAATTCTCTTAACAAGAGAAAAGTTTTTCGGGCCATTATCATCACACTTGGAGTTGTGAAACCATTAGGGAATAGACAGATCTTCATACGAAAAAGAAGTGAGAAAGACGAAATTGTAAGATACAAGGTTAGGCTTATGGCTCAACGTTTCTCTCAAAGACATGGAATTGATTATGAGAAAACTTATTCACTATTAATGGATGCAACCACTTTTAGATATTTAATCAGCTTGGCAGTCTCTGAAAATTTAGAGATGCGTCTTATGGATATTGTTACAACTTACTTGTATGGATCACTTGACAATGATATCTATATGAGTATCTCTAAAGGATTGAAAATCCCTGAAGCATTAAGTGCAAAACCCAAAGAAATGTATACTATAAAATTGAAAAGATCTTTGTATGGGATAAATCAATCTGGATGCATGCGGTACAATCGTTTAAACGATTATATGACATGTAAAGGTCTTGGGGTTCGAAGGTTGTGAGATGTCGAATTTACCTTTGTTGTCAGTAATATCAAATGTTTGATTGTATTTTATTTTAAGGACTACTTTAGTGTCGAAGCTTAGATGTCAAATGTCCTTATACTTTTTGTGCTTTCAGTTTTCCCTATAAATATGGGAAGGATACTTTTAGAGGTTAAGAAATTTTCTCTGATTGCAATCATTTTCTCTTTCCTCTTGTATTCAACTGATAAAGCAATACAACATGCTAAACAGATTATATTTAGATCTCGTGTTCTAAATCAATTCATACTCTGATTTTGTTTCATTACTTGATTGAATCGGAACTATAATTGGTATCAGAGCAGGAATCAAACTGTTTTGATCTAATTTTCATTTGTTTCAAAAGATTTTTGAATCTCTTTCTAGATTTAAAAGTTTCCGCACTTTTGATCCTGAAAATCTTTATAGATATTTAGTTTTTGATTTGATTCTGCACTTCGATGGACTAATCTAGTGTTCCGTGTTCATTTGTTGTTTGATTCATCTTGTTAATCCCAAATTTCTGAAGCTTTTATTTGAATTCGTCGGTACATCCATGGCGAACTTCAACATTAATACCATGACTTCTTACTCTCATCTGCTAGGATCTTCAACAAATATATTTATGCTTTTTCCTGAGTATTACGATTAATGGGTGGATCGTATGGAGGATTACTTAAACGGAATCGAGGAAGAGCTATGGAAGTGCATTACTGATGATGTTCTTCCTCCTCCTTCTGTTCAAATCATTGGTACTTCTGCATCAACTCAAAGTGTTGTTGAACAAACTGCAAGAGTGAAGAAGAACGAGAAGAGGTGCATGAGAGAACTTCGTGGTGCCCTTCCACCTGTTGTGTATAATTACGTTCGAACCTGGAAAACCTCAAAAGAAATCTGGAATACGCTGAAGGAAAAGTACCAGGGTAGTGAGAAGACCAAAATCAGTTCGGTCAAGTAGTGTATATTTGAATTAAGGGAATTCAAGCAATAAGATGGAGAATCCATCGTATTGTACTATGACCGTCTGAACGAGCTTATCTATAAGTGCAATAGGTACGGATTTACCAGGTCTACTATGGATTACAATCTTACTTTCATTATGGGGCTTCACAAGGAGTGGAGGAATGTGAGTTTGATGATGAAGACACAACAAACCTTCGATTTTTTAACTCTCAATGATCTTTACAACCTGCTAAAAGCTCATGAAGCTGAAGTGAATGAAATAGCTGAAGAGTCAAGCATCAATCTAGGGGTCCATTAGCATTGGCTTCGAAGGTATCAGGTGTAACGACGTAAATTTTCAAAACAATTTTCCATTTTCAATCATAGTAAATTTCATAAGAACAATTTCAAAACCCATTGTATCCCATATTATATCAATAAACAACCCCAGAATCTCAAGTACTTAAATCTTCATCAGTGTGTACAGATCATGTCGGCGCCTTCCCGCGATCCCTGCTGGTACTTGAAACACATATCACATAAACGGTAAGCATAAATGCTTAGTGAGTTCCCCAAAATACCACATACAACACATACGCCACTCAAGGCCATACCTCTATGGGATCTTCCGATCCATGTGTCTCAGGCGACTTCCGTCCCAACCCTGGTAGACCTTCCGACCCTACCCGTATGACCTTCCGGTCCATATCATGATGACCTTCCGGTCCATACACTGTCGACCTTCCGGTCCATATCATAATGACCTTCCGATCCATACCATACTACTCATAACATACATAGCACATACATATCATATAACAGCATACATCGCATTCTACTCGTCGCACATAAGACCTTCCGGTCACACATAATTACCACTCAAGGTAAAGTATAGTGAGAAGACTCACCTCGTATGAAGTCGGATAAACTCTCGTGCTTAAATATCCAGAACTAGCCTCCTCCTATCAACATGATAACATCTCTAATCAAAGTTCTCTTATGCTCTCATCTCTAATAATGGGTAGAAGACCATTCTACCCCTCTCTGACCTTTCTTGAATCGGCTTGACCAAAACCCCAAGGTCAACTGAAGTCAACTCTAGTCAACGGTCAAACTTTGACCAGACTGGTCGAGTGCACATGGGTGACTCGGCGAGTCCAAGCGTGTCCTCTGGATCCTTCTAAAGCCTTACTCGACTCGTCGTGTGAACCTTCCACTCGACGGGTTACCCCTAGTCACGAACCGTGGTGCAACACGATCCGACTCGTCGAGTCCGCTCATGGACTCGGCGAGTTTCTTCCATGACAATTCTCATAAGACCTTTTGAGGTCAGATCTGTTTCTCTAACTTATAGATCTGGCCTTCTAGCACCCAAAAGTCACGTAAAGGTCTGAACTTGAGGCTCATGCATGGTGTATTTTGCTCTATACTTCTTTATGACTCCATTGAAGCTTCATAGCTTCAAAGCTCTAAGGTTAAGCCTTCTTGGTCGCCTACTTTTAGGTTCTCTGGACCTCACAAGGTCCAGATCTACAAAATAACTCGAAAAAGGGTTTGGATGCACCCAAAACCCCATCAATAAAATGATACAAGCACTAACTTAACCACCAAAGAAAATTTACTCAAACACAAGGGAGACAAGAGCTTGTACCAGATCTGAAGCTTGAAATGAAGATGAAACTGATCCACCAACTCTCCCTGAGATCCTTGCAACACCCTTGACCTTTTTCTCCAACACCCTTGACCTTTTTCTCCAACACCCTTGACCTTTTTTCTCAAAGGAGGATATAAGTGCCTTTAAATAGGCCCAGGCCCGAGAGAATTAGGGTTTCTCTTAACAGTGCTGACTCGGCGAGTCAGCTTGCCGACTCGTCGAGTCCATTCATTTTCCACGTCACCAAGCTGCGATCCTACTCGATGAGTTAAGGCGCCAACTCATCGAGTTACTCCTCACAACTTACAAAATAAATACTCATTTTATCATACCTGGAAATCCGGATGTTACAATTCTCCCCCACTTGAATTAGATTTCGCCCTCGAAATCGCTCCTCCACATACATATCGAATCCAATAACCAAATGGCACCATCGATAGGATATCATGCCACACAGCTTGCATCCTCTCTGGACACCTGGATCCCAACAGGGATTCCCAATCCCGGAGGAAAACCAACCCTTCATATTCTCTCCAGACATAATCCAACAATCGGCTACCGATCCCTCATACCAACATAGCAACCATTCGTATTACGACCCAAGAAACGGAAGGGTTCACGTCCCAGTAGAGCTTACCCACTGAACTGCTATCGGAACCCAACCGAACAAAGAATTCTCAACTCTCTGTCCTCAAACCCAAAAGAATAATCGTGCTCGCTCTGAAGTGTCCTCAGACATCCAAAATCATAAGCCTCAGCTCCATTCCTCGTATCCTTTTTTAACACTGAGTACCAGGTCTGATCTCGACCCAACAATTGAACCTCCAGGGTCATCCATTGCATTATCCCAACCGTCTCCATGGTTTCCTTCTTACTATAACCACATCGGCCCAATGTGACAAACAAGTAACGAAGTTCGCTTAACCCTAAGCGAATGCTACCTTCCCAACTGAAGATCGACTCAACCCCGACTTCTGTCATCTGTTACTCATAGTTCCATGCAACTCGCGGTACCTCCCGTACCCGAGTAATAACCCACACACGTCTAAGACATCAGAGGACAAACAATACTCCTCAACATGGGACCCATCTCAGAATCCAGATTCTCATCTCGCCTATCCAACGCACCACCAGAGCCAAGCTCAAACTCGAGAGTTTGGTCCGACCCAGAGTTGGAACCACTGGTCCCAACGAAGCGCTCAACTCAGAACTCATTTCCCGCAACCCATGCGTACCTCACTTATCCCATTCTTTCGGATTGCGATTACAACACCTTACTTAGAATATAATGATTCCCTATCATTGAGGGGACCCCGGTCTCGCCCCTGGTCCGACCACCAGGTTCCCAAAAACTCATAAATTAGGGCCACCCCATGCCTAAAACTCTTTTGCGCCATGCTCTGATCAAAGAGTACTTTACCATAACAACTTCTCGCTGACTAGTGTACTACGTCTTCCCGTGGCATCACATCAACCTCTCACTGAATGGTGAGTACTACGGCTTCCCGCAGTATCACCACAACTTCTCACTGACTGATGAGTACTACGGCTTCCCGCAGTATCACCACGCCTCGGACTAGTGAGTACTACGGCTTCCCGCATCATCACAACAATCCTCTAACTAGTGAGTACTACGGCTTCCCGTACCATCATAACAACCTCTGACTAGTGAGTACTACGGCTTCCTGTAGCATTACAACAACCTCTGACTAGTGAGTACTACGGCTTCCCGTAGCATCACAACAACCTCTGACTAGTGAGTAGTACGGCTTCCCGTAGCATCACAACAACCTCTGACTAGTGAGTACTACGGCTTCCCGTAGCATCACAATAACCTCTGACTAGTGAGTACTACGGCTTCCCGTAGCATCACAACAACCTCTGACTGACTCACATTCCGCGGATCAATCATAGATAGGTGCATGCACTTACCCAAATTATGCATCACTATATCTGGCGGCAATCGCCATAACAAAACACCCTTCCCTGCTACAATCCATATTCTTGGACAATCTCACTTGCTGTCATTAACCGAAAGGGCTCCCACTGGAATCATCGATGCTTGAACCACCACCTGTCGTCTCCACTCAAGAATCAGAATTATCAGAAATCCAATGCATTAAATTCGGATACCTCGATACACCACATAGAGCCTCATGACGTCTCGTCTCATCTACTGATCTTCCTGTTCCACAACCTGAAATTGGTTGTCTAATCAACTTCTGCCCTTCCCAAGCTGAATAACAGACCCATCACTGAACCAGAATTTCTCAACCGCCGAACTCACCCTAGGAGCCAACCATCTCGAATTCACCATTATGACCTCGAAGAATTCCCGTTCACCCCAAGGTCTCTGACCAACGGCCACTTGCCGTGGAGGCACTCCTCCTTTTCAAACATAACACATGCATTATCTCGCTCTGCTCCTCGTCTCAATCACCAATAACCCCAGGCTCATGAATTCGCACCGCCGGTCTCTATATCCCGATCTCTAACCATTTTCGATCGAATCTCTGATCCCTTCAATAAAATACCCGGTTCTCCCCCACTTAGGGTTCGAACCATCCCCAATCAGTGCACCAACAGTCTATCCCACAGACTGTTTCCACCAGTAACATCGCACCTACTCTTGGAAGGTGCTACATAACGCTTGATGATCTCCCGACAGAGATCGAGCAACTCCAATGCCCCGAAACTCAGATGAAATCCTCAGAACTTCCCACCATAACTGCCTCTAGTCATTCAGAATCTCACACCATTCCATCACCGGACCTCCCAACTGTCCAGTATTAACCCTGTCTCTTAGTCTGGACGTAATGATCTACCATATTCCTCATCATCGACTCCTCAACCAACGTTCCATCACGTCACTTGTCATAAGAGCAGAAACCATACTTCCACTCTTATTACCCATCAAAGACAATAAGGGCCACTGCCCTGATATACTCCTCTTGATCGTCCGACGCTGCAGCTAACACGTGCCCTACTATACTCAATTAAGGTGTACTCTGGTCCTTAACTATCTCAGTCCCCACTGACGACCTGTTCAAGCTATATCTTTACCTCGTGGCATACCTACTACCATATACTCTGGTTGAAGATCACCATCCGTGCAATCCCCACGGAATAACCGGTAAAAACCAGAAACAGTAACCGCCACATGTCATGGTACTCAAATCGTGTGGCCACCTCTCTATCTGCTATGAATCATGGCACCTGTACCATGTTATCTCCTCTTAATCTTCTATGAATCATGGTACCAGAACCATGTTCCCTTTCTCAATCCACCTCAAATCATGGCACTTGAACCCTGACATCACCTCTCGACCTGCTACAACTCATGGTACTCGAACCATGACGTCACCTCTCGACCTGCTACAACTCATGGTACTCGAACCATGATGTCACTTCTCACTCCGCTACTTATCATGGTACTCGAACCATGACATCACTTCCCAATCTGCTACTTATCATGGTACTCGAACCATGACATCACCTCTCAATCGGCTCCTTATCATGGTACTCGAACCATGACATCACTTCTCAATCCGCTACTTATCATGGTACTCGAACCATGACATCACTTCTCAATCTGCTACTTATCATCGTACTCGAACCATGACATCACTTCTCAATCCGCTACTTATCATGGTACTCGAACCATGACATCACTTCTTAATTCGCTACTTATCATGGTACTCGAACCATGACATCACTTCTCAATCCGCTACTTTAGAATCCTCCGGATTAGCCTTCCGGATCGCCGCGGTCATCTCGTCATGAATCATACGTCGAATCTCATCAATGCTAACACCGCTGCTCTCCAGTGTGTGTGGTGTACCAACCGTGATGTCTCCCAACATAAAAGAAATCAGAGACTCGCTCGAGTATGCTTGCACTTGATCACTCAGCCCTACTTGTTCCTTAGCATCCCAAGGATTCTTACTTTGACTGCTCATTGATCCGGTGTTTTCAGTAGTATGGGCCCTATACTACCTTCCACACCGCATCAGCATTCATTCCAAGTCCTCCTCCTAGGATCCCAGATCACAAGTACTCTACATCTCGCTAAGCATAGGCTGCCCTTCGGTAGACTTCTCATAAGCTCCTCACTGCTACCTACTCACTCTCGAAGCATCTCATAGCAGCAGTAATCTCCTAGGCTAAGGCATCACAAATCATGCCACGCTAGTCCTAATAGGAATACCTAGCCTACTCTAGTATGCATAACATATCATATCTTATCTCATAACACATAATGTAAGGGTATTCTGGGAAATCACCGTTTGGGCGTTAGCTGATCGTACACACTGCCTCTTTCCGCTTTCCTCACTTTCCTTTACTTTTTAGAAAAAAAATGTTTCCTTTATGAAAAAACTTTCTCAAATCCTCAGTTGGAGTTCAAATACCCCCGAAGGTGCATCCGAAACCCTCAAACCAAGGCTCTGATACCAATTTGTAACGACATAAATTTTCAAAACAATTTTCCATTTTCAATCATAGTAAATTTCATAAGAACAATTTCAAAACCCACTGTATCCGATATTATCTCAATAAACAACCCCAGAATCTCAAGTACTTAAATCTTCATCAGTGTGTACAGATCATGTCGGCGCCTTCCCGCGATCCCCACTGGTACCTGAAACACATATCACATAAACGGTAAGCATAAATGCTTAGTGAGTTCCCCAAAATACCACATACAACACATACGCCACTCAAGGCCATAGCTCTATGGGATCTTCCGATCCGTGTGTCTCAGGGGACTTCCGTCCCAACCCTGGTAGACCTTCCGGCCCTACCTGTATGACCTTCCGGTCCATATCATAATGACCTTCCGGTCCATACACTGTCGACCTTCCGGTCCATATCATAATGACCTTCCGGTCCATACCATACTACTCATAACATACATAGCACATACATATCATATAACAGCATACATCACATTCTACTCGTAGCACATAAGACCTTCCGGTCACACATAATTACCACTCAAGGTAAAGTATCATGAGAAGACTCACCTCGTATGAAGTCCGATAAACTCTCGTGCTTGAATATCCCGACCTAGCCTCCTCCTATCAACATGATAACATCTCTAATCAAAGTCCTCTCATGCTCTCATCTCTAATAATGGGTAGAAGACCATTCTACCCCTCTCTGACCTTTCTTGAATCGGCTTGACCAAAACCCCAAGGTCAACTGAAGTCAACTCTAGTCAACGGTCAAACTTTGACCAGACTCGTCGAGTGCACATGGGTGACTCGGCGAGTCCAAGCGTGTCCTCTGGATCCTGCAAAGCCTTACTCGACTCGTCGTGTGAACCTTCCACTCGACGGGTTACCCCTGGTCACGAATCATGGTGCAACACGATCCGACTCGTCGAGTCTGCTCATGGACTCGTCGAGTTTCTTCCATGACAATTCTCATAAGACCTTCTGAGGTCAGATCTGTTTCTCTAACTTATAGATCTGGCCTTCTAGCACCCAAAAGTCACGTAAAGGTCTGAACTTGAGGCTCATGCATGGTGTATTTTGCTCTATACATCATTATGACTCCATTGAAGCTTCATTGCTTCAAAGCTCCAAGGTTACTCCTTCATGGTCGCCTACTTTCAGGTTCTCTGGACCTCACAAGGTCCAGATCTACAAAATAACTCGAAAAAGGGTTTGGGTGGACCCAAAACCCCATCAATAAGGTGATACAAGCACTAACTTAACCACCAAAGTAAATTTACTCAAACACAAGGGAGACAAGAGCTTTTACCAGATCTGAAGCTTGAAATGAAGATGAAACTGATCCACCAACTCTCCTCTGAGATCCTTGCAACACCCTTGACCTTCTTCTCAAAGAAATGACCTCCAATTAGCCTCTCTCACCTCTTTAGCTCACAAATAACTCTAGGGTTTCTCTCAAGGGACGGAGACACTGATGGGAAGGGGCCAAGGAGGCTATAAGTGCCTTTAAATAGGCCCAGGCCCGAGAGAATTAGGGTTTCTGTTAACAGCGCTGACTCGGCGAGTCAGCTTGCCGACTCATCGAGTCCATTCATTTTCGACGTCACCAAGCCGCGATCCTACTCGACGAGTTAAGGCGCCAACTCGTCGAGTTACTCATCACAACTTAGAAAATAAATACTCATTTTATCATACCTGGAAATCCGGATGTTATATCATGAAGAGTAGGTGAGAAGGAGGTTACTGAGAAGGAAAGTTCTGAAGATGAAGGTCTTATCGTCAACTCTGATGACGAAGCAATGGCTTTTTACTCAAACAAAAGAGTAAAGAAGTTTTATAAGAAGTCGTTCAATACGAAGTCAAAAGTTTGGGAAATAAAGGGAAGAAACACTGGGAAGGTTAGTGATGAGAAGAAGTTTGAGAAGAAAGAGGCTAAGGGTGAAGATTCGAAACAAGAGAAAAAGCTAAAGGGTGATTCGGGAGTTGATTGTCACTACTGTCATGGTACAAATCACATGGCCAATGACTGCATGCTGAAGAAGAAAGAAGAAAAGAAGAACAGGGTTAAGGATGAGGCATACTATTCTGAAAGGCTGGAAGAAGTGAGGGCTAAGTCGAAGGGGATGTCACTGGTAGAAAGAGGAGAAGATGAGGGTGAGGGAAAATACCAAATATGGTCTTCAGTCTCGAATGACAAAGAAATGAGGAATCCAACGCATGGAGCCATGTTCGCGAGGTATGAGGAGTATGAAGAAGAGAAAATCACTGGTAGTTACTTTGTTTCGACATCAGGAGACAATGCACCAATGACATCGAAGGTACGTTCTCTACTTCAATCCTTTAATATTCCTTCAAGTGCTTAAATTCTATGTTAACTGAGTTTGATGCTGCTATTACTTATGTTAATAATATGGTTATCTCTGCGAGCAATGAGGCTAAAAAGTCTAGTACTCAGTTACTAGAAACCCAGAGGATGTTGGAGGCGAAGAAGGCTAAGATAGATCATCTAGAATTACAAATAAGAAACATCATGGTTGATAAAGATAATTTGAATACATATATTAGGATTTTGTTAAAACAAAGGAATATTTAATGTAATTCTTCTAAAAGACTCTATTGTAAATTGATTGAATTGCATCACTCCAGTGACATAAGTAAAGAACAACATAGGAAGCTTCTACCATTTTTATCTTTCGAAAGGGAAAAACTAGATACAACTTCTTATGATTGTGAAATGACTATTTCTGACTTTGATAAAGTTCCCGATAATATATATCCCTATGGAGTAGTGAAAATTGATGAACATCTAAATGCTAATGATCTTCTTGATATAGTTAATAAGACCTTGACTGTAAATAAACAAATCAAGATTTTGAAAAATACTGAGAATTCAACTTCTGACTCCCAAAACAATTTTGTTGATATCGAAGATGATAATATCAGTGAAATTGAAGCAGAGGAAGTTGTTGATTGTTCTCAATTATCTGTCGTTAATGTCAAATCATTAGCTAAGGGTAAAGAAATATGTCATGATTCGAATATTAAAGTTGACAAAGACCAACCCTCTACTTCGAAAGTTTTTAATCCTGACCATGTGATTGTTGAATATAGTCAGACTGACAGTGACGATGATGAATATGTTTCGAAAGAAAAAACTTTTCCAAGTGTTTCGAAAGAAACAAAAATTCCTAGAATTATTGAAGATCAATTGTATGAAGAGATAAAGAAATTTGACAAAATCAGGAAAGAAAAAGGTTCCCCTTATCTTGAACCCAATTATGTGGTTTATCCAAACTTCAAGTGTACTGATAATGTCATATTTCCAAACCAAGTTTTCGTCACAAAGGGTAATGGAGAAAGTGTGAATCCGGAGATAAACAAACTGGTAGAAGAGGACAATAAGAAAGCTTCGAAAGAAAGATTTTTCTCGAATCAGAGCACCATTGAGAATAATATTTCCAAAAAACTCATACAATTTTCAAAGAAAAAAGCCAAGTCGAACTTGGGTGGTTAAAACAGAAACGTCAAAAGTTGAAAAACAAACAAACATTAAAGTTTCTGAAAAACCAATTGAAAAAGTTCAAAGTCAAAAAGAAAATGTTCAAAAGATTTCACAAGAAAATGGAATTTCAATGAATAAAGCACTAAATAAGGCTTATTGGAATAATTATGTGTCTAAAAAGAAACAACAAAATTTTTCTTCCAAAAGGTCTGAAAAGAAAAAGTCTGAATCTGTTAAGACAAAATTACGAATTCCATCTTTTGGTGAAAAGAAACCTATCTCAAAACCTTCAAAATCACAAAATGATTTTTCTAAAGACAAGGAACATGTTTCGAAACCAAACCAAAAGTCTAATGTTCAAACTTCTTATCATGAGGGTTATGTCAAAAATCAACAATCCAAGAGTTTTGTTAAGAATTCTAACAATCAAAGGTTTTCACAAAATAATTTTCAGAGAAGTGATTTTCAATCAAATGAACAAAAGAGTTATCATCGTGTTCCTTATCAAAATCAGTTTTCGCAATCACAAAAAGTCTTTCCAAAAAATAATGTTGGTAATCAAAACCGATTTCAGAATCATTATACTTCTCATGTTTCGACAAGAAAGCCAACAAGAAACTATGAGAAATTTAAAGTTCAAGGGAGAAGAAATGAATCTTTGAAGCCTTATCAACCTCATTTTCAAAACCCACATTCGAAACAATCTGCAAAAGCTTCATTTGTTAAAGGAAAAACAAATGTGAAAAATATCAATCATTGGTTGGAAGGAAAGGGAAAGTGTTTTCAATCTGGGAAATTCTCGTAAGAACAAATTAAGGATGCATATGAGAAGTATCTTAATGAATCATCAAATGGAAGTTCTTCGTCGAAAGAATCACATCCTTCTATTAAAAAATGGAGAGCAATTTCGACAGAAAAAGTCAGTAAGAAAGAAACTAAGAAGAATGAGGTGCACGTTAATGTTGACGTTAAATATTCGAATGATTACATTTCGATACCCTTAAATAATGACGTGGATTTAATTGATAGTGTCAAGACAAAAGTTCAAAACTGGATAATAGGATCTTCGTTACACCATGCATTTTATTCTAATAACCCAGGACCCAAACAGCCTTGGGGACCTAGATTCTTTAAATGATTTAAGGTTTTGTGTGACGAGCAATATGATGACAAATGGTATATCGACAGTGGTTGTTCTCGTCACATGACTGGGAAGAAGGAAAACCTGAGAGCTTTTCGAAGTCTGGAAAATGCTGGTGTTGTAAAAATTCGTAAATAATAACAAGTGTAAAGTCAAAGGCTATGGGAAGGTGACTAATGGGAAGTTTACAGTCAACAGAGTTGCTTATGTCGAAGGTCTTCAACTCAATTTGATCAGTGTTTCGAAACTTGTTGTGGGCACTGGCAATCAAGTTGTCTTTAATGAAGAAGGAAGTGTCATATCAAACATCGAAACAAAAGAAGTTCTTCTTAAGTCAAAGAAAA
Organism: Lactuca virosa; assembly: GCF_052849685.1. Classification (NCBI taxonomy): domain Eukaryota; kingdom Viridiplantae; phylum Streptophyta; class Magnoliopsida; order Asterales; family Asteraceae; genus Lactuca; species Lactuca virosa. The sequence continues at coordinate 233,549,052 of NC_136432.1, read as the reverse complement.
AAGGAGATATGTTTACACTTGACATCAAACCCATTGTTGGTGTTCCTTTTGTTTGTCTACTTTCGAAGGCTTCCTCTGATATTAGCTGGCTGTGGCGTCGAAGATTGTCTCATTTAAATTTTAAAAATCTGAACAAATTGGTGGTAAAAGATCTAGTTCGAGGTTTGCCTTTATTAAAATTTGATAATGATACTGTATGTGCAGCTTGCGAACAAGGAAAACAACATAAACAAGGTCATCCGATTGTAATTGATTCAAAGATCGTCGAACCTTTGGAACTTCTTCATATTGACCTTCGTGGTCCTTCGATAGTTGAAGCACTCAACAAGAAGAGGTACATTGTGGTTATTGTTGATGATTTTTCTAGGTTTACGTGGGTATATTTTCTTCGTTTGAAATCAGAAACAGCTTAAGTGATGATCGATTTTATCAAACACATCAAATTAAGTTTGAAGAAAAAGGTTTGCAAAATCAAGAGTGATAATGGATATGAGTTCAAGAACATGGTTCTAGATTCGTTTTTAGCTGACAAAGGGATTTCTCACAACTTCTCATATCCTTACACACCACAACAGAAGGGTGTTGTCGAAAGGAGAAATCGTTCAATCTGTGAAGCAGCAAGAACGATGTTGACTTATGCGAATCTTCCACAATATCTCTGGTCTGAAGTTGTTTCTACCGCTTGCTTTACTCAAAATCAATATTTTATTCATAGATGATTCGATATCACCCCTTATGAAATCATTAACAACAGGAAACCGAATGTAAAATTTTTCCATGTTTTTGGTTGCAGGTGCTTCATTTTGAATCTTAAGGATAATCTTTCGAAATTTCAGTCTAAGGCTGATGAAGGAATATTCTTAGTTATTCTCATAATTCTATGGCATACAGGGTGCTCAACAAGCAAACAAGGAAGATCGCAGAAACCTTTAATCTCACATTCGATGATCACTATGTCAAAAGTGTCGAAAAATGTTTTGAACAAAAACCAATCATTAATGAATCAAATTATGAATTTGAAAGTGTTAATTCATTAGATTTTGATTATGATTTAATTTTTGGTACTCCTGATAGGGCTATTGATGCTGAAATCCATGCTGAGGATAATCGAATTACTGAAGCACCGAAGCATTCTGCAGATTCGACAGTAATACAACCAATTGATGATTTCCACTCGACAACAAATTCTCCAGTTTATAATGAAAGTCTTCCAGTTCTACAAACTGATCAAGTGGAGGGGGAGCACTTGAATTCGACTACTCATGTTGAGGGGGAGCATACTTTCGAGGGGGAGAGTGGGAGAATGAATGTTGTGACATCCCCATTTTTCACGGCCAGAAAAGAACCGATTTTTGTTTATGCTTGTTTGAAAATCAGAGTAACATTTTAAATAAAAGTGTTGCGGAATTTGTCCCAAAACAAAATATGATAAAGATTTATCAACAACAATTCCAAAGAAATATATTTCATTAAAAGACTCGGGATGTCATGTTCGATACAGATCAAAAGCATAAACAGTACAAAATAAGCCTTACTACATTATTTCGTATTTACAGGCCTATAATCCCTTATCTCTCATCCAAACATCTATGCTCATGCGCCACTACCTATAACACAAGAAACTGAGTGGGTCAGGCTAGGGAGCCTGGTGAGCACATAGGGTTTTCAACCCACAATAAATAAGTTTATTAACTTTATCAAACCAAACAAACCCGATTACCCCTTCCCGTTATCCTCACTTTGCGTCCCTAAAACATCTAACACAAGGGACCTAGTCTAAGGACTTTCATCGGGGTGACAACACATGCTTAAGGGATTCCTCATCAATTCATGTCAAATAAGGCAACCATGTGGGGGATGGAGTACTGCTGGTTAACACACAGTTCAAATAAACACCTACAGGTTGCGAGCCTGCTAGCGTTCCACTGGACTGTCTAGAATAGTTCATGGTCGTCATCTATACTCCGCTAGATGACCGGATCATCAATAACATCTATAACGAGGCCTCTCATTATTTTATTTTGTCACACAACAACTATTACATCTACCCATGTTTTACCCAACACATTTTGTAGATATAAAATACATATACAGTTTAAATCATTTAAAACATGTATAAAATCGTTCATCCAGCATAGATAGCAAGTATACAGATAATATGCACACGTAGCACGTAATTTATATAAAATACTTCATATCTATGTGTAAGATGAAAGTAACTATGCACTCACTTGATTAGGTGGTGACTTGGTACTCGAACAACACTTCGTTATCTCAAAACAAATTTTCCTTGACCAAAACCTAGTATCAATACCACTAGAGTTTAGTTTTAACGTTAACCGCGACTAATTAATAGTCTAGCTATTCTTACTATTATATAAGCGTTAAATAACACTCAATATAACTCATAATAATAGCCAAAATAATTATTTTAAGGACCTAATAACATTACTATAATTATCTAAAAGCTATATTAAAATTTTCATAGGCGTAGCTCACTTACAGCGGATTTTAAAGAAAACCGGGTTTCGCTTGGAGCAGCGTTTCTAAACCGAAAGACCCTTTTTCTCGGGACTCCGGGAGCCTCGGGGCTTCCTTCGGGTGCTAGGGGGGTTTGGGGCTTTAGAGAGAGAAAGTAGTGAGAGAAGAAGTGGTGAATTTGTGAAGAGAAGAGGCTGCCTTCGACCTCTATTTATAGCCCCAGCCTCGGACGTACGTTGGGCATACTCCTTGGCTACGCTGGGTGTTCTTCGGATAAGAGCTCCATGTGGCGACGTCTCGGTGGTGCAATGTGGGCGAAGCTGGACCGAGAAGACCAGTTGTACGTGGGGCGTAACCTACTTCGGACGCGGGGCGTAGCGAGGGGTAGCGTATCACTCATCCGAAGCGAGCCTTGATCATCATCGGACGGCCCAGATGTTGACACGTCGTCAATCTCGCATCAGGCTTCGCAAATCCGATTCCAAAATTTAAAAATTCGTAACTTTCACATACGAGCTCCGTTTTCAACATTCTTTATATCGACGCGTAGGCGGGAATGTGCTCTACAACTTTCCTTTAGACTCCGTCGGCTAATTTTGATTTATTTTAAAAGTTATATTTTTAACAGGCCCGGACATGATTTGTCCGTTAAAAATTCATAACTTCTTCATCCGACGTCTGTTTTCATCTGTCTTTTTATCGTTATGCTACTAATAACGAGATCTTCGATTCTTGTTTAGGTTGTGTCGGCTAAAAACCGCTCGGTCTAATATTCGAACTTCGGGCTGTACACTGCTAAGCCGAAACTTCGAAAAATCATAACTTCCTCATACGAAGTCAGATTTGGGCGTTCTTTTTATGGACGCTCTTGGTTTAACGTATTCTACGTCTTTCATTTAGATCGCTAAGGCTAAAACTCGCTCTATCGTAAATTCACTATTTACGCTTCCCGGTATCGTGCCGGTTCCGTCGCAAAACTTCGACGGGTCATAACTTCTTCGTTATAACTCGGATTTCGATGTTCTTTATATCTCCGGAATCCTTGTTTCGACCACTACAACTTTATGTAAAGATATCGGGATTATCTCACACTTTAATTTTGACGCTTATTTTTATTCCTTATTAATTATATCTTTATAATTAAGTATAAAACACAAATTCACATAATTCACATAATACTCAAATAATTCATCTTTATTACTTCAAAAACAGTTACAATAGTTTACCTAGACTATTCCATCATCTACTAATGCTTAGCCCCAAAACACGGGCGTTATAATTATCTCCCCCTTAGGATGATTCCGTCCCGGAATCATGCATCAGCTAACAGATGTGGGTAGCGACTCATCATGTCACTCTCTGTCTCCCAGGTGAGATTCAGCCCATTCGAATGTTTCCATCGGACTAGCACTAGGTCGACCATCTTGCGTCGTAACTTCTTAGTCTTACGGTCAACAATTGCCTCGGGCTCTTCGATCAGCCTCTTATTCTCATCCATCCTTAACTCTGAGATTGGAATTATGTCGGGATCTTCTCTCGCGAACTTCCTCAAATAACACACATGGAAGGTGTTATGAATACCATCTAGTTCTTCGGGTAATTCGAGCTTGTAAGCTTGGTTCCCAATCTTCTGAAGAACTTTGAACGGTCCAATAAATCTTGGACTCAACTTTCCTCGTTTTCCGAATCTTATAAGTCCCTTCCATGTCGAGACCTTAAGCAAAACCGAATCCCCAACTTCGAAGGTCATCGGTCGTCTATTCTTGTCAGCATAGCTCTTCTGACGATCCTGAGCTGCTAACATTCTTTCCCTAATTACCTTCAGCTTCTCAGCAGTCTCATGGACTATCTTGGGGTCCATAAACTGCTTTTCTCCAGCCTCATGCCAACAAGAAGGCGTACGACACTTTTGTCCGTACAAATCTTGATAGGGTGCCATCTTGATGCTCGAGTGGAAACTGTTGTTGTAGGAAAATTCCACTAGAGGTAAGTGCTCATCCCAATTACCTTGGAACTCGAGGGTACATGCTCTGAGCATATCTTCCAGTGTCTGAATCGTTCTTTAACTCTGACCATCGGCCTATGGCTGATAAGCTGTACTCAAACACAACTTCGTACCCAATTCCTCTTGTAGACTCCTCTAAAACCTCGACGTGAAACGATGAATCACGATCGGATACAAGCGTTAGAGGAACACCGTGAAGTCTTACTATCTCCTTCACGTAAGCATTTGCGAGCTTATCCATAGACCACCTTTCGTTGGCAGCTATGAAGTGTGCTCTCTTTGTGAAACGATCCACGACCACCTAAATCATGTCGTGTCCCTTCTTCGTCTTGGGCATTTTAGTCACAAAATCCATGGTGATGTCTTCCCATTTACCCATGGGTACTGGTAAGGGTTCTAAACTCCCGTATGGTTTCTGATGTTGTGCCTTGACTCTTGCACAAGTTACACACTCGGCCACATACTTTGCAACATCGAGCTTCATCGTCGGCCACCAATAGTAGGGTTTTAGGTCCCTATACATTTTAGTGCTACCGGGATGAATCGAGTACATGGTTTTGTGAGCTTCTTCCATCAGAAGATCTCGTATCCCTCCCGTCTTAGGCACCCAAATTCTATCTTGGAATACCTTCAGTCCTTGACTGTTTGTACCGAACACCAACATCTTTCCCAAACGTTCTTCCTTTCGGTCATTCTTTTCTAAAGCTTCTTCTTGAGCTTTCTTGATACTTTCCAGAATTGTCGAGACAACTTCAATTCTCAATGCTCTTGGCCTTTTCCTTTCAAGATTGACTTTCCGTCTGAGAGCATCAGCAACAACATTTGCTTTACCGGGGTGGTAAAGTATCTCACAGTCGTAGTCCTTGAGTAATTCTAGCCAGCGTCGTTGCCTCATGTTCAATTATTTCTGATTAAAGAGATACTGGAGACTCTTATGATCATTGAAAAGCTTGCACTTCGTGCCATAGAGGTAATGCCTCCATATCTTTAAGGCAAAAACTACCGCTGCCAACTCCAAATCATGAGTGGGGTAGTTCTTTTCGTGCTCTTTCAATTGTCGAGATGCATATGCTATCACCTTTTCTCTTTGGGTCAGAACACAACCCAACCCGACTCCAGATGCGTCACTATAGACCGCGAAGTCTTCAACTCCATTGGGTAGAGAAAGAATCGGTGCTTTACATAACTTCTTCTTTAGCTTCTCTAATGCTTCTTCGTGCTTCTCGCTCCATGTATAAGTAGCTCCTTTGTGGGTCAAAGCTGTTAATGGAGCTGCAATCGAAGAAAAGCCTTGGATAAATCGTCGGTAATATCCGACGAATCCTAGAAAGCTTCGAATCTCTGTGGGACTCTTCGGACATTCCCACTTCATCACAGCTTCGATTTTTGCTGGGTCAACCATTATTCCCTCCTGGTTAACCACATGACCCAAGAATTGGACTTCTCAGATCCAAAAATCACATTTGGAGAACTTAGCGTAAAGCTTCTCCTTTTTCAAGACTTCCAACACTTCTCGTAGATGCTGGCCATGCTCCTCCTGACTTTTCGAGTAGATCAGAATGTCGTCGATGAACACTATCACAGATTTATTGAGGAATGGTTTACAAACCCTATTCATCAAATACATGAATGCTGCTGGAGCATTGGTTAGTCCAAACGACATAACCAAGAACTCGTAGTGTCTATATCTCGTTCTGAATGCAGTCTTCTCAATATCATGATCTCTCACTTTCAGCTGATGATACCCTGACCTAAGATCGGTCTTTGAGAAATAGCTCGAACCTTGAAGCTGGTGGAATAGGTCATCAATCCTCGGCAATGGATACTTGTTCTTCACCGTTGCCTTGTTCAGCTCTCGGTAGTCTATACACATTCTCATGCTTCTATCCTTCTTTTCCACGAATAGCACCGGAGCTCCCCAGGGTGATGAACTAGGTCGAATGAAACCGTTATCCAACAACTCCTGAAGTTGCGTCATGAGCTCCTTCATCTCCGTCGGTGCCAATCGGTAAGGTGCCTTTGCTATCGGTGTTGTACCTGGTAACAAGTCTATCTGAAACTCCACTTGTCTATCAGGTGGTAATCCGGGAAGATCTTCGGGAAAGAATTCCGGATAATCACACACGACCGGTATATTCTGCACCTCTTTCTTTTCCTTCTTAGCATCGATTACGAACGCCAAGTATGATGTACATCCCTTGGACAAACATTTTCTGGCTTTCATCAGGGAGATGATTCCAGAATTTACTCGCCGTTTGTCCCCGTACACCATAAATGACTCTTTTCCGGGTGGGTTTACCCTTACTATCTTTTTTCGGCATTGAATCTCAGCATCGTTGGCGCTAAGCCGATCCATACCCAAAACGATATCGAAACTGTTCAACTCTATGGGTAATAGCTCTTCGTGGAATTCGTTTCCGTTTATGTCGATGACGATTTTCCTAATACGGTTACTAACAGGTACGAACTTGCCACTGGCAACTTCCACAATTAGGGCATTATCAAGTTTTTCTACAGGCAATGCTAATTTCCCACCAAATTTCTGTGACACAAAGGAGTAGTTGGCTCCGGAATCAAATAGTATATTTCCAGGCAATCCATTTACAAGAAAGGTACCTGAAGCGACGTCTGTTGCCTCCTTTGCAGCCTCGAGCGTCATCTGGAAGGCTCTCGCCTTCGGTTTTGGTGGAATGTTGGGTCTTGCCGCATCTTTCTTCTTTGGGTAATCCTTGGCAATGTGCCCTTCTTCACGACACTCATAGCACACCCTCTTGTCGATGGTGCACTCATTGGCATAGTGCCCTGTCTTCCCACACTTGTAGCAGGTCACCTCATCGCTACATTTTCCCGAGTGCTTTTCTTGCACTTCTCGCACCATTTTGCTTCATTTCCTCCTCCTCCAAACTTCTTGGAACTGAACTTGCTCTTCTTGTTGTTGGGTTTAGCAGACCCTTTAAATTTTCTCTTCTCGCCAACCTGAACCTTGCTGGCAGCCCTTCCTTTAATCATATCCTCCACAGATTTGGCAGCCCAGATAGCTGCCTCTAGGGTATGTGCCTAACGTACCGGCACCGCATACTCCCATGGGAGTCCCTTGGCGTACTTGTCGATTTTTGTTAGCTCATCCGGGACAAGACGCAAGGCAACTCCATTTTCTCTGTGAAGTTGTTTGTGTATTCATCGATTGACATGCTTCCCTTCTTCAGGGTCAGAAACTGGTTCTCTAGCTCGAGCAAGCTTTGGGCTGAGCAGTACTTTTGTTTGAATTGCACCAAAAACTCGGCCCATGTCAGTTGCAGGGGCTCATTGGGGCTCAGAGTCTTTCCCAGGGTATTCCACCAACGCACAGCGTCTCCGCAGAACCGACGCACTACAAACATGGTCGTTAGTTTGCCTCTGCAACCACACGTCATGAAAGCTAACTCCATCTCCGAGTTCCAATCCATGACCCCGATCGGATCTTCCTTTCCAGAGAAGGTCGATGGCTTGTAAGTCAGAAAATCCTTGTACTTGCATCCATTCCTCTTGACTCCGTCATCCTGATTGATTTATCGAACTATTGGCGGGTTGGCTTGACCAACGGTTCCACTGTAGTTCCCCTCCTCGGACTACCCTTCTTTCAATTCGGGATGTTCGATTGGTATGGTAGCTTCCTCTCGATTCTGTTGGAGAAAACGTCTGGTTTCCTCCATTTGACGATCTAACATCGCCTGGATCATTGCTTGCACTCCGGCCATCGTTATCGGCTTAGGTGCCACTTCTACGACAACAGGTATTTGTTGTATCACTGGAGGTTGAGGGGGTTGGTGTGACAACCGTCAAATTTCGGTCAAGTCAAAGTCAAACAAAGTCAACAAGTCAAACCGGTCAACTCCATTAACCCTTGTATGTTAAGGTTTACGTTGTACAATTCGCTATTTTAATGAGAAAACATCATTTGGAAAATTCATGTGTTTGATTTTCCTTAGCCTTAACAGTGCTAAACAACGAACCAAAGCGATAAAACACTATTGCACAATTATCGAGGGCTGTGTAAGACTCTTAAAGATGGCTTAACGGGGTTTACAAATATGACAATTGTAAAAATCTCATCATATCTACTATTTACTATTTACTATTTACTATTTACTACCTACTATTTACTATTTACGTTTTAAAAATTACTATTATTAGCCAATTAGTATTAACCATCTTCTAGAAACATTTGTCATGATTACTGATGGGATTTAGGTACAACAAATAAACTAGAAAACAATTCCTAAGTTCACATGCAACCTACTTTGGATCTATGTCTTAACTATTGAACATACAACTTTGAATTGCAATACAAGAACCCTAGAGGAGAGAGGCTATTATCGAAAATAGTAAACTAGGGTTTAGGGTTTACATACCTTTCAATTGTTATAGCAAACAAATGATATTCCCTTGATCTTGATCTTGATCTTCTTGGAAGCTTTAGCACCACAAGTGTAATGCCTCTAATGGAGTCACACCCAAGAACTAGCAAGAAGGAAAGTAGAAGAGAGAGGGGAGGGAGTATGCAATTTCGGCCACTAGGGTTTCTTCCAAAGAATTCAGTACCCAAAATGTGAGCCAGGAGGCTCCTTAAATAGTTGAGGGATTTAGGGTTTAAGGGAAACCCTAGTTATCCTTTGCTTAGGGCCTAAGCAAACCCAAGGGCCTTATCCAAGCCCCTATGGACGAAATTATTAGGGTTTCCCCTAAAGATTTCATCCACCCTCTTCCAAGGGGGTTCTAGAGCCTTCCACTCAACTATTAGATAATTGCAAACTAGTCCCTGCACCTTATAATTAATTCTTTTAACCCCAAAATCAATTCTGATTAATTTCTGGCTAACAATTAATTAAACATAATGATTTCTAATTAATATATTAATCCATTAACATATTAATAAATCATTTATATATATATATTTATTAATTTATTAATCTTATAAATTAATATCTCTCCTTTCATAATTTCCTTGTCCAGTTGCTAGGTTGAGGGCAACCCAAAAGGACTGTGCTGCTATCAATTCAAGTACATACCAATTATAGTTATGGGCTTAGACACCTAATCCAACAGTCTCCCACTTGGATAAGTCTGTAACTATAATTGCTAGTATGCCTTCTAAATTTGACCAGCAAATTGTAGCTTCCAAAAGCTGCTGCCGAACTCTGACCCAGTCAGTTACGTGTCCTAAGATAAGTGATCATATAATCCTTCGTTCTGCTGGATATCCCTAGACATAAGACATGGAATGTAATCAATCTCTTTGTCCAGAATCTATGTTTCCCGATTCCTGATTTGTGATGATGTAGGACTTCTAATCGAACACATCAATTTAGTCCTGGCTGGGCCCAGCACATAAGTCAACACCAAATCATCGAGGGGCCCACAGATATCGCTTTTCCTGTTAGGGCAAAAGGAACGAATAAACGTTGACTCATATGCTTGTATCTTTTACTCATCAAATTATGCATGACAATACGTTTTATAACACCAAGTTACTGATGCGTTTTCGTATCACCAATGCACAACCGACTTGTAAATTACAACTCATATATCTTCGTTTCAAGATTATAAGATATTATCGTCTCAGTATTACTCGTGATGAATTCCATGAAGTAATACTCTGAGCGAGGGTTTATCCAATACTCAAATCTCAATTTCTGAGTACTCATGAACATTGCAGCAATTCTATTGCCATGTCTATCCTTAGACAATCTGCAATCCTATTCATGACAGTCTTAATTCACTACTTACTTCCAAGAGTACGAGCGACTGTGGAGTTTGAATAATCTCATTATTCAGGAAGTAAAACATGCAAAAATGAAACACAATAATAAACAATCGACAAAAGGTAGTAGCCAAACTTATAAATAATACTTTATTATTTAATCACCAAAAGTCAATTACATTTACTTTGTTACAAGTTTCAAAAACTAATCTAACTACTAAAACTAATATCATCTTTCAGTCCTATGCTCCGAGCATGCTGAATATGCTTAGCCCTACTCAGACCCTTTGTGAGAGGATCTGCTGGGTTATCTTCAGATGACACCCTCTTTACTATAAGATGGCCTTCTTCTACTCTATGTCTGATGAAATGGTACTTTCTGTCGATATGTCTGGTCTTACCATGATCTCTTGGTTCCTTTGTCAAGGCAACCGCTCCTTCATTATCGCAGAACAGTTCCATAGGCTCCTCGATGGTTGGAACAACTCCGAGATCCCCGATGAAGTTCCTCAACCAAGCTGCTTCTTTCGACGCTTCACTTGCTGCAATGTACTCTGATTCACAAGTAGAATCAGCCACCGTGTTTTGCTTGGAACTCTTCCAAGTAACTGCTCCTCCATTCAGTAAAAATACCCAGCCCGACTGAGAACGGAAGTTATCTCTATCCGTCTGAAAGCTGGCATCACTGTAACCATCTACTCTCAAAGTATCACTGCCACCAAGCACAAGAACCCAGTCCTTTGTCCTTCGCAAATACTTGAGTATATTCTTAACTGCTATCCAATGAGCTCTACCTGGGTTTCCCTGATAGCGACTGACCATGCTCAAAGAAAATGCCACATCAGGGCGAGTACATGTCATAGCGTACATGATCGATCCGACAGCGGAAGCATAAGGTACACGACTCATGTCATCTATTTCAACATCTGTACTCGGGCATTGAGTCTTACTCAATTTGGTATTGCTCTGGATAGGTAGCTCTCCCTTCTTGGAATTTTCCATACTAAACCTCTTTAGTACCTTATCCAAGTATGTGCTCTGACTAAGTCCAATTAGTCTCTTTTTTCTATCTCTCAATATTCTAATCCCAAGAATATAGGCAGCTTCTCCAAGGTCTTTCATTGCAAAACACTTTCCAAGCCAAGACTTAACCTCTTTCAAGGTTGGAACGTCGTTACCAATGAGTAATATGTCATCGACATATAACACCAGAAAAGTTACTATACTCCCACTAGCCTTGATATACACACAAAACTCATCTTCACTTCTAGAGAAACCAAACTCTTTGACTTTCTCATGGAAGCAAAGATTCCAACTGCGAGATGCTTGTTTCAATCCATAAATGGATTTCTCAAGCTTGCACACTCTATTGGGAAACTTTGCATCAACAAAACCCTCTGGCTGACTCATGTAAACATCTTCAGCCAACTTCCCATTAAGGAAAGCAGTTTTGACATCCATCTGCCAGATTTCATAATCATGAAAGGCAGCTATGGCGAGCAATATTCTAATAGATTTAATCTTAGCCACTGGCGAAAAAGTCTCATCATAGTCAACCCCTGGGGTTTGAGTAAAACCTTTTGCAACCAGTCGAGCCTTGAATGTATGCACATTCCCATCCATGTCTGTCTTCTTCTTGAAGATCCATTTGCACCCAACTGTCTTGCGACCTGGTGCACTATCAACCAAATTCCAAACTTGGTTGTCATACATGGACTTAATCTCGCTGTCCATTGCCTCTTTCCACTTGGAAGCCTCTGGGCCTGCCATTGCTTCCTTATAAGTGACTGGTTCATCTAAGTTTACCAGTGTTCTGTCACTTATGAATGTGTCACCATCTGAAGTAATATGAAAACCATACAACTCAGGTGGCACACTCACCCTAGTGGATCTTCTAAGAGGTAATGAGTTATCAATTGGTTCAACAGGAACTGTTTCCTCTGGTTGAGTGCTAGTGTCATCTAAGGTTCCTTCATTGGCTGAATCTTGAATTTCTTCAAGGTCAATAGTGCTCCCACTGTCCACTTTGAATATGAGCTCTCTTTCAAGAAAGACTCCTCTTCGTGCTACAAAGACCACGTTCTCACTAGGCCTGTAGAACAAATTTCCAAAAGACTGCTTTGGGTAACCAATGAAAACACATTTCTCACTTCTAGCTGCTAGCTTGTCGTGAGTCTCTCGTCTTACGAAAGCTTCACAACCCCAGACTTTAATGTGTGCTAACGAGGGAACTTTCCCTGTCCACATTTCGTGAGGTGTTTTGGCAACCTTCTTTGTAGGGACAAGATTGAGGATGTGGGCGGCTGTCTCTAAGGCATACCCCCAGAAGTGAATAGGAAGCGAAGCCCGACTCATCATAGAACGAACCATGTCTAACAAGGTTCGATTACGCCTCTCAGCTACACCATTTAACTGTGATGTCCTAGGAGGAGTCAATTGTGATACTATCCCACATTCTTTCAGATAGTCGTTAAACTCGATACTAAGATACTCCCCGCCTGTATCGGATCTAAGTATCTTTATCTTTCTGCCAAATTGATTTTCGACTTGATGCTTAAACTCTTTGAACTTTTCAAAAGTTTCTGACTTATGCTTGATCAAGTAGATATATCCATATCTGCTATAATCGTCAGTGAAAGTCACATAGAATCGATTAGCATCTCTTGTAGTTGATCTGAAGGGCCCACACACATCCGTGTGTATGAGATCCAACAGACCTTCACCTCTTTCACAAGACCCTGTGAATGGTGATTTTGTCATCTTTCCCAAAAGACAAGATTCACACATATCATCTGACTTTAGGTCAAATGATTCCAACACTCCATCCTTTTGGAGTTGGGCTATGCGTTTCTTGTTAATGTGTCCAAGACGACAATGCCACAAGCATGCCTTGTCTACACTATTAGACAAGTCAATATTAAGTACACTATTTCCTAGGCTATCAACACAAGTCACTGTTTCATACACACCATTACAAGGCAAAGCTTCAAACATAAAAACACCATTCTTATAAACAGAAATTGAACCATTCAAATGATTAAAAGAATATGTAAAACCTTGTCTGAACAATGCATGAAATGAAATAATGTTTCTCGTCATCTCAGACGAATAGCAACAATTTATTAAATCTAATCTAACATCATTACTAAGCAGAAGCTGATAAACTCCGATCTTGGTTACTGGTGAAGACTTTCTGTTTCCCATGATCAGGTTTATCCTTCCTCGCTCTATCTCCTCACTTTCCTTTAGACCCTGCAAATCAGAACAGATATGAAAACCACATCCTGTATCAAGGACCCATGAACGAGAAGATAATGAGTTATTAGCAGAAATAGTGTAAATACCTGCCGAAGATGGCTTCACTTTGCCATCCTTGATATCTTGCAGATATTGTGGGCAAGATCTCTTCCAATGCCCCTTTTGGTTGCAGTAAAAGCAAACTGCCTCTTTTAGATCAGAAACATGGGGAGTGGAACCATTGGGCTTAGCCTTTGGGCCATTACTAGATGACCCAGCTTGAGCCTTGCTCTTCCAGTTTTGCTTGGGAGGACCTTTCCTCTTTTTCCCCTTTCCCTGTCCAATAGCCAAAACAGGGCACTCGTAGGTGTGGAGGGTATACTTTTACCCTTCATCCCTGCCTCAGCTGTCTGCAACAAGTTGTGCAATTGGGCCAAGGTCTGCTCAGTATTGTTCAAATGGTAAGTTAGAATAAACTGACCATAACATTCAGGAAGTGAGTTCAAGACCATGTCAATGGCCAATTCCTCATCAAAGTGGATATTGAGTTTGACCAAACGCTCTATGTAGCGTTGCATTCTTTGCACATGTGACACAACTGACTCCCCATCTTTCATCTTGCAAGCCATGAGTGACTTGACTACTTCGAACTTTTCTTGACGAGCTCGCTTATGGTACTTTTCCATAAGGTCCTTGTTCATCTCGAAAGGCCAGTAGTCCTCATAGTACCTCTGCAGTTCTGGGGACATAGTTGCCACCATGATGCATGCCACTTTGGTAGCATCATCGTAATGTTTCTTGTAGGCAGCAAGATCTTCAGGAGTAGCTTCATTCTCATCAAGCTCTTTTGAGCTCCTTTTCAAGAACATATTCTTTGTTCTCGAAACGAAGAGCCATCTTGATGTTGCGCATCCAATCGTTATAGTTTGAGCCATCCATAACGACTTTGGAGCAAATATTGAGCAAAGAGAAGTTTTGGTTGGAGGAGGACGAAGCAGAAGTGTTTCCAGGAGTAGACATCTGAAAAGAAAGAAAGTTTTAGTTAGATTTCAAGATACCTTAATAAAATAACCCAAAGATATAATATCAAGGTTAGGATCCAACTATGAAGATTCACAACTTAGAAATGGGATGCCGAGATCCAAGTGCAAATTTCATAAAGGTAGGTGAATGACGATTCACCAATTCCACCATTAGACGAAACAAACGAAGTGAAATTCCTAATTCTTTTGAGATACATTGAAACTATTCAATGGCATGTTTTAATCTCAGATTATGCTCTTCTATTTGTGACTGGGATGCCGAGGATCACAAACAAGATGTGAATAACCATGCAAATGTGCTTGGTAACCTCATTGTCTTTATCATTAACTATTGATGTGCTGGTAAACCACACACGCTCCATCAAAATGACAATTATGAGATACCCATTACTACTCTTTATTAGTGCTTTTTAGTGTGCTGGTTAACCACACACGCTCCACTAACGACCAATAAAGCATAATGTGTAATTTCATGGATTAGCATACTTTTCACATTTTTCCTAAAGTAACTAGAGTTGGGATTTTGAAAATAATGTTCTAGTACTTTCTTTAATATCATTATACTTTTAATGAGAAGTAGTTGTCCTATCACATCCGTTCTGCTAACGACCCTCCACTAATCAAGGAAGCGGTGGGTGAGAGTGGACACCCATTCAACTACCATTTTACAGGCAGTTTCCTTATACCCCCCTTATAGATTAGCTTCGTGAATGAGGCATACTAGCGATTTGACTGACCATGTTCTTATACATATATAATATTAAACTTTTAATTATAATATATATATAAGGTGTGTTTTAAAACATTTTAAAACTTCAAGGGTTTATAAATTTCGAAATTTAAGCTATTAAATTTAAATTTAAATAAACCAATTAACTAGATTTAATATTTATCTTTTAATTAACTATTAATCAAATTATTAAATCTTGTAAGGATTATCTAATTAAATTAATCCATTAATTTAATCCTAATCCTTATCCCTCTAAATTTCGAAAATTAGGGTAAGGATAATTATCCAATTAATCTAATTAAGTAACAATTATCCAAAACAAGAAACCCTAGTTATCCTCTAGCATATTTCGAAATTTACAAGGGAGGAGGCTAGGGTTTTCAAAACCCTAACCCTAATTTCGATTAGGGTTCTTTGGAGGCTAGGGTTTTCGAAAAAACCCTTTGATCCAAAACCCTAGAAATCGAAAATTTGGCATTTAGGGTTTAATAGCTATAAACCCTAATTTGCAATTCAACAATTGTAGCAATTCAATTTAAAACAATAATGGCTCTGATACCACTGATGGGATTTAGGTACAACAAATAAACTAGAAAACAATTCCTAAGTTCACATGCAACCTACTTTGGATCTATGTCTTAACTATTGAACATACAACTTTGAATTGCAATACAAGAACCCTAGAGGAGAGAGGCTATTATCGAAAATAGTAAACTAGGGTTTAGGGTTTACATACCTTTCAATTGTTATAGCAAACAAATGATATTCCCTTGATCTTGATCTTGATCTTCTTGGAAGCTTTAGCACCACAAGTGTAATGCCTCTAATGGAGTCACACCCAAGAACTAGCAAGAAGGAAAGTAGAAGAGAGAGGGGAGGGAGTATGCAATTTCGGCCACTAGGGTTTCTTCCAAAGAATTCAGTACCCAAAATGTGAGCCAGGAGGCTCCTTAAATAGCTGAGGGATTTAGGGTTTAAGGGAAACCCTAGTTATCCTTTGCTTAGGGCCTAAGCAAACCCAAGGGCCTTATCCAAGCCCCTATGGACGAAATTATTAGGGTTTCCCCTAAAGATTTCGTCCACCCTCTTCCAAGGGGGTTCTAGAGCCTTCCACTCAACTATTAGATAATTGCAAACTAGTCCCTGCACCTTATAATTAATTCTTTTAACCCCAAAATCAATTCTGATTAATTTCTGGCTAACAATTAATTAAACATAATGATTTCTAATTAATATATTAATCCATTAACATATTAATAAATCATTTATATATATATATATATTAATTTATTAATCTTATAAATTAATATCTCTCCTTTCATAATTTCCTTGTCCAGTTGCTAGGTTGAGGGCAACCCAAAAGGACTGTGCTGCTATCAATTCAAGTACATACCAATTATAGTTATGGGCTTAGACACCTAATCCAACAATTACATCATGAATATGTCATATACACTAACTAGTTATATTGAGAATGTCAACATTTAACACTTATTATTAAAGAATTATATATGAATAGTAATTCTTACTAGTATAAATACAAGGCTTAAGTCACTCATTTTCTACACCATTCTCTCTCAATTTCAAGACTTCCAAGGTTAATCATCAAGCTTTCTTCCACTCCTTGTTCTCGATTCGTCAAGGCATCTTCTAAGTGTTTTTGAGTTGAACACTTCTCTTCTCCAACATCCATCCTCTAAGAACACATAAGGTGAGTTCATACCCCTACATTTACATGTTTTTCTTAAGTTTTAAGGGGGGGAATACAAGTAAAATCATCAAGAACACAATTAAACTTTTTCTATCAGATTACATCAGAAAACATGAACTTCGATCACGGACTGTTTTGGTCAACGTAAATATTTTAGTTTTCAAAACTGTTCCAGGTGCAAGTAGTTCAAACTCTTAGCTTTAAAATGGCTACTTGCACATCTCCATATGATTTTTCTACAATTTATGGTGATTTTTACAAAACTGCCTATCATTTCAGAGGCAAACCCGGACCAGTCTGTGATTATGAACATTTTCACCTCTGTTAGAGATCACTAAAAATCATGATAAAATTTAAGAACAAACTAGACTCATATTCCAAACTCTCAAAATTTGCGGATTTGGATTTAGAGCTTTGATGATTTTTCTATAAATTTTCTAAGAACAGTAACATAAACTGTATTCAACGAAAAGTTGCTGTCAATTTCATTTCACCTTGTAACATGTTGAGCAAGGTGTATATCTTTATGTGATTATATGTTATTGCAATATATGACATTTCATCTTAATATTTAGACACACATCAGTTTACAAATGGATTTGGACATATAAAATATAAAGAATAACAAGTGATTATAATCAAAGTACAACCGATACATTCAAACATTTAATAAACTATTTTGAATATAGTTTGCATACATTACTACGTACTACCCTTGGTTGATAAACTATAATAGGTATAGTTTATGATACATTACATAACACATACATTTAAAAAGGGTACATTTATACAAAAGATATTTTCATTAAGCAAGGTACGGCCATACAGTACCAAGTTTTCATAACACGTAATTCCGTTAATGACTTTGTGAGACATTTACTTCAAACTACCATTAAGTCCTGTATTGTAACCAGAGTCTCCTTGAAGGAGAGCGTGATAGTTGTGTATAGATCTATATTGGGTTTGACAAACCCACACCTAAACTGCATGCAACAGTTAGACCGATAGGTCTGGGGTGACAAATGTCATAACATTTCCGACGTCTGAAGAACATCGTTTTAGGCAACCTTGGTCATAGTATGGTTATAATAAACTCACATAAAGTATTAATAAACATTGGAATTTACGGGAACTTCATTAAAATTTAACGAGTTTATGTCGATTTAAACTTGCATTGTTTTACTATAAATATGACAAATTACTTGTACATTTCGGTCTTTGGGTTTTAAGACTACATTTACACATTAAGGAAAATATTGGATTTTCTAACACAAATACTACTTTTACAAACGAAAGGCTTTTAATAATACCAAACAAAAGCTTATGAACTCACCAACCTTTGTGTTGACACTTTTTCAAACAACTTGTATTCTCAGGAAATCATTAAACAGGTAACCAAGTGCTTTTGAGGATGGGGCGCTAAGGCGTCTACTATTTCATATTTTGTCAACATATTGTAATTGATTCGTAAACATGTAATTCATACAATGATGTCACTTTTTCAATTATATATATGTTGGTTGTGTTTGCTTCAATTACTATTACAATTGTTGTTATGATACTATACATGAAGTCATCCACCCCCGGACGTTTCCGCCATCCTTGGTTTGGGGGTGTGACAGATTGGTATCAGAGCACAGTTTATAGTAAATTAAGTATATCAAACCACATAAGATATACAAACTATAAACACAATTGGGACTAATAGTCTCTGATTTGTGCATTTTTCAAATAAATATACTCTTAGAAAATAAATGATTTTCTTGATTAAAGTATACATACATACATTACATGCTCGCATGGTATCATAACTAGCGAAAACATAAAGCAAAAGAAGAAGAGTTGAACATTTTGAGTATGCCTTAGTATATGTGGATTAAATCTGGGAAGGATATAGCCTGATCAACTATATCTGTCCGGGAATTTACTTGCATATACCGGGGGATGGTCAGGATGGACAACAAATCTAACAAACCTAATAACACACTACAAAAGGATACTTTAAGAACTCAAAACTAAACATTTACAAATACTATAGGAGTATTTTGTGTTACTATAATAAATTATCTGAGAATTAAATAGGTCTTTATTTATAGATCAATAGCTGCTAAGTGGATGCGCTAAGGTCATATGTAACTAAGATGCTATAGACTTAGAATTTATGTATCTTTGTTTCACGTCCTGTCCTTGTTTGGTTGTGGTCTTGGAGTTAGGGTCATCTATTCGAAGGACTATTATATCTTAATCACATATGACTGGTATGCACTTTGCAACTAATTTAGTAACCGATAAAGATCATTTTAAAATATAATATATTAATTATGTCCCGACTAAATTAGTATATGTAAAACTTTTACAAACAGTCATATACTTGGAAACAAGGAGACTCAAATAAAATATTTTATACTTTCATTTTACCTCATAACCCAATGTATTGGGTCAATTAAAAGTATAAAATCGTATGTATCGTAAACATACCGGAAAACAACGTAATAATATACTTTATGTATAAAAGATTTCTCTTCCTATAAATATAATTTTACTAAAAGTACATTGGTTTACGACTTACGACAGAACAATGCCGCCAAGGAGAAGACCAAGACCTTCCGGCAACATAGCAACACCTCCTCCGCCGCTGCCTCCACAGTTTGATCCTGCGATGTTCCAGGCTGCAGTAACAGCAGCCGTAGCGGCCGCAATATCGCAGATAGGGACAAACAGAGCTGGTGGTTCTGGATCGGGTGCTACAAACTCTAACCATGGAGACAGTGCGTGGCGTACAAGAGAGTGTTCCTACAAAGACTTCACCAATGGCAAACCCGACAACTTCAATGGGAGCGGGGGAGTCATCACTTTAATGCAATGGTTTAAAAAGACTGAAGTAGTCTTTCAAGTGTGCTCTTGCCCTGAAGCGAGCAAAGTTAAGTTCGCAGCCTTCACTTTCACCGGCCGGGCCCTTACTTGGTGGAACTGTCGGATTAATTCACTTACTCTCGAAGTAGCTAGCTCCATATCCTGGGCAGAACTAAAAATCTTGATGATGAAGGAGTACTGCCCGAGAGGTGAAATTCAAAAGCTGGAACAAGAACTTTGGAACCTCAGGATGACGGGCTCCGACCTTGAAACCTACACCACCCGATTCAATGAATTGGCTCTCCTCTGCCCAACAATGGTTACTCCGGAGGAGAAAAAGGTGGAGCGATACCTTTGGGGACTGTCTCCCCAAGTGCAAAGTAGTATCCTGGCTTCAAGGCCAACTACTTTTGACAGTGCCAGGGAGCTGGCACAACAACTTGTTGACCACCGAGCCGGTCATAATACTACAACCACCACCACTGATCAATCAAAAGGGGGAAACAACAAAACGAAGTTCTGGAACCAAAAGAAGAGCCAACCAGCACAGGACCCCGCTAAGAAGCAACAAACTGTTGCTGTCCATGCTGCCACTAATGCTGCCACTACTGCTACCACTCCAGCACCACCGAAGCCATATGCTGGAACCCTACCTAAGTGCAACAAGTGCAACTTTCACCACAATGGTGCTTGTAGGGAGATGCACTGTAACAACTGCGACAGGAAGGGGCACACTGCTCGTTTCTGTAAAGCGCCGGCTCGACCAATCAACCAAGTCGCCAGTACGGGGGCAACCCGAACCTGCTACAACTGTGGAGACGCCGGTCACTTCAAAAGAAACTGCCCCAAAGAACAAGCCCCTAATGCTGGTGGAGTAGGAAGAGTCCTGGCAATAGGACATGGGGAAGCAGTCGAGGATCCCACGGTGGTTACCGGTACGTTTCTCCTCAATAACTCTTATGCATGCGTACTATTCGATAGTGGAGCGGAGAGGAGTTTCGTGAGCCACCAATATAAACAATTACTTGAACAAAATCCCCAATCACTAAAGGATACTTATGTAGTAGAAATGGCAAATGGGAAAGTAGAACGCACTAGCGATATATACTCAGAGTGTACTCTCACTCTAGACAACCATACATTTAAAATTGACCTGATGCCGGTCACCATAAAAAGCTTCGACGTAATCATCGGGATGGATTGGTTAGTTCCTCACCGTGCCGACATTCTATGTTACGAAAGGGCCGTTCGCCTCAATCTACCAAATGACGAAACCCTTCTCATCTATGGTGACAAACCTAGTGCGAATTTACAAATCATCTCATGCATCAAAGCCCAAAAGTATCTCCGGAAGGAGTACCATGCCTTCTTGGCCCACGTAGTAGACAAGAAACAAGACGTGAAAGACATCAAAGACATCCCCGAAGTGTGTAACTTCCCGGATGTGTTCCCAGAAGATCTTCCTGGTGTACCACTCGCACGACAAGTCAATTTCAGAATTGACTTAATACCCGGAGCTACCCCCGTAGCCAGAGCTCCATACCGCCTCGCACCAACAGAAATGCAAGAGTTGTCCAGTCAGGTGAACGAGCTTTTGAGCAAAGGGTTCATCAGACCAAGCTTCTCACCTTGGGGAGCACCAGTCCTTTTTGTAAAGAAGAAGGACGGATCCTTTCGCATGTGCATCGACTATCGGGAACTAAACAAACTCACCATCAAGAATCGATATCCTCTACCCCGAATCGACGACCTTTTCGACCAACTCCAAGGAGCAAATTTCTTCTCAAAGATCGACCTAAGGTCAGGTTACCATCAGCTACGAGTTCAAGAAGAAGATATTCCCAAAACTGCATTCAGAACTCGCTATGGGCACTACGAGTTTGTGGTGATGTCCTTCGGTTTAACAAACGCACCTGCGGTATTCATGGACCTAATGAATAGAGTGTGTCGACCCTACCTAGACAAGTTTGTAATCGTATTCATCGACGATATCTTGATCTACTCCCGAAGCGAAGAAGAGCATCGCCTACATCTACGCCAAGTGCTAGAGACACTAAGAGCGGAGAAGCTTTATGCTAAGTTCTCTAAGTGTGAATTCTGGATTAGAGATAGTAGATTTACCTCACGGTTTTGGCAGTCTCTACAAAAATCATTGGGAACTAGGCTTGACATGAGTACGGCCTACCACCCACAAACCGACGGACAGAGCGAACGAACCATTCAAATGTTGGAAGACATGTTAAGAGCTTGTGTGATAGACTTCTGTAAAGCATGGGATACCCATCTACCGCTTATCAAATTTTCCTACAATAACAGCTATCATACTAGCATCAAAGTGGCTCCATTCGAAGCTCTTTACGGTCGCAAATGCAGATCACCCCTGTGTTGGGCTGAGGTGGGGGATACACAGCTAGCTAGAGGGCAAGTCTCTAATAGCACCCTCACTGGCCCTGAAATCATAAGGGAAACCACAGAAAAGATCGTTCAAATTCGAGAAAGACTGAAAGCGTCTCGCGATCGGCAAAAGAGTTACGCAGACAAACGACGCAAACCCTTGGAATTCCAGGTGGGTGATCGTGTACTACTAAAAGTTTCCCCTTGGAAAGGAATGATACGATTCGGCAAACGCGGGAAACTAAATCCAAGGTACATCGGGCCATTCGAAATCCATGCTAGGATTGGGCCAGTAGCATACGAACTTTGATTACCTCAGGAACTCGACAAAGTACATCCCACATTTCACGTGTCGAACCTAAAGAAGTGTTTGTCTGATGAGACACTCGTAATACCACTCGACGAAATCGAAGTTAACGAAAATCTCCACTTCGTGGAGGAACCAGTCGAAATCATGGATCGGGAAATCAAACGAACGAAACAAAGTCGTATTCCCATCGTGAAGGTCCGTTGGAACGCTAAACGAGGACCCGAATTCACCTGGGAACGCGAGGATCAGATGAAACAAAAGTATCCACATCTCTTCCCAAACTCTTGAAATCCCAGTCAAAATGAAAATTTCGGGACGAAATTCCTTCTAACGGGGGGATGATGTGACAACCGTCAAATTTCGGTCAAGTCAAAGTCAAACAAAGTCAACAAGTCAAACCGGTCAACTCCAATAACCCTTGTATGTTAGGGTTTACGTTATGTAATCACTGTACAATTCGCTATTTTTATGAGAAAACATCATTTGGAAAATTCATGTGTTTGATTTTCCTTAGCCTTAACAGTGCTAAACAACGAACCAAAGCGATAAAACACTATTGCACAATTATCGGGGGCTGTGTAAGACTCTTAAACATGGCTTAACGGGGTTTACAAATATGACAATTGTAAAAATCTCATCATATCTACTATTTACTATTTACTATTTACTATTTATTACCTACTATTTACTATTTACGTTTTAAAAATTACTATTATTAGCCAATTAGTATTAACCATCTTCTAGAAACATTTGTCATGATTACATCATGAATATGTCATATACACTAACTAGTTATATGGAGAATGTCAACATTTAACACTTATTATTAAAGAATTATATATGAATAGTAATTCTTACTAGTATAAATACAAGGCTTAAGTCACTCATTTTCTACACCATTCTCTCTCAATTTCAAGACTTCCAAGGTTAATCATCAAGCTTTCTTCCACTCTTGGTTCTCGATTCGTCAAGGCATCTTCTAAGTGTTTTTGAGTTGAACACTTCTCTTCTCCAACATCTATCCTCTAAGAACACATAAGGTGAGTTCATACCCCTACATTTACATGTTTTTCTTAAGTTTTAAGGGGGGGAATACAAGTAAAATCATCAAGAACACAATTAAACTTTTTCTATCAGATTACATCAGAAAACATGAACTTCGATCACGGACTGTTTTGGTCAACTTAAATATTTTAGTTTTCAAAACTGTTCCAGGTGCAAGTAGTTCAAACTCTTAGCTTTAAAATGGCTACTTGCACATCTCCATATCATTTTTCTACAATTTATGGTGATTTTTACAAAACTGCCTATCATTTCATAGGCAAACCCGGACCAGTCTGTGATTATGAACATTTTCACCTCTGTTAGAGATCACTAAAAATCATGATAAAATTTAAGAACAAACTAGACTCATATTCCAAACTCTCAAAATTTGCGGATTTGGATTTAGAGCTTTGATGATTTTTCTATAAATTTTCTAAGAACAGTAACATAAACTGTATTCAACGAAAAGTTGCTGTCAATTTCATTTCACCTTGTAACATGTTGAGCAAGGTGTATATCTTTATGTGATTATATGTTATTGAAATATATGACATTTCATCTTAATATTTAGACACACATCAGTTTACAAATGGATTTGGACATATAAAATATAAAGAATAACAAGTGATTATAATCAAAGTACAACCGATACATTCAAACATTTAATAAACTATTTTGAATATAGTTTGCATACATTACTACGTACTACCCTTGGTTGATAAACTATAATAGGTATAGTTTATGATACATTACATAACACATACATTTAAAAAGGGTACATTTATACAAAGGATATTTTCATTAAGCAAGGTACGGCCATACAGTACCAAGTTTTCATAACACGTAATTCCGTTAATGACTTTGTGAGACATTTACTTCAAACTACCATTAAGTCCTGTATTGTAACCAGAATCTCCTTGAAGGAGAGCGTGATAGTTGTGTATAGATGTATATTGGGTTTGACAAACCCACACCTAAACTGCATGCAACAGTTAGACCGATAGGTCTGGGGTGACAAATGTCATAACATTTCCAACGCCTGAAGAACGTCGTTTTAGGCAACCTTGGTCATAGTATGGTTATAATAAACTCACATAAAGTATTAATAAACATTGGAATTTACGGGAACTTCATTAAAATTTAACGAGTTTATGTTGATTTAAACTTGCATTGTTTTACTATAAATATGACAAATTACTTGTACATTTCGGTCTTTGGGTTTTAAGACTACATTTACACATTAAGGAAAATATTGGATTTTCTAACACAAATACTACTTTTACAAACGAAAGGCTTTTAATAATACCAAACAAAAGCTTATGAACTCACCAACCTTTGTGTTGACACTTTTTCAAACAACTTGTATTCTCAGGAAATCATTAAACAGGTAACCAAGTGCTTTTGAGGATGGGGCGCTAAGGCGTCTACTATTTCATATTTTGTCAACATATTGTAATTGATTCGTAAACATGTAATTCATACAATGATGTCACTTTTTCAATTATATATATGTTGGTTGTGTTTGCTTCAATTACTATTACAATTGTTGTTATGATAATATACATGAAGTCATCCACCCCCGGACAGTTGGTTCCTATTTCCATTTGCATTTCCTTCTCCACTGCGGGTTCTTGCCATCTTGATCTATACACCGAATAAGGTGAATTTAGATCTTTATTCAGGATAGACGTTTAAATCATCCTTATCTCTCCGAAACGTTTACATGTTAGTTCTAATATTGTAGTCGTACGTTTAAAATCCGAAGCACATAAGGTTTCCAGATCCGGTCGGCAACAGACCATAGATCGGAACAAATAACAGCATCTAAGGCATAAATCATTTAGCACATAAAGCATATTAGGCATACTTTCCTAAATAAGCTAGCGCTCACATCTTACAATCATCGCTTAGCATTCTATGTTTAAGTCTAGAAATCCTACAAATTCCTAGTTCGCTTAAACTAATGCTCTGATACCAATTGTGACATCCCCATTTTTCACGGCCAGAAAAGACCGATTTTTGTTTATGCTTGTTTGAAAATCAGAGTAACATTTTAAATAAAAGTGTTGCGGAATTTGTCCCAAAACAAAATATGATAAAGATTTATCAAAAGCATTTCCAAAGAAATGTATTTCATTAAAAGACTTGGGATGTCATGTTCGATACAGATCAAAAGCATAAACAGTACAACATAAGCCTTACTACATTATTTCGTATTTACAGGCCTATAATCCCTTATCTCTCATCCAAACATCTATGCTCATGCGCCACTACCCGTAATACAAGAAACTGAGTGGGTCAGGCTTGGGAGCCTGGTGAGCACATAAGGTTTTCAACTCTCAATAAATAAGTTTATTAACTTTATCAAACCAAACAAACCCGATTACCCCTTCCCGTTATCCTCACTTTACGTCCCTAAAACATCTAACACAAGGGACCTAGTCTAAGGACTTTCATCGGGGTGACAACACATGCTTCGGGGATTCCTCAACAATTCATGTCAAATAAGGCAACCATGTGGGGGATGGAGTGCTGCTGGTAAACACACAGTTCAAATAAACACCGATAGGTTGCGAGCCTGCTAGCGTTCCACTGGACTGTCTAGAATAGTCTGTGGTCGTCATCTATACTCCGCTAGATGACTGGATCATCAATAACATCTATAACGAGGCCTCTCATTATTTTATTTTGTCACACAACAACTATTACATCTACCCATGTTTTACCCAACACATTTTGTAGATATAAAATACATATACAGTTTAAATCATTTAAAACAAGTATAAAATCGTTCATCTAGCATAGATAGCAAGTATACAGATAATATGCACACGTAGCACGTAATTTATATAAAATACTTCATATCTATGTGTAAGATGAAAGTAACTATGCACTCACTTGATTAGGTGGTGACTTGGTACTCGAACAGCACTTCGTTATCTCAAAACAAAAATTTTCCTTGACCAAAACCTAGTATCAATACCACTAGAGTTTAGTTTTAACGTTAACCGCGACTACTTAATAGTCTAGCTATTATTACTATTATATAAGCGTTAAATAACACTCAATATAACTCATAATAATAGCCAAAATAATTATTTTAAGGACCTAATAACATTATTATAATTATTTAAAAGCTATATTAAAAATTTCATAGGCGTAGCTCACTTACAACGGATTTTAAAGAAAACCGGGTTTCGCTTGGAGCAGCGTTTCTAAACCGAAAGACCTTTTTTCTCGGGACTCCGGGAGCCTCAGGGCTTCCTTCGGCTGCTAGGGGGGGTTCCCTAGGGTTTACGGGGGGGGGGGGGGGGGGGGGGGGTTTGGGGCTTTAGAGAGAGAAAGTAGTGAGAGAAGGAGTGGTGAATTTGTGAAGAGAAGAGGCTGCCTTCGGCCTCTATTTATAGCCCCAGCCTCGGACGTACGCTGGGCGTACTCCTTGGCTACGATGGGCGTTCTTCGGATAAGAGCTCCATGTGGCGACGTCTCGGTGGTGCAACGTGGGCGAAGCTGGACCGAGAAGACTAGCTGTACGCGGGGCGTAACCTACTTCGGACGTGGGGCGTAGCGAGGGGTGGCGTGTCGCTCATCCGAAGCGAGCCTTGATCATCATCGGACGGCCCAGATGTTGCCACGTCGTCAATCTCGCATCAGGCTTCGAAAATCCGATTCCAAACTTTAAAAATTCGTAACTTTCACATACGAGCTCCGTTTTCGACGTTCTTTATATTGACGCGTAGGCGGGAACGTACTCTACAACTTTCGTTTGGACTCCGTCGGCTAATTTTGAATTTATTTTAAAAGTTATATTTTTATCGGGCCGAGACATGATTTGTCCGTTAAAAATTCATAACTTCTTCATCCGACGTCCGTTTTCGTCTGTCTTTTCATTGTTATGCTACTAATAACGAGATCCTCGATTCTTGTTTAGGTTGTGTCGGCTAAAAACCGCTCAGTCTAATATTCGAACTTCGGGCTGTACACTGCTAAGCCAAAACTTCGAAAAATCATAACTTCCTCATACGATGTCAGATTTGGGCGTTCTTTCTATTGACGCTCTCGGTTTAACGTATTCTACGTCTTTCGTTTAGATCGCTAAGGCTAAAACTCGCTCTTTCGTAAATTCACTATTTACGCTTCCCGGTATCGTGTGGGTTCCGTCGCGAAACTTTGACGGGTCATAACTTCTTCGTTATAACTCGGATTTCGGCGTTCTTTATATCTCCGGAATCCTTGTTTCGACCACTACAACTTTATGTAAAGATATCGGGCTTATCTCACACTTTAATTTTGACGCTTATTTTTATTCTTTATTAATTATATCTTTATAATTAAGTATAAAACACATAAATTCACATAATTAACATAATACTCAAATAATTCATCTTTATTACTTCAAAAAGAGTTACAATAGTTGACCTAGACTATTACATCATCTACTAATGCTTAGCCCCAAAACACGGGCGTTACAAATGCTGATGTCGAGGGGGAGCATCAAGAAGATAATTTTGTCGAGGGGGAGCAAAATGATAATCAAACAAATATTTCCAATATTCAAAATGAAATTTTTCATGATACAACTGATAATGTGTCTATTGCAAGTTCATAGAATGATGAAACATTCGAAGATGCACCATTGGATTTTGATCCAACATATCCTCCGATGGATAGATGGACTCGAAATCATCCACATGAGCAAATTATTGGTGATCCACAAGCTGGCATTGTTGGGTCAAAATTATGGTTTATAGTTTACTTTTCTAATAAAATGTATTTTTCAGTATTTACGGTTTCGTTTACGGTCAGGGTGTTTACGGTCTGTTGTGACCGTAAACCTGTTTATTGTCTGCCTGACCGTAATCAGGTTTACGGTCCGTCTTCCTATAAATATAGGTGTAAGGGGTGAGGAGCGGTGTGAATGCATGAGTGGAGGGGAGCTTAAGTGTTTGTATTCTAAGGTGTTCTAGAGAGAGAAACAAGAAAGAAGAAGAGAGTGTGTGTGAATCTATTGTAAGGATCTTCATTCATATCAATTCATACAAGATTCATCATCTTCTTCTTCTCCTTCTTCTTCATTTGATCTGGCATCATCCGTTTGATTGGGATTCCGCACCATCAAACGGATCTGATTGATACACAAGCAGATTGGGGACTTACAATTGGTATCAGAGCTTGGTTGTATCAATCAATTTTGTCAGATCTGGAGCTTATTTAATCTTATTTTGGAAGGATTTTTGCGTTTTTGGATAGATCTTGGCAAAATAAGGGGGGTTTGTTCTTCGTGTTTTTGATGAAAACGAGTTTTTGATCGAGTTTTGGAGCAAAAATGGTGAAAAACGTCGTTTTTTTTTCGTATCTGAAGTAGTGTTTACGGTCCGAGGTTTACGGTCCGAAGTTTACGGTCCTCGGAGTTTACGGCCTCGGTTTGCGGTCTTCGGTTTACGGTCAATCTCGCACATGTACGGTTCGGTGTACGGTCAGCCTCGCACTTGTACGGTCTGCGTTTCCGGTTCGCACCTCGTTCTCAGTTTTTGGTTCGGCCTCTGTCAGCAGTAGTAGTCGTCCTCGCACCTCGCACCTATTCAGTAACTTTAGTCCTCGTAGTGCGCTTCCAATAAAAAATAGGAATCGAAATTGAGGGTGCCGGGGATCGAACCCGGGTCTCCTCCCAACTCAGCCATACGCCTTACCAACTCCTCTAGCTTCCGTGATGTTATATTACTTCCGTTTTTAATTCTTAAAGACTCGCTTTCTCGGTTCCTTTTTCGCATTTTTGATATTTTTAACCCCAAAATCAATTTTTTTTATTTTTAAAATCCTTTTTCAACCCAAAAATTTTAGATTTTAATTTTTGACTTTTTACTTAAAATTTTGACTTTGACTTTAAAGTTTGACCTTTGACTTTAAATTTTGACTTTCACGTTTGACTTTAAAATTTTCAAATTTAGCTTTTCGGTTTCACTTTGAAGTTTGGCTTTTTAAGTTTGACTTTTTAAATTTGACTTTTAAGGTTGACTTTTGAGTTTTTAGTCAAAGGGCATATTTTTTATAAAAATGAGTTCCTCATCCATTCCGGTAAATGAAGTTTCATGTGCTCCATCTTGTGAAGCTACGATTAAATTTGTTCGCGAACAAATAGATTTGCTAAAAAGGGAAAATGAGGACCTAAAATACGAAGGATATCAACTTAGGAAAGATCAGAAACCATTAAAAGCACAATTAGAAGCCAAAATCAAGGATTTCCGAAAGCTTCAAGAAGATTACAACAACAAGTGTGAAAATTACGATCACATTAAAAGCAAACTTCCTGCTGTAACTGAAGAACTTGAAACTTTGAAAATTAAGTGTGGAAAAACAGATGTTAGTTTAAAAATTATACTGCATCAAGTTAGAAAGTCGAGTCCTTAGTAGAAAAACAATTGAGTTTTAAAGATAATCAAACCAAGAGTTTAGTGTATCACAGTGTGCTACCTCCTTTTAATCACAACTATAACCTACCCCTTAAGACCAATGAGGAAGAAATGCGTGCTTAGTATGGCCAAACCCCTGCTCCAGCTTCAGTTAAGACTGAACAATCAGGGCCAACTGAGGGTGTTGAGGTGAAGAATACTGATGTTTCTATTTCCTGTGCAGGTAAAGTAGCGGAAGATGAGAACAAGGAGAACACTATTGAACAAACCAATGTCTCCTTAAAATATGAATATGTTGCTTCTAACTCAGTTACTTCTGATCAACCTGATGTTGGTAAATACAGGCCACCAATTCACGCTAAACAGAGTGCCTGCTGTAATTGTGTTTGTAGGAACAACCAGAAACAAGGCGAAGATACGCCACCAGGGGCAGGAAGAAACAACTTCACAGTGAAGTAAAAGACATGTTTTCACTATGGAACACCTGGACACATTGCCAGAAATTGTCCTAATCGCGCATACGTTCCCTACTACGCACATGGCTGGCAGAATGCGTCAAGAGGGAGATACTCCAAAGGAAATCATTCGAGATCACAATCGCAAAATGGTGACTGGAATGCCAAGAAGAGCAAGCACTCAACTCCCAAGGCCAAGAAATCAACTCCCAACAACAAGAAGGGAATGTCAGCCAAGAAGTCAAGTTCAAGAGATGCTCCTATGAAGCCAAGACCGGTTAGGTCAAAGTCATATCGGCAACCGACTTCCAGTTCAAAAGCAAGTACTGAGGCACCCATCCGATCAAAAAAGAAATGGGTTAAACCCAACTACAGATGGGTACCAAAGGTTAAATCTCCTAAATCACCCAATGTCTCTAATATTTCTACATCTTTTGTTTGTGATAAAACAGGATATGTCATGGGAGAGGGTACCTTGCAAAGATGACAAAGGTCGACCCAGTTTCAAAATAGACTGGGTTCCAAAGACCAACTGATCCCGCTCTGTGTCGGAGTAGCTATGGAGGCATATGATCAGACTTCGGTTTGTTGGTAGTGGCTGTTCTTCGCACATGATAGGAGGCATCTCTCAAATGTACAACACTCAGAACATTGTTTGAGAGTATGTGTCCTTTGCGGGAAAGGAGGAAAGGAAGAGATCACAAATGGGGTCAGTGTTTAATGACATGAAGAATTTTCGGATCTGTTCTGAGATTATGCGTGCTGTTCTCATACCTTCTGGATGCAAATTCAATCGGTGACTTACGGTTTGAGTTTTCTTCTCTATACTCCTGATTTTGTCTTTCATTGATTCATTTTAAAGACAATTTTCTTTATTTTCTTAGAGTTTTTCGTTAGTATTGTTTTGGGAAGTGATATAAAGATAAAGTGATAACGGGCAGTCTAAAACATGTGTAAGGGACTGAATCTAAATTGTCTAGACTCTGTGTTCAATGTGCTGGTAGGCACGAAGGATTTGACAATGTGGATTTAGATAGAATTGTTTGGACTGACCATACGACGCTCGGGTAAATTGAGCAGTGAGATAAACACGGGAACCTACAAGATACACTAAATTAATACGCATCTAGAACAGTGGTTTGAATTTTCCTTGATGTACGGACTTATGTCCTTAATTCTGGTTCTGATAGGGAGACTGGGGGGTTCTGATAAAGTAGGTCTGTAGGAAATTATTTTCTTGCTTTCTATCTGTCAGTCATATGTTGCTTCCTCTGCGTGATTGGAAGATCCGACCTGAAATGCAACATATGCAACTCTATTTCTACACACCTTCTTATCTATGAAACTATTTCTATCTGTTAGCCATATGCTGTCCCCTCTGCGTGATCGGCAGATCCGACCTGGGACACAACATATGTAATATTCTACCTCTCAATCCCTCTATCCTAGTTATCCATATGTTGTCCCATCTACGTGATTGAAAGAGATCCGACCTGGGAC
Organism: Lactuca virosa; assembly: GCF_052849685.1. Taxonomy (NCBI): domain Eukaryota; kingdom Viridiplantae; phylum Streptophyta; class Magnoliopsida; order Asterales; family Asteraceae; genus Lactuca; species Lactuca virosa. The sequence goes on along the minus strand of NC_136432.1, from coordinate 233,517,139 downwards.
ACAACATATGCACCTATTTCTAAATCTAACTTCCTCCTTAATAATTGTCTACTCACCTAAAGTAAGGAGTCCTTAGGAAGTTCTTCATAACTAGGGTATATCGGGAAGTGGGGAACACGTTCTAGTGCAACTAAAATTGAATCATTTAGAGGTTGTCTGTAGATCTTGCTGCTTAATTTAAGTGGACAACAATACTCGTGATCGTCGTCAGCTAAATGGTGTATTTGGAAAAATTTGTCAATATCCTTCGTGCTTAAGTGGATCAGAATACTGGCAATTGACCAGATCTATTCATGAAGGTGAAGGTACTGATAAACAAGTTCAGGCTGTCTCACAACTATGACCCTAAATATTTTTGTTTTTGTTAAATTTGTTCATAGTTTTTCTCTAGGCACAAATTTAGGGGGAGAATTAAAAAAAAATTCAAAAATCAAACAAAAATCAGAAAATAAAAAAAAATCCAAAAATAGTGTTATTTCTTGTTTAGAAAAATCAGAAAATCCAAAAATATTTTTGTTTCTGTTTTATTTTTTCAGAAAATATGAAAAACCCAAAAATATTGTGTGCTAAAGTTTTCTTTTAGTTTTGTTTTGTCTTGAAAAATGAATTCAGATGTAGATGAGACTCATGGAGTCTGTATCGAGATTTCTGAGCCGAAGCTTCATCCGTGAGCATCGAAGAATTCTTATTCGAAGGAGCAAGAAATGAAGATTATTCTTTCAACATTCAATCCTTCAATCCCAGAAGCAAGGTGAAGCTGACTTGAAGATTATGTGACAGATTGCATTGAAGCCTCCTCAATCAATTTGCTGTTATTTATAAACCTGCTGAAGTGATCCAGAAGATTTGTTCTCTCTGAAGATTCTCAAGCTGAAAGCGCCATCTTTCAAGAATCTCTGCAAGAAGCCTCCTCACACAATGTGCGTTCAGAGTCAAATTTTGAAGACAAGGCCAACTGCTCAAGATGAAGTCATTCATTGAAGATTCATCAAGTTCATCTTGAAGTTGTGAAGAATTTCAAGATTAATGCTGAAGCCAAGCTCTCGATGAAGATTAACAAGAAAAGCCAGCTACTTTTTAGGGGGAGCTTGTTGGGTCAATAAAGAAAAGAAAGCTATAAACCAAGGGGGAGATTCTTGGGTCAAAATTATGGTTTATACTTTACTTTTCTAAGAAAATGTATTTTTCAGTGTTTACGGTTTCATTTACAGACAGGGTGTTTACGGTCTGTTGTGACCGTAAACCTGTATACGGTGTGCCTGACCGTAATCAGGTTTACGGTCCGTCTTCCTATAAGTATAGGTGTAAAGGGTGAGGAGTGGTGTGAATGCATGAGTGGAAGGGAGCTTAAGTGTGTGTATTCCAAGGTGTTCTAGAGAGAGAAACAAGAGAGAAAAAGAAAGTGTGTGTGAATCTATTGTAAGGATCTTCATTCATATCAATTCATACAAGATTCATCATCTTCTTCTTCTCCTTCTTCTTCATTTGATCTGGGATCATCCGTTTGATTGGGATTCCGCACCATCAAACGGATCTGATTCATACAGAAGCAGATTGGGGACTTACAGGCGTATTAACGAGTGCTCAGATTTGTGCAAAGAATGAGGTACTCAATACTCACCAGGAATTTTGCATTTTCAACGTTTTTATTTCGAAAATCGGACCGAAATCAGTCAAGGGTGCTATGGAACATCCTGATTGGGTTGTTTCTATGCAATCTGAGCTTGCTGAATTCGAAAGAAACAAGGTATGGAGATTAATTCCCAAACCAAAAGATGTTTCTATTGTGGGCTTAAAATGGATTTTTAAAAATAAAACTGATAAAGATGGTAATGTTGTTCGAAACAAAGCTAGGCTTGTAGTTAAAGGTTATTCGCAACAGGAAGGTATAGACTATGAGGAAACCTTCGCCCTTGTCGTAAGAGTCGAGGCAGTTCGAATATTTTTAGCCTATGCAGCACACAAGGATTTTGATGTCTACCAGATGGATGTCAAGTGTGTGTTTCTCAACGGTGAACTTGAAGAAACGGTGTATGTTGAACAACCTCCAGGTTTTATTAATGAATAATTTCCTGATCATTGTTATGTGTTAGATAAAGTTGTTTATGGGTTAAAACAAGCACCGAGAGCATGGTATGCAACTCTTACCAACTTCTGAAAGCAATCGAAATTTAAACAATGATCAGTTGATCCCACTCTCTTTCGAAAGAAAGTTCGGGATCATCTCATGCTTGTTAAAATTTATGTCGATGATATTATTTTTGGCTCTACTGACCCTGCTTTTTCAAGAGAATTCGAAAATTTGATGAAACGCCAATTTGAGATGAGTATGATGGGGAAGATAAACAATTTTTTAGGATTAAACATTCGCCATAGTAGAGAAGGCATATTCATCTGTCAATACAAATATACAAGAAATCAGCTGGAAAAATTCAGAATGACGAATAGCACAAAGTTGAGAGTACCAATGGCTGTTGGAACAAGGCTTTGTCCATCATTGGATAAACCAACTGTTGACCTCACATTGTATCGACGCATGATAGGTTCGTTACTTTACCTCACGACAAGTCGACCTGATATTATGTTTTCTGTGTGTAATTGTGCTAGGTACCAATAGAATCCCAGGGAACCTCATCTAACTGCTATCAAGAATATATTTTGTTATCTCAAAGGAACAACTTCGTTAGGACTGTGGTATCCCTCGAAGTCATGCTTTTTCATACAATCATTCTCAGATGCTGATTTGGGAGGTTGTAATCTTGGTCGAAAAAGCAGAAGTGGTGGGTGTCAACTATTGGATGGGAAGTTAGTAAGCCGACAATCGAAAAAGGAAACATGTGTTTCGATTTCCACAGCAGAAGCAAAATATGTTGCTACTGCAGCTTGCACTTCACAAATCATATGGATACAAAGTCAACTGCGTGATTATGCAATCAACATGAAGAAAATTCTGTTGTATTGTGACTCACAATGTGCCATTCGCATCTGCCATTACCCTGTGCAACATTCGAAAACCAAACACATTGCTCCTCGTTATCATTTTATAAAAGATCACGTTGAAGATGGAAACATAGAAGTTGATTTTGTAAAGACCACTGATCAGCTTGCTGATATCTTTACAAAACCCTTGGATGAAAAATCTTTCGTAAGAATTCTGAATGGCTTAGGAATGATGGATGCGAATTCTGTTCCAGGACAGCTTTGTTAGAATGACAAGCCAAAGTGGAGAAAAGATGTCGATTCAGCGGTTACTGTTCATGATTCAGTGGTTACTGTTCATAGTCAACGCTTCGACATGCTTCGCTTTCGACATCATGCTCAATGGTTTGACAAAAATCTTCGTTACGTTTGCTATGTTTCAAATTTTCGTTAGTCGGGTACAATTCTTTTGTTGTTTGTTATTTTTAGTTATAAAAAAAAATCAAAAACAACAAAAAGATTTTCATTTTTATTTTTTTCTTATCAAAAATCAAAAACAACAAAAAGATTTTCATTTTTATTTTTTCCTTATCAAAAATCAAAAATAACAAAAAGATTTTTCGTTATTTTTGTTATTTTCTTTCAAAAATCAAAAATCCAAAAATATTTATGTGTTTATGATCTGACATCATGAGACTATGATGGAAGTGAAACCCAAATTTTCAAACTAATAAAGGAATTGAAGGGGAACTTTGTTCCAGGCTTTAACGAAACTTTTGTTTCAGTACCAAATTTTGATACTTAAAATCATATTCTTTCTTTTTTGTGTGGTATTGATAAAATGTTCGAAACCCACGACATTTTTACTAAACAAGATACTGACATACTTTTGTTTTGTGGAATATGATTTCAGTGTGAGTATCTATCTGATTCTTCGTTACTTCAAATATTTTTCCAAGTCATACTTATCCCTGAATAGACTGGTTAAACAAGTAATTTCGTTTACAATGTATCACTCTTATGTTTAAATGTGATATGTAACGAAAATTAAAACCAACCCATGTAGCCATATAATATGATGCCCTTCGATACTTCTCTATAGGTATTCAATTGTACTTTACGGGAAAGCACACAAGCTGTTGATTATCTCTCTTGATAATTAGTGAAGTGATCTTTGCCTGGGATCTAACTGCCTTTATGTCGAAATTTTATTTTCGACAATACATAATCAAATTTTTTTTATTTTGTTTCTTATCTTATTCTTTGGTACACAATGCACTCACGAAATTCTTGAGGTTCTAAGTAATACCAACTCAGGCTGAAGATTTCGCAAGTCTGGCACATGACTTCGCTTTTCAACCCAAAAGTGAGAGAGCCCTACCTCCATTCCGAAGGTCTCTGAAGGTTCTTATCCATTGGGTACTATCGAAACGACATCTGATGTGACGGTTTGGTTATTGTGCGATTTGCTAGGAAAAAGTACTCATCACTATTCCTGACATGGCGTGCTTTCCGGCGACTGGTACGATTTTTAAGGAGAAATGTGGCAAACTATTAATGACAACCGTTTGGAATTCAAATTGCGGATAGGTATAAAAACGGAATTGGGGATTTCATTCCAAGTTTATGCTCACAATTTGATTCTCAGATGATTTGTGATCTTTTTCTTACTGTTATTCAAGTTTTTTCTCCAAACCCTAACAATGGCTGCTCATCAATCGCAAACCACTGAAGATGTTTCTTCTCAACCTATTATGAAGATCCAACGCACAAACTTACAGGTTCAAAGTGATGTATCTGTTTATCCTGAAGAATTGAAGATGCTCATTGTTGCTCTTCAAAACTCTATTCTCTCCAAGGTGATGTTCAATTGTTTTTCAGTTCTTCTTTCTTGGCTTTCTCTTGCTGGTTCTACGGCTAAATACAGCAAAACGATGAACACGGTCACTTTTTAACTGATGAATAAAAAGAAATTCCCACTGTCGAAAAAGAATTTTCTCAAATTCTTAGTATTCCAAATGTTGAGCCTTTCTTTAAGGTCACAAATGAACACATCATTCATATGTTCAACGAGATGGGTTATCAACCTCCTCTCACCAAAATCAGTAAGTTCAAGAAGTCTGAATTACCGTGTTTGTGGAATTTCTTCTTTGGGATATACCTTCGTTGTCTAACTGGCAAAACAGTGGGGTTAGACAAAGGAAGATTGGAGGTTTATGCCCTGGTCGCTGGTTTATACTACGATTTACAGGTGGACTATGCAACTCAACTTTGGAATGAGTTTGTGAAAAGTGTTGTGAGCACAAATGTTGTTGATGGAATTTTGTGTTCCAGATACTGGAGCATCATTCTCCAGTATGCTTATGAGAAGGAAGGGATCCCAGTTCCTGAGAATGAAGAAACTGTTGAGTTTTCATTGTTTCATTTTCTTAAAACAGTTGAAGATGATGCCGAAGTTTCTCCAACTGTTGCTAGAATTCGAGATGCAATTCTTCAAAAGGTTGATCCAGCTAATCCTGTCTTGGTGAATTATTTGAAGACGATAAATCCATATATTGAAATTGGTGTTTTGTTAACAAAGACAAGTAAAGGTCCTTCGAAGAAGAAAAGAGGATCAAAGAAGGATGTTAAACCTAGTCCATGGAAAGTGAGTCCAGTTGAAAAAGTAGATAAGTCTCCAAAGAAAGTTGTTGTACGAGCGAAATCTTCGAAGAAAAGGTCAAATCCTATAGTTCAAGCAACTGTTATTCCTTCGAAGAAGGTGGTACCTTCGAAATCGGAAGTATTGAAGAGCGTCAAGAAAATGGCTCACAAACCTCGCCATTCTCCTGAAAGATCCGGAAGTTTTTCACCCTCCTTTATTTGAAAGCCTCAATTGGGTAGAAAGGGTGTTCTAATTCGCGAAATACCCACACCTGTTTCTCCACAATCGAAGAAAAGGCGAGCAGAGGATATGGCTAAGAAAATCTCCAAGAAACAAAGGAAGTAGAGGAAGTTAATCTTGCAAGAAGACTCGATGGATGATGAAGTTGTACCTGAATCTCCATAGACAAATGATCCAAAGGGCATCTCTTCACCAATTAGGGATTCTTTAGTTAATTCGAATATCGAGGAGACTGGAAATCCTGATGGCACTGTGAAAACGTCTACAGTGAACACAACCATCGATCACGGTGAACAACCAAAGATTTGGACTCCTGAGAAGACAACTATCATACCACCCGAAGTTTCGACTATCAGGCATCACTGCACACGTATTTGATACAGGTGCTAATGTCAATAAGGGTGATGGAGTATCGACAAATGAAGCCCAAGGTAACTCTTCTCTTTTTGTATCATCTACTTTCGAAACCTTCATTATTGATACTTCAGTTTCATTACCACCATACATTGTTCCTAATACATCTCATATCCCTTCATCTACTCATTCTCCTACATTTGAAAACATTATGCAACAACCCATTACTTCCTTATTCCAAACTTCAATGAAGCATATGATGGAGGGTTTGTAGGCTCGTTTGCTGACATAGAATTTGATCCTGAAGAGGAAAATATTCCTGATCATATGCTAATGTCTGGGAAACAGTTCAAGATTCTGAACCGCAAGCTTAACTCCTTACTCCAACTTCAAGCTGATGCAGGGGGTAAACATTCGGTTTCTGGTATTGAATTTGATGTTATGTTAAAAGCACAAGAGCTTCGTCTTCTCAATAAAGTCGATCAGGTTGACAAGAACAATGAATTAAGTGTCAAAGCTCAATTAGAGACCTTCAATGGTGAATTGAAAGAGTTGAAAGTTGTTGCGAAACAACGTCATGTTCTTTTTGTTCAGAATGTAAATACTGTTCGAGACGATTTCAATCAAAAAATTGAAGAGTTACGCTCAGACATGGAAAAGGAGATCACAAACTTGACAACTAATCATTCTTCTCTTCTCACAAAGGTCGATATAGTTGCTGGTGTAGTAATGAAAATTGTTGAGTATTACTATTCTATGCTTCCGAATATAGATGTGAAGGTGGAAGTTGATTTAAAGAATTTTGGGAAGATTGATTCGCTTTTGGTTGAATTGAAGGAAATGGTCTCAAAGTCTGGTTCTTCATTTTTTCACTCCTGAGTTTTTAACTCAGAAGTTTTGGTTGCTTGAGTCAACAATTCATTCTGAATTGGCTCCAATTTCGAAACTCCTAAACTTACTACCAACTGATGCCCCATCTGTTGCCACAGGGGTGCAAGGGGGAGAAAAGAAAAATGTTGTTGTAAGAGAAGGTGAAGGAGTATCTGGCAAGTCAAGTGGAGATGCGAAAGTTGTGGGAAAGTCTTGACTACTCAAAGTCCGACAACTATACCAAAGAAGACTGACCCGATTATTTCAACCATAATGACAACAAGACCTTTGCAAAAAGGAATTGTAATTGGGGGTTCCATCTCTTCTTCTTCGAAACCTAAGCCTACTGAAGCTGATAAAGGCAAAGGAAAGTGTATTAGGGTTGAACAGTCGAAGGAAGAAAGAAAAGCAACTATTGAAGCTGAAATGGAAAAACAACGTCATATTCAAAGCATTCTTAGGCTTCGCCAAAATGATCCTCCAATAATGAACAAAGGTGATCCAAGGAAACTACATAGCTATGAAAGCATTAAAGCTATGGTAAGTTATGGTGAAATGTATGACTTTGAGAAGAAACCAAAGAAGAGTTATGCAACTGAGAATTCAGACATGAATCAGTTGGACTTTCCTATCAAAAAGATGATGTTTATTACTTCTCATTATCAGACTGTTGACAAGTTTGAAGACATGGAAGAGTTAAAGAGATTAAAGAATCGATTTCATGCTGTTATTGGGAAAGAAGAAGAAGAAGTTTGGTCACTTAGCAAGATTGTTCGAATTTTGAGTATATCCAAAGATGTTCTATTTGAGGGTCTACTTTGAAAATTTTGGTATCAAGTGGTCAGAGCAAACAATACCACTTTCAACTTTACGGTTGCTGATTTCCCTCTTATGAATATGAATGATTTAATCTCTGTCGCAAAGATTCCTAAGGTCAATAATGAAACGAATCTCCAAGGTACAAGAAAAGAAGATTATTTGCTAGGTCTTGTTCATGTCAAGATATACATCGACGATTATTTCTATTGTTTAGCCTTGACAAATGTCGAACTCTCTTTGACAATGGGTAAAGAGATAATTATACCTCAATCAATATTGAAGAGTAAAGCTGATTTGCAACATTATGATGATGGAGAGATTTGTCTGAAGCCACTTGGGATAATCTTTGTTGGGAGAGGCAAAAAGGTGTCACCCCCGGACCAGACGGCGGAAACGTCCGGAGGTGGGTGACTTCATTGTGCAGTATCATAACAATTGAATATAAATGAAACAGAGTAATCCAAACATCATACATTGAGATAACAAACTTACATTGTTTGCATATTGTATTTGTCCTTCGAATTACACAAAAGATACATAAGCAATAAAATCCAAACTACAGCTAATATTCTTGCATCCGCTTCCCTTGTTACCTGCTTACTAGATCCCTGAGAATACAAGTCGTTTTGAAAAGCGTCAACTAAAAAGTTGGTGAGTTCATAAGCATTTTTGTATAAAATCATTTACACGTGTTTAGAATCGTTCTCATTGTACTTTCAGAAAATCCGATATTTTCTATGAAATCGTTTGCAGTCTTCCCTTGAAAATCATGGATATATGTGTGCATGTCATTACTTTTTTTCATCCTTATAAGGAGTGATTTTGAAAAGTAGTGTAATTTGTAAAAGGGAGCTGTGTACGAGAATAGTTCTTTTGAATAGTAATAGTCAACCGTTTCCAGAAAAATCCCTTATTTTCAAAAAGAGAATATGGTTGAAAATCTTGTTCCTCTTATCGAGTAAAATTGAGTGTGCGTTCTAGTTTATCATTATCGAAAACGTAAAAAAATCGTTTTCTCCAGAAAATCCTATATTTTTTGCTATAAAATATTCGTAAGTTCTAGTTCCAACTATGTATATATGTGGATTAGTTTATCGTTTTCAAAATTGTTTACAAACGTTTTCCATAGAGTCCTACGCTTTTTAATTTGTAAAATAGCAGTATTACGACTCTATACTTGTTAGGAGAAAGAATCAACATGGCAATTGTGGACATTCTGTCACACCCCCAAACCAGAACGGCGGAAACGTTCGGGGGCGGAGGACTTCAGGTAAGTATCACAACACATGCAATATATTAATCAAAGTACAAACAACCATTACATTAATAAGTATAAGTTTTACATAAGTGTTTAAACAATACATATTCAAACACCAAAGTAGGTACAATAGAAGACAAGAGTCGTGGTACGGTACTAGGTAGTCTTCTCAAAAGCTTCGGGAGTGTACCTGTCTACTGGATTCTTGAGAATACAAGTTATTTGGAAAGAGTAGATCAACATTTAAGCTGGTGAGTTCATAAGTATTTTAGTTCTGTTAAGTATACCCTAAGTTCTTTGGATAAGTTCACTGGTTCCTCCAGAAAATCCTATATTTCCTGAGGTGATAGATTTATAACCTTAATAGTTTCCCTCTGTAATTACTTAGTTTATACTGATTATATATAACCTAATATCGAACGGACAGCTAAATGGGTGTATCTGCCCTAAGCCCACAACCAAACAAGGAACAGGAAGTAATGCGGAAGTCACACATTTCACTGTCAATCAGATATTACTTATGTATAACTCTGATGTAAAAACTAAGGAATTATAGAATTAACCACTAAAGGTCCTTTATGTTATACTAGTTTATAGAAAGTGAATGACTAAGTTCCCATTTGTAAAAGTGGTTTAATCCCATAAACCGTTTCATTTGTAAAAGTGGTTTAATCCCATAAACCGTTTACTTTGTAAAAGTGGTTTAATCCCATAAACTGTTTCCTTTGTAAGAGTAGTTTAATTCCATAAACTGTTTCATTTGTAAAAGTGGTTTAATCCCATAAACCGTTTCATTTATATAAGTATTCTTAGTTATATCCGTTCTACAGTAAAAACCTTAGTATTAATCCTGGAATATATTATATTATCCATAATACCACCTTGTGGTTTTAAATGTTCAAAACCAGAAGTACAAGTATATTTACCATACTTGATCTCATGATAGGTAGTTTTTACTGTAAGTAAAAACTAACAGAAGGTATATTTGGTCAGGATGTAATTATCTTTTCTTACTATTTTAAGAGAAGTATATTACTTAGTAATTCACTCATTGTTTTATCCATGTGAGTTCTATTAACCATACTAATATGAATGATATGCCTGCTGCGACGTTCTTCAGGCGTCAGAAACGATATGATATTTGACACCCTAGGCCTGCCGGCCAAACTGTAGCGAACAGTAAAGGTGCGGGATTGTCAGTCCCATATAGATCTATACACAAATTCACGCTCTCCCTACAAGAGATTCTGGTTAATAAGTCAGGACTTAAAGTCGTACTTAGATAAGTACACCATGAAGGGTCTCACAAATTTATTGTTTCAACGAGATTTACAATGTATTATTACCCCGTGCTTGCTAACCCTGGTACTCTGTATTGTACCTTTGTTAATGCAAACCCGGTATGAGTTATTATTACCCTGTGATTGCTAACCTTGGTATGTTGTATTTGTACCTTTGTTAATGCAAACTCAGTATGATGTATTATTACTTCTTTAATATGTTGTTCATATATTAAAGGTATTATACAGATCCTAGTATAGTTAAATGCATTTTGGTAATTTCCTTGGAAAGTATACAATCGTGAATCATACTTGTATATTTAGTTTTGAATCATAAATTATACCTATTATAATTTATATTTTCTATCTGATTAGCATGATTTCTCATGGATAAACACCTTTGCTCAGCATGATACAAAGGTAATGATACCAATGTAGTAACCTTTTATATTCATATATGTATAATATATATATATATATATATATATATATATATATATATATATATATATATATATATATATATATATAATTAAGAAGGAAACGACCTTCGGACAAATAACACAACCTTAATTCCACATCCAAACAAGGAAAAGGAAATAAGATAATTCATTAGTCATAAGCCCTTCAAATCTTATTTATATATTTATACATATATAAACATGATTTTGGCATTTATAATTTGAAATAGTTTATAAAACCTTTTTCAAAGAATTTAAAGGAGTTTACATGACTTTAAAGATTTAACATGGCTTTAAGTCATTTTGGAAGTATTTGGTAATCCTTAAAAGCATAAGGAAACCCTTTGTGTGAGTATTATCACATACAATTATTAACACAATTTATATTGTGTTCAACTTGTATTCCCCCCTAAAAAGCATTTAAAACCCATTAAAAAGGTAAATTATAGGGGTATGAACTCACTTTGATAAGTGGTGATTTGGGCAGCGTTTCGTTTCTATAGATGCTCTTTCTCGAAGAAACCGTGAGTTTTTTAGCAAAACCCGGCTTTATGCGGGAAGCACTTCGACTGGAAAGTGGTTAGCTTCTCGAGAATTCTGGGGCTTCGGGGCTTGCTTCGAGTTTTAGGCACGATACCGGGGCCTTGGGGGTCGTGAGAAATTCGAGGGGGTGAAAAGGTGAAAAAAGGGTGAATTTTGGGGTGAAAAACCTCTCAAATCCGAGAAGTCTCGCACCCTTTATATAGGGGTGCGAGGGTTCGGCCGAGGGGTGACTCATCGGACAGGCGGCGAGGGCGAGGAGTCAGCAGGACACGCGTCATCAGCAGCGAAGGCCACGAGGTCGTAGTCTAAGGCGGTTACGAATCTCGGACCCGGTGCGAGGCGTGTGTTGGCTTCTGAGTGGACCGAACTTCGGTCCAATGGGGAGGGAGCATGACGACTTCGGACCAATCAACAGGTGACACGCGAGCCTGAGGTCCAATCAGAAGACGCCATGTGGAGGCTCGCATGCGAGGGTGACGTGTCCGGATTGAGGCCATGCGATTTTTCCCGGTTATCCATTAATTCTCTGTTTTTGCGCCAAAAACTTGAGAAAATCATAACTTTCACATACGAGCTCCGTTTTTGGCGTTCTTTTGACGCACACGTAGGTAAAATTAGAATCTACGACTTTCGTTTAGACTTCGTCGGCTAATTTTGAATTTATTTTTAATATTATTATTTTTAACAGACCGGGATAGGAAATTCGTTAAAAATTCATAACTTCTTCATCCGACGTCCGTTTTCGTCTGTCTTTTTACCGTTGTTCTACTTTTGACGAGACCTTCGATTCTTGTTTAATTTGTGTAGGCTAAATATCGATCGATTTATATTTCGAATTTTTAGATGTCTACTGCCATACCGAAACTTAGAAAAATCATAACTTCCTCATACGAAGTCAGATTTTTACGTTCTTTTTATGAACGTTCTCGGTTTAACATATTCTACAACTTTCATTTAGATTTTTAAGGCTAAAAAGCCTTTTATCGAAAATTCACTTTTTACACTGAACAGTGTTTTGCCGGTTTTGTCGCGGATTTTTGATTCGTCATAACTTCTTCGTTATAACTCGGATTTCAGTGTTATTTATATTTTTGGAAACCTTGTTAGAATCTCTACCACTTGGTTCATCCCAATTATGATTATTGATCAATTTATTTTTGACCAAAATTTGATTGGTGTTTTGCCGGTGGGTTGGTTACATTCCTTCGAAGACATGATTCTGTTTCATGATAAGAAAATGAGCCCGTGAGCGTCTATCGTTGTCTCTAGATGTATTCTAACCATTTGTATCTATGTATAAATCTTTCGTTTTGTTATATTGTTTTTAATGATTCGACCTGCATCCCTATGATGCAGTCCTGGTAAGGAACAGAAATACGTTTCTAGAATGGTTATGAACCGAGTATCATCCGAACCAAGTTACCTTCGATTGGTGGATATTGTGTTCCAACTTTCGAAAATATTCGAAAACAATTCATAACAGTGTCTACATAAAATAGACTTATGAATTTGAGAAGTAATCACTATCAATTAAGATTTCGTGATCTGATTTATTGTTATTAGCCGTGACAGGAAAAGAGGATAAGCTCAAAACCTAATGTAAGTAATGAAATCACTAACTCACTAGGTTGAATCGATTTACTAGTTATTACTTAGAGGAAAAGGCGCTCAAACACTTGACATGAATCACACGTGGTTTTCTTTTATTCTCTGTTCCATTCTGGGTGGTAATGATTTGTTCTCTCCTGGTATCTATAGGGTGTCCTTCTCCTCTGTAGGTATATTGAATTCCCGAGCTGTCTTACTTCTGATTCTGACACTGATCCCCATTACTTCGTAATGAAGATTTTGAATCTCGGAAGTTCATGCGAATCCCTCATTGGTGTCCTTAATAGGGTAAGGGCAGTAAATAATTTCTATAGTTTATTTACTTATCATCTGTTTCTTTCTCTGAATTCTCTTAATGAAATTTTTTTGTGTCCTCCTTGACTCTTCTATTGATTGTTGGAGTAACTATGTTTATCTAAGGGGTTTATACGAGAATGGGAATGTCTAAAGAATCTATGAGAAAATTTAAATTTTTACGAAGGTGATTCTTTCTGGTCCTTCTATAATCACATGGTGTGTACCGATTATATATAATCCAGATCAAATAGACCTTCGAATAGGTAATCCTACTCTAAAACCACATCCAAACAAGGAAAAGGAAGTAGAGTGAAAATCGCATATTCTAAGTCTATAAAATCTCGGCTATATATAACCTTAACGTATCCACTTAGTAATTATAGACTTATCAGAAAAGATCTTTTTAACATTTCTTCAAAGGTATCTAAAATACCTCCATGTTATTTTAGTTATGAGTTTGATTCTTGGACTTCTAGATATAAGAACTTGACAAGTTTTCAGTTTTCTTGTTATAGCATCCTAAAATACTCCCATAGTATTTTAATCTTTATGTTTGGTTCTAGAATTCTTCTGGTACTTAGGTAAGTTTTAGACCTGTTGCAACACTACAATCACTCCCCAAACACATGTTGGTCATATCTCAAATGAATATAGTTGATCAGGCTATATTGATCCCAAATATGATTACGTCACTATCTAGGTTTAACTGCAATGTCCAACATCCAAATACTTTTGTTTTGTTCTTCTTGTGATACTCATTCTAGTATATACATTCTGCATGTACTTATACTTTTATAAAATATTGTTATATTTTTAAAGTATAACTCTTGGTCAGAGTGTTTTTATCTTAATGGGTTTATAGTTCTATATCTTTTATGACTGATATACTGAGTTCACTATAAACACTGCTCTGATACCAATCTGTCACACCCCCAAACCAGAACGGCGGAAACGTTCGGGGGCGGAGGACTTCAGGTAACTATCGCAACACATGCAATATAGTAATCAAAGTACAAACAACAATTGCATTAATAAGTATAAGTTTTACATAAGTGTTTAAACATTACATATTCAAACACCAAAGTAGGTACAGTAGAAGGCAAGAGTCGTGGTACGGTACTAGGTAGTCTTCTCAAAAGCTTCGGGAGTGTACCTGTCTACTGGATTCCTGAGAATACAAGTTATTTGGAAAGAGTAGATCAGCATTTAAGCTGGTGAGTTCATAAGTATTTTAGTTCTGTTAAGTATACCCTAAGTTCTTTGGATAAGTTCACTGGTTCCTCCAGAAAATCCTATATTTCCTGAGATGATAGATTGATAACCTCAATAGTTTCCCTCTATAATTACTTAGTTTATACTGATTATATATAACCTAATATCGAACGGACAGTTAAATAGGTGTATCTGGCCTAAGCCCACAACCAAACAAGGAACAGGAAGTAAGGCGGAAGTCACACATTTCACGGTCAATCGAATACTACTTATGTATAACTCTGATGTAAAAACTAAGGAATTATAGAATTAACCACTAAAGGTCCTTTATGTTATACTAGTTTACAGAAAGTGAATGACTAAGTTCCCATTTGTAAAAGTGGTTTAATCCCATAAACCGTTTCATTTGTAAAAGTGGTTTAATCCCATAAACCGTTTCCTTTGTAAAAGTGGTTTAATCCCATAAACCGTTTCCTTTGTAAGAGTAGTTTAATTCCATAAACTGTTTCATTTGTAAAAGTGGTTTAATCCCATAAATCGTTTCATTTGTATAAGTATTCTTAGTTATATCCGTTCTACAGTAAAAACCTTAGTATTAATCCTGGAATATATTATATGATCCATAATACTGCCTTGTGGTTTTAAATGTTCAAAACCAGAAGTACAAGTATATTTATCATACTTGATTTCATGATACGTAGTTTTTACTGTAAGTAAAAACTAACAGAAGGTATATTTGGTCAGGATGTAATTACCTTTTCTTACTGTTTTCAGAGAAGTATATTACTTAGTAATTCACTCGTTGTTTTATCCATGTGAGTTCTATTAACCATACTAATATGAATGATATGTCTGTTGCGACGTTCTTCAGGCGTCGGAAACGATATGATATTTGACACCCTAGGCCTGCCGGCCAAACTGTAGCGAACAGTAAAGGTGCGGGATTGTCAGACCCATATAGATCTATACACAAATTCACGCTCTCCCTACAAGAGATTCTGGTTAATAAGTCGGGACTTAAAGTCGTACTTAGATAAGTACACCATGAAGGGTCTCACAAATTTATTGTTTCAACGAGATTTACGATGTATTATTACCCCGTGATTGCTAACCCTGGTACTCTGTATCGTACCTTTGTTAATGCAAACCTGGTATGTTGTATTATTACCCCATGATTGCTAACCCTGGTACGTTGTATTTGTACCTTTGTTAATGCAAGCCTGATATGATGTATTATTACTTCTTTAATATGTTGTTCATATATTAAAGGTATTATACATATCCTGGTATAGTTAAATGAATTTTGGTAATTTCCTTGGAAAGTATACAATCGTGAATCATACTTGTATATTTAGTTTTGAATCATAAATTATACCTATTATAATGTATATGTTCTATCTGATTAGCATGATTTCTCATGGATGAACACCTTTGCTCAGCATGATACAAAGGTAATGATACCGAATGAAGTAACCTTTTATATTCATATATGTATAATATATATATATATATATATATATATATATATATATATATATATATATATATATATATATATATATATATATATATATATATAATTAAGAAGGAAACGACCTTCGGACAAATAACACAACCTTAATTCCATATCCAAACAAGGAAAAGGAAATAAGATAATTCATTAGTCCTAAGCCCTTCAAATCTTATTTATATATTTATACATATATAAACATGATTTTGGCATTTATAATTTAAAATAGTTTATAAAACCTTTTTCAAAGAATTTAACGGAGTTTACATGACTTTAAAGATTTAACATGGCTTTAAGTCATTTTGGAAGTATTTGGTAATCCTTAAAAGCATAAGGAAAGCATTTGTGTAATTATTATCACATGCAATTATTAACACAATTTATATTGTGTTCAACTTGTATTCCCCCCTCCCTAAATAGCATTTAAAAACCATTAAAAAGGTAAATTATAGGGGTATGAACTCACTTTGATAAGTGGTGATTTGGACGGCGTTTCGTTTCTATAGATGCTCTTTCTCTAAGAAACCGTGAGTTTTTGAGTAAAAACCGGCTTTATGCGGGCATCACTTCGACTGGAAAGAGGTTAGCTTCTCGAGAATTCCGGGGCTTCGGGGCTTGCTTCATGTTTTAGACACGATACCGGGGCCTTGGGGGTCGTGAGAAAGTCTAGGGGGTGAAAAGGTGAAAAAGGGTGAATTTTGGGGTGTAAAACCTCTCAAATCCGAGAAGTCTCGCACCCTTTATATAGGGGTGCGAGGGTTCTCCCGTGGGGTGACTCATCGGACAAGTGGCGAGGGCGAGAAGTCAGCAGGACACGCGTCATCAGCAGTGAAGGCCACGAGGCCGAAGTCTAAGGCGGTTGCGAAGCTCAGACCTGGTGCGAGGCGCGTGTTGGCTTCTGAGTGGACCGAACTTCGGTCCAATGGGGAGGGAGCATGACGACTTCGGACCAATCAGCAAGTGACACGCGAGCCTGCGGTCCAATCAGAAGACGCCACGCGGAGGCTCGCATGCGAGGGTGACGTGTCCGGATTGAGGCCATGCGATTTTTCCTGGTTATCCATTAATTCTCGGTTTTTGTGCCAAAATCTTGAGAAAATCATAACTTTCGCATACGAGCTCTGTTTTTGGCGTTCTTTATATGCACGCGTAGGTAAAATTATACTCTACGACTTTCGTTTAGACTTCATCGGCTAATTTTGACTTTATTTTTAATATTATTATTTTTAACAGACCGGGACAGGAAATCCGTTAAAAATTCATAACTTCTTCATCCGACGTCCGTTTTCGTCTGTCTTTTTACCGTTGTTCTACTTTTGACGAGACCTTCGATTCTCGTTTAACTTGTGTTGGCTAAATATCGATCGATTTATATTTCGAATTTTTAGATGTCTGCTGCTAAACCGAAACTTAGAAAAATCATAACTTCCTCATACGAAGTCAGATTTTTACGTTCTTTTTATGACCGTTCTCGGTTTAACATATTCTACAACTTTCATTTAGATTGTTAAGGCTAAAAATCCTTTTATCGAAAATTCACGTTTTGTCGCAGATTTTCGATTAGTCATAACTTCTTCGTTATAACTCGGATTTCAGTGTTCTTTATATTTTTCGAAACCTTGTTACAATCTCTACCACTTGGTTCATCCCAATTACGATCATTGATCAATTTATTTTTGCTCAAAATTTGACTGGTGTCACACTTTCTACGCGATGAAAAAGGACAGTCAACGCAACAAATGCGGACCATCACTTATCATGTATAGGACGGTCAACACAACGTGCCAAAATTTATTTATGAGTTTTTTCCTTACATAAATTTCTAGATGACATAACATATTCTAGTGAGTCGTTATAACCGTACTAATCTGACGGAGTGCCCGTTTTGGCGTTTCTCGGGCGCCCTAGTTTTGGAAAAGACATTTGTCACCCTAGACTGGCCTGTCTAGCTGTAGCGAACAACGAAGGTGCGGGGTGTCAACCCCGTATAGATCTGTACACCAATTCCCGCTCCCCCTCCAGGAGACTCTGGCTATAACTCCTTACAGGATTTTAGACGTACACTAATATTTTTATATTTAGGTACTTTTGAGATTTGTCTGACTAGAATATTAACAACCTTTTGAGCAATCGTTAGAGATCCATTATTTGTTAGATAAATAATGAAATTCGTACTCATTGAATATAAATATCGTTCTCGTTCCATATCGTTGATTGTGCTTGTTAACTGGGTGCTTGTGTTCGTTCCTTTTCGTTTATTGAAAAATAAGTCATTTTAGTCAAGTGAAAAAGTGTCAAGTTATAATTTGTATAAATTTATAACTGCCGGTTATGACACGCATTTTCTGTTTTATGACATATAGAACTTTACTTATGTTCTTGGAGGTTTTACGACAGTAGTTTATGACATGCAAATATTTCTGTCATAAAGGCTCTATTTGTATATTTTCTTGACGCAAACTTTTATATCGAATATTTATAAAATACTCCCTGATAGTTTGCAAATAGTCACAAATTTCCCATTTTCGAAAATTACTAGAAATTGTGCCAACTGATCAAGGTCCCTTTTTATAACTTTTATCTCTAGACATGAAAGCATAGATAAAGGGGTTAAGTTGGACACACCCAATAGTTGGGAGGCTCTTTTGTACACAAAGTATCCTCTGTTCTTTATGAAGTTGTGAAATCTTACGTTCATGAGAATATTACTAAAATAATAAATTAATAATATTTCACACACACATATAAACATACGTATACATGCAATTATTCAAGTATTTAGGCAAGATTTGACTTGTACTCTCCCCCAAAAACATTAAAACATTGAAAAAGGTGGGGTATGAAGCTCACCTTGATTAGCTTGCTGGGTGATTTGATGAGTGATGAGGAAGTTTCCAAGCTCCAAAGCTTGAAAGATTCTTAAATCTTTAGAGGATTCTAAGAATAATTTTTGTGTGTAAATATATTGAAATCTTAGAATAATGTGAAGAATAATTATTCAAAGAGGATAAAATACTCACCAAAGAAATCTGGTAATTTCCTTTGAAGGGATGAACTTGAAGCTTGAAGGAGTTGAGAGTATTCTTAGGAGTTTTTTGGAAGTGAGAAATGAGAAGTGGGACTTGGGAAGGAAAAAGGAGTTCACGTATCTAAAGGGAAGGATAAGGGTGACTTGACATTTGCATAGAGGGCTGGTGGGTAAACCTTGTTATCCATGGATAATGTGTGGTTTACTGAGATTTGTATGGGGAATAAAGGATGTACATCACATCACAAAGTCAACCCCTATATTTCCTTAGAATCTCCTTAACAATCTTGGGTATTATTTTATATAAATATGTTTAAAATAATTAATTTTGGCATAAAACAGGGGTTTAAGGGGTTTAAGATATGAAAAATACGAGTTTGGTGTGATTTCCGGCGTCAAAATGTCTTAAAATGATAAAAAGGTCCGAAAATGACAAAAATCCGGAGTGTAGTCCGGAGCCTGCGAGGGTCCGAAATCTGATTCACATTTCCGGAATCATTCTCAATGTTCCAGAGTCATCAGGCGAGATCCGGAGTGACCTTCTCGGATCCGAAGTCAGGTGTTCAGCGGTCCGGTCCGGCCAAGGATTTCCGAAGCAGGACAAGGCGAGGCGGTCTTCCGGAGCAGAACCGAAGGGTCCGAACAAGGTGGTTCCGGAGCAAACTAAGTGTAACAACGTAATTTTTCAAAAAAAAATTTCACTTTTAAAGATACAATTTCATTCATAAATATTCTCAAATCTCAATGTATCACATATCGAATCCATAAAAACACATCCCAAGATCAAATGTATAAAACTCCAATAGTGTGTACTGATCATGTCGGCGCCTTCCCGCGATCCTCACTGGTACTTGAAACACATAACACAAAACACTGTAAGCATAAATGCTTAGTGAGTTCCCCAAAATACCACATATAACACATAATAGCCACTCGAGGCTGTAACTCTGTGGACCCTACGATCCTAACTCTGTGGACCCTCCGGTCCTAACTCTGTGGACCCTCTGGTCCTAACTCTGTGAACCTTCCGGTTCTACTCTGTAAACTCTGGAACATACTCTGTAAACTCTATGAATTTGAAAATGGCTATCCTCAAATGAATATCTGTTTCCTGAATAACTGTTACCAGCTGCATGTAAGAAAATAATCCTAACACATAATGTGAGCAGTGTCTCCACTCGCTCATTAAGTTGACCAAGATTATTATTTATTAGTGTGACGTGTAAGACGTTTTGGTTACTTCTGTTGATCCCTCTTTGAAAGCTCCCCATGAACTTGCTCTTGTTTCCTCCAGACTCTTCTGTTGTCTACTATGAGGAAGTGGTTACATCTATATGGGCTTGTCGTGCGAGAATGGAAGTGACTAAAGAATCTATGAGATTTAAGGTAACTTTATGGGGTGATCCTTACAGAGTCCTTCTATAATTGCACAATGTATACAAGTTGTATATAACTTAAGATTAAATAGACCTTCGAATAAGTGATCCTACTCCAAAACCACAACCAAACAAGGAACAGGTAGTGGAGCGTAGATCACAAATTCTAAGTCTATAGATTCTCAATTATATATAACCTTGGAAGTACACATTGTAAAATTATAGACCTATCCGCAAGGGTCTTTTAAGTTATCATGTAAGTTGTTTATATAGTGCCTAAAATACTCCTATAGTATTTTAACGTAATGTACTTGGTATGTTTCAAGCTTGTTATTGCGTTATAGTATCATAGAATACTCCTATAGTATTCTAACTCTAATGTACTTTGATCTAGTATTCTCTTGACTGGTGTTTAGGTAAGTTTTAAGACTGTTGCAACACCACATCACTCCCAAACACATGTCGGTCACATCTCGAATGAATATAGTTGATCATGCTATATTGATCCTAGCTATGATTACATAACTGTTCAGGTTTGACGACAGTGTTCAACCTTTAAATACTTTAGTTCTGTTCTTCTTGTGATACTTGGTCTAGTATGGACATGTATAAGCAAGTAGGTATATTTTTATAACTTATCGTTATACTCTTAAAATATACCATTCTCCAGAGCACTTAAGCCCCATTGTATTTATAGTTGTATATCTTTTATCGGTTGATATACTTAGTTCACTATAAACAATGCTCTGATACCAATCTATCACACCCCAAAACCGGAACGGCGGAAACGTTCGGGGGTGGAGGACGTCATGTTTAGTATCACAAGATATGCATTATAGTAAGCAAGTAATGAACAACCATTTCATTAGAAAGAAAGTGTTTACAATGTGTGTGTTCACAAAACATATAATACATAAGCAAATAACAAACAAGACTTGAAGCTATACTGCTCCATCTTCTGAATTCCCAGCACGAGTACCTGTCTACTAGGCTCCTGAGAATACAAGTTATTTGAAAGAGTTGATCAGCAATTAAGCTGGTGAGTTCATAAGATTTTAGTGATGTAAGTAAGTTGTAAAATGTTGTTGTAAAATGTAGTTGAAAATGTAGTAAGTTGTAAGTTATGTTTAGAAAAGTTCGCCTGTTCCCCTAGAAAATCCAATATTTCCTACTTTAATGAAAGATAAGTAAAAATGATTCTACAATCCCTTCTATGAGTACTAAATGGATACAAGTTATATAAAACTCAGAGTAAACAAACAATCGACTGTGCGCATCTGCCCTAAGCCCACAACCAAACAAGGAACAGGAAGTAAGGCGGATAGCACACATCCCATTGGTTGTTAGATCATTGTTGTATATAACCCTGGTGTATTCACTTGTTACTCATGGAGTTAATTGTAATGGTTCCTTTATATTTAATGAAAAGATTCTTTAAGAAAACCCTTATTTCTTATAATAAAATGGTGACCATAGTGATTACTTCTATAATCACTTAGTTTATACTGGCTATATATGATCTAATATCGAATAGAAAGTTAATTGGGTGAATCTGCCCTAAGCCCACAACCAAACAAGGAACAGGAAGTAAGGCGGAAAACACACATCCAACTACGTATTGGGTATTAATGATATATAACCATGATGTATAAACTCAGGTATCATAGAGTTAATCACCTAAGGTCCTTTAAGTTTATCCTGGTTTAATAAAATGGATTAAACCCTTAACTGGTAAGTTTCTAGTTTTGTATACCAAAAGTTCTGATTTGGAAAGTATGTTTTGTACTAGAAAATTGTGCATTGACTTTGTGTCCTATGACTTGACCCATACCTGGTACCCTTATGATGACTTAATGTATAATGAACATATATATATATCTAAAATCGAATAGATAATAGACTGGGTGAATCCGTTCCAAGCCCACAACCAAACAAAGAACATGAAGTGAAGCGGAGAGCACACATCCTATTATCTGTCGGATTCTATTATGTATATATATATATATATATATATATATATATATATATATATATATATATCCTTTGATGTATACATTAAGGAATCATAAGGTTAGCATTATGGTCCCTTTCTACTGAATGTACTAGACTCGACTGTTCTGTTTGTCGTTTGTAAGATGTAAGTTTTCCCTAGTTTATAACTATCTTCACTCGAAAATAGTTTGCATTTGACCTTCAAGTGGTACTATCACTTTATGAAAGTAATGGGAAATGTAAGTACACAGTTGTCGTTTAAAATTACATACGGATGTACTGATGACCTTAAAACATGTTGGTTTTATACTGGTCATAATGTGAAGGCTAGTACCCCTACTGTACGCTCTCCCTGTCTAGAGATTAAGGGAACCAAACGCGACTTTTTAGCAAACCAGTTGCTACGCCGTGTAATTCACATTAAAGTTTTATAATCATGTATACCCAATATAACTATCACCTTTTGTTTAGAACAGTGAGTTAGTGATTCATTGGTATAATTAGATCTTGTAGTAGTTCCATGCTATATTACCTTAATATGTTTGTTCTGTTTCTCATATAGTATGTTCTGTTTCTCATATTGTATGTTCTGTTTCTCATATAGTATGTTCGTTATGTTATTGTGTATTGTATCTAGTATGAACTGAATCTCTAAACTATACCTATTATAGTTTACTTGAACTGTTATTGAAAAGACTCCTTTTATCTACTAAGTTATGCTTGTACTTTAAAACGGAGTTTTGTAAAACTATAAAGTAACATAACTTTAAAAGAGTTTTTGAAATGTTTTGATCACTTATAAAAGACATAAGCAACCTTTTTAAAGATGTTTATAACAAACAATTACACAATTATCATTGTGTTCAACTTGTATTCCCCCCCCCCCCCCCTTAAAAGCATTTAAAACTGTTAAAAGATTCATTACGGGGTATGAACTCACCTGATGTGGGTGATTCAACGAATACGCGCATAAGGATGAGAAGTTCCACGAATGAAGTCCCGAGACACAACAAGTCCTAAATGACATATATTGGCATATACTGACATAAATATAGTGTTTGGAAGCAAACAAATGCAAGGAAACACCTCACGGGACTAGGAAACACTTTGACCAAGTGTTGGAATCACATGTGATTCATCAAAGGAGAGTGGAATGGCACTATCATGTGTTTACGGCCATGGTTTTACGGCCAAAGGTAGTTTACGGCCGTAAACTCATGGTCAAACAAGCATAAGTGTGTGTTTGAAGGCTAGGGAAGCTTGAGGGACTTTTGCTCTACACAAGGATGAGAAAGACCAACTCAATGGAGGCTTTTGATGAGTTTACGGCAAAGCAAGGAGTTTACGGCCGTAAACTCATGGGAATTATGCATTTGTGAGTAGTTTAAGGTCCTATTTCCATCAAGGAAGGGTTCTACATCACAAGCTTTGCATCTAGGAGGGTTTATGGCCATAATGGCACCCTTATAGGGGTTTACGGCCATGGGAGATGGCTTGGCCGTAAACTCCTTTTGTTCTTGTGTTTTTGATGTTTTCAAGGCTCTAAGCATGAGTCCTAACTAGATATCAAGTGTAGGGAAGAGTACTTACGATATAGAGGCTTGAAATGGTGACTAAGATCCAAGAACACTAGTGTGTGTTCTTGGTGTTCTTGGTGAAACTTGAAGATCTAGCAAATGGAATGATTTCATGGATGGAATCATTAGATGATACTAGATTAGGAAGGATTAACATCAACTAAAGGAAGAACACTTACAAGTTTTGATGATCTAGGACGAAAATCGGGATGACAATTGAGAGGATTTGGAAGTGTTCTTGAGGTGGAATGAGATAATGAATGAAAAATGAAGAATATGAGACTTAAGGAGGGAGTTTACGGCCCACCTTGAGTTTACGGACGTAAACTCAAGTGTTGTGGCCGTGAACTCTTTTTGAAGAGGTTAAGTCTTGATTTGTTGGACAGTGTCTCTAGCAGGTACATTCTAACACTCATTCCTTAAGTGTACTAGGCTTAAAACTCCTTAGAATGACCTTTAACCAGGCTAGAACTCATTACCAATGAGGCTGACACTCAGTTGAGTTGACTGACTGAGCTTTTAAAGCAAAAAAATTTCGGGTTGTCACATCTGGTCCGGCCAGGGATTTCTGAAGCGAGACAAGGCGAGACGGTCTTCCGGAGCAGAACCGAAGGGTCCGAACAAGGTGGTTCCGGAGCAAACTAAGTGTCCGGATGATAGGCTTATTCCGAAGCTGATGATTCCTCTTGGTTCCTTATGAGGCATTCCGGACCGAGAGGGTTCCGGCCAAGAGGTTTAGGACCAAGAGGGTTCCGGACGAGAGGTTCAGGACCAAGAGGGTTCCGGACGAGAGGTTCATGACCAAGAGGGTCCTTTTGGGTTTTCTCCTTCGGTTTTGGGCTGTTTTCGACTGAGGAAGGTACGTAGAGATATTTGGGAGAGATTCCACATACTTGGAGAGAATTGGGAGAGATTTCATATACTTGGAGAGATTTGGGAGAGATTTCACATATTTGGAGAGATTTGGGAGAGATTCTATATTCTTGGAGAGATTTCACATACTTGGAGAGATTTGGGAGAGATTTCACATACTTGGAGAGATTTGGGAGAGATTTCACATACTTGGAGAGATTTCACATACTTGGAGAGATTTGGGAGAGATTCGATATTCTTGGAGAGATTTTACATACTTGGAGAGATTTGGGAAAGATTTCACATAATTGGAGAGATTTAGTAGAGGTTTCACATACTTGGAGAGAATTGGGAGAGATTTCACATACTTGGAGAGATTTGGACTCTATCTTTCCGTGGTCCATTAGGAACCATAAAGTACACTTTTAATGTGTTAGCATAAGTCTCATAATAGTTATTGCTTACATGAGGACGAAATTTCCTAGCCAACATGCTAGTTGTGGCAGAAGGGAAGAACAATGAACTTGATGGTTCGTATAAATAACTCTAAGAAGAACAATGATAATGATAAGGCGGAATTGAAGAAGGTGATGAATTGGTATGCTGGGATTCGGAGTTCAATGCATCAAGCAATCCGGATGTTAATGACTTAGATTCGACAATTCTCACAAATGGGGAGAATGTTGGGGTTCGAAAGTTGTGAGATGTCGAATTTATCCTTGTTGTCATTAATATCGAATGTTTGATTGTATTTTATTTTAAGGACTACTTTAGTGTCGAAGCTTAGATGTCAAATGTCCTTATACTTTTTGTGCTTTCAGTTTTCCCTATAAATATGGGAAGGATACTTTTAGAGGTTAAGAACTTTTCTCTTATTGTAATCATTTTCTCTTTCCTCTTGTATTCAACTGATAAAGCGATACAACGTGCGAAACAGATTATATTTAGATCTCAATTCATACTCTGATTTTGTTTCATTACTCGATTCAATAGGAACTACAAAAGGTTATAAAAATAACACTATTTTTCCATGCATATTTATTAAGAAAACAACATCTTGGTGTGTGATTATAGCGGTCTATGTTGATGAATTGAACATCATTGGAACGAATAAAGAAATCCTTGAAGTGATTGAACTTTTAAAGAAAGAATTTGAAATGAAAGATCCTAGAAAAACCAAATATTATCTTGGTTTGCAGATTGAGCATATGCCCAACAGAATACTTGTGCATCAATCAAATTATACAAAAAGACTCTTAAAATGTTTCAATAAGTCCAATGTCAATTCTTTAAGCACCCCAATGGTTGTTAGATAATTAAATATTGATAAAGATCCATTTCGTCCCTTCAAAGAAAATGAAGAAGTTCTTGGTCCAAAAGTACCATATCTAAATGCAATTGGGGCTCTTATGTATCTTATAAATTGTACTAGACCTGATATGTCTTTTTTTGTAAACTTACTAGCAAGGTTCAGTTCATCCCCAACAAAAAGACATTAGAATGGGATCAAGAATAATTTCTGATAACTTTGAGGGACTATTGATTTAGGGTTACTTTATCCTAATTATTCAAAACAGGGTTTGATTGGTTATGCAGATGCAAGCTATTTATTAGATCCTCGTAAATCTAGATCTCAAACTAGATACGTATTCATGAACTGAGGCGCCACAATTTCTCGGGGCTCTGAAAAGCAACCACTTGTCGCCACATCCTCAAATCATGCTGAAGTAATTTCACTAAATGAAGCTAGTAGAGAAGGAACATGGTTAAGATCAATGAGACAACTCATTTTTTCTTCATGTGGACTAGAAAAAGATAAAGGTCCAACTTTAATTTATGAATATAACTCAGCATGTGTCACCCAAATGAAAGAATGATATATTAAGAGAAACATGACAAAATATATACCACTAAATTGTTTTTGAGTACATTCAAAAGGTTGAGATAGAATATGTTCAATCCAACAACAATGTAGCAGACCACTTCACGAAAGCACTTCCTACATGGCATTAGAATGCAACATATGCATAACACGTAATGTAACAAATGTCTAAATAAAGAGGAGTCAACAATATACTACACTCTTTATCCCTTCGTTAAAGTTTTTTCACAATGAGTTTTCTTTAGAAACGTTTTTAATGAGGAAGTACTTCAAGGTTGAACTCAGATTACAAAAAGTGTCATCTAAGGGGGAGTGTTATAAATTACATTAAATTATTAAGTTACACAATGCATATGGATGAACACTTTTCACCCCTTGAATAATTTCCTTTACTTATTGAATTACTATTTTGATGATGTATGAATATGATGTTATGTAGTATAAATACCCATCAAATGTAAAGAGAAAATCACACCATCTTGAATACAGTCTTCTTAGTGTTCAAGAATCCTATCATATCTCATACTTTTATTTTGTAATGTTTTATTTTAGTTTTGTTAGTTTTAGTTTTAATTACGTCGAATTTATAACTATATATATATATATATATATATATATATATATATATATATATATAGAGAGAGAGAGAGAGGGAGAGAGAGAGAGATGAAGGATAATTTGAGAACTCAAAGTTTCTCGAAAACCCAAGAACCAAACGAAGGTCGTTAGATCTAAATAATCAAAGGTTAGGATGCTTTGTCGCATTTTTGTAAATAACTATGGAAAAAAAAGGTGGGGCATCTCATTGAAATGAACCAGGGGTATTTTAGAGATAATGTAATATACCCCTTCTCTAATTGAATCATGGCACGCCCTTCCCCCTCTCTAAATCTCTATCTCTTCATCCCGCCTCTCTCCTCCCTTCATCCTACCTCCGACCATCCACACTCCCTAATGTCCAGCTCGTGGACGATGAATCAAAGAAACAACAGACCGACGATGTGATTTGGATCGACAGATCGATTACACTCCCCTCATATTGCCTTAATCGTCTCCAGCATCCCTTTGACGAATAAACTATATTCTCACAGGACCTCTATAATGAGCGAACGACATGTTCATCTTCAATTACAATAGTGATCGTCGAAAACCTAAATCATTTGGTGGAGGATCATTATAACACCAGTCAAAATAGGTCAATAACAATCACATGTGATTATGCCAATCATGTAATGTGATTTTGTTAAACTAATAATGTGATAAACTTACTATAAATTCTAATACAAGTATGAACTTTCATTCATAACTTACGTTACAACTAAAATTATACGTCCATACGATTCCAAAAATATAGAGAACGTCTAAATCTGACTTCGCGTGAAGAAGTTATGATGAACCCTAACACTATAAATCTCTATAATCAGAGGAATTTAAAATAGACTTAAAATTAGCTATTGGAGTCTAAAAGAGAGTTGTAGTATTTGTAAATACCTACGCGTGGATATAAAGAACGTCAAATCGGAGTTTGTATGCAAAAGTTATGGCCTTCCGAAGTTACAGCTGTCTAAGAGCATGACACGTGTCAGAAACCCTAGTCTGACTGGACTCACGACGTGAACAAGATTTCCCACGACGTGAGGAGTCAACAGATACTACTCGGAGCTAGAAAACACGTGTTAAGGCTATGGGATGACTCATGGAAGTTCATGACGTGAACCTATCATGCTCACAGCGTGAATGGGCCCAGAACAGCCTATAAATAGCAATCAAAGCTCATTCAATCCTTACACCTTCTCTTTTCATTCTCTCTCGTTTCTGAAGGGCGTTTACCTTCCCAAGCCTGACAACGACGAGCTTATGACCGTTTAAATTCTATAGATCATGCTACTAGGGTGAGTTTCATGACCCCACTTTTTAATGTTTTCGTGGGAAAATGCATGCTAAGTATTATATATAAGTTAATAGTATGTCTATATGATAGTATATTTGTATCAAGATAGATAGTTATATTAACCGGTATATAGTTATTTTGTATCTAAAAATATACAACTATCGTAAAGTTGTTAGCATGTTATTGTTATAGTAGTATACTAATGTAGATCTTGAGTTATACTTAGGATTATATATATATATATATATATATATATATATATATATATATATATATATATATATATATATATATATATATATATATATATATATATATGTTGTGTGCGATATGGTTCCAGAGTTATACACGGAAGTTCTATATGCTAATTGATAAGTATGTTGTTATTGTTGGTTTTATGTCAAGATAAAACCAGGTATGTTATATGTTGTTATTATTGGTTTTATGTCAAGATAAAACCTCGTATGTTATATGTTGTTATTATTGGTTTTATGTCATGATAAAACCTCGTATTTTATATGTTGTTATTATTGGTTTTATGTTAAGATAAAACTTGGTTTTTCCTCAAGTTATACTGCCTAAAGTATTTTGAACTTAGGAGTAATGTTTAAAAGCATTGTCTAGTAACTTAGGGTTTTAGACATTAAAATGTTTTTGTTGTTACAGCTGTAGGAAGCCGACAAAGTCTACATGAGTTATTGTATTCATCAACTAAGATTGGGGATCTTAGTGAAAGTCCTCTGACCTGAAACCGTTAATCCCGTGTGAACGAGGAAGTTGTGTATGAATAATATACGGGTCGAAAACCCCACTCGTGGTTGCTAGCTGCAACCCAACATAAGCAAGTGACGAACTGTCCTTTTATTGCTTTATTGTTCCCGCGTCGATGAAGCACGCGGTATTGTTTATATGTTGTGGAAATCCTCATGGAAATCATGAGTGGGCTACCCTCATGGAAATCATGAGTGGGGATCATAGGCTTTGTATGTCATAGCAGCAGTTACGGACTCATGGTAGCAAATTGTTAGAAGCATTATACTTCGTCGTTATACAAGTATTAACGTTAAGTATAAGTTTCCCAAACACTTATACTCTAAGTACAAGAAACTGGTAGGTATACTACTTGTATATTAAGTAGACAACTATAACTAGGCTACATACTCGTATAGAATTGAAATAAGATTTATACGTAGGCGTTTTGACTCGTATTGAATTTAAATAAGATTTATACGTAGCAACCTTTGTTTGTATGGAATTACAAACACCTATATGCATAGTATATGAAACTTATAGGTATACTAGTAAGTAAACCATTATACCTAGGATCTATATATACTATGTAGAAACAAGTATGAGTCAGAATAATGTTCTATCCTTTTTGAACTCAAAAAGAGTACTATTTTTACTCAGAGTCAAAACCTGTGAACTCACCAACTTTATGTTGACGTATTTTCAAAATGCATGTGTTTTCAGGAACTTGATAAGATGGAATAATATAACTTTCTATTAGCAATAAAGGTACGTAGTTTACAATACTTCTTTTGTACTATTCAATATATATTTGATAACTATGACACACGGAATGACGTTACACGGCCCGGTGTTTCCGCCGCCGACTGGGGGTGTGACAGATTGGTATCAGAGCTATTGACTATATAGAACTAGTACTTTCTTGGGAAAGCATGATTATAGTTTAGGGCTTACTCTATTAGGTTTAGGTATATCCCTTTGCCTACAATATAAAATATTATTAATTATTTACTGAAGGACTACTTACGGGAGCGGTGACAGGATAGACACGTCGCTTGGGTTGCTGGATTTCAGAACGATGATATGCTAAAATGATCCTGCCCACCGACTGTCCTGACTGGCCGGTGCCTTATCAGCTAGACCTGAAGTAACAAACAATAATTAATAATATACCCATGAACATAACCAACACAAAGATATAGAGTTATGTATGAACTCAGTCTCGCGAAGAACACATGTATAACCCAATAATATAGAAAACCTAAACCCTCGATAGCAATACAACGCAATGTTTTAGGTCAAACTCCATAATCGAGTTTTATTGTACATGGGCCGAACCACAACTAAACGTAGACTGATCACCTATGTTTAATTATGGTTAGACCGATGCACAACTAAACTTGGATACAGTGGTTGATAGACTAAAACACCTGAAGATTCTAGAAGATTCAAGATAGATCTCAGATCAGGCTACCATGAACTCAGAGTACAAGAATACGATGTTCCGAAAACAACATTTAGGACTCGGTATGGTCATTATGAGTTCCTAATTAAGCCTTTGGATTGACCAACGCTCCGACAATGTTCATGGACCTCATAAATAGTGTTTGCAAACCGCACTTGAATAAATTCGTGATAGTATTTATCGATGATATATTGATATATTATTGAACCAAGGAAGAACACAGTCAAAACTTGCAAATAATCTTGGAACTACTAAGAAAAGAAAAGTTGTACGCCAAATTCTCCGAATGTGAATTTTGGATTAGAGAATTACAAATTTTTAACATATAGTTAGCAACAAAGGGAATTCGTGCCGAACCCTCCAAGGTTAAAACAATCAAGAATTGGGAGGCACCAAAGACACCAACAGAAGTGCGTCAATTGTTAGGGCTTGCTGGCTACTGCCGTAGATTCATAAAGAATTTCTTCGATGTAGCCAAGCCGCTTAGAACACTAACATAGAAAGATATGAAGTTCAACACAAAAGAAAAACAAGAAGCTGCTTTCTAGAAACTAGAACAAATGTTGTGTAGTGCACAAATCCTATCCCTCTCAGATGGGACAAAAGATTTTGTCGTATACTGCGACACATCAAATCAAGGATTGGGATATGCGTTGTTGTAAAAAGGGCAAAGTTATTGCTTACATATCTCGACAACTTAAGGTGCATGAGAATAATTACACTACCCATGACCTTGAATTGGGAGCTGTAGTTTTTGCACTGAGAAGTTGGAGACACACAATTGGCCAGAGAACATATAGGTGATACCTTATGTGCTGAGCTAGAAATAACCCACGAGACAACTCAAAAGATCGTGCAAAT
Source organism: Lactuca virosa (assembly GCF_052849685.1). Taxonomy (NCBI): domain Eukaryota; kingdom Viridiplantae; phylum Streptophyta; class Magnoliopsida; order Asterales; family Asteraceae; genus Lactuca; species Lactuca virosa. The sequence continues at coordinate 233,485,450 of NC_136432.1, read as the reverse complement.
TAAGGATCGATTAAAGGCAGCATGTGATCGTCAGAAGAGCTATGCTGACGTAAGACGTAAGCCTTTAGAATTCCAAGTTTGAGATAAATTAATGTTGAAGGTCTTTCCTTGGAAAGTCATAATTCGATTCAGGAAACGTGGCAAACTAAACCCACGGTATATAGGACCTTTTGAAATTCTAGCAAGAATTGGTTCTGTCGCATATCAACTCAAGTTACCTCAAGAGCTAAGCAATGTACACGATGTTTTTCACGTGTCAAATCTCAAAAGATGTCTATCCGACGACACTCTTGTTGTACCTCTCGACGAGGTACAAGTCAATACCAAACTCAACTTTTGTAGATGAACCTATCGAAAACATGGATCTATAAGCCAAACGGTTAAAACAAAGTCGTATTCCCATAGTGAAAGTTCGATGGAACTCTTTACGAGGACCTGAATTTACTTGGGAATGTGACGATCAGATGAAACAAATATACCCCCAACTATTTAACAAAACCCCATCCACAAGATAAATTTCGGGACGAAATTATTCTAACGTGGGGAGAATGTAACACCAGTCAAAATAGGTCAATAGCAATCACATGTGATTATGCCAATCATGTAATGTGATTTTGTTAAACTAGTAATGTGATAAACTTACTATAAATTCTAATACAAGTATGACATTTCATGCATAACTTATGATACAACTCAAAGTATACGTCCATAGGATTCCAAAAATATAGAGAACGTCTAAATCTGACTTCGCGTGAAGAAGTTATGATAAACCCTAACACTATAAATCTCTATAATAAGAGGAATTTAAATAGACATAGAATTATCTATTGGAGTCTAAAGGAGAGTTGTAGTACTCATAAATACATATGCGTGGATATAAAGAACGTCAAAAACGGAGTTCGTATGCAAAAGTTATGGCCTTCCGAAGTTATAGTTGTCTGAGAGCATGACATGTGTCAGAAACCCTAGTCTGACTGGACTCACGACGTGAGCAAGTCAACAGACACTAATTGGAGCTAGAAAACACACGTTAAGGCTATGGGATGACTCATGGATGTTCACGACGTGAACCTACCATGTTCACGACATGAATGGGCCCAGAACAGTCTATAAATAGTGATCAAAGCTCATTCAATCCTTACACCTTCTCCTTTTATTCTCTCTCATTTCTGAAGGCTATTTCCCTTCCCGAGCCTGACAACGACGAGCCTATGATCGTTTAAATTCTATAGATCACACTACTATTGTGAGTTTCACGACCCCACTTTTTAATGTTTTCGGGGGAAAACGCATGTTAAGTATTATATATAAGTTAATATTATGTCTATATGATAGTATATTCGTATCAAGATAGATAGTTATATTAACCAGGATATAGTTATTTCGTATCTGAAAATATACAACGATCGTAAATTTGTTAGCATGTTATTGTTATAGTAGTATGCTAATGTAGAACTTGAGTTATACTTAGGATTCTATATATATGTTGTGTGCGATATAGTTCCAGAGTTATACTCGGAAGTTCTATATGCTAATTGATAAATATGTTGTTATTGTTGGTTTTATGTCAAGATAAAACCAGGTATGTTTTATGTTGTTATTATTGGTTTTATGTCAAAATAAAACCTTGTATGTTATATGTTGTTATTATAGGTTTTATGTCAAGATAAAACCTTTTATGTTATATGTTGTTATTATTGGTTTTATGTTAAGGTAAAACCTGGTTTTTCCTCAAGTTATACTGCCTAAAGTATTATGAACTGAGGAGTAATGTTTAAAAGCATAGTCTAGTAACTTAGGGTTTTAGACACGAAAATGCTTTTGTTGTTACAGCTATAGGAAGCCGAAAAAGTCTACATAAGTTATTGTATTCATCAACTAAGATTAAGGATCTTAGTGAAAGTCCTATGACATGTAACCGTTAATCCCGTGTGAGCGAGGAAGTCGTGTATGAATAATACACGGGTTTACAACCCCACTCGTGGTTGCTAGCTACAACCCAACATAAGCGCGTGACGAACTGTCCTTTTATTTCTTTATTGTTCTGGTGTCGATGAAGCACACGGTAATGTTTATATGTTGTGGAAATCCTCATGGAAATCATGAGTGGGCTATCCTCATGGAAAGCATGAGTGGGTATCAGAGGCTTTGTATGTCATAGCAGCGGTTACGGACTCATGGTAGCAAATTGTTAGAAGCATTATACGTTGTCGTTATACAAGTATTAATGTTAAGTATAAGTTTCCTAAACACTTATACTCTAAGTACAAGAAACTGGTAGGTATACTACTTGTATATTAAGTAGACAACTATAACAAGGCTACATAATCGTACAGAATTGAAATAAGATTTATACGTAGCCGTTTTTACTCGTATAGAATTGAAATAAGATTTATACGTAGCAACCTTTGTTTGTATGGAATTAGAAACACCTATACGCATATTATATGAAACTTATAGGTATACTAGTAAGTAAACCATTATACCTGGGATATATATATATATTATATAGAAACAAGTATGAGTTAGAATAATGTTTCTATACTTTTTGAGCTAAGAAAGAGTACTATTTTTACTCAGAGTCAAAACTTGTGAACTCACCAACTTTATGTTGACGTCTTTTCAAAACGCATGTGTTTTCAGGAACTTGATAAGCTAGAATAATATAACTTTCTATTATTAATAAAGGTACGTAGTTTACAATAATTCTTTTTTACTATTCAATATATATTTGATAACTATGATACAAGGAATGGTGGTACACCGCCCGGTGTTTCCGCCGTCGGCTGGGGGTGTGACAATCATCCCTCTCCTTCCTTCCGCCCACGTATACCTCGCCTCTTGATGGTGTCGCATTTACTAATGCTCTTCCTTGAAATCTTCTTACTGCCTCTAGATCTGAGAGCATCTCATTTGTTCTCTGGAATCTTCGTATCCTTAATATATTACCACCTCCGCCTTTCCAAACCTAGTACATCCACAATGACTCTGTCGCCCTAAGATCAAAGATCTAGATGCATCTCATCTATTCAGTTTTTTGTGTTTGTCTAGACTCCAGTCGATTCTTCTTAGGTACATTCCAATCCACCGATTGCTTATATCCATTCAATTTTGTTTTTGACAATAAGATTTGTATCTAGTAGGCTATGTTGTTATCATAAACCTGCATGGTACTCGATTAATAGTTTTATAAAAGTCGATTGATTATGCTTAATTATAGTTGTTGATGAACATGTAAGTTTTTCATTGGCACAATGATTTTGTCTCAACAATGGACTTTTTTAACTTTAAATAATAATTCAAACTAAACTTCTGTATATGTAAATTAGGTTCGTTAAATTTTCTGTCTTTTGATATAAGGACTTTTGTATAATTTACATGAACATTATTTTAGTTTATGGGAATTTATGTTTGTTAATATAAGAACTTTTATATAATTGATATAATTGAGGCAATCGAGATACTCAATTTTGGTTTTAAGCAATTTGTGTTTGTTTATATAAGAAAATTTTCAAAATTGAAATAATTTATAAACATTTATAATGTTCTAATCATCATTCAATGCACGGGTTCAAATGTTACCCATCATTTCTACAAACACCTTAATTGCTACAAATATCAACACAGAGAACTCTAATTAATTAAGAGACACGAAAAGAAGAACAAAGAGGTGGTGGGAGTGTGCTTGGGAGTTAAGACCAATGGTACACTTACTTATTCCACTATGTTTTCATTGCATTACAGAGGAGATGACAGTTTTCTATGCTCGTTTATGTCACCATCGAAGCTCTTTGTCCTGGTGAAAACACGTGTTCTGAAGCTATTTACCTCAATGACTTTCAATAAATTGTATGTTGTGATAACCGAAACCTTTTTCCGTTTCGGGTATCCTAATTCCGTTAATAAAATTTGAATTTTATAAAGTTTCCGTCAAAACTTCATGGGTTAGGAAATCATCTAGTTTTATATAATTAAATTTATATAAGCGATTCGGAACCAAATCACGCGAAAACCCGAAGTCCTGGAAAAACAAATAAGCTTTTGGCCTAAGTGAGTGTATGGCCGCACACCTGTGTACGACCGCACACCCGTGTACGGCCGCACACCCGTGTATGACCGCACACCCATTCACGGCTGGTGTCAGGTGGACCCACCCACCCACCACAAAACCCCTATATATATGAGACCCTACCCCTCATTTACACTCTTCTAGCCGAACACGCACTCATTCTCTCTCTAGACTTGTGACCGTACCCCCCTAAAAGCACCTTTATTCCTCCGGAAATCATTGAAAAACACCATTGGGGATCATTTCGGAGCATCTAGAGCTCGTTTCTCGTTGAAATCAGCACCTTTGTTCTTGAGTGTACGGTCGTACACTTTCAAGTTCAGTGACCGTACACCTTCAAATCTGCAAGGGGTCGTACACCCCTCAAAGAAGAGTTCACGGCCATACACCCTGTATACGGCCGTACACCGCTTGTCCGACCGTACACCCTAGTTCACGGCCGTACACACGCTTCCTAAGTGGTGCTTTAGACTGAAAGTTCACTTTCATGGATTCAAGCAATCCTGGTAACCTTCCTTAACCGAAAGCAAGTGTTTATGTAACATTTTATCTAACGAAATCGCTAATTTAGATACATATATGTATTTAATTGTTATTAGGATTCCGTTAAGTGCCACACTACAACTCGAGGGTCTTCATTTCAGTCCATTGATTCGACGCTTGTACGAACTGACAGTGCGTTCATAACCCTACATTTTTACGATTTATAATGTTTTCAGGGGGGAATACAAGCCAAACATAAATGATTTTAATAAGCTTTAAACTTATTAATACTGTCAAACAATTTCCACGTTTTACAAAATATTTAGAGATTTTATCCCTTTTGTATTATGTTGAGCATAAGGGACACTTTTATTTTTGGAAACACAATTTTATAGTTTTCGGAATAATTTACAAACCAAATACATATCATTTCAAGTAAACTATAATAGGTATAGTTTGGGGTTTTCAACGCACAACTTTTACGAATTCAGAGTTATACACTGCTAAACGTATAAACTATGACTGATTTAGTTTATGATATACAATATTTAACATTTATTTAAGTGTAATTATTTCTTTAGGCAGTATACAATGGATCCAAATACAAGAGAATATTGCAGAATTACACGTAAACTAGATTATACACGATTGTGAGACTCTACTTAAAACTGTACCCTTAGGGGTACTGAATTAAATCCTATCATAGTAGAACCAGAGTCTCTTGGAGGGAGAGCGTGAGATTTGTGAACAGATATATTCGGGACTAACAATCCCACACCTGAACTGCTATCTACAGTTAGGCAGGTATGCCTAAGGTGACAAATTTCATTTAACCGACACCTGAAGAACGTCATAAAGGTCACATGGTCATATCAAGCATGGTTATACGACTCACAATAAGTATAAACTAACCTTTGTTTACGAGAATTCATTCTTCATTAGTGTTATTTTAATTAATAAAACTATTATACAATTCATTGGGGATTTCAGAAATACAATACACAGTTTTATTTAAATAATAAAACTAATATACACACTGATGGTAGCCAGAGGTTTCAAATAGAACTTACTATATGTAACTGTGATAGCCAGGGTTTTCCAAACAAAATATTCTATACGGAGGTTTTCATGCAGAATTCATCATACAATACATCTAGCAGTAACCAAGTATACAAACTAATATGTTTTATATACTACAATTGGATACAATAACAAACATTCATAGTTAGTTCTATAACTATTTAGTCTATGCATCATGGTTACGTATGAAGAATACTCGATAGACTGTAGGATATGTAGTTTCCGCCTCATTTCCTATTCCTTGTTTGGTTGTGGACTTAGGGCAGATCCACATAGTCAACTGTCTGTTCAGTATTGGTTCATACGTGGCTAGCATGAACTAAGTAGTTATAGATGGAACTAATATTATCTCACTCTTACTAAAGAAAATATTGGATTTTCATGGAAACGTACAAATATTTTTACAGAATCATCAACAGGTTTTTAATACAAAAACATCGCTTATGAACTCACCAGCTTTATGCTGATACTCTTTCAAAACTACTTGTATTCCCAGGAAATCAGTCGACAGGTACCTCCTGGAGTTTTGAGAAGACGGAGCGTATAGAGTCACGTCTTTCTATTTTGATTATACTTTTGATGTATAAAAACAAGAATCAAACAGATGTAAACTCTTTTCATATATGTATTCAATGTAATGGTTGTGTTTACTATGATTGCTATGATACAATTGTTGTGATACTACACATGACGTCATCCACCCCGAACGTTTCCGTCGTTCCGGTTTGGGGGTGTGGCATATTGGTATCAGAGCTCTTGTTTATAGTGAACTAAGTATACCGAACCTTACATGGTATACAACTATAAACATTAAGGGGCCGAAGTGCTCTGAACTAAAAGTATACTTTTAAAATATAAGTATTTTATAAAGAGTATACAAATATACATACGTACCAGAAACAATAACATAAAAGTATTTGGATGTTAGACACCGCGGTTAAACCTGGGCAGTTATGTAATCATGTCTAGGGTCAATATAGCCTGATCAACTATATTTATTCGAGACATGACCAAAATGTTCTTGGGAGTGACTGTGGTGTTGCAGCATGCCTAAAACTTACCAAGTATATATACATCAAGTATCGATAGAACATAACATACAACTTAAAATACTATAGGAGTATTTTAGCTAGAGCCGAATACAGCATGCAGATTCATTCCAAGTGTTGCTACTTATTTCTCCCTAGGATAGTTTACTTGCATTAGTAACCATTCTTTGCTTATCGCTTAGTAGAACACTTTATCTATTAGGCTGAGATATATCTTGTTTCATATCTCTTGATTTAAAATTTAGAGGACTTATCATCCTCTTCTTCTTCATTATTTTTAGAACAAGATGCCTCGCAGAAAGAGACCCAACAGGAAGAACAATGATCCCCCAACTGATCCAATGCCACCACCTCCTCAGTTCGACCTAGCTATGTTCCAGGCAGCAGTTACGATTGCTTTGGCTGCTGCGATGTCGCAGATAAATCAGGACAGCTCTGGTGGGTCCGTAGGTGGACCCGATTCTCAAAGCCATGGTGGAGGTTAGGGGCATCAAAAGGAGTGTTCCTATAAAGACTTCATGACTGCCAAACCCAAATCCTTCGACAGAAATGGAGGAGTCATTGCCTTAACCCGATGGTTCGAGAAGATCGAATCCATTTTCGAAATTTGTGCTTGTTCGGAAGCCAAAGGTGAAGTTCGCCGCCTGCACCTTCACCGACTGAGCATTGACCTGGTGGAATGGTCGAGTCAAATCCCTAACCCTGCCGATAGAAAATGCCATGGGTTGGGAAAGCTTAAAAGAACTCATGCTGGCTGCGTACTGCCCAAGGGGCGAAATGCAGAAGTTAGACCACAAGCTCTGGAACCTGAAGATGACGGGTTCCGACATTGCTGCTTACACAGCTAGATTCTGCGATCTGGATCTCCTCTGTCCGGGAATGGTCACCCCAGAAAGCAAGAAGATTGAAAGGTACATTTGGGGATTGACGCCCTCAACTCAAGGAAATGTTTTGGCTGCTACGCCTTCCATTTTTGATAGCGCCAAGTGCCTAGTGCAGACCTTGATAGATCACGGGGTTGGTCTCGATGATGTAGCAGCTGCTCCTGAACCACAAAAGGAGAGTGGGGGGAGAAAGAAGAAGTTATGGAACAAGAGTAAGGGCCAGTCTTCACAGGAGCCCTCCAAGAAACAACAAATAGTGGCAGTCAACGCTGCTACTACTCTTGCTACTTTTCCAACCACCCAAGCACCTACCAGTGGGTATGTTGGTACTCTTACAAAGTGCAACAAGTGCAACTTTCATTACCGCGGACCCTACCGTGATTTGCAATGCAACAGCTGTGGTAAAAAGGGGCACACAACTTGAATCTGGAAGGCACCAGTCCAACCAACCAACCACGCTCCTGGATCGGGCGCTGGTCAAGCTTATTATGGCTGTAGAGAGGTTGGGCACTTCAAGAGAGATTTCCCCAAGGCAACAACAGGTGGTAATACAGGGAGGGTGCTGGCAATGGGCCAGGAGGAAGTAGTCGCTGATCCCACAGTTGTTACGGGTACGTTCCTCCTTGACAACTCTTATGCATGCATTCTTTTCGATTCTGGTGCGGAGAGAACTTTTGTTAGTCATGCATTCAAACATCTACTCAAATGTAAATCCAAACCTTTAACCGAAACATTTACCGTCAGAATGGATAACGGAAAGAAAAAGAGCACTAACGATATATTCCTAGGCTGTACCCTTACCTTAAACGATCATTCCTTCCCAATCGATCTTATGCCAGTTTCCATAAAAAAAACTTTGATGTCATCATTGGCATGGATTGGTTGAGCCCCAATCGTGCCGATATCCTTTGTTATGAGAAAGCCATCCGTCTCAATCTACCCTCGGGTGAAGCCCTCATGGTTTACGGTGATAAACTCAACTCAAACCTTTGTATCATTTCCTGCATCCAAGCCTATAAATATCTGCGAAAGGAGTGCCATGCATTCCTAGCTCATGTTGTCGACGAAAAGAAGGAAGTGAAGGACCTCGAGAGCGTCCCCGAAGTCTGCAACTTTCCTGATGTCTTCCCCGAAGATCTTCCAGGAACCCCTCCCGAGCGCCAAGTCGAGTTCCGTATCGACTTAATCCCTGGAGCTACTCCTGTAGCTAAATCCCCATATCGTTTAGCGCCGACAAAAATGCACGAGCTATCCAGCCAACTCAATGAGCTGCTTAGCAAAGGATTCATAAGACCTAGTTCCTCACCCTGGGAAGCCCGATCTTATTCGTGAAAAAGAAAGATGGATCCTTTCGGATGGGCATTGATTATGGAGAACTGAACAAGCTTACCATCAAGAACCGTTATCCCTTACCCACAATGGACGACCTCTTCGATCAACTTCAGGGAGCCAGTTACTTCTCGAAAATAGACCTAAGATCAGGGTACCATTATTTGCGGGTTCACGAGAATGATGTTCCCAAGACAGCATTCCGAACTCGTTATGGACACTACGAGTTTGTAGTGATGCCCTTTGGTCTAACCAACGTATTGGCGGTATTCATGGATCTGATGAATCGGGTGTGCCGCCCTTTCCTAGACAAGTTCGTGATCGTGTTCATTGACGATATACTTGTCTATTCTCGGAAAAAAGATGATTATAGATAGCACTTGAGGCAGGTGTTAGAAACACTAAGGGCGGAGAAACTTTATGCAAAGTTTTCAAAGTGCGAATTCTGGATCAGAAAAGTAACCTTCCTTGGTCACGTGGTTAGCGAGGAACGCATACACGTGGACCCTTCCAAGATCAAAGCAATTGAGAATTGGTCAGCACCAAAGACGCCCACAGAAATCTGTCAATTCCTGGGTCTCGCTGGCTATTATCGCAGATTTATCCAGAATTTCTCCAAAATTGCTAAGCCTTTAACCACCCTGACACAAAAAGGTGTAACCTTTAGTTAGGGAGAAAAGAAAGACACTGCGTTTCAAACATTGAAGCAGGCCCTATGCAGCGCACCTATCTTGTCCCTGCCCAAATGGACGGAGGACTTTGTTGCCTACTGTGATGCATCCAATCAGGGCCTAGGATGTGTGCTTATGCGGCGAGGAAAGGTTATTGCCTATGCCTCGAGACAGCTGAAAACACACGAAGTCAATTACACAACTCACGATCTAGAGTTGGGAGCAGTGGTCTTTGCGTTGAAGATTTGGACACATTATCTCTACGGAACCAAGTGCACTGTCTTCACCGACCATAAGAGCCTACAACATATCTTTGATCAGAAAGAGTTAAACATGAGGCAGCGGCGATGGGTAGAACTACTCAGTGATTACGAGTGTGAAATACGCTACCATCCCGTCAAGGCCAATGTGGTAGCGGATGCCCTTAGCCGGAAGGAGTATTCAGGTCGTAGAGTGAAGGCACTGACAATGACCATCCATTCCCACTTATCCTATCAAATCATAGAGGCTCAGCTGGAAGCCTTAAAACCGGAGAACATTTCGGATGAAGCCTTGAGAGGGATGGAAAAGAACTTAGAGGTCAAGGGAGACGGAGTTAACTATTTCATGAACCGTATCTGGACCCCGAAGTACGATGGTTACAGAGAGGTTGTCATGAACTAAGCTCACAAAACTAGATACTCCGTCCACCCAGGTTCAGATAAAATGTATATGGATCTCAAACAACTCTATTGGTGGTCGAACATGAAAGCAGAGATCGCTACCTTCGTGGGCAAGTGCCTGACTTGCGCCAAGCTGAAGGTAGAATATGAAAAGCCCTCAGGTCTACTTCAGCAGCCGGAAATACCTGAGTGGAAGTAGGAAAGGATTACTATGGATTCAATCACTAAATTGCCTAAGTCTCCGAGTGGGCACGACGCCATCTGGGTAATTGTCGATCGAGTAACTAAATCCGCCCACTTCCTGCCAATCAAAGAAAACTTCAAGATGGAAAGAGTGACACAAATCTACATTCGCGAGATAGTCCGCCTTCATGGTGTACCTGCATCCATTATCTCCGATCGAGATAGCTGGTTTACCTCAAGATTCTGGCAATCACTACAGAAGGCTCTTGGAACTAAGCTGAATATGAGCACAACTTACCATCCTCAAACATATGGGCAGAGTGACAGAACCATTCAAACATTGGAAGTTATCTTGAGAGCCTGCATCATCGACTTTGGCATGTCGTGGGACACTTATCTACCCTTGGTCGAATTTTCTTACAACAACAGCTACCATACCAGCATCAAGGCTGCGCCGTTCGAAGCCCTCTATGGCCGTAAGTGCAGATCCCTCCTAAGTTGGGCTGAGTTGGGTGACACGTAGCTAGTCAAGGGTCAAGTCCCCGATAGCACTCTCACATGCCCGAAAATTATCTGAGAGACTACCGAAAAGATCGTACAAATCCGAGAACGACTAAAGGCTTCAAGAGATAGAAAAAAGAGCTACGCCGATAAGAGACGAAAACCCTTGGAGTTCCAGGTTGGTGACCGTGTCCTTTTGAAGGTCTCACCCTGGAAAGGCATGATACGCTTCGGAAAGCGTGGAAAGCTAAATTCGAGGTACATTAGACCATTCAAGATCCTCGCTCGGATCGGTCCCGTAGCATACAAACTTCGTTTACCCCGAAAACTTAGTAACATTCATCCTGTCTGTCACGTCTCAAACCTGAAGAAGTGTCTGTCCGATGAGACACTTGTGATTCCCCTCGATGAGATTGAACTAGATGAGAACTTACACTTTGTAGAGGAACCCGTAGAAATCATGGATCGAGAAGTAAAGCGAACAAAACAAAGCCGTATCCCGATAGTGTAGGTTCGCTGGAATGCCAAGCGGGGACCTGAATTCACTTGGGAGCGCGAAGATTCAATGAAACAAAAGTATCCCCATCTCTTCCCGAGCCCATTATTTGTATTTTATGTCTGAATTTCGGGACGAAATTCCCTCTGACAACTCGAACTTTTTTTCGTTTCCGTTAATAAAATTTGAATTTTATAAAGTTTCCGTCAAAACTTCATGGGTATACTAGTAAGTAAACCATTATACCTGAGATATATATATATTATATAGAAACAAGTATGAGTTAGAATAATGTTTCTATACTTTTTGAGCTCAGAAAGAGTACTATTTTTACTCAGAGTCAAAACTTGTGAACTCACCAACTTTATGTTGACGTCTTTTCAAAACGCATGTGTTTTCAGGAACTTGATAAGCTAGAATAATATAACTTTCTATTATTAATAAAGGTACGTAGTTTACAATAATTCTTTTTTACTATTCAATATATATTTGATAACTATGATACAAGGAATGGTGGTACACCGCCCGGTGTTTCCGCCGTCGGCTGGGGGTGTGACAATCATCCCTCTCCTTCCTTCCGTCCACGTATACCTCGCCTCTTGATGGTGTCGCATTCACTAATGCTCTTCCTTGAAATCTTCTTACTGCCTCTAGATCTGAGAGCATCTCATTTGTTCTCTGGAATCTTCGTATCCTTAATATATTACCACCTCCGCCTTTCCAAACCTAGTACATCCACAATGACTCTGTCGCCCTAAGATCAAAGATCTAGATGCATCTCATCTATTCAGTTTTTTGTGTTTGTCTAGACTCCAGTCGATTCTTCTTAGGTACATTCAATTTTGTTTTTGACAATAAGATTTGTATCTAGTAGGCTATGTTGTTATCATAAACCTGCATGGTACTCGATTAATAGTTTTATAAAAGTCGATTGATTATGCTTAATTATAGTTGTTGATGAACATGTAAGTTTTTCATTGGCACAATGATTTTGTCTCAACAATGGACTTTTTTTAACTTTAAATAATAATTCAAACTAAACTTCTGTATATGTAAATTAGGTTCGTTAAATTTTCTGTCTTTTGATATAAGGACTTTTGTATAATTTACATGAACATTATTTTAGTTTATGGGAATTTATGTTTGTTAATATAAGAACTTTTATATAATTGATATAATTGAGGCAATCGAGATACTCAATTTTGGTTTTAAGCAATTTGTGTTTGTTTATATAAGAAAATTTTCAAAATTGAAATAATTTATAAACATTTATACTGTTCTAATCATCATTCAATGCAGGGGTTCAAATGTTACCCATCATTTCTACAAACACCTTAATTGCTACAAATATCAACACAGAGAACTCTAATTAATTAAGAGACACGAAAAGAAGAACAAAGAGGTGGTGGGAGTGTGCTTGGGAGTTAAGACCAATGGTACACTTACTTATTCCACTATGTTTTCATTGCATTACAGAGGAGATGACAGTTTTCTATGCTCGTTTATGTCACCATCGAAGCTCTTTGTCCTGGTGAAAACACGTGTTCTGAAGCTATTTACCTCAATGACTTTCAATAAATTGTATGTTGTGATAACCGAAACCTTTTTCCGTTTCGGGTATCCTAATTCCGTTAATAAAATTTGAATTTTATAAAGTTTCCGTCAAAACTTCATGGGTTAGGAAATCATCTAGTTTTATATAATTAAATTTATATAAGCGATTCGGAACCAAATCACGCGAAAACCCGAAGTCCTTGAAAAAAAATCAGATTCTGGCCCAAGTGAGTGTATGGCCGCACACCTATGTACGGCCGCACACCCGTATACGGCCGCACACCCGTTCACGGCTGGTGTCAGGTGGACCCCACCCACCGACCACAAAACCCTTATATATATGAGACCCTACCTCTCATTTACACTCTTCTGGCCGAACACCCACTCATTCTCTCTCTAGACTTGTGACCGTACCCCCTAAAAGCACCTTTATTCCTCCGGAAAGCATCGAAAAACACCATTGGGGATCGTTTCGGAGCATCTAGAGCTCGTTTCTCGTCGAAATCAGCAACTTTGTTCTTGAGTGTACGGTCGTACACCTTCAAGTTCAGTGACCGTACACCTTCAAATCTGCAAGGGGTCGTACACCCCTCAAAGAAGAGTTCACGACCGTACACCCTGTATACGGCCGTACACCGCTTGTCCGGCCGTACACCCTAGTTCACGGCCGTACACACGCTTCCTAAGTGGTGCTTTAGATTGAAAGTTCACTTTCCTCAATTCAAGCAATCCCGTTAACCTTCCTTAACCGAAAGCAAGTGTTTATGTAACATTTTATCTAACGAAATTGCTAATTTAGATACATATATGAATTTAATTGTTATTAGGATTCCGTTAAGTGCCACACTTCAACTCGAGGGTCTTCATTTTAGTCCATTGATTCGACGCTTGTACGCAACTGACAGTGAGTTGAAACCCCTACATTTTTACGATTTTTAATGTTTTCAGGGTGGGAATACAAGACAAACACAAATGATTTTAATAAGCTTTAAACTTATTAATATTGTCAAACGATTTCCACGTTTTACCAAATAATTACACATTTTATCCCTTTTGTATTATGTTGAGCATAAGGGACACTTTTATTTTTGGAAACACAATTTCATAGTTTTCGGAATAATTTACGAACCAAATAGATATCATTTCAAGTATACTATAATAGGTATAGTTTGGGGTTTTCAATGCACAACTTTTACGAATTCAGAGTTATACACTGCTAAACATATAAACTATGAAAAATTTAGTTTATGATATACAATATTTAATATTTATTTAAGTGTAATTATTTCTTTAAGCAGTATACAACGGATCCAAATACAAGAGAATACTACAGAATTACACGTAAACTAGATTATACAGGATTGTGAGACTCTACTTCAAAATTGTACCCTTAGGGGTACTGAATTAAATCCTATCATAGTATAACCAGAGTCTCTTGGAGGGAGAGCGTGAGATTTGTGAATAGATCTATTCGGGACTGACAATCCCACACCTGAATTGCTAGCTACAGTTAGGCAGGCATGCCTGAGGTGACAAATGTCATTTAACAGACACCTGAAGAACTTCGTAAAGGTCACATGGTCATATCAAGCATGGTTATACGACTCATAATAAGTATAAACTAACCTTTGTTTACGAGATTTCATTCTTCATTAGTTTTATTTTAATTAATAAAACTATTAGACATTTCATTGGGGATTTCAGAAATACAATACACGGTTTTATTTAAATAATAAAACTAATATACACACTGGTGGTAGCCAAAGGTTTCAAACAGAACTTACTATATGTAACATCTAGTAGTAACCAAGTATACAAACTAATATGTTTTATATACTACAATTGGATACAATAACAAACATTCATAGTTAGTTCTATAACTATTTAGTCTATGCATCATGGTTACGTATGAAGAATACTCGATAGACTGTAGGATATGTAGTTTCCGCCTCATTTCCTGTTCCTTGTTTGGTTGTGGACTTAGGGCAGATCCACATAGTCAACTGTCTGTTCAGTATTGGTTCATACGTGGCTAGCATGAACTAAGTAGTTATAGATGGAACTAATATTATCTCACTCTTACTAAAGAAAATATTGGATATTCATGGAAACGTACAAATATTTTTACAGAATCATCAACAGGTTTTTAATTCAAAAACATCGCTTATGAACTCACCAGCTTTATGCTGATACTCTTTCAAAACTACTTGTATTCCCAGGAAATCAGTCGACAGGTACCTCCTGGAGTTTTGAGAAGACGGAGCGTATAGAGTCACGTCTTTCTATTTTGATTATACTTTTGATGTATAAAAACAAGAATCAAACAGATGTAAACTCTTTTCATATATGTATTCAATGTAATGGTTGTGTTTACTATGATTGCTATGATAAAATTATTGTGATACTACACATGACGTCATCCACCCCGAACGTTTCTGCCGTTCCGGTTTGAGGGTGTGACATATGCACATCCTGTCTCTCCTTCGATCATCAATTCATCATATTATGATATCATTAACTGGGGTTTTTTTATTTTGCTTAGCTTTGTCTTCTTTTTCTCTGTTTTGTTGTTTTTTTTATCAAATAATTAGCCTTTAATTGATAATACAAGTGTTTATATACGTGATTATAATCATAATTTTATCATTTTTTTCTGAGTTTTTTAATTGAGTTAATGTCAACGTATGTTGATTATGCTTAGTGTAGTAAGTGCCTTATGAATAAAATGAAGCATGATTTGCTTTGTATAAAGATTATACAAATAGTTTGTATCATTTCTAAAGCTGAAAGTGACTATTTGATCCCAAAAGTAATCCCCATTTGTTATATTTCAGGAAAATTATATAATAATCTACTAGGCCATGAAGGGTAAAATATACCATGTTCTATTAACATTTGAATCTGCTATGAAATATTCATATGTGAATATACAATGCAATATTCATATATAAATATTAAATTATATATATTTTACATGTGAATATTATATGATATATTCATGGTTAAACATTGGCTTTGAACAATACAAAACCTATTGGAGGAAACATTTCAAATACGATCACCCATATCTGCAAAAGTATAACATAGCATAGTTTCATATATTTAATACTATAATTCATATGTGATTCACTTGTGATTTATATGTGATTCATATATTCACATGTGAATTACATTCGATTCATATGTAAATCACATATAAATCACATGTAATTCACATGTATATCACATGTAATTCACATATGAATCACATATGAATTACATGTGATTCATATGTAAATCACATATGAATTACATCTGATTCACATATAAATCACAAATGAATCATATCTGAATTACGTCTATATGCACACATCCATTTTATACGAGTGTACTTCATTAACTATTTTTAAAAAATTTTATTGTGAATTTCATATTTGAATCTTAAAAGATACAATCATATGTGAATATCACGCTATCTAATCACATGTACATTTTACATGATAAAATCATATGTAAATCTTACATGATATACATATGCATTTTTTTGAATTTTCTTGCATTAATTATTTTTTTTTTGAATTTTCTTGTAGATTTGGAAGAATTTGTGTATAATATTAAACATATGAAAATAATAAATTGAAGAAAATATGGCAATCTTGACACGAAAAAAATGAAAACACTGAAATTTTTTATCGTTTTTTATATTGTATTTTGTATTGAATAAAATATTGTAGTATATGTGTTTATAGATTAGTAAATAAAAATGTATTTATTTATTATTTACTTACAAATATTATATTATAAGAAATATGCATCCATGCACTTGAAAAAAATATGCATATTTGCACATGAAATTTTGATCCTTTTTTTTTGTTAAAACATTGTACTTTTTTTTAATATTCCAGTTTTTTACAAAAAATATTAACTATTAAAAATTTATTGTTTTAAAAAAATTGTAGTTTAAAAAAAAAAAAACTTCAGTTTTTCTAAAAAAAATCATGTTATCTAAAAGATTTAAAAAATCAACATTTTTTTAAAATTTTTGAAAATTATTATTTTTATAAAATAAATCCGAAATTTTGATTTATTATGTTAATTTTTAGACTTTTTCATTAATATTTCCAATAACTCAAAAAATTAAAGATTAAATGAGATTGTTAAGACGACGATCATGTCCTTGATGAGTTAATTTTGATTTTAACGCTTCACCTTTAGTTCTCGGGTTTTCAGGAAACTATGAGTTCTCAACGGATCTCAATATATATATATATATATATATATATATATATATATATATATATATATATATATATATATATATATATATAGACACACACACACACACACGGTTCCATTGAGATTCTGAAAAAAATAAAGATTTTGAAATTAAAACTCAGCCACATATTTTTCATTTGTCACTATAACGATCCAGCATATAGATTTATACATATATACGTAATCATAAGTGATTACACATATATGTTGATTCACAAAGTGATTAGTGTGACAACCCGATATTTCGAATCAATGTGGTGACCTAAAAAGTCAAGAATTGTAATCTCTTTTGATATAATGAAATTAGCGTCAAAAATAAAATGTTCAAAAGTCTCTATTGGGTTGCCTAATGGTAGTTATTGTGTCAAGGTTTTCAGAAATATAAAGAACACTAAAATCTGAGTTATAACGAAGAAGTTATGACCAATCGAAAATTCGTGTCAAAACCGGTAAAACATTGACAGGCGTAAAAAGTGAAATTTGCAATAAATTACTTTTTAGCCTTAGATATCTAAATGAAAGTCGTAGATTATACCAAACCGTGAGTGTGCATAAAAAGAACGTTAAAATCTGACTTCGTATGAGGAAGTTATGATTTTTATAAGTTTTGGGATAGCAGTAGACAGCTAAAAACTCGAAATAGAGATCGAGGGATGTTTGGCCGAAACAATCTAAACGAGAATCGAATATCACATCAATGGTAGCGCAACGGTAAAAGGTCTGACGAAAGAAGACATCGAATGAAGAAGTTATGGATTTTTAACGGACTTTTCGTGTCCGGGTCTATTAAAAATATATAATTAAAAATAAAGTCTAAACTAGCTGACGGAGCCTAAATGAAAGTTGTAGAGTACAGTTTCACCTACGCGTGGATATAAAGAACACGAAAAACGGAGCTCGTACGCGAAAGTTACGTAATTTAGAAGTTTTGGAAATACAATTACGCCCAGCGTAATGAGTGACGGCACTACCCCCCGCGTAACTCCGAAGTACGCCCAACGTACGAAGCCTCTCACACCCCTATAAATAGGATGCGAGGGTGCCGGCCATTTTTTCTCATTTCTTCCCTTTCTCGTGCCGAAACTCTGCGTTTAAACCCCCGAAGCCATCCTGAAGCCCCGGTCTTCACATCCAAGTTACGAAGGAAGGTTTTACACTCCCGAGATTCCCGAGACTCCCGAGAAAATCAACTTTCTCAAGTCGATGTTCTGCTTAGTTTTCGTCTCACCTTCTTTGAGCTATCAAGTGAGTTCATACCCCTACAACTAAGTTTTCAAATGCTTTGTAAATGCTTTTATACACATTTTAAGGGGGGGGGGGGGGAATACAAGTAAACACACGATTATCCTCGTGTGAAAAACATCAATCTTTTGCTATGCTTTTTGTTATGAAATCAATCATATGTGACTTATAACTATCGTACGAAAACGTTCTCATACAACATATCACGATAACACTTGTCTTTTGGAATGAAACATGTTGTTATATAAATTTCAAACACTTTATTTATATTTTGAGTATAAATGTTCAAGAATGTTATTACAAATGTTATACTTTACATTCAAAGTCGACATTACACTAAGATTTACTATACAAACGAAACACACTTTTGGAAAAACTATAATAGGTATATTTTACAAGGTAATCATGAGATTTTACATACTATAAGTACTATATCAAGGAAATACTTTCATAAACAAGAACAAATGGACTTTTCATACGTAAATCTATTTGATACTAAGTTTTGTGAGACATTCAACTTCACGTACTTCCAAGTATGCAGTTAAAGTCCTGTATTATATACCATAATCTCTTGTAGGGAGAGTGTGATATTTGTGTATAGATCTATACGGGATTGACAATCCCGCACCTGAACTGTTAGCTACAGTTAGACCGGCAGGTCTGGGGTGACAAACGTCATAACATTCCAACGCCTGAAGAACGTTCTTACAGGCAGTCTGGGTCAATAGTATGGTTATAAAACTCACATGAAGTATTAAAAACACATTGATTTACGGGGTTATCAAATGCCTTAGTGATTTTATACATATATAAATCTACTATTCTAGGCATGGAAAACATTACTGCATTACAATTTTGGAACTTTTAAACTACCACACACTTATGGAAATATATTGGAATTCTAGAAGCAAACATTCAAAACAGTTGGGTCTTGGTAGAAGACTACTTTTATACTAGTAGGAAATATGGGATTTTCTAGGAGTTTTCAAACATCTATAAACAATTTCATTCAAATTTATACAAACATTGACATTAAATACTTTTGAACTCACCAGCTTAAATGCTGATCTACTCTTTTAAATCTACTTGTATTTCTCAGAGATTCAGTAATACAGGTAAACTTCAGCTTTTGGAGAAGTGACGCTAAGGCGTCAGTTTTCAAAACTCATTTTGTCATCATATTGTAATTTGTTTTTGCTACAAGTATCATTTAACAATGTAACTTTTAAATTATATATATGATGGTTGTTTTACTTTCTTTACTATGTATTCAACTGTTACGATACTACATGAAGTCATCCGCCCTCGAACGATTCCGCCATTCTGGTTTGGGGGTGTGACAGATTGGTATCAAAGCATTGTTTATAGTGAACTAAGTATATCGAAATACATAGGATATACAAACTATAAATGCATAGGGACTAAAACTCTCTGACAAAACGTTTTTACACCTAAACCGCGTTTCATTCAACTTAAATTATTTGGGTCGTAAAAGTACAAATACATGCATACAACAATTTATTTTCATAGTTAAAACTATACAAGAAGTATTAAGACAAGTTGGACACTACGACTAGGCCTCAGAATATGTAATCGGATTTGGGACGAATATAGCCTGATCAACTATATTTATCTGAGATCCGACTAATGTATGTCGAGGAATGGTCGTAGTGAGCAACAAGTCAAAACTTACCAAAATAACACTAGTATCAAACATACAAACTTAAATACTATAGGAGTATTTGGTAAATACAATAGTTTAACTTACATGTTTAGATTTACATGTTTTAATTTCTAGACAATTCTCATATCTCTATTCTCGCACAGACACAATGGCCGGATTCCACCCACCAGGGGATCCCTACTACCCGAATCAGGGCAATGTAGGATGGGTAGAGGAGGACCCCGAAGAAGATGAGGAACCTATAGAGTTGGAGGAAGGGGAAGACTCTGGGACAGACTCAGAGCCAGAAGTAATCAACCCACCAGTCGCTCAACCTCCCACATTTAGGAGAAACTTTCAGGGACCAACTCCCATTTGGGGAAGTCACATTCACCATTGGTGCTGACAACAAGGATTACGTCCTCCCTATGGTATGTGTCGGGACTTCTACGACCTCAGGGGTGGAGGTTCAACCGACCGAGCACTCCCAGTCATGGTGGGCAAACTAGCCAACCAATCCTATCAATCCGGGGTTCAAGCAAACCGGATTCATGAAGTCAACGTGGAAGTACAAGTTCACACTTCCGACATCCGTCGACTGGACAGGTTGCAGGAAAATGCCCAACTCCGCACCGACACATTCCAAGAGCAACTGATTGCAGCCCTCTCTGAGATAAGGGAAATGAGGGAACAGCAAGCCGCATTTGATAGGCGTCTTATGGAAGCAAAGCAATCAGACACGGAGTCGAGCTCCAAACGCAACCTACGCCGCAAGTAGTACTTGCTCGAATCCCAAAAATTTTGTTATAGAATTGGAACTCGGCTAAAAGTCTTACTTTTCTCTAACTTCTATATCGGAGACCCTTAGAAGGGTCGAAATTTTCCTAACTTCAAAATGTAACTCAACGTATGTTTAATATATATGAAGAAAATTCTTTGTGTGTTAATTCTTTGAATACCACTCAGATTCATAAGTCTATCTATCATTATACAAACTTTTATTATGAATCAATCCCTAAACGTTGGGTAGGTTAGTCAAATTCATAAGTTGATGAAAATAACAAATTTATTAACACACGACTTCCAATCATTAAAGGCTTTTGGTCTTCATTCTATTTCTTTAGCAGCACGGTGCCGCCTCGCAGATCTACACGCCGTGTCAACAACGCAACACCTCCACCACCACCACCCCCATCAACAGATAATGTTGTCACACCCCGAAACCGATGGCGGAAACGTTCCGGGGCGGAGTGACGTCATGTAGAGTATCACAACCAATGTACATAGCAAGCATAGTAAACACAACCATTTCATTACATGAGAAAGTTTTACATTTGTTTGAAAAATTAAGTACTACAAGTTTTCTTAGATACATTGGTTAGAACAAAAGTAAAGACGAGTCTTCTATATGCTCCGTCTTCTCCAAAAAGTTAGTAGGAGTACCTGTCTATGGATGCCCTGAGAATACAAGCAGTTTTAAAATATCAGCATAAAGCTGGTGAGTTCATAAGCGGTTTGTTTTCTGGAAAAAGATTTAGTTTCCTTTAGTTTCATGAACAGTTGATATCCAAGAAAATCCCGTATTTTCTTATAAAAGTAGTTTGGTTATCCCTTTGTTACACAATTTGAATTAAGAAAATCCTGCAAGTTTCCTTATGAAATTATGATTTGATTTCTCGTTAGATGTACCATACAACCTTGTTTATGAAAAGTTACGTTATCCCAAGAAAACCCTATGTTTTCTTATGAAAAGTATTCACTGGTTATCGATTCTGAAATAATGTGTACAAGTATCTACCGTACTTGTACCGATTAAGTGAAACATACTGAATGACTAGTTATCCCGTGGTAAGCATATTAGTTTTGACACGTACACAAAACTAATAAGTAAGTAGTGAACTAGTAGTAATCAAAGACAGTTATTACTAGGAGGTTAGTTCACTAGGTTCGTTATTACTTTATCAGTAAATCTCCATTATCTAAGTTGCGAGTTCCATAACCATACGATAGACTAGATATGGCAATAAGGAGTCCATCATCATTTTATGACTTTTGTCACCCATGGACCTGACGATCCTACTGTAGCTAGCAGCAGGGTGCGGGATAGTCAGCCCCGTATAGATCTATACACTCAAGTCACGCTCTCCCTCCAAGAGATTCTGGTTACGGGAGTAGTCCTCCACTCTCGTATCCATGTGGAGTGTTACCGAGGACGTGTCTCCAATCATAAGAATAATGAACTTTACAAGTAATAGTATAGAAAATCCCGGTTTATGAAATGACATGAAATCCTTGTGAAATGTAAAAATGTAACATTTTATAATGAGTTTCACAATTGGTTTTGAAAAACTAACTCCACGAGTTAGACGGTTGGTTAATTCGGATCCCAATGTTTAAAACATATTGAACATGTAGTTATGTTATACGAAATAATAGATTTGAGTACAAGTTTCCTTGTACTTTTGCTTGTATTCCCCCCCTGAAAACATGAAAAACACAGAAAATGGTGTAGGGGTATGAACTCACCTGACGAGAACGTGCCGATTTAGATGCTAAGTATCAGTTTAGGGCTTTAACATGCGTGAGGTTCCTATGTAACATGAGGAGATACATAATTGTATCTAATTAGACTTTGATTTACTAAGATGGCAGGATAATACACTCCGAGGCACGAAAACACTTCAATTCAAGTGTTAGGGATGGTACGGGTTGTATCTAAGGAGTGTAGGGCCTAGATAAGGTGTTCACTCTTCAAGTGTAAACCCTTAGGGGAGTTTACGGTCCAAAGGCCACATCCCCCATGAGTTTACGGCCGTAAACTCATGGGTGATGTGTTCTTGGTTGATCAATGACCTTATCTTGCACACGTGAAGGTTCTAAGGTTGATTCCATGGCTTAGGAAGTGATCGGGACATGAAATGGCCTAGGAATTAGGGTTTACGGTCCTTGGACCACCCTTGGGGAGTTTACGGTCGTAAACTCATGGGTTTACGGC
This sequence comes from Lactuca virosa, assembly GCF_052849685.1. Taxonomy (NCBI): domain Eukaryota; kingdom Viridiplantae; phylum Streptophyta; class Magnoliopsida; order Asterales; family Asteraceae; genus Lactuca; species Lactuca virosa. The sequence goes on along the minus strand of NC_136432.1, from coordinate 233,462,335 downwards.
CGTAAACCCACCCTTGTCCATGTTTGTCCATTTTCCATGTGTTTTGGTGGTTTGTAGGCCATTCATGCAAGTTCTAGACTCAAATACAAGCCATGCAAAGTGTTTGGAGCATTAAAACACCCTTGGAAGGTGTTTACGGTTTTGGGAGATGTTCCCAAACCGTAAACTCAAGTTTATGCTCATTTGGACATGCTTTAGGGTTCTAAGATCATCCAAGCAAGTTTCAAGGCCATTAGACATGCATTGGAAGGGTTAAGGAGCATCAAAACCCCATGAAAGGGTGTTTACGGTTCTTCAACATTCAAGAACTGTAAACTCATGTTCATGGCCAAAAATTCATGATCTTGTGGTTCTAACTCCATGCATGTAAGGATCTAAGCATTAGAAGAGGTTTGGAAGGGTCTTGGGGCTTCAAAACCCCCATTGAAGGAGTTTACGGTTTTGGGAGGCTCCCCCAAACCGTAAACACATACTTTTGGTGATTTTTGGGAAGTTCAAACATAGATTTGCATGCATGATAGGATAAACAACTAGTTAGGAAGGATCACTTACCAAATTGGAGCTTGAAAGTGAAGATTTCTTGAGAGAGTTCGATTTTTAGAGAGAGGGTAGAGAGAGAAAGTTGAAGTGGGGAAAAGGGCTCAAAAGTGCCCACTCATCCTTTATATATGACTAGAGTTAGTGACCCGGTGGGAATACACCCAATACCGGCATTAAACGGAGCTTAATATTTTACCCTGGTAAATAACCATTATCCGTATTAGTCGTAGTCTAGAAATTCTCAAAAGATTATTTAGAGTGTTTTCACTCAAATAAATATTTCGTTCTGACACATACGAAATTATAATAATTCTAATTGAATTAATCAATTTGAAAGTTAACGGAAAAACCCAAAATAAAATAAATTTTATTAACGGCATGGGTTATGTTAACGGAATATCTTTCGGGTTGTCACATTATCCCCCCGTTAGAGGAAATTTCGTCCCGAAATTTACAATTTAGATACAAATCATGGAATCGGAAAGAGATGCGGGTATTTCGTTTTCATCGAGTCTTCGCGTTCCCAAGTGAATTTGGGTCCCCGCTTGGCATTCCAGCGAACCTTCACTATCGGGATGCGGCTTTGTTTCGTTCGTTTGATCTCTCTATCCATGATTTCGATGGGCTCTTCCACAAAGTTCAGGTTTTCGTTGATTTCGATCTCATCCAGAGGAATCACAAGGGTCTCATCAGAAAGACACTTTTTAAGGTTTGAGACGTGGAAGACAGGGTGAATATTGCTAAGTTCATGAGGTAATCGGAGTCTGTAAGCCACGGGACCAATCCTGGCTAGGATTTCGAAAGGTCCTATGTACCTTGGGTTAAGTTTTCCACGCTTTCCGAAGCGTATCATGCCCTTCCAGGGTGAGACTTTCAACAAGACACGGTCTCCAACCTGGAATTCCAAGGGTTTTCGTCGTTTATCGGCGTAGCTCTTTTGTCTATCTCGGGAGGCCTTAAGTCGTTCTCGGATTTGTACGATCTTTTCAGTGGTTTCGCGGATGATTTCTGGACCAGTGAGAGTGCTGTCAGGGACTTGTCCCTTGACCAGCTGCGTGTCACCCACCTCAGCCCAGCACAGAGGGGATCTGCACTTGCGGCCATAGAGGGCTTCGAACGGCGCAACCTTGATGCTGGTATGGTAGCTGTTGTTAGAAGAAAATTCAACCAAAGGAAGATGAGTATCCTATGACGCGCCGAAGTCGATGACGCAGGCTCTCAGCATGTCTTCCAAGGTTTGGATGGTTCTCTCACTCTGTCCATCTGTTTGAGGATGGTAAGCTGTGCTCATATCCAGCTTAGTTCCAAGAGCCTTCTGTAGTGACTGCCAGAACCTAGAAGTGAACCTGCTATCCCGATCGGAAATGATGGACACAGGTACACCGTGCAGTCGGACCACCTCTTGGATGTAGATTCGCGTGAGTCTTCCTATTTTGAAGTTTTCCTTGATAGGAAGGAAGTGAGCAGATTTGGTCAGTCGGTCGACAATTACCCAAATGGTGTCGTACCCACTCGGAGATTTGGGTAACTTGTTAATGAAATCCATAGCAATCATTTCCCATTTCCATTCAGGTATTTCGGGTTGTTGGAGTAGACCGGAGGGTTTTTGATATTCGACCTTCACTTTGGCGCAAGTCAGGCACTTGCCCACGAAGGTAGCGATTTCGGCCTTCATATTTGGCCACCAGTACAGTTTCTTGAGATCCAGGTACATCTTATCCGAACCTGGGTGCACGGAGTATTTAGTATTATGAGCTTCGTTCATGACAACCTCCCTGAAACCTCCGAACTTTGGGGTCCAGATTCGGTCCATGAAACAATAGACTCCGTCGCTTCTGATCTCAAGATTCTTATCCATTCCTCTCAGGGCTTCGCCTGACACGTTTTCTGGTATTAAGGCTTCCAGCTGAGCCTCTTTGATTTGTACGGATAAGTGGGAATGGATAGTCATAGTCAGTGCCTTCACCTTACGACCTGAGTATTCTTTCCGGCTGAGGGCATCTGCCACCACATTGGCCTTGCCGGGATGGTAGCGAATTTCACACTCGTAGTCGTTGAGTAGTTCAACCCATCGCCGTTGTCTCATGTTCAGCTCCTTTTGGTCGAGGATGTGTTGTAGACTTTTATGGTCAGTGAAGATAGTGCACTTAGTTCCGTAGAGATAATGTCTCCAGATTTTTAATGCGAAGACCACTGCTCCCAATTCTAGGTCGTGAGTCGTGTAGTTGACTTCGTGTACTTTCAGTTGTCTGGAGGCATAGGCGATGACCTTGCCTCGTTGCATTAGGACACAACCGAGACCTTGATTGGAGGCATCGTAGTAGACAATGAAGTCTTCCGTCCCATCGGGAAGGGACAGGATAGGTGCGCTGCACAAGGCTCGCTTCAGTGTTTGGAACGCAGCGTCTTGCTTTTCGCTCCAACAAAAGGGTACACCTTTCTGAGTTAGAGTGGTTAAGGGTTTGGCAATTTTGGAGAAATTTTGGATAAATCTGCGATAGTAGCCAGCGAGACCCAAGAATTGACGGATTTCGGTGGGTGTCTTCGGTGCTGACCAGTTTTCTATCGCTTTGATCTTGGAAGGATCCACGTGTATGCCCTCCTTGCTTACCACGTGACCAAGGAAAGTAACCTTCCGGATCCAGAATTCACATTTGGAGAATTTCGCGTACAGTTGCTCCGATCTAAGAGTTTCCAACACTAACCTCAAGTGTTGTTTGTGATCTTCTTCGCTTTTGGAATAGACAAGTATGTCGTCGATGAACACGATAACAAACTTGTCCAGAAATGGACGACACACCCGGTTCATCAAATCCATGAACACCGCCGGCGCGTTGGTTAGACCGAAGGGCATAACTACGAATTCGTAGTGACCATATCGAGTCCGAAAGGCTGTTTTGGGAACGTCACCCTCATGGCCTCGCAGCTGATGGTACCCTGATCTTAAATCGATTTTGGAAAAGTAGCTAGCTCCTTGAAGTTGATCGAAGAGGTCGTCTATTCGAGGAAGAGGATAACAGTTTTTGATTGTGAGCTTGTTCAGCTCTTGGTAATCGATACACATTCGAAAAGATCCATCTTTCTTTTTCACGAATAAGATCGGGGCTCCCCATGGCGAGGAACTCGGTCTGATGAATCCTTTACTGAGCAGCTCATTGAGCTGACTAGATAACTCCTGCATTTCTGTCGGAGCTAATCGATAAGGAGATTTGGCTACGGGGGTAGCTCCGGGGATTAAGTCGATACGAAACTCCACTTGGCGTTCAGGAGGGATTCGTGGGAGATCCTCTGGAAAGACATCAGGAAAGTTGCAGACTTCGGGGATGCTCTCGAGGTCTTTAACTCCCTGCTTTTCGTTAACGACATGAGCTAAGAATGCATAACACTCCTTCCGTAGAAGTTTCTGGGCTTTGATGCACGAAATGATGCGAAGGTTTGAACTGAGTTTATCCCCGTAGATTACAAGAGTTTCATCCGAAGGAAGATTGAGACGGATAGCTTTTTCGAAACAGAGGATGTCTGCACGATTGGGGCTCAACCAATCCATGCCAATGATGACATCAAAGCTTTTTATGGAGACTGGCATAAGGTCAATGAGAAATGAACGGTCGTTTAAGGATAGGGTACACCCTACGTATATCTCGTTAGTGCTCTCTTTCTCACCGTTAGCCATTTCGACGGTAAACTTTTCGGTTAATGGTTGGGATTTTTGTTTAAGAAATTGTTTGAATGCATGACTAACAAAGCTCCTTTCAGCACCAGAATCGAAAAGAATGCATGCATAAGAGTTATCGAGGAGGAACGTACCCGTGACAACGGTGGGATCAGCGACTGCCTCTTCTTGTCCCATGGTTAGAACTCTCCCGGTGTTGTTGGTTGTTGCTGCTTTGGGGCAGTCCCTCTTGAAATGCCCGACCTCCCCACAGTTGTAGCAGGCTCGACCAACACCCGCTCCAGAGGCTTGATTTGTTGGTTGGGCTGGGGTTCTACAAAATTGCATCGTGTGCCCCTTTTTGCCACAGCTTGTGCATGACATCTCCCGGCACGGGCCGGGATTATGGTGGTAGTTACACTTGTCACACTGAGGAAGGGTGCCATTGTACCTGCTGGTAGGAGCTTGGGTGGCAGGAGTAGCAACAGGGGTAGTAGCAGCGTCGACCGCCACAGTTTGCTGTTTCTTTGAGGATCCTTGCGAACCCTGACCCTTTCGTTTGTTCCAGGATTTCTTCTTGTTTTCACCGCTCCCTTTAGCTGGATCAGAGGCGGTGGCTATTTCCTCGGGATCGTCGCTATGATCAATCAGAATTTGTGCCAAACACTTGGCGCTATCGAAGGTTTCCGGCTCCGCAGACAAAACATTTCCCTTGGTTGGCTGGGTCAGCCCCCAAATGAATCGTTCGATCTTTTTGCTTTCCGGGGATATCATTCCCGGACAAAGGAGTGCTAGGTCCTCGAACCTAGAAGTGTAGGAGGCAATGTCAGAACCCTTCATCTTTAGGGTCCAGAGTTCGTGTTCGAGTTTCTGCATCTCACCCCGTGGGCAATACTGGGCTATCATGAGTTCCTTCAGTTTGTCCCAACCCATGGCATTTGTCACTGGCAGGGTTAAGGACTTGACCCGGCCGTTCCACCAGGTTAATGCTTTGTTGAGGAAAGTGCAAGCGGCGTACTTCACTTTGTTGGATTCAGAGACTGCGAAAATCTCGAATATGGACTCAATCTTTTCAAACCATTGAGTCAGAGCAATAACACCTCCTTTGCCGTCGAAAGATGTGGGTTTTGCGTTCATGAAGTCTTTATAGGAGCACTCCTTTTGGTGTCCCTGACCACTTTCCTGTAATTGAGGATGCACACCACTTCCCTGACCACCAGATCCACCGGAATTTATTTGCGACATGGCAGCAGCCACTACAGCAGTAACAGCTGCCTGAAACATGACAGGATCAAATTAGGGAGGAGGCGGTGGTGGAGGAGTGTCGTTGTTTCTCCTGGTAGATCTCCTTCGGGGAGGCATCTTGATCTGAAATGACCAAGAGAGAGGAGGATGGAATTTAGAGATATGAAGCAAGGATATATCTCATAATAATTTTTAGAGTGTTCTACTAAGCGATAGGACAGGAAAATTACTTAAAGTAAGTAAACTATCGCTAAGGGAGGAATGAGTAGTAACACTCGGAATGGATTTCCATGAGGTATTTGGTTCGGGCTAAAATACTCCCATAGTATTTTATGTTGAATGGATATTAGGTAAGTTATAGGCCTGCTGTACACCACAGTCACTCCCAAGCACATGTTGGCCGTGTCTCGAATGAATATAGTTGATCAGGCTATATTGACCCTAGACATGACTACATAACTGCCCAGGTTTAACCACAGTGCACAACACCCAAATTACTTATGCTTTGTTCTCTTCGCAATACGGATTTCGGTGCTCGGGAATACTTGTATACTTTTATAAAAATACTCGTATTTTAAAAGCATACTTTTAGTTTAGAGCACTTAGGCCCCTTAGTGTTTATAGTTGTATACCATGTAAGGTTCGGTATACTTAGTTCACTATAAACAAGGGCTCTGATACCAATCTGTCACACCCCGAAACCGATGGCGGAAACGTTCCGGGGCGGAGTGACGTCATGTAGAGTATCACAACCAATGTACATAGCAAGCATAGTAAACACAACCATTTCATTACATGAGAAAGTTTTACATTTGTTTGAAAAATTAAGTACTACAAGTTTTCTTAGAAACATTGGTTAGAACAAAAGTAAAGACGAGTCTTCTATATGCTCCGTCTTCTCCAAAAAGTTAGTAGGAGTACCTGTCTATGGATGCCCTGAGAATACAAGCAGTTTTAAAATATCAGCATAAAGCTGGTGAGTTCATAAGCGGTTTGTTTTCTGGAAAAAGATTCAGGTTCCTTTAGTTTCATGAACAGTTGATATCCAAGAAAATCCCGTATTTTCTTATAAAAGTAGTTTGGTTATCCCTTTGTTACACAATTTGAATTAAGAAAATCCTGCAAGTTTCCTTATGAAATTATGATTTGATTTCTCGTTAGATGTACCATACAACCTTGTTTATGAAAAGTTACGTTATCCCAAGAAAACCCTATGTTTTCTTATGAAAAGTATTCACTGGTTATCGATTCTGAAATGATGTGTACAAGTATCTACCGTACTTGTACCGATTAAGTGAAACATACTGAATGACTAGTTATCCCGTGGTAAGCATATTAGTTTTGACACGTACACAAAACTAATAAGTAAGTAGTGAACTAGTAGTAATCAAAGACAGTTATTACTAGGAGGTTAGTTCACTAGGTTCGTTATTACTTTATCAGTAAATCTCCATTATCTAAGTTGCGAGTTCCATAACCATACGATAGACTAGATATGGCAATAAGGAGTCCATCATCATTTTATGACTTTTGTCACCCATGGACCTGACGATCCTACTGTAGCTAGCAGCAGGGTGCGGGATAGTCAGCCCCGTATAGATCTATACACTTAAGTCACACTCTCCCTCCAAGAGATTCTGGTTACGGGAGTAGTCCTCCACTCTCGTATCCATGTGGAGTGTTACCGAGGACGTGTCTCCAATCATAAGAATAATGAACTTTACAAGTAATAGTATAGAAAATCCCGGTTTATGAAAAGACATGAAATCCTTGTGAAATGTAAAAATGTAACATTTTATAATGAGTTTCACAATTGGTTTTGAAAAACTAACTCCACGAGTTAGACGGTTGGTTAATTCGGATCCCAATGTTTAAAACATATTGAACATGTAGTTATGTTATACGAAATAATAGATTTGAGTACAAGTTTCCTTGTACTTTTGCTTGTATTCCCCCCCTGAAAACATGAAAAACACAGAAAATGGTGTAGGGGTATGAACTCACCTGACGAGAACGTGCCGATTTAGATGCTAAGTATCAGTTTAGGGCTTTAACACGCGTGAGGTTCCTATGTAACATGAGGAGATACATAATTGTATCTAATTAGACTTTGATTTACTAAGATGGCAGGATAATACACTCCGAGGCACGAAAACACTTCAATTCAAGTGTTAGGGATGGTACGGGTTGTATCTAAGGAGTGTAGGGCCTAGATAAGGTGTTCACTCTTCAAGTGTAAACCCTTAGGGGAGTTTACGGTCCAAAGGCCACATCCCCCATGAGTTTACGGCCGTAAACTCATGGGTGATGTGTTCTTGGTTGATCAATGACCTTATCTTGCACACGTGAAGGTTCTAAGGTTGATTCCATGGCTTAGGAAGTGATCGGGACATGAAATGGCCTAGGAATTAGGGTTTACGGTCCTTGGACCACCCTTGGGGAGTTTACGGTCGTAAACTCATGGGTTTACGGCCGTAAACCCACCCTTGTCCATGTTTGTCCATTTTCCATGTGTTTTGGTGGTTTGTAGGCCATTCATGCAAGTTCTAGACTCAAATACAAGCCATGCAAAGTGTTTGGAGCATTAAAACACCCTTGGAAGGTGTTTACGGTTTTGGGAGATGTTCCCAAACCGTAAACTCAAGTTTATGCTCATTTGGACATGCTTTAGGGTTCTTAGATCATCCAAGCAAGTTTCAAGGCCATTAGACATGCATTGGAAGGGTTAAGGAGCATCAAAACCCCATGAAAGGGTGTTTACGGTTCTTGAACATTCAAGAACCGTAAACTCATGTTCATGGCCAAAAATTCATGATCTTGTGGTTCTAACTCCATGCATGTAAGGATCTAAGCATTAGAAGAGGTTTGGAAGGGTCTTGGGGCTTCAAAACCCCCATTGAAGGAGTTTACGGTTTTGGGAGGCTCCCCCAAACCGTAAACACATACTTTTGGTGATTTTTGGGAAGTTCAAACATAGATTTGCATGCATGATAGGATAAACAACTAGTTAGGAAGGATCACTTACCAAATTGGAGCTTGAAAGTGAAGATTTCTTGAGAGAGTTCGATTTTTAGAGAGAGGGTAGAGAGAGAAAGTTGAAGTGGGGAAAAGGGCTCAAAAGTGCCCACTCATCCTTTATATATGACTAGAGTTAGTGACCCGGTGGGAATACACCCAATACCGGCATTAAACGGAGCTTAATATTTTACCCGGGTAAATAACCATTACCCGTATTAGTCGTAGTCTAGAAATTCTCAAAAGATTATTTAGAGTGTTTTCACTCAAATAAATATTTCGTTCTGACACATACGAAATTATAATAATTCTAATTGAATTAATCAATTTGAAAGTTAACGGAAAAACCCAAAATAAAATAAATTTTATTAACGGCATGGGTTATGTTAACGGAATATCTTTCGGGTTGTCACAAATGCCGTCTTAATAGCTACTGTGACAGCTGCAGTGACAGCGGCAATGGCTCAGATAAGTAATAATGGGTCCGGAGGGGGAGTAAACAGCTCTACGAATGGCCAACATCAGGTTCGTTCAGGGGATTTCACCTTCAAGGACTTCACCAATAGCAAGCCCATATCTTTTAATGGATCCGGAGGGATAATGGCTCTATCGCAGTGGTTAGAGAAAACAGAAGCGGTTTTCGAGATCTATGCATGTCTGGAAGGGAGCAAGGTAAAGTTTGATGCCTTTATATTCTCCGAGAGAGCTCTGATGTGGTGGAATGGCCATGTCAAGTCACTAACTCTGGTAGTGGCAAATTCTATGGGCTGGGAGAATCTAAAGCAAATGTTAATGCAAGAGTATTGTCCAAGGGGCGAAGTACAAAAGCTAGAGCAGGAACTTTGGGGCCTTACTATGGTAGGCTCGGACATCACAACCTATACCAATAGGTTTAGTGATTTGGCAATCCTTTGCCCAGGGATGGTTACTCTAGAGAGCAAGAAGATCGAGAGGTACATATGGGGACTGTCCCCCCAGATTCGAGGAAGTGTACTAGCTTCCAAACCAGTCACTTTCGAATGTGCCAAACAGTTGGCACAAGCTCTCGTTGACCATGGAGTCTACCAAGGCTTCGCAACTGCGGTTCCGTAGCAAACCATAGGAAGCAACAACAACAACAACAACAGTACCAACAACAACAGCAAGAAGAAGTCTTGGAACAAGAGGAAGAGTCAGTTTTCACAAGAACCTTCCAAGAAGCAACAGATAGTGGCGGTCCATGCCGCTACTACCCCCACTGATGCTCATGTTACCCCTACACCAGCGAAGCAATATGCTGGGAACCTACCGAAGTGCAGCAAATGCAATTTCCATCACAACGGAAATTGCCGGGAGATGCACTGCAACAACTGCAACAGGAAAGGGCACACTGCCCGTTTCTGTAAGGCACCGACACGACCAATCACCCAAGTCCCTGGAGTCGGTGTAGGCCAGGCGTGTTATGGGTGCGGTGAGGCTGGACACTACAAGAGAGACTCCCCTAAGGCAAGGAATGATGGCGGCATAGGAAGAGTGCTGGCAATAGGGTAGAACGAAGCAATAGCCGATCCCACGGTGGTTACGGGTACGTATCTCCTCAATAACGCTTATGCATGCATACTCTTAGATTATGGTGCGGAGAGGAGTTTCGTGAGTCATAAATTCAAGCACATACTAAAACAGAACCCTCAATCACTCTATAAGATTTTTACAGTAGAAATGGCAAACGGTAGAACAGAAAGCACAAACGATATGTACATAGGCTGCACACTAACTCTAAACGAACATTCATTCCAAATCGATCTAATTCCGATCACTATAAAGAGCTTTGATGTCATCATCGGCATGGATTGGTTAAGCCTGCACCATGCCGATATACTTTGTCACGAAAGGGTCGTTCGCCTAAATCTGCCAAACGGCGAAACTCTTGTCATTTATGGTGACAAACCCGATACCAATTTACAAATCATCTGTTGCGTTAAAGCCCAGAAATACCTGCGTAAGGACTACCATGCCTTTTTAGACCACGTGGTAGATAAGGAAAAAGAAGTGAAATACCTCAAAGACATTCCAGAAGTCTGCGATTTTCCCGATGTCTTCCCTGAAGATCTTCCAGGGGTCCCACCAGAGCGACAAGTCGAGTTCCGGATCGATTTAATCCCCGGAGCTACCCCAGTAGCTAAGTCGCCGTATCTTCTAGCGCCAGCTGAGATGCAAGAATTATCCAGCCAATTAAACGAACTACTCAAAAAAGGATTCATCAGACCGAGCTTCTCACCTTGGGGAGCACCAGTCCTGTTCGTAAAGAAGAATGATTGATCTTTCCACATGTGCATCGATTACCGGGAACTCAACAAGCTCACTATCAAGAACCGATATCCCCTACCCCGCATTGATGACTTGTTCGACCAACTCCAAGGAGCGAGTTATTTGTCGAAGATCGATTTGAGATCCGGGTATCATCAACAGCGAGTCTTGGAAGGAGATGTTCCCAAAACAGCCTTTCGAACTCGTTATGGTCACTACGAGTTTGTAGTGATGCCCTTTGGATTAACAAATGCACCGGCGGTATTCATGGACTTAATGAACCGAGTGTATCGTTCATTCCTGGACAAATTTGTGATCGTGCTCATAGACGCTATACTCATCTATTCGAAGAGTAAAGAGGAACATGGTCAACACCTCCGACAAATCTTGGAAACGCTAAGAAAGGAGAAGTTATACCAAAATTCTCAAAGTGCGAATTTTGGATTCAGAAAGTAGATTTCCTATGTCACATGGTTAGGAAAGACGGGATACACGTGGACCCTTCCAAGATCAAGGCAATCGAGAACTGGTCAGCTCCCAGAACCCCACCGGAAATCCGACAATTCTTGGGGCTTGCTGGCTATTACCGAAGATTTATACAAAACTTCTCGAAGATTGATAAACCACTTACCACCTTGACCCAGAAGGGGGTAACTTTCAATTGGGAGGAAAAATAAGACGCTGCATTCCAAACTCTGAAGCAAGCACTATGCAGCGCACCTATATTGTCCTTGAGAGAAGGAACAGAAGACTTCGTGGTCTACTGTGATGCATCTAATCAAGGTCTTGGATGTGTGGTAATGCAACGAGGAAAGGTCATCGCTTACGCCTCGAGAAAACTCAAGACGCACGAGGTCAACTACACCACACATGATCTTGAGTTAAGAGCAGTTGTGTTTGCTCTAAAGATCTGGAGACACTATCTGTACGGTACGAAAAGCACTATCTTTACAGACCACAAAATCCTACAACATATATTCGACCAGAAGGAGCTCAACATGAGACAACGACGGTGGGTCGAGCTACTCAGTGATTACGAATGCGAAATTCGTTATCATCCCGGCAAGGCCAACGTAGTAGCTGACGCCCTAAGTCGTAAAGAATACTCTGGTCGTAGAGTCAAATCATTGACTATGACTATCCATTCACACTTGTCGACACAAATTAAGGAGGCTCAGCTCGACGCTTTGATACCTGAAAATGTGGCGGGTGAATCCCTGAGAGGGATGGATAAGAAATTGGAAGTCAAGGGTGACAGAGCCTTATATCTCATGGATCGGATCTGGGCACCGAAACACGGTGGCTTTAGAGAGTTTTTCATGACCGAGGCGCACAACACTCGATATTCCGTCCACCCAGGTTCAGATAAGATGTATCTGGATCTTAAAAAGTTATACTGGTGGCCTAACATGAAAGCAGAGATTGCTACCTTCGTGAGTAAATGCCTTACGTGCGCCAAGGTTAAGGTCGAATACCAGAAACCATCAGGTTTACTTCAGCAACCAGAGATACCTGAATGGAAGTGGGAGCGGATCACGATGGACTTCATAACCAAGTTGGCCAAGACAACGGGTCGTCACGATACCATATGGGTGATCGTCGACAGGTTAACAAAGTCCGCACACTTCCTATAAATAAAGGAAACCGACAAGATGGAGAAGCTAACTCGAACATACATCTGAGAGATTGTACGACTGCATGGTGTACCAATATTCATTATATCCGACAGAGATAGTAGGTTCACCTCGCGATTCTGGCAGTCGCTGTAAAAATCTCTAGGGACGAGACTAGACATGAGTACCGCTTACCATCCACAAACTGACGGTTAAAGTGAAAGGACCATACAAACCCTGGAAGATATGCTAAGAGCTTGTGTAATCGATTTTGGTAAAGCATGGGATACCCATTTACCACTAGTCGAGTTCTCGTACAACAATAGCTATCACTCTATCATCAAGGTTGCTCCATTTGAAGCCCTCTATGGCCGCAAGTGCATATCACCTCTGTGTTGGGCTGAGGTGAGTGATACGCAACTAGCTAGAGGACGAGTACCCGAAAGCACACTCACAGGCCCAAAAATTATAAGAGAAACAACTGAGAAGATTGTTCAAATTCGGGAACGACTAAAGGCTTCAAGAGACAGACAAAAGAGTTATGCGGACAAAAGACAAAAGCCCTTGGAATTTCAGGTTGGGGACCGGGTACTATTGAAGGTCTCGCCCTGCAAAGGGTTAATGCTTTTCGAAAAACGTGGGAAACTAAACCCAAGGTATATCAGACCATTCGAGATCCTTGCCAGGATCAGCCCGGTAGCCTACAAGCTTGGTTTGCCGCAAGAGCTCAACAACATACATCCTACCTTTCATGTGTCAAACTTGAAGAAATGTTTGTCAGATGAGACCCTCGTCGTCCATCTAGACGAAATCAAAATCAAGGAGAGTCTACACTTTATAGAGGAACCAATTAAGGTCATGGATATGGAAATTAAAAGAACAAAACAAAGTCGCATACCCATTGTGAAGGTCCGCTGGAATGCAAAGCGGGGACCTGAATACACTTGGGACCGTGAAGATAAGATGAAACTAAAGTACCCACATCTCTTTCCCTAATCCACAAATACTTATCTTACATTAAATTTCAGGACGAAATTCCCTCTAACAGGGGGAAGATGTGACAACCCGATATTTCGAATCAATGTAGTGACCTAAAAAGTCAAGAATTGTAATCTCTTTTGATATAATGAAATTAGCGTCAAAAATAAAATGTTCAAAAGTCTCTGTTGGGTTGCCTAAAATGGTAGTTATCGTGTCAAGGTTTTCAGAAATATAAAGAACACTAAAATCTGAGTTATAACGAAGAAGTTATGACCAATCGAAAATTCGTGTCAAAACCGGTAAAACACTGACAAGCGTAAAAAGTGAAATTTGCAATAAAATACTTTTTAGCCTTAGGTATCCAAACAAAAGTCGTAGATTATACCAAACCGTGAGCGTGCATAAAAAGAACGTTAAAATCTGACTTCGTATGAGGAAGTTATGATTTTTATAAGTTTCGGGATAGCAGTAGAAAACTAAAAACTTGAAATAGAGATGGAGGGATGTTTGGCCGAAACAATCTAAACGAGAATCGAATATCTCGTCAATGGTAGCACAACGGTAAAAAGTCTGACGAAAGAGGACATCGGATGAAGAAGTTATGGATTTTTAACGGACTTTTCGTGTCCCGGCCTATTAAAAATATATAATTAAAAATAAGCTCAAAACTAGCTGACGGAGCCTAAATGAAAGTTGTAGAGTACAAGCTCACCTACGCGTGGATATAAAGAACGCGAAAAACGGAGCTCGTACGCGAAAGTTACGTAATTTAGAAGTTTTGGAAATACAAATACGCCCAGCGTAATGAGTTACCCCCAACGTACCAGAGGATAGGAGCTTCGTCCCATCGGGCAACAGGCTCTCCCGTCGGACAGAAGCCCTCCCATCTGAAGTACGTAAGTAGTGACGTTCGCTACGCCCTGCGTACCCTTATACGCGCAGCGTACGAGCTGCGAAGGCACTACGCCCCGCGTAACTCCAAAGTACGCCCAGCGTACGAAGCCTCTCACACCCCTATAAATAGGATAAGAGGGTGCCGGACATTTTTGCTCATTTCTTCCCATTCTCGTGCCGAAGCTCTGCGTTTAAACCCCGGAAGCCATCCCGGAGCCCCGGTCTTCACATCCAAGTTACGAAGGAAGGTTTTACACTCCCGAGATTCCCGAGACTCCCGAGAAAATCAACTCTCTCAAGTCAAGGTGAAAGAACCCCTTTCTATACTTTCATATTTCTGAAAGACCCAAACTTTCATACTTGACAATATAGTTACTCCAAAACATGCTACATGCATATTTATAAAATAATATTTTTACATTGATAAAGTCATTACAAAAGATTGGATACAAACCGACTATGTTTTAATATTTTACATAACTACCCAGGATATTGTAAATCTATACAAACCTAAACCAAAATACAAAAAAAATATATATTACAACTATTCTAAGTCTTCCAACTATACTGGGTGCTTATTTCCTGCATTATGTTAAAACATTGGGAGGGGTAAGCGATAACGCTTAGTGAGTTCAATAATAGATACAATATAACGTTATGCCATATATATACCAATATGGCAGAAGCAAATAGGAGCAAGGAACAACAAAGGCATAATGTGATAAGCTTTCCCTAACAATCATTGATTTAATTCAAAGATATACAATCATTTAGACATAACAATTTCCATACTTGATAAACATCAATAATGCTTCGGCCCAAATGGCACTGAAGACAAACAATTTCTGATTAACATTAAGGTAGATTTCAGGTTTTCATGCCCTGTCTAACCATATGCCAATGCCATAGAATAGAGTCATTCACTTACTGGGGGACATGCTCTACCTGGCCAGAGGCTACATACCCGTGCCACTGTGAATCTGAGTTCGTAAACTGATCACATGGTCAAAGGTATAGCTTTGCTATCATAAATAGCAGAAAAAAAAATAACACGGGAAAATACTCAAGAATAACATTCTACCGAAGCCAAAGTGATGCCTATGTCATACACTTCATGGTCAACGGTTCATACCAATACCCAAGTGATGCCTATGTCATACACTTCAAGTCAGAGGTACAACCTTGCTATAATAATAGCGGATACAACAACTCGAGATGATAACATGGAAACACACATAACACATATAACAGATAACATACAATTGTTTCTACATATTAAACTTACCTTGAATTAACCGGGGGTCAAAATAATAATTTGGGCAGCATTTCGGCTCTAAATATGACTTTCGTCGTTGAAAACCGGGAGTTTTCTTGAAAACCGGGCCTTGCGAAGGTAGAGCTTCGAAACCGAAAAGATAAATTTTCCGGGTCTTCGAGCACCTCGGGGCGTGTTTCGGGTGCTAAAGTTGATACCGGGGCTTCGAGAGAAATCAAAATGGTAAAAATATTGAAAAGGGGTGAAAAAGTGTGAAATTTCCAAAATTAGCCGGGAAGTCTCGCAAGGTTGGTATTTATAGAGGAGGAGATCCGGAGCTTCGGATCTGAGGCTGGGAAGCGAGAGGCTCGCATGCGAGGCTCGGACCAGCTGTCAGCAGGGTGAGGTTCGGTTCGGACACCTGCTCGCTTCGGATTGGGCCTCGTCTTCGGTCGAATCAGAAGCCTACACGCGGGTCGGATCACGTGGGTTTCATGCGCGGATCACGTGGCTTTCTTCGAATACCTATGCGACACGCATCGCTCCTCGGGTATGCCACGCAGCAGCTTCGGACACGTGGCCAGCTCCGAGCGAGGGTGACGTGGCAATTACTATTCATGCGAAATTTCTCAAAGAATGTGCCTAATCTTGTAAAATCCATAACTTTCTTATACGGACTCCGTTTTTGACGTTCTTTATATGCACGCGTAGAGAAAATTATGCTCTACAACTTTCGTTTAGACTTCGTCGGAAACTTTTGAATTTATTTTTATATTATTATTTTTAACAGACCGGGACTGGTAAATCCGTTAAAAATTCATAACTTCTTCATCCGACGTCCGTTTTAGTCAGACTTTTTACCATTGTACTGCTAATGACGAGACTTTCGATTCTCGTTTAGGTTGTGTCGGCTAAAAATCACTCGATCTAAAATTCGAGTTTTTAGTTGTCTACTGCTACGCTGAAACTTGTAAAAATCATAACTTCGTCATACGAAGTCAGATTTTGGCGTTCTTTTTATCGAACTTCTCGGTTTAACGAATACTACGACTTTCATTTAGATCACTAAGGCTAAAAAGTAGTTTATCAAAAACTCACTTTTTACGTCATTCGGCACCGTGCCGGTTTTATCGCAGATCTTCGATTGGTCATAACTTCTTCGTTATAACTCGGATTTCGACGAGGTTTTCACCTACGTGTTTCTAACGAGATTATCTACAACTTTCATTAATAAAATTTTACTTATTTCAAAGTTTATATTTTCGCTAAATTTCACTATTTGGCTTTTAATTGGAATCTCATAAGACTTCCAACATTTAATGAGTGATTCTAAACATAGTTTTACTTCATTTCTAGTAAAAACTATCTGTTAGAACTTAACACTCAATTTCTCATAATATTTCATAATATTATTAACTTTTTAATTTACATAACACGATTTCAAAACGTGTATGTTACACAAGGTTCTGCTCAGTTTTCGTCTCACCTTCTTCGAGCTATCAAGTGAGTTCATACCCCTACAACTAAGTTTTCAAATGCTTTTTAAATGCTTTTATACACATTTTAAGGGGGGGGGGGATACAAGTAAATACACGATTATCCTCGTGTGAAAAACATCAATCTTTTGCTATGCTTTTTGTGATGAAATCAATCATATGTGACTTATAACTATCGTACGAAAACGTTCTCATACAACATATCACGATAACACTTGTCTTTTGGAATGAAACATGTTGTTATATAAATTTCAAACACTTTATTTATATTTTGAGTATACATGTTCAAGAATGTTATTACAAATGTTATATTTTACATTCAAAGTCGACATTACACTAAGATTTACTATACAAACGAAACACACTTTTGGAAAAACTATAATAGGTATAGTTTACAAGGTAATCATGAGATTTTACATACTATAAGTATTATATCAAGGAAATACTTTCATAAACAAGAACAAATGGACTTTTCATACGTAAATCTATTTGATACTAAGTTTTGTGAGACATTCAACTTCACGTACTTCCAAGTATGCAGTTAAAGTCCTGTATTATATACCATAATCTCTTGTAGGGAGAGCGTGATACTTGTGTATAGATCTATACGGGATTGACAATCCCGCACCTGAACTGTTAGCTACAGTTAGACCGGTAGGTCTCGGGTGACAAACATCATAACATTCCAACACCTGAAGAACGTTGTTACAGGCAGTTTGGGTCAACAGTATGGTTATAAAACTCACATGGAGTATTAAAAACACGTTGATTTACGGGGTTATCAAATGCCTTAGCTATTTTATACATATATAAATCTACTATTCTAGGCGTGGAAAACACTACTGCGTTACAGTTTTGGAACTTTTAAACTACCACAAACTTATGGAAAAATATTGCAATTCTAGAAGCAAACATTCAATACAGTTGGGTCTTGGTAGAAGACTACTTTTATACTAGTAGGAAATATGTGATTTTCTAGGAGTTTTCAAACATCTATAAACAATTTCATTCAAATTTATACAAACATTGACATTAAATACTTATGAACTCACCAGCTTAAATGCTAATCTACTCTTTCAAATCTACTTGTATTTCTCAGGGATTCAGTAATACAGGTAAACTTCAGCTTTTGGAGAAGTGACGCTAAGGCATTAGTTTTTAAAACTCATATTGTCATCATATTGTAATTTGTTTTCGCTACGAGTATCATTTAACAATGTAACTTTTAAATTATATATATGATGGTTGTTTTACTTTCTTTACTATATATTCAAATGTTACGATACTACATGAAGTCATCCGCCCTCGAATGATTCTGCCGTTCTGGTTTGGGGGTGTGACAATTAGTCATATATGATTATGGTGGTTGGTTGCATAAGAGGTAGTGGTGCAAAGGTGGCAGTGGTAGGGGTGACGGAGGTGGCAGTGGTGGGTTCAGTTGTTAACAGAGGTGGTAGAGGTGGTGGCGATTATGGTGGTGGGGAAGGTGGCGTGGGAAAAATGAACAGGTGCCGCTGCATGTTCATTTATGATTTTCACTCTTTCGTCGCGCCGGTACGCTAGAGCGGCAAATGCAAAATAAGTTGTTGAGTTGAATCTCAAGATCTCTATTTTTTCAGAATAACGTCAATATATATATATATATATATATATATATATATATATATATATATATATATATATATATATAGTGTTAAGTTATTATGAGAACTTAAAGACTAGCGAGAACTTGAAAACTCCTAAACTGCTCATCATTTTTCAAAACCAAGACCATCATTCTTCTTCAAAAGCAACGAATAAGCCCCATCTAGGCTAAAAAAAAGATTTGATGATTTTTTATTGAAATGTGCATGCATGCATATTTATGTTTTTTTTCAACAATTTTCAAAACCAACACAAGAATGGGATTCTAATACATGTGCTTAAGGGAATAGTAATTTGAAAATATCAACAAAAAAACACTAAAAACAAAAATATGCATGCATGCATATTTAAATGTGCATGTATGCACATTTACAAAAAAAAATCGTCAAATATTTTGTTGGACCATGGATTCGCCTTAGTCGTTGGTCTAGGAGTCCAAGGGTGTTTTCGAATTTCAAAAATGATGAGCGAATTATGAGTTCTCGGGTTCTCGTAAATCTTTAAGTTTTCAAAAGAACTTACCTCTCTCTTTCTCTCTCTTTCTCTCTCTCTCTCTCTCTCTCTCTCTCTCTCTCTCTGTCTCTCTCTCGTAAATCTTTAGGTTCTCAAAAGAACTACAAGACCCTATTTGACCTTAGGGTTGTTCTATGAACCATTTGGTCTTGGAAAGTTGGTGCTTTATACTTCACCTCTAAGTCATGAAAGTTGTGTTATATTTTTAGGTCATTTTGGTACATAAAGTCTAAATCTTGATTCTTTGGGGTTGTCTTAATGGATAAAGTTGGAAACTTTGTCCATTATTATCTTGATAAAGAATAGATTTGGAAGAAGGAGCTATACCTTCATAGATTAAGTCATTTTACCTTACAAAGTTGGCATGAGAGCGACCCAGAAATCCCACGCGTGGCGCACTTTTAGGGTTTTTTTTTATTCGAGTCTGTTTTATCCAGAAGGCATCTACTGTTTTGTCCTGTCGTGGACGCGAGGCACCAGTTTGACTAGATGTTGACTTTTTGACTAATTTTGACTTTAGGTCAAACTTTAGGATTTTAGATCATAGACTGACGTTTGACCTTTTATTTAAAGTTTCGGTGGTTTGCAGTACCGCCCTTCACATTTCCTGCGAGCTGTGGTGATCATATGATTTTCTATAAGGTGAGTTTTCTCAGTAAACTTTACACTACAATATATATCCTTATGTTTTACCATGGTGTTATGTTGTAGTGAGCTATTAAATAGGTATACTAGTTTAGACAGATACCTTTGTTGTTGGATTGTTGTTGATTTTATGTTATTACATATATGTCGACATATTTTATGGTGATTTGAGGACGGTCCATCTTTGTGATGAAGGTCAAGATACACAGGGTGGACCAGCTTTATGTTGAAGAACAGGGGCCGACCAACTTTTTGCTAAAGGATTAAGGGAGCGGGCCAGCCTTGGCATGAAGGCTGTTGGGTCTAAAATTATGGTTTATACTTTACTTTTCTAGGCAATTGTAATTTTCCGTCTAGGACTGAAAACTAGTTACGGCCCAGGTGGTGTTTACGGTCGTGAACTGGTTCACAGCCGTGAACCTGTTCACGGCCCATGTCCATCATATAAATAGATGTAAAGGGTGAGGAGTGCGAGAGAGACAGTACGGCCAAGAGAGAAAGAAAGGAGCTTAAGTGTGTGTGTGTGTGTGTGTGAATCTCATGTAATGGAGCATCATTCCATTCATCAATACATTGAAGATTCAGATTATTCTTCTTCTCCTTCTCTTATATTTTGATTTGGCATCGTCCGTTTGATTGGGATTCCGCACCATCAAACGGATCTGATTGATACACAAGCGAATTGGGGACTTGCAAGTGGTATCAGAGCCAGGTTTGTATCAATCATTTTGGTCTGATCTTGAGCGTATTTGATCTTATTTTTTTAAGGATTTTTGTGTTTTTGGATAGATCTTTGAAAATTAGGGGGGTTTGTTCTTTGTGTTTTTTGATTAAAACGAGTTTTTGATCGAGTTTTGGAGCAAAAATAGGAGTAAAACGTTGTTTTTCACGTAATCTGCGAAGTGTTCACGGCCATTGAAGGGTTCACGACCGAAGGAGGGTTCTCGGCTGAAGAAGCGTTTGCGGCTAGGGTTTCTCGGCGGCAACCGTAATCACGAATTAGGGTTTCTCGAAAGTTTACGGCTCAGCAGTGTTCTCGGTCAGCCTTGTTCTCGGTCCAGCAACACCTCGGCCCGACAACGTGTTCGGCCCAACGACGTTTCCGGCTTCTGAACTTCTCGGCCTCGCACCTTACACGTGTTCGGCCCAGCTCATGTTCTGATTCAGACCTGCAGTAAATAAATCAAAAGGGTTTTGGGGGTTGCAAGGATCGAACTTGCAACCTCTCGCATCATCAACCAGCGCCCCTTCCAACTCATCTAGCTTGGTAGATGTTATTCACCTTCCGAATTTAATTCAAAAGGACTCAATTTCGAACCTAATTTCGCATTTTTAACATATTTTGCCCAAAAAAATCAATTTTTTAAATCTTAAAATTTCACTTTCAACCCTATGTTTTTTGACTTTTAATTTTTGACTTTCTAAATTTGACTTTTGACATAAAATTTTGACTTTAACTTTCAAGTTTGACCTTTGACTTTCTCGTTTAACCTTCAAAATTTCAAATTTAGTTTTTCGGTTTGACTTTATAAGTTTGACTTTTTAAATTTGACTTTTGAGTTTTTAAGTCAAAGAGAAATTTAAAAAAAATAATAATAATGACTTCTTCAAGCATCCCGGTAAATGAAGTTTCATGTACTCCATCTTGTGAAGCTACAATTAAATTTCTTCGCGAACAAATTGATTTGCTAAAAAGAGGACAACTACAGGCCACGACTAGTGATTTTAATAAACTACAGGAGGATTATAGTAACAAATGTGTAAACTATAAATATGTTAAGAAAGAGCTTGCCATAGTAACTGCCGAACTTGATGCATTAAAAGCAAAATATAAAGATGCTGAATTTAACTTTAAGAAGTTTGATGTGTCAAGTGAGGTAGTTGTGTCCATGATTGACAACTGTTTGAAATTTAAAGATAACCAACAAAAGGGTCTAGGGTATGATAGTGTTCCTCCTCCTTTAAATCATAACTACACATCCATCCCTATGACACAGGAAGAAATAGACAGGGAGGCACATTTTCAATATGGGAAACCTGCTGTGATTGTGCCAGAAAAGGTTGAGGTGAACGTTTCTAATGATTCTGTTACATGTGCAGGTAAAGTAGCGGAACATGAGAACAAGGAGAACACAATTGAACAAACCAATGACTCCTTGAACTCATAATCGGTTGCATCGAATTTAGTTGCTTCTGATCAACCTGCTATTGGTAAATACATGCCACCAACACAAGTGAAACAAAGTGCCTGCTGCAAGTGTGCTTGCGGGAACAATCAAAGACAAGGCAAGAATACGCCACCAGGGGCAGGAAGAAATAACTTCTTAGTGAAGAAAAAGACTTGCTTTCACTGTGGAACACCTGGACACATTTCCAGAAATTGTCCTAATCACGCATACGTTCCCTACTACGCACAGAAGGCTAAGAATCAAACCCAAGAGATGCTCCCGTGAAACCAAGATCAGTTAGCTCAAAGTCATCTCAAATATCGGCTTCAAGATCAAAATCAAGTGTCGAGGCACCCATCCGATCCAACAAGAAATGGGTTAAACCCAACTACAGATGGGTACTAAAGGTTCACTCGCCCAAATGTTCTAATGATTCTAATATTTCTACATCTTCTGTTTGTGATAAACATGATATTTCGTGGGAGAGAGTATCTTGCAAAGATGACAAAGGTCGACCCAATTTCAAAATGGACTGGGTTCCAAAGACCAACTGATCCCGCTCTGTGCTGGAGCAGCTATGGAGGCATATCTTTAATCTTCGGTTTGTTGATATTGGCTGTTCTAGGCACATGATAGGGGACATCTCTCAACGGCACAACATTCAGAACTTTGTTTGAGAGTATGTGTCCTTTGCGGGAAAGGAAGAAAGGAAAGGATCACACATGGGGTTTGTGCTTAACGATGTGAAGAATTTTCGGATCTGTTCTGAGATGATGCGTGTTGTTCTCAGACCTTCTGGATGCAAATTCAATCGGTGAATTACGGTTTGAGTTTTCTTCTCGATACTCCTGAGTTTTTCTTACATTGATTCATTTTAAAGATAATCTTTTATTTTCTTATAGTTTTTCGTTAGTAGGTATTGTTTGGGAAGTGATATGAAGTCTAGTGCTAAAGGGAAATTTATGATTTGTGTAATGCACTGAAGCTGAATTTTCTAGACTCTGTGTTCAATGTCCTGGTAGGCACAAAGGATTCAAAAGGACTAGACATTGATTGACCATGAAAGGACAAGACAATATAGACTTAGATAATTTCATTGGACTGACAATACGACGCTCGGGTAGATTGAGCAGTAAGATAAACATGGGAACCTGCGAGATACACTAAAAGTTAATTATCTAGAATTATGGCTCAACATTTCCATGATGTATGGACTCATGTCCTTAATTCCGGTACTGATAGGACAACTGGGGGGTTCTGATAAAGTAGGTTTGTAGGAAATTATTTTCTTACTTTCTATCCGTCAGTCATATGTTGCTTCCTTTGCGTGATTGGAACATATCCGACCTTGAATGCAACATATGCAACTCTATCTCTATGCATATCCTTATCTATAAAATTCCTTCTATCTATCAGCCATATGATGTCCCCTCTGCGTGATCGGAAGATCCGAACTGGGACACAACATATGCACTCTACTATCTCTCTAACCTCCATATCTATGTTAGTCATATGTTGTTTGCTCTGTATAATTGGAAGACATCTGACCTGGGATACAACATATGCATGTCTATATCTGAGTTCCTTCTGAATGATTGTCTACTCACCTAAAGTAAGGAGTTCTTTGGAAGTTCTTGATTACCGGGGTATATCGCGAAGTGGGAAACACGTTCTAGTACATCTAAAATTGAACCATTTAATAGGTTGTCTGTAGATCTTGCTTTTTAATTTAAGTGGACAACAATGTCCTTGGTCGTCGTCAGCTAAATGTCCATTTAAGAATATAGATCACACTGTCTTGTCACTTATAACCTGTCCAATTTGTCAACATCCTTTGTGTTTAAGTGGATCACAATACCGGTGATTGGTCAGATCTAAACATGCAGGTGTGTGCAGATAAACGATATTGGATTGCCTGACAACTTTGATCCCAAAATAGTCTTAAATTTAGCTTCTGTTTTTGTTTTTGTTAAATTTGTACATAGTTTTCCCTATGCACACATTTAGGGGGAGAAATAATAATTTTAAAAAATCAAACAAAAATCAGAAAATCAAAAATTCCAAAAATATTGTGTGCTAAGTTTTTCTTTTAGTTTAGTTTTGTCTTGAAAAGTGAATTCAGATGTAGATAGACTCATGGAGACTGTATCGAGATTTTCTAACCCAAGGCTTCATCCGTGATTATCGAAGAATTTTTATTCGAAGGAACAAAAAATGAAGATTATTTTTTCAACATTCAATCTTTCAACCCCAGAAGCACGGTGAAGCTTTTCTTGAAGATTATGTGACAGATTGCATTAAAGCCTCCTCAATCAATTTGCTGCTATCTTTGTTCCTGCTGAAGTGATCTAGAAGATTCGTTCTCTCTGATATTCTCTCTGGAGATTCTCAAGCTGAAAGCACCATTTTTCAAGAATCTCTACATGATGCCTCCACACCCGACGTGTGTTCAATGTCAATTTCTGAAGAAAAACCCAACTGCTCAAGATGAAGTCATTTATTGAAGATTCATCAAGTTCATCTTGAAGTTATGAAGAAATTGAAGATTAAAGCTGAGGCCAAGCTCCCAATGAAGATTGAAAAGAAGAGCCAGCTACATTTTAGGGGGAGTTTTTTGGATCATTAGAAAAGAAATCTATAAACCAAGGGGGAGATTGTTGGGTCTAAAATTATGGTTTATACTTTGCTTTTCTAGGCAATTGTATTTTTCCGTCTAGGACTGAAAACTTTTCACGGCACAGGTGGTGTTTACAGCCGTGAACTGGTTCACGGCCGTGAACCTGTTCATGGCCCATGTCCATCATATAAATAGATGTAAAGGGTGAGGAGTGCGAGAGAGACTGTACGGCCAAGAGAGAGAGAAAGGAGCTTAAGGGTATGTGTGTGTGTGTGAATCTCATGTAAAGGAGCATCATTCCATTCATCAATACATTAAAGATTCATATTATTCTTCTTCTCCTTCTCTTCTATTTTGATCTGGCATCATCCGTTTGATTGGGATTCTGCACCATCAAACGGATCTGATTGATACACAAGCGAATTTGGAACTTACAAAGGCTAATGTTTGTGTGCTTGCATGTAGTGTGTGTTGTATGGTACTTTGAGAAACTCACCAAGATTTGGTTTAATGTTGTGGATTAAATGTTTCAGGTACTTCTGAGGATCATGGGAAAGCAAAGGCATGATTGTACATATTCATCAACAATTTTCATGTTTGAGATTCCGCATTGTTATGATACTCTAATTTTTTGTTTATGTTTTTGGAAGAATGGTTTTATGGATGATTGGTTTTATGAAAATGTCTTTTATCTTATTTTATAAATTAAAAATTTTACTATGAAAATTGGGACGTTACAAGTTGGTATCAGGGCCCTGTTTTGAAGGATTTGGATGAGCACTCGTGCGATTCCAAACTTAAACTAAGGATTTGAAAACTTTACAAAACTTTTTGAAAATAATGAACTTAAAAAGGGGAAAAGAAGATGTGATGTGTACAGTCAGCCAGAGGTCAAGGAAAGTGATCTCCTAAAATATCTATACTTCTTATATATCTGATGATATGTGAACTGTTAGAAATGCATGTTAGTCGATAGGCTAAGAATCCCCTCAAGAATTTCATGATATAATTGCTTTATTTTGTGATGCCTTATAGCCTAGGAGATTGCTTGTTTTGTATTACTTGGGGTTTAGACTAATACTGCTATTTGTTAAATGCATGCTTTATAATGGTACGTGATTAGGATTATATACATGCTTGATTTAGCCTTACTTCATGTTCGTTGTTTGGTTGTGGGCTTAGGGTAGAATCATTTATTCGAACACGTATCTAATCTTGTAATATGTACGACTTGCATACACAAGGCTGTTAGTGGTGTTGGTAGAAACTGTTGGATTTGGTGTCTAAGCCCATAACTATATATGGTATGTACTTGACCCGATTGTAGCATGGTCCTTTTAGGTTGCCTTCACCAGTGCAATTTGATAGGATGGACTTTTGAGAATAAGATTATTGGTGATTTATTAATATATTATAAGTATAATATATTAATTGAGAAATCATATTATTTAATTAGTATTGGTCAAGAATTAATTTGTAATTAATTTTGTGATCAAAAGTGACTAATTAAATATAAGGGGTTGATTATGTAAATCATCCATTCTTATAGTGTGGGCCAAAGATCCATTAGGGTGGGCTAAGTGGTTCATGGATAGTCCATGGAGCTTTAACGCATGGAGCCTAAGGGATATGGAAGGTTATGGTGCATTAGGGTTTCATGGATGAAACACTAGCTTTGAGAAACACTATAAAAGAGTTCCCTTAGTGGTGAAATCGGCTAACACATATTCACAAGAGCATAGAACCGATTTTGAAGCTACAAGTCTTATTCTTTTAAGCCTCCTTTGCATATTGGTGTTTGTGACACATTAGAGGCACAAAACTTGAGGTGCTCAAGCTTCCAAGGTCAAGAACTACACAAGAGGTAAGTTATCTAACTAGTTGTTACTTTGAATTGTATTCTAGTTAAGTTATATGCTTTGGAAATTTGAAAATGCATGTATATGATGAATCAAAGAATCGAGTTTAAACGAATCAGAGTATGAAATCAATTAAGAGTGCGAGATTGAACACCAGATGTAAATATGATCTTGTTTCAGCTCTATTACGCTTTCGAATGTTTACAGAGAACAAAGACAGATCTGTAAAAACTCTTATCTAACTCTAGTAAATATCCCTATTTATAGGGAACCGAAAGCGTACAAAAAATATACTAAGGCATATACACTAAAGTTTCGAACAAAAAGTGCCTTAGTAAAATACATAACAAAACATTCGAAGAGACAAAAATACTATTCGACTTATTACAAAAATTCGACCCTTACAATCTCCCCCATTGTAATCAAAGTCGAACTACTTAATTTGGAAGAAGCTGGATGGAGTACAACATCACTCTTCGAATCTCCGTGTACCAGGAGATTATCTTCTTCAGTTCTTTCTTATCTCCTTCATTGTTCTTCTTACAATGATTCATACAAACATTTGAATTCGTATATTGAGACGTTGAATACCTTTCCACTTCGCATGCCTGGAATAAGAATCGTTTTGCTTTACCAGCCTTGCCTTTTCCTGCGAAGACCATCCCAAAAGGCTTTAAGCAAATTTCACCATCAGCATACTTCTTTAATTCTGCCTGAGTCTTCGTAGGAGCCATCGGAGCTTTAATTTCCATACCTTTAGCCGTAGCTAACTCCACATCTGTAAGAGCCAAGCACTCATAGTAATTTTCGATGAAAATCTTGATGTGAGCAACCCCAAGCTTGAATTCATCAGGTTCTGTGTTTTGAAGGTATGAAAATGATTTGTCTTTTAAAATTAATGCAACTTGTATAAGATCATACAAGTTCATTAATGGAAAATTTGCAACAGTAAATTCACAAATATTTCCATTTGCCCTGGCAACCACATACTTAAAATTTTGGACTGTGTTTTCGAATACCACATCCTTTTTCATACTGATCACTTTCTTGATTTTAATCAATGACCACACTTCCTCAGGGGCTTTTGCAAGAACAACATGAAAACGAATTTTCATGTGTGTACCTTCATTCTTTCCTTTAAAATTTCCTTCTGCTTTGAACTGAGGCATGATGAACATCATTTCGTTTATTGGAAAATCCAGCTGGCTTGCATCAGTATTCGTAACCAAATAGCTTTGTTTTGGTTTCTTCTCAAATGAATACATGTGATTAAATGCAACCTTGGCCTCAATTGTTTCGTAATTGTAGTGTTTGGATGGGTCACCTTTGTCCATTCCCTTCGGATCACCAGCACGCTGAGCCATAATGCTTTGAATCAACCTTAGTTTTTCAATTTCAGCTTCTGCTTCAGCCTTCTTTTCTTCTTTCGACTTTTCCACAACAATCCATTTCCCTTTATCTTTCACGGCTGAAGTATCAATTACTTCTTTTGGTTTCGAACCACTCTCACCAGTCTCTATAGATTTACCAATCACAATTTCTTTCGAAATAGGTCTTGTAATAGGTAACGTTGTAACGAGTGTTGAAGTAACCATCCCAACAGAAAGTATAACTGGCTTTGTTGTTGGGATCTTTGAAGAAAATACCTTTCCTACAACTTTCACATCTTCCTCACTCGCCTTCGATTCACCAGTTTTTCTTTCTCCCCCTTGCACCCCTGTGAAAACAGGTGGGGCATATGTTGTTGGAAGAAGGCTTGTAATGCGAAATATAGGAGCGAGTTGCTTGTTGAGAAGTGCTTCGAATTATATGAATTTTTGTGATAAAAATTCAGGAGTAATTAGGGAAGAAGAAACCGGCTTGACTAATAGATCTTTTAACTCCTTTAACAAAGTGATCACTTCCAAAAAGTTGGCACTTTCGAATGTTGAAAGTTGAGTAAGTTTTGGACTCAAATCTTCATACAATTTAACAAATCTTGTTACTGTGTCACAAATGATGTCAACTTTCTGATTCAGAGACACATAATCTTGTTGAGCATTTGCAATCTCTTTTTGCACATCTTCGCGAAGTTCACGAATTTGCAAATTGACATCCTCCCTTACTTTTTTCACTTCTTGAACAAAAAGAACATGCCTTTCCTTTGTGACAGTCTTCAATTCTTTCACATCACTGGTAAACTTCGAATTTTGAGAATTGATCCGAAGTTCATTATTTTTATCATTATGATCAACTTTCTCCAAAATTCGAGATTCAGAGTCTTTAATCATCCCCGATACTTTACTTATAATTCTGGCTTCGAACATTTTCAACAATGAATCAACCTCCAAACTTGAAACAGACGAACCACCCCCCAGATCAGCTTGAGATTGAATTATAGAATTCAACTTCTGATTCAGAATTTTAAATTGCTTCATGGTCATCAGCATATGATCTGGAAACGCCTCTTCGTCTTCATGAAACTCTAAATTCTCAGACATACCACCAAACCCCTCAATATTAGTTTTTGTTTCCATAAGAATGGTTTCTTGAACAGTTGAATTAGGTTTGGGTGTATCAGTAGATTGAGAAGAAAAAATAGAAGTGAATGGTTGATTGAGAATGTTTTCAAATGTAGGAGACTCAGTGGTTGATGAAATGGGAATAATGAACGGTGGTAAAGAAATAATACTTTCGAAAGGAGCAGAAGAAGATTGACCTTGAGCTTCATTCTTCGCATCTCCATCACCCATATTGACATTTGCATCCATATCAGATACGTTTGCAGGGATGCCTGAAGTTCGTACCTCCTCAGAAACTGATTTGTCAGCTGAATCTTCTGGTGGTATGACAATTGTCTGCTCAGGAGTCGAACTTTATACATGAAGAGTTGTCTCTGGTGTTTCTGGAATTCTTTCACCATCATCTTCTGTTGACTCAGTAGAAATCACGAGTTTTCGGGTCTTCTTCTTCTTCTTCTTTGACAAATGTTTTGTCAGATCCTCAGCCCTTCGTTTCTTGGACACCGGAGAAACAAGTGCTGGCACTTCTCTAATTAAAATACCCTGATGAGTGATTTGAGGTTTTCGAACCACTTTATATGTAAGAGACTTGCTTTTATGGGTTGACTTCATTTTGATTCTTCGAAACATACCAGTCTTCGAAGGAATGACTACATGCTCTTGTGTTTCTTCAATAATAGGCTCAATCAATTGAGTCTCAGCAACATACAATTCAACTGTTTGAGGCTTCTTCTTTAGAGATTTCGAAGATTTTAACTCTGTTTCAGTCTTCTTCGTCTTCTTGGATTTCTTATCATCTTTTCCCAATAGTATGCCAGTTTCGATTGTAGAATCAATGGTCTTCAAATATGCCACCAAGACAGAATTCGAAGAATCAACTCTTTTGAGCATTGCATCAGGAATACGAGCAACTGATGGAAAAACGTCAGCACTATCTGCGACATCCTTCGGATAGTGGTATGATTGAAAAACGGCTTTTGCTTCATCATTGGGTACCAAAATCCCTTCCTTGTTGTAAAAGTATTGCAAAATCAAACTCCAGTATCTTGCACACGAAATACCATGAATAGCATTCGTGTGTTCTACACCCTTTTGAAATTCCTTCCACAATTGTGTAGAATAATCAACTTGAAGATCATAATATATACGAGCAACCATTGCATAAACCTCCATTCTTCCTTTATCAAGACCAACTGTTCTCCCAGTTAAACATCTTAGAAAAATACCAAATAAGAAATTCCATAGTCGTGGAAAACCAGATTTCTTAAAATCACTGATCTTTGACAGTGGAGGTTGATATCCCATCTCATTAAACATATTGACAATTTGAGGGAATGTGAAAGCAACATATGGAGGTGAATTCGGAATTTCAAGAATTTGGCAAAAGAGTTTCTTGGATAGCCTGACCTTTTTGTCGTTCACCAGATGAAAAGTAATTGTATCAGAAGCTTTGTTGTAAGTAGCAGTTGATCCTGCTTGAGAAAGCCATGACATTGGAACAGAGAATGAACTGAACATCGCCTTAGACAAAACAGAGTTCTTCAAGGCAACGATTAGCATCTTCAATTCTTCAGGGTATTGAGAAACATCACCCTCCAAGTAATAGTTTGTTGCTTGAATCTTCATTATTGGTAATGAAGAGGCATCTTCAGTGGTATGAGAATCAAAAGGAACAGAAGTCGCCATTGTTAGGGTTTGAAGACTTTGATGATCAGATAATTTGGGAATTTGTTCTTTTTGATCGCGTAAACTGATAATGAACCATTGAATCCCCTTTTATATGTAACCCTAAAGTTTGAATTTGAAGCGGGATCTATATTTAATGATATCTGACGTGGCACCTTGAAAATCGGACCATTACTGCATAAAAGTAGCCATGCGTCAAAAAGTATCTGTCACATCACCTTGAAATCCGGACAGAATACCATACGTCATTAAGAACACAGCCTGTATTGTTATCCCCAAGAAGATTGTAACAGTCAGAACCCTTCGTATGGAAGCAAGGCTCTTTCGCTTTTGGGATGAAAAGCGAAGTCATATGCCAGATGTTTGAAATCATCAGCCTGAGTTGGTATTACTCAGAACCTCAAGGATTTCGTGAGTGCAGTGTTCCAAAGAATGTAGACGAGAAACAAATATAAGAAAATTTTGAGATATTGTGATGTCAAAATTTCAATTTGACACAAAAGCATATGAAATCCCGGGCAAAGATCGCTTCATTAATCATTAAGAAAAATGATCAACAGCTTGTGTGGGTTCTCGTGAATTACAATCGAATACTTGTTGATAAGTATCGAAGGGCTTCTTTTATAATGCTTTGTGGGTAGGCAAAAAAAAATTTCGTTACATATCATCCTAAACATAAGGTGAGAAATTGTAACAAAAATTACTTGTTTAACCAGTGTAGTCAGTGACAAGTGTGCTTTGAAAATTTTTTAAGTGACATCGACTTTCGAATGAAACTCACACGGAAATCATATTCAAGAAAAAAATTTGTGCTGGATCTTGTTGGGTAACAAACATCATGGGTTTCGAATGTTTGATCAAGACCACTCATTTGAAATGAATATGATTTGAAGTTTCAAATTTTGGTACTGAAACTAATGTTTCGTGAAAATCTAGAACATTGTTCCCCGTCAATTCCTTAAAAGTATATAGAAAATTAGGTTTCACTTTCATCACGGTCTCATGATGTCAGATCATAAACACAGATTTTTGATATGTCTAAGTCTCGATGGGTTTGATCCGAGACCTCTCGGACACATGTCTTCGTGTGTGATCGTGTAAGAACTTTATGGGTGAAAAAGATTGATGTAAGACACGAAAAGTACCTCTGTTATATTTGGACCAAACAGTAAACTCTTAACTAATTTTGAGAAGAGTCAGGTAGCTCAGAGACTAATGTGAATATAAGCCTGATTGGGAAGAAATTTTCGTATGAAGAATTTCATTATGGCTTTCGTACACACACATTGAGTCATTGGAGGCTTTGGACAACATGCAGCAGCATGCTTCTAGGGACAACTTAGCTAGTTCAAGTGATGAAAAATGTATTGATTTTACGAAAAAATGTACCTAACCCTAGAACTGCAAGCATAATCCACTTTATATCTCTATGATGTTCTGCAACAAAATAATAAAAAGAATTAAGAATTAAAATATTTTTGTTGTTTTGAATTTTTCGAAAATTAAATGACAAAACAAAAGAAAATCTTTTTGAATTTTTGATTTTTCGAAAATTGAATGACAAAACAAAAGAAAATCTTTTTGGATTTTGGATTTTTCGAAAATTGAATGACAAAACAAAAGAAAATCTTTTTGGATTTTTGATTTTTCGAAAATTGAATGACAAAACAAAAGAAAATCTTTGTGAATTTTTGATTTTTCGAAAATTGAAAATAAACTGTACTTGTTGCAAAAATACGAAATTTTATCATCCTTATAAGTGACAAATGTACGAATTCGAAGGGGTTGAAGCGTTGACTATGAACAGTAACCTCTGAATAAACCCTTAAAATAAGTGACAAATTTACGAATTCGAAGGGGTCGAAGCGTTGACTATGAACAGTAACCTCTGAATGTTGACGAATATTGCTTTGTCTTTCATTCAGCGCCTCTGAATCATTCCTGGTCATTCATCATTCGCCTATTTCACATGGAACAGAATTTCCATCGAACATTCCTAGTCCTTCTATAATTTTCACAAGGGATTTTTCATCTAAACGTTTCGTGAAAATATCAGCTAACTGGTCAGTTGTTTTTACGAAATATACTTCAATATTTCCATCCTCCACGTGATCCTTGATGAAATGATAACGAAGAGCTATATGTTTAGTTTTCGAATGCTGCATAGGATTATGACAAATTCTTATTGCACTTTGAGAATCACAATATAATGGAATCTTTTTCATATTAATTGCATAATCACGCAATTGGCTTTGAATCCATATAATTTGTGATGTACAAGCAGCAGCAGCAACATATTCTGCTTCAGCTGTTGAAATTGAGACATATGTTTGCTTTTTCGACTGCCAGCTCACCAATTTGCCATCGAGAAATTGACATCCACCACTTGTGCTTTTTCTATCAAGATTACATCCACCCAAGTCTGCATCCGAATAAGCTTGTACAAAGAACCCAGTTTTCGAAGGATACCACAATCCTAACGAAATTGTTCCTTTAAGATAACGAAATATATATTCTTCACAGCAGTGAGATGTGGTTCTTGTGGATTAGATTGATACCTTGCACAATTACACACAAAAAACATGAGATCAGGTCTACTTGCTGTAAGATAAAGTAATGAACCAATCGTGCTCCAATAAAGAGTTATGTCAACTGCAGGTTTATCTAACGAAGGTGTCAACTTTATGCCAGTTGCCATTGGAAGTCGTAACTTTGTGCTATTCGTCAATCCAAACTTTTGTAGCAGATTCTTCGTATATTTTTCTTGATTAATAAAAATTCCTTCACTGCTTTGACGAATATTCAATCCAAGAAAATTATTGATTTTTCCCATCATGCTCATTTCGAACTTACTTTTCATCAAATCTTCGAATTCTCTAGATAAAGCAGGGTCAGTTGAGCCAAAAATAATATCATCAACATAAATTTGAACAAGCATTAGATGATTCCCAACTTTCTTTCGAAATAATGTGGGGTCAACAGATCGTTGTTTAAATTTAGATTGTTTCAAAAATGAAGTAAGAGTTGCATACCATGCTCTTGGTGCCTGTTTCAAACCATAAACTGCCTTATCTAAAATATAAACATGATCTGGATATTCTTCGTTAATAAAACCTGGGGGTTGTTCCACGTAAACTGTTTCTTCAAGCTCTCCATTTAAAAATGCACATTTCACATCCATTTGATAAACATCAAAGTCTTTGTGAGCTGCATAAGCCAGAAATATACGAACTGCCTCGAGTCTTGGGACAGGGGCAAAACTTTCTTCATAGTCGATTCCTTCTTGTTGTGAATATCCTTTAGCAACAAGTCTGGCTTTGTTTCGAACAATATTTCCATCTTTATCGGTTTTATTTTTAAAAATCCATTTTATCCCGACAATCGAAACATTTTTAGGTTTAGGAATTAATCTCCAAACCTTGTTTCGTTCAAATTCAGACAATTCAGATTGCATTGCAACAACCCAATCTGAGTGTTCCATTGCAACCTTAACTATTTTTGGTTCAATTTTAGAGATGAAAACATTGAACATGCAAAATTCTTGCTGATTATTCAATACCTCATTCTTTGCACGAACTTGAGCTCTTGTTAAAACACCCTCTTGTGGATTCCCAATTACTTGATTCTTCGGATGATCTCTTGTCCATTTTTCCATTGGCGGATATGCTGGATCAAATTCGAAAGGTGCATCTTCGTATATATCATCATTCTCTGAACCTGCAATCGAACAAACATCATCAAAATTATTATTATTCTCATTGTTTTCTGAATGCTCCCCCTCAACACTATGCTCCCTCTCAACATCATGTTCCCCCTCAACATCACGCTCCCCCTCAACATTATGCTCCCTCTCAACATCATGCTCCCCCTCAACATCAGCATTCACTCTTCCATTCCCCCCTCCAAAGAATGCTCTTCCTCAACTAGAGTATTTCAATCCAATTGCTCCCCCTCCATTGGATTGTTTTGTATACTTTCGCCTTTCTCTGGAGAAGTTCATGTTGAATCATCAGTAAGCTTTGTTAGTTCAGAGATATGATTATCATTTGCATTTATTTCAGCATCAACAGCATGATCTGAAATTCCAAAAATTAAATCATAATCAATATCTATGGTTTGTGAAGATTCAGATTCATCTTGTATGTTTTTCAGAATAGGATGATTTTCAAACTGCGATGTAGTTTGTTTAATGTAGTAATCATCAAATGTAAGATTAAAAGTTTCTTCAACTTTTCGTGTTGTTTTGTTCAACACACGATATGCGACTAAATTATGCGAATATCCCAAGAAAATCCCTTCATCTGCTTTGCTTTTATTACTAGTTTCCAAGCTTTGACTGATATGTTCGAATCCTTAGAAGATGAACTGCCGTTTGATGAAGTATTCACATACTTCTCATATGCTTCATGAATTTGCTCCTTTGAAAATGTATTCGCCTGATACATCTTTCCTTTGCCTTCAAGCTAATGATCAATGTTCTTCCTTGAAGTCATTCCTTTTTCTCGTGAAATTTTCATAGTTTCTTACTTCGTTTGATTAGGAAAATTTGGCTTTTGAGGAACAAAATCAACTTTTGGATTTGTTATAAAAGATTGAGCATATGATGTATCAACTGTTGATTTAAAATGTTGACGTTGAAGAAATTTTTGATTTGGATTTGAGTTATTTGAACATTTTCTTGAAATATTAGTTTCTGAAACTTTCGAAAACCTTGGTTGTTTATTCACTTCAGACTTTGAATTATTTAATTCAGATGAATGTTGAGGTTTTGTTGAAAAAGAGGAATTTTTAGCTTTGAAAACATTTTTGGGTGATTGTGATTCAGACATCTTTTGAGACTCAACATTTTGCCAAAATTTTTACTTTCTTGCTTGTCTTTTTGAAATGTTGTTTTCCTTCGAAAATTTGTCAATTTGATCTTTGAATTCCCTGGAGTTTAGTTTGACAACTTTTTCATTTTCCTTTACAACTTGTTTTGAATTCTCTTTTTCAATTTTTGATTTTTCAACCCATTTTCTTTGTGGTTTTTGACGTTGAAACACGTACAAATTCTTTGTTAAGTTGTTTTCAACTGTGCTTTGATTTGCGAAAAAACCTTCATCAGTTGTTTTTGAATTATCCTCCTCAACTAATTTCTTTAATTCTAGTTTGATATTCTCAACATTTCCAGTTGTTACGAAAACTTGATTTGGAAAACTGACATCATCTGTACACTTGAAATTTGGATAAACCACAGTATTTGTTTCAAGGTAATGTTTACCTTTTTCAGTCATTACTTTTTCGAACTTCTGTGTATCACCATACACCTGATCAACCACTATTCGTGGAGTTTCTTCTTCCTTTGAATATTTCTTTTCCTTCGAAATTTTCTCTTCATTTTCATCATCGCTATCATCAGTTTGACTGTCTTTGATATCCACGAAGTTCATATCACAAACTTTCGAAGTTGAAGGTATATCAATTTCTTTCTCAACCATCAAATCCTTAACTTTTTCTTTTCCTTTAGATGTTGATGCAACATTAACAACAGACAACTGGGAACAATCAACATCCTCAAGTTCACTAATTTCACTGATATTGTCAGAATTATCTTCAATATCAGCAAAATTAGATTGAGAATCAGATGTTGAATTCTCAGTCTTTTTCAAAATTTGAATTTGTTCAGATTTAGTCAAAGTATCATTCACTATGTTAACTAATTCATTCGCATCAAGACATTCATCAATTTTGACAATTCCATATTTATATCTATCATCAGCAACTTTGTCAAAATCAGCAATAATTTGCTCACAATCATACAAAATATTATCTACCTTAGCTCTTTCGTATGCTAGAAAAGGTAGTAATTTTCTATGTTGCTCTTTACTTATTTCACATGAATGATGTAAATCAGTTAATTTTCCATAAAGTCTTTTAGCAGCATTACAATAAATGTTTCTTTGTGCTAGCAAAAGTTTAACATCACTTGATAAAGTATCCCTATCACACATAATATTTGTTATTTGTAATTCCAAACAATCAATTTTACTTATTTCATGTCTAATCGATTTTTGGTCTCTAACAACTCCATTGACAACTTGTTGGCCTCATTACTAGCAGACACAACAATTGAATCAAAATAAGTAACAGTCTCATCAAAAGATATTAGTTCAGAATCATAAGCATGTGTAGGAATATTAAAAGATTCGAGAATTTTACGTACCTTTGTTGTCATTGGGGATTTGTCTGCTGTCTTGGATACGAAGCATCGTCCTTTCACTTCGAATTCCTCGTCATCTGAGTCCTCCTCCATTTTCGCATATATTGCCCCATATGTTGGATTCCTCATTTCTTCATCGTCTGATCCGGATGACCAAATTTGATACGTTCCATCTTCATCCTCATGTTCACCTTTTGCAACCAATGACAAGTTTTTGGTTTTCGCACGTACCTCTTCAAGCTTCTCTACATAATACGCCTCATCTTTAACTTTATTCTTCCTCTCATCCTTCTTCCGAAGCATACAATCATTCGCAAGATGATTAGCTCCGTTGCAATAATGACAATCTATTCCAGCATCACCTTTCAGCTTTTTCTCGATCTTTCCTTCAGACATTTTCGAATCTTTCTTCTCAATTTTCTTTTTCTCCTCATCAACAGTTTTACTCACTGCACTTCCTTTTACCTCAGCAAGCTTAGTCTTCGGATTGAACGGCTTTTTAAAAAACTTCTTAACACCATTATTCGAGTAAAAAACAATTGCCTCATCATCCGAATTCATGATGAATACTTCTTCTTCCTCAGAATCACCATTTTCAGCTTCTTTCTCAGAAATTTTTTTTTCACAAGTGCCAATGGACCTCCCAAATTCAGCTTCGTCTCCTCAGCAATTTCATTTACCTCAGTTTCGTGTGTCTTCAACTGATTGTACAAATTTGATGTATCAAAACTTTGCTGATTCTTCACCATCATACTCACGCTCTCTCCATTCCTTTCGAAGACCCATCACAAAAATGAGATTGAATTCCATTGAAGTCCTGGTAATTCCATAGCGATTACAACGATAGATTAACTCGTTCAGTCGATCATAGTAAACTTCAATTGTTTCACCTTCTCTTTGTCTGAAATCTTTCAGCTCAACCAAACACTGTTTGACTGAATTGATTTACGTCTTCTCAGTTCCTTGAAATTTATCTTTCAGACTGTTCCAGATCTCCTTTGCAGTTGTACAACTTCTTACATAATTGTACACAACTGGAGGTAAAGCTCCTCGCAATTCCCTCATACACCTTTTCTCCAGTTTCTTCAGACGATCAGTTTGATTATCAAAACTAGAATTTGTAGAAGATGATCCAATTGCTTGAACAGTCACTGGAACATTGACATTACCAGCGATAGATGACCATAATTCTTCATCAAGACCATTCAGATAATCCAGCATACGATCAGCCCACTGATCATAGTATTCAGGGATTAGCATTGGAATTTTGGTTGATGATCCTAACAGATGAGAAAACGAGGTCATTGAATTGAGATTGAAACTCGCCATTGTTGTACGGAAGCTGATTTTGAAATTTTTTTAAGAAGATTTGGAAATTTGAAAACAAACTAGTTGAATCAAATCGAAATTGCTAGAAGAACACTTGATTCAACAATTCAAAATGCATAATCAAATCACAAACTAAAATCTAGACAAATTTTTCACAATCAAAAAGTGCGGAAACTTTCGAACCAAAAATTTGATTCAAAAACTTTTTGAATGGATGAAAATCACATCACAGATGTGATTCCTGCTTTGATACCAATTGATGAATCAAAGAATCGAGTTTAAACGAATCAGAGTATGAAATCAATTAAGAATGCGAGATTGAACACCAGATGTAAATATGATCTTGTTTCAGCTCTATTACGCTTTCGAATGTTTACGGAGAACAAAGACAGGTCTGTAAAAACTCTTATCTAACTCTAGTAAATATCCCTATTTATAGGGAACCGAAAGCGTACAAAAAATATACTAAGGCATATACACTAACGCTTCGAACAAAAAGTGCCTTAGTAAAATACATAACAAAACATTCGAATAGACAAAAATACAATTCGACTTATTACAACAATTCGACCCTTACAGTATAATTAGAGAAAACATACTTCCAAAGCATTTAGAGTTGCATGTGCACCATAGGAGTGTTATAGTGCTTAAAAACCAACAGTGGTATCAGAGCCTAGGATTGCTTTCTGTTATACTTGATGCACATTTGTTTTCAAAGCTGGAAAATCGATTTTTCTGCATTCGGACAGATGAACTCGCCGAGTCCACTTGGTAAGGCATCAACTCGGCGAGTCCAGTCATGTACTCGACGAGTTGGTGCTCGTGTGTGCAGAAAATTCGAGTTCTTGGCTAGAAATGGATAAAGTTATTACCACAAACTGTTTTGTAATCATAAAAACTATATTTTCTGAATTGGTAATGATTGTCTTCATCCATTTAAAAGGTAATTGTCAAATGTTTAGATAATAAAGTAATTATATGTAGTATTTGATATGAATTGTCTTGTTATAAGTTTGCTTAGATCAATAGGAAAAATTATGTGATGATTGTGTTTGATCAAAAAATTTGATCTAATTGAACTTGAAATGTTTTATTGTAACTTGTCCTCAGGTTATATGAAAAGTCACATTCATGGATATTAAAACTCATAATGGTTCGTAGGTTATGAATATGAAAGGCCTTGAAAAGTTTCAAAACTTGCCCTCAAGTTTTGGAATTTGTAAAGTCACATTAATAAGACATTTAATTCCAAAACCCTAGAGTTTTACAAGATTAAAATTTTACCCTTATACTATTATAACATTATAAGTTAATACTTATGTATATATATATAAGAAAAAAAAGTCAGTCTTACCGTTAGTAGGCCTCATTCACGAAGCCAGTCTATAAGGGGGGGGGGGGTATAAGGTTACTGCCTATAAAATGTCAGTTTAATGGGTGTCCATTCTCACCCACCGCTTCCTTGACTGGTGGAGGGTCGTTAGCCGAACGGGTAGGACGAGACATTAATTATCGTTAAAATTATAATGAAAGTATAAAGTAACTAAACCTATTATCAAATTCCCAATCTTAGTTACTTCAGGAAAAATGTGAATATGTGCTAATCCATGAAATTACACTTTGCACTTTTTTAAGTTGTTAGTGGAGCGTGTGTGGTTAACCGACACACTAATTTTGGGACTAGTAAAGAGTGGCAAAGGGTAGCTTAATGTTAATCATAGATCAATGGAGCGTGTGTGGTTAACCGGCACATTGGTTAGCTGATTTGTAACATTAAGAGTACCAAGTATATTTGCATGGTTATTCACACCTTGTTTGTGATCCTCGACATCCCACTCACAAACTTGAGATGGCACAATCGAGATTTAAACATGCCATTGAAAGTTCAATGAATCTCAAACGAATCTAGGAATTTCAAATCCAATTAAAACCTAATAAGTAATTTCGTTTTTCATGGTGGAAATTGGTAAACATCATTTACCTACCTTCAAATATTTTACAATTGGATTACGGCATACCTCTTCGCAATTGTAGACTATTATGTTGGATCCTAGCCTTAATATTTCATTTGGGTGATTTATTAACGATTCTCATCTAATCTAAACTTTTTTCCTTTTCTTTTACAGATGTTTATCCCAAACAATGCTTCAGGCTCAAACCCTTCAGGCTCTTTCTCCCTAATGAACTTAGTAGGGAGAACCATCTTTAATGGATCCAACTTCAATGATTGGATCAGAAACATTCCCATGGCCCTTCGATATGAGGACAAAGAATATATCCTAGACAAGGAGCTGAAGGAAATTGATGAGCAAACTGCTACTCCCGAACAAATTGAGGAGTATCAGGTTCATGACAGGGACGCAACAAAAGTGTCGTGTATAATGATAGCTACCCTGTCTGCTGAGCTACAAAAGTCCTATGAGGACTTCTGGCCCTATGAAATGCACCAAGATTTGATGGAAAGATACCATCAATCTGCTCGGAAGGAGAGGTATGAGATCATAGCCACCATGATCACCACTAAAATGAAGGATGGAGAGTCCATCACGGGCCACTTGCAGAAAATGCAAAGATATGTGGACCTCTTGCTAAAATTGAATGTCAACTTTGATGAAGAATTAGCTATTGATATTATTCTTCATTCCCTACCTCCTTGTTATGATCAGTTTCGTATGACCTATCATATTAACAAGGATGAGGTCACTCTTAGCAAGCTTCAGGGACTCCTCAGAACTGCTGAAAGCAACATGATAGGCAAATATGTTGCTACTACTCCTACTCCTACTGCTACTGCCACTGTCCTGGAAATTGGACATGGTAAGGGTAAAAATCTGAGAACAAGATCTTTACGCAGGGACAAGGTTTGAGAACTCAAACCTTGAGTGAATGCTTGAGATCAATGTCTGCTTAATAATGGATGTTCAAGTCGAGACTGGAAAGACCAGTCAAGTCTTAGATAATAAATTCAACAAATGATCAAGACATTAATTGAGAACAAGTAAATAGTGATCAAGGTAAAGTTAATAAATGAGGAACATGAAGAATGTTTTAAATGTGATAAGAGTAAATGCCAAAAATGAGTGAAAGATCCGTTGTTGACTTGTATTGAATGCTCCTATATATAGGAGAGAATGTTACAGTGAATTAACCCAAGTGTTTACATAGGACCGGACAAAAGATACAAGCCTGACATTCTGATTGTCCTAAATCAACTTTAGACTAAGTCCTATGAAACGTTACATCAAAATACAAGACAAAAGTAATAAATGCACAAGAGACAAAACAACTTCATTCCGGACAAGTAATGTTTCGGAGATGATAGTTTGGTCCGGATCAGCATGCATTCCGGACTTCAGGGTCAGCTCCGGAATGTGTTCCTCTTCAAAATGCTTCACTCCTTTTCTCCAGCTCCGGACAGGTTCCGGATCACATCTTCCTTCGAAACTAACAGCCTTCAGAATATGTACTTAGGATAGCTAGAGGTTCACTTTCAGGTTCCAACAATCTCCCCCTAAGTGAACTTAGCAATCCATCGAGCTTAGTTCATTTCTTCCTTTATGAAGGTGTATGCTCAGAACAACCATTCTCGCACTGCAATGTACCAAGTCAGTTGACTTACAAACTTTGCCTTAACCTGTTCCGGAGCATCAGACTTGGACGCCCGGGATATGAACTTCTGCAGAGCTTTGGTAGGAACCAGGTGTTTGTCAAGGACTCGGAAGAAGTCCTTCTTGTTGGTTCTTCTGGTGGTGTAGACAAACCCTAGAACCAGTTCTTCGATCGGACCATCTGCAAGAATTTCAGCTTCCGGAAGAACAAAGTCGATCTTTGCAACAAATTGTTCGGTTCCGTAGAGGTGAGCAAGTTCGTAATCACATCGGCAAAACTCAACAACATAGTCTTTGAGAAAGCTGAGAGCTGCGTGATAGGCACCCATACTGATGTCATCCTTTTGATTTTCTCTAAAGTAAGCAGCAACAGTACGGATGTCGTTCGGATTCATTGAAGGAAAATCCGCATCAGCAAAGTCTGTGGAGTTGGTTTGTTCCGGAGGAGATGGAAACGGAACAGAGGACAGTTCAGCTCAAATTTTACCAAGATTTTTCTTTCCAAAGCCATGAACTTTGGAGATCCTCTTTCTTGTCCATACCTCCTTGAAGGGTTGAGCATTCTTGGCGTAAAAGGTTTTGAGCTTTTCACGTTCGGTCCGGATGATCACTTCCGGATTATCGTTTGGGTGGAGCGGAGCAAACTTCGTATAGAATTTGCTGAAAGGAAAGAGAGGAAGATCCAGTTGATCAGTGTCATTTGAAGGAAGATCATAGTACAGAGTTGGGATGATATCCTTGGCTTGAAGGATGCCTTCTCGACACAGAGGAGAAATGCCACGCATCGGATCGGGATGATCTTTTAACGCTTGAATCAGGATGCTATCCTCCAGTGCCTTGTGAATTTCTTCCTCAGATCATCCAAATTTTTGTTTAAGGGGAGGTCCGGAGTGAAAGGCTTGTTGTCCGGAAGTCATCGGTTTCTTCCCTTTGTCTCTCTGAAGAGCATCAATGACCATTTTCATGTTCTCGTCAATGACGAATTCCGGAGTAGGAGTTGGAAGCGGTTCTTCCAGAATTTCATCTGGAGTACGGAGAGGAGAGCCTTGATCAATTGGGGCTATTTTTGGTTCCGGAATGGGACTAGGAGGCAGCATGGAGGGAGTGGCTCGGAAAGCTTCAGCTGTGAGGAAAGATTTTGCCTTAGCCATTTTGACAGCCATTTCAAAGGCGTCCGAAAGAGAGGATGGTCAGGAGACAGCGGACCAGATTCTCTTCTATTCTTCTGATAGAACCTTCGGAGCAGTCAGCTTTGGAGCTTGAAGACCAAGAATCCCTTTGGGAGTTTCATCCGGGATGTAAATTTCATAATCTTCATCTCCTTCGTTTCCATCTGTAATTCCCAGGATTCCGGAGACAAATTAGACATATTCTTCTTCGGAATCGAGGTCCTCATCCTGGAGTGTGAATTCCGAGGCTAGCTTCCATCTCCTGCATGGGCCTTCTCCCCCTCTTGCGTTGGTGACCCTGGAAACCGGTGCAAGCGATAAGTCCTCCTTGATATCATCAAGTTTGGAGAACACCTTCTGAAGACCGGTGGAGAGTTGAAGAGTAAGAGTGTCATAGGCTTCAGAAGTGGGAGCTTGTTCGGATAGATGCTTGAATGTGTTGCTAAGGATTTCAATCATCTCATCAAATTTCCTGTTCGGAACATCCACAATGTTCCAAGTTGAGCGCAGGAGTTTGATGAGGAATTGTTTATGATCAGATTCATCTCATCCTTCTTCCGGATCTCCTTCTCCAATCGTTGAATTTGTTTCTCATGACGAACATGAGTCTGCTTGATTAGGTCATTGGTAGCAGACACAAGATCGTCATGAACCTTGAGCATGGAAGAGATGGTGTTGAGATAATTGTCGACAAGAGCATCATACTTGGAATCAAGTTGCTCAACAGTTTGTTTCAGCCAGATGGAAATCAGCTGGTCAAGTTGAGCTTCTCTCTCTGCTATGAATGGTCCGGACTGTTGGGAGAGAGACTGAAGGATGGCATCAAGTTTTGAATCAAGTCTGGAGACTTTTTCATCCAGTTTCGAATTCAGCTCTGTTAGGGAAGTCTCTACTGATGACACTTTAGCCATAGTGTCTGAGACATTGGTGCGGGTCTCCAGTAGGGCAAATGGGTCAACATGTTCACCAGCGGAGGATTCAGAATCGGAATCTGAGTGTTGCGGAGGAGGTTGGTGAGCATCCGGATTGGAGGAGGGACCCGGTTTGGCAGCATCATCGTCTTCTTGAAGATTTGAGTTGGAGCCTTCGTCCGGAGTGGAAGTGGAGGAGGTTCCGAAGTCAAAGGTAGACTTGGATACGGATGCTTTGGATTGATAGTGAATGGAGGTCATGAGGTGGGCATCCGGAACTGTTGTTTCTTCTTCCTCCAACATAACTTCTTCTGAGATTTCTTCTTCCGGATCAGTATGGAAGATGCTTTGATGAATGACGATTGGGGGTAGTTTCGAAGTGAGTTCTTTGATGGCGTCATCGTCAGAGGGATGGACATAGGGCATATTGCTTTGGATAGCCCGGTTCCTCATAGAGATGAGAGTGGATTCAACTTGAGCACGAGTCA
Source organism: Lactuca virosa (assembly GCF_052849685.1). Classification (NCBI taxonomy): domain Eukaryota; kingdom Viridiplantae; phylum Streptophyta; class Magnoliopsida; order Asterales; family Asteraceae; genus Lactuca; species Lactuca virosa. Next base: position 233,418,021 of record NC_136432.1, on the reverse strand, counting down.
GGTCCGGATGCCTTGATGCAGCCATGTTCACATAATCTTCCCACAAAGGATCATTAGAACCTGGTCGTCCTGTACGCCTTCCGGGTATCAGACCAGTTGTGGCATCGGAAGTTGGAGAGACTGCTCCTCCTTCCGGATGCTTGGGTTCCGGAACAATGGTTCCGGAGTGTGTGCGTGTGGAAGAAATAATGGGATTATCAAATGTGACACGTGGGTGTGTTCCAGGGGGCTGCAAGGAACTTTGTTCAACACTGACATCACCCTTTTGGGAGGGTGAGGGTGGAATATGTGTAGACTCCCTGTGAGTGTGTGCTTGTGATGATGAAACATTGAGGGGTACCTCAGATGAGTGGGCAGGAGGGGTGTGCGGACGGCCAGAATCAGCCGGAATGTCATGGGTGCCCTCCTGTTCAGAGGGGACACTGACTTTGGATTTCTTTTTGGCCTTAGGTTTGGTGGGTGAGGCCTTTCGTTTGGCTGGTTGCTTAACTTTGGGTCCAGACTTAGTGTGAGTGGCCTCTTCCGGAGTAGGCTCAACTGAGACCGGGGCAGGCTGTGTTGGGTCGAACACAACCGAGGTCTCAAGATGGTGTTTCAAAAAGGGAGATCCGGAAGGAATGAGGGCCAACATATTGTCCGGAAGACGTCTGACCGGACCAAAAGATGATTGGTCCGGAATTCTGTAAATCTTAACAAGTTTGAAAGATACACATACCTCCGGAGGAATGGTGCTCACCGGAATGGGGACATTAAGTTCCTTGAAGATCTGTTCAACTGTCAGGGCCCAAAATCTAGGGCTTGAAATCTCGTTCGGTTTCCTCTTGATGGCAAACTTGCAAAAGTCTTGCCATAAAACTTCCGGAAGGTTGTCAGCATTGTTGCGTCCGGAATAGATGCTGAATACCACATTCAGCCAGTCTTTGCTTAAGGTATCAGTACCGTCGTGCTTTCCCGATAGTCCACGGATGATAAAATGCATAAGGACGGTCCAGAGCCCTAAAACTGCAGTTTTCTTAAAATCCTTTGCCCTATAGTCTTGATTGTACCCGATGAAGTTGAGAAACGTCTGGAACTCTTCAGCAGTTGGTTCCACCACTTTGAAACCAGCAGGGATTGGTCAAATTCCAATGGCCTTGAGAAAGGTTGCTTTGTAGACGGGAATGGTGTGATCATCGATAATGGAGGCTAACAGAACATCATCTTCAAGTTTAATGCTAGTGAATGCACGATGAAGATGAGAAAGAGGGAGTGGAGGATCAGGGATTTTGGTAAGTGGAATGGAGAGAGGATGATGAGCAAGGAACTCAATCATTATTCTGATTGATTCGTCGTTGTCAAGTGGATTCAAAGAGAACAGCTGGGTAGTATCCCTAAGAAAGGGTTCTTGATCTGCAGATGATGATGATCCCTTCGATCATTTGGATGATTTCTTCCTGGCAATGGATTTCTTGGGAGTTGGAGCAGTTGAAGCCTGGTTCTTGGAGGACTCCATTGATGAAGATGAAGAAGGCTTGAAGAACACGAAGAACTGTGAGGGTTTTTGGGAGGTTTGAGAATTGAGAGATCGTACAGAGGTAAAGGTAAATGTGAAAAAGTATTTATAGGTAGGGAAAGACGGGTCGGGTCGAAAAAGGTAATGATGAGGATCCGAGATCCATCGGGTCACATTTAATGTTGGGAAATTGAGATTAGACAAGTGAGGTGAAAGGGCAAGGCAATTGGTCTAAAAGAGGGGAATGTAACCGTCAATTTGTTTTCCATTTTAGACGGCGGGCAATCGTGTCACGTAAATCGAGGAAGATTGGATAAGGATCTACCTAAAAAGTAACCGTTGAGAAAAACCGTTTCACCTTATTACCTCTTGGTATTCCGGATGAATTGTTCCGGACAGTGCATGATCCGGAGGATAGAAGGAATGTTCCGGAATATATATGATAAAAAGGGTTTCCGGAACAAATTTGAAATTCTGGAGAAAATTATGAAAATTCCAGAGCATTTTTTAGAATTCCGGAGCACTTTGAATTTCCGGAGCAAATTTGAAATTCCAGAGCAAATTTTGAAAATTCCGGAGTAAGTTTTGAAAATTCCGGAGCAAGTTTAAAATTCCGGAGCTGATTTTGAAAATTCCGGAGCACTTGGAAATTCCTGAGCAAATTGAGATTCCGGAGCAAATTTTGAAAATTTCGGAGCAAGTTTAAAATTCCGGAGCAGATTTTGAAAATTCCGGAGCACTTGGAAATTCTGGAGCAAATTGAGATTCCGGAGCAAATTTTAAAAATTCCGGAGCACTTTTGAAAATTCCGGAGCAGAGCTCCTTATCCGGAGTGGATTTCCGGAATAAGTTCCGAAATGGTGATCCGGATGATGGTCGATCTTGATAGTCGTGAAAAAGAGAATAAACTGTACAACTTAGAAATCTCAAGGGATAATTAGTAAAAAAGACAAGTAAAAGGATCCTATGCATTTAGAGGGAAAATAGTTCTGAAGCAAAAATAAATGAGTTCGGAGCATATTTTTCTTCTGAATACTTCTATCAAAGAGAACATGTCTCCTGAAAGAATTGAGGATCAGGCATCATCATACCCATTTTGTTCAGAAAACCTTTAAATTTGGTTTCGTCTAATGCCTTAGTAAAGACATCAGCAATTTCATCGTCAGATGGAACAAAAATAAGTTCGATGTTACCATTTAGAACATGATCTTTAATAAAGTGGTACCGAATGTCAATGTGCTTCGTCATGGAGTGCTAAATTGGATTGTGTGAGATTGCAATGGAACTTTGAGAATCACAGTAGATAGGAATGCGTTGAAATCGGTAACCATAATCCAAGAGTTGAGATTTCATCCAGAGAACTTGAGAGGTGCAGCTAGCAGCTGCAATGTATTCAGCTTCAGCTGTAGAGAGAGCAATGCAGTTCTGTTTCTTGGATGACCACCTGACCAAACGACCACCTAGGAATTGACATCCTCCCGATGTACTTTTCCTATCGAGTTGGAGACCACCATAGTTCGAATCAGGGTAAGCTTGCAGAAGGAAACTTTCATTTGCTGGATACCAGATTCCGAGGTTCTTTGTACCTTTGAGGTATCGGAATATTTGTTTCACAGCCAAAAGATGAGACACCTTCGGATTCACTTGAAATCTGGCACATAAGCATGTTGAGAACATTATGTACGGGCGACTTGCAGTGAGATAGAGTAAGGATCCAATCATTCCACGATACTTCTTTTCATCTACTGAAACACCCGAAGGGTCGGCAAAGATTTTGTGACCGAAGCCCATAGGTACCTTGGCTGAGGCACAGGTGTCCATAGAGTATTTCTTGAGAAGCTCAGAAATGTACTTTTCTTGGTGAATGAAAATACCCTTGTTAGTCTGTTTGACTTGAAGGCCAAGAAAGAAGCTTAATTCTCGATTCATGCTCATTTGGAAACGACTAACCATAAGTTTGGCAAAATCAGCAACCATAGATGAATCCGTACATCCAAAAATGATGTCGTCCACATAAATTTGTACCAACATGAGATGCTTTCCATTTGATCTTCGAAATAGAGTGGGATCAAGTATACCTCTTTGAAAACCTAAGCTCTTGAGAAAATCGGTGAGTGTCTCGTACCAAGCCCGAGGAGCTTGCTTGAGTCCGTAGAAAGCCTTTCGGAGTTTATAACAGTAGTTCGGAAAGGAAATATTAATAAATCCGGGGGGCTGTTGAAGGTATACTTCAGTGTCTTCACCATTAAGAAAAGCACTCTTAACATCCATTTGATAAACTTTGAAGCCTTTGTGGGCTGCATAAGCAACAAAGATTTTGATAGCTTCAAGTCGTGCAACAGGAGCAAATGTCTCGTCGTAGTCAAGACCTTCAATTTGAGTGAAACCTTTAGCTACCAATCTTGCCTTATTTCAGATGATAACTCCTGCATCGTCTAGCTTGTTGCAAAATACCCATCTTGCACCAACAAAAGGGTGATGTTGAGGAGGAGGCACGAGAGTCCAAACTTCATTTCGGTCAAATTCTGCCAGTTCTTCTTGCATGGCTGTAATCCAATCAACATGCTCTAATGCTTCCTTGATGGATTTGGGTTCAACCATGGATATGAATGCTCAAAAATGGCATTCATTTTGGATGTTGGGAGCTGAGCGAGTCTGTACACCAACATTCAGATTGCCTATCACTTGGTTTGGAGGATGATCCTTCATCCAAACATGCAATCGAGGGAGTTTTTGAGCAGCCGAAGATCCTACATCAACAGTAGAATTGATTTGCTCCCCCTGAATGATTTGAATATTGGGATGATGCTCCCCCTGAACTTCTGAACCGGAGAGGTTGACATCATCATCAGAAGGAAACTCAAATAAATTTTCGTTTTCATCAATGTTGAGAGGATTTGAGTCATCGAAATCAGCAACTGCATCTTAGAAGCCATCCACATTTGATTCAAGAGATGGATTTGCATTATTCTCCCCGTCAATCTGAGAAGGTTGAAACGGTTCGGAATCAAATGGAGGTAGGCTCGGAAGTGGATCGGAGAGGTTGTGAGAAACTGGGGCTTCCGAAGGAGGAATTGGAATCAGAGATGGTCGTGCTCGAGATTCGGAATCAAGAGCTGTTTCAGAAGGACCAAAGAGGGTTACAAAGCCAACCTCGAGAATGGTTTGAGGGTTCGGACATCCTGGCGGAGGAGCATCAGACTCCATGATGTGAGTTGTGATGTGAGTGGGGCCAGAATTCCGAACAAAGTTGTCATCAAAGGTAATATCAAAGCTTTCTTCCAGAACATGAGTTCTTCGGTTGAGAACTCTGTAAGCCTTGGATTTGGAAGAGTACCCTAGAAAGATAGCTTCATCAGCTTTAGGTTGGAACTTTGTAAGCTGATCACGGTTGTTTTTGATGAAGCATCTGCATCCGAAGACATGTAGGAACGAGATCGTTGGCTTTCGACCATTCATTGCTTCGTATGGTGTCATGTTGAGCCGTCGATTGATAATACTTCGATTTTGAGTAAAGCAAGCAGTGGAAACAGCTTCAGCCCAAAGATAGAGTGGAAGGTTTGCATAGTTCAGCATGGATCGAGCGGCTACAACGAGTGTTCTATTACGTCTTTCAACTACACCATTTTGTTGTGGAGTGTAGGGAGCTGAGAAGTTGTGATCGGTTCCTTTTTCTGTGAGGAACTTCTCAATGGTGGAATTAACAAATTCCAAACCATTATCACTTCGGATTCTTCTGACCGGGAGTTTGATAAGAACTTCTATTCCTTTCATAAAATTGAAGAAGCTCAGAGGCTGTTTCGGATTTCAGCCTTAGGAAGAAGACCCAGGTGAACCTTGTAAAGTCATCAACAATCACAAGAATGTATTTCTTATGATGAAGACTTTCTACAGTGGATGGTCCACAAAGATCAATGTGTAGATGTTCCAATGGATCTGAAATGGATTTTTCGATGATAACAGGATGACCCTTCTTTGATTGCTTACCACACTCACATGCAGCACATAAATGATCATTTTCGAACTTGAGAAGAGGTAAACCTCTTACCATTTCACCTGATACAAGATCATTCATGTACCGAAAGTTCAGATGTGCGAGCCTTCGGTACCATAACCAACTGACGTCAGGAACAACTTTGGAGAGAAGGCAGAGTTGTGGTTTGCCAATGATCATATTGATGTCAACTGGGTACATGTTTTTGTTGCGAAGAGACTTTATCAGACATTCTTTTCGGTCTTCAGTCATCACATACCTATATTTTTGCCAAAATTCCACACGTCGGCTTGAGTCAGTGAGCTGAGCAACACTTATCAAATTATGTTTCAAGTCAGCTACATAAGCAACATGTGAAACAGAGAAGTTTCCATTGGTGAGAGTTCCATAACCACATATTTGAGAATTAGAGTTGTTGCCATACGTCACGTAACCAGAATTTGGAGAAAGCTTTAAATCGCGTAGAAAATCCTTCTTCCCCGTCATGTGCATGGAGCAAGCACTATCAATATACCATATTGTTTCTTGCTCCAAAACACAAAGTGCCTGCAAAATTAGTGAACAATGGAGCTTTTAGGCTCTGAGTTAGACTTTGGGACGTAGGCATGGACTTTGAACTTTGATTGTGACTTAGGAACAACTATGTGTTTCTTGGTGAGATGACTTGAGTTCTTTGGAAACAGACAGAATGCTAAAGTTTTTTCATCTATCCAGTAGTCAAATTCAACTACTTGTGGGTTCGGAGCTGCCTTCTTCGGAACATTGGTATCCGAAGGATTGACAATTTTTGTTATCTCCGAGACAGTTGTTTTGTTAACAGAGGTTTTGATTTTCCACAAAAGATTTTTTTTTGAAGATTTTGAAACAGTGGTTTTTGAACTTGTGGATTTGTTTGATGACAGATGAACTTGTCGGTTTAAAAATTGTGCCATCAGATTTTCCAATAAAGACAGATGAAACATTTTGAGGTGTCGGCAAAGTGTTTCGGATGGTTTTGACATTGACATTAACATGAGCTTGAGGTGATTTGGAGTTAAGGACTTCCTTTGGTTCCGAACGAACAGGAGGTTCGGAAGGTCTTTTTAGGATCCTTGTGGGAACAAATGAATTTTGACTATGGTTTTGACATAAGGACTTCCTTGTGTTGTTCCGAGATGAGTTTGGTTTAGAGTTAGCAAGGAACCTGGAATTTTGTCTAGTCTTAACTTCCTTTTTGTAAGCATTTCTAGTTTCTACCTTGGGATCTACAACATCTTTTCTATTCAACATTGGTTTTCTCTTAGGATGAGGAAAGGATCCAGAAGTTTTTCCATTGGATGGATTTGTAAACTTAGGAGTAATGGGAACCAATTTGGTTTTTGAAAGAACTATGGAGTCCGATTAACATGAATCAGAGGACACATTGCATGAGACTTCAACTTTATCATCTAAAGATGCCCATACAAATTCCGAGGCATTGACTTCAGTTGTTTCCGGAATAATTTCCTCAATCACATAGTTGTTGACGTGATTGCTTTTAGGAACATAGTCTACACAATTTGGAAGACTGTAATGATATTTCGTGGTCCGATTCAGGTCGAGGTTTATCAAAGGCGGAAGAGGCGTGGAATCAGGACATTTGACAACTATTGGTTGGAACTCAGGAATTAGGGACTCAAAAGATCTTTTAGCCTCCGGAAGGGGTGACAATGGAAAAACAGGGGTGTCCGAATGTTTAATGTTCGGAACCTCTCCGATGAATGTCATATTTTGCAATTCCTTCAGGGGACTGACAATTGGTTTCGGAAACTCGCGTTCGAGACCAGGAGCTTTGGACCATGGATGACGAAAATTATAAGTCATCCGAATGTCAGCTTCAAGCATGTCAACAGAGTTATGCAAAGCATCTATTTTGGCATTGAGACGTTTGTTATCAGAAAGCAAAATATTTCGTTCAGAGTAAGTGATTTCACATTTATCTTTCATAATGATACATTCATCTTTTGACATTACAAGTTCATGCTCTAGGGACTCGATTTTCAATTTCTTATCCTTAAAACGTAATCTAAGACGACTTAGTTCACAGTCTTTCTTCTCACTGGCTTCTATGGCAGACTCATAGGCTTTATAGATGGTGTTCATATCTGTTTGGATCTGGGTCAGATAAGGTTCACATAAAGTCAAATCAAAATTATTATCAGAGATCATGGGTTTTACCTGCTGAACAATGCTTTGACCTGGTGGATCGTTAGTGGCCATGTAGCAGTAGTGAGGTTCAGCAACATCATCTTCATCTTCGGATCCAGAAGACCAATAACCTTCATCACATTCAACCGTTTGTCTTGCCATCAAACACATGTTTCTTCCAGTCACTAAATCATCATAATCTCCGGATGACCAATATCCTTCGACATCTCTTGAAACAGTAGTGACAAATGCTTTCTCACTTTCAGCCATTTCTTGTGCTTTTCGGACATAATAAGCTGAGTCTTTGACTTTTGGTTTTTGTGGACCACATTTATGACACAAGATCTTTGGTTTGTCTGATTTGGAATTTTGAGAAGATTTCGGGGCTGAGTTTGGTTTAGTGAGGTTAGGCTTGTATGCAGAAGGATTTTTCGGAGGTGTGTTTTTGGTTCCGAAGTAGAGTATGGTTGAGGATGGTTTTGTTGAGGAGCGCTGAATCTGTTTTGGTATGGTTTGTAAGAGGGATTGAAAGGTTGTTTGTATTTCATTGAGAGTAAGGCAAACTCTTGTTGGAAACGGAGTTCAGAATCCAAGGTTTCGGAATCATCGTCAGGATAGATGTGTGTGGGTAAAGAAGTTAGTGATGACTGAGTCAAAGGAACAGTAGGTTTGTAAGGTTCCGGAGCAGGTGGGTTCGGAATGGTTGATTCAAAAGAACTGACTAGAGCAAGTGGTCCTCCGGAAAGTTCTCTTGTGGTTTGAGCAACGTTTAAATCATGTCGTTGAAGCTCATCAAAAAGTTGATAGAGTTTCAATTTTTTTAAGGAACCATTACTTTGAAGACAAGACTTTACATTTCCCCATCCTTTACGAAGACTGTTAATGAACTTGAGATTATACTCAAGAGGAGTTCGAACAATCCCATGAGCAGTCATGTTGTTGACAACGATTCGATATCGGTTGGAGGCTGAAGCTACAGATTCACCTGGAGTAGTAGTGAAGGTGTCAAAGTCATTGACAACCGAGGTGAGGCGTTTGTCCTTCATATTTTCGGAACCTTCAATTGGATCCTGAAGAGTGTCCCAAATTTCTTTGGCTGATTTGCATAGCTTTGTGTGCTCAAAGATTGATGGAGGAACACCAAACACCATTTCCGAGAAGGCAACTTGATCAGCATGCAGCTTTTCAATATCATCAGCAGTTAGAGGGGATGGACGAACTTCATTCTCTCGCATGAGCTGAGCAGCTGCATCTCTTACAACTGTTCTTACAGGAACATGAGGGCCTTCTTTGATGGATCTCCAGATTTGTTCACCTTTCTCTTTGGCTAGTAAAAACCTTTCCATTCTAACTTTCCAATGATCATATTCTTCCACAACTAGCAATGGGGCACGTGTAGGGCCACCCACGCTATTTGCGATTTGCATTGAAATCATTTGTTGAGGATTTGAAGCAGCCATTGAAGTCAAGATATCTTCAAGCTTAAGTGGTATATAGAAGAACTTTTATCCTTAACACAAAAATGGTTGAAATACCAAAGTAAATTCAAACAAACTATAATATGATCTTATGGATTGAAAGGACAACCACTCGAGCTCTGATACCAATTGTGAGAACAAGATCTTTGCGCAGGGACAAGGTTTAAGAACTCAAACCTTGATTGAATGCTTGAGATCAATGTCTGCTTAATAATGGATGTTCAAGTCGAGACTAGAAAGACCAGTCAAGTCTTAGATAATAAATTCAACAAATGATCAAGACATTAATTGAGAACAAGTAAATAGTGATCAAGGTAAAGTTAATAAATGAGGAACATGAAGAATGTTTTAAATGTGATAAGAGTAAATGCCAAAAATGAGTGAAAGATCCGTTGTTGACTTGTATTGAATGCTCCTATATATAAGAGAGAATGTTACAATGAATTAACCCAAGTGTTTACATAGGACCGGACAAAAGATACAAGTCTGACATTCTGATTGTCCTAAATCAACTTTAGACTAAGTCCTATGAAACGTTACATCAAAATACAAGACAAAAGTAATAAATGCACAAGAGACAAAACAACTTCATTTCGGACAAGTAATGTTCCGGAGATGAAAGTTTGGTCCGGATCAGCATGCATTCCGGACTTCAGGATCATCTCCGGAATGTGTTCCTCTTCAAAATGCTTCATTCCTTTTCTCCAGCTCCGGACAGGTTCCGGATCACATCTTCCTTAGGAACTAACAGCCTTCAGAATATGTACTTAGGATTGCTAGAGGTTCACTTTCAGGTTCCAACAAAAAAGAGGAAGGCTCCTTCCAACGGAAAATCCTGGGATGGATCTTATTCTAGCGGAACCAAAGTTGGTTCTGTTGTGCCCTCTACCAATCCAAAGGAAGAAGAGTGCTTCCATTGCCATGAAAATGGGCACTGGAAGCGAAGCTGCCCAAAGTACTTGCAGGATATTAAGGATGGGAAAATCAAGCCCTCTTTTGCAGGTATTTACACTATTCATTCTAATGATTCATCACATGCTAATTCTTGGGTCCTTGATACAGGTTGTGGTATTCACATTTGTTGTGATTTGTCGGGACTAAAAAGAAGTAGGGATGTGGAGCATGGGAAGATAAACTTAATCATGGGAAATAGCAAAGTGTTTCCTGTTACCAAGATTGGAGTTTATTCTTTATTGATTAGTAATGGTTTAAATTTAGATTTGAATAATTGTTGTTTCTCGGCCGATATGGCGAGAAACATTATTTCCTTTCACTGTTTGTATAAACAAGGTTTTACCTTTGCTTTTCATAATAATAATAATGGTGGTATTTATGCTTATTATAAAGGTGTCTTTTATTTTGAAGCTTTAACTTACAACGGTGTGTATGAAACTTTGAATGTTGTAGATAACCTAGGAAATAATGTGTTACACATTGATTCATCCAATGATTTGGATAAAGCATGCTTATGGCATTGTCTTCTTGGACATGTCAACAAGAAGCGCATAGGCCAACTCCAAAAGGTTGGAGTATTGGAATCATTCGACTTGAAATCGGATGATGCTTGCGAATCTTGTTTACTTGGAAAGATGACTAAGTCAAACTTTACTGGTACTTGTGATGATTATAGTAGGTATGGCTATATCTACTTAATCAAGCATAAGTCAGAAATCTTTGAAAAGTTCAAAGACTTTCAGGCAGAATTGGAGAATTAATTGGGCAGGAAGATCAACGTACCCCGATCCGATCAAGGAGGAGAGTATCTTAGTATCGAGGTCCACGGCTATCTTAAGGAATGTGGAATTGTTTCACAATTGACACCTCCTAGGACACCACAGCTGAATGGTGTGGCTGAGAGGCGCAATCGAACCTTGTTGGACATGGTTTATTCTATGACGAGTCGAGCGTCGTTACCAATCTCATTTTGGGGGTATGCCTTAGAGACTTCCGCCCATATTCTTAATCTAGTCCCCACCAAAAAGGTTGCCAAAACACCTTACGAGGTGTGGACTGGGAAGGTTCCCACTTTAGACCACATCAAATTTTGGGGTTGCGAGGCTTTTGTGAGGCGCGAGACTCACGACAAGCTCGAACGTCGGAGTGAGCGATGTATTTTCATCGACTAGCCACAGAAATCCTTTGGATATCTCTTCTATCGACCAAGTGACAATGTTGTCTTCGTCGCGAGAAGAGGGTTCTTTCGTGAGAGAGAGCTTATATGCCAAGGGGACAGTGGTAGGCAAATTGACCTTGAAGAACTTCAAGAGTCAAGCGGTGAAGGAACCTCAAACACTAGCAATCAACCTAAGGAGGAAACTCCTGTTGAACCTATTCATGAATTTGTACCGCTGAGGCGTTCCACCAGAGTTAGGACTGCACCTGAGTTTTATTATGGTTTCCATATTACTACAGAAGGTGATACATTCATCAGTGATAGTACATTGGTGAATTTAGATGAGCCTAATAACTACAAGGAAGCCATTACAGGCCCTGAGTCGGCTAAATGGAAAGAGGCTATGGATAGCGAGATTCAGTCCATGTGTGACAATCAAGTTTGGAACTTGGTTGACAACGAACCAGGTAGAAAGACAGTCGGGTGCAAATGGATCTTCAAGAAGAAGACCGACATGGATGGAAAAATACACACATATAAGGCACGACTGGTTGCAAAGGGCTTTACTCAAACTCAGGGAGTTGACTAGGATGAGACCTTTTCACCAGTAGCGAAGATTAAATCTATAAGGGTTATGTTGGCCATAGCTGCATTTCATGACTATGAAATATGGCAAATGGATGTTAAAACCGCTTTCCTTAATGGAAAGTTGGCTGGAGATGTTTACATGAGTCATCCAGAGGGTTTTGTCAATGCAAGATACCCTAATAGAGTGTGTAAGCTTGAGAAATCCATATATGGATTGAAACAAGCATCTCGCAGTTGGAATCTTTTTTTCAATGAGAAAGTCAAAGAGTTTGGATTTTCGAGAAGCGATGATGAGTCATGTGTCTATGTCAAGGCTAGTGGGAGTATAGTTAGCTTTCTCGTGTTGTATGTGGATGACATACTGCTCATAGGAAATGACATCCCGACCTTGCAGGAGGTTAAGTCCTACTTGGGAATTCTTTTGATATGAAGGACCTTGGAGAAGCTACCTATATCCTAGGGATAAGGATTTTGAGAGACAGGAGTAAGAGACTGATAGGGCTTAGTCAAATTACCTACTTGGACAAGGTGCCGAAGCGTTTCAGCATGGAGAATTCCAAGAAAGGTAACTTGCCTATCCAGTGCAATACCAAACTGAGTAACACTCAGAGTTCGAGTATAGAAGCTGACATAGCAGAGATGAGCCGGATACCATATGCTTCCGCAGTTGGGTCAATTATGTACGTTATGATTTGTACTCGCCCTGATTTGGCCCTTGCTTTGAGCATGGTTAGTAGATATCAAGGGAATCCTGGTAGAGCTTACCGGACTGCAGTTAAGAACATTCTTAGGTACCTGCGGAGGACTAAGGATTGGATCCTTACCCTTGGTAGGAGTGATGACTTGAGAATATTAGGGAGTTGTGACGTCGGGTTTCAGACTGACAGAGACAATATGTGTTCTCAGTCGGGCTGGGTGTTGACCCTAAATAGAGGAGCTATAACTTGGAAAAGTTCCAAGCAGGAGACTGTGGATGATTCAACGTGCGAATCAGAGTACATTGCAGCAAGTGAAGCATCGAAAGAGGCGATATGGTTGAAGAACTTTATCGGAGACCTTGGAGTTATGCCATCCATAAAGGAGCCCATAGAAGTTTTATGCGATAATGAAGGGGCGGTTTCCTTAACCAAGGAACCGAGAGATCATGGTAGATCAAGGAACATCGACATCAAGTACCACTTCAGAAGACATCAGGTAAAAGAAGGACACCTCATGGTGAAGAGGATATCGTCACAAGACAACCCAACATATCCCCTTACAAAGGGACTAAATAGGGTTAAGCACTTGCAGCATGCAAGAGGCATTGGGCTAAAAGACGATATTCGTTTTAGTAATTAGATAAATTAGAAACTTGTAATAGCTAAATTGTAAATGACATTTTGATGATTGAATAAAAGGAGTTTTATATATAAGTAGAGTTACTGTCTTGTGTCAATTATTTACTATTGTTTCATTTTGCACGTTTTGACTTCCTGAATAATATAATTATGCAAACTATCCACAGTCGATCATACATTGGAAGTAGGTATGAGGCTAGACTGTCATGAGTTGGCTGTAGATGTCTAAGGAGTTAGACATGGCAAGAGTTTGTTGCACCATTCATGAGTGCTTGTGAAATAAGAATTTGAGCATTTGATTAACCCGCACTCATCAAAATCACTTCATGGAATTTATCATGAGTGATTGTGAGATGATAATATCATATAATCTTCAAACCAAGATATATGAGTTGTTGACTACAGATTGATTGTGAATTGATGATGCGTATACGCATCAGTAACTTGATGTCATAAAACTTATCGTTGTGCATGATTCAACGAGTAGTTAGTTCAAGCATATAGAGTCAAAGTTTATCTGTTCCTTTTATCCTAAGAAGGATCAAAAGCGATATCTGGGCCCCTCGATGATTTATTTTGACCTACGTACCGGGCCCGATCAGAACGAAATTGATGTGTTCAATTATGTTCTATGTCAAAATAATCGAAAATCGGGAAACTAATTGTAGGAAAAAAAGTATGACTATGTTCCATGTATTTGTCCGCTGATATCTTGTAGAACAGAGGAGTATATGATCACTTATCTAAGGACAGTCACTGACTGGGTCAGAGTTCGACCGCGACTTTTGGAAGCTACGATTTCTAATCGAATCTTGAAGTTACATTCGCAGTTATAGTTATTAGACTTATCCAAGTAGGAGACTGTTGGATTTGGTGTCTAAGCACATAACTATATCTGGTATGTACTTGACCCGATTGTAGCATGGTCCTTTTGGGTTGCCTTCACGAGTGCAATTTGATAGGATGGACTTTTGAGAATAATATTATTGGTGATTTATTAATATATTATAAGTATAATATATTAATTGAGAAATCATATTATTTAATTAGTATTGGTCAAGAATTAATTTGGAATTAATTTTGTGGTAAAAACTGACTAATTAAATCTAAGGGGTTGATTATGTAAATCATCCATTCTTATAGTGTGGGCCAAAGATCCATTAGGCTAGGCTAAGTGGTTCATGGATAGTCCATGGAGCTTTAACCCAGGGAACCTAAGGGATATGGAACGTCATGGTGTATTAGGGTTTCATGGATGAAACCCTAGCTTTGAGAAACACTTTAAAAGAGTTCCCTTAGTGGTGAAATCGGCTAACACATATTCACAAGAGCATAGAACCAATTTTGAAGGTAGAAGTCTTATTCTCTTAAGCCTCCTTTGCATATTGGTGTTTGTGACACATTAGAGGCACAATACTTGAGGTGCTCAAGCTTCCAAGGTGAAGAACTACACAAGAGGTAAGTTATCTAACTGGTTGTTACTTTGAATTGTATGCTAGTTAAGTTATATGCTTTGGAAATTTGAAAATGCATGTATAATTAGAGAAAACATAGTTCCAAAGCATTTAGGGTTGCATGTGCACCATAGGAGTGTTATAGTGCTTAAAACCCAACAGAAACTTCTAGCGATGCAGAAGCGTGGTTAGGGAAAATCCTAGGATGAGTATCTAGGAAGTTTAGTTGTGAGTCTTTGGAGGATATAGGTGTGTGTTAGTATATATGTCAGTGGTCTAATGTAGTGACTTGGGACTTTCGGATGATTTTGTGACAAATACAGATAAGTGTAGAAGGTAGTATAGGCCCGTGCTATTGGAAGCATAAGATTCGTATGATGATTAGAAAGAGTCCCAAGGCTACTAAGGAACTAGTAAGTGAGTGTATAGTGTGCGAGAGAACTATAACGTGATGTTGACCCATTCTGCTGTATATTTTCAGTATGGTGATGACCAAAGGTTTAGGTTCGGGTACTAGAAGCCAGGAGAGGTCGGGTCCTAGTGATGTGGAGATATGTGGGGTGATTTTCGTCGAGATGTCTACAGAAATTAGGGAGATGGTTCCAGAGCTATTCGGGTCCATAATGACCCAACCAATTTCCATGTTCGATGACCGTTATCTCGTTGTTACTGATGTCGTTGTTTTCACAGTCACGACTGTTATTGTTCCTGTAAGACCGCTAGGTGGAGGGTCGGTGTCCTATTGTCAGTTCAACAACATGAAGCCCCTAGAGTTTGAAGGTGTCCAGGACCCGATTGCTTCTATGATATGGATCTCTTATGCAAAAGGATGTTTCTACAACAGTGCTTCTTCGGAAAGTCAGAAGTTCAAGTTGACGTAGAAACTTCTTCGCTGGGAGCAAAGGACTAGTGGAACTTGTCCTCTAAGGCCCTTTCACCTGTGGAATGGATCATGATGACATGGGAGCATTTTGTTGAGATGTTCGAAGTTGAGTCTGTACCACCAGTGGAGCAGGAACGGTTGGCTCAGAAGTATCTGTTGCTCGAGAAAATAACAAATCCGTGACTGAGATCATCAAGATGCTCACCGAGAGGACCATGTTTTTCCTTAAGTATGCATCCTCGTAGCAGGTGCAAATGTCCCGGTGAACACCCAGTATCGGACCATAGAGAGCTGTAGTGACATGCAACCTATTTGGATCTAAGTTTTCTCTATTAATAACTATAATCTATGAACATCACAGAACCCTAGGAAAAACCTATTATAATCGAAATTCACAAAGGGATTAGGGTTTACATACCTTTTTATTATTATTGTAAATAATCAATAAAATCCTTCTTGAACAAGCTCTAGAAAGCAAGCACCAGAAATCTTGTGCCTCTGATGGTTTGTACCCAAACCCTAACAATTAGAACACTTGATGAGAGAGGATAGGGGAGATGATTTTCGGCTATCTTCTTAGGGATCAATTCGTTGAAAATTATAAGGTTAAGTCCCTTGTTTATAGCTAATAGGAAAACCCTAGATAACCCTAACTTGAAATAAAATAATATTATTTCAAATCTTGATTTTATCTAGTTTCATAATTATTCATATTATCTATATGGAATAATCAAGAAATCCTAAGGAGCCTTCAAACTTTCGGCCTACCCTAAAATATTTCATAAACCTTCTCGCGTTCAACTATTGAACAATTACAGCTTAGGTCCCTGCACTTTTAGTTAATCCAACTAATCCCAAAATTCATTCCAATTAATTTTTGATTAATTATTAATTAAATAATATTATTACAAATTAATATATTAATTTCATAATATATTAATAAATTCTTTATTGCTATTTATTAAACATATAATAAACCAATAAATTAGCTTCTCTCTCCAAAAGTCATTCTACTCAATTACTAGATTTGAAGGCAACCCAAAATGACTTTGCTTTTAATTCAAGTATATATATATATATATATATATATATATATATATATATATATATATATATATATATATATATAGATATATATATATATATATATATATATATATATATATATATATACCAATTTAATTATTAGCTTAGACACCTAATCCAACAGTCTCCTACTTGAATAAGTTTATAACTACAATTGCAAGTATAACTTCTAAACCAAACATCAAAGTGTGTTTTCCAAAGCAACTGCCAGACTCTCATATGATCACACATCGGTCCTAAGATAAGTGATCAAATATTCCTCCATTCTACAAGATATCGTATGGACATGAGACATGAATTACAATCAATCTCATGTCCAAAACTATGTATCCCGATCTCCTGATTTGTTATGACCTCATAAAACTACTAATTGAGCACACCAATTCAGTCCTGGTTCGGCCTAACACTATAATTTCAACACCAAATCATCGAGGGGCCCAAAGATGTCACTTTTCCCATTAGCGAAAAAGGAACGAATAAATTTCAACGCATATGCTTGTATCTTTTACTCACCAAATCATGCATTACACTACATTTTATAACATCCCGTTACTGATGCGTTTTCGTAGCACCAGTGCACAACCGACTTGTAAATTACAACTCATATATCTTCACTTTAAGAATATAAGATATTATCGTCTCAGAATTACTCGTGATATAATCCATGAAGTAATTCTCTGAACATGGGTTTTATTCAATACTCAAAATCTCCATTTTATAAGTACTCATGAAGATTGTAGCAACCATTTCAATGTCTAATCTCCATAGAAAATCTACAATCTATTCATGACAGTCCTGATTCAATACTAACTTCCAAAAGTATGAGCGACTGTGTAATTCAGAATAATCAAATCATTCAGGAAGTAAAACATGCAATACAAAACACAAGAAAAAGCAATTGAAAATGTAGTAACAATACTCATAAATAATATCTATTATTTAATCAGCAAATTCAATTACATTTATTTTGTTACGAGCTTCAAAATATCAACTAACTATTAAAACTAATATCATCTCTCAAGCATATGCTCCTAGCATGCTAGTTATGCTTAACCCTACTCAAAGTCTTCATGAAAGGATCTCCAAGATTATCTTCTGAGGATACTCTCTTAACCAGAAGATGAGCTTCTTCAAACCTATGTCTGAGGTAATGGTACTTTCTGTCAATATGCTTGGATCTACCATGATCCTTGGGTTCTTTGGTCAAAGCAACCACACCTTCATTATCACAGTAAATTTCCAATGGATCTTGAACGGTCGGGACTACTTTGAGATCGTCGATGAAGTTATTCAACCAAGCCGCCTCCTCCGATCCCTCACTCGCTGCAATGTACTCTAATTCACAAGTAGAATCGACCACCATATCCTGCTTGGAACTTTTCCAAGTCACTGCTCCACCACTTAACACAAACAACCATCCTGACTAAGAGCAAAAGTTGACTTGATATGTCTGAAAGTTTGCGTCACTAGAATCACTGCTTGGAACTCTTATCGTATCATTGCCACCAATGACTAGAATCATATCCTTTGTCCTTCGCAGATACTTAACAATGTTCTTTACTGCAATCCAATGAGCTCTACCAGGATTGCCATGAAATCGGCTAACCATGTTAAAATCATAAGACACATCCGGGCGAGTACATATCATACCATACATGAGCGAACCTACAGCCGAAGCATATTGGAATCGACTCCTCTTAGGTATCTCTTCATATTTACTAGGGCTTTGAGACTTACTCAACTTGGCATTACTCTAAATAGGCAATTCCATTTTATTGGAATTTTCCATACCAAAACACATTAATATTTTATCCAGGTATGTACTCCGACTAAGACCAATAAGTCTTTTTCTTTCTATCCCTCAGAATCCTTATCCCATGAATATAGGTTGTTTACCCTAGATCCTTCATGGTGAAACACTTCCCAATCTAAGATTTCACTTCCTCCAAGAAAGTTACTATACTCCCACTAGCTTTGACATACACACATGACTCATCCTCGCTCCTATAGAAACCAAACTTTTTAACTTTCTCATGGAAAAAAAGATTCCAACTGCAAGATGCTTTTTTCAATCATTAAATGGATTTCTCAAGCTTACACACTCTATTAGGAAACTTTGCATGTACAAAACCCTCTGCCTAGCTCATGTAAACATCCTTAGCCAACTTCCCATTAAAGAAAGCAGTTTTGACATCCATTTGCCATATTTCATAATCATGAAAGGTAGCTATGGCAAGCGTTATCCTGATACACTTTATCTTAGCCACTGGTGAAAAGGTCTCATCATAGTGAACCCCGAAGATTTGAGTAAAGCCCTTCGTAACCATTCGTGCTTTGAACATGTGTACATTCTCATCCTTGTCGGTCTTCTTCTTGAAGATCCATTTGCAACCTAATGCCTCTCAACCCAGTTCATGATTAACCAGATTCCAAACTTGGTTTTCATACATGGACTAAGCCTCTCTATCCATTGCCTCTTTCCATTTGGCAGCCTCAGGGCGCACCATTGCTTCCTTGTAGATAGCTAGCTCATCTAAATTTACCAGTGTACCGTAATTGATAAACGTGTCACCATCTGATGTTATATGGAAACCATAGAACGTAGGTGGCATGCTATCCCTATTGGATCAACGAATAGGTAAGGAATTGTCAATGGGATCAATAGGAGTCTTATCCTCTAGTTAAGAGCTAGTGTCTTCTAAGGTTCCTTCATTGGTTAATTCTGGAATTTCTTCCATATCAATAACACTCCCACTGTCCTCTTTAAATATGAGATCTCTCTCGCAAAAGACTCATCTTCGAGCTACAAAGAGCATATTCTTACTAGGTCTGTAGAACAAGTATCCAATACACTTTTGTGGGTAAGCAATGAAAATACACCTCTCACTTCTAGGTTCTAGCTTGTCATGATTCTCTCGTCTCACGAAAGCTTCACCTCCCTAAACCTTGATGTGAGCTAGCAAGGGAACTTTCCCTGTCCGCATCTCATGAGGTGTTTTAGCAACCTTCTTAATAGGGACAAGATTAAGGATATGGTGGTTGTCTCTAAGGCATACCCCCATAAATAAATAGGAAGGGAAGCTCGAATCATCATGGAACGAAGCATGTCTAACAAGGTTCGATTACGCCTCTCAACCACACCATTATGTTGTGGTGTCCTACGAGGAGTTAATTGTGAAACTATTCCACATTCCTTGAGATAGTTGTGGAACTGGATACTAAGATACTCTCCACCTCTATCAGATCGGAGCATCTTTATCTTCCTGCCCAATTGATTCTCAACCTTGTTTCTAAAATCTTTGAACTTTTCAAAGGTTTCTGATTTATGTTTGATTAAATAGATATAACCATATTGTAACGCCCCAACTTTCAATCCTAAATTTTCAATTAAAAATATAAGTGTTTATTCAAATCATAACTACATAATCTTAAACAGGACCATTTAATCTTAATATATTTATCAGAGTATCGTCAAAAGTTATCACGTGCACAATCTCCCATGGATGCGATGTAATCGATATGTGCCCATCCTTCATTATAAGAAAACATGAAAACAGTTAAACCACAAATCGTAAGCACAAAGCTTAGTGAGTTCCCAAAAATACCACACACAACACAACAAAAATAAACAACTATGGGTTATCAGCAACCCTGGAGACTGCCCGAAGTCTCATTGGACAAACAACACCACCTATGGGTTATCAGCAACCATGGAGACTACTCGAAGTCTCAGCACACATAGTATCACATATCACAATAACAAGAATAAGACCCAATTGTTCAACACGTATATACTACCACACAGGGAAGCATACGAAAGTCACAAGGACAGCAAGCATCCTACATATGCAATTTAGTGGGTCGACATTGGTGCTTTCGACCCACGAGCACAGTGAGAAGACTCACATGAAACGAAGAACTCTGAAACGCTACGATACGATCCCTTTTCTGCACTGTTTGCACCCGCGAATCCACTAATACCAAAACCAGATAAAATCTTAATTAATAGCCCAAAATCCTGAAGTTTGGCCCAGGGTCAAACTTGGTTAAAAGTCAACGGTCAATGAAAGTCAAAATTTAGGCTGAGTACGCCCAACATACTTAGCTCGTACGCATGACGTACTCACCATCCAGAATCGGGACCCCATATGAGTACGCCCAGTGTACTCGTTCAGATGGCACTTTTCTGTTAAGTGCTTATTCTCTTTAGTCATTTCATCCAACACTCAAATCCAGTCCCACAACATCATTATAAGTGATTAAATTTCTACCTTTATGACTTTCCATGTCTCGAAAAGGTCCAAAAGCTAAAACCTTAACTTATTAATCCATTAAGACATAATGACACTTGCATGGAATCAATAAAAGGACCAAGATCACATTTTTATGAATCCTAATAGCTCCATAATGGATAAAGTTTCCAACTTTATCCATCAGAATGGTCCAAACCACCAATATATATTTTTTAAGTCTTAAAGGGACCAAAAGAGCATCTCTTTCAACTTAATCCATTAAGTCCAAGTCTCCAACCTTTGGATCTGAATTAATATGATGTTTAGATGGATAAAGTTTCCAACTTTATCCATAATAAGGTCACGTACTTTCAAGATCTAAACTTGATGCACCAAAGTGACCAAAAGATCATAACACCTAAGACTAACTAGATCTATCAAATGCATCATCAAGATTCAAACTTTATACCTCTACAAGAAAGATCAAGGTGAACAAAGTCTGGATCTACAAGCTCCAAAGCAACCAACACTTCTCCAAAAGTTTCTTCTTCTATAAGATGCACTAAGAACACTCCAAAGCACTCAAGATCACCTTCTTTTGCTCAAAAGGCTCAAACTAGGGTTAGGGTTTTCATGGGAGGGTGTTGGAGAGGTGGAGGTTGAGAATGGAATGGGTTTGGGAGGGTGTTGGAGAGGTGGAGCTTAAATAGGGCTCAAACCACGAAAAAAGGGTTTAGGAACTGATCTCGTACACCCAGCGTACCCAGGCATGCCCTAGTACGCCCAGTGCACGCGTCTAAACCCAAAAGCATCCAAACTTCAAAAGATCATAACTTCTTCGTTTCAACTCTGATTTCGATGATCTTTATATCCACAGAAAGGTATTGAGGAGCTCTACAACCCTATCTAGTTACTTTTAACTTTAAACACATCGATCCATAATTCATATAAGAAGTATGAAACACTACTTTTCCCATTTTACTCTTTGACACTAAAGCACAAACCGAACTCCTGGATCACATAATCTACATTACCCACATCTGAAAGGGTCTAAACCTCCCTTTCCCAAATGCCGAAGCCTTATGATACTTGATCTTCGGGTCACGACCCCAAATTATGAATGGACTCGAAACAAGGTGTTACACATATATGCTATAATCATCCGTAATCATCACGTAGTATCAATTTGTGTCCCATATAGAAGATATGAAGGGTCCCCATACATATGTGTGTATGAGTTCCAAAAAACCATCACCTCTTTCACAAGACCCAGTGAAAGTTGATTTTGTCATCTTACCCAAAAGACAAGACTCGCATTCATCATTTGACCTTAAGTCAAATGATTCCAATTCTCCATCTTTTTGAAGTTCGACAATGCTTTTCTTGTTAATGTGTACAAGACGACAATGCCAGAAGTATGATTTGTCTATACCATTAGACGAATCAATATGGAATACACTATTTCCTAAGCTATCAACACAAATCATAGTTTCATACACACCATTACTAGGTAAAGCTTCAAACATAAAAACACCATTTTTATAAGCTAAAATCGAACAACTCATATCCATAAAAGAATATCAAAACCCTTGTCTAAAAAGTGCATGAAGTTATATATTGTTTCGCGTCATTTTTGATGAATAGCAATAATTAATCGAATCTATCCTAACATCACCACCGAGCACAAGAACATAAGTTCTAATCTTGCTAACAGGAGAAGATTGCATATTCCCCATGATCAAATTTATTCTTCCATGATCCACCTCCTCACTTTCTATTAGCCCCTGCATGTCAGACCAAATGTGAAATCCACATCCTGTATCAAGAACCAAAGAACGAGTAAGTTGTGAGTTATTGACTTGAATAGTGTATATACATGTTGACAATGGCTTAACCTTATCATCCTTGATGTTTTGAAATTATTTAGGGCAGCTTTGTTTCGAATGGCCCTTTTCATTACAGTAGTAGTAAGTGGCCTCTTTGGGGTTACTAACAGCAAGAATGTCTAAATTGGGCTTCGCCTTCGACCCACTGCTAGACGATCCAACTTGGTCCTTTCCCTTCCAGTTCGATTTACGATTAGCCTTCCTCTTCTTTCCTCTGTTTTTTCCAATGGAAATGACGGGAGCATTTGTAGCAGAAGGGACTTGATTCTTCTTCATCCCTGATTCAGCTGTCTCCAACAAGTTTTGGAGTTGGACCAATGTGGTCTTTGTGTTGTTCAAATGATAAGCCAAGATGGACTGATCATAACAAAGTGGCAAGGATTCAAGGACCATGTCAATTGCTAACTCCTCATCAAAAGTCAGATTGAGCTTTTCAAGACACTCCACATATCTCTACATTCTCTACGCATGATTGTAGATAGACTCTCCCTCCTTCAACCTGTAGGCCATTAATGCTTTGACGAGCTAGTCCATGTAGTTTGGACCAACTAATTTCTCCTTAGAAAGGATCGATAGTAGAGAGAAGTTTTTTTTTGGAAGATTGAGCAGCAGTAGCATCTCTTGGGGTAAACATCTATATAAGAGAGATGGTTTTAGTTAGTTGATATAAATCCGTAGTATTTTAACCCATAATAAATATTCGAGGATAGGATCCAATATAACAATTCACAACTAAGAAGAGGGATGTCGTAATCTTATTGAAAGTTTATGAAGGTAGGTAAAACAATTCACCAATTTCAATCTATGAAGTTCCTAGATCTTTTAAGATTCATTAAATATTATCAATGGCATGTTTAATCTCAGATTATTCTCTTCTATTTGTGACTGGGATACCGAGGATCACAAACAAGATGTGCATAACCATGCAAACATGCTTGGCAACCTCGATGTCATTTATCATCTCTAATTAATGTGTCGGTTAAACACACGCGCTTCATTAACAATGATAATTTTCAATATGCCCATCATTTCTCTTTAAAGTCCCTATTAGTGTCTCGGTTAACCACACACGCTGCACTAACAACATATTAAATTATGATGCACGTTTTCATGGAATAGCATACATTTCACATTTTTTTTCTTAAAGTAATTAGAGTGGGATATTAAAAGAAAGTTCTAGTACTTTTATATAATTATACATTTAACGAGATTATATCCTATCAAATCTGTTCAGCTAATGACCCTCCACCATACAAGGGGGCAGTGGGTGAGAGTGGACACCCAATGACAGTCATTTTATAGGTTGCTTCCTTATACCCCCCTCCCTTATAGTATAGCTTCGTGAATGAGGCGTACTAGCGATTTAATTGACTTATCTTAAACATATAATATATTAAACTTTTAATAGTATATATAAGGTGTATTTTAAAGCTTTTTAAAATACAAGGTTTAAATATTAATTAATTAATACTAAACCAATTATGATTTATCTTTATCTTTTAATTAACCAATTAATTAACTTAGTTAAATCATGTAGGAGTTAAATAATTTTTTAGATTAAATAATTAGTAAAATAATTCAAATTTAATCCTAATCCAAACCACCTAATTTTTGAAAATATGGTTGGATTTATCAGGTTTTAATTATTCAAATTTTAGCGCTTTGAAATTATTAATTAAGGAAACAAAATAAAATCCTAAAAAGGCTCCCCCCATTTTCGAAATAGGGTTAGGGAGGCTAGGATTTCAAGAAAGCCTGGCAAAGTCAAAAATCATGGTCATTAGGGTTTAATTTCCATAAACCCTAATTTGATCTATTCTCTATTATGCACAATTAAATATAAAACCTATGGATCTGATACCACTAAAGGATTTTATAGGCTATAGTTAAATCATGTGGCCGAAAAAACTTAACCCTTAAGTTCACATGCAACCTATTTGGATCTAAGTTTTCTCTATTGATAGTTATGATCTATGAACATCAAAAAAACCTAGGAAAACCCTATTATAATCGAAATTCACAAAGGGATTAGGGTTTACATACCTTTTTATTATTATTGTTGTAAATAATCAATCAACTCCTTCTTGAATAAGCTCTAGAAAGCAAGCACTGGAAATCTCATGCCTCTGATGGTTTGTACCCAAAACCTAGCAATTAGAACACTTGAGGAGAGAGGAGAGAGGAGAGGAGAGGGGATATATTTTTGGCGATCTTCTAATGGATCAAGTGATTGAAAATTGTAAGGCTAAGGCCCCTGTTTATAGCCGATAGGAAAACCCTAGATAACCCTAATTTAAAATAAAATAATATTATTTCAAATCCTGGCTTTATCTAGTTTCCTTATTATCCATGTTATCTATATGGAATAATCTAGAAACCCTAAGGAATTTTCAAATTTCGGCCTACCATAGAATATTCCATAATCCTTTTCTTGTTCAACTATTGAACAATTACAACTTAGGTCCTTGCACTTTTAATTAATCCCGTGAATACAAAAATTAATTTCTATTAATTTTTGATTAATTATTAATTAAATAATACTATTTCTAATTAATATATTAATCTCATAATATATTAACAAATTATTTATTGTTAATTATTAATCATATAATAAACCAATAAATCAGCCTCTGTCCCCAAAAGCCATTCTAGTCAATTACTATATTTGAGGGAAACCCAAAAGGACTTTGCTTTTAATTCAAGTATATATACCAATTTAGTAATTGGCTTAGACACCTAATCCAAAAATGTTAAGAGGAGAAAGATTGAGTTGGAGATGCAGAAGGAGAAGAGTTCGAGATCACGAGGACATAGAGGATGTACTTGTAGTAAGTGTGGGAAGGTTCACAAGGGTCCCTACCGGGGAGGGATCAAGTGCTACAAATGTGGCAAGGAGGTACACTATGAGAGGGATTGTCCGTAGAGTATGAGTATTTGTTTCAACTGTAACCAGATGGACCACTTTATATCGGATTGTCTACTTAAGCAGCCATACCAGTTCAGACTCCAGCTCCTACGACTTTTCAGATCACTGACGGACGCCATGGGAGAGACAAGGCCCCGAAGGCTATGGATCGGGCCTATCGGATGATAGCAGAGGAGGCCAGGGCAACACCTGACGTTGTTATTGGTATGTATCAATTTATCATTCTGAAAAATATTATTTTCTACCTGCTTATGTTTATGTTTCTGCTTTAGTGCTATTTGACTTGGGGGTGATTCAATCATTTGTATCATCTTATTTCAGTAGAGGTTTTCATCTTTCTCTTATAGCATTGGATTGTCCAATGGAGGTCTCCATTTCTAATGATTGTATTATTACGGTTTTGAGTGTTTATCGTGGTTGTATGTTAGAGATTTTTTGGTGTAAAGTTTCTGATTGACCTCGTTCTCATTCTTATGGGTGATTTTGTGTGATCATGGGTAGGGATTGGTTGAGCTGATTTGGGGCTCTGACTGATTACGAGCATCAGTTAGTGGTGGTTTGTACCCCGACTGAGGGAGAGGTGACCATTTATTGATGGATTTTGATACAGAATATAAGTTAGTTTTTCATAAAAACCGTCAATGGATGCTTTAAGAATAACAAGTCTATTTTTTGAGTTTATAACAAAACCAAACCATCTATTATCCATTTATAGAGGTTAGAATGATATTAAAACAACCATATAATGTTTTATAATGACAACCTTTGGAGCATTTGAACCCGCTTGGTTTTAGGGTGTTGCTGAAGATAGAAATATCAAAGAGTGTGATTTTCTCTACAAGTATCCACCATCAAGAAAAGACTCTTGGAATGTTATTTTCTTCTTGTATTCTTAAGTTTATTAAGACTTTAAGCACTTAAATCAATTAAGCACTCAAGGAGACAACTCAAGGGAGCTTCAAATTACCAAACTAGCTTCAAAAGAGGGAGAGATGAAGAGGGGAAAGGTGGTTTCGGCCACCATGTAGAAGAGAGAAAAACTAGCCAAAAAATTAGCCTAGAACTCATGAAAGACCCTTTCTTATATATTCCCATGCAATACATACTTTTAGATTATAATAACATAAAATATTGGTAGCCTTTTAGAAACATGGGGGATAAGGGAGGGAGGTTGACAAGTAACCTCCCATGCCTTGTAATATTCGGCCATGCTTAATAAAGAGACAAAAATTGTCTAACTAGTTTATTAACCATGATATATAAACTCACTAATTTGATCATGATTAACCAAAGTGTCCAAAACTTTGTACATGACTTATTAAATCATACCATATGATATAATAACTAGTTATACTCTCTTTTAATTATTATTTTCACAAAACATTAATTATTCCCTAATTAAATACAAGAATATACATTTTTTATTAATAATCATATTAATATTAAATATACAAAATGTGCCAACTTGATAAAGGTATGACCCTATATGATCATATGTTATTAAAAATATCACTCAATAATGATTTTGAGCATATAGATCCAACAATCCTCCACTTGCACAAAATTCATTACAGACTGACATAGACAGTAGTTGGTGTCTAGCACCTGGCAACTACCCTGAATAACATATGAAGGGTGACATATTATCAACAACAAATTCAAGGAGCTCTAAGCTATAATTGTTACTAAAGGTGTGGTATCAGTTATTCCTTTGTCTAAGACATCAGGTTGAACATGAGATATGGATCGCGATCAATCTCATTTAGTGTTCAACTTTTAGTAAGGCCTTACATGTCTAACTCTCAATGAATAAGAGTAACAAATCTCATATTGAGTATATATACTCATCACTTTAGTTCATGTCATACCCAACGATGGCCCTTATGACTGCCTTTGACGAAATAGCGATAAACCATATCAAAGCACAACAATTCCTACACTTTAAGCCCAAATATGTATCTGAGGTCTAAGAATACAAAGTTACTAACTTGATCAAAACATCACTCATGACTATGATCTATAAAGTGATTTTAATGGGGGCCAGGTCCACTACTTATTCTCCTAATCAAGTACCTACAAACTTGGTAGTAGTGCTTTCTATTGTCATCTCCATGAGAATCAACCAATCCACTCATATAGTCTTACCTCATATATGCTCCCACAACTATGAACGACAATGGACATTTAGAACAACCTACTAATTCAAGGATTAAACATGCTAATATAGAACACAACACTCATATAGCCTTACAATATATGTTGCTTGTACTGTTCCAATATCCACATACTAAATTTCAATCAAATACATCTACTTATATCAACAAGGCCCTATAGCAACAACATAATTTTCATGCTTTAGCTAATGAAGGATCTTTGTTAAGTAGATTTGACAAACTTGATTTGTATAAACTTTGTGAATACAAACATTTTAAGTTTTATATATATAACTCATATATATATATATATATATATATATATATATATATATATATATATATATATATATATATATATATATATAGAGAAAAAAAAAACTATTGAGAATGTATTAGATGCTTAAATATGATTTAGATTGGGATTACTCATAGTCATAATGAACTATACGTTAAGCATCTTTGTATATGGTTCCCTAAACGACAACGTACTCTAACTTTGATGTGTAACTTTAATTAAAATCTACATGGAACCATTATCCATGCAACTTTCTCTTCATTCATAATGAGGACACGCCCGATTGTGATTGACACTGGTACAAAAATGACCTACGGTCACACTTTTCGAAAAATGGCTTGTCACACTTTTTATTAAAAGTGTGGCCAAAGGTTACTAAAAAAATTTAGAGAAATTAGTTTGTATGGCCATTGTGTAGATAATCAAAACTTTAATCACACTTAATTATACCAAATGTGACATTCACTATCAGCCACATTTACATATTAACATTATGCTACTTTTTATATAAGAGACAATACATATATATCTGGTGACATGAGGGAATTGTATATGTTTTTGTATCATGGTGCCATTTAGACACATGAAATCCAATGTAGCTAACATGGGATACATATGGCCACATTAAATAATTATTTGTCCATAGCGTGGCCTTTAGCAGTGACATAGTAAAAGCAAGAAAACAAGTTACTTTTAGTGGTTTATGGTTATGTGTCCTTTATTATGTGTGTCAAAATATAATGAGTTGGCTTTGAGAAAAAACAAATATTATGAGTGTAAGTTGCATTTAGTTATGGTTACAATTATTATGTGTGTCTACAAATAAATCGAGTTAGAAGAAATCTAATGTTTGATCACTATAATTATAGTATGGTAATTGAATGTGTGACTATAATTATGTAATGGTCATTCTTTTTGTACTAGTTTATGTATAAATTTAAAGAATAGCCTTCAACAAAATACCCTTTGTTTAATAGTCAACCATTTGACTTATATAAAGCCATTGAGTCCAACCCAAACCGCATAACTTATTATTAGACTTTGGGACAATTTTTGCAAAAAAAATGTAATGATTTTCTTTTGAAGACTGTTGGAATTACCTACATCAAATGAGTTTTGGTTATAAATCAGTTTGACTTTTGGGACCTATTTTCGTCATATAACAGTTGGACTGATGTCAACATGTACAAAACAATTGGTTAAAGTTGCATCTTAAGGGCTCCTTTAAGTCAACCAAAATACCGTCTAGAAAGGGACATAAATTGTTACTACGGTCTGTACCAGTTTCTGCATCTAGAAACCCAAAAAAATGTGAAAGACCATATTTCCCTTTTGCAGTAATATTGTTCCAATTTTCTTATTATATTCCATTTTAGAGCTGAAAATCCAAACCAAAACAGTTTCCCATAGAGAATACCAATGATAACATTCAAATTTAAAATGATCCTTTTCGACTTCTGATCACACAATTCAAAAAAAACAATGAAAATTTGAATGACTAAGTAGATAAATTGTATTAAATATAAATTTGCAGTAGTGTGCCGGAAACACTACTATTAAAAGGATAAAAACATATGCTAAAATCTTTTAATTATATCTAAACACCATTTTTAAACTAAAAAATAATAATAAGGGTAATATTGTTAATTTGGGGCCGAAACACCATACGAAGTAGTTACTAGCATGCATATTGAAGAAAACTTCCAAGCAACATTTTCTTATCTTTTATGGAAGTAGTAATCCTTTTTTAAACACTCGAGAGCCAAACACAAAGTATTGCATGCATCTTTCAAGGCCTGCATCGAAATGGTTTATCTTTACCTTAAACATACTAAATGAGTAAAACATAATACTTTTAAATGACCATAATTGTGAAGGAGATTATATGTTTGTGGGTTTAAATTACCTTCAAATAAGATAGTACGTAGAATCTTTTCACGACAAAACACTAGGATCAAGGTTTGCCTTTACCTTCTACAAACAAAAGTAAATATTATAATATGTTAAAAGATGGAATAATAATATTGCTACAAATTTAAAGCATGACATATTCAAGGTGGATATAAAATATATGTAAAAATTAGGATATGATTAAGAAACACACACCGGATGTATAATAATACCCTGATAGTCAGTCCAAAAGTAATCATTTTCCTTCTACAATTCAAGTGGGTCAACACGGGGCAATATATTATCATTATGAGGAGAAACTACAGTACAAAATTCTTCATCGCCATCCTCATATGCATCTCTGTAATTTTTGGGAGGTATGTTGATGACAATATACATTTTTTGATCGAGTGAGTCTGTCACGTAAAATACTTGTCATGCTTGTGAGGCCCATATGAAGGGATCACCTTTATGGCCTAATCTTTTTATCTCAACTAGTGAGTACCCTATTCTATCCTTCTTGACCCCATGTTTTTTCTCAACCCAATCGCACCTGAAAATTGGAATTTGTTTAAATTGATAATCTAGTACCCATATCTCTTGTAAAATACCACAATAACTGTTTTTGACATACATTCCAATTGCTTTAATAATGCGTGTCAGTTAAACCGAAACTAACCCCACTGTCTTGGTAAGTTTTTCCTTCACGAGCTTTTGTACATAAAGTATAACCATTGATAACATACACATGATATTTAATAAATTTTTTTGGTCCATGTGAAATCCATCTCATTGTCTCTGTTACACTTCCTCTGTAGACCCCTAACTCCCTCTCTACCTGAATAGTATTAGAATATGAATTTAAGATATAAATAAATACATAATGATTAGCAAGAGTATATTGGAAAGGACATGTCATAGTACATTGCTATAACATCCACTCAATGGGTTAGGGTGCCACTTAGGACCGGTTATGCTCATCCCTAATAAATTAAAGGAAAAAAACAACATATATGAAAATAATATACCTCATGTCATAACTAATGACCAAATGTATTAATGTGTTCTTGCTCTAGCTGTGCTTTTCGTTTAGCCGAGTGTTTTTTTCGTAAAAAAATCCATGTGTCGGCTGTACATATGTAAATGTTATTATGAAAAGAACACAATAGTGTACAATAAAAAAAATACGTACATGTAAAAAAACTTACTTAATATAAAGGAGTACTTCGGATGTATTTTGCAATACAAAGAAATGTGCTTTGTTGAAGAGTGGTGGAGAAACTTCTACTGGGTTAGCAGCTGATAGAGGAGTGTCATCCGTAATAGAACTACTATCTCCACCTTTCTGAATTCCACTTGTGTTATTATTTCCAGGTGAAATACCATCAATATCCATGTTTTTTTATGAATTCATTGAAAAACTCAATCGTCTCTTCTGCAACATTCTCTTCTGCAATGCAACCTTCTGGTCTATTTTTCTTTCGCACGTTCCCCTTAATAACCTTCATTCACCTTTCGAACGGGTACATCCATCTAAATAATATTGGACCACATAATTTTACTTCCCTAGTAAGGCGAACGGTTAAGTGAATCATCACATCAAAAAATGATGGTGTAAATTGTTTCTCAAGAAGGCATAAGGTCACACATAACTCTTCTTGCAACTTATCGAGATCATTCACTTTGATTTCTTTGCTACATATTATGATATTGTTTTAAAAAAGAAACAATACCTGGTAATAGCAGTTATGGTGGGTGGATGCATGATATACCGAATTGCTATGGGAAAAAATTATTGCATGAACATGTGATAGTCATGTGACTTGATTCCGATCAACTTCCTATCCTTCTGATTCACCAAACTAGAAAAACTAGAACAATACCATTGTGGAACTCTTAAGTGGTGCAAAGTTTCTAAGAACTTGTCTTTTTCCTCCTTTGTCAATGTGCAACCTGCTGGGGGAGTGTGGTGTTGTTCCCATCTTTCTTAGGATGCAACTATGGTTTTAACCCATAATACACCAAATCCAATCGAGCTTTATAACCAGATATCGTCTTCCCCGGAACGTTCAACGTTGTTCCGACTAGACTCTCGTCCACATTCTTTGTAATGTGCATAAAATCTAAACAATTTGGAATCAAATTGTGTCTCCAGTACCTCATCCATCTATACCATATATTAAATTTCTTCCAGTATGTGGTATCTTGTTGGCTAACATCTTAAGTACGCACTTGCTTTGATTTTCTGTTTTTTGTTATATTCCCACCTCTTCCGGTAGAAGCTTGTTGGAATTTTGATTCCTTGCCCTTAGATACTTTTCCCCGTTTATTAATTATAAATTTGACCTTTTTATATATTTCCTCCCCAGTCATAGGTACTAGAGATGGTGAGAACTCTTGCTCTCCATTGAACACCCTTATTTGTCTTCTGAACCAGCATGGAAATTTGACATTTTTTTTGAAAGAAAAGAGAGATAAAATAATATTACATGAAGAAAATTGGTCGGAGAGAAAACTCTCCCTGGGTGGGAGAGATCCCACCACTTTCTCTCTCTCTAGAAAGGTTACATTGTGAGAAAGTCCACTACTAAGAAAATGACCAACTCTCCTTGTATATGGGAGGGAGAGAAAATACACCTAAAGTACAATAAAGGGAAATAAATAACCTAACTATCACTCATTATTTGTACAGCATTTCCATGCTCCAACACTGGTAACATATTTTTGATCAAAACTAATAATTATATAAAGTAGTTGTCTGATACTCCATACTTACTCTTCAATTTGAATAGTTGTATGATTGCAAATAACTTTGTAAAGTTACGAAACCTTTTATATAGAGGCTTCTCAGCATCCTCTATCAGTTCTCTAAACTTGTCAGGGTCCACAATGAAATTATCATTTGTAGCTTCAACCATATCTACTGTTTTTGCAGCATCTGTTGGCATTTCTCTTGTGAAGTATGTGGATTCAACAACGTATGATGTGTCCATGGCAAAATCCTCTTCACAAACATAATTAGTTGGTGTGACAACCGTCAAATTTCGGTCAATTCAAAGTCAAACAAAGTCAACAAGTCAAACCGGTCAACTCCAATAACCCTTGTATGTTAGGGTTTACGTTATGTAATCACTATACAATTCGCTATTTTAATGAGAAATCATCATTTGGAAAGTTCATGTGTTTGATTTTCCTTAGCCTTAACAGTGCTAAACAACGAACCAAAGCGATAAAACACTATTGCACAATCATCGGGATTGTGTAGGACACTAAATCATGGCTTAACGGGGTTTACGGACCTTGCGTTTCAAAGCCAAACACTCAAAAAGGTCTCAAAAGAACTCTCTCTCAATCTCTTTCACCGAAGCCTCGCACCGAAGCCTCAGGACCGAAGCCTCAGGTCCGAACCTCGGCCCAGGACCGAGCAACTTCGCAGATTCAGCCTTTTTTCCCGGTTTTCGACTACGACTTCGTTTTAACTCCGTTTTTCATTATTTTAACGTGGGATTTTCAGCCAAAACTTTATTTTATAAACTAAGGCCCCAAAATATATAAATCTCCAGGGTTTTTATAAAATATATTAAAAGAATTAGTGGTTGAACTAATTATTGAGGGAATATTTGCTTTTCCTTAATTTATGGCAAAAGCAAACCACCACCACCTCACTCTATGATTAGCCACTCTTTCCCACTACCCCTTGTCTCCTTAGTGGACCTTTACACCCAATGTCCAGCTCTTCCCACGTTCTAAGAGCTGGAGGATTGATCCTCTCTCCTCATTCTCCATAAAACTCTTTCATTCTACACTTAGCAACCAAGAACACTCTCCAAAATTCTCTCATCTTTTCTCTCAACTTCAAGAACTTCAAGGCTTTCTCCAGGGATTTCTTTCTTCAATTAGTAAGTATCTTCATCATTCACATAATTATTAAACTCCATTCTACTCAAATCATTGATATCTTACACAAGTTCCATCTTATTCGGTGTTAGATTCTCGAATCATCAAGACATCTTCTTAGTGTTCTTGGGTTGAACACTTCCTCTCTCTCACTTTCATCTACTGAAACCACATAAGGTGAGTTCATACCCCCTACATTTACATGTTTTTCTTAAGTTTTAAGGGGGGAATACAAGTAAAATCATCAAGAACACAATTAAACTTTTTCTAACAGATTACATCAGAAAAGATGGACGTTAATCACGGACTGTTTTGGTCAACTTAAATATTTTAGTTTTCAAAACTGTTCCAGGTGCAAGTAGTTCAAACTCTTAGCTTTAAAATGGCTACTTGCACATCTCCAAATGATTTTTCTACAATTTATGGTGATTTTTACAAAACTGCCTGTCATTTGAGAGGCAAACCCGGACCAGTCTGTGATTATGAACATTTTCACCTCTGTTAGAGATCACTAAAAATCATGATAAAATTTACGAACAAACTAGACTGATATTCCAAACTCTCAAAATTTGCGGATTTGGATTTAGAGCTTTGATGATTTTTCTATAAATTTTCTAAAAACAGTAACAGAAACTGTTTTCAAAGAAAAGTTGCTGTTAATTTCATTTCACCTTGTAACATGTTGAGCAAGGTGTATATCTTTATGTGATTATATGTTATTGCAATATATGACATTTTATCTTAATATTTAGACACACATCAGTTTACAAATGGATTTGGTCATATAAAATATAAAGAATAAAAAGTGATTATAATCAAAGTACAATCGATACATTCAAACATTTAATAAACTATTTTGAATATAGTTTGCATACATTACCACGTACTACCCTTGGTTGATAAACTATAATATGTATAGTTTATGATACATTACATAACACATACATTTAAAAATGGTACATTTATACAAAGGATATTTTCATTAAGCAAGGTACGGCCATACGGTACCAAGTTTTCATAACACGTAATTCCGTTAATGACTTTGTGAGACATTTACTTCAAATTACTACTAAGTCCTGTATTGTAACCCGAGTCTCCTTGAGGGAGAGCGTGATACTTGTGTATAGATCTATATTGGGTTTGACAAACCCACACCTAAACTGCATGCAACAGTTAGACCGATAGGTCTGGGGTGACAAATGTCATAACATTTCCGACGCCTGAAGAACGTCGTTTTAGGCAACCTTGGTCATAGTATGGTTATAATAAACTCACATAAAGTATTAATAAACATTGGAATTTACGGGAACTTCATTAAAATTTAACGAGTTTATGTCGATTTAAACTTGCATTGTTTTACTATAAATATGACAAATTACTTGTACATTTCGGTCTTTGGGTTTTAAGACTAC
This sequence comes from Lactuca virosa, assembly GCF_052849685.1. Lineage (NCBI taxonomy): Eukaryota > Viridiplantae > Streptophyta > Magnoliopsida > Asterales > Asteraceae > Lactuca > Lactuca virosa. Next base: position 233,382,736 of record NC_136432.1, on the reverse strand, counting down.
ATTTACACATTAAGGAAAATATTGGATTTTCTAACACAAATACTACTTTTACAAACGAAAGGCTTTTAATAATACCAAACAAAAGCTTATGAACTCACCAACCTTTGTGTTGACACTTTTTCAACCAACTTGTATTCTCAGGAAATCATTAAACAGGTAATCAAGTGCTTTTGAGGATGGGACGCTAAGGCGTCTACTATTTCATATTTTATCAACATATTGTAATTGATTCGTAAACAAGAAATTCATACAATGATGTAACTTTTTCAATTATATATATGTTGGTTGTGTTTGCTTGAATTACTATTACAATTGTTGTTATGATACTATACATGAAGTCCTCCACCCCCGGACGTTTCCGCCATCCTTGGTTTGGGGGTGTGACAGTTGGTGGTTCCTTTTTTCTCCATGTTTAGTCCAGTTCGTGTAGGTTTGGTCAATTCCATTACTTAATAGGTGAGCATCTACCACACCGACCGAACGAGATATGTGGTTTACACACTTGATACATGGACATGGAATTTTTATCTTTATTTTGGTATCCAAAGGATCAATATTCCTAGAAATCTTGTAATTGTGTACTGCATAATTCAAAAATTCTGCAACATCATTTATATAAGTCAATGTGATTTTATATGATCCCATCCAAGACTTATCCATTTTTATACTACAGTAATCATACATGAATTCAATAAGTAAGATCAGTTGTCATTGATGTTTTTTATCAAACAGTTGTTGTACATAAAGGAAAATAACACATTGTAATAAATAAATCCAATACATGGAAACCAAATCAACGTTAATTGTAGATTATAGCATATATGGATAGTAATTCAATTCATTATGCAACCAAATAGAAAAAATTATTATATTAAGGGTTGTTTTATGTCCTTGAAGAACTTATACAAATGTGATGTATGTGTACATGTATCAATACATGGTAGAAGTTATTTCGTATTAGCAAGCAGTTTGTAGTGACCATAGAATGCTTCAATGAAAATTCATATTGAATGAATACTCATATTTAGTAAATAGGTATGGATCATCAACGAGATATCGAAAAACAATTATGTATTGATAAAGGAAATTATATAATGATAAAGGAAGTTACTTGATGATAGTTTCTAGTGTGTGACAGAGTTAACAAACATGAAATTTATAAAAAAAATTAAAAAAGTGTTGTAAGTGGGGTTCGAACACACGATCTTCCATAATATGCGGTAAATCCATCTACATTGACCAACTAGGTTGCGCTTTATTATATAATACATTTGGCTATTACAAAAGAAAACTATAACTACTTATTAAAACTAAAAACAAATAACTTACAGCCCTTGTACTGTAGTTGTTATTAGACGATATACTTGTATTTTCAATGCATTTTCAAGCTAATATGATGCAAAAGTACAAACAATGAGCCAAAATACATATACATTTCAACTGTTTCCCTTGGGTCTTCTATAACCAACATATGGATAAGCTTTTATGTCCTCTTTGATGGTGAGTTCATCAAGTAGTGGGGGAAATTCATTGGCACATTTTTAGTCTTGTGCTCTATGTATAGGTGTTCAATTTCATGAAATTTGTGTGCCCTAGCCATCGTTTTGAAATTTCCCAACACATTCTCGTCTAGAATAAGGGTCATGGTCAACCCTCTAATTCTCTTTAGTAGGCATATAATACCAGTAACAAAATGTATCATAACCCAAACTTTTAGAAAATCGTCCTAGAAACTCCATGTCTAGCAATTCGATTTTGACCCAAGTAATATAGGCAACTAATGTTTTTGTAAAGGATTTACCTAGAAAATAGGTACAATTTCCGCCATGAACGATTCAAATCATTATTTTGTTGTCGTTAGCTTTACCATATTGTACGATTGGAGTGTTGGCCGGTGGTTCCTTTCTTATACTCCACAATTGAAACCTTGGCTTCTCCCATGGCGCGACTCTCATCTCTCTTGCCATTGATCGAATAAAGTTTTTCCTTTTAAATGATTGTCGGTTGGTGATGAAGGTGTATGTACAGCAAGTGTGAGAATGAACATGTTCAGATAATGGGAGGGTTTACATGGATGATCAATCTCAGCTGAAGAGACGTCGACGCAGAGTATCGTCATTCAGTTGTGACTAATTGCAGAGGAGGTGGAATTCGAACGATCACCGATCATGATGATTATTGATAAATGTATTATATATTAATATAGTATTAACTAAGTATAATATTTATTAGTTGTTATGTTTTTTAATGTTACCAAACGACGCAGAATATCATCATTCATTCTACATATTTGTAATTTTTTTATTAAAAAATAAAATTAAATATAAATATTAATGGTACGGGTTAATAACTCGTGAATGTCGTTGAGGTAGTGGTAGGCGTTTAGGACCATAATGGGTGTATATGGGGTGTATAGGTTAGAGCGGGGTAGGTTAATGGTACGGGTGAATTACTTTTAAATGTAGAAGATGAGGGGTGTATATGTATGAATTTGTTATAAACACTAGAATTGCAAAGTTTATGGGTCAGCTATGAATGTTGTTGAGGTAGTGGTAGGGGTTTAGGACCATAATAGTCGTATATGGGGTGTATAGGTTAGAGCGGGGTAGGTTAGTGGTACGGGTGAAATATCTATGAATGTCGCAGAGGTAGGGGTGTATATTTATCCATTATCTATAAACAATCGTATTAGAAATTATATGGGTCGGTTGTGAACGTAGTTAAGCAAGTGGTAGGGGTTTGGGATCATAATGGGCGTATATGGGATGTATGGGTTATAGCATGGTAAGTTAGTGGTACGGGTGAATTACTTGCGAATGTAGAATATTTAGGGGTGTGTGTATATGAATTAGTTGTAAACACTGGTATTGGAAAGTATACGGTTCGGCTGTGAATGTAGTAGAGGTAGTGGTAGGGTTTGGGACGATAATGGGTATATATGGGATGTATAGGTTATTGCAAGGTAGGTTAGTGGTACAGGTGAATTGCTAGTGAATGTAGCAGAGGTAAGGGTATGTATGTATGAATTAGTTGTAAATACTAGTATTAGAAAGTATATGGGTCGGTTGTGAATGTGGTTGAGGTAGTGGTAGGGGTTTGGGACGATAATGGGTGTATATGGGATGTATGGGTTATAGCAGGGTAAGTTAGTTGTAGAGGTGAATTACTTGTCAATGTAACGGAAGTAAGAGTGTATATATATGAATTAGCTATAAAAACTGGTATTGGAAAGTATATGGGTCGGTTGTGAATGTAGTTGAGGTAGTGGTGGGGGTTTGGGACCATAATGGACGTATATGGGGTGTCTGGGTTAGAGCAATGTAAGTTAGTGGTACGGGTGAATTCCTTGTGAATGTAATAGAGGTAGGGTGTATATGTATGAGTTTGTTGTAAACACCGGTATTGGAAACCATATTGCTAGGCTATGAATGTACTTATGGTAGTGGTAGAGGTTTGGGACCATAGTCGGTGTATATGGGTTGTATGGGTTAGAGCGGGGTAGGTTAGTGGTACGGGTGAATTACTTGTGATTGTAGCGTAGGTAGGCGTGTATATGTATGAATTAGCTGTAATCACTGGTATTCGAAAGTATATAGGTCGAGTGAATGTAGTTGAGGTAGTGGTAGGGGTATGGGACCATAATGGGCGTATATGGGATGTATGGGCTATTGCAGGATATGTTGGTGGTGTGGGTGAATTAGTTGTGAAGGTAGCACAGTTAGGGTGTGTATGTATGAAGTAGTTGTAAACACTAGTATTGGAAAGTATATGGGCAGACTGTGAATGTAGTTGAGGTAGTGGTAGGGGGTTGGGACCATAATGAGTGTATATGGGGTGTATGGGTTAGAGTATGGTAGGTTAGTGGTACGACTGAATTACTTGTGAATGTAGCAGATGTAGGGGTGTGTATGTATGAATTAGATGTAAAGACTAGTATTAGAAAGTATATGGGGCGATTGTGAATGTAGTTGAGGTAGTGGTACGGTTTGGGACCATAATGGGTGTATATGGGTTAGAGTTTTGTAGGTTAGTGGTAGAAGTGAATTACATGTGAATGTAAAAGAGGTAGGGGTGTGTATGTATGAAGTAGTTGTAAAAAATGGTATTTGAAAGTATATAGGTCGGTTGTGAATGTAATTCAGGTAGTGGTAGGGTTTGGGACCATAATGGGCGAATATGGGATGTTTGGGATATAATAGGGTAAGTTAGTGGTACGGGTGAATTACTTGTGAATATAGTAGAGCTAAAGGTGTGTATGTATCAATTAGTTGAAAACAATGGTGTTGCAAAGTATATGGGTCGGTTGTGAATATAGTTGAGGTAGTGGTAGGGGTTTTGGACCATAATGGGCGTATATGGATGTGTGGGTTATAATAGGGTAAGTTAGTGGTACGGGTGAACTACTTGTGAATGTAGTACAGGTAGGGGTGTATATGTATGTATGTGCTGTAAACACTAGTATTGGAATGTATATGGGTCGGATGTGAATGTATTTGAGGTAGATGTAGGGGTTTGGGACCATAATGGGTGTATATGGGGTGTGCGGCTTAGAGCAGGGTAGGTTAGCGGTACGAGTGAATTTATTGTGAATATAGTAGAGGTAGGGGTGTATATGTATGATTTAGTTGTAAACAATGGTATTGGAAACTATATGGGTAGGGTGTGAATGTAGTTAATGTAGTGGTAGGTGTTTGGGACCATAATGGGCGTATATATGGTGTATGGGTTAGAGAAGGGTAGGTTAGTGGAACGGGTGAATTACTTGTGAATGTAGTAGAGGTAGGGGTGTATATGTATGAATTAGTTATAAACATTGGTATTGGAAAGTATATGGGCTGGCTGTAAATGTAGTTGAGGTAGTGGTAGTGATTTGGGACCATAATGGGCGTATATGGGTTGTATGGGTTATAAAAGGGGAAGTTAGTGGTACGGGTTAATTACTTGTGAATGTAGCAGAGGTAGGGGTGTATATGTATCAATGAGCTGTAAACACTAGTATTGGAAAGTATATGGGTCGGTTGTGAATGTAGTTGAGGTGGTGGTAGGGGTTTGGGACCATAATGGGCGTATATGGGTTGTATGGGTTAGAGTAGGGTAGGTTAGTGGTACAAGTGAATTACTTGTGAATGTAGCAGAGGTAGGGGTGTGTATATATGAATTAGCTGTAAACACTAGTATTGGAATGTATTTGGGTCGACTATGAATGTAGTGGAGATAGTGGTATGGGTTTGGGACCGTAATGGGCGTATATGGGGTGTGTATGTTAGAGCTGGGTAGGTTAGTGGTACGGGTGAATTACTTGTGAATGTAGCCGAGGTAGGGGTGTGTGTGTTTGTATATATATATATATATATATATATATATATATATATATATATATATATATAAGTAAATATTACATATTTTTTATTTCTAATACTCATATAATTGTATCCTAAAATAAAAAATTATTTATATATAAGGACCAAATATGTAATATTTCTATTAATATAAAAAAACGCATTTATAAGGTTTCAATTGCCAGAAGTCCATGTTTCAAAATGGTTTTACGCTTCTCTTGGTATAGGTTCTGTCAAAAAATGGAAAATATTTGAATCTGTTAAGGAAATTACGCAAATACAATAGGAGGCAAACATATTTTCATATCGTTTTTTAGGTCCAATTCAAGGCGGGAAGTTTTCATCTATCTCACCACCAAAACTCTAAAGATCAGTCTATGGGATCAAGGAATTTTCGGTAAATTTGGTAACAAACCTGCATTTAGGGCGTACTAATATTTTAGTATTTAATGGACATTGATTTATTCCAGCATTGTATCATTTTTCAGTTCATCCATCGACAACATTTAGCATGCATTCTTCACCATTTCCACTATATGTATAATGTTTGTGTATGATGTCAATGTTCTTGATTGTATTGATTGGGGGATTATACATAAAAAAACGAGAAATTTCCATTCTTCATATTATTGTGCTTGTTGCACACCAAGTGTTCGATGAAATGCGTTTGTGAATTTTTTTCAGTAATGTAAGTTACTCATACCTTTTCATTTAACATATCACTAATCAAACTTGTTTCCTATGTTTCATGTCAACCAAAGAATCATGGAAGTGAACAACCAACAACATGTGGATATGCCCGAGTATTATTGGGAATATGAGCAAGATGATGGAACACAAGTGTATGATTCAGACACCGAGGATGGGGAAGGAAACAACATTGACTACAATAGCAATTTAGATTCTGATGAAGAAATCCAAAACCCCGTTCCTAAAAGGTCAAATAGAAAGAGGGGCATGACTCGATTGCCAAAAGTAAATACTGAGTATGTCAATTCTGGTTGTAGAAAAAAAAACGTGTAAAGTTTCATGAATTAGGTAAGTTTTCAGGTAAGCCTAATGCATTGTTTGTTAGCTATTTAGGAGATCTTGTCTGCGAGAAGGTGGGTTTAAGTGATTTTGTCTGGAATAAAGTAACCCCGTGAGTGAAGGAGAAACTATGGGAAGAGATTACAGTACATACTTTTTTCGCTATTATTAATTGCATCTCATATTATATTGTTTCTTTACATTACAAATCCTTTATTTCTAACATATTTTTATTATAATTCATTTTAGTGCTTTTTTGAAGTTGATGAAAATCAAAAACAGTTCATGATGAATAGGCTTGGTCTCCTTCTATGGAACTTCAGAAGGAAATTGTATGCAGATTACATCAAGCCACATCTAGGGAATCCCAAAAAGCTTGCAGAAGTCCTCATTCGTTATTATACACTAATTACTGAAAAAGATGGTTGAAACAAATTTGTGACATATACGCAATCTGAAGAGTTTAATGTTACAATATTTTTCCAAAACTTCTTCATTTATTTATCATTAACTTACCAAAAAATGCATAACAAATCCTTCAGTTTTTTGACATGTTGTGTCACAAAGGGCCATCAAAGCGCGAAAGATGTCAAATTACGCTCATCGGATGGGATGAGGGGGTATACGAATCTAAGGTGGAAGTTGGTAAGCTCTGTCTTTAGCTATATGATCCGATTATAGTAACTCCATAGCAATGTAGTTAACAGGATTTTGCTTTATATTTTTTATAATTTTTTTTTTTATCAAGATTGAAAAGAAAGTGATTTCAAAAGAAGAAATTCCCCAACTATGTGGGGTAAAGGACGTGAAAGTAAAGAAGGAGAATTTAAAGATGAAAATGTTAAACTCTTGGCAGATAAACTAGTAACTTCACTGAATTTTTTTATTACTTTAACTTTAAGGATTTGCGTCAATTTTTTTAGGACATTAATTAATCATTTTTTGTGTGCTAGACGGAACATGAAAAGCAGATAAAAGATGTACACCTAAATGTTGAACCGGGCGCGAATGCTATGACCTTAGTTTTTGGCAAGGAAAATGGAAGATTTTTAAAGGGTTTCGGCACGGGAGTCACATACAACGGATATTTTAGTGTTCCTTGCAGCAAAGGATCTTCTAAGGAGGAAATTAAAGATCTTAAGTTTGCACTATAGAATGGAAAACATGAGCTTGAGAAAAAAGATGTTGAACTCAAGGCATTGTCTATAAATGTTAATAAACAATAGCAAACACTAAAGCTAGCTTTAGCTCATCTTACTGCAAAAGGAGCGGACTTTCCAAATCTGTCTCAAACACTTGTAAGTCATCTTATAAACAACATCAATTGACAATGTTATTGTAAATTGAATTTCTTATGTATATTTTCCCTTTTTCGTTATATTTTCTAGGGTATTTACTCTGACAAGATTGTTGAAAGTAGTGAAACTCATGATACTCTCACAACCAAAGAACCATAGAACCCTTAACACCAGTATCTCATCACCTCACAAGATCATCGTTGTTATATTTTTTTTGTACTAATTTCTGCTTTTCCATTTGGAACTTTAACTTATTTAAGCAATTGCAAAAACCACCAAGAAAACAGTTCAAACTAAGTCTGCGACAACAACTCCCGATACACCATTGCTTTCCCAGAAATCTGCAACACCAGTTGGTACTAACTTTACAGTTTTCATTACTTTTAATTTCTCTTTTATATTAAATCCTAATTTTCCATACATGTCTTAAATCTTTATATTAGGCAATTACAAAAGCCACCAGAAAAGCTATTGAGTCTAAGATTTCCACTATCAATCTTGAGATACCAACAATTTCACCAAAAAATCTACTTCACTAGGTCAATGTTTTTTCACATGTTGAATATACATTTTTGTCTTTTTTTTTTTTCTGATCCTAATATTACATATCATTGAAGTAGATCAAGTGTAGTCTATCATATCCAGAAAAAAGGAACATCGTTGCTTGTGGTATCGTTCACTTATCATCATAAATACAATTCATTCATGGAGTTCCTCTACAAGATGATTGCTATAAAGTGTCCATTGATGAATTGATAAAAAAAAAGATTCATTTCTATCCCATAAAACTGCAGAATTCAAAACAGTTAAGCAGGCATATAAAAGTTTTGTTCCATGGCCAAAACACCTTGTGAAGGCCGATTCAAAGGTTTATTTATGTTAACTTCTTTGTGCATTACACTTTTTTCCTTCATAAACTACTCTACTAAGTTTTTTATGTATTCATTTTTTTTCAAAGTGGTTGGTATAGGTACCAAATATGATATCACCTCAAGACCATGAACTTCAAAACTCAAAGAGGCGGAACCCAACATATATATCATCTGATACCCTTCTCACGAAGACAAGGAACAGTACCAATAAGATGAATGCCTAGTTATGTCTAGTTTTTTGTTTATGATGTTTTTTGCTTTATTTACAATATTTTAATACTTACAATTAGTTCAATTTTTATTTTTTTGGTATTTTAATTACGAATTTAATGTATGGATTTCGATTTTAATTATTAACAATATCGAATTCTGAATTTTGATATCGTTTCATATTGTCGGGTTTTGGTTACTTTCATTTTTCTTTTGATGTGTCTACAATATAGAAACTATGTCACACCCCGAAACCGATGGCGGAAACGTCCCGGGGCGGAGTGACGTCATGTAGAGTATCAAAACCAATGTACATAGCAAGCATAGTAAACACAACCATTACATTGCATGAGAAAGTTTTACATTTGTTTGAAAATAAAGTACTACAAGTTTTCTTAGATACATTGGTTAGAACAAAAGTAAAGACGAGTCTTCTATATGCTCCGTCTTCTTCAAAAAGTTAGTAGGAGTACCTGTCTATGGATGCCCTGAGAATACAAGCAGTTTTAAAATATCAGCATAAAGCTGGTGAGTTCATAAGCGGTTTGTTTTCTGGAAAAAGATTCAGTTTCCTTTAGTTTCATGAACAGTTGATATCCAAGAAAATCCCGTATTTTCTTATAAAAGTAGTTTGGTTATCCCTTTGTTACACAATTTGAATTAAGAAAATCCTGCAAGTTTCCTTATGAAAATATGATTTGATTTCTCGTTAGATGTACCATACAACCTTGTTTATGAAAAGTTACGTTATCCCAAGAAAACCCTATTTTTTCTTATGAAAAATATTCGCTGGTTATCGATTCTGAAATGATGTGTACAAGTATCTACCATACTTGTATCGATTAAGTGAAGCATACTGAATGACTAGTTATCCCGTGGTAAGCATGTTAGTTTTGACACGTACACAAAACTAATAAGTAAGTAGTGAACTAGTAGTAATCAAAGACGGTTATTACTAGGAGGTTAGTTCACTAGGTTCGTTATTACTTTATCAGTAAATCTCCATTATATAAGTTGCGAGTTCCATAACCATACGATAGACTAGATATGGCAATAAGAAGTCCATCATCATTTTATGACTTTTGTCACCCATGGACCTGACGATCCTACTGTAGCTAGCAGCAGGGTGAGGGGTAGTCAGCCCCGTATAGATCTATACACTCAAGTCACGCTCTCCCTCCAAGAGATTCTGGTTACGGGAGTAGTCCTCCACTCTCGTATCCATGTGGAGTGTTACCGAGGATGTGTCTCCAATCATAAGAATAATGAACTTTACAAGTAATAGTATAGAAAATCCCGGTTTATGAAATGACATGAAATCCTTGTGAAATGTAAAAATGTAACATTTTATAATGAGTTTCACAATTGGTTTTGAAAAACTAACTCCACAAGTTAGACGGTTGGTTAATACGGATTTCAATGTTTAAAACATATTGAACATGTAGTTATGTTATACGAAATAATAGATTTGAGTACAAGTTTCCTTGTACTTTTGCTTGTATTCCCCCCCTGAAAACATGAAAAACACAGAAAATGGTGTAGGGGTATGAACTCACCTGACGAGAATGTGCCGATTTAGATGCTAAATATCAGTTTAGGGCTTGAACACGCGTGAGGTTCCTATGTAACATGAAGAGATACATAATTGTATCTAATTAGACTTTGATTTACTAAGATAGCAGGATAATACACTCCGAGGCACGAAAACACTTCAATTCAAGTGTTAGGGATGGTACGGGTTGTATCTAAGGAGTGTAGGGCCTAGATAAGGTGTTTACTCTTCAAGTGTAAACCCTTAGGGGAGTTTACGGTCCAAAGACCACATCCCCCATGAGTTTACGGCCGTAAACTCATGGGTGTGGTGGTTTGAGTGATCCAAGGTCTCATCTTGCACATAGGAAGGATCTAGGGTTGATTCGAGGGCTTAGGAAGTGATCGGGACATGAAATGACCTAGGAATTAGGGTTTACGGTTCTTGGACCACCCTTGGGGAGTTTACGGTCGTAAACACATGGGTTTACGGCCGTAAACCCATCCTTGTCCATGTTTGTCCATTTTCCAAGTGTTTTGGTGGTTTGTAGGCCATTCATGCAAGTTCTAGACTCATATACAAGCCATGCAAGGTGTTTAGAGCATTAAAACACCTTTGGAAGGTGTTTACGGTTTTAGGAGATGTTCCCAAACCATAAACTCAAGTTTATGCTCATTTGGACATGTTTTAGGGTTCTAAGATCATCCAATCAAGTTTCAAGGCCATTAGACATGCATTCGAAGGGTTAAGGAGCATCAAAACCCCATGAAAGGGTGTTTACGGTTCTTGAACATTCAAGAACCGTAAACTCATGTTCATGGCCAAGAATTCATGATCTTGTGGTTCTAACTCCATGCATGTAAGGATCTAAGCATTAGAAGAGGTTTGGAAGGGTCTTGGGGCTTCAAAACCCCCATTGAAGGAGTTTACGGTTTTGGGAGGCTCCCCCAAACCGTAAACACATACTTTTGGTGATTTTTGGGAAGTTCAAGCATAGATTTGCATGCATGATAGGATATACAACTAGTTAGGAAGGATCACTTACCAAATTGGAGCTTGAAAATGAAGATTTCTTGAGAGAGTTCGATTTCTAGAGAGAGAGTAGAGAGAGAAAGTTGAAGTGGGGAAAAGGGCTCAAAAGTGCCCACTCATCCTTTATATATGACTAGAGTTAGAGACCCGGTGGGAATACACCCAATACCGGCATTAAACGGAGCTTAATATTTTACCCGGGTAAATAACCATTACCCGCACTAGTCATAGTCTAGAAATTTTCAAAAGGTTATTTAGAGTGTTTTCACTCAAATAAATATTTCGTTTCAAGACATAGGAAATTATAATAATAATTCTAAATGAATTATTTAATTTGAAAGTGAACGGAAAAACCCAAAATAAAATAAATTTTATTAACGGCATGGGTTATGTTAACGGAATATCTTTCGGGTTGTCACATTATCCTCCCGTTAGAGGAAATTTCGTCCCGAAATTTAGAATTTAGGTACAAATCATGGAATTGGAAAGAGATGCGGGTATTTCGTTTTCATCGAGTCTTCGCGTTCCCATGTGAATTCGGGTCCCCGCTTCGCATTCCAGCGAACCTTCACTATCGGGATGCGGCTTTGTTTCGTTCGTTTGATCTCTCTATCCATGATTTCGATGGGCTCTTCCACAAAGTTCAGGTTTTCGTTAATTTCGATCTCATCCAGAGGAATCACAAGGGTCTCATCAGAAAGACACTTTTTAAGGTTTGAGACGTGGAAGACAGGGTGAATATTGCTAAGTCCATGAGGTAATCGGAGTCTGTAAGCCACGGGACCAATCCTGGCTAGGATTTCGAAAGGTCCTATGTACCTTGGGTTATGTTTTCCACGCTTTCCGAAGCGTATCATGCCCTTCCAGGGTGAGACTTTCAACAAGACACGGTCTCCAACCTGGAATTCCAAGGGTTTTCGTCGTTTATCGGCGTAGCTCTTTTGTCTATCTCGGGAGGCTTTAAGTCGTTCTCGGATTTGTACAATCTTTTCAGTGGTTTCGCGGATGATTTCTGGACCAGTGAGAGTGCTGTCAGGGACTTGTCCCTTGACCAGCTGCGTGTCACCCACCTCAGCCCAGCACAGAGGGGATCTGCACTTGCGGCCATAGAGGGCTTCGAACGGCGCAGCCTTGATGCTGGTATGGTAGCTGTTGTTATAAGAAAATTCAACCAAAGGAAGATGAGTATCCCATGACGAGCCGAAGTCGATGACGCAGGCTCTCAGCATGTCTTCCAAGGTTTGGCTGGTTCTCTCACTCTGTCCATCTGTTTGAGGATGGTAAGCTGTGCTCATATCCAGCTTAGTTCCAAGAGCCTTCTGTAGTGACTGCCAGAACCTAGAAGTGAACCTGCTATCCCGATCGGAAATGATGGACACAGGTACACCGTGCAGTCGGACCACCTCTTGGATGTAGATTCGCGTGAGTCTTCCCATTTTGAAGTTTTCCTTGATAGGAAGGAAGTGAGCAGATTTGGTCAGTCGGTCGACAATTACCCAAATGGTGTCGTACCCGCTCGGAGATTTGGGTAACTTGGTAATGAAATCCATAGTAATCATTTCCCATTTCCATTCAGGTATTTCGGGTTGTTGGAGTAGACCGGAGGGTTTTTGATATTCGACCTTCACTTTGGCGCAAGTCAGGCACTTGCCCACGAAGGTAGCGATTTCGGCCTTCATATTTGGCCACCAATACAGTTTCTTGAGATCCAGGTACATCTTATCCGAACCTGGGTGTACGGAGTATTTAGTATTATGAGCTTCGTTCATGACAACCTCCCTGAAACCTCCGAACTTTGGGGTCTAGATTCGGTCCATGAAACAATAGACTCCGTCGCTTCTGATCTCAAGATTCTTATCCATTCCTCTCAGGGCTTCGCCTGACACGTTTTCTGGTATTAAGGCTTCCAGCTGAGCCTCTTTGATTTGTGCGGATAAGTGGGAATGGATAGTCATAGTCAGTGCCTTCACCTTACGACCTGAGTATTCTTTCCGGCTGAGGGCATCTGCCACCACATTGGCCTTGCCGGGATGGTAGCGGATTTCACACTCGTAGTCATTGAGTAGTTCAACCCATCGCCGTTGTCTCATGTTCAGCTCCTTTTGGTCGAGGATGTGCTGTAGACTTTTATGGTCAGTGAAGATAGTGCACTTAGTTCCGTAGAGATAATGTCTCCAGATTTTTAATGCGAAGACCACTGCTCCCAATTCTAGGTCGTGAGTCGTGTAGTTGACTTCGTGTACTTTCAGTTGTCTGGAGGCATAGGCGATGACCTTGCCTCGTTGCATTAGGACACAACCGAGACCTTGATTGGACGCATCGCAGTAGACAACGAAGTCTTTCGTCCCATCGGGAAGGGACAGGATAGGTGCGCTGCACAAGGCTCGCTTCAGTGTTTGGAACGCAGCGTCTTGCTTCTCGCTCCAACAAAAGGGTACACCTTTCTGAGTTAGAGTGGTTAAGGGTTTGGAAATTTTGGAGAAATTTTGGATAAATCTGCGATAGTAGCCAGCGAGACCCAAGAATTGACGGATTTCGGTGGGTGTCTTCGGTGCTGACCAGTTTTCTATCGCTTTGATCTTGGAAGGATCCACGTGTATGCCCTCCTTGCTTACCACGTGACCAAGGAAAGTAACCTTCCGGATCCAGAATTCACATTTGGAGAATTTCGCGTACAATTGCTCCGATCTAAGAGTTTCCAACACTAGCCTCAAGTGTTGTTTGTGATCCTCTTCGCTTTTGGAATAGACAAGTATGTCGTCGATGAACACGATAACAAACTTGTCCAGAAATGGACGACACACCCGGTTCATCAAATCCATGAACACCGCCGGTGCGTTGGTTAGACCGAAGGGCATAACTACGAATTCGTAGTGACCATATCGAGTCCGAAAGGCTGTTTTGGGAACGTCACCCTCATGGACTCGCAGCTGATGGTACCCTGATCTTAAATCGATTTTGGAAAAGTAGCTAGCTCCTTGAAGTTGATCGAAGAGGTCGTCTATTCGAGGAAGAGGATAGCGGTTTTTGATCGTGAGCTTGTTCAGCTCTCGGTAATCGATACACATTCGAAAAGATCCATCTTTATTTTTCACGAACAAGATCGGGGCTCCCCACGACGAGGAACTCGGTCTGATGAATCCTTTACTGAGCAGCTCATTGAGTTGACTAGATAACTCCTGCATTTCTGCCCGAGCTAATCGATAAGGAGATTTGGCTACGGGGGTAGCTCCGGGGATTAAGTCGATACGAAACTCCACTTGGCGTTCAGGAGGGATTCCGGGGAGATCCTCTGGAAAGACATCAGGAAAGTTGCAGACTTCGGGGATGCTCTCGAGGTCTTTAACTTCCTGCTTTTCGTTAACGACATGGGCTAAGAATGCATAACACTCCTTCCGCAGAAGTTTCTGGGCTTTGATGCACGAAATGATGCGAAGGTTTGAATTGAGTTTATCCCCGTAGATTACAAGAGTTTCATCCGAAGGAAGATTGAGACGGATAGCTTTTTCGAAACAGAGGATGTCTGCACGATTGGGGCTCAACCAATCCATGCCAATGATGACATCAAAGCTTTTTATGGAGACTGGCATAAGGTCAATGAGAAATGAACGGTCGTTTAAGGATAGGGTACACCCTACGTATATCTCGTTAGTGCTCTCTTTCTTACCGTTAGCCATTTCGACGGAAAACTTTTCGGTTAATGGTTGGGATTTTTGTTTAAGAAATTGTTTGAATGCATGACTAACAAAGCTCCTTTCAGCACCAGAATCGAAAAGAATGCATGCATAAGAGTTGTCGAGGAGGAACGTACCCGTGACAACGGTGGGGTCAGCGACTGCCTCTCCTTGTCCCATGGTTAGAACTCTCCCGGTGTTTTTGGTTGTTGCTGCTTTGGGGCAGTCCCTCTTGAAATGCCCGACCTCCCCACAGTTGTAGCAGGCTCGACCAATACCCGCTCCAGAGGCTTGATTTGTTGGTTGGGCTGGGGTTCTACAAAATCGCATCGTGTGACCCTTTTTGCCATAGCTTGTGCATGACATCTCCCGGCACGGGCCGGGATTATGGTGGTAGTTAGACTTGTCACACCGAGGAAGGGTGCCAGTGTACCTGCTGGTAGGAGCCTGGGTGGCAGGAGTAGCAATAGGGGTAGTAGCAGCGTGGACCGCCACCGTTTGCTGTTTCTTTGAGGATCCTTGCGAACCCTGACCCTTTCGTTTGTTCCAGGATTTCTTCTTGTTTTCACCGCTCCCTTTAGCCGGATCAGAGGCGGTGGCTATTTCCTCGGGATCGTCACTATGATCAATCAGAATTTGTGCCAAACACTTGGCGCTATCGAAGGTTTCCGGCTCCGCAGACAAAACATTTCCCTTGGTTGGCTGGGTCAGCCCCCAAACGAATCGTTCGATCTTTTTGCTTTCCGGGGATATCATTCCCGAACAAAGGAGTGCTAGGTCCTCGAACCTAGAAGTGTAGGAGGCAATGTCAGAACCCTTCATCTTTAGTGTCCAGAGTTCGTGTTCGAGTTTCTGCATCTCGCCCCGTGGGCAATACTGGGCTATCATGAGTTCCTTCAGTTTGTCCCAACCCATGGCATTTGCCACCGGCAGGGTTAAGGACTTGACCCGGCCGTTCCACCAGGTTAATGCTTTGTTGAGGAAAGTGCAAGCGGCGTACTTCACTTTGTTGGATTCGAAGACTGCGCAAATCTCGAATATGGACTCAATCTTTTCAAACCATTGAGTCACAGCAATAACACCTCCTTTGCCGTCGAAAGATGTGGGTTTTGCGTTCATGAAGTCTTTATAGGAGCACTCCTTTTGGTGTCCCTGACCACTTTCCTGTAATTGAGGATGCACACCACTTCCCTGACCACCAGATCCACCGGAATTTATTTGCGACATGGCAGCAGCCACTGCAGCAGTAACAGCTGCCTGAAACATGACAAGATCAAATTGGGGAGGAGGCGGTGGTGGAGGAGTGTCGTTGTTTCTCCTGGTAGATCTCCTTCGGGGAGGCATCTTGATCTGAAATGACCAAGAAAAAGGAGGATGGAATTTAGAGATATGAAGCAAGGATATATCTCATAATAATTTTTAGAGTGTTCTACTAAGCGATAGGTCAGGAAAATTACTTAAAGTAAGTAAACTATCGCTAAGGGAGGAATGAGTAGTAACACTCGGAACGGATTTCCATGAGGTATTTGGTTCGGACTAAAATGCTCCCATAGTATTTTATGTTGAATGGATATTAGGTAAGTTATAGGCCTGCTGTACACCACAGTCACTCCCAAGCACATGTTGGCCGTGTCTCGAATGAATATAGTTGATCAGGCTATATTGACCCTAGACATGACTACATAACTGCCCAGGTTTAACCACAGTGCACAACACCCAAATTACTTATGCTTTGTTCTCTTCGCGATACGGATTTCGGTGTTCGGGAATACTTGTATACTTTTATAAAAATACTCGTATTTTAAAAGCATACTTTTAGTTTAGAGCACTTAGGCCCTGTAGTGTTTATAGTTGTATACCATGTAAGGTTCGGTATACTTAGTTCACTATAAACAAGGGCTCTGATACCAATCTGTCACACCCCGAAACCGATGGTGGAAACGTCCCGGGGCGGAGTGACGTCATGTAGAGTATCACAACCAATGTACATAGCAAGCATAGTAAACACAACCATTACATTGCATGAGAAAGTTTTACATTTGTTTGAAAATAAAGTACTACAAGTTTTCTTAGATACATTGGTTAGAACAAAAGTAAAGACGAGTCTTCTATATGCTCCGTCTTCTTCAAAAAGTTAGTAGGAGTACCTGTCTATGGATGCCCTGAGAATACAAGCAGTTTTAAAATATCAGCATAAAGCTGGTGAGTTCATAAGCGGTTTGTTTTCTGGAAAAAGATTCAGTTTCCTTTAGTTTCATGAACAGTTGATATCCAAGAAAATCCCGTATTTTCTTATAAAAGTAGTTTGGTTATCCCTTTGTTACACAATTTGAATTAAGAAAATCCTGCAAGTTTCCTTATGAAAATATGATTTGATTTCTCGTTAGATGTACCATACAACCTTGTTTATGAAAAGTTACGTTATCCCAAGAAAACCCTATGTTTTCTTATGAAAAATATTCGCTGGTTATTGATTCTGAAATGATGTGTACAAGTATCTACCATACTTGTATCGATTAAGTGAAGCATACTGAATGACTAGTTATCCCGTGGTAAGCATGTTAGTTTTGACATGTACACAAAACTAATAAGTAAGTAGTGAACTAGTAGTAATCAAAGACAGTTATTACTAGGAGGTTAGTTCACTAGGTTCGTTATTACTTTATCAGTAAATCTCCATTATCTAAGTTGCGAGTTCCATAACCATACGATAGACTAGATATGGCAATAAGAAGTCCATCATCATTTTATGACTTTTGTCACCCATAGACCTGACGATCCTACTGTAGCTAGCAGCAGGGTGCGGGGTAGTCAGCCCCGTATAGATCTATACACTCAAGTCACGATCTCCCTCCAAGAGATTCTGGTTACGGGAGTAGTACTCCACTCTCGTATCCATGTGGAGTGTTACCGATGACGTGTCTCCAATCATAAGAATAATGAACTTTACAAGTAATAGTATAGAAAATCCCGGTTTATGAAATGACATGAAATCCTTGTGAAATGTAAAAATGTAACATTTTATAATGAGTTTCACAATTGGTTTTGAAAAACTAACTCCACGAGTTAGACGGTTGGTTAATACGGATTTCAATGTTTAAAACATATTGAACATGTAGTTATGTTATACGAAATAATAGATTTGAGTACAAGTTTCATTGTACTTTTGCTTGTATTCCCCCCCTGAAAACATGAAAAACACAGAAAATGGTGTAGGGGTATGAACTCACCTGACGAGAATGTGCCGATTTAGATGCTAAATATCAGTTTAGGGCTTGAACACGCGTGAGGTTCCTATGTAACATGAAGAGATACATAATTGTATCTAATTAGACTTTGATTTACTAAGATAGCAGGATAATACACTCCGAGGCACGAAAACACTTCAATTCAAGTGTTAGGGATGGTACGGGTTGTATCTAAGGAGTGTAGGGCCTAGATAAGGTGTTTACTCTTCAAGTGTAAACCCTTAGGGGAGTTTACGGTCCAAAGACCACATCCCCCATGAGTTTACGGCCGTAAACTCATGGGTGTGGTGGTTTGAGTGATCCAAGGTCTCATCTTGCACATAGGAAGGATCTAGGGTTGATTCGAGGGCTTAGGAAGTGATCGGGACATGAAATGACCTAGGAATTAGGGTTTACGGTTCTTGGACCACCCTTGGGGAGTTTACGGTCGTAAACACATGGGTTTACGGCCGTAAACCCATCCTTGTCCATGTTTGTCCATTTTCCAAGTGTTTTGGTGGTTTGTAGGCCATTCATGCAAGTTCTAGACTCATATACAAGCCATGCAAGGTGTTTAGAGCATTAAAACACCCTTGGAAGGTGTTTACGGTTTTGGGAGATGTTCCCAAACCATAAACTCAAGTTTATGCTCATTTGGACATGTTTTAGGGTTCTAAGATCATCCAATCAAGTTTCAAGGCCATTAGACATGCATTCGAAGGGTTAAGGAGCATCAAAACCCCATGAAAGGGTGTTTACGGTTCTTGAACATTCAAGAACCGTAAACTCATGTTCATGGCCAAGAATTCATGATCTTGTGGTTCTAACTCCATGCATGTAAGGATCTAAGCATTAGAAGAGGTTTGGAAGGGTCTTGGGGCTTCAAAACCCCCATTGAAGGAGTTTACGGTTTTGGGAGGCTCCCCCAAACCGTAAACACATACTTTTGGTGATTTTTGGGAAGTTCAAGCATAGATTTGCATGCATGATAGGATATACAACTAGTTAGGAAGGATCACTTACCAAATTGGAGCTTGAAAATGAAGATTTCTTGAGAGAGTTCGATTTCTAGAGAGAGAGTAGAGAGAGAAAGTTGAAGTGGGGAAAAGGGCTCAAAAGTGCCCACTCATCCTATATATATGACTAGAGTTAGAGACCCGGTGGGAATACACCCAATACCGGCATTAAACGGAGCTTAATATTTTACCCGGGTAAATAACCATTACCCGCACTAGTCATAGTCTAGAAATTTTCAAAAGGTTATTTAGAGTGTTTTCACTCAAATAAATATTTCGTTTCAACACATAGGAAATTATAATAATAATTCTAAATGAATTATTTAATTTGAAAGTGAACGGAAAAACCCAAAATAAAATAAATTTTATTAACGGCATGGGTTATGTTAACGGAATATCTTTCGGGTTGTCACAAACTATAACAATAAAAATTGGATTATTGTGGCTTTAATATAAATTTAGCCATGTTTTATAGTTTTTCAATGTTTCTAAAGTTAAACAATGGTGACTTTACATCATTGTTGACATGTGGCTAAATGGTTAACAATAGCCATAATCTAAAGTAATTATGCGTTTACAATTGTTTTTAAATCTTGTTTTTCTAAAGTTTTTATGACGATAACTTAAACAATAACAAGGTAAAAAATGATGTGGCAAATAAATACCACATAACACTGATAGCTACGGTTTAAATTACTTTATATGATCTTAGTACAAACAATAGTCACAATCAATAATGTTTGCGTGTCTAAATGATAAACTAGGTTATACTAATAACCAATTTTTATGGTAATAATTTAAATATTGGTTACACTTATAATGACTATTGTGCTTATAAATCAGTTATAGTTATTTTGTAATTGATTCTCTATGTCGAAATGATATAAAATAGTCATAGCTACGACGTTTTATATGTCTGAATGATAACATCGGCCATGATAAGTAATACAAATATGGTTGTAAGCTAATATTTAATCCTTAATTTTAATAAAATGTATGTCTTTATAATACTTATGATCATGTTTCACTTAATTGTGTATGTCTATATGATAGGAAATAGTCACCAAAATAGATTGTTTTTGTGACTAATTATTAGCAAATCACCACTTATGAAACTAATTACATGTGGCCATTTAGCAAACATGGTCATGTTCACCGTAATTACATGTTTGCAAAAGATACCCAATAGTCTTAATAAAATTTAAATTGTGTGACAATTTATTAGTAAAAAACCACACTAAACAACATGCATGTCGCAAATTGGTGATATACAGTCACTACAATTACTAAATAAATGTGTCTACTGACGGTTTAACAGTACAATATTGGATAAAATGATTGATTTTAGCAACAAAATTCCCTACCCAATAGCCATACGACCACATTTTTTCATATCATACGGACACTACATTTTAAAGTGACCATAAGACCCATACGTTGCATCACCTTCCGTCACACTTTCAGTGAAAAATAAAATGTCACAATACGCCTATGGCCACACTTTTATGGTGTGTCCGTAGGTCATTTTTGTACTGGTGTGAGAGTTATCTCAATCTGTTTGGAAGTTTAAAATATGTGTAACAACCTAAACATGGCTTTCTTTCAAATACTCCACATATTAGGAATATTTCTTTAGTTCTCGTAAGTAGTTTAGAATGTTCCTTTAAGTCACACCATGACTTATTCTCGAATTATACTTGTTGGAGCATGGAAATGCTCTACAAATAATGAGTGATAGTTAGGTTGTATTTTCCCTTTATTGTATTGTTGGTGTATTTGTCTCTCCCTCCTATATAAAGGGAGAGATGGTCATTTCTTATTATGCACCTTTTCTAAAATGTAATCTCTAGAGAGAGAAAGTGGTGGGATTTCTCCCATCCAGGGAGAGTTTCTTTCTCCCACCAATGTTCTTCATGAAATATATTTTATCTCTCTTTCTTTCTCATCTTCTAAGAATTCTCATCATGTTCTTCATCTTTTTATATTTTGATACACGATAAATCTCGAGATATTTTTCTTCCGCATCCACCGTTCATATAAAAATGGGTCCCGTTCGGTGATTATCATGAAGATTTTTCGGATGTTTGCAAGAATTTTCGGGTCCAAATCGGAAATATCACAAATGGTGAAGTTTCTACTAATCCCACCACATGGTGTGATGGGTTTTGAGCATTCTAACACTCCTATGGTGTACATGCAACCCTAGAAACCTTGGATCTATGTTTGACTAAGATACATGCAAATAATTATTTTTCCAAGGTTCTTATCCTAACTAGCATGGCATGGGATACTTGAATCAAATAAAACTAGTAGAATTACTTACCTTGTAGTAGTAGTTGATTGCATGGAGTTTGAGAGCCTAGCACCAATAATGTGGATGCCTCAAATGGAAGTCACAAATCACCACAAACTTGGAAACTTGAGAGAATAGTCACAAACTTCTTGAAATCGACCCTCTTGGTTTACACACATCAACTAGTACAATTTCAAGAACCAAAGCCTCCTTTATATAGTGTGGTGGATAAGGGTTACATCCATGTAAACCCTAATACCCATGTCTTTTCATTTCCATGAGATCCATGGGTTAAAGCTCCATGGAGTATCCATGGACTTTCCATGCAAGCCTAGCCCATTCCAAATAAGCATTAGCCCACACTATATAAATACAAGAGCCCATATTTAATTAGTCATACTTTTGATCTCTAAATTAATTCTAAATTAATTATAGATCAATACTAATTAAATAATATGATTTTATATTAATATATTAGGACTTATAATATATTAATAAATCATAACTTATACTATTCTTAAACGATTATCCATAAATTGTTCGGGTGAAGTGCAACCCAAATGGACCATGCCGGGTCGAGTCAAGTACATACCAAATATAGTTATGGACTTAGACACTATATCCAACAGTCTCCCACTTGGATAAGTCTAATAACTATAGTTGCAAGTATGACTTCAGGAACCGATCAGCAATCGTAGCTCTTTAAACTCTATTGAACTATGAAGCGCCATTTTAGATAAGTGATCATATAATCCTCTGTTCTAGATATCAGTCGGACAAATACATGGAACATGGTCTTGCTTATTGTCCAGCATTTGTTTCCCGATTTCCAATTTGTTTAACATAGAACTTAACTGAACACATCAATTTAGTTCTGACCGGACCCGGTACATAGGTCAAAACAAAATCATCGAGGGGCCCAGATATCGCTTCTAATCCTAGAAGGAACAGATAAACTTTGACTCATATGTTTGCTCTACTACTTGTTGAACTACACACAAAGGCACGGTTTATAACATCGAGTTACCAATGTGTTTTCGTGCAATCAATGCATAACCAACTCATAGGCAACAAATCATATCTCTAGGTTTGAAGACTTATATGATATTGCCGTCTCACGATCACTCGAGATAAATTCCATGAAGTGATACAAGTGAGCGTGGGTTGAATCCAATACTCAGAACTTATGAGCACTCATGAGTGCTGTAGCCCCGCTTTGTCTAACATCTTAGACCTCTACAAGCCAACCCATGACAGTCTTGATTCATATCTACTTCCAACATATGACCGACTGTGGAGAGTTTGAATAATATGATATAAACCATAACATAATTATTCTGGAAGTCAAAACATGCAAAATGAAATAATAGTAAACGATTGACAAGAGATAACAACACTTTACTCATAAATAACAGCTTTTATTTATCATCAAATGTCAATTACATTTTACAAATTTCAAGATTATCTAACTACTAAAACTAATATCATCCTTCAGCCCTATGCTCCGAGCATGCTGATGATACCCTCTTTGCCACGAGTCAGTCCCTTCGTGAGGGGATCTGCTGGGTTCTCATCCGATGATACCCTCTTTGCCACGAGGATTCCTTCTTCTATTCGATGTCTGATGAAGTGATATTTTCTGTCAGTGTGTCTGGATCTCCCATGATCTCTTGGTTCCTTGGCTAAGCCAACCGCACTATTGCTGTCACAGAAAATCTCCATTGGCTCCTTTATAGCTGGTACAACTCCAAGGTCTCCGATGAAGTTCTTTAGCCATATAGCCTCCTTTACTGCCTCGCTTGCTGCTATATACTCTGATTCACAAGTGGAATCAGCCACTGTCTCCTGCTTGGAACTTTTCCAAGTAATTGCCCCTCCGTTTCGAGTAAAGACCCAGCCCGACTAAGAGCGGAAATTATCCCTGTCAGTCTGAAAGCTAGCATCATTGTACCCTACAACTCTCAAGTCCTCATTGCCACCGAGGGTAAGGACCCAGTCCTTAGTCCTCCGTAGGTACTTGAGGATATTCTTTACCGCAGTCCAGTGTGCCTTGCCAGGGTTCCCCTGATACCTGCTAACCATGCTCAAAGCAAAGGCTACATCAGGTCGAGTACATGTCATAGCATACATGATCGATCCTACAGCTGAAGCATAAGGTATTCGACTCATTTATGCTATCTCAGCCTCAGTACTAGGGCTTTGTGTCTTACGCAATCTGGCATTACTCTGGATGGGTAACTCTCCTTTCTTGGAGTTATGCATGTTGAACCTTTTCAACAATTTGTCCACATAGGTGCTTTGACTAAGTCCAATTAGACTTTTACTCCTGTTTCTCAAAATCCTTATCCCTATGATATAGGCAGCTTCTCCAAGGTCCTTCATAGCGAAACACTTCCCAAGCCAGGACTTTACTTCCTGCAGGGTTGGGATGTCATTTCCTATGAGTAGTATGTCATCCACATACAGTACCAAAAAGCTGACTATACTCCCACTAGCCTTGATATAGACACAAGATTCATCTTCACTCCTTGAAAAGCCAAATTCTTTGACTTTCTCATCAAAGCAAAGATTCCATCTGCGAGGTGCCTGTTTTTATCCATAAAAGGATTTCTCGAGCTTACACACTCTACTGGGGTACTCTGTACTGACAAAACCCTCTGGCTGAACCATGTAAACATCTTCAGCCAAGTTTCCATTAAGGAAAGCGGTTTTGACATCCATTTGCCATATTTCATAATCATGAAATGCAGCAATGGCTAACAGAACCCTAATAGACTTAATCTTGGCCACTGGTGAAAAGGTATCATCATAATCAACTCCCCGAGTTTGAAAATAACCCTTTGCAACCAGTCGTGCCTTATAAGTGTGTACATTACCATCCATGTCGGTCTTCTTCTTGAAGATCCATTTGCACCCAACTATCTTACGATCAGGTACATTGTCAACCAAGTTCCAAACTTGATTGTCATACATGGACTGTATCTCGCTATTCATAGCCTCTTTCCATTTAGCAGCCTCAGGGCCTGCCATGGCTTCTGTGTATCTGTTAGGCTCATCCAGATTTACCAGTGTGTTATCACTGATAAGTGTCTCACCTTCTGCAGTAATATGAAAACCGTAATAATGCTCAAGTGCATTCCTAACTCTGGTGGAACGCCTCACAGGTATAGATTCTTCAGTCGGCTCAACAGGAGTTTCCTCCTCAGGTTGAGGGCTAGGGTTTGAGGTTCCTTCACCACTTGACTCTTGAATTTCCTCAAGGTCAATTTAACTCCCACTGTCTCCTTGGCTCATGAATTCTCTCTCTCGAAAGAATCCTCTTCTTGCTACAAAGACCACATTATCACTGGGTCTGTAGAAGATGTAACCAAAGGATTTCTGTAGGTAGCCGATGAAAATACACCTTTCACTTTGGGGTTCGAGCTTATCGTGAGTCTCGCGTCTCACGAAAGCCTCGCAACCCCAAATCTTGATGTGGTCTAGATTGGGAACTTTTCCAGTCCACAACTCGTGAGGTGTTTTGGCAACCTTCTTTGTAGGGACTAGATTAAGAATATGGGCGACAATCTCTAAGGCATACCCCCAAAATGAGATTGGAAGCGAAGCTCGACTCATCATGGAATGAACCATGTCCAACAAGGTCCGATTGCGCCTCTCAGCTACACCATTCATTTGTGGTGTCCTAGGAGGTGTCAATTGTGAGACAATCCCACATTCCTTAAGATGGTCAAGGAACTCAGTACTAAGATACTCACCACCACGATCGGATCGAAGCATCTTAATGTTCCTGCCCAACTGATTCTCCACTTCTTGCTTAAACTCTTTGAATTTCTCAAAGGTTTCTGACTTATGCTTGATTAGGTAGACATATCCATATCTACTAAAATCATCAGTAAAAGTCACATAGAACCGATTAGCATCTCTTGTGGCGGTTCTGAAGCGTCCACACATCCGTGTGTATGAGGTCCAACAAACCTTCACCCCTAGCACAAGTGCCAGTAAAAGGTGACTTTGTCATTTTACCAAGCAAACAAGATTCACAACTATCATCTGACTTTAGGTCAAATGACTCCAAGACTCCATCCTTTTGGAGTTAGCCTATGCATTTCTTGCTTGCGTGTCCAAGACGACAATGCCATAAGGATGCTTTATCTAAGCTAGTGGAAGAATTAATACACAATACATTATTTCCTAGATTATCTACAACAGATACAGTTTCATACACGCCATCACAAGGTAATGCTTTAAAATAAAGAACATTATTAAAGAAAGCATCAATACTACCATTATTATTATCAAAATAAAAGGTAAAACCTTGTTTATACAATGCATGAAAGGAAATAACATTTCTTGCCATTTCTGGCGAATAATAACATTTATTCAAATCTAATGTAAACCCACTATTTAGCACTAAGGAATAAACTCCGATCTTGGTGACAGGTGAAGCTTTCTATTTCCCATGATCAAGTTTATCTTTCCCTGCTCCACATTCTCACTTCTTTTTAGTCCCTGCAAATCACAACATATGTGAATACCACAACCTGTATCAAGGACCCAAGACTTAGAATGAGGTGAGTTATTAGACAATATACTGTATATACCTGCATGGTTGGGTTTTACTTTTCCATCCTTCAAATCTTGCTGGTACTTTGGGCAGTTTCGCTTCCAGTGCGACTTTTCATGGCAATAGAAGCATTCAGCCTCATTAGGGTTAGCAGAAGGAGTGACAAAACCTTTGTTGGTTTTGATTGAAGAGGAGCCTTCAAGGGTCTTACCCTTGGTACCCTTAGAAGGGTTCTTTCTCTTCTTCCCTTTGCCATGCCCGATTACCAAGACATTGGCCGTAGTTGGAGTAGGAGTAGGAGTAGTAACAACCGACTTACCCTTTAGACCACTTTTGGCGGTCTTCAAGAGTCCTTGAAGTTTGCTGAGGGTGACTTCTTCCTTGTTCATGTGATATGTCATGCGGAATTGATCATAACACGATGGCTAGGAGTGCAAAATGATGTCTATTGCTCACTCCTCAGGGAAGTTCACATTCAGCTTCAGTAAAAGGTCCACATACCTTTGCATTTTCTGCATGTGGCCCGTGATGGGTTCACCATCCTTCATTCGGGTTGTTATCATGGAGGAGATTATTTCATATCGCTCTTGACGAGCACTTTGATGGTAGCGGTCCATCAAGTCCTGGTGCATCTCAAAAGGATAATAGTCCTCATAGGACTTTTGGAGCTCGGCTGTCATGGTGGCCATCATGATGCATGCCATTTTTGTAGCATCTCTTTCATGTACCTCATATTCAGCAAGCTCTTCAGGAGTAGCAGTTGGCTCGGGTACCTTCAGCTCCTTGTCGAGGACATATTCTTTGTTCTCATACCGAGTGACCATCCTGATGTTTCTGATCCAATCTGTAAAGTTGGACCCATCAAAGATGACTCTCCCACAAAGATTCATGAGAGACAAGGAGCTAGTAGGGTTTGAGCCAGAAGCATTGTTATTGGAAGACATCTGAAAAGAAGAGGGAATAGATTAGATTAGATATAGAGATACTCCTTAACAAAACACCCAAATATAATATTAAGGCTAGGACCCAACACAATATTTTATAACTTAGAAGAGGGATGCCGTAATCTAAGCTATAAGATATTTGAAGGTAGGTGAATGACGATTCACCAATTTCCACCATGAAAACGAAATATTTAATTAGGTTTTAACTGGTTTAAAAACTCCTACATTCTTTGAGATTGATTGAACTTTCTTCAATGGCATGTTTCAATCTCGAGTGTGCCCTTGAAGTTTTGTGACTGGGATGCCGAGGATCACAAAACAAGGTGTGAAGTAACCATGCAAATTACTTGGTACCCTTAATGTATTACCCCTCAATCAATGTGCCGGTTAACCACACACGCTCCATCGATACTATGATAAACATTAAGTCACCCTTTACCTACCTTGTTAAGTTCAAGTTAGTGTGCCGGTTAACCACACACGCTCCACTAACGACTTAAACAAAGTGTAAAGTGTAATTTCATGGATTAGCACCTTATTCACATTTTCCTAAAATAACTAAGATTGGGAATTCAATAAAGTTTAGTTACTTTAGTATTATCATTATACTTTTAATGAGAATTTATAAGTCCTTGTCCTACCCGTTCGGCTAACGACCCTCCACCGATCAAGGAAGCGGTGGGTGAGAGTGGACACCCATTAAGTTGTCATTTTATAGGCAACAACCTTATACCCCCCTTATAGACCGGCTTCGTGAATGAGGCGTACTAGCGGTAAGACGACTTGATCTTATACATATATAAATTTTATTAAACTTATAATATTATAAAGTATAAGGGTTGAATTTTAACTTTTAAAATTCTAGGGGTTGGAACTAAAGTTTTTAATATGACTTTACATGTTCCAAAACTTGAGGGCAAGTTTTGTAAACTTTCAAAACTTTTCATTTCTCATAACTTATGAGTTAATGGTTATTAAAAATGAAGACTTTTCATTTTTTGTAACCTATGTGTTCTTTTAATGGTTATTTATAAATGTGACTTTTGGTTATCCATAACTTAAGAAAACTAGTTATGGACTCCATTAAAACACATAAAGATCAAGAATTAATCTAATCAATTATTAGCACATAATTTCTATGATCTTCTAAACTCATATGTTTATGAATGTTCATATCGAAATTTCAAGAATCGTAAGTACATATACAAAACTTGAAATTTTGATAAAAACTTCGATTTTTCAAGTTTTTTTTTTTATTTTTTTTTTTGCATCAAGTATCAAATAAACAAACCAGGCTCTGATACCACTGATGGGTTTTAAGCATTCTAACACTCCTATGGTGTACATGCAACCCTAGAAACCTTGGATCTATGTTTGACTAAGATACATGCAAATAATTATTTTTCCAAGGTTCTTATCCTAACTAGCATGGCATGGGATACTTGAATCAAATAAAACTAGTAGAATTACTTACCTTGTAGTAGTAGTTGATTGCTTGGAGTTTGAGAGCCTAGCACCAATAATGTGGATGCCTCAAATGGAAGTCACAAATAACCACAAACTTGGAAACTTGAGAGAATAGTCACAAACTTCTTGAAATCGGCCCTCTTGGTTTACACACATCAACTAGTACAATTTCAAGAACCAAAGCCTCCTTTATATAGTGTGGTGGATTAGGGTTACATCCATGTAAACCCTAATACCCATGTCTTTTCATTTCCATGAGATCCATGGGTTAAAGCTCCATGGAGTATCCATGGACTTTCCATGCAAGCCTAGCCCATTCCAAATAAGCATTAGCCCACACTATATAAATACAAGAGCCCATATTTAATTAGTCATACTTTTGATCTCTAAATTAATTCTAAATTAATTATAGATCAATACTAATTAAATAATATGATTTTATATTAATATATTAGGACTTATAATATATTAATAAACCATAACTTATACTATTCTCAAACGATTATCCATAAATTGTTCGGGTGAAGTGCAACCCAAATGGACCATGCCGGGTCGGGTCAAGTACATACCAAATATAGTTATGGACTTAGACACTATATCCAACATGGTGATCTTCTTCTTTCGATGATTATGACTTGTTTGAATAATTGGATCTTATTTTTTATGCTTCATTGGTGGTGCTTTGAAGTCGAAGACCTTCATTGTTTAGATATTCATGGTCAGGTTCAGACTTCACAGACACTTCAGAGTTCTAGAGACATTTCAACACTTGGTTCTCATTGTGTTTCATCTTATTACCACACTTGCTATTCGGATTACTGTATTATAGCCTTGTATCACTTATTGTCTCTCATCATTTGTAAGCATTTAGGGAGAGAATGTTGGAGCATGGAAATGCTCTACAAATAATGAGTGGTAGTTAGGTTGTATTTTTCCCTTTATTGTATTGTTGGTGTATTTTATCTCTCCCTCCTATATAAAGGGAGAGGTGGTCATTTTCTTATTATGCACCTTTCTACAATGTAATCCTAGAGAGAGAAAGTGGTGGGATCTCTCCCACCTAGGGAGAGTTTTCTCTCCCAACATTGTTCTTCATGTAATAATATTTGTATCTCTCTTCTCTTCTCTTTTCTAAGCATTACTCATCATATGTTCTTCATATGTTTATATTTTATACCCGATAAATCTCGAAATATTTTTCTTCCGCATCCACCGTTCGTACAAAAATGGGTTCCTATCAATATTGGTATCATCCGACATGCTCTAAGCATACGAATTATCTGTCCTACATGTATAACATGGCAGATATGATTAATCCAATTGCAACATCATATGGAATACAATCATATTATCTAGTTGAAAACATTGCCCTGGGATTTTGAGGGATACTCAAAATCATGTCATGTGGTATTGACAATATAAAATCTCTCAGATTCTTATATCTTAATCTCCTTAAGATCCTTGAACATCAATGCAATTTTACTTAATCTTTTAAGTTACCATGATCCATCTATATAGATCTTTAATCCTAAAATTAGTATGGCGATCACATATAAGACTAGAAATGTTACTGCTCTCCCACTAGCTTTGTAGAAAACAAACGATTCATCTTGATTTATAATTAAATCACGCTATGTAATTATCTTGTAAGAAAGAAGATTCTTACTTCAAGATGTTATCTTAAATTTGAAAAGATTTTCATTTATGTATGTTTTCTCCTCTGAAAACTCACTTACTCTTTATATTCGTAATATATCGAGGAATATTAATCAATCCCATACTTGATAATCATACATGAATGCATCTCTATGTGTTTCATTAGTTTCAGATTAACTATTGAACAGGTTCAACAATTGTTGAAAACTTGCTAATTCTAAACTATGATGCATTTAGCATATGGTTCTTTAGTTCTTAAAGTTCCATATTGGTCCCACTTAGAAAAATAACTTTCTAAGTATTTTTCTTCTAGAATGACAATTAGTGGGATTAGTAGAAACTTCATCCTAAATAATCAATTAGGATAAGTCATACGAATGCAGTTAGTAGATACCAAGAGTGAGTTAAGATTATTATCTAACACAAGCTTCATAACTCCATACCATTTAGATAAGGATATATCATTACATCCTTAGTCTAATGAAAGTATTTAATCTAATTGTTTGGTTGGAAATATATATATATATATATATATATATATATATATATATATATATATATATATATATATTCAATATTTATTTGTTGTAGTGAGCATAACTCCAAAATTTTATAAAGTAAATAGTTCGTTAAAAACATCATATAACGTATTGGAAGATCTATGTTTTATCCTCTTCAAAAGCTTTTACTATCGATATTCAACCAGTGGCCAGGTAACCCTATCCCACTAGAGAATATGAGGGCTACCTCGAACATCATAAGACAGATACAAGTGACCAGGTGATCCTATGCCACAAGAACCATAATAATGACGAGTGAGTGTTTTTGACGGAATGAGTTTTGAATCGATTCCACAACTCCTAAGATGTTCCAAGAAGACTTGGTTTACAAAACTCATTTTCTTTATCAGAAGTAAAGGTTAATGATGGTCTCATTAAGTAGTATTTCAATCTTCACTATTAAACAATTTGAGCATATCAAAGTTTCAACAATAACGAATAAAACTCTTCAGTTAAATTTACTAAGTATGTGTCACCAAATCTATTCATGGATTGAAAAGATTACATACATCACTTGAGAATCATCCACCCATATAAATAGGATTCACATATATCAAATTAATTAAGCTCATTTGCATTTAAAAATTCCATCCTTTTGAAGTTGGTATATGTGTTTCACATTTACATAGTCATTATGACTGCTACATAGATAAGATTCAATCAAATATCATTTGAATTATTTAGGTGTTATGATCAGAACTATCAATTTAATGAAAGATTATAGATTTACTTCACAAATAAAATTATGAGAAAATTTTCTTAACACATAATACATGGTTTCAGAACATGAATGTCAACAACCATTAAACAATAAACAAATATAGATTAATTCATAAGTCACAACTGTTACATATCCCTGTAAGAATAGGTACAAAACATCTATTGTTCAAATAAATATAACAACACTTGTTTTATCTTTAACATGAAATACCATTTGTCTATAATTCGTTGATTATTTCTTCCGATGATCAACACATAATATCCATTATTAGTGTCATTTGAAGTATGCCATACTCAAGTGAATGATGAAAAGATAATTAGTTCTATCATATAGATATATGAAGTCTTGTTCATGTCAGACTTCCTCAGCTCGATGAGATTAGAGAAGCAGTTTCTCTTTTAGTGTCTAGTTTCTTTCACAATAGAAACAACACTAATAATTTTGGTTCTTTCTTCATTTTTGGGTTTATGATGTATTTCCTTAACTGAATTGTAGGTCTATTAGAGTACAAAATCTCTTAGACTTCCTCTATTCAATGGTTGATCATGTTGGAAGCACATTCTACACTGATTGAATATTTGCTTTACTTGATGAGACATCTGATATGTTTCATAATTATCCAAGACTTTCTGCAAGTCAAGGTTAATTACTCCAGTATGATGTGAGACACATCAATATCATCACAATAATACTTTCCTCACAACATCATGATCAGACTACCTTGAGGTTCTTCCTTAAGGATAAATAGAAATGTATTAATTTTTAAAGAATTAATATTGAAAAGACTAAATGAAACTTTGGTAAATTATGTATATAACTACTAATACTTCTACGCACTGTAAAACCTTTCTCTTGTTGTGTTTCAAGAGATAATAACATTTGATGGTTATAATTTCTACAACTAGTATAATACCTTGAGGTTCTTCCTTAAGGATATATATAAATTATATATCTTTCAGTATATATAATTTCTATTTATCCTTAAGGAAGAACCTCAAGGTATTACACTAGTTATAGAAATTATAACCATCAAATGTTACTATCACTTAAAACACAACAAGAGAAAGGTTTTACAAGGCGTACGAATATTAGCAGTTATATACAGAATTTAAAAAAGTTTCATTTAGTATTTTCAATACTAAGTCTTTAAAAATTATTACATTTCATTTTTTCTAAAACATTAATGTACTAAAGTCTAGGATCCAAGTAACAAAACAAGTAAATGGTAGCTGACCCTTTATCCCATCGACTTAATCAAACTCGGTAGGTAGCGATTACCAATTGCATAAATTATGTAATACCTAGATAATGAGATCCCAAACAACTATTTCTTATCTTGGTGTGTTTAATCTCATCTATGCCACTGACCTCTCATGCTTAGGTGACCATTATCATACAAGATTCTGATCAAGTCTTCCTACTTGAAACAACTTGTAGTATTGCAACTAAGTTGTGCCAAAGTGAACCTTTCGTCACTAAAAACTACAAAACTACCCCGAACATCATAAGACAATCGTAGTAGTTAGGTGACCCATCTCCCACTAAGACCATACAAATGATGCCCATGTGTTTTTCAAAAGGGTGGCAATGACTTTCATTTTTAAGAAAAAGGTTATATATATATATATATATATATATATATATATATATATATATATATATATATGTGTGTGTGTGTGTGTTTGTGTGTGTGTGTTTTACAAATATAGTTATAAAAAACATGGTCTCGTAAATACTGCATGTATGCAACAATTCATGTATCCTTTTGTAAAAATCATATCAGTTCTTATATGTTTCTTTTGGTACCAAATAAAACTTCAGTTTATTTACCAATAACCGCGATCAATTATAAACTAAAATCTGATATTTTAAAGTTTAGTTGTAGAGCGGTTTAAGAACCGGTAATAGTCTTTAATAATATTTCATTTTATTCTTATGACTTTGAGTTTTGGATGAGTTCTAAAATCATTATTTTAAATCCCCTGTTAACAATTAATATCTTATGACTTTATGAATCTGTAGAATAAACTCATTTTATTTTATAAACTCAATTTTATACATCTTATGAAAAGTCATATTTTGATAAACCAAAACTTGGATGATGATACTTACGTTTTAAATGTCATTTGGCATGTATAAAACATAATATCAACATGTTGCGTTATGTTTAAAAAACTAATATCCTATATTAAGTTTCGACATAAAAAATAATCACTAGTTTTATTATTTGTCGTTATAATGCTACAAACCGATTTTAGTCTATTTAATAAAAACTCCTTATTTATTATAAATACATTGAGTTTATATAATGTTTAAACATCTTTTAAACCATTTCAAATATTGGCTATTTATAAGTTTTACAATAAAACTATTTTGAACAAGAAATCGATTTTTAACCGGTAACCGTTAAAAACGTTTTAATAAATATTCATTTATAAAGGTCTTATGTTATCATTTAAATATTTTTTACTCAAAGTATAAGTGATATTATATTATGTTAAAATGATATTTGGCATGAAAAAACTATTTTCATACATAAAACACAACATACAACAACATAAAATAAACATCACATGCATACATTAAAATGTGTATAAACCAAGCCATATCTAGTAATAATTTTTGTATGTCATCACAAGAATTATTAAGTATTTCCTAAAGGCCTTAAGAGACACTTCAAAAGGTATTCAAGCTCCCACTTTCTAAGACAACTCTTTCTTGCAAAAGAACTTCAAGTCTTCATGTTGTAAAGGATGTAGCACTTAAACAATTAAGACTATAATTAAGCCCAAAACCAAGAGTAGAAGCTTATGGTTGGGATTATGGTGTCAAGTGGTTAAGTCAACTTCAAAATGGTCATTTTCTTCACCTTGTTACATTTAAAAAAAATTAAACTACTCTAACTAATTTATTACAACAACTAAACAAATGAAAAAAAATACATATTTATCTATTATATCTTATTAATAAATAAATATCAACCAAACAAAACACAAAGGTCCAAATGGCTTGTTTATACACAACAACATGTCAAATATAACACCAAACAACTCTTTGTTTTTTCTAACTCAACTTTTATATAACCAAAATGCATGAAAAATGGCTATATATAAAAATAAACAATTTTAAACAACAAGTTACCAAAGAAGAGAAATATGGACATTTCTTAACCAAAACAAATCCATTCTTGCTTTCCAAAAACAAAAGATTATCAAACATAAAAAAAAAAATCATTCTAACATATAAAAGATGGATCTGATACCACTGATGGGTTTTGATACAAAGTATAAGTTAGTTTTTCATAAAAACCGGCAACAGAAGCTTTAAAAATAACAAGTTTATTATTGAGTTTATAACAAAACCAAACCATCTAGGATTCATTTATAGAGGTTAGAATGATATTCAAAACAAACATAAATGACAACCTTTGGAGCCTTTGAAACCACTTGGTTTTAGGGTGTTGATGAAGCTAGAAAAATCAAATTGTATGATTTTTTCTACAAGTATTCACCATC
This sequence comes from Lactuca virosa, assembly GCF_052849685.1. Lineage (NCBI taxonomy): Eukaryota > Viridiplantae > Streptophyta > Magnoliopsida > Asterales > Asteraceae > Lactuca > Lactuca virosa. Next base: position 233,347,788 of record NC_136432.1, on the reverse strand, counting down.
AACATAAGGCACTTCGAATGTTAGTTCCTTCTTGTATTCTTGAGTGACTTAAACCCGTAAGCACTTAACTCAAATAAGAACTAAAGGATACAACTCAATGTGAAGCATCCCAAAAATACAAACCAAAAATACAACCCAAAAATTTCGTTTTCAAAATCATTTAACAAATATGAATATCATCGCCATAGTATTAGATCATAAAACATGTATATCAAAATCTCATAAAATATGTCATCATAACACAATCTCATATAAAACATCAGAGTAAACTCCCAGGCTAAGAAAATTTAGGTGTGTGTCATGCCATCATCCCGAGCCCTTTCCCTTGCTAGCTGAAGTACCTGAAACCAAAACTGAAACTGTAAGCACGAAGCTTAGTGAGCTCCCCCAAATTACCACATACCATACAATAACACATATAACAAACACTGGGCCTTGCCCACTGCATCGGGCCCCGCCCGGCATCGGACCGGAGTCTGGCATAAATTGGGCCCCGCCCGGCATCGGACCGAAGTCCGGAATAAACTGAACATAACATAAGCATGAACATATAACATAAGCACATATACTGCATTGGGCTAGCCCGGTATCGGACCGGAGTCCGGAACATATACACATAACATAAACATGCATGAATCACGAAGACATCAAGCATACATAACTACTTCTCGGGACCACCCCGGCATCGGACCGAAGTCCGGAACTACTATCATCTAAACGGGCCGACATTCTGGCCGTAGACCGTTCCTACTGGAAGGAAACTCACCTCGTGTGACTGACTGCTGCAACTCTGGGTGAGAAATCTCTGTTTGCTGCTTCGACGACTCTCCGACTATAATTTCCAATAAAGGTACTTAGTCAAAACTGATAATTACTCTTAGGGTAAAATGGCTAAAGTCAACATCCTGGTCAAATTCAACACCCAGTTGACCTGACTCGCCGAGTTGGTTCACCAACTCGTCGAGTCCCTACTCTTTCATTTGTTCCCAACCCCGACTCTACTCGACGAATCTAGCAAGAACTCGACGAGTTCTCCTGCAATCATAACATCGGGACCATCTTCATATGGCTCGCCGAGTTCGTCCTTGAACTCGTCGAGTCCATCTTCATCATATGAGTGTGATAAGTCTGTGACTCGCCGAGTTGTATAAACAACTCGTTGAGTCCGTCTTCAAAGGTTGGGAGATTGCCTTGGACTCGCCGAGTTTGCTCAACCACTCATCGAGTCCCATGATTCCCAGGTCCCCTAAGGGACTAAGCAACTGAGGGACCTTCCACACTATCACCTGGTCCATCAACAGAAAGGATTTGGTGGTCATTACACCCTGGCTCGCCGAGTCCCAAGAACGACTCGCCGATTCCGTCCTTGTTCATTACTATACAGTTGATTTAAATGGACCTTAACATACCAAAATCATAGATCTGGCATCCTAATGTCCATTTTACACATAAAGTTCCTAACTCGGTGCACATGCATGAGGTCCTTGGCTCAAAAAGCCATAAAAGGTGGTCTACAAGATGCTTGGGGTCTTTATGGCAACAAGGTGGGCACCTTTATGCTATAAAAACCCTCATTAGCCCTGCATCTGAAGCACAAACTCATTCCTTAAACTAAATCCCGAGTACATCCTCACTAGGGCTTAGAATTTGGAGGAAAATGGACCAAAAATCAAGATCTACACAAAGAATAGATAAGGTTCAGCTTTATACCTCCAAAAAGCTGGAAATCTGCCCAAAGCTTTGGATCTTCCTCCTTCCCCCTTGATCTCACAAGCCTCCTCCTTCTTTTCAAACTTCAAATACCCAAAGTAACACCTCAAGGCTCAAAAACACACTAATAACGGCTAGGGTTTCGAGATAATGCTTTATGGGAGTAATAGGGACGATGGAGGCTGAGATAAGTTGTTTAAATAGGGTGCAAACCCTCAAATTTAGGGTTTTACTCAAACAGCACCTACTCGCCGACTCGGTCTCCCGACTCGTCGAGTAGGCCACTTAAACTTCCCGTGAATCACGACTCTACTCGACGAGTTGGGCCACCAACTCGTCGAGTACCAGAGGAAATACATGAAGTTCTTGAATTTAAATACGTTCCAGGAATCGGGTGTTACAATTCTCCCCCACTTGTCTTAGACTTCGTCCTCGAAGTCTGCTGCCTCTGAAAAACAACTCTGGGTAATGCTCCCTCATCTCCTCCTCGGGCTCCCACGTCCACTACGAGCCCTTACGGTGCTGCCACTGCACCTTTACTAACTCTACTTTCTTCTTCCTCAGCTCCTTTGTCTTGCGATCTAAAACCGCCACTGGTCTCTCGATGTAGTTCAGGATATCGTCAACCTGTATGTCCTCAAGAGGTATCACGGCTATGCACTTCCGCAACTGAGAACCATGGAACGTGCTGTGGATCTGGCTAAGCTCTGCTGGAAGATCAAGCCGATACGCAACCCGACCCACCCGGGCCAAAACCCTAAATGGACCAATGAATCGGGGACCAAGCTTGCCCCGCTTCCGAAATCTGATAACACCCTTCCAGGGTGACACTTTCAGGAGGACCATATCGCCCAACTAAAACTCCAAGTCCAAACTGAAGAATCGTGGAATCAAGTATTAATCGAAATCAGAGTTAAACGAATGCAGATTGAACACACGAAGTAAATAAGATCTGGTTTCTGCTCATTTATGCTTTCAACTTTTATAGAGAAAATAGACAGGTTCTGTAAAGGACTCTTATCTAACTCTAGTAAAGTTCCATATTTATAGGAACAGTGAAAGCATACAAAAAAATACTAAGGCATTGACAATTCAGCTTCGTACGAAATACACCTTAGTAAATAAACTTTACAAAACATACGAAGGGTAAAACAAACTTCGACATATTACAACATAATTCGACCCTAACAATCTCCCCCTTTGTAATCCTGTCGACCTTAGTCAGTTCAAGAGTATCTGTATAACATACAACATAACTCTTTGAATCTCAGTGTACAATGAGATTATCTTCTTCAGTTCCTTCTTATCTCCTTCGTTATTCTTCTTGCAGCTATTCATACGAACAATGAAATTCGTATATTGGGATGTTGTATATCTTTCCACTTCGGAAGCTTGAAACAAGAATCTCTTCGCCTTCCCATTTTTGCCTTTCCCAGTAAATACCATACCAAATGGCTTCAAACATATTTCTCCGTCTGCGTACTTCTTCAACTCAAGTTGAGTTAAAGGAAGTTCCATTGGCACTGTTACAGTCAATCCCTTTGCTTTAGCTAACTCAACATCAGTAAGTGCTAAACACTCATAATAGTTGTCATTGAAAATCTTGATGTGAGCCAACCCAAGTCGAAAAACTTCAGGATCAGTTTCTCGAAGATATGAAGCGTCTTTATCCTTCAGCAACAAAGCAACTTGTATTAGATCATACAAGTTCATTAAGGGAAAATCAGCTACAGAGAAATCACACATTTGCCCATTTGCCCTCGAAACAATAAAGCGAAGATTCTACATCATATTTTCGAAAAATACATCTCGCTTTATGCTTATCACCTTCTTTATCTTCACCAATGACCAAATCTCCTCTGGAAGTTTTCCAAGTACAGCATGAAATCTGATCTTCATGTAAGTGTACTCATCATCATTGTCAAATTTCTCATTAATTTTGTACTGAGCCATGATGGACATCATCTCATTGATGGGAAAATCCAATTGACTCATATCAGTGTTGAGAACAGCATAGCTTCTCTTTGGCTTCTTTTCGAAAGCATACATATGATTATATGCAACTTTCGACTCTATTGTTTCATAATTGTAATGCTTTGAAGGATCACCCTTGTTCATCCCAGGTAGATCATTTGCACGAAGTCGCATAATGCTTTGTACAATTCGGAGCTTTTCAACCTCAGCCTCTGCTTCAGCTTTCTTTTCTTCCTTTGACTTTTCGATTATAACAATTTTGCCTTTATCTTTTACAGAGGAATTATCAACACTTTCCTTATGCTTCGAACTGCTGCTACCTTCCCCAATCACAAATCCTTTGGAAATTGGTCTTCAAATTGGCTTCGTAGAAATTGGCATTCTTGTCACAACAGTCAAAATAACTGGCTCAGCAGTTGACAAAATTGGTTTTGTTATTGGAATCTTCGAAGAAAACAGTTTTCCAACAACCTTTGCATCTGCATGCAAATTTTCACCACTAGCCTTCGTACTACCAACCCCCTTTTCTCCCCCTTGCACCCCTATGAAAACAGGCAGGGCATTTGTTGGAAGAAGGCTAGAAATGTGAGAAAGAGGAGCAAGATGTTTGTGTAAAATAGCTTCAAATTGAACGAACTTTTGAGATAAAAAGTTTGGAGTAATCAACGGAGATGAAACTGATTGATCAGTTAAATATTTGAGCTCCTTTAGCAGTTTGAACACTTCCACAAAGCTCTGAGTTTCCGATGTCGACATTTGAGTAAGTTGAGGACTCAAATCTTCGTACAATTTGACATATTTGGCAACAACATCACAAATAATGTCAATTTTCTGATTAATCGAAGCATAATCCCTTTGCACAATTGAGATTTCCTTTTGCATATCCTGTCGAAGCTCTTGAATTTGCAAATTTACATCTTCCCTAACTTTCTTGACATCCTGAACGAATAACACATGTCGTTCCTTCACCACATTCTTGAATTCTTTCACCTCCCCTTTAAACATCGAAATTAGAGAATTCACCCTTAATTCGTCATTCTGATCATTGTGATCAATCTTCTCCAAGAGTCGAATCTCTGAATCTCGGATCATTCCAGAGACTTTACTCACCATCTTGGCTTCGAAAGTTTTCAACATACTATCAACTTCCATATTAGAGACAGACAAATTACTACCCAAATCTGCTTGAGATTGAAGAATAGAAGTCAATTTCTTGTTGAGAATTTTGAATTGTTTCATTGTCATCAACATACGATCAGGAAAGTGATCTTCTTCATCATCAAACTGTAAATCTTCAAATGTGCCTCCAAAACCTTCATTGTCAGTATCCGTTTCAACAACAGGTGAAGTTTTAACAGGCGAATCAATCTTGGGTGAATCAGTGGATTGAGATGGAAAAAGAGTTGTAAAGGGTTGATGAAGTATGTGTTCAAAGGTTGGAGAACTTATTGTATTTGGTATAATAAAAGGAGGTAAGGACACGAAAGTATCTGCCATTGAAGATACAGGAATACCTTGAGTAGTAGCCTCAACTTCTTTGTTCGACTCTCCCTCACCCATGTTGACATTTACTTCCGTATCAGATACGTGTATAGAAATGCCTGAAGTTCGAACCTCCTCAGTATTTGATTCAGTTAACGAGACTTCGGGTGTTTTGACAATAGTATGCTCAGGAGTAGATACACTTTGAGAAACAATTGGTTCTGGTGTGTCAGGAACTACTTCTTTTTCGGAAGACTCCTCTTGGATAACCAACTTGCGTTGCCGTTTCTTCTTCTTGGAAATGTGTTTGGCCACATCTTCAGCTCTATGTTTCTTGGACAGAGGCGAAACTGGAGTTGGAACTTCTCGAAAAATAACTCCTTCATGAGAGAGTTGTAGTTTAATAACATTAGAAGGAGAAGATATTAACACACCATCAGAAGATTTTCGTGAACCCCTAGCCCTTTTCTTCAATCGTCGAAAAACACCAGATTTTGAAGGAATTTTCTCTGCCACTACAGTATCATCCACAGGTTCCACCAGTTTGATGACAACAGTCGAAACATTCACTTCAGTCGTCTCAGGATTCTTTGGAGACTTCGTAGATTCGTGCACAATCTTCTCAGTAGACTTCTTTGATTCGTGCAGTTGCTTCTCTGGTGTAGCTTTTGCATCCTTTTTAGAACGTTTAGACTTCTTGGAAGGACCAGCTTCTTCTTTCGACAATAGTTTCCAGTCTCAACATCTGGATTGACAGTTTTCAAGTATTCAATCAACACCGAATTTGTTGGCTCAACCCTTTTTAACATTGCATCAGGAATCCGAGCAATGTTTGTGAATACCTCCATATCATCCGAAACTTCCTTTGGGAAGTGATACTTCAGAAACTCAGCCTTTTCTTCACCAGCAGGGACAACAATTCCTTCTTTATCATAGAAATAACCAAGGATTAAGCTCCAATACCTAGCATAAGAAATGCCTTGAACCACATTCGTGTTTTCGACACTCTTTTGGAATTCCTTCCATAGTTGTGTAGAGTAGTCGACAGAGAGATCATAGTACAATCCTGCCACCATCGCATAAACCTCCATGCATCCTTTGTCTAAGCCAACACTTCGACCTGTCAATCATCGAAGAAAAATTCCAAACAGTTGGCAGGGCTGACTTCTTGAAATCACTAATCTTTGTGAGTGGAGGCTGATGACCCATCTCATTAAACATATGAATAACTTATGCAGATGTAAGATCAGTAACAATTGGAGAATTGGGAATATCCAGAATCTGACAAAAGATATTCTTGGACAAACGGATTTTATTGTCATTCACCAGTTGAAAGGTGATCATATCCATTGCTTTGCTATAAGTAGCAGTGGATCCTGCCTGAGAAAGCCATGAGAGAGGAACTGCGAATGAGTTGAACATCGCCTTGGAAAGAACAGAACTCTTTAATGCAACAATTAACATCTTCAATTCTTCAGGATACAGAGACACATCCCCTTCCACTTGATAATTGGTGCTTTGAATCTTCATGATTGGTTGAGAAGTGATGTCTTCAGTTGTGCGAGAAGTAGAATCAACACCAGCCATGATTAGGGTTTAGAAGCTTTGAAGTACAGAGAGAATTTGGGTATTTGAGTTCTTTTGTGAGCGTAAAAAGATAAAGAATCCGTAAATGCCCTTTTTATATGTAACCATTATTTTGAACTGAACGCGGGATAGGAATTGATTGAGATCTGACGTGGCACCTTAAAAGTCGCACCAGTCTGCCAATAAAGTTGCCATGCATCAAAAAGTAACTGTCACATCGCCTTGAAACCAGGAAACGTCGCCTCAGACAGTCTATTCGCGTCACCTCAAGGAATAGTAACCGTCAGCAACCTTCGGATGGAGGTTAAGCTCTTTCGTCTTTGGGTTTAGAGATGAAGTCATATGCTAGACTGTTGAAATCATCAGCCTGAGTTTGTAGTACTCAGAACCTCAAGGATTTCGTGTGTGTTGTGTGCCAAAGAAAAGATAAGAAACAAATTAACGAAAATTTGGATCTGTGATGTCAAAAAAAAAATTCGACACAAAAGCAGAGAAACCCCGTGCAAAGTTTACTTCATTAATTATCAGGAGAGATAATCAACTGCTTGTGTATGTTCTCGTGAATTACAATCGAATACTTGTAGAGAAGTATCGAAGGGCTTCTTTTGTTAGGCTTATTGGGAGGTTTAGAATTTCGTTACATATCATCCTAAACATAAGGTGAGTAATTGTAACAGAAATTACTTGTTTGACCAGTGTAGTCAGTGACAAGTATGCTTTGAAATATGTTGATAGTAACGTGGAAAGCACATGAAACTCATACGAAAATTATATTCATGAAAAAATTTGTTATGGATCCTGTTGGGTAACAAACATCGTGGGTTTCGACAGTTTGATCAAAATCACACATAAGAGTAGAATATGATTTTGAGTTTCGAAAATTGGTACTGAAACAAATGTTTCATCAAATCTGGAACATAGTTCCCCGTCAATTACTTATTAAGATATGAAGTTGGGTTTCACTTTCATCACGGTCTCATGACGTCAGATCCTTAACACAGAATTTTGATATATCTAAATCTTGATTGGTTGAATCAAAGATCTCTTGGATATATGTCATTGTGTGTGCATGTGTAAGAAATTTTGAGATGAAAAAGATTGGTTTTGAAGAACGAATTGTACCTCTGTTATTTTCGGACAAAACAGATTACTCTTAACTCATTAGAGAAGAGTAAGGTAGCTCAATCGACTAATGTGAATATAAGCCTGACTTGGGAAGAAATTTTCGTATGAAAGATTTCATTAAGGCTTTCCTAAACACTCATTGAGTCTACAGAGGCTTGGGTCAACATGTTGCAGCATGCTTCTAGGGACATTCTAACTAGTACATAGTTGTCGAAAGTTTACCTTCCCATAGAAACACAAGCATGACCCTTGAAAAAATATTCGTGTTATCTGCACAAAGAAAAAAAAAATAAAGAGAATAACAAAAATCTTTTTGGTATTTTTGATTTTTCGAAAAGAAAACGACAAAACTAAAATAAAATATTTTTGAAGTTTTTGATTTTTCGAAAAGAAAACTAAAATACAAACTTACGAAAAACATTTTTACAAACAAACGAAAATTTGTAAACAAACTACAAGTTGCCTTTCTTACGAAAATTTTGACAAACTAACGAAAATTAGACAACCTTACGAAAATTTGACAAACTAACGAAAATTTTGTACCACACAACCAACATGCAAATTGTCGAATTCGAAGCGTGTCGAAGCATTGACTATGAACAGTAACCGCTGAATGACGTCTTATTGCCGCTTAATCGACACATTTGTATAACACGCCTTTGCTATACATTTGAAATCCGTCCTGGAACTGAACTCGCTTCAATCATTCCCAAACCTGTCAAAATTCGAACAAATGATTTTTCATCCAAAGCTTTTGTAAAAATATCAAAAAGCTGATCAGTTGTTTTTACAAAATGAACTTCAATGTTTCCATCTTCCACATGATCTTTGATAAAGTGATAATGAAGAGCTATATGTTTAGTTTTCGAATCACAGTACAATGGAATCTTTTTCATATTCACAGCATAATCTCTCAACTGACTTTGAATCCAAATAATTTGTGATGTACAAGCAGCAGCTGCTACATATTCGGCTTCAGCAGTAGAAATCGAAACACACGTTTGCTTCTTCGACTGCCAACTAACCAACTTTCCATCCAAAAATTGACAACCACCACTTGTACTTTTTCGATCCAATGTACACCCTCCAAGATCTACATCTGAAAATGCCTGAATGAAAAATCTTGTTTTCGAAGGATACCACAATCCTAACGAAATTGTTCCCTTGAGATAACGAAAGATATTCTTCACAGCGGTTAAATGTAGTTCTCGAGGATTTGCTTGATACCTAGCACAATTACATATAGAAAACATGATATCAGGTCCACTTGCAATAAGATAAAGCAATGAACCTATAATGCTTCTGTATAAAGTAAGTTCAACCGCAGGCGATTCTAACGAAGGTGTTAGCCTTGTGCGAACAGCCATTGGTACTCTTAACTTCATGCTATTTGTCATTCCAAACTTTTCGAGCAAATTCCTTGTATATTTTTCTTGATTGATGAATATGCCTTCTCTGTTTTGACATATTTTTAAGCTAAGAAAATTATTGATTTTACCCATCATGCTCATTTCAAATTGGCTTTTCATCAAGTATTCGAATTCTCTGGAGAAAGCAGGGTCAGTAGAGCCAAAAATAATGTCGTCAACATAAATTTGAACAAGCATCAGATGACTCCCAACTTTCTTTCGAAATAATGTGGGGTCAACTGATCCTTTCTTAAATTTCGACTGTTTTAAGAAACTGGTAAGAGTTGCATACCATGCTCTTGGTGCTTGTTTTAACCCATATACAGCTTTATTTAAAATATATACATGATCAGGATGCATTTCATTTACGAAACCTGGAGGTTGTTCTATGTAAACAGTTTCTTCGAGTTCTCCTTAGAGAAAGGCACATTTCACATCCATTTGATAGACATCAAAATCCTTATGAGCTGCATATGTTAAGAATATTCGAACAGCCTCGAGTCTTGCAACAGGGGCAAAGGTTTCTTCATAATCAATTCCTTCTTGTTGCGAATATCCTTTTACAACTAAACGTGCTTTATTTCGTACAATATTTCCATCTTTGTCGGTTTTGTTTTTGAAAATCCATTTTAACCCGACAATCGAAACATTTTCAAGTTTAGGAATTAATCTCCAAACCTTGTTTCTTTCAAATTCAGCCAGTTATGATTGCATTGCAACAACCCAATCTGAGTCTTGCATTGCCATCTTAACTGTCTTTGGTTCAATTTTAGATATGAAAAAATTGAACATGCAAAATTCTTGATGAGTATTTCATACCTCATTCTTCGCACGAATCTGAGCTCTTGTTAATACTCCATCTTGAGGATTTCCAATGACTTGATCTATTGGATGAGTATTTGTCCATTTCTCTAATGGTGGATAAGCCGGATCAAATTCCAAAGGCGCATCTTCGTACATCTCTTAATTTTCAGATCCTACAACAAAAACATTATCATTTAGATCATGAAAATCATCATTTTGATTAAAATTTATTGTATCATTTTCCTCCTCAACACGATTATCATTTTGATGCTCCCCCTCAACAACATCATCCATTCTCTCATTCTCCCCCTCGAAAGAATGCTCCCCCTCAATCAGAGTATTCGAGTCCACGTGCTCTCCTTCCACTAGATTATTAAGCATACGTTCGTCAAGTCCAAGAGAATTCGTTGTTGAATTAACATCTATTATGTTTTGAGGAATGTCCATGCCATCAGCATGCTTCGAAGATTCAGAGTGATGATTATCATTCGCATGAACTTCAGCATCCACAGCCCTGTCAGGAATACCAAAAATTAAATAATAATCAAAATCAGATGAATTTGATTCTTCAGTTTCATCAGATGATTCATTAATAATTGGTTTTTGTTCAAATTTCTTTTCTACTTGTTTGACATAATAATCATCGAAAGTAAGATTGAAAGTTTCTTCGACTTTTCGTGTTCGCTCATTTAACACTCTGTATGCAAGCGAATTGTGTGAATATCCCAAAAATAAGCCTCCGTCAGCTTTAGCTTGAAATTTTGGAAAGTTATCTTTGAGATTCATTATAAAACACCTGCAGCCAAAAACATGAAGGAATTTGGCATTAGGTTTTCGATTATTGATAATTTCATACGGAGTGATATTGAATCGACGATGAATGAAAGATCGATTTTGAGTGAAACAAGCTGTCGAACTGCTTCAGCCCATAGATATTGAGGAAGATTCGCATATGTCAACATAGTTCTTGCTGCTTCACAAAGTGACCGATTTCGTCTTTCAACTACACCATTTTGCTACGGTGTATAAGGCGAAGAGAAATTATGTGAAATTCCTTTTTCTGTTAAGTACGAATCCAGCACATTGTTCTTAAACTCAGATCCATTATCACTTTTGATCTTTCGAACATTTTTCTTCAGACTCATCTCAATCTTCTTAATAAACTCGATCATTGTTTGAGCAACCTCACATTTTAACCTGAGAAAATATACCCACGTAAATCGTGAAAAATCATCAACAATAACCAAAATGTACTGTTTCTTGTTGAGAGTTTCCACAGTCGATGGTCCACAAAGGTCAATGTGTAGAAGTTCCAACAGGTCTACAATTTTCGAATCTATCAGAATTGGATGACGTTTCCTGTGCTGTTTCCCTTGTTCACAAGCTGCACACAATGTATCATTGTCAAATTTTAGTACAGGTAAACCACGAACAAGATCACCAATAACCAATTTATTTAAGTTTCAAAAGTTTAAATGTGATAAATGTCGATGCCATAACCAGCTGATATCAGAGGAAGCTTTCGAAAGTAAGCACACTGAGGGTTTGCCGATGATTGGTTTGATATCAAGAGTAAACATATCACCATGTCGTTTGGATTTGAGCAAGACTTCGTTAGTTTCAACATTTGAAATGATGTTGCTTTCTTCGTTAAACACCACTTGATTGCCAGTGCCCACCACAAGTTGGGAAACACTTATCAAGTTATGTTGAAGACCTTCGACATAAGCAACGCGATTAACAGTGAATTTCCATTTGTGACTTTACCATAGCCTTTCACTTGGCATTTGTGATTATTGCCAAACTTTACAACTCTTGCATTCTCCAAGCTGCGAAAATCTCTCAGGTTTTCCTTTTGTCCAGTCATGTGACGTGAGCAACCACTATCAATATACCATTTCTCATCATATTGCTCGTCACATAGTACCTGCGATCAATGAAAGAATTTAGGTACCCAAGGCTATTTGGGTCCTTGGAAATTAGTTTTGAAAATAGAATGAAATGAAGAACTTTTAACCCAATCACAAACTTTAGTTTTAAGACTATCAATTAAGTCCACATCATTATTTAAAGAAATAGAAACATAAGATTTTGTTAGTTTGGGATTGTCACTGACACATTCCTTCATCTTTTTAGATTGAGTATGAACAAGCTTTTCTTTCGAAACCGGTTGCCATGTTTTTACCGAAACATTCAAATCTTTTGAAGATGAGCTTGCAGTTGACGAAGAATTCACATAACTCTCATAGGCTTCGTGAATTTGTTGTTGAGAATATTTCCTTGATTGATATTTTCGACCTTTTCCTTCAAGCCAATGATCGATGTTTTTGTCACAAGACAACCCTTTTGTGTACGAAACTTTTAAGTTTTGTTTTCCTGTAGGATTTGGAAAATTCGGTTTTTGTGGAATGAAATCAACATTTGATTTAGGTCGAAATGCCATAACGTATCGACGTCCATCATTTTTGCCAACACTTTGATTTTGAGAAAATCGATTTGGAGATTTTTGTTTTTGAGAAAACCTTGTTTGTTGATTAGAAGAAAATCGTTATTGTGATGGTTGATTTTGAATAGTCTTTGATGTATTTTTGTTATCTCTTGAAAATGATGAGTTTGAACCTTTCGAAAAATTTGTTTTTAGTTGAAATTCAGTTTTAGATTTATTTGTTTGAGCGGGATTTCATTTTGGATCTGAATGAATTTCTGAATGAGAAGACTTTATTTCAACAGACTTAGACTTTTTATTTTCAGTTGTTTTCAAATTCAACCCATTTTGTTGTTTTTGAAGTTCCATGGTTTGCCAAAAAATCTTCTTTCGAGCTTGTCTTTTTGAAATTGCATTTTCTTTTGAAAACTTGTCAATTTCTTCTTTAAATTCTTTAGAATTTAATTTGACAACAGTTTCTTTTTCCACAACAACTTCTTTCGTAATTTCTTCGACAATTTTTGATTTTTCAACCCATTTTCGTTGTGGTTTTTGTCTTTGAAAAACATACGAATTCTTTGTTAAGGTATTTTCAACTTTGCTTTGATTTGAAAAGAATCCATCATTCGTTGTCTTTTTGTTGTCATCTTCGACCATTTTGTTGAATTCTGGTTTAATGTTGTCAACATTTCCAGTTGTAACAAACACTTGGTTTGGAAAGGCAACATCATCTGTACACTTGAAATTAGGATACACCACTTGATTTGTTTCCAAATAATGGGCTCCTTTTTCGGACAACACTTTGTCGAAATTTTCAGTGTCTCCAAGTACTTGATCAACAACAACACGAGGAATTTCTTTTTCTATCGAATCTTTGTTTGAAGAGACCTTTTTGTCCGATTCGTCATCATCATTTTCATCATCACTGCTATCCGTTTGACTATCTCGGATATCCACAAACTCAAAATCACAATCTTTTGAAGTTGAAGGTTTGTTAGTGTCAATCTTAACTTCCAAATCCTTAAGTTTTTCTTTTCCTTTAGATTTTGATGCAACATTAATGACAGACAACTGAGAAGAATCAACATCCTCAATATCACTAATTTCGCTAATATTGTCAGAATTATCTTCAATATCGGCAAAATTAGATTGAGAATCAGATGTCGAATTCTCAGTCTTTTCCAAAATTTTGATTTGTTCTGACTTTGTCAAAGTATCATTCACAATGTTAACCAATTCATTTGTATCAAGACATTCATCAATTTTGACAATTCAATAAGCATATCTATCATCAGGAATTTTGTCAAACTCAGCAATGTTTTTCTCACAATCATACGAAATATTATCTACCTTTGCTCTTTCGTATTCTAGAAAAGGTAATAATTTCCTATGTTGTTCCTTGCTAATATCACACGAATGATGCAATGCAGTAAATTTCGCATATAGACGTTTAGCAGAATTGCAGTAGATATTTCGTTGAGCTAATAAAAGTTTTACATCACTAGATAACGAATCACGATCACACATAATGTTTGTTATTTGCAATTCTAAACATTCTATCTTGACCACTTTCGAATCTAACTTCTTTTGTGTCTCTAACAACTGATTGCTTAATTTCTTAGCTTCATTGCTAGCAGAAACAACCAAATTATCGAAATAAGCAACAATATCATCAAAAGCAACAATTTCATAATCATATGCACTCAAAGGATTATTGAAAGATTGAAGAATGTTACGTACCTTTGTTGTCATTGGAGACTTATCAGCAGATTTTGACACAAAGCAACGGCCCATGACCTCTTTGTCTGAATCTTCCTCCATCTTCGCATACATAGCTCCATGCGTAGGATTACGCATTTCCTCATCATCGGAGCCCGAAGACCAAATTTGATATGTGCCATCATTTTCCTGTTCACCTTAAGCCACCAAGAACAGATTTTTAGCCTTCGTACGTACCTCTTCCAACTTTTCCACATAGTATGCCTCATCCTTTACTCTATTCATCTTCTCATCTTTCTTTCGAAGCATGCAATCATTTGCTAAATGATTGGCTCCATTGCAATAGTGACAATCCATACCAGAATCTCCTTTCAATTTCTTCTCTTTCTTTTCCTCAGCACCCTTCCCCTCATTCTTCTCATACTTATTCTCTTCTCCTGCACCTTTATTCACGAAACTTCCTTTTCCTTCACTTTGCTTCACCTTCGAATTAAACGGTTTCTTGAAAAACTTTTTGACTCGATTGTTAGAGTAAAAAGCAATTGTCTCATCATCCGAATTCATTATAAACCCCTCTTCATCATCAGAATCATCTTTTTCGACAGTTTCCTTTTCAGTCACTTTTGATACAAGTGCTAATGGACCTCCTAGACTAAGCTTCGACTCTTCTGCCATTTCATTCACTTCACTTTCGTGAGTTTTTAGTTGATTGTACAAATCATTCAAAGAAGATGTGTCGAAACTCTGTTGATTTTTCACCATCATGCTAACACTTCTCCATTCTTTACGGAGTCCCATAACAAAGGTGAGATTGAATTCCACGGCAGACCTCGTGATTCCATAACGATTGCATTTGTACATCAGGTCATTCAGCCTATCATAGTAACTTTCAATCGTTTCACCATCTTTTTGCTTGAAATCCTTCAATTCAATCAAACATTGCTTAACTGAATTGATTTTCGTCTTCTCGCTGCCCTGAAACTTTTCTTTGAGATTATTCCAGATTTCCTTTGCAGTTGTACAACTTCTGACATAGTTATACACCACTGGAGGCAATGCACCACGCAACTCCCTTATGCATCGTTTTTCATGTTTCTTCATACGATCATTTTGAATTTCCACACTCGTAGTATTGGATGAAGATCCAATTGGTTTAAGGTTCGTTGGAGGATTAACATTCCCTGAGATGCAAGACCATAGTTCTTCATCGATTCCATTCACGTAATCCTGCATATGATCAGACCACTGATCATAGTATTCAGGAATGAGCATTGGAATCTTAGTTGAAGATCCTAGCAGATGAGAGTATGAAGTCATCGAGTTGAGATTGAAGTTCGCCATTGATGTACGGAAGAATTTTTTTTAGAATTTATGAGAAATCAAAGAGAATTTGAGAGCAAATTGTTGAATTGAATCTGAAAAACAAAGTAGAATACTCGATTCAACAACTCTGTTGCAGAATCGAATCACAACTCAAGATCTAGAAAGCTTTTTCACGTCAAAAGAGGTGGAACTTTTTGAATCAGAATTTTGATTCAAAAACCTTTTGAACCAAAATGAAAATTAGATCTCAGATCATGATTCCTGCTCTGATACCAATTGAAGAATCGTGGAATCAAGTATTAATCGAAATCAGAGTTAAACGAATGCAGATTGAACACACGAAGTAAATAAGATCTGGTTTCTGCTTATTTATGCTTTCAACTTTTACAGAGAAAATAGACAGGTTCTGTAAAGGACTTGTTAGAACAAAGTTCTATTAGGATCGATAGATTCTATGCAGGCAAACAATTAAGGACGTAATTATTAACACACGAATGGCTTTAAAGATGTCGTATGATTAAAACTTTAACACCTTAGAAGAGCTCGATTAAGAACTTCGACTGTAGAGGTGCTTAGGGTTACAGAACAATCATTAATAATAATCAAGAACGTATCTAATGCATACATGTATGCACTATTTATAGTATATAACCCTACTAGATAATCACGGATGGACAGGCCCAATCCGGATATACAAAATAAGCCCATGACACAACACAATAATACCCAACAATCTCCCCCTTTGCGTCAATGGAGCCGAAAGCTCACTTTGGTTGAGCTGCAGAAGACTTCTTGACTGTCTTGAACACCTTCGGTATGATGGCCAATAGATGATGACGAAAAGTAATGTACCACCAAAGCATGTCCGTGAAGTTCTTCTTATCTGCTTCTGAATTCTGCTTGCAGCGATGGATAATACTAATAATGTGCTCTAAGCAGTCTGTTAAGAACAAATGTTTATCAACAGGAGCGAACAGAAAACGATGGGCTTCGCCTCTTGTGAAAATTACAGTTAAATGTGTAGAATCGATTTGGCCCATTCTCATTTTGTTCACATCTCCTGGTTTCGTTGTTGGCATGATAGTCGGTTTCTTATTCATCACCTTTGCTATCTCCTGATCCATAGCAGCAACTTCATGGATGTAGGAGGCCAACATCCTCTTCAAGTGATCCAGGATCGGCTCATATTCTTTGGCATTGGTGAGCAGAATGTTGAACAACAGAATCCTGTCATGAGGATTTATGTTTGGAAGGTCTGCCAGGGAAATGACCGAAACCGAGTTTGCTGACCCTCGGGTGATCTTGAAACTAACATTAATGAATTTCCCAGCAGGCGAAGGTTTGAGTACCTTGACAGTAACTATCTTCTGTGCACTCCATGTCAAGTACTGAGGTTGACCGAACTTCAGATAAAAGTCGATAAGCTCACGATCAACTTTTGGATGAGGGAAAGGAATTCAACAGTCGATTCAAAACAATGAAATGTCAATGCCTTTCGTGCTATCGGCATATCGAACTGTGAATCCTTAGAATTGTCACAATCAAAAGAAGCGACAGGTTCCAGCCAGTAGACGCTTGGAAACTCTATTGCCTCCTTGATGAGTGTTTCTCTTGTCCAGAGAGGAAACAAGGCCTTCTTGCAGTTTAAGGCATCTTGTTCTTCCTTGTTCCTCCTTTCCCTTTCCTTAACCTCCTTCGCAACCCTTCAAGTTTAATCCAATTCTCTGTCCCTCTTCTTTCTTTTAAGGGCCTCAGCAATTGTCTCTTCCTCTTCTTCATCACTGTCATCATAAATCCCCTTCTTCTTAGCTTGAGAACCAGAACCCGAAGCTTCATTACCCTTCGGTTCGGTTGTAACTTTGAATTTCGGTTGAGCAGATTCAGTTTCGGTTTTCACAGTAATCTTCGGTTGAGCACCGTCTCCCCCTTGTTTTGGAGGATGAATCTCTCCGAAACACCCTTCAACACGTGTAACAATGCAAGGGCAGGAAGAAGTTTTGAAGTTAGATGATTCCTTAAAGTGAGAGTAAGGATAGGATCTTGAGCACCAAGAAGGCTAGTAAGCATATCCTTGACATCTCCAGCACAGCTTCTGAATAATACACACTCAGTCTTCAATAATGAGATCTCCTTTTCAGCTTGAGCCAACTGCACATTCTGAACTTCAATTGTTGAGGCTTGGCGGGCAAGATCTTTCTTTAGAACACTCTCTTTTGCTAAATCAGCTTGGAGGGTTGAAAGATGAGAAGTTACAGAACTGATCAAAGAAGTATTCTCAGCTTGAATAGATGAACGGACTTCCTCAAACTTTGTTTGCTCCTCTTCAAGGGACTTGGATAAGGAATCCACGAAGGTGGTCACTTTGGCTGCATTGGAATCAGCATGCCCTTTGAGTGATTCGAGAAAGATCTGAGTACTGTGAACAATTTCTGTAACATCAGCAGTAGCCTTTTTGCAAGAAGAAGTAGAAGCGTTAACAACCTTCGTTGATTTGTCAATAGCCTCAGTATATTGCTCAAGAGCAGTATCCATAAAAGCTTTGAGCACAACATCATTCTATAACTTGTTGGCATCAAGCAAGCGATCAAGTTTCTCATCAATGCTCCGTAATTGTTGGCGTGTGACTGGAGCTTCATCATCATCATCGATAGGAAGACGATAGGGACTGTAGTAAGTAGAGTCAAACTCATCATGATCACTACCGAGAGTGGCACCGGAATCGGTTGAACGTGAGGGTGAAAGAGGTTTAGAAGTAACTGGAGGTTCCGTTTCAGTAGTCGCCCCCGTATCAGATACGTTGACTCTTACTGTCGGTTCTGGGATAGTGGCGGAAGTTGATTGGGAAATAATAGGAGGAGGTAAAGGAGTTGTAGAAATAGGAATGGTACTAACTGGTGGTGGTGGCGGTGGAATAGAAGCTGTTGTTTGAGATGTGGTAGGTGGGGGAATAGGAGCAACCGAAATTGGAACAGTTGTTTTCGGTGGAGATGGAGGAGGTGTTGGAACCTGATCATGAAGAGGTTCGGTTGGCGTTGGTGATCGAGGAGGTGTGTTACCTCTCGGTGAGTCATGACGCTCTTCTTCATCCTCCTCATCATTGTCTGAACGGGAAGGAGAAGGACTCTTGGATTTCTTCGCCATCTTCTTAATCTTCTTTGGCTTGGAAGAATCCCCTTTTTCAGACTTTCGCTTCCTAGACTTGGAAGGCTTAGACTTATCATCCTCCCTTGTCTCTTTCTTGGTAGTAGCCCTTTTACCTCGGTTTCCAGGCTTCTCCACAGCATCCAATGCAGCCTCCTGTTCAGGAGATAGGACCCTCAGTTCCTTGGGAGGAAGCTTGCGATAATCAGCCATTACCTTACTTTCGGCTGAGACACACCTGTACATCGTCTCAGGTATGGAGCCATTGTGAGGAAACTTTGTAGGATCAGAAATGATAATTTTCTTGGTGTGAAACGTAGCCACAGACGTGACTAGGGCATCGTTCATTACCGGAATCTGCAAAGTATCAATCGCCCTACGTGTGATGAGAGTCCAGAATCGACCACACAAAATTTCAGAGTGCCTCGTGGAAGTGTTGAGGCTTTGCACCACCTGTGACCAGATAATCGACCCATTGTCGAGATTTATCCCATTGTAAAGACCGTATAGAATGGTCAGAAAATCCTTGTTGGTACCATCAGACCCAGCACTCCGCTCCGCCAAACTCTTGATGAGAAGAGTAAGCAAGCCATTCCATTGGGGTGGTAAGCAGGACTTCTTAACCTTCGTAACCGTGGTAAGCACATCAGTGTAGCCCATCTCGTAGAGCATTGAGAACAGCTGAGTAATGGTGATGAAGTCAGGTGAGATCATAGATGAATCCACAGCAAGCTTGAGCAGTGAACAAAACCTCCCTTTCGAAATCGAAGCCTTGTGAGAGAAGATTTGGAAGTAGATCCTCTCCTTGTTCTTATCATATGTAGTAGTAGTGTAGACTTGCGATAGGAGAGACATCGGTACAGATTCCACCTGTGTAAGAGCAATAACCAGAGGAGAATACTTCAAACACTCAACCACTTGTAGCATATACGAATCGTACAGAAAAGGGTTGAGATGAATGATCATGTTCTGGTTTGGCTTGATCGAGAGCAATGTGGACGAAGCAGTTTGATCGTGAGCAGATGAAGAAGTCGCCATTGTTGAGTGAAGGAAGAAGATGAACAGTTTCAAATCGCCTTGTATTTTGAGAGAATTTGTTGCTGGTAAAAGACAAATAAGATTAGAAACCCATTATATACCGTTGCCAGGAGAGAGAAATAATCTTCATGATAATGACGCGGTCACTGAAACGTCGCCTGAAAAAGCACGCGTGGGTATAGGAACCGTTCAAATTCACGCGCCCAAAAGCGTATCTTCAATTCGTCGTTTGAAAATCATCTTCGCTCCAAAAATTAGAATAACCCCTGTTGCTCCAAAAGGTAAACGAACCAACAGCAACCAGAATGTTGGAAAATCACAACGAATTTTCGTGCAATAGTGTGACAAAAGATAAAGAAATAAAGCAAAATGTGTATAGGATGTGAGTGATGTCTACTTGAAGACATAAAGCAGAAGATTCCGGGCAAGAATCGCTTCCTTCAAAGTAGACCTGGCAATTCCAGACACGAATACACGAATTTGTGAGAGACACGACACGACACAAATACACGACACGAATACATCTTAAAAATTGAGATAAAGCTTATTTCTCATTGTGTAATCGTATCGTGTCAAATTCGTGGCTGACACGTTTTCATGACACGAATACACGAATTGCTAGGTCTACTTCAAAGTCAAGAGAGACTTGAAGTGCTTGCTTGGTTTCCCGAGAAAATACGATCGAGTGCTTGTAGAGAAAAACCGAAAGGATTCTTTTAATTAATAGGCTAAGGGTGGTTTATCTTCAATCGAACGTCGATGTGTAACATAAGACCGAACGTTGGAAGAAGTACTTGTGAGACCAATGTGGTCTGTTGAACAAGTAGGTTGGATATAATATGTTGTGACTAAAGATGTGATAGAAATCTTAAAAAAAACAAACTGGATCTTTTTGGGAAGAAAAGTCTTGGTGTTAGACAATTTCATAAAAGACCACTCAAAAATAAAATGAGATTTCATTAGGTAACCAGTAAGATCTTGAACACAATGATTCACCGTCAATTCTTTATTGGTGTTGGATTGTGGGTTTCACTCAGCACGTGGTGTACGTATCTAAGATCACAAACACAGATTTTATGCAACCATAAACCTCAGTGGTAAAGACCGAGAGTCTCAAGGGTTACAGTAGTGAACCGAAAGTTGATGGAGAATGTAAGGAGGGTCGTTAAAGAACCGAATATACCTCTGCTAGATAAACATGACAAAGCAGAGAACTCTTAACTCATTTGAGAAGAGTAAGGTAGCTCTTGACATAAGTTGATTGTAACAGCCTGATTGGGAAGAAACGATAGGTATAGATCGAATCATTAAGGCCGTGCTCTAAGTCGTAGAGGCTTCGGTCGACATGCAGCAGCATGCTTCTAGGGACTCTTAACTAGTTCATTTGAAAAGAATCATACCTGCCTTAGCTCCAAATTCTGTTGCACTGATATACTTGGCACCTAATTAAAAGAACACGCAAACAAACACACCACACAAACAAAACAAGCAAACCAAAAAAAAAACTTTTAGAAAAAATATTTTTGTAGTTTTGAAATTTTCTGAAAAATAATAAAAACAGAAAGATAAAAAAAATATTTTTGGATTTTTGAATTTTTCTGAAAAATAATAAAAACAGAAAAAATAAACAAAAATAAAGTAGCACAAAACACTACAAAAAATAAGAAAATAGAGTTAAAAGAATAAACAAAATGTACAACCGAAACCAAATCTTAAAAGAATGAAGCGAAATAAGCCGAGCGTTCGGCTCATTTCGGTTCCTTAAAATTCTGGAGCCGAAATAGACCGAGCGTTCGGTTCATTTCGGTTCCCGAAAATTATGGAGCCGAAATAGACCGAGCGTTCGGTTCATTTCGGTTCCCGAAAAATCCGGAACTGAAATAGACCGAGCGTTCGCTCTATTTCGCGTGTCTAATTTTTAGAGAGAGATTTGAGAATTCGGTACCGACTTTGCTTCCATCATTCCCAAGCCTTGTAAAAATATTTTGAAGCTTGCTTCAGGTAAGGCTTTAATGAAGATGTCAGCCAGTTGATCAGAGGACCGAACGAAATGTACTTCCACGTTCCCATCTTCTACATGGTCCTTGATGAAATGATATCTTAGTGCAATATGCTTTGTCTTTGAGTGTTGTACTGGATTGTGGCATATTCTTATCGCACTTTCTGAGTCACAATAGAGAGGTATTTTCTTCATACTTAGCCCATAGTCTCTTAGTTGGCTTTGTATCCATATGACTTGAGAGGTACAGGATGATGCAGCTATATACTCAGCTTCGGCTATTGAAAGTGACACACATGTTTGCTTCTTAGATTGCCAGCTAACGAGTTTACCGTTAAGGAATTGGCATCCAACAGTTGTGCTCTTTCGGTCCAGACCACATCCTCCAAGATCAGCATCAGAAAAAGCTTGAATAATAATTCCAGATCTAGCAGGGTACCAGAGACCGAGAGACGAGGTTCGCTTCAGGTAACGGAAAATATTTTCACTGCCACCATGTGAGGTTCTCTAGGATTTGCTTGAAACCTGGCACAATAACAAACAGAAAACATAAAGTCCGGTCTACTAGCTGTTAGATACATAAGGGACCCTATCATTTGATGATATAGTGTAATGTCAACGACAGGTTTTTCCAGAGATGGTGTTAACTTGGTGCCAAATGCCATAGGAACCTTCACTTTCGAATCTCCCGTCTTACCGAATTTTGCCAGCAAGTTCTTTGTGTAGGCCTCCTGGTTGATAAATATACCTTCTGGTCCCTGTCTAATATTCAAACCAGGGAAAAAATTAATCGGACCCATTACGCTCATTTCAAATTTAGTCTCCATCAACTTCCTGAATTCAACCGTTAAGCTAGGATTCGTGGAGCCGAAGATGATGTCATCGACATAAATCTGAACTATCATTAAATGTTCGCCTTCTTTCTTTCGGAAGAAGGTTGGGTCAACCGATCCTTGCTTAAATATCGACATTTTAGGAAAGCGAGTTAAAGTTTCATACCAGGCCCTCGGTGCTTGCTTCAATCCATATACAGCTTTATCCAGCACATAGCAATGATCAGGGAATTTCTCGTTCACGAACCCAGGTGGTTGCTCAACATACACCGTTTCTTCTAGTTCTCCATTCAAGAAAGCGCATTTTACGTCCATTTGGAAAACTTCAAACTTTTTATGAGCAGCATATGCCAGAAAAATTCTAACTGATTCCAACCTTGCTACAGGAGCGAAGGTTTCCTCATAATCTATCCCTTCCTCTTGGCAATATCCTTTCACCACCAACCGAGCCTTGTTTCGAATAACGTTCCCCTCTTTGTCCAATTTAATCCTGAAGACCCATTTCAAGCCAACCACTGAAACATACTTTGGTGTGGGAATCAGCCTCCAAACTCGATTTCATTCGAACTCATGGAGCTCATCTTGCATTGCTTGTACCCAATCAGAATGATCAAGTACAACATTAACTTTCTTCGGTTCGACTTTGGAGACAAACGAATTGAACATACAGAATTCAACATTAGAGAATAATGTAGTTTGTTTCGCTTTCAATTGAGAGCGTGTGAGAACTCGCTCAGATGATTCACCAATTATTTGTGCTTTGGGATGATCCTTGGTCCATTTCGTTAGAGGAGGGTAATTTGGGTCATAGGCTGGATCCAACTCTGCATTTACTTCCTCTTCAAGTTCTGATTGATCACCTTCGTCAGTTGTATTCTCTTTCTTCCTCTCAAATGACGAAGTGTATCCCTTGTCAGGTTCAGAGTTTTCCTCTTCTGTGGGAGTTGGACTCTCCCCCTCGATTGGACTATTATTGGGTGGGTTTGGAGTTGGATGATCCCCCTCGCCTGGACTTTTATGGGTTGGAGATGGAATTGGATTCTCCCCCTCGAAAGACATGTCAGTTGTCTTTGGTGCTGATAAACCCTCCCCCTTGAACATTGAGCTGTTGTTTGGAGGGTCAGTTGAGGGTTTACCACCAGTCGGTTTATGAGGTTCACGTTCCATTTCTTTAGCAGCTTCATCTATGATCTTTTTGAGATTGTCGATTTTGTTGTCTGCTGCTTTCGCCTTTGAGTGTGCAGCTTTCTCTGGTTCATCAAATAGCCGAATTTACTTTTCAAACAAGTTGGATATAGGGACCGAGACTTGTCCTGATTCAGGAAATATTTCCCCCAAGGCACTTTCTCTCCTTTGAACTTTCTTCATGTAATTATCGTCAAAGGTTACATAATATGTTTCTTCAATTCGTTTCGAGCGTTTGTTCAAAACTCTATATGCCTTTGAAGTGAGTGAATAACCAAGAAAAATTCCTTCATCAGCTTTGACGTCAAACTTGTTTCGGTTTTCTTTGGAATTAAAGATGAAACACCGTGAACCGAACAAGTGGAAAAATTTGACGTTTGGCTTTCGATTGTTTAGAATCTCATATAGAGTGATTGAGAATCTTTTGTTGAGCAAGGATCGGTTCTGAGTGTAGCATGCGGTTGCAACAGCATCAGCCCAAAAGTATAGCGGTAGAGAAGCGAAGCTTAGCATGGTCATGGCTGCCTCACATAACGAACGGTTTCGTCTTTCAACTATTTCGTTCTGCTGTGGTATATAGGGGGCCGAAAAGTTGTGAGATATCCCCTTGTCAGCCAGAAAATCCTCAAAATCTTTATTCTTGAATTCCAGCGCATTGTCGCTTCTGATATTCCTCACTGTCTTTCGCAGCCGCACTTCCACTTGCTTAATGAACGTCTTCAACTTGGGAGTTGCATCTGATTTCTGTTTAATAAAGAAAACACAGGTGAAGCGTGAAAAATCATCTACTATGACAAGAATGAACTTACTACCACCGAAGCTTTCGATAGTCGAAGGTCCACATAAGTCAATGTGCAGAAGTTCAAGAGCTTCAACAATCTTTGTATTGATTCATGTAGGATGGCTCTTTCTGCTTTGTTTGCCCATCTCACACGCTGCACACAGATGTTCCTTATCAAACTTGAGAAGAGGAAGGCCTCGAACGTGATCACCAAGCACCAACTTATTAATGTCTTTGAAGTTTAGGTGCGATAGACGTCGATGCCATAACCAGCTTTCATCAGTGTTCGCCTTTGACAGCAGGCATATTGCTGGTTTTCCTCGAATTGGATTGAGATTTAAAGGATACATCTCTCCCTTGCGTTCAGACTTCAACATAACCTTTTTGGAATTCTTCTCAATAATTTATGATCCCTCATCATCAAAGGAAACCTTCAAACCTGTTCCCACAACTAATTGTGATACACTGATGAGGTTATGCTGCAATCCTTCCACATAAGCTAATTTTTGAATCGAGAAGTCTCCGTTGGTTATCATTCCATATCCTTTGATTGTGCCATAAGAGTTATTGCCATACTTCACACATCCACCATCTTTTAGGGACCGAAACTCCCTCAGCTCTTCCTTCCTTCCTATCATGTGACGTGAGCAGCCACTGTCTATATATCATTCGTCATCAAACTGCTCGTCACTAATCACCTGCAAATTCAAGCAGATTTAGGAACCCAAAGTTTCTTGGGCTCTGGTGAGTCTTTCAAAGAAAAAGGAATTGCAGTAGAAATATCAACCAAATAAGTTCTTTTTATTAAAGTGGATTGATCTTTTCTTTTGATGGTATACACCTTGATTTTAGTTTTATCTTGTTTAAATTTTGGTGTATTCGATGGTGTTTTGTTAGATGGTTTTAGAATTTTCTTTTGAATCCTAGGGTTAGCTGACTTTTTCTTATTATTGAAATCAGAATCTGAATCAAGCTTTCCCTTTCCTTTGATGTCCTTCACTGAATTTGATTTTCTTTGGGAGTTGGAAGGACCGAAACTGGACTTGGGACCGAAAGTAGACGTTCGGTTGTTAGCCTTGACGTATGGACCGAAATTAGTCGTTCGGTTCTGCTCTCCAGTTTTGGAACCGAAAGTAGACGTTCGGTTCTGAGCTTTGAAATAGTAGGAATTTGGACTTAAATTTTCTTTTCCTTTTAGCTTTTCCTTTTCTATGGCAATTGATTCTTTTTTAGGAGGTACGTAGTTGGGATTTTGAGATTGCCAATAACGTTTTCGCTCATTCAGATTTTTCATGTATCTTTGATTTCTTTGGCTTTTCTGTTCAGCCAACTCCTTCTGGGATATGTGGATATTGAAGCTAGCCTTTAGCTTTTCCTTTTGAGTTTCGGTTGTCTTAGTAGGAACATTCAGTGTTCTCTTTGGTTCTTCAGGGATCTCTTTTGTTCCACTTGTGCTTGGTTTGTCAAAACTCGAGGGTTTGTTGATAGGCTCAGCAACATATCTTCCTTTTACCCTCCATGAGGTTTGCTCAGATAATCCGATGGTTTCGTCTGCGTTGTCAATAGGGGCAGACCAGAAGTAATAATCGCACCCTTCAACATTGTCTTTGTCGACCAGGATTTTCAATTATGCTGTTTGTTTTGCAGTGACCCCTGTAACAGCATATACCGGATTCGCCACAGTTTGAACCTTATGATAAACCATTGCTTTCTCTTTGAGTTTCTGTGTCTTGTCCTTTGACAGGCGAGCGTATTGAACCGAATTTTCAGAAATGAGGGTTTTCTCATTCTCGGTTTCGCTCTTCATAAACTCAGAGCAATCAACCACGTCTTCAACTGAGATTTCGCTCATCTCACTTTCCTCATCAAATTCAGACGTATTTTCTATGTTGATTTTTTGTTCTGAAAGTAATTTGGCCTTTGACGAATCAAATGATTGAATGGTTTCAGACTTAATTTTTAACCTATCATTTTCATCTAAAAGATTTTTGAGCATACATTTATGTTCCTTAGAGTCAATGAAGGTCTCTATCTTGTCCAGCCCGATTTTGTAAGTGATGGATGTTTCTTCTGAGGACACTATTGATTCACATTCAACAATGACCTCATCCTCCTTAAATTCAAGGAAGGGTAAGATCATCTTATGAATCTTTTTCCTATTTCACAATTTAAGTGCAATTGAGCAATATTAGTATATAAGGGCTTAGCAATTAAACAAAAAACATTCCTTTGTTTTAAAAACTTTAAATTGTCTCGTTGCAAATAAATATTTTCATCCCTAGCCCTATTTAACTCCTCCTCCTTCAGCTCAATCCACATCCTTCTCTCCTCACTCTTTGAAGACACCCTGTTGAGTTGGTCAGTTAGGTTAGAGTTCGCTAAGCGAGTTTGCATGAGACTGTCACTTAAATTAGAAAATTTAAATTTTAATTCATTTAATTCTTCTGCATAAATTGTTACAGGAACTTTAAGTGACTCAAGGATGGATTGTACCTTTTTGATCAGCCGATCACAGTCGTTAATTTTCTCGCTCACAGGCTTGGCTGCAAAGTACTTGTCCTCAGTTAGGTTCTGCTCCTTACTTGCACTTTCGGTTGATCCACCAGCTGTGACCATCAAACATCTTCCAGCCGAACCCGCATCCATTGCCACATAAGCTCTTCCATGAGTGGGCTTTCTCACCTCTTCAACCTCAGAATCGGTTGACCAAACTTCAACGCCACCGAACTCATCTTCATTTGCATTTTCCTGCACAATCAAGGCATTCATAGAAATGTTAGATGCCTTCTTTTTCTTGATCTCTTCCAACTTTCGCATGTAGTACGCCTCATCGTCTTCACGATCTCTTTTCTCAGCCATCTTCCTCAGCATCCAATCTTTGGCAAAGTGGTTCTTGCCATGACAGTAATTGCAGTCGAACCCAGAGTCTCCTACAAGCTTGCTCTCCTTCTTGTCTTCATCCTTTTGAGAGGTATTCTTCGCTTCATCTTTCACCTTCTCAGAACTGTAACTTCCCTGCCAGTTTCGGTTCTTATTGACAGGAAATTTTATTCGTGCAAATTTCTTTGGATTGGTGACCATCATAGCATATTCTTCGCTTGTAAGGTCACACTCAGACATATCCGACTCCTCCTCTTCTTCTGCAATACCTTTTCCTTTTGAAACAAGGGCCAACGATCCCACACCCGAAACAACCTTCGCCTCCTTAGTTACCACACTTTCATGGGACTTAAGTATTCCCACAAGTTTCACTAGTGAGTAAGATTTAAACTGTTCATGAGCTTTCACTATTGAAACCACTGTCATCCATTCTGGTCTCAGACCGTTCATGAAGGTTACCTTCTGCTCGATCAACATTCTTTCTATTCCATGCTTGATCATCTTACTAAGGAGATGATTGAACCGATCGAAAGTTTGTATCAATTTTTCTTCAGGTTTCTGTTCGAAAACTCCAAATTCTGAGAGCAGCAAGGTTTGAATAGAGTGTTCTAAATCTTCATCGGTTGAGTAAAGTTCTTTCAACCTATCCCAGATTTCTTTGGCCGTCGTGCAAGAACCAACTAACCGAAAAGTGTCAGATTGTAAGGCGAATCTGATCATTCTCATGGCCTTCACATTACATAGCAACTTGTCCTTCTCATCCTGTGGCATCTTGTCTACGTCCGCCACCAGCTTGGTATATTCTTTTTGGGTCTTAACAGTCGTGTTTGTTCCAGAATGAACAAATGGCCCAAGCGTGATGGCTTCCCTGATGAGATAACCATTATCTTCAGATCCGACCACATAATCTTCAAAGTGATGCACCCATACTTCATAATCTTGAGTATAAAGAATGGGAATCCTTGTAGTGGATCCAATGCTGTTAGAGATGTTGATGGGATTTGTTTGAGAATCTTCGTGAGACATGGTGAGCCGCTAGAATCAGACCTGTAAACTTGAGATTAGGGTTTTATCAAAAACAAGAGTTACCGTCGACAGGAAGAAGATGGCTTCTATATATTCGATAAAAGCGGAAACCCTAAAGAATTCTTAACACAGAAGGAATGTGTATTGATCACACAGTCTCCTACTCTGATACCAATTGTTAGAACAAAGTTCTATTAGGATCGATAGATTCTATGCAAGCAAACAATTAAGGACGTAATTATTAACACAAGAATGGCTTTAAAGATGTCGTATGATTAAAACTTTAACACCTCAGAAGAGCTCGATTAAGAACTTCGACTGTAGAGGTGCTTAGGGTTATAGAACAATCATCAATAATAATCAAGAACGTATCTAATGCATACATGCATGCACTATTTATAGTATAACCCTACTAGATAATCATGGATGGACAGGCCCAATCCGGATATACAAAATAAGCCCATGACGCAACACAATAATACCCAACTGGACTCTTATCTAACTCTAGTAAAGTTCCATAATTATAGGAACAGTGAAAGAATACAAAAAAATACTAAGGCATTGACAATTCAGCTTCATACAAAATACACCTTAGTAAATAAACTTTACAAAACATACGAAGGGTAAAACAAACTTCATCATATTACAACATAATTCGACCCTAACACAAACGCCGCTTATCAGCGTAACTCTTCTGCCGACTCTGAGAAGTCTGGAGCCTGCTCCGGACTTGCATGATCCGCTCCATGGTCTTGAGTACTACCTCCGTACTCCCCATGACACTCTGACCGACCACACCCCAGTAGATTGGGGTTCTACACTTCCTCCCATAGAGCATCTCAAAGGGAGGCCGGTCTATACTGGAGTGATAGTTGTTGTTATACGAAAATTCCGCTAACGGAAGATACGTATCCCAACTGCCACCGAAATCCAACACACATGCCCGAAGCATGTCCTCGAGAGTCTGAATGGATCTCTCGCTCTGTTCGTCCGTCTGAGGGTGAAAAGCGGTGCTGAAATGGAGACGAGTACCCATCTCGTCATGAAACCGCTTCCAAAATCTGAAAGTAAACCGGACATCTCGGTCTGACACCACCGAGACAGGCACTCCATGACGTGCCACTACCTCTCGCACATAAATTTCGGCCAACTTCTCGGCCGATATGCTCTCCCGGATTGATATAAAATGGGCGCTCTTGGTCAACCGATCCACGATGACCCATATCGAATCAACCCCACGTGCGGTCCTGGGAAGCTTAGTGATGAAGTCCATCGTGATATCCTCCCATTCCCACACGAGAATGTCTAACGGCTGCATCTTTCCGTGAGGCCTCTGGTGCTCTGCCTTGACCTTCCTACAGGTCAGGCATCTCTCCACATACCAGGCTACGTCCCGCTTCATGCAGGGCCACCAGTAATCGGGTCGAAGATCTCTGTACATCTTCGTCGCTCCAGGGTGATTGGAGAACCGAGACTTGTGGGCCTCACTCATCAATACCTGTCGTACTCCGCCCCAGTACGGTACCCAGACCCTCCCATGCAGGGTCAACAGTCCTCTACTATCATAATCAAACGAAGCTACTCGGTCCACAATCATTTTGCACTTTTGGCGCTCCTCCTTCAGGCCTTCAACCTTTGCCTCCATAATCTTCTCCAGCAATGGAGTAATCACTGTCATCCTCAGACAGATATCTAGAATCAGAGTCGCTACCGACTTGCGGCTCAGGGCGTCGGCCACTACGTTGACCTTGCCCGAGTGGTAAAGGATCTCATAGTCGTAATCCTTTACCACATCTAACCACCGACGTTGCCTCATGTTCAGACTCGCCTGGTCCATGAGGTACCTCAAACTCTTGTGATCCGTGTAGATGGTGCACCGGACCCCGTAGAGGTAACGCCGAAAAATCTTGAGGGTGAACACCACCGCCCCCAACTCCAAATCATGCGTCGGGTAGTTAGCCTTGTGAGGCTTCAACTGTCTCGAGGCATAAGTTCTCGCATGCCCCCGCTGCATCAACACTGCTCCCATACCAGTGACCGAAACTTCACAGTAGACTACAAATTCATCTACTCCCTCTATCAGGGTAAGAATCGGCACCTCGCACAGTCGCTGCCTGAGCGTCTCAAAGGCTGTCTGTTGCTCAGGACCCCATCGAAACACCACCGACTTCTTGGTCAGTCGGGTCAGCGGAACTGGTATCTTGGAGAAATCCTGGATAAACCTCCTGTAGTACCCTGCCAAACCCAGGAAGCTCCGAATCTCGGATGGAGACCTCAGGACCTCCCACTGCATCACGGCCTCGATCTTGGCCGGATCTACTAATATACCCTTCTAGTTGACAAGGTGCCCCAGAAACTGCACCTCGCGCAACCAGAACTCGCACTTGGAGAACTTTACAAAAAGTCTCTCCCTCCTCAAGGTCTCAAGCACCTCCCTCAGGTGTTCCTCGTGCTGCTCCTTAATCTTGGAATAAACCAATATATCATCAATGAATACTATTACAGACCGATCCAGCATCTGTCTGCACACGCGGTTCATGAGATCCATGAATGCGGCTGGAGCATTGGTGAGCCCAAACGGCATCACCACAAACTCATAATGACCATAACGGGTCCTAAAAGTGGTCTTTTGCACATCATCATCTCTGACGCGCATCTGGTGATATCCGGACCGTAGATCAATCTTGGAAAACCAAGATGCTCCCTGGAGCTGGTCGAACAAATCATCTATCCTCAGGAGTGGGTAACGGTTCTTCACCATTACCTTATTCAGCTTCCGGTAATCAATGCACATACGGTGCGACCCGTCGTTCTTCTTCACAAACAGGATCAGGGCGCCTCATGGCGAACTGTTCGGCCTGATAAAACCCTTGTCTAGCAGCTCCTGTGGCTGCGTAGACAACTCTTGCATCTCGGGAGGCGCCAACCGATACGGTGCCTTGGCTATCGGAGCCGCACTAGGGACCAGGTCAATCCGGAACTCAACCTGTCTCTCCGGAGGTATCCCAGGCAAATCCTCCGGGAATATGTCTGAGTACTCTCGCACTACTGGTACATCATCGACCGTCGCCTTACCCTTCTCCCGGGTATCCATGACGTAAGCAACATATCCCGCGCAACCCTGCTGAAAATAACGTCTCGCTCTCGCTGCTAAGCAGAGAATCGGTCCGTGCTGTGGTCTCTCACCCTGAATCACTAACTCTCCCCACTAGGAGTGCGAACCCTCACTAGCTGCAGCTCGCAATCAATCATTGCCCCGTTGGGGCTCAACCAATGCATACCCACTATAACCTTATTCCCTCGCAGGGGAATAGGGACTAAGTCCACCGAAAACTGCTCATCAAATAACCGAAGTGTACATCCTTTATGAAGTCTCGCGACCCTGACGGTCCTATCATCTGCTATCTCAACGTCAAGTGGGCAATGCAGCTCCCCCGGAGCTCTGCTAAATCGCTTGCTAAGTGCAAGCGACACAAACGATCGACTAGTCCCCGAATCAAACAATACCATAGCTGAAATGCCGTTCACTAGGAACGACCCTAAAAAAACACATAAACATGAGTAATAGTCAAAAGTAATAAAGAGAAGATGGAGAAATACATACTGGCAAACACATCAGGAGTCGCTCGTGCCTCCTCTGTTGTCAACTGGAAGGCTCTGCTCTTCGCCACCGGTGCCTCAGCACGACCCTGCCGGCCGTCTGTAATCCTCAGTGTGGTAGGAGCGGGTGCCACCACCTGTCCTACTTATGCTAAACTCGGACACTGGGACTTCTTGTGTCCCCTCTGATTGCAATGGAAGCAAATAAGATCAGATGTTGTTGTGGTGGTAGTGGTAGTAGTTGTATAATCCCTACTCATATACCCAGTCCGACCGCACTTGAAGTAGCCAGAACTCCCCGCCTTGCACACCCCATCGTGCAACCTGGAACACTTGCCACACCGATTGTGGCTCTGATGTCCCCTAGACCTATGATCAGACACCTTGGGCTTCTTGCCCGAACCCGTTGCGCCAGACGCCACCTCTGGCTTCCTCTTCCTCTCCATCTCTAGATCAATCTCCCTCTCACGAGCCCTCGCAATCATGTCCTCCAGCGTCTTGCAGCTGGAGCGGCTCACAAACTGGCGGATATCACTCCGCAACATCTCATGATATCGGGCCTTCTTCATCTCCTCGTCCGCCACATACTGCGGAACAAGAAGGGCCCTCTCCTGAAACTTGGCGGTAATCTCCGTCACAGTCTCTATCGTCTGCTAGAGATCCTAAAACTCCCTAGCAAGCTGTTGCACCTCAATGACAGGTGCAAACTCGGCTCTGAACCTGGTCGTGAAATCACTCCAGGTCATCGCATCCAACACAGTGTCATCTCCAATGGCTCTCCCGACCTCCTCCCACTAATCTAGTTCCATGTCCTTCAGAAGACAGGATGCTAATCTGACTTTGTCCCCCTCGGGACATCTGCTGGTGCGGAACGCGTTGGCGACATCTGCCAACCATCTGGTACTCGCAATGGGGTCCCGAGCCCCATGGTAGTCGGGAGCTCCACAAGCTCTGAACTCCCTGAAAGTCAATGTGTGCGATCCCATCATGGCCGCTATCTCAGTACGGAACGCGCTCAGCTTCTCATCCAGAAGCTCTAAGATACCCTCCTTGACCGATCCAAAAGTCACAGGAGTCTGGTCTAGTATGCTGCGTGTGACCTCCAAGGAGATGAACTCCCTAGTCTTCTCATCTAATTGCCCGGCTCCAGAGCCTGAGCCTGATCCCTCTCCTGCACCTGAGCTACCCACTGCTGGTCTAGAGCGTAAAACCACCATTCTAAAAACACATCATAATAAGCGTCAGAATACTAACATAACTGGAGGGATCACATACACTACAAGTTCCCTGGTCTCATCCCAGCCTTCCTTGATTCGAGTACGGATCCTCTTATTTCAGTAGTACGGGCGTATACTACCTTCCACATCTATCCCTACTTTCCTCAAGAACTGCCTCGACTCCACCAAGTACCTTCTATTACTACTATTACTATTGATCTCATACTAAACTCTTCATAGGCTTGCCCTAGGGTAATCACCAACCCACTCTCCGCCATCAGCTGCATAAGAAGTCCCTGCTTTCTTTTTCTAACTAGCTCGCGAATACTAATACATATTACTCAGACTAGATAATTCTTCGAATGAGAGATCCTACTCTACAACAGTTGGACTCAGATAAGAGCTGCGAAATAGAGCTAGACTTAACCTTCTGAAATTATTTAGTCCTTGCAATATGCAGCGTAACATATTTGTTTACTACTTAGTAAAAGATAACTAAGACTCCTAAAAGCACAAAGCAAGCAGCATTCGAGCATCGAGTACACATAATCAAGCATCTACTACTCTGTCTATCATACTGACTAATCTGTACTAGCATGCAGTTCTCATAAAGCTGAACACATATAACAGGCACATAAGGCATCCTTCCTAGATCCTTAGTCCTAATCTAGCATGTTGTTCTAATCAAGCTGATAATCATAACATAGCATAAACTTGTATGGGTAATTTGGGAGTACTTACTTGAGCTCGGTTGATTGCATGCACCACACCCCTTTCTCTTTTCAAAATTCTCTTCTAAAAAATTTACTTTTTGCTTTTTCTAAAACTCTTTTCTTTTACAAAAATTGATTTTCCATTTTGAAAATTTCTCTACCAATTCCTTAGTTTGAGTTCAGACACACCCGAAAGTGCGCCCGAATCCCTCAAACCAAGGCTCTGATACCAACTTGAAACATCCCAAAAATACAACCCAAAAATTTCGTTTTCAAAATCATTTAACAAACATTAATATCATCGCCATAGTATAAGATCATAAAACATGTATCTCAAAATCTCATAAAATCTGTCATCATAACACAATCTCATATATAACATCAGAGTAAACTCCCAGGCTAAGAAAACTGTGGTGTGTGCCATGCCATCATCCCGAGCCCTTTCCCTTGCTAGCTGAAGTACCTGAAACCAAGACTGAAACTGTAAGCACGAAGCTTAGTGAGCTCCCCCAAACTACCACATACCATACAATAACACATATAACAAATACTGGGCCTTGCCCACTGCATCGGGCCCCGCCCGACATCGGACCGGAGTCCAGCATACATTGGGCCCCGCCCACTGCATCGGGCCCCGCCCGACATCGGACCGAAGTCCTGAATAACTTGGGCCCCGCTCACTGCATTGGGCCCCGCCCGACATCGGACCGAAGTCCGGAATAAACTGAACATAACATAAACATGAACATATAACATAATCACATATCTGCATTGGGCTTGCCCGGCATCGGACCGGAGTCCGGAACATATACACATAACATAAACATGCATGAATCATGAAGACATCAAGCATACATAAATACTTCTCGGGACCACCCCGGCATCGGACCGAAGTCCGGAACTACTATCATCTAAACGGGTCGGCATTGTGGCCGTAGACCCGTTCCTACTGGAAGGAAACTCACCTCATGCGACTGACTGCTGCAACTCTGGGTGAGAAATCTTTGTCTGCTGCTCCGACGACTCTCTGGCTATAAATTCCAATAACGGTACTTAGTCAAAACTGATAATTACTCTTAGGGTAAAATGGCTAAAGTCAACATCCTGGTCAAAGTCAACACCCAGTTGACCTGACTCGCAGAGTTGGTTCACCAACTCATCGAGTCCCTACTCTTTCATCTGTTCCCAACCTCGACTCTACTCGTCGAGTCTAGAAAGAACTCGACAAGTTCTCCTTCAATCATAATGTGACAACCCGAAAAATTTTAAATTTTTGTCTGCAAAGCTCAGCCAGTCAAGTCGACTGAGTGTCAGACTCATTCCTGCTATCATTTAGCCTCATTTGGAGTCCGTTTAAAGGTCCAAAGGTTAGTACATTCAAGTATTGAGCATAGAAATGGATCGCGTACACTTCTAACATCAAAACCGGGCCTTACACTCCAACATCAGGAGTGTACGGCCGTACACTGGGTGTGCGGCTGCACACTCCACTCCTGGCAGCACACTCATGTGTATAAGGTTGGGACTTAGCCTCCTTTAACCCCTTTTCACCCTCCCAAGCCTAGAACTCGATTTTGCTCTCAACTACCATCCGATTTTCAGCCTAAATCTTCAAGAATGTAAGTGTTCTTCCTTTGGTTTGTTGTTAATCTTGATAAACTAGTTACAACCTTTGATTTCATCCATTTGAAATCGTGTTTTGGATAGATCTTCAAATATTCATCCATTTCACCAAGAACACCAAGAACACACACTTATTCTTGGCGATTTTGGGCCTCCTCGAGCTTCCGGATCGTAAGTACTCTTCCCTTAAGCTTAGAACTTGTTAAGAACACGAGATTAAGGCCTTGAAACTACCCAGAACTCAAGAACATATGAGTGTGCGGCCGCACACACTCATGTGGCCGTACACCCCTTAAAAGACCCCAAAATGGACTCCAAAATGTGTTTCTAGCTTCACCACTTGTTGAGCAATTTCCCCACAAGCCTCCCCACCTTTGGATAACGGTTTTGTGCACTCATTGCCATGAGTGTGCGGCCGCACACTCCCTGGCCGCACACCCATGGCCGCACACTCCTCAAAGTGGTCGTACACTCCCATTTAGTGAATCACATGTGATTCCAACACTTGGACAAAGTGTTTCCTAGTCCCGTAAGGTATTTCCTTGCATTTGGTTGCTTCTAAACACTATATTTATGTCAATATATGCCATTATATGTCATTTAGGATTTGTTAAGTCTTGGGACTTCATTCGTGGAACTTCTCATCCTTACACGCGTATTCATTGAATCACCCACATCAGGTGAGTTCATACCCCGTAATGAATATTTTAACTGTTTTCAATGTTTTAAGGGGGGGGGGGGGAATACAAGTTGAACACAATGATAATTGTGTAATTGTTTGTTTCAAACATCTTTCAAAATATTGTTTATGCCTTTTATAAGTGATCAAAACATTTCAAAAACTCTTTTAAAGTTATGTTACTTTATAGTTTCACAAAACTCCGTTTTGAAAGTACTGGCATAACTTGGTAGATAAAAGAGTCTTTTCAATATCAGTTCAAGGAAACATTAGTAAACTATAATAGGTATAGTTTAGGAAAAACACTATTCATTTCCTTCTAATACAATAAAGCATGCAAGGAGTCAGTTCAAGTACATTAAAAGTAAACTATAATAGGTATAGTTTAGAAATCCAGTTCATGCTAGATACAATACACGATAATATAAAGAGAACCCACTATAAAGAGAAACAGGGAGGAATACACCATACTAAGTACCGGGAAAAATCACGTTAATACATCTTGTCGGGTTTGCATTGACACTGGTACGATTTCATGTACCAGGACTAGCAAACGCGAGATGATAAATCTATTAATACATCTTGCCGGGTTTGCATTGACACTGGTACGATTTCACGTACCAGGACTAGCAAACGCGAGATGATAAATCTATTAATATATCTTGCCGGGTTTGCATTGACACTGGTACGATTTCACGTACCAGGACTAGCAGACGCGAGATGATAAATCTAATAATATATCTTGTCGGGTTTACATTGACACTGGTACGATTTCACGTACCAGGACTAGCAGACGCGAGATGATAAACCTGATAATATATCTTGCCGGGTTTGCATTGACACTGGTACGATTTCACGTACCAGGACTAGCAGGCACGAGGTGATAAAATTATCATAATATATCTTCCTAGTTATATACTAGTTCACATTTAAACCTTTAATTGACCGACTTAGGACTAAAGGCTACTTTAGACTCCCCGAGGTTTATCGTTCATTTAATACTACCTGAAGTCTGTATTTTATTAGTTTGTAACCAGTGGTGTCATTGTTGAGGTAAAACATTATTTTCCCTATTACATTTACTTGTGATCTTCTCACATATTCATTAATTTATAAACTATATTTAGTTAAAGATAGTCTCACCTGGGAAAATACCTACTAATACAAGGAAGGAACACCCATAACATTTGATGCCTTGGTAGAAGGCTACATTTAGTAGAAAGGACCATAATGATAACCTTATGATTCCCTAATGTATACATCAAAGGATACATATATATCAATAGGATCCGATGGGTAATAGGATGTGTGCTTTCCGCTTCATTTCCTGTTCCTTGTTTGGTTGTGGGCTTGGAACAGATTCACCCAATCTACTATCTATCTGATTCTAGATATATATGTCCAGTATACATTGAGTCATCATGAGGGTACCAGGTATGGGTCAAGTCATAGGACACAGAGTCAATGCACAGTTTTCTAGTTCGAAATATACTTTCCAAATCAGAACTTTGGGTATGCAAAGCTAGAAACTTACCAGTTAAAGGTTTAATCCATTTTATTAAACCAGTATAAAATTAAAGGACCTTATGTGATTTTGTCTATAATACTTTAGTTTATATATTACAGATATATATATATATATATCATTAATATCCAATAGGTAGTTGGATGTGTGCTTTCCACCTTACTTTCTGTTCCTTGTTTGGTTGTGGGCTTAGGGCAGATTCACCCAACTAACTCTCTATTCGATATTAGATCATACATAGCCAGTATAAACTAAGTGATTATAGGAGTAATCACTGTGGTCACCATTTTATTATAGGAAATAAGAGTTTTCCTTAAAGAATCTTTTCATTAAATATAAATGAACCATTACAATTAACTCCATGAGTAACAAGCGAATACACCGGGGTTATATACTACAATGATCAAACAAACAATGGGATGTGTGCTTTCCGCCTTAGAGCAGATGCGCTCAATCGATTGTTTGTTTACTCTGAGCTGTATATCACTTGTGTACATTTAGTACTCATAGAAAGGATTGTAGAATCATTTTTATGTATCTTTCACCAAAGTAGAACATATAGGATTTTCTAAGAGGAACTGGCGAACTTTTCTAAACAGAAATTACGATTTATTTATATCACTGAAATCTTATGAACTCACCAGCTTAATTGCTGATAAACTCTTTCAAATAACTTGTATTCTCAGGAGCCTAATAGACAGGTACTCGCATTGGGATTTAGAAGATGGAGCAGTATAGTTTCAAGTCTTGCTTTTTATTTGCTTATGTATTTTATGTTGTGTGATCACACACTTTGTAAACGCTTT
This sequence comes from Lactuca virosa, assembly GCF_052849685.1. Classification (NCBI taxonomy): domain Eukaryota; kingdom Viridiplantae; phylum Streptophyta; class Magnoliopsida; order Asterales; family Asteraceae; genus Lactuca; species Lactuca virosa. The sequence goes on along the minus strand of NC_136432.1, from coordinate 233,309,184 downwards.
CTTTCTAATGAAATGGTTGTTCATTACTTTGCTTACTATAATGTATGCCTTTTGATACTAAACATGACGTCCTCCACCCCAGAATGTTTCACCCGTTCTGGTTTTGGGGTGTGATACATAACATCGGGACCATCTTCGTATGGCTCGCCGAGTTCGTCCTTGAACTCGTCGAGTCAGTCTTCATCATATGAGTGTGACAAGTCTGTGATTCGCCGAGTTATATGAACAACTCGTCGAGTCCGTCTTCAAAGGTTGGGAGATTGACTTGGACTCGCCGAGTTTTCTCAACCACTCGTCGAGTCCCGTGATTCACAGGTCCCTAAGGGCCTAAGTAACTGAGGGACCTTCCACACTATCACTTGGTCCATCAACAGAAAGGATTTGGTGGTCACTACACCCTGGCACGCTGAGTCCCAAGAACGACTCGCCGAGTTCGTCCTTGACCATTACTATACAGTCGATTTAAATGGGCCTTAACACACAAATATCATAGATCTGGCCTCCTAATGTCCATTTTACACGTAAAGTTCCTAACTTGGTGCACATGCATGGGGTCCTTGGCTCAAAAAGCCATAAAAGGTGGTATACAAGATGCTTGGGGTGTTTATGGCAACAAGGTGGGCACCTTTATGCCATAAAAACCCTCAATAGCCCTAGATCTGAAGCACAAACTCATTCCTTACACTAAATCCCGAGTACATCCTCACTAGGGCTTAGAAAATGGAGGAAAATGGACCAAAAATAAAGATCTACACAAAGAATATATAAGGTTCAGCTTTATACCTCCAAAAAGCTGGAAATGTGCCCAAAGCTCTGGATCTTCCTCTTTCCCCCCTTGATCTCACAAGCCTCCTCATTCTTTTCAAACTTCAAATAACCAAAGTAACACCTCAAGGCTCAAAAACACACTAATAACGGCTAAGGTTTCGAGATAATGCTTTCTGGGAGTAATAAGGACGATGGAGGCTGAGATAAGTTGTTTAAATAGGGTGTAAACCCTCAAATTTAGGGTTTCACTCAAACAGAACCTACTCGCCGAGTCGGTCTCCCCACTTGTCGAGTAGGCCACTTAAACTCCCCGCGAATCACGACTCTACTGGACGAGTTGGGCCACCAACTCGTGCAGTCCCAGAGGAAATACATGAAGTTCTTGAATTTAAATACATACCAGGAATCGGGTGTTACACAATGGAGCTTCAAATCAAGAAACTAGCTTCAAGAGAGAGAGAGAGAGAGAGAGAGAGAGAGAGAGAGAGAGATGAAGAGAGGAACAGGTTTCGGCCACCATGTAGAAGAGAGAAAAACTACCCAAAAAACTTGCCAAAAACTCATGCAAGACCCTTTGTTATACACTCCCATGGAAGAAATACCTTTAGATTATAATAACATAAAGTATTGGTAGCCTTTTAGAATCATGGGGGACAAAGGAGGATGTTGACAATCAACTTCTCATGCCTTGTAATTTTCGGCCAAGCGTAACAAAGAGACAAAAAATTGTCTAGCTAGTTTATTAACCATGGTATACGTACTCACTAATTTGATCATGGTTAACCAAAATGTCCAAAATTTTGTACATGACTTATTAAATCATATCATATGATATAATAACTAGTTATACTCTCTTTTAATTATTATTTTCAGAAAATTCCCTAATTAAATACAAGAATTGATATTATTTAATAATAATCATATTAATAACAAATATAAAAAATGTGCCAACTTGATAAAGGTGTGACCCTATACGATCATATGTTATTAGCAATATCACTCAATGATTATTCTTGAGCATATAGATCCAACAACTATAGCGAGAGTACATGTATAGCGAGAGCACTAGATTTGGTTTGGCTTTCTACTTCACAGCAAGGGCTAGGAAGTGCTTGCAATATGGATGTTCAGGTTACGTTACTTATGTTATCGATACTATGGAAAAGAATAAGAAGTCAGTTTCCGATGTGCCAGTGGTTCGCGAGTTTCTGGATATTTTCCTAAAGGATTTTTTTGGTGTGCCTCCGAAGAGGCATGTTGAGTTTGGTACTAATCTAATCCTTGGTGCAGCCCCGATTTCGAAGGCGTTGTACCACCTTGCACCATATGAGATATAGGAGTTGGCCGTAAAGTTTCAAGAGCTATTAGGAAAAGAGTTTATCCAACCGATTAGTTAAATGTGGGGAGCATCACTCCTTTTTGTCAAGAAGGATCTTTCGCATCGGATGTGCATATACTACATGGAGTTAAACAAGCTAATTGTGAAAAACTATTATCCACTTCGGAGGATTTATGATCTTTTGTGTCAGCTTTAGGGTGCATCTTTGTTTTCCAATATTGATTTGAGATCAGGTTACCATTATATGAGAGTTAGAGAGGAGGATGTGCAGAAGAAAGGCTTTTGGACTCGTTCTGGTCGATATGAGTTCATGGTGATGCCATGTGGGCTCACCAATGCACCATCTATCTTCATGGATCTGATTAACAGAGTGTGTATGTCGATGCTTGACCGGTCGGTGATCGTATTCATTAATGATATCTTGGTCTATTCGAAGACCAAGGAGCATCATGATGAGCACCTTCGAGCGAGATTCTCGAGGTTTTTTTGAGGATGGAGAGGTTGTGCGCCAAGTTCTCCAAGTGCGAGTTTTGGTTACACGAAGTTCATTTTTTCGGACACCTCGTCAATGAGAACGGTATTATGGTCGATCCAGCCAAGATTGAGGCGGTGATACAGTGGGAAGTTCTGAGGTCTCCATCTGAGATTCAAAGTTTCCTTGGTTTAGCAGGTTACTATAGGGGGTTTATTTAAGACTTCTCCAAGACTACAGTACCTCTTACCTAGTTGACAAAAAAAATGTTACTTTTCAGTGGGAGCCTAAGCAGCATGTGGCTTTTCAGACCTTACGTCGGAAGTTATATGAGGCGCAACTGTTGACCCTTATCTAGGGTGTCAAGGATTTTGTGGTTTATTGTGATGCTTCAATCACTAGTTGGGAGTTATACTCATGCAATTGGGTTGCGTTGTTGCATACACTTCAAGGCATATCTTTCACTAGAGAGCCCATTCTTGTCATTTCACAAAATGACATTTCTTTCTTTCTTTGCATTCCAGACCCAAACCCTCTTGGTTGGTCAATCTACAAAACTCATACTCTTCAGGTTTTATATCTTTACATATCTACGACTGTGTACCTTTAATCTCTTAGCACTGTTTATCACAAAACCATATCATAATCTCTACTTCTCATCTATCTTCCACAGTTTAAGACTAGGAATGGCCAACCCTTCCTAATTCAATTAAACTATGGATTTGATACTAGTTGTTACGACCCGGTTTTTCTAACATCTAATCTAAGGGAATTATCATACATTTATCTACAATGCAGAATTCTACTAAACTTAAAGCGCTTTAAATCCTAGGTTTAATCATGGGTTTACAATAAAATCTTACATACAAATTGAAACCACAATGAAATGAAATGTATTCTTGGTTTGTGTGCTCTTGTCTTCTCACGTACCACGGCTACTACCTATAGCTACAAAACATGAAAATCTCTACAACATTAGACCACAATTCTGGTGAGTTATATTCTTACATGTTTTCATGTTCATCTACTCTTTCTTTCTTTCTCTTTTTTATCTTAATCTATAATATAACTCTTTCTCTAATAGCATACACTTATATTCTTTCTTCTTTTATCTATCTCTTCTACTCTTCTCTAATCTTTACTTTCTACTCTTTCTCATCTCATCTATCTATTTATCTATTCTTTCTATACTTTACTCTTTTCTTTCCATATCATACTCTTTCTTAGCCTCTTCTCTTTTCTTTCTCATACTTTCTATGTTCTGTTATTACTCTATGCATGCTCTTCTCATAATCGTACTCTACTCTTGACAAATCTCTTACTCTTCTTATTCTTCATCTTTCTATTCTCAACTCTAATGCCTCAACATTTTGTTCTCATCTAGACCCAACGGTCCCATCTCATTCTACATCATCTCTAACTTATAAGGGAAAAAACATCCTGCTACATTTTCAAGTAAGATCATTCAGACTTACTCTCCTCTCTTATGATCCCTCGTGGATCCTTAACCAACATTATTCTCTTGAATCCCCTCATGGATTCCTTACTCTTAATCCCTCTTGGATTGCCTCTAAGTTCTTACAAAGAACTCTCTTATCATGTTCCTCTCAAGGAACCTTTTTTCCATCTTCTCTAACCATACACAATCTAGATTCACGTAGAAATCAGCTATGTACATCCCCAATGGGACTATCGTCTCTTTTCCCCAGAGGGACATAATCTCATTCCCGAAGGAATCTTACTCTCATTCTTGTAGGAATTATACTCTTTGTTCCCAAAGGAGCCTTTATCTTATTCCCACAGGAATCTTTGTCTACTCATCTCTATACCTATTATGTGACTCATCACATAATACTTGTCATGTGGACATTTTGTCACTTTATCTCATCAAGAGATCTTCTAAAACTCACGTAGTACTTAACTCATTAAGTACTTAATCTTTATCTATGTCTAGTAACATATAGGTACTCTACACAATACATTTAATGTCTAGACATACATACATACTCTTATGATTATACTGCATATAATCATCTTTTGCTTCTATCTGTAATCTCTTAGGTATCAACGGATACCTTTTCATCATCTACTCATACATAGGATTATAATACATATAATCCTATTCATTCTTCATTTACTCTTGTATGTATTTCTTATAATGCTTGTATTCTTTCCTTATACATCGCTACATTCTTTGGTTATACATACATGCTCAGATACATGGTCTTAAATCTATAACCACAAATACACATTCTTACATAGGATTATAATCTATATAAGCATATCCTTTCTTCTTTTGTGGCATGTTCAGGTACATGACTCTTACATACTAACATACATGTATATAAATAAATATATAACATAACCTAAAGATAGGAAGTGAGAACTATACCTCACCCTGTCTCCCTTCTTTAATTGATGCATCTTGATCGATCCTCTTTTCTCTTAGGCTTATTCAAACACATATACAAGTTTCTTAATACTTTTCTTAGCCTATTAAGAGCTTAATCACCCTCTTGGTCTAAATGACCACTTAATGGATCAACATTCTAACTTCTCAAATTCTATCTCTTAATCTACTCCAACCAGTGAATAAAGCATCGAATATTACTTAATTCATCATAATCTACATCTAATGCATCAATTCAGTAATCACTAGGTAGGGTTTCAAACCCTAACTTCACATATATAGATTTCACCATGGAAATCACATACAAATCTTGCTAAGGTTTCTAAACACTTGATTAAACATTACTTACAAGCTTTCATAACTTAATCTTACATAATTAGCTTAATGCAAAAACACCATTAAAGACCTACAAGCTTAAAAATATAGAAGATGATTATCTCATGAGCTTTCCATGTCTAATCCAAGCCACAAGCACCCTTGATCGCTTCTTGATCCTTCTCCAACCTCAAAAACGTCAGATCTTGGCTCTTGAGGGTTTGGGGTTCGTTATGACAAGAATGAAGACTCAACAGCTGTTACGTCTATTGCGACATCGTGCCATGGTGCGTCTAATGAAGTTGTAGTCAACCTCTAACCAAGACGCGATGACTTGAGTTTTATAGGTTACAAAACTATATGCTTGCGGAATTTTACTTAACACTTAAGGGCACATGCAACCTAAATTATTTATGTCAAAACACTTTGAATGTAACATACAATGAACAACAAAATAACATGAACGATAATCAAACCCTAGTATAATAAAAATACAAGAATTACTGTTACATAGCTTTGATTTTTTGTAGTAAACAAATCAATTCAATCCCTTGTGTTTATTTGTCTTGGAAAGCTGGTTGTAACACCCCACTCTGGCACATATCACAACACTGTCCGCTATGGGCTCCCGAAACTAAAACTTCCCAGGGGGTCACCTATCCGTGGATTGCTCTCGCCCATGCATGCTTAACTGCAGAGTTCTTATGGGATCTATTTCCCTCATAGCCTTAAAAAGAATTGTGTCAGAGAAGGTATCCATACCCCTTTTAAGGAATGCTTAGTTCTCCTTCCCAACCGATGTAGGATCAGGTGCAACTAACTTTCCCGCCTTTATCCCCCCTCCCCATTATAGGTTTCGACGTCCCTGTCGAACACATCGACCCGTGTCCCAGCTCTAATACAGTTTGTAACATCACACTTTAGCACGTATCAGAATATTGTCCAGTTTGGGCTCCCAGCACGAAAAATTCCCATAGGGTTACCCATCCCTATATTGCTCTCGCCCGGGCACGCTTAACTGCAGAGCTCTTATAGGATCTTCTGCCCTCACGGCCTTAAAACGCATTGTCTCAGAGAAGGTATCCATACCCCTTTTAAGGAATGCTTAGTTCTCCTTCCCAGCCGATGTGGGATCAGGAGCAGCTAACATGCCCGCCTTCATCCCCATTATAGGTTTCGACATCCCCGTCGAACACATCAACTCATGCCCTGGATTTGATACCATTTGTAACACCCCACTCTAGCACGTATCACAATGTTGTCCGCTTTGGCTCCCAGCACGAAAACTTACCAGGGGGCCACCCATCCCTGGATTGCTCTTTCCCGGTCACACTTAACTGTAGAGCTCTTATGGGATCTGTTGCCCTCGCGGCTTTAAAATGCATTGTGTCAGAGAAGGTATCCACATCCCTTTTAAGGAATGCTTAGTTCTCCTTCCCAGCCGATGTGGGATCAGGTGCAGCTAAGCAAAAGGACAATGCCTCTAATGGCTCACACCCAAAACCAAAAACCCTAGAATGATGAGGAGAGAGGAGATATGAGGGAAATTTCTTTCATATGCTTATAAGTAATCTCATGAACAAAATTTTCAAGCCAATGGGTCCTATTTATAATTTAGGTACATTGCAGGCAAACCAAGAATTGAATTGGTTAAATAATAGATTTAATCCTAAATCAAATCATTTCCATTTATACAACCAAGAGGCTTCTAGAAACCCTAGAAGAGCTCCCAAAATTGTCTATACTTGGATGGTTCTAGAGTTGCCTTTTTTTCAACTATTGAACAATTATAATTCATCCATTTCACCTTTAATTAATTACAGTTAATCCCGACTTAATTCTAGATTAATTATGATTGATAATTAACCAATTCTAATTGATTTCATATTAATTTATTAATCACATAAATTAACAAATCAATTATTTAAGAATTGATTTCATATTAATTTATTAATCACATAATAATTTAACAAATCAACTTTATATTTCCAATTAGTATATTAATCACATAATATATTAACAAACCATTTCCCTATAATTTCTAATTAGTTTATTAATCATATAATAATCTAATAAATTGTCCTTCTCTCTCTTAATATAAATTCTAGTTATTTCTAGTTATGAGGGCAAACCAAAAAGTACTATGCTTCTAATTACAAGAGTATACAAATTTAGGTATGAGCTTAGACTCCTTAATTCAACAGTCTCCCACTTGGATAAGTCTATAACTATAATTGCAAACTAAACAACAAAGAGGGCTTTCCAAAGCCACTGCCAAACTCTGATTCAAATCAATTGTTGGGCCTAAGATAAGTGATCAGCTATTCCTTCGTTCTACAAGATATCATACGAACATAGTCATGGATTAAATGATCAACCTCATGTTCATTTGTTTCTTTCCCGATTTCCTGATTTGTGATCAAATTCATACTACAAAATTATACACATCAATTCAGTCTGAACTAGGGCTGGTTCTTATACATCAACTCAAATCACCGAGGGGCCCACAAATATCGCTTTTCTTGTTAGGTAAAAGAAACGAATAAACTTTACTATAGAAGCATATATTTTACTCACCAAATCATGCATGTAATTACACTTTATAACACCCAGTTATGAGATGCGTTGGAGTAAACCAATGCACAACTAATTTGCAAAATGTGACTTATATATCTCCGTTTGAAGAATAGTAGATATTATCGTCTTAGAATTACTTGTGATTAAATCCATGAAGATATCTCTAAGTATGGGTTTATCCAATACTTAAATTCCTATTTCCATGTACTCATCAACATTGCAACAATCTGTATGCAATGTCCAGTCTCTATAGACAATCTACAATTCATTCATGACAGTCGTAATTCACTATGTACTTCCAAAAGTATGAATGATTTTGGAATTTTGAATAATAAAATTACTCAGGAAGTAAACATGCAAAGTGAAACACATTAATAAATTAATTAACTATGTTATCATACCCATTGAATATAAATAAATCCTTATTATTTAATCACCAAAACATTTATGAATTTATTTATAGTATAATTTTTGTAGTAATCAACTAACCACTTGAATTAAATAACATTAGTCATACCATGTTATGAACATACACACTCTGTCTCTCTATGGTCCTTCCTTTGTGAACAGATCAACTGTACATTACTCCAATGATGCTCATTTCACAATTCCAAATTGTTATCACTATCTAAGATGTAGTGGAATTCCAAATTTACATGCATTCACCTTCTATGATGTTGAGGTTGCAAAGTCACAGAGACTGAGCCTTCAATATTACAGAATGTTCCACCGGAACTTGTTACTAGAAACAGTTCCATGGTTATGAAGTCTCAAATTCAAGGTACACTCCTTAAACACTTCTCTTCCATTATAGCTTCCAACTCTCATTTAGATTTAACAACCATCTCCCATTATGGAAACATTTCCACAGTCCCATATGACCATTAATTCTGACCAATAGTCATCTTAATCCAAAATGTGTCACTATGGTCCTTCCAAAATAATACCATACTTGTCCATAAGCAACCAGTCTTCGGTTGTCACACCCCCAAACCAGACGGCGGAAACGTCCGGGGGTGGATGACTTCATTTGTACTATCACAACACATGCATCATAGTAATCAAAGTACAAACAACCATTGTATTTAAAAAGTATAAGTATTTACATGTGTTCAATCAATGTATATTGACACCAAAATAGTTATACAAAAGAAGAAGACATGACTCAGAATAGCTCCATCTTCTCAAATGCTCGGGGAGTACCTGTCTACCGATTTCCTGATAATACAAGTAATTTGAAAAGATAGTATCAACATAAAGTTGAGGAAATGCATAAGTATTTATGTTTGAAAGTATGTTTCTGTTTCTTGAATATGTAAACTGTTCCATAAAATCCTATATTTTCTGTTGTATATGAAAAGTAGTTTTAATCTCCTAAAAATGTTCTGTTTGTAAACCAATGTTCTGTATTTGTATTCCTTTATGTAAAACATGTAACTGTGAATGTACCTGGTTCCACCAGCTGTTATTGTAAACTGTAATGTAATACTGTAAATTGTATCTTGTAAAACTAGTACTTTGAAAATGTACTTATGTTTAGTTAATTATACACTAACGTATTGTTAATATCTTTTTAATGAGTTATTATAACCATACTGACTAGATGGCCTGACCCAACGCTATGAATGCGTTAAAACTGTTGATAAAAACTGTCACTCGTAGGCGTGTATGCCTAACTGTAGCTAGCAGTCTGAGTGTGGGGTTGTCAATCCCAATATAGATCTATACACACAATGTTTCGATCTCCAACTGGAGATTATGGTTATAATATCAGGACTTTAACTATGTTGTTTAAATGAATTAAACAACCTGAACCAAATGACTCATAAAAAGCATATAGACATTACATGTATAATAGTTGTGAAAACCCAATCATTCTGAAATAAATGATTGATAGTATGTTCTTGAATTAGTATTCTTAACATGTATATGAAAGATGTATACTGTTGATTAGTTTTGAATCAAACCTTTGTTCTTGTAAATCAATGTACTTTACTATACTTGAATCGTGAATTAATGCCCTATGAATCATAAATTATACCTATTATAATTTATATGTACTTCCTGAATTGATACTAACTGTTCATGAATGAAACCCCTTGCTCAACATGTTACAAAGGGTATGTGAACTAAATGAAATAACTTTTATATTTATATACATATACAAATATATATATATATATATATATATATATATATATATATATATATATATATATATAAGTAAAATTAAACGACATTCGGACAAATATCCAATACTATAAGCCCACTTCCAAACAAGGAAAAGGAACCAAAGTGGGTTATCAGTCCTAAGTCTTTTAAACCTTATTTATATAAATATATCTATAAATATGATTTTTGGGGAAAAATATAAGTTTATGAAATCATTTAAAAGAAGTTTAATATTTTGAATTATTTTTGGTGACTTGATGTCATTTTAACACAATCTTTGAAACCATTTGATTTGATGATAACTGAAATCCATTTTGATAAAATGTTTTGAAACCATTTGTTTATAACACAAAATCTTTGTGTTAGACTTGTATTCCCCCCCCCCCCCTTAAAACAGTAAAAACTATGAAAATATGGGGGTATGAACTCACCTTTTGGAAGGTGATTCAAATGAAAGATCGATATAGGATGCTAAGAATGCCAATTGATGTCTTGAACACAAATGGATCCTATTATGCATATAATGACACATATATGTGTATAATTAGTGTATATAACAACTAATCATGTAAGGTAAACAACCTTAGGTGTTAGGAAACACTTGAAATGAAGTGTTACAATCACATGTGATTGAAAGAAAGGAGTTCACGACCACACTATAAATGTTTACGGCCATAGAGGTGTTTACGGCCACACACACATGAAGTGTTTACGGCCAAGACTTCTTCTTATGAAGGGTTTACGGCCACCTCAAGGTCTTATGAAGGGTTTATGGCCACTTCAAGGTCTTATGAAGGGTTCACGGCCATGGATGAAGGGTTCACAGTCATGAACTCTTGAAGTTCATGCATTTGGGTGTTTGTTTCTTGGTTGGAATCAAGTGTTTCTAATGTATAACAAGATGATAGAAGAGTTACTCCCGTTTTGGATGTCTTTAGGGAGTTTACGGCCCAAGAACAAGTGTGTGTTCTTGGTGTTCTTGATGTAAAGGATGATGATTTGAAGATCTAAACCAAAAATGATGAATTCATGGATGAAATCAAAGAGTTTATTGTGAATAAGAAGGATATCAAGTAACAAGGGATGAATCACTTACGATTTTGAAGAGAAAGAGGAGTGTTCTTGATGATACTTGAGAGAGTTTTGAGAGTTCTTGACTTGAGAATGTGAGAAATGAAGAATAATGAAGGAATATCATACTTATTATGAGGACTTCACGGCCATGATGGGTTCACGGCCGTAAACCCTAGTTCGCGGCCATGAACTCTTTGTGAAGGTGTTTTCGGCTCAATTGCAACTCAATGATCTCAAGTTAATACTTCCTAACACACAATCCTTTAGTGTACTAGGCATACAACTCTCAAACAGACCCTTAACAAAGCTAAAAGTTAACATAAACAAGTCTGACTTTTCATTGAATTGATTGACTTTACAATATAGAAAATAATGGGATGTTACATTATCCTCCCGTTAGAGAAAATTTCGTCCCTAAATTTAGATTAAAGAGATACAGAAAGACTAGGAAAAAGATGTGGATACTTCTATGGCATTTGATCCTCCCGCTCCTGTGACAACCCGAAACTTTGTTCGTTACCGTTAACCAAATTTTCGTTAATAAAATTAAAATTTTATTAAGTTTCGTCAAATTCTTTTGGTTTGGAAAATCAATTAGTTATATAATTGAACTTTAAATATGAGTCGGGACCAAAACTACGCGAAATATCGAGTTCTCCTTCGATGAAAACAACAATTAACGGCCTGACCTGAGTTTACGGCTGTAAACCCGTTTACGGCCGTAAACCCGTTTACGGCCGTACACTCGTTTATGGTTGGTGCCAGGTGGACCCCACCACAGACCATGCAAACCCTCTATAAATACGAGACCCTACCCCTCATTTACACTTTTTTGGCCGAAAACTCTCCCCTTCTCTCTCTAAACTCTTGACCGTAAACACCAAAAACACCCTCTTTCTTCCGGAAACATCGAGAATCACCATTGGAGGTTGTTTTGGAGCATCTAGAACACGTTTTTCATCGAATCCAGCATCCTTGTTCTTGAGTGTACGGCCGTCCACCCTTCAAGTCTGCAAATCTTCAATGACCGTAAACCAGTTCACGGTCGTACACACTTCAAACCTTCAAAAGCCGTAAACCCTTCGAGAGGCAGTTCACGGCCGTAAACTCCCTTCACGGCCGTAAACCCCCTTCACGGCCGTAAACCCCCTTCACGGCCGTAAACCCTCCCTAAGCGGTGAATTAGACTAAAAACCCGTTTTCCTCGATTCAATCAAGTCCCGGTAACATTCCTTAACCGAAAGCAAGTGTTTTTCTAACACATTATCTAACGAAATCGCTAATTTAGATACATATATGTATTTAATTGTTATTAGGATTCCGTTAAGTGCCACATACTACAACTCGAGGGTCTTCATTTCAGTTCATTGATTCGACGCTTGTACACAACTAACAGTGAGTTCATACCCCTACGCTTTTATGATTTTTAACGTTTTCAGGGGGAATACAAGCCAAACACAAATGATTTTGTGAACCAAAACAAACAGATGTCAACAAGTTTAAAACTTATGCAATTGATACAGTCAAACGATTCCCACGACTTATAAAATATTTAGATATTTTATCCCTTTTGTACTATGTTGAGCATAAGGGACACTTTCAACTTGGAAACATAATTGCATAGTTTTCAAATCAACTTTACAAACCAAGTACATAACATTTCAAGAAAACTATAATGGGTATAGTTTGGGGATTCAATACATAGCTTTTACCGATTCAGACTATGTACATGGGTAAACATATAAACTATGACCGATTTAGTTTATCATATACATTACTACGAGATTACAACATTTAATAATTATTTAAGTATAAATATTTACCTTATACAGTATACACATAGATTTCAATACAGTAGATCAATACAGAACTACACGTAAACTAGTTAATACAAGATTGTGAGACAACACTTCAAATGTACCCTTCGATGTACATGTTAAATCCTATTATAGTATAACCAGAGTCTCCTGGAGGGAGAGCGTGAGATTTGTGAATAGATCTATTCGAGACTGACAATCCCACACCTGAACTGCTAGCTACAGTTAGGCACGCATGCCTGGGGTGACAAATGTCATTTAACCGACACTTGAAGAACGTCGAAAAAGTCACTAGGTCATATCAAGCATGGTTATACGACTCACAATAGTATGAACTAAACTTTTGTTTACGGGATTTCATTCTTCATTAGTTTTATTTTAAATAATGAAACTACTATATATTGTGACAACCCGAAATTTACTCCGTCACTGTAACCCGTTTCCGTTAATAAAAGTTAGTTCTATTAAAATTTTCTGTTAACTTTTATTTATTAAAATAATTCATTTTGAGTTATTAAAATAATATATTTAATGACGGAATAAAAGCATCTAAGTCGGGTTACGGTTAGTTTACCGGGTAAAAACATTTAGCTCCGTTTAAACGACAGTGTATGGTGGGTCCCCACTAGGCAGCCATATATAAAGGAAGAGTGTCCACCTTTAGAGTCTTTCCCCACCTTGGAGCTTTCTCTCTCTACCTTCTCTCTCTAAAATCGAGTTTGGCCAAGGATCACCACTTTCAAGCCTCAAAAATCAAAGGTAAACCCCCTAACTCCTATGTGAGGGTTTTGAAGCCCCAAAACACTTCCAAACCTTCTCTAATGCTTAGATATAGCTTAGATACTTGCATGCATGGACTAAGGAACCCAAGATCATGACTTTTTGGCCATAAACTTGAGTTTACGGTTCTTGAACATTCAAGAACCGTAAACCCAAAACCGTAAACACCTCAAATGGTGTTTTGATGCCCCTAAACCCTTCCTTAGCTTGTTTGATGAACTAGAAACTAGTGTAGACGAGCTTAGGACCCTAAAACATGAAATGGTTGAAGTGATCAAGGGTTTACGGCCGTAAACCCTAGAGTTTACGACCGTAAACTCCCAAGGAGTGGTCCAAGGACCGTAAACTCCAAGGGAGTACCCAATTGAACCCTAAATCACTTCCCAAGCCCTTAAATTGATCCTAGGAACCTTCCTTGTGATGCATGAGACCTTTTGACACACAAACTCACCATTTCCATGAGTTTACGGCCGTAAACTCATGGGGGGAAATGGTCTCCCAACCGTAAACACACTTAAGTGTGGCCAAGTGAAGTGTAAACTACATAGTGAGGCCATACACTCCTTAGATGCAACCTTTAGCACTCCTAACACTTGAAACAAAGTGTTTTCATACATTAAAGTGCCCTTACTCACTTAATTAGTGATTACACAACTAATTATATACTTTATACATCACTACATGTTACATAGGATCCGTGTGTGTGTTCAAGTCCTCACTTGACACCTAGCATCCTACCCGGCGTTTCCATCCACTTCACTCACTACAGGTGAGTTCATACCCCTAAATGAACCTTTTTAAAAGTTTTTAACTGTTTTATGGGGGGGGGGGGGGATACAAGTTGAACCAAATAAGTTATAGTAACAATCGCATGTGAATTATAACTTGCAACCAAAAGGATTTTCTACACTATTAACTGTTTTTACCACCAAAAAGGGGTTTTCTATATTTTCAACTATATTGCCAATTAAACTGTTTTCAAATGCTTACCAAATTCATTTTCGTGTTAAATCACTATAAAACTATTTTCCAAAATTTTTTTAAACTAATTTTTATTCTCAAACCATATCTACACCAATATATTTATATAAGTAAGACTTGAAGGACTTAGGACTAATAACTCACCTTATTTCCTGTTCTTGTTTGATTGTGGGCTTAGGGTATTTTGTTATTAGTCCGACTCTCGTTGAATTCTTAGTTATATATCTTATATATTTGTGTCAGATATAAAAGTTTTCATATCAGTTCAATGCCTTTGAATATCAAGGACATACAACCAACATTACTATTTAACTATAATAGGTATAGTTAAGGATTACTACTCAGTGCTGCTATTGCCATGACAACTACCAGAGTCAGTTCAGTTGTGAGTCAATATATGCTATGTACTATACAAGAGAACACTATACACTATACAAGGAGAACATTACATACTATACAAAGAGAACACTATATGCTATACAAAGAGAACAATACATACTATACAAGAGAACTTACTAAAATAGAATGTGGCATACTATTTCTCGATACGACACATCTTTGTGCTATCACCGCGTAACCAGAGTCTCCTGGAGGGAGAGCGGGCATTATGTGTATAGATCTATACGGGACAGACACTCCCACATCCCGACTGCTAGCTACAGTCCGAGCCGTCTAGGCCCAGGGGTGACAAAATGTCACATCACTACATATGACTCGGAGGGTCAAAGGGATTCGATCGTCAATCAGCATGGTTACGTACGAGTTCACATTCAAACCTTTAATTAATACTTTAAGAATTAAAGGCAACAGACTCCCTGAGGAGTATTGTACATTTAATACTACCTGGAGCCTGCATTTCATTACATATGGCCGACAGTGATACATTTGGGGTAAAACATTTTTTTTTCTCATTACTATACATGAATAAAGTCCAAAACTATATTTTCAAACTAATAACTACTGGGAAAACTTGTACATTATCAAAGGAACAAACAAACCATCGGGTCTTGGTGAAGACTACTTTTTCTGGAAAACATAGGGTTTTTCTAGGGCTTATACTATTCTCGAACACCGAAACTTTCTGTTACAATGTATAATGGTGAATATTTTTATACAGGAAATGACACTAAATACTTATGAACTCACCAGCTTTATGCTGATAAACGTTTTCAAAATAACTTGTATTCTCAGGTCATCAGTAGACAGGTACGGATGCAGCTTTTGAGAAGACGGAGCACACATAAGACTCCACTTTATTTTGATTGTATTTTTGGTGTCTAACATTTGTACTGAACACGTTTGTATTACAATTATTATCTTAATGCAATGGATGTTGTTGCTTGTCTTTACTATTATGCTTTGTTATGATACTGTACATGACGTCCTCCACTCCAGAACGTATTCCGCCGTTCTCGGTTTTGGGGTGTGACAGATTGGTATCAGAGCACTGTTTATAGTGAATCAAGTATATCAACCCATAAAAGATATACAAACTATAAACACATCGGGACTAAAACACTCTGAACAAGAATATATACTTTTAAATAATAAAATATTTAACTAAGTATATATATACATTCATTCATACAAAGGGTCAGTATCATACTAGAACAGAACAAAAGTATTAAGATTGTTGAACAACACAGTTAGGCTTAGAGACATATGGCCAAAACTAGGCGGATGTAGCCTGATCAACTACATTTTCCTAGGAGTGGCTAGCATGTGCCTAAGAATGGTTGTGGTGTTGCAACAAGTCTAAAACTTACCAATACTGCTACAAGAACATCAGAATAAGAATACTATAGGAGTATTCTGCATTCTAGTTACAACATATGTGAGAACAAAAAGGGTCGTTACTAGTAGGGCAATAGTTGCTAAGTGGTTACACCACGGTTACATGTGACTAAGGCGTTATAGACTTAGAATCTGTGACCTTTGCTTCATTTCCTGTTCTTGTTTGATTGTGGGCTTGGAGTTAGGGTCACTTATTCGAAGGTCTATTCTGCTTCGATTACATGTAATTGGTATGCACTATGCAAATATTGGGTCGACTAATAACGATCATCTTATAAGTATCATAGATTAGCGCGTCTATCAATTTTCTTTCCCCATTCTCGCGTAAATGGCATAACCGCATCCCGAGCGGAAGTCATGGAACTCCGAGCACGTCAGAGGACGCACGAGCGACATCTTCAGGGAGTCGTGCGCCAACTGGCTGATCTTAGGGTTTGCCCCAAAGGATCCCCGTCGCCAGTAAAAGATGCCAACTCATCCCTCTCTTTTGATTAAGGAATAGCCTTCTTTCTATAGTCAATAGAGTACATGCCTGTAAACATTCCTAACTTTGGAAGTACTCGAGCTAGACTACTAGACTGCCAACATTTTCCCTGATAGTTTGATGTAAGACCTACTGCTAGGTCATTTTCTTTCTCCAACTCATTATACATCAGTAATACTAGTACTATTGGCAGTATCTAATCGATGGGGAAGTTGTACTTTTGGGTGTCCCTAACCTAGCAGTACATTTCCCTTTGTTTGTTAGACTATAAAGAGTTAGTCCAAGAAACACTCTTATCATGTTTACAAATCGATTCTTACTATTGTCATCGTTTTCGTAACCTTTCAGTACAGGATGCCGCCTCGCAAGCGTCCAACCAGGAGAACTCCCGCAACTCAAGCTCCACCACCACCACCTACACCGCCGGTTCCTCCGCAGTTCGACCCGGTGTTGTTCCAAACAGCCGTGACTGCAGCCGTGACCGCCGCTCTGGCGCAAGTCAATTCTGGTGGTGCCAGTGGAGGTGGACTGGGCACTAACTCTAGCCAGGGTGAAACCCACCCCGTGTTTGGGAATGCACTTACAAAGATTTCATCAGTTGCAAGCCTACCTACTTCAACGGGACCGGGGGAATCCTTGCCCTAACCCAATGGTTCGAAAGAACCGAAGCAGTATTCGAAATGTGCTCCTGCCCCGAAGGGAGCAAGATGAAGTTTGCTACTTGTACCCTTACCCAAAGGGCCTTAACATGGTGGAATGGCCGTGTCAAAGCCCTCTCCCTGGTAGCAGCTAACACCATGGGTTGGGATACACTGAAAGACCTAATGATGACAGAGTACTGCCCAAAGGGAGAAATTCAGAAATTAGAGGAGGAACTCTGGAGTCTCAAAATGCAGGGTTCCGATATAGTAGCTTACACAACCCGGTACTGCGAGCTGGTAGCCTTATGCCCTAACATGATCCCCTCGGAAGCCAAGAAAATTGAGTGATACATCGGGGGCCTAGTGCCTCCGTATCGTGGGAACGTTCTATCATCAAGACCAACGACCTTCGAAGGTGCCAAGGAGTTGGCCCAAATGCTTATCGATCATGAAGTTCCCCGTGCTCCATCAACAACCACAACCATCACTACTACTCCAACTCACGCCTCCGACAACAAGAGAAAACGGGGAGATCGAAAGAAGGGGAAATCAGTCAAATCCTCTTCCAGTAACCAGCAAATAGTGGCTGTCCATGCTGCCACTACTCCTACTGCCCCTGTACCCACCAAAATATATGCGGGGAATCTACCCAAGTGCGATAAGTGCGCCTTCCATCATAACGGACCATGCCGTGAAATGCACTGCACCAATTGCGACCGGAAGGGCCACACCATCCGGTTCTGCAGAGCACCTCCCAAACCTATTTCCCAAATTCCCAGTTCGGGAGCGAGCCAGGCCTGCTATGGCTGTGGTGAAGTCGGACATTTCAAAAGAAATTGTCCAAAGGCTGGCAACGCGGGAGGAGCAGGTAGACTACTTGCTATTGGCCATAATGAGGTCGTAGCAGACCCCACCGTAGTCACGGGTACGTTCCTTCTCGATAACTATTATGCTTGTATTCTATTCGATAGTGGGGCAGAAAGAAGTTTCGTAAATCAAAACTTTAAACACTTACTCAAACAATCACCGCAATCACTGAAAGAAACCTTCGTCGTAGAAATGGCTAACGGCAAGACGGAAAGTTCTAACGAAATCTACATAGGTTGTACCCTCACGCTAGATAATCATTCGTTTCCTATCGATCTCATACCAGTAGCAATCAAGAGCTTTGATGTCATCATAGGCATGGACTGGTTGAGTCTCCACCGTACCGACATCCTGTGTTTCGACAAAGCCATCCGTTTGAAACTGCCTAACAATGAAACATTGATGATCTACGGAGACAAACCCAGTACGAGCCTTCGCATCATCTCGAGCATTCAAGCCCAGAAATACTTGCGCAAGGAATATCGCGCATTCCTTGCACACGTTGTCGACACGAGCCGGAAAACGAAAGAACTCAAAGATTTCCCCGTCGTGTGCGACTTCCCTGACATCTTTCCAGAGGAACTGCCAGGCCTACCTCCCAAACGTCAAGTCGAGTTCAGAATCGATTTAATTCCAGGAGCTACCCCCGTAGCTAAATCGCCCTATCGTCTAGCGCCTGCTGAGATGCAAGAACTATCCGGCCAACTTAACGAACTGCTCAGCAAGGGCTTTATAAGACCAAGCTTCTCACCCTGGGGAGCACCAGTCTTGTTCCTAAAGAAGAAAGACGGATCGTTCCGCATGTGCATCGACTACAGAGAACTCAACAAGCTGACAATCAAGAACCGTTATCCCCTTCCTCGTATAGACGATTTATTTGATCAACTGCAAGGGGCGAGTTACTTTTCCAAAATTGATCTAAGGTCCAGGTATCACCAGTTGCGAGTGCTCGAGGAGGATGTTCCGAAGACAGCCTTCCGGACTCGTTACGGGCACTACGAGTTCGTAGTGATGCCGTTCGGACTGACCAATGCGCCCGCAGTCTTCATGGACTTGATGAATAGAGTATGCCGTCCTTACTTGGATCAGTTCGTCATCGTCTTCATTGATGATATACTTATCTACTCTAGAAGTGAGGAAGAGCATAGCGATCATCTGCGACAGGTCCTGGAAACTCTACGATCGGAGAAGCTTTACGCAAAGTTCTCAAAGTGCGAATTTTGGATCCGAAGAGTCGAATTCTTAGGACACGTGGTTAGCAAAGAAGGAATCCACGTGGACCCATCCAAGATTAAAGCTATTGAGAACTGGTCAGCACCGAGGACGCCTACAGAAATTCGCCAGTTTCTAGGCCTCGCTGGCTACTACCGAAGATTCATTCAGAATTTCTCTCGGATTGCGAAGCCTCTTACGACATTGACCCAGAAAGGCATGGCCTTTGACTGGGAAGAAAAACAAGAGAAGGCATTTCGAACCCTAAAGCGAGCCTTGTGCACCGCGCCGATACTGTCCCTCCCCGAAGGGACAGAAGACTTCGTAGTATATTGCGATGCATCCAATCA
This sequence comes from Lactuca virosa, assembly GCF_052849685.1. NCBI lineage: Eukaryota > Viridiplantae > Streptophyta > Magnoliopsida > Asterales > Asteraceae > Lactuca > Lactuca virosa. The sequence continues at coordinate 233,289,131 of NC_136432.1, read as the reverse complement.
GGGGCTCGGTTGTGTTCTGATGCAACGAGGTAAGGTCATCGCCTACGCCTCAAGACAACTGAAGACACACGAAGTCAACTACACCACGCACGACCTCGAGCTAGGAGCGGTCGTGTTCGCCCTAAAGATATGGAGACACTATCTGTATGGTACAAAGAGCACCATCTATACCGACCACAAAAGCCTCCAGCACATCTTCAACCAGAAGGAGCTCAACATGAGACAACGACGGTGGGTCGAGCTACTCAATGACTACGAATGTGAAATTCGTTACCACCCGGGTAAAGCCAATGTAGTAGCAGACGCCCTAAGTCGGAAGGAATATTCTGGGCGAAGAGTCAAGTCCCTAACCATGACTATCCATTCGCATCTACCCGCACAAATTAAGGGAGCACAGCTTGAAGCTTTGAAACCGGAAAATGTGGCGGGAGAGTCCCTGCGAGGAATGGATAAGAATCTGGTAGTCAAGGATGACGGAGCTTACTACCTCATGGACCGGATCTGGACACCGCGACACGGTGGCTTTAGAGACTTGGTCATGAAAGAAGCGCACAACAATCGATATTCCATTCACCCAGGTTCAGATAAGATGTACCTGGATCTCAAGAAATCGTACTGGTGGCCTAACATGAAAGCGGAAATCGCTACCTTCGTGAATAAGTGCCTTACTTGCGCTAAGGTCAAGGTCGAATACCAGAAACCCTCGGGTCTTCTCCAACAGCCAGAGATACCTGAATGGAAGTGGGAGAGAATTACTATGGATTTCATTACCAAATTGCCCAAATCTCCGAGTGGGTACGACACCATTTGGGTAATTGTCGACCGGCTAACCAAATCCGCCCACTTCCTTCCTATCAAAAAAATTTTCAAAATGGAGAGACTTACGCGAATTTACATCCAAGAGGTAGTCCGACTGCACGGTGTACCTGTGTCCATTATTTCCGATCGGGATAGCAGGTTCACCTCGAGGTTCTGGCAGTCACTACAGAAGGCTCTTGGAACTAAGCTGGATATGAGCACAGCATACCATCCTCAAACCGATGGACAAAGTGAGAGAACTATTCAAACCTTGGAGGATATGCTGCGAGCCTATGTAATCGACTTTGGTAAGGCGTGGGATACCCACTTACCCCTAGTCGAATTTTCCTACAACAACAGTTACCACACAAGCATCAAAGCTGCCCCATTCGAAGCCCTATACGGCCGGAAGTGCAGATCCCCTTTGTGCTGGGCCGAGGTAGGCGACACTCAATTAGCTAAGGGACGAGTTCCTGACAGCACTCTCACCGGTCCAGAAATCATCCGCGAAACCACCGAAAAGATCGTACAAATCCGAGCACGACTTAAAGCCTCAAGAGACCGACAGAAAAGCTACGCAGACAAACGGAGGAAACCCTTGGAATTCCAGGTGGGAGACCGAGTCCTTTTGAAAGTCTCACCCTGGAAAGGCTTGATACACTTCGGAAAGCGCGGAAAGCTGAATCCAAGATACATAGGGCCTTTTGAGATTCTCGCTAGAATCGGCCCCGTAGCTTACAAACTCAATCTACCCCGCGAACTTAGTAATGTGCATCCTACCTTCCACGTCTCGAACTTGAAAAAGTGCCTATCCGAAGAGACTCTCATAATTCCACTCGATGAAATCGGGATCAATGAGAGCCTCAACTTCGTGGAAGAACCTGTGGAGATCATGGACCGAGAGGTCAAACGAACGAAGCAAAGCCGCATCCCGATTGTGAAGGTTCGTTGGAACGCCAAACGAGGACCAGAGTTCACTTGGGAGCACGAGGATCAAATGAAACTTAACTATCCTCATCTCTTTGCTTAGTTGTGTTGTAATAACGTAACTACTTGAATTCTGAATTTCGGGACGAAATTCCCTCTAACGGGGGGGATGATGTGACAACCCGAAATTTACTCCGTCACTGTAACCCGTTTCCGTTAATAAAAGTTAGTTCTATTAAAATTTTCCGTTAACTTTTATTTATTAAAATAATTCATTTTGAGTTATTAAAATAATATATTTAATGACGGAATAAAAGCATATAAGTCGGGTTACGGTTAGTTTACCGGGTAAAAACATTTAGCTCCCTTTAAACGACAGTGTATGGTGGGTCCCCACTAGGCAGCCATATATAAAGGAAGAGTGTCCACCTTTAGAGTCTTTCCCCACCTTGGAGCTTTCTCTCTCTACCTTCTCTCTCTAAAATCGAGTTTGGCCAAGGATCACCACTTTCAAGCCTCAAAAATCAAAGGTAAACCCCCTAACTTGATTTTCTAGCTTGGTATTCATGCTATTTCAAGTTGGATCATCCAAATACCCCAACATGCATGTGTTTACGGTTTGTGGAGCCTCCCAAAACCGTAAACTCCTATGTGAGGGTTTTGAAGCCCCAAAACACTTCCAAACCTTCTCTAATGCTTAGATATAGCTTAGATACTTGCATGCATGGACTAAGGAACCCAAGATCATGACTTTTTGGCCATAAACTTGAGTTTACGGTTCTTGAACATTCAAGAACCGTAAACCCAAAACCGTAAACACCTCAAATGGTGTTTTGATGCCCCTAAACCCTTCCTTAGCTTGTTTGATGAACTAGAAACTAGTGTAGACGAGCTTAGGACCCTAAAACATGAAATGGTTGAAGTGATCAAGGGTTTACGGCCGTAAACCCTAGAGTTTACGACCGTAAACTCCCAAGGAGTGGTCCAAGGACCGTAAACTCCAAGGGAGTACCCAATTGAACCCTAAATCACTTCCCAAGCCCTTGAATTGATCCTAGGAACCTTCCTTGTGATTGATGAGACCTTTAGACACACAAACTCACCATTTCCATGAGTTTACGGCCGTAAACTCATGGGGGGAAATGGTCTCCCAACCGTAAACACACTTAAGTGTGGCCAACTGAAGTGTAAACTACATAGTGAGGCCATACACTCCTTAGATGCAACCTTTAGCACTCCTAACACTTGAAACAAAGTGTTTTCATACATTAAAGTGCCTTTACTCACTTAATTAGTGATTACACAACTAATTAGATACTTTATACATCACTACATGTTACATAGGATCCGTGTGTGTGTTCAAGTCCTCACTTGACACCTAGCATCCTACCCGACGTTTCCATCCACTTCACTCACTACAGGTGAGTTCATACCCCTAAATGAACCTTTTTAAATGTTTTTAACTGTTTTATGGGGGGGGATAGAAGTTGAACCAAATAAGTTATAGTAACAATCGCATGTGAATTATAACTTGCAACCAAAAGGATTTTCTACACTATTAACTGTTTTTACCACCAAAAAGGGGTTTTCTATATTTTCAACTATATTGCCAATTAAACTGTTTTCAAATGCTTACCAAATTAATTTTCGTGTTAAATCACTATAAAACTATTTTCCAAAATTTGTTTAAACTAATTTTTATTCTCAAACCATATCTACACCGATATATTTATATAAGTAAGACTTGAAGGACTTAGGACTAATAGCTCACCTTATTTCCTGTTCTTGTTTGATTGTGGGCTTAGGGTATTTTGTTATTAGTCCGACTCTCGTTGAATTTTTAGTTATATATCTTATATATTTGTGTCAGATATAAAACTTTTCATATCAGCTCAATGCCTTTGAATATCAAGGACATACAACCAACATTACTATTTAACTATAATAGGTATAGTTAAGGATTACTACTCAGTGCTGCTATTGCCATGACAACTACCAGAGTCAGTTCAGTTGTGAGTCAATATATGCTATGTACTATACAAGAGAACACTATACACTATACAAGGAGAACATTACATACTATACAAAGAGAACACTATATGCTATACAAAGAGAACAATACATACTATACAAGAGAACTTACTAAAATAGAATGTGGCATACTATTTCTCGATACGACACATCTTTGTGCTATCACCGCGTAACCAGAGTCTCCTGGAGGGAGAGCGGCCATTATGTGTATAGATCTATATGGGACAGACACTCCCACATCCCGACTGCTAGCTACAGTCCGAGCCGTCTAGGCCCAGGGGTGACAAAATGTCACATCACTACATATGACTCGGAGGGTCAAATGGATTCGATCGTCAATCAGCATGGTTACGTACGAGTTCACATTCAAACCTTTAATCAATACTTTAAGAATTAAAGGCAACAGACTCCCTGAGGAGTATTGTACATTTAATACTACCTGGAGCCTGCATTTCATTACATATGGCCGACAGTGATACTGTTGGGGTAAAACATTTTTTTTCTCATTACTATACATGAATAAAGTCCAAAACTATATTTTCAAACTAATAACTACTGGGAAAACTTGTACATTATCAAAGGAACAAACAAACCATCGGGTCTTGGTGAAGACTACTTTTTCTGGAAAACATAGGGTTTTTCTAGGGCTCATACTATTCTTGAACACCGAAACTTTCTGTTACAATGTATAATGGTGAATATTTTTATACAGGAAATGACACTAAAGACTTATGAACTCACCAGCTTTATGCTGATAAACGTTTTCAAAATAACTTGTATTCTCAGGTCATCAGTAGACAGGTACGGATGCAGCTTTTGAGAAGACGGAGCACACATAAGACTCCACTTTATTTTGATTGTATTTTTGGTGTCTAACATTTGTACTGAACACGTTTGTATTACAATTATTATCTTAATGCAATGGATGTTGTTGCTTGTCTTTACTATTATGCTTTGTTATGATACTGTACATGACGTCCTCCACTCCAGAACGTATTCCGCCGTTCTCGGTTTTGGGGTGTGACATATATACTGGCGGTAGTCAAGGTTTTCCAACAGAACATACTATACATACTGGCGATAGCCAGGGTTTTCCAACAGAACATACTATACATACTGGTGGTCGCCAGGGTTTCATACAGAACATACTATACAAAGGTTTTGTACAAGAATACACACATACTACGATTGGTAGTAACCAGGCATACAAACTAACATTTTCCTATACTACAACAGGATACAGAAACAAACATTCATAGTTAATTCTATGACTCCTTAGTTTAGGCATCAGGGCTACGTATGAAGAATATTCGATAGACTGTGGAATGTGTGATTTCCGCCTCATTTCATGTTCCTTGTTTGGTTGTGGGCTTAGGGCAGATCCACATAATCAACTGTCTGTTCGATATTCGTTTATACATGGCTAGCATGAACTAAGTGGTCATAGATGGAACTGATATTATCACACTTTTACTAAAGAAAATATTGGATTTACTTGGAAACATGCGAACATTTTTTTTACAGAGTCATCAACAGGTTTACATTACAAAAACATCGCTTATGAACTCACCAGCTTTATGCTGATACTTTTTCAAAACTGCTTGTATTCTCAGGACGTAATTATGAACACAAGAATAGCTTTAAAGATGTCGTATGATTAAAAATTCAACACCTCAGAAGAGCTCGATTAAGAACTTCGACTGTAGAGGTGTTTAGGGTTACAAAACAATAATCAATGATAATCAAGAAGATATCTAATGCATACATGCATGCACTATTTATAGTTTAACCCTACTAGATAATCATGGATGGACAGGCCCAATTCGGATATACAAAATAAGCCCATGACGCAACACAATAATACCCAAAAATCTCCCCCTTTGCATCAATGGAGCCGAAAGCTCACTTCGGTTGAGCTGCAGAAGACTTCTTGACTGTTTTGAACACCTTCGGTATGATGGCCAAAAGAGTATGACGAAACGTGATGTACCACCGAAGCATGTCCGTGAAGTTCTTCTTGTCTGCATCAGAATTCTGCTTGCACCGATGAATGATACTGATAATGTGCTCTAAGCAGTCTGTTGAGAACAAATGTTTGTCAACAAGACCGAACAGAAAAAGATTGGCTTTGCCTCTTGTGAACATTACAGTTAGATGTGTAGAGTCAATTTGGCCCATCCTCATTTTATTCACATCTCCTGGTTTCGCTGTTGGCTTGACAGTAAGTTTCTTAGTCATCACTTTTTCTATCTCTTGATCCATAGCAGCAACCTCATGGATGTAAGAGGCCAACATCCTCTTCAAATGATCCAGTATTGGCTCATATTCTTTCGGATTGGTGAGCAAAATGTTAAACAACAAGATCCAGTCATGAGGATTTAAATTTGGAAGATCTGCCAGGGAAATAATCGAAACTGAGTTTGCTGATCCTCGGGTGATTTTGAAACTAACATTTATGAACTTCCCAGCAGGCGAAGGTTTTAGTACCTTGACAGTAACAATCTTTTGTGCACTCAACGTCAAGTACTGCGGTTCACCGAACTTCAGATAAAAGTCGATAAGCTCACGATCAACTTTTGGATGAGGGAAAGGAACTTCAACAGTCGAATCAAAAAAATGAAACGTGAATGCCTTTCGTGTTATCGGCATATCGAACTGTGAATCCTTTGAATTATCACAATCAAAAGAAGCGACAGGTTCCAGCCAGTAGACGCTTGGAAACTCTATTGCCTCCTTGATGATTGTTTCTCTTGTCCAGAGAAGAAACAAGGCCTTTTTGCAGTTTAAGGCATCTTGTTCTTCCTTTTTCCTCCTTTCCCTTTCCTCGGCCTCCCTCGCAACCCTTAGGGTTTCATCCAATTCTCTGTCCCTCTTCTTTCTTTTTTGGGCCTCAGCAATAGTCTATTCTTCTTCTTCATCACTGTCATCATCAATCCCCTTCTTCTTAGCTTGAGAACCAGAACCCGAAGCTTCATTACCCTTCGGTTTGGTTCTAACTGTGACCTTTGGTTTAGCAGATTCGGTTTTCACAGTAACCTTCGGATGAGCACCTTCTCCCCCTTGTTTCAGAGGAACGAATCTCTCCGAAAAACCCATCATTTCAGGTAACATTACAAGGGCAGGAAGAAGTTTTGAAGTTAGATGATTCCTTATAGTGAGAGTAAGGATAGGATCATGAGCACCAAGAAGGTTGGTAAGCATATCCTTGACATCCCCAGCACAGCTTCGGAATACTGCACACTCAGTCTTCAATAATGAGATCTCCTTTTCAGCCTGAGCCAACTGCACATTCTGAATTTCAATTGTTGAGGCTTGGCGGGCAAGATCTTCCTTTAGAGCAGTCTCCTTTGCTAAAGCAGCTTGGAAAGATTCAAGCCGAGAATTCACAGAGCTGATAAGTGAAGTGTTCTCTGCTTGCATTGAAGAACGAACAGCCTCAAAATTAGTTTGCTCCTCTTGGAGGGACTTGGATAAGGAATCCACGGAGGCGGTCACTTTGGCTTCATTGGAATCAGCATGCCCTTTGAGTGATTCGAGAAAGATCTGAGTATTGTGAACAATTTCTGCAACATCAGTAGTGGCCTTCTTGCAAGAAGAAATAGAAACGTTAACAGCCTTTGTGGATTTGTCAGTAGCTCCAATATATTGCTCAAGAGCAGTGTCCATAAAAGCTTTGAGCACAATATCATTGTAGGACTTGTTGGCATCAAGAAATTTATCGAGCTTATCATCAATACTCTTCAGTTGTTGACGATTGACAGGAGCTTCTTCATCATCATCGGTAGGACGCCGATAGGGACTATAGTAAGTAGAGTCAAACTCATCATGATCACCACCGAGAGTGGCACCGGAATCGGATGAAGGTGAGGGTGAAAGAGGTTTAGAAGTAACTGGAGGTTCAGTTTCAGTAGTCGCCCCCGTATTAGATACGTTGACGTTTACTGTTGGTTCTGGGGTAGTAGTGGTAGTTGATTGTAATAGGAGGAGGTAAAGGAGTTGTAGAAATAGGAATGGTACTAACTGGTGGTGGTGGTGGAACAGAAGTTGTTATTTGAGATGTGGTAGGTGGGGGAATAGGAGCAACCGAAATTAGAACAGTTGTTTTCGGTGGAGATGAAGGATGTGTTGGAACCTTATCATTAAGAGGTTCGGTTGGAGTTGGTGATCGACGAGGTGTATTACCTCTCGGTGATTCATGATGCTCTTCTTCATCCACCTCATCATTGGCTGAAATGGAAGGAGAAGGACTCTTGGATTTCTTCGCCATCTTCTTAGCCTTCTTTGGCTTAGAAGAATCCCCTTTTTCAGACTTTCGCTTCCTAGACTTGGAAGGCTTAGACGAATCATCCTCGGTTGTTCCTTTCTTTGTAGTTGCCCTTTTTCCTCTGTTTGCAGGTTTCTCCACAGCATCCAAAGCAGCTTGCTGTTCAGGAGATAGTACTCTCGGACCTTTGGGACGAAGTTTGCGATAATCAACCATTACCTTACTTTCGGCTGAGACACACCTGTACATCGTCTCAGGTATGGAGCCATTGTGAGGGAACTTTGTGGGATCAGAAAAGATAATTTTCTTGGTGTGAAACGTAGCCACCGACGAGACCAGGGCATCCTTCATTACCGGAATCTACAAAGTATCAATCGCCCTGCGTGTGATGAGAGTCCAGAAGCGACCACATGAAATTTCAGAGTGCCTCGTTGAAGTGTTGAGGCTTTGCACCACTTGTGACCAGATAATCGACCCATAGTCGAGATTTATCCCATTGTAAAGACCATACAGAATGGTTAGAAAACCCTTGCTGGTACCATCAGACCCAACACTCATCTCCGCCAAACTCTTGATGAGAAGAGTAAGCAATCCATTCCATTGAGGCGGCAAACATGATTTTTTAACCTTCGCGACGGTGGTAAGAACATCAGTGTAGCCCAAATCGTAGAAGATTGTGAATAGTTGGGTTGTGGTTACGAAATCCGGAGAGATAACAGATGCATCAACAGCAAGCTTGAGCAGGGAACATAATCGCCCTTTTGAGATTGAAGCCTTGTGTGAGAAAATTTGGAAGTAGATCCTCTCCTTGTTCTTATCATACGAAGCAGTAGAGTAGACTTGCGAGAGTAGAGACATCGGTACAGATTCCACCTGTGTAAGAGCGATAACCAGAGGAGAATACTTCAAACACTCAACCACTTGTAGCATATACGAATCGTACAGAAAAGGGTTGAGTTGAATGATCATGTTCTGGTTTGGCTTGATCGAGAGCAATGTGGATGAAGCAGTTTGATCGTGAGCAGATGAAGAAGACGCCATTGTTGAGTGAAGGAAAAAGATGAACAGTTGCAAATCGCCTTGTATATTGAGAGAGTTTTGTTGCTGGTAAAAGAGACAAATGTAATTAGAAACCCTTTATATACCGTTGCCAAGAGAGAGAAAGAATTGTCATGATAATGATGAGGTCACTGAAACGTCGCTTGAAAAAGCACGATGTGACAGATTGGTTTCTCCCAGGTAAACGTCAGCACGCGTGGGTATACGATCCGTTCAAATTCATGCGCCCAAAAGCTTATCCTCAATTCGTCGTTTGAAATTCAGCTTCACTCCAAAAATTAGGATAACCCCTGTTGCTCCAAAAGGTAAACGAACCAGCAGCAACCAGAATGTTGGAAAATCACAAAGAATTTTCGTGTAATAGTGTGAAAAAAGATAAAGAAACAAAGCAAAATGTGTATAGGATGTGAGTGATGTCTGTTAGAAGACATAAAGCAGATGATTTCGGGAAAGAATCGCTTCCTTCAAAGTCAAGAGAGACTTGAAGTGCTTGCTTGGTTTCCCGAGAAAATACGATCGAGTGCTTGTAGAGAAACATCGAAAGGCTTCTTTTAATTAATAGGCTAAGGGTAGCTTATCTTCAACCGAACGTCGATGCTTAACATAAGACCGAACGTTGGAAGAAGTACTTGTGAGACTAATGTGGTATGTTGAACAAGTAGGTTGGATATAATATGCTGTGACTAAAGATGTGATAGAAATTTCAAAACAAAAACAAACTGGATCTTTTTGGGAAGAAAAGTCTTGGATTTAGACAATTTCATAAAAGACCACTCAAAAATAAAATGAGATTTCATTAGGTTACCAGTAAGATCTTGAACACAATGATTCATCGTCAATTCTTTATTGGTGTTGGATTGTACGTATCTAAGATCACAAACATAGATTTTATGCAACCATAAACCTCAGTGGTAAAGACCGAGAGTCTCAAGGGTTACAGTAGTGAACCGAAAGTTGATAGAGAATTTAAGGAGGGTGGTTAAAGAACCGAAAGTACCTCTGCTATATAAACATGACAAAGCAGAAAACTCTTAACTCATTTGGGAAGAGTAAGGTAGCTCTTGACTTGAGTTGATTGTAGCAGCCTGATTGGGAAGAAACGATAGGTATAGATCGAATCATTAAGGCCTTGCTCTTAGTCGTAGAGGCTTCAGTCCACATGCAGCAGCATGCTTCTAGGGACTCTTAACTAGTTCAGATGAAAAGAATCATACCTGCCTTATCTCCAAATTCTGTTGCACTGATATACTTAGGACCTAATTAAAAGAACAAGCAAACAAACACACCACACAAACAAAACAAGCAAACCAAAAAAACTTTTAGAAAAAAAATATTTTTGTAGTTTTGAAATTTTCTGAAAAATAATAAAAACAGAAAGATAAAAGAAAAAATATTTTTGGATTTTTGAAGTTTTCTGAAAAATAATAAAAACAGAAAAAAACAAACAAAAATAAAGTAGCACAAAACACTCTTCTTCATCATCAAACTGTAAATCTTCAACGTAGCACAAAAGGGCGATTTTGAATTGTTTCATTGTCATCAACATACGATCAGGAAAGTGATCTTCTTCATCATCAAACTGTAAATCTTCAAATGTGCCTCCAAAACCTTCATTGTCAGTATCCGTTTCAACAACAGGTGAAGTTTTAACAGGCGAATCAATCTTGGGTGAATCAGTGGATTGAGATGGAAAAAGAGTTGTAAAGGGTTGATGAAGTATGTGTTCAAAGGTTGGAGAACTTATTGTATTTGGTATAATAAAAGGAGGTAAGGACACGAAATTATCTGCCATTGAAGATACAGGAATACCTTGAGTAGTAGCCTCAACTTCTTTGTTCGACTCTCCCTCACCCATGTTGACATTTACTTCCGTATCAGATACGTGTGTAGAAATGCCTGAAGTTCGAACCTCCTCAGTATTTGATTCAGTTAACGAGACTTCGGGTGTTTTGACAATAGTCTGCTCAGGAGTAGATACACTTTGAGAAACAATTGGTTCTGGTGTGTCAGGAACTACTTCTTCTTCGGAAGACTCCTCTTGGATAACCAACTTGCGTTGCCGTTTCTTCTTCTTGGAAATGTGTTTGGCCACATCTTCAGCTCTATGTTTCTTGGACAAAGGCGAAACTGGAGTTGGAACTTCTCGAAAAATAACTCCTTGATGAGAGAGTTGTAGTTTACGAACATTAGAAGGAGAAGATATTAACACACCATCAGAAGATTTTCGTGAACCCCTAGCCCTTTTCTTCAATCGTCGAAAAACACCAGATTTTGAAGGAATTTTCTCTGCCACTACAGTATCATCCACAGGTTCCACCAGTTTGATGACAACAGTCGAAACATTCACTTCAGTCGTCTCAGGATTCTTTGGAGACTTCGTAGATTCGTGCACAATCTTCTCAGTAGACTTCTTTGATTCGTGCACTTGCTTCTCTGGTGTAGCTTTTGCATCCTTTTTAGAACGTTTAGACTTCTTGGAAGGACCAGCTTCTTCTTTCGACAATAGTTTCCAGTCTCAACATCTGGATTGACAGTTTTCAAGTATTCAATCAACACCGAATTTGTTGGCTCAACCCTTTTTAACATTGCATCAGGAATCCGAGCAATGTTTGTGAATACCTCCATATCATCCGAAACTTCCTTTGGGAAGTGATACTTCAGAAACTCAGCCTTTTCTTCACCAGCAGGGACAGCAATTCCTTCTTTATCATAGAAATAACCAAGGATTAAGCTCCAATACCTAGCACAAGAAATGCCGTGAACCACATTCGTGTTTTCGACACTCTTTTGGAATTCCTTCCATAGTTGTGTAGAGTAGTCGACAGAGAGATCATAGTACAATCCTGCCACCATCGCATAAACCTCCATGCATCCTTTGTCTAAGCCAACACTTCGACCTGTCAAGCATCGAAGAAAAATTCCAAACAGTTGGCAGGGCTGACTTCTTGAAATCACTAATCTTTGTGAGTGGAGGCTGATGACCCATCTCATTAAACGTATGAATAACTTGTGCAGATGTAAGATCAGTAACAATTGGAGAATTGGGAATATCCAGAATCTGACAAAAGATATTCTTGGACAAACGGATTTTATTGTCATTCACCAGTTGAAAGGTGATGATATCCATTGCTTTGCTATAAGTAGCAGTGGATCCTGCCTGAGAAAGCCATGAGAGAGGAACTGCGAATGAGTTGAACATCGCCTTGGAAAGAACAGAACTCTTTAATGCAACAATTAACATCTTCAATTCTTCAGGATATAGAGACACATCCCCTTCCACTTGATAATTGGTGCTTTGAATCTTCATGATTGGTTGAGAAGTGATGTCTTCAGTTGTGCGAGAAGTAGAATCAACACCAGCCATGATTAGGGTTTAGAAGCTTTGAAGTACAGAGAGAATTTGGGTATTTGAGTTCTTTTGTGAGCGTAAAAAGATAAAGAATCCGTAAATGCCATTTTTATATGTAACCATTATTTTGAACTGAACGCGGGATAGGAATTGATTGAGATCTGACGTGGCACCTTAAAAGTCGCACCAGTCTGCCAATAAAGTTGCCATGCGTCAAAAAGTAACTGTCACATCGCCTTGAAACCAGGAAACGTCGCCTCAGACAGTCTATTCGCGTCACCTCAAGGAATAGTAACCGTCAGCAACCTTCGGATGGAGGTTAAGCTCTTTCGTCTTTGGGTTTAGAGATGAAGTCATATGCTAGACTGTTGAAATCATCAGCCTGAGTTTGTAGTACTCAGAACCTCAAGGATTTCGTGTGTGTTGTGTGCCAAAGAAAAGATAAGAAACAAATTAACGAAAATTTGGATCTGTGATGTCAAAAAAAAAATTCGACACAAAAGCAGAGAAACCCCGTGCAAAGTTTACTTCATTAATTATCAGGAGAGATAATCAACTGCTTGTGTATGTTCCCGTGAATTACAATCGAATACTTGTAGAGAAGTATCGAAGGGCTTCTTTTGTTAGGCTTATTGGGAGGTTTAGAATTTCGTTACATATCATCCTAAACATAAGGTGAGTAATTGTAACAGAAATTACTTGTTTGACCAGTGTAGTCAGTGACAAGTATGCTTTGAAATATGTTGATAGTAACGTGGAAAGCACATGAAACTCATACGAAAATTATATTCATGAAAAAATTTGTTCTGGATCCTGTTGGGTAACAAACATCGTGGGTTTCGATAGTTTGATCAAAATCACACATAAGAGTAGAATATGATTTTGAGTTTCGAAAATTGGTACTGAAACAAATGTTTCATCAAATCTGGAACATAGTTCCCCGTCAATTACTTATTAAGATATGAAGTTGGGTTTCACTTTCATCACGGTCTCATGACGTGAGATCCTTAACACAGAATTTTGATATATCTAAATCTTGATTGGTTGAATCAAAAATCTCTTGGATATATGTCATTGTGTGTGCATGTGTAAGAAATTTTGAGATGAAAAAGATTGGTTTTGAAGAACGAATTGTACCTCTGTTATTTTCGGACAAAACAGATTACTCTTAACTCATTAGAGAAGAGTAAGGTAGCTCAATCGACTAATGTGAATATAAGCCTGACTTGGGAAGAAATTTTCGTATGAAAGATTTCATTAAGGCTTTCCTAAACACTCATTGAGTCTACAGAGGCTTGGGTCAACATGTTGCAGCATGCTTCTAGGGACATTCTAACTAGTACATAGTTGTCGAAAGTTTACCTTCCCATAGAAACACAAGCATGACCCTTGAAAAAATATTCGTGTTATCTGCACAAAGAAAAAAAAATAAAGAGAATAACAAAAATCTTTTTGGTATTTTTGATTTTTCGAAAAGAAAATGACAAAACTAAAATAAAATATTTTTGAAGTTTTTGATTTTTCGAAAAGAAAACTAAAATACAAACTTACGAAAAACATTTTTACAAACAAACGAAAATTTGTAAACAAACTACAAGTTGCCTTTCTTACGAAAATTTTGACAAACTAACGAAAATTAGACAACCTTACGAAAATTTGACAAACTAACGAAAATTTTGTACCACACAACCAACATGCAAATTGTCGAATTCGAAGCGTGTCGAAGCATTGACTATGAACAGTAACCGCTGAATGACGTCTTATTGCCGCTTAATCGACACATTTGTATAACACGCCTTTGCTATACATTTGAAATCCGTCCTGGAACTGAACTCGCTTCAATCATTCCCAAACCTGTCAAAATTCGAACAAATGATTTTTCATCCAAAGCTTTTGTAAAAATATCAAAAAGCTGATCAGTTGTTTTTACAAAATGAACTTCAATGTTTCCATCTTCCACATGATCTTTGATAAAGTGATAACGAAGAGCTATATGTTTAGTTTTCGAATCACAGTACAATGGAATCTTTTTCATATTCACAGCATAATCTCTCAACTGACTTTGAATCCAAATAATTTGTGATGTACAAGCAGCAGCTGCTACATATTCGGCTTCAGCAGTAGAAATCGAAACACACGTTTGCTTCTTCGACTGGCAACTAACCAACTTTCCATCCAAAAATTGACAACCACCACTTGTACTTTTTCGATCCAATGTACACCCTCCAAGATCTGCATCTGAAAATGCCTGAATGAAAAATCTTGTTTTCGAAGGATACCACAATCCTAACGAAATTGTTCCCTTGAGATAACGAAAGATATTCTTCACAGCGGTTAAATGTAGTTCTCGAGGATTTGCTTGATACCTAGCACAATTACATATAGAAAACATGATATCAGGTCCACTTGCAATAAGATAAAGCAATGAACCTATAATGCTTCTGTATAAAGTAAGTTCAACCGCAGGCGATTCTAACGAAGGTGTTAGCCTTGTGCGAACAGCCATTGGTACTCTTAACTTCATGCTATTTGTCATTCCAAACTTTTCGAGCAAATTCCTTGTATATTTTTCTTGATTGATGAATATGCCTTCTCTGTTTTGACATATTTTTAAGCTAAGAAAATTATTGATTTTACCCATCATGCTCATTTCAAATTGGCTTTTCATCAAGTATTCGAATTCTCTGGAGAAAGCAGGGTCAGTAGAGCCAAAAATAATGTCGTCAACATAAATTTGAACAAGCATCAGATGACTCCCAACTTTCTTTCGAAATAATGTGGGGTCAACTGATCCTTTCTTAAATTTCGACTATTTTAAGAAACTGGTAAGAGTTGCATACCATGCTCTTGGTGCTTGTTTTAACCCATATACAGCTTTATTTAAAATATATACATGATCAGGATGCATTTCATTTACGAAACCTGGAGGTTGTTCTACGTAAACAGTTTCTTCGAGTTCTCCTTAGAGAAAGGCACATTTCACATCCATTTGATAGACATCAAAATCCTTATAAGCTGCATATGTTAAGAATATTCGAACAGCCTCGAGTCTTGCAACAGGGGCAAAGGTTTCTTCATAATCAATTCCTTCTTGTTGCGAATATCCTTTTACAACTAAACGTGCTTTATTTCGTACAATATTTCCATCTTTGTCGGTTTTGTTTTTGAAAATCCATTTTAACCCGACAATCGAAACATTTTCAAGTTTAGGAATTAATCTCCAAACCTTGTTTCTTTCAAATTCAGCCAGTTATGATTGCATTGCAACAACCCAATCTGAGTGTTGCATTGCCATCTTAACTGTCTTTGGTTCAATTTTAGATATGAAAAAATTGAACATGCAAAATTCTTGATGAGTATTTCATACCTCATTCTTCGCACGAATCTGAGCTCTTGTTAATACTCCATCTTGAGGATTTCCAATGACTTGATCTATTGGATGAGTCTTTGTCCATTTCTCTAATGGTGGATAAGCCGGATCAAATTCCAAAGGTGCATCTTCGTACATCTCTTAATTTTCAGATCCTACAACAAAAACATTATCATTTAGATCATGAAAATCATCATTTTGATTAAAATTTATTGTATCATTTTCCTCCTCAACACGATTATCATTTTGATGCTCCCCCTCAACAACATCATCCATTCTCTCATTCTCCCCCTCGAAAGAATGCTCCCCCTCAATCAGAGTATTCGAGTCCACGTGCTCTCCTTCCACTAGATTATTAAGCATACGTTCGTCAAGTCCAAGAGAATTCGTTGTTGAATTAACATCTATTATGTTTTGAGGAATGTCCATGCCATCAACATGCTTCGAAGATTCAGAGTGATGATTATCATTCGCATGAACTTCAGCATCCACAGCCCTGTCAGGAATACCAAAAATTAAATAATAATCAAAATCAGATAAATTTGATTCTTCAGTTTCATCAGATGATTCATTAATAATTGGTTTTTGTTCAAATTTCTTTTCAACTTGTTTGACATAATAATCATCGAAAGTAAGATTGAAAGTTTCTTCGACTTTTCGTGTTCGCTCATTTAACACTCTGTATGCAACCGAATTGTGTGAATATCCCAAAAATAAGCCTTCGTCAGCTTTAGCTTAAAATTTTGGAAGGTTATCTTTGAGATTCATTATAAAACACCTGCAGCCAAAAACATGAAGGAATTTGGCATTAGGTTTTCGATTATTGATAATTTCATACGGAGTGATATTGAATCGACGATGAATGAAAGATCGATTTTGAGTGAAACAAGCTGTCGAACTGCTTCAGCCCATAGATATTGAGGAAGATTCGCATATGTCAACATAGTTCTTGCTGCTTCACAAAGTGACCGATTTCGTCTTTCAACTACACCATTTTGCTGCGGTGTATAAGGCGAAGAGAAATTATGTGAAATTCCTTTTTCTGTTAAGTACGAATCCAGCACATTGTTCTTAAACTCAGATCCATTATCACTTTTGATCTTTCGAACATTTTTCTTCAGACTCATCTCAATCTTCTTAATAAACTCGATCATTGTTTGAGCAACCTCACATTTTAACCTGAGAAAATATACCCACGTAAATCGTGAAAAATCATCAACAATAACCAAAATGTACTGTTTCTTGTTGAGAGTTTCCACAGTCGATGGTCCACAAAGGTCAATGTGTAGAAGTTCCAACAGGTCTACAATTTTCGAATTTATCAGAATTGGATGACGTTTCCTGTGTTGTTTCCCTTGTTCACAAGCTGCACACAATGTATCATTGTCAAATTTTAGTACAGGTAAACCACGAACAAGATCACCAACAACCAATTTATTTAAGTTTCAAAAGTTTAAATGTGATAAATGTCGATGCCATAACCAGCTGATATCAGAGGAAGCTTTCGAAAGTAAGCACACTGAGGGTTTGTCGATGATTGGTTTGATATCAAGAGTAAACATATCACCATGTCGTTTGGATTTGAGCAAGACTTCGTTAGTTTCAACATTTGAAATGATGTTGCCTTCTTCGTTAAACACCACTTGATTGCCAGTGCCCACCACAAGTTGGGAAACACTTATCAAGTTATGTTGAAGACCTTCGACATAAGCAACACGATTAACAGTGAATTTCCATTCGTGACTTTACCATAGCCTTTCACTTGGCATTTGTGATTATTGCCAAACTTTACAACTCTTGCATTCTCCAAGCTGCGAAAATCTCTCAGGTTTTCCTTTTGTCCAGTCATGTGACGTGAGCAACCACTATCAATATACCATTTCTCATCATATTGCTCGTCACATAGTACCTGCGATCAATGAAAGAATTTAGGTACCCAAGGCTATTTGGGTCCTTGGAAATTAGTTTTAAAAATAGAATGAAATGAAGAACTTTTAACCCAATCACAAACTTTAGTTTTAAGACTATCAATTAAGTCCACATCATTATTTAAAGAAATAGAAACATAAGATTTTGTTAGTTTGGGATTGTCACTGACACATTCCTTCATCTTTTTAGATTGAGTATGAACAAGCTTTTCTTTCGAAACCGGTTGCCATGTTTTTACCGAAACATTCAAATCTTTTGAAGATGAGCTTGCAGTTGACGAAGAATTCACATAACTCTCATAGGCTTCGTGAATTTGTTGTTGAGAATATTTCCTTGATTGATATTTTCGACCTTTTCCTTCAAGCCAATGATCGATGTTTTTGTCACAAGACAACCCTTTTGTGTACGAAACTTTTAAGTTTTGTTTTCCTGTAGGATTTGGAAAATTCGGTTTTTGTGGAATGAAATCAACATTTGATTTAGGTCGAAATGCCATAACGTATCGACGTCCATCATTTTTGCCAACACTTTGATTTTGAGAAAATCGATTTGGAGATTTTTGTTTTTGAGAAAACCTTGTTTGTTGATTAGAAGAAAATCGTTATTGTGATGGTTGATTTTGAATAGTCTTTGATGTATTTTTGTTATCTCTTGAAAATGATGAGTTTGAACCTTTCGAAAAATTTGTTTTTAGTTGAAATTCAGTTTTAGATTTATTTGTTTGAGCGGGATTTCATTTTGGATCTGAATGAATTTCTGAATGAGAAGACTTATTTTAAACAGACTTAGACTTTTTATTTTCAGTTGTTTTCAAATTCAACCCATTTTGTTGTTTTTGAAGTTCCATAGTTTGCCAAAAAATCTTCTTTCGAGCTTGTCTTTTTGAAATTGCATTTTCTTTTGAAAACTTGTCAATTTCTTCTTTAAATTCTTTAGAATTTAATTTGACAACAGTTTCTTTTTCCACAACAACTTCTTTCGTAATTTCTTCGACAATTTTTGATTTTTCAACCCATTTTCGTTGTGGTTTTTGTCTTTGAAAAACATACGAATTCTTTGTTAAGGTATTTTCGACTATGCTTTGATTTGAAAAGAATCCTTCATTCGTTGTCTTTTTGTTGTCATCTTCGACCATTTTGTTGAATTCTGGTTTAATGTTGTCAACATTTCCAGTTGTAACAAACACTTGGTTTGGAAAGGCAACATCATCTGTACACTTGAAATTAGGATACACCACTTGATTTGTTTCCAAATAATGGGCTCCTTTTTCGGACAACACTTTGTCGAAATTTTCAGTGTCTCCAAGTACTTGATCAACAACAACACGAGGAATTTCTTTTTCTATCGAATCTTTGTTTGAAGGGACCTTTTTGTCCGATTCGTCATCATCATTTTCATCATCACTGCTATCCGTTTGACTATCTCGGATATCCACAAACTCAAAATCACAATCTTTTGAAGTTGAAGGTTTGTTAGTGTCAATCTTAACTTCCAAATCCTTAAGTTTTTCTTTTCCTTTAGATTTTGATGCAACATTAATGACAGACAACTGAGAACAATCAACATCCTCAATATCACTAATTGCGCTAATATTGTCAGAATTATCTTCAATATCGGCAAAATTAGATTGAGAATCAGATGTCGAATTCTCAGTCTTTTCCAAAATTTTGATTTGTTCTGACTTTCTCAAAGTATCATTCACAATGTTAACCAATTCATTTGTATCAAGACATTCATCAATTTTGACAATTCAATAAGCATATCTATCATCAGGAATTTTGTCAAACTCAACAATGTTTTTCTCACAATCATACGAAATATTATCTACCTTTGCTCTTTCGTATTCTAGAAAAGGTAATAATTTCCTATGTTGTTCCTTGCTAATATCACACGAATGATGCAATGCAGTAAATTTCGCATATAGACGTTTAGCAGAATTGCAGTAGATATTTCGTTGAGCTAATAAAAGTTTTACATCACTAGATAACGAATCACGATCACACATAATGTTTGTTATTTGCAATTCTAAACATTCTATCTTGACCACTTTCGAATCTAACTTCTTTTGTGTCTCTAACAACTGATTGCTTAATTTCTTAGCTTCATTGCTAGCAGAAACAACCAAATTATCGAAATAAGCAACAATATCATCAAAAGCAACAATTTCATAATCATATGCACTCAAAGGAATATTAAAAGATTGAAGAATGTTACGTACCTTTGTTGTCATTGGAGACTTATCAGCAGATTTTGACACAAAGCAACGGCCCTTGACCTCTTTGTCTGAATCTTCCTCCATCTTCGCATACATAGCTCCATGCGTAGGATTACGCATTTCCTCATCATCGGAGCCCGAAGACCAAATTTGATATGTGCCATCATTTTCCTGTTCACCTTAAGCCACCAAGAACAGATTTTTAGCCTTCGTACGTACCTCTTCCAACTTTTCCACATAGTATGCATCATCCTTTACTCTATTCCTCTTCTCATCCTTCTTTCGAAGCATGCAATCATTTGCTAAATGATTGGCTCCATTGCAATAGTGACAATCCATACCAGAATCTCCTTTCAATTTCTTCTGTTTCTTTTCCTCAGCACCCTTCCCCTCATTCTTCTCATACTTCTTCTCTTCTCCTGCACCTTTATTCACGAAACTTCCTTTTCCTTCACTTTGCTTCACCTTCGAATTAAACGGTTTCTTGAAAAACTTTTTGACTCGATTGTTAGAGTAAAAAGCAATTGTCTCATCATCCGAATTCATTATAAACCCCTATTCATCATCAGAATCATCTTTTTCGACAGTTTCCTTTTCAGTCACTTTTGAGACAAGTGCTAATGGACCTCCCAGACTAAGCTTCGACTCTTCTGCCATTTCATTCACTTCACTTTCGTGAGTTTTTAGTTGATTGTACAAATCATTCAAAGAAGATGTGTCGAAACTCTGTTGATTTTTCACCATCATGCTAACACTTCTCCATTCTTTACGGAGTCCCATAACAAAGGTGAGATTGAATTCCACGGCAGACCTCGTGATTCCATAACGATTGCATTTGTACATCAGGTCATTCAGCCTATCATAGTAACTTTCAATCGTTTCACCATCTTTTTGCTTGAAATCCTTCAATTCAATCAAACATTGCTTAACTGAATTGATTTTCGTCTTCTCGCTGCCCTGAAACTTTTCTTTGAGATTATTCCAGATTTCCTTTGCAGTTGTACAACTTCTGACATAGTTATACACCACTGGAGGCAATGCACCACGCAACTCCCTTATGCATCGTTTTTCATGTTTCTTCATACGATCATTTTGAATTTCCACACTCGTAGTATTGGATGAAGATCCAATTGGTTTAAGGTTCGTTGGAGGATTAACATTCCCTGAGATGCAAGACCATAGTTCTTCATCGATTCCATTAAAGTAATCCTGCATATGATCAGACCACTGATCATAGTATTCAGGAATGAGCATTGGAATCTTAGTTGAAGATCCTAGCAGATGAGAGTATGAAGTCATCGAGTTGAGATTGAAGTTCGCCATTGATGTACGGAAGAAATTTTTTTAGAATTTATGAGAAATCAAAGAGAATTTGAGAGCAAATTGCTGAATTGAATCTGAAAAACAAAGTAGAATACTCGATTCAACAACTCTGTTGCAGAATCGAATCACAACTCAAGATCTAGAAAGCTTTTTCACGTCAAAAGAGGTGGAACTTTTTGAATCAGAATTTTGATTCAAAAACCTTTTGAACCAAAATGAAAATTAGATCTCAGATCATGATTCCTGCTCTGATACCAATTGAAGAATCGTGGAATCAAGTATTAATCGAAATCAGAGTTAAACGAATGCAGATTGAACACACGAAGTAAATAAGATCTGGTTTCTGCTTATTTATGCTTTCAACTTTTACAGAGAAAATAGACAGGTTCTGTAAAGGACTTGTTAGAACAAAGTTCTATTAGGATCGATAGATTCTATGCAGGCAAACAATTAAGGACGTAATTATTAACACACGAATGGCTTTAAAGATGTCGTATGATTAAAACTTTAACACCTTAGAAGAGCTCGATTAAGAACTTCGACTGTAGAGGTGCTTAGGGTTACAGAACAATCATTAATAATAATCAAGAATGTATCTAATGCATACATGTATGCACTATTTATGGTATATAACCCTACTAGATAATCACGGATGGACAGGCCCAATCCGGATATACAAAATAAGCCCATGATGCAACACAATAATACCCAACAATCTCCCCCTTTGCGTCAATGGAGCCGAAAGCTCACTTTGGTTGAGCTGCAGAAGACTTCTTGACTGTCTTCAACACCTTCGGTATGATGGCCAATAGATGATGACGAAAAGTAATGTACCACCAAAGCATGTCCGTGAAGTTCTTCTTATCTGCTTCTGAATTCTGCTTGCAGCGATGGATAATACTAATAATGTGCTCTAAGCAGTCTGTTAAGAACAAATGTTTATCAACAAGAGCGAACAGAAAACGATGGGCATCGCCTCTTGTGAACATTACAGTTAAATGTGTAGAATCGATTTGGCCCATTCTCATTTTGTTCACATCTCCTGGTTTCGTTGTTGGCATGATAGTCGGTTTCTTATTCATCACCTTTGCTATCTCCTGATCCATAGCAGCAACTTCATGGATGTAGGAGGTCAACATCCTCTTCAAGTGATCCAGGATCGGCTCATATTCTTTGGCATTGGTGAGCAGAATGTTGAACAACAGAATCCTGTCATGAGGATTTATGTTTGGAAGGTCTGCCAGGGAAATGACCGAAACCGAGTTTGCTGACCCTCGGGTGATCTTGAAACTAACATTAATGAATTTCCCAGCAGGCGAAGGTTTGAGTACCTTGACAGTAACTATCTTCTGTGCACTCCATGTCAAGTACTGAGGTTGACCGAACTTCAGATAAAAGTCGATAAGCTCACGATCAACTTTTGGATGAGGGAAAGGAATTCAACAGTTGATTCAAAACAATGAAATGTGAATGCCTTTCGTGCTATCGGCATATCGAACTGTGAATCCTTAGAATTGTCACAATCAAAAGAAGCGACAGGTTCCAGCCAGTAGACGCTTGGAAACTCTATTGCCTCCTTGATGACTGTTTCTCTTGTCCAGAGAGGAAACAAGGCCTTCTTGCAGTTTAAGGCATCTTGTTCTTCCTTGTTCCTCCTTTCCCTTTCCTCAACCTCCTTCGCAACCCTTAAAGTTTAATCCAATTCTCTGTCCCTCTTCTTTCTTTTAAGGGCCTCAGCAATTGTCTCTTCCTCTTCTTCATCACTGTCATCATAAATCCCCTTCTTCTTAGCTTGAGAACCAGAACCCGAAGCTTCATTACCCTTCGGTTCGGTTGTAACTTTGAATTTCGGTTGAGCAGATTCAGTTTCGGTTTTCACAGTAATCTTCGGTTGAGCACCGTCTCCCCCTTGTTTTGGAGGGATGAATCTCTCCGAAACACCCTTCAACACGTGTAACAATGCAAGGGCAGGAAGAAGTTTTGAAGTTAGATGATTCCTTAAAGTGAGAGTAAGGATAGGATCTTGAGCACCAAGAAGGCTAGTAAGCATATCCTTGACATCTCCAGCACAGCTTCTGAATAATACACACTCAGTCTTCAATAATGAGATCTCCTTTTCAGCTTGAGCCAACTGCACCTTCTGAACTTCAATTGTTGAGGCTTGGCGGGCAAGATCTTCCTTTAGAACACTCTCCTTTGCTAAATCAGCTTGGAGGGTTGAAAGATGAGAACTTACAGAACTGAGCAAAGAAGTATTCTCAGCTTGAATAGATGAACGGACTTCCTCAAACTTTGTTTGCTCCTCTTCAAGGGACTTGGATAAGGAATCCACGAAGGTGGTCACTTTGGTTGCATTGGAATCAGCATGCCCTTTAAGTGATTCGAGAAAGATCTGAGTACTGCGAACAATTTCTGTAACATCAGCAGTAGCCTTTTTGCAAGAAGAAGTAGAAGCGTTAACAATCTTCGTTGATTTGTCAATAGCCTCAGTATATTGCTCAAGAGCAGTATCCATAAAAGCTTTAAGCACAACATCATTCTATAACTTGTTGGCATCAAGCAAGCGATCAAGTTTCTCATCAATGCTCCGTAATTGTTGGCGTGTGACTGGAGCTTCATCATCATCATCGATAGGAAGACGATAGGGACTGTAGTAAGTAGAGTCAAACTCATCATGATCACTACCGAGAGTGGCACCGGAATCGGTTGAAGGTGAGGGTGAAAGAGGTTTAGAAGTAACTGGAGGTTCCGTTTCAGTAGTCGCCCCCGTATCAGATACGTTGACTCTTACTGTCGGTTCTGGGATAGTGGCGGAAGTTGATTGGGAAATAATAGGAGGAGGTAAAGGAGTTGTAGAAATAGGAATGGTACTAACTGGTGGTGGTGGCGGTGGAATAGAAGTTGTTGTTTCAGATGTGGTAGGTGGGGGAATAGGAGCAACCGAAATTGGAACAGTTGTTTTCGGTGGAGATGGAGGAGGTGTTGGAACCTGATCATGAAGAGGTTCGGTTGGCGTTGGTGATCGAGGAGGTGTGTTACCTCTCGGTGAGTCATGACGCTCTTCTTCATCCTCCTCATCATTGTCTGAACGGGAAGGAGAAGGACTCTTGGATTTCTTCGCCATCTTCTTAATCTTCTTTGGCTTGGAAGAATCCCCTTTTTCAGACTTTCGCTTCCTAGACTTGGAAGGCTTAGACTTATCATCCTCCGTTGTCTCTTTCTTGGTAGTAGCCCTTTTACCTCGGTTTCCAGGCTTCTCCACAGCATCCAATGCAGCCTCCTGTTCAGGAGATAGGACCCTCAGTTCCTTGGGAGGAAGCTTGCGATAATCAACCATTACCTTACTTTCGGCTGAGACACACCTGTACATCGTCTCAGGTATGGAGCCATTGTGAGGAAACTTTGTAGGATCAGAAATGATAATTTTCTTGGTGTGAAACGTAGCCACAGACGTGACTAGGGCATCGTTCATTACCGGAATCTGCAAAGTATCAATCGCCCTGCGTGTGATGAGAGTCCAGAATCGACCACACGAAATTTCAGAGTGCCTCGTGGAAGTGTTGAGGCTTTGCACCACCTGTGACCAGATAATCGACCCATAGTCGAGATTTATCCCATTGTAAAGACTGTATAGAATGGTCAGAAAATCCTTGTTGGTACCATCAGACCCAGCACTCCGCTCCGCCAAACTCTTGATGAGAAGAGTAAGCAAGCCATTCCATTGGGGTGGTAAGCAGGACTTCTTAACCTTCGTAACCGTGGTAAGCACATCAGTGTAGCCCATCTCGTAGAGCATTGAGAACAGCTGAGTAATGGTGATGAAGTCAGGTGAGATCATAGATGAATCCACAGCAAGCTTGAGCAGTGAAAAAAACCTCCCTTTCGAAATCGAAGCCTTGTGAGAGAAGATTTGGAAGTAGATCCTCTCCTTGTTCTTATCATATGAAGTAGTAGTGTAGACTTGCGATAGGAGAGACATCGGTACAGATTCCACCTGTGTAAGAGCAATAACCAGAGGAGAATACTTCAAACACTCAACCACTTGTAGCATATACGAATCGTACAGAAAAGGGTTGAGATGAATGATCATGTTCTGGTTTGGCTTGATCGAGAGCAATGTGGACGAAGCAGTTTGATCATGAGCAGATGAAGAAGTCGCCATTGTTGAGTGAAGGAAGAAGATGAACAGTTTCAAATCGCCTTGTATTTTGGGAGAATTTGTTGCTGGTAAAAGACAAATAAGATTAGAAACCCTTTATATACCGTTGCCAGGAGAGAGAAATAATCTTCATGATAATGACGCGGTCACTGAAACGTCGCCTGAAAAAGCACGCGTGGGTATAGGAACCGTTCAAATTCACGCGCCCAAAAGCGTATCTTCAATTCGTCGTTTGAAAATCATCTTCGCTCCAAAAATTAGAATAACCCCTGTTGCTCCAAAAGGTAAACGAACCAACAGCAACCAGAATGTTGGAAAATCACAATGAATTTTCATGCAATAGTGTGACAAAAGATAAAGAAATAAAGCAAAATGTGTATAGGATGTGAGTGATGTCTACTTGAAGACATAAAGCAGAAGATTCCGGGCAAGAATCGCTTCCTTCAAAGTAGACCTGGCAATTCCAGACACGAATACACGAATTTGTGAGAGACACGACACGACACAAATACACGACACGAATACATCTTAAAAATTGAGATAAAGCTTATTTCTCATTGTGTAATCGTATCGTGTCAAATTCGTGGCTGACACGTTTTCATGACACGAATACACGAATTGCTAGGTCTACTTCAAAGTCAAGAGAGACTTGAAGTGCTTGCTTGGTTTCCCGAGAAAATACGATCGAGTGCTTGTAGAGAAAAACCGAAAGGATTCTTTTAATTAATAGGCTAAGGGTGGTTTATCTTCAATCGAGCGTCGATGTGTAACATAAGACCGAACGTTGGAAGAAGTACTTGTGAGACCAATGTGGTCTGTTGAACAAGTAGGTTGGATATAATATGTTGTGAGTAAAGATGTGATATAAATCTTAAAAAAAAACAAACTGGATCTTTTTGGGAAGAAAAGTCTTGGTGTTAGACAATTTCATAAAAGACCACTCAAAAATAAAATGAGATTTCATTAGGTAACCAGTAAGATCTTGAACACAATGATTCACCGTCAATTCTTTATTGGTGTTGGATTGTGGGTTTCACTCAGCACGTGGTGTACGTATCTAAGATCACAAACACAGATTTTATGCAACCATAAACCTCAGTGGTAAAGACCGAGAGTCTCAAGGGTTACAGTAGTGAACCGAAAGTTGATGGAGAATGTAAGGAGGGTCGTTAAAGAACCGAATATACCTCTGCTAGATAAACATGACAAAGCAGAGAACTCTTAACTCATTTGAGAAGAGTAAGGTAGCTCTTGACATAAGTTGATTGTAACAGCCTGATTGGGAAGAAACGATAGGTATAGATCGAATCATTAAGGTCGTGCTCTAAGTCGTAGAGGCTTTGGTCGACATGCAGCAGCATGCTTCTAGGGACTCTTAACTAGTTCATTTGAAAAGAATCATACCTGCCTTAGCTCCAAATTCTGTTGCACTGATATACTTGGCACCTAATTAAAAGAACACGCAAACAAACACACCACACAAACAAAACAAGCAAACCAAAAAAAAAACTTTTAGAAAAAATATTTTTGTAGTTTTGAAATTTTCTGAAAAATAATAAAAACAGAAAGATAAAAAAAAATATTTTTGGATTTTTGAATTTTTCTGAAAAATAATAAAAACAGAAAAAATAAACAAAAATAAAGTAGCACAAAACACTCTACAAAAAATAAGAAAATAGAGTTAAAAGAATAAACAAAATGTACAACCGAAACCAAATCTTAAAAGAATGAAGCGAAATAAGCCGAGCGTTCGGCTCATTTCGGTTCCTTAAAATTCTGGAGCCGAAATAGACCGAGCGTTCGGTTCATTTCGGTTCCCGAAAATTATGGAGCCGAAATAGACCGAGCGTTCGGTTCATTTCGGTTCCCGAAAAATCCGGAACTGAAATAGACCGAGCGTTCGCTCTATTTCGCGTGTCTAATTTTTAGAGAGAGATTTGAGAATTCGGTACCGACTTTGCTTCCATCATTCCCAAGCCTTGTAAAAATATTTTGAAGCTTGCTTCAGGTAAGGCTTTAATGAAGATGTCAGCCAGTTGATCAGAGGACCGAACGAAATGTACTTCCACGTTCCCATCTTCTACATGGTCCTTGATGAAATGATATCTTAGTGCAATATGCTTTGTCTTTGAGTGTTGTACTGGATTGTGGCATATTCTTATCGCACTTTCTGAGTCACAATAGAGAGGTATTTTCTTCATACTTAGCCCATAGTCTCTTAGTTGGCTTTGTATCCATATGACTTGAGAGGTACAGGATGATGCAGCTATATACTCAGCTTCGGCTATTGAAAGTGACACACAGGTTTGCTTCTTGGATTGCCAGCTAACGAGTTTACCGTTAAGGAATTGGCATCCAACAGTTGTGCTCTTTCGGTCCAGACCACATCCTCCAAGATCAGCATCAGAAAAAGCTTGAATAATAATTCCAGATCTAGCAGGGTACCAGAGACCGAGAGACGAGGTTCGCTTCAGGTAACGGAAAATATTTTCACTGCCACCATGTGAGGTTCTCTAGGATTTGCTTGAAACCTGGCACAATAACAAACAGAAAACATAAAGTCCGGTCTACTAGCTGTTAGATACATAAGGGACCCTATCATTTGATGATATAGTGTAATGTCAACGGCAGGTTTTTCCAGAGATGGTGTTAACTTGGTGCCAAATGCCATAGGAACCTTCACTTTCGAATCTCCCGTCTTACCGAATTTTGCCAGCAAGTTCTTTGTGTAGGCCTCCTGGTTGATAAATATACCTTCTGGTCCCTGTCTAATATTCAAACCAGGGAAAAAATTAATCGGACCCATTACGCTCATTTCAAATTTAGTCTCCATCAACTTCCTGAATTCAGCCGTTAAGCTAGGATTCGTGGAGCCGAAGATGATGTCATCGACATAAATCTGAACTATCATTAAATGTTCGCCTTCTTTCTTTCGGAAGAAGGTTGGGTCAACCGATCCTTGCTTAAATATCGACATTTTAGGAAAGCGAGTTAAAGTTTCATACCAGGCCCTCGGTGCTTGCTTCAATCCATATACAGCTTTATCCAGCACATAGCAATGATCAGGGAATTTCTCGTTCACGAACCCAGGTGGTTGCTCAACATACACCGTTTCTTCTAGTTCTCCATTCAAGAAAGCGCATTTTACGTCCATTTGGAAAACTTCAAACTTTTTATGAGCAGCATATGCCAGAAAAATTCTAACTGATTCCAACCTTGCTACAGGAGCGAAGGTTTCCTCATAATCTATCCCTTCCTCTTGGCAATATCCTTTCACCACCAACCGAGCCTTGTTTCGAATAACGTTCCCCTCTTTGTCCAATTTAATCCTGAAGACCCATTTCAAGCCAACCACTGAAACATACTTTGGTGTGGGAATCAGCCTCCAAACTCGATTTCGTTCGAACTCATGGAGCTCATCTTGCATTGCTTGTACCCAATCAGAATGATCAAGTACAACATTAACTTTCTTCGGTTCGACTTTGGAGACAAACGAATTGAACATACATAATTCAACATTAGAGAATAATGTAGTTTGTTTCGCTTTCAATTGAGAGCGTGTGAGAACTCGCTCAGATGATTCACCAATTATTTGTGCTTTGGGATGATCCTTGGTCCATTTCGTTAGAGGAGGGTAATTTGGGTCATAGACTGGATCCAACTCTGCATTTACTTCCTCTTCAAGTTCTGATTGATCACCTTCGTCAGTTGTATTCTCTTTCTTCCTCTCAAATGACGAAGTGTATCCCTTGTCAGGTTCAGAGTTTTCCTTTTCTGTGGGAGTTGGACTCTCCCCCTCGATTGGACTATTATTGGGTGGGTTTGGAGTTGGATGATCCCCCTCGCCTGGACTTTTATGGGTTGGAGATGGAATTGGATTCTCCCCCTCGAAAGACATGTCAGTTGTCTTTGGTGCTGATAAACCCTCCCCCTTGAACATTGAGCTGTTGTTTGGAGGGTCAGTTGAGGGTTTACCACCAGTCGGTTTATGAGGTTCACGTTCCATTTCTTTAGCAGCTTCATCTATGATCTTTTTGAGATTGTCGATTTTGTTGTCTGCTGCTTTCGCCTTTGAGTGTGCAGCTTTCTCTGGTTCATCAAATAGCCGAATTTACTTTTCAAACAAGTTGGATATAGGGACCGAGACTTGTCCTGATTCAGGAAATATTTCCCCCAAGGCACTCTCTCTCCTTTGAACTTTCTTCATGTAATTATCGTCAAAGGTTACATAATATGTTTCTTCAATTCGTTTCGAGCGTTTGTTCAAAACTCTGTATGCCTTTGAAGTGAGTGAATAACCAAGAAAAATTCCTTCATCAGCTTTGACGTCAAACTTGTTTCGGTTTTCTTTGGAATTAAAGATGAAACACCGTGAACCGAACAAGTGGAAAAATTTGACGTTTGGCTTTCGATTGTTCAGAATCTCATATAGAGTGATTGAGAATCTTTTGTTGAGCAAGGATCGGTTCTGAGTGTAGCATGCGGTTGCAACAGCATCAGCCCAAAAGTATAGCGGTAGAGAAGCGAAGCTTAGCATGGTCATGGCTGCCTCACATAACGAACGGTTTCGTCTTTCAACTATTTCGTTCTGCTGTGGTGTATAGGGGGCCGAAAAGTTGTGAGATATCCCCTTGTCAGCCAGAAAATCCTCAAAATCTTTATTCTTGAATTCCAGCGCATTGTCGCTTCTGATATTCCTCACTGTCTTTCGCAGCCGCACTTCCACTTGCTTAATGAACGTCTTCAACTTGGGAGTTGCATCTGATTTCTGTTTAATAAAGAAAACACAGGTGAAGCGTGAAAAATCATCTACTATGACAAGAATGAACTTACTACCACCGAAGCTTTCGATAGTCGAAGGTCCACATAAGTCAATGTGCAGAAGTTCAAGAGCTTCAACAATCTTTGTATTGATTCATGTAGGATGGCTCTTTCTGCTTTGTTTGCCCATCTCACACGCTGCACACAGATGTTCCTTATCAAACTTGAGAAGAGGAAGGCCTCGAACGTGATCACCAAGCACCAACTTATTAATGTCTTTGAAGTTTAGGTGCGATAGACGTCGATGCCATAACCAGCTTTCATCAGTGTTCGCCTTTGACAGCAGGCATATTGCTGGTTTTCCTCGAATTGGATTGAGATTTAAAGGATACATCTCTCCCTTGCGTTCAAACTTCAACATAACCTTTTTGGAATTCTTCTCAATAATTTATGATCCCTCATCATCAAATGAAACCTTCAAACCTGTTCCCACAACTAATTGTGATACACTGATGAGGTTATGCTGCAATCCTTCCACATAAGCTAATTTTTGAATCGAGAAGTCTCCGTTGGTTATCATTCCATATCCTTTGATTGTGCCATAAGAGTTATTGCCATACTTCACACATCCACCATCTTTTAGGGACCGAAACTCCCTCAGCTCTTCCTTCCTTCCTGTCATGTGACGTGAGCAGCCACTGTCTATATATCATTCGTCATCAAACTGCTCGTCACTAATCACCTGCAAATTCAAGCAGATTTAGGAACCCAAAGTTTCTTGGGCTCTGGTGAGTCTTTCAAAGAAAAAGGAATTGCAGTAGAAATATCAACCAAATAAGTTCTTTTTATTAAAGTGGATTGATCTTTTCTTTTGATGGTATACACCTTGATTTTAGTTTTATCTTGTTTAAATTTTGGTGTATTCGATGGTGTTTTGTTAGATGGTTTTAGAATTTTCTTTTGAATCCTAGGGTTAGCTAACTTTTTCTTATTATTGAAATCAGAATCTGAATCAAGCTTTCCCTTTCCTTTGATGTCCTTCACTGAATTTGATTTTCTTTGGGAGTTGGAAGGACCGAAACTGGACTTGGGACCGAAAGTAGACGTTCGGTTGTTAGCCTTGACGTATGGACCGAAATTAGTCGTTCGGTTCTGCTCTCCAGTTTTGGAACCGAAAGTAGACGTTCGGTTCTGAGCTTTGAAATAGTAGGAATTTGGACTTAAATTTTCTTTTCCTTTTAGCTTTTCCTTTTCTATGGCAATTGATTCTTTTTTAGGAGGTACGTAGTTGGGATTTTGAGATTGCCAATAACGTTTTCGCTCATTTAGATTTTTCATGTATCTTTGATTTCTTTGGCTTTTCTATTCAGCCAACTCCTTCTGGGATATGTGGATATTGAAGCTAGCCTTTGGCTTTTCCTTTTGAGTTTCGGTTGTCTTAGTAGGAACATTCAGTGTTCTCTTTGGTTCTTTAGGGATCTCTTTTGTTCCACTTGTGCTTGGTTTGTCAAAACTCGAGGGTTTGTTGATAGGCTCAGCAACATATCTTCCTTTTACCCTCCATGAGGTTTGCTCAGATAATCCGATGGTTTCGTCTGCGTTGTCAATAGGGGCAGACCAGAAGTAATAATCGCACCCTTCAACATTGTCTTTGTCGACCAGGATTTTCAATTATGCTGTTTGTTTTGCAGTGACCCCTGTAACAGCATATACCGGATTCGCCACAGTTTGAACCTTATGATAAACCATTGCTTTCTCTTTGAGTTTATGTGTCTTGTCCTTTGACAGGCGAGCGTATTGAACCGAATTTTCAGAAATGAGGGTTTTCTCATTCTCGGTTTCGCTCTTCATAAACTCAGAGCAATCAACCACGTCTTCAACTGAGATTTCGCTCATCTCACTTTCCTCATCAAATTCAGACGTATTTTCAATGTTGATTTTTTGTTCTGAAAGTAATTTGGCGTTTGACGAATCAAATGATTGAATGGTTTCAGACTTAATTTTTAACCTATCATTTTCATCTAAAAGATTTTTGAGCATACATTTATGTTCCTTAGAGTCAATGAAGGTCTCTATCTTGTCCAGTCCGATTTTGTAAGTGATGGATGTTTCTTCTGAGGACACTATTGATTCACATTCAGCAATGACCTCATCCTCCTTAAATTCAAGGAAGGGTAAGATCATCTTATGAATCTTTTTCCCTATTTCACAATTTAAGTGCAATTGAGCAATATTAGTATATAAGGGCTTAGCAATTAAACAAAAAACATTCCTTTGTATTAAAAACTTTAAATTGTCTCGTTGCAAATAAATATTTTCATCCCTAGCCCTATTTAACTCCTCCTCCTTCAGCTCAATCCACATCCTTCTCTCCTCACTCTTTGAAGACACCCTGTTGAGTTGGTCAGTTAGGTTAGAGTTCGCTAAGCGAGTTTGCATGAGACTGCCACTTAAATTAGAAAATTTAAATTTTAATTCATTTAATTCTTTTGCATAATTTCTTACAGGAACTTTAAGTGACTCAAGGATGGATTGTACCTTTTTGATCAGCCGATCACAGTCGTTAATTTTCTCGCTCACAGGCTTGGCTGCAAAGCACTTGTCCTCAGTTAGGTTCTGCTCCTTACTTGCACTTTCGGTTGATCCACCAGCTGTGACCATCAAACATCTTCCAGCCGAACCCGCATCCATTGCCCCATAAGCTCTTCCATGAGTGGGCTTTCTCACCTCTTCAACCTCAGAATCGGTTGGCCAAACTTCAACGCCACCGAACTCATCTTCATTTGCATTTTCCTGCACAATCAAGGCATTCATAGAACTGTTAGATGCCTTCTTTTTCTTGATCTCTTCCAACTTTCGCATGTAGTACGCCTCATCGTCTTCACCATCTCTTTTCTCAGCCATCTTCCTCAGCATGCAATCTTTGGCAAAGTGGTTCTTGCCATGACAGTAATTGCAGTCGAACCCAGAGTCTCCTACAAGCTTGCTCTCCTTCTTGTCTTCATCCTTTTGAGAGGTATTCTTCGCTTCATCTTTCACCTTCTCAGAACTGTAACTTCCCTGCCAGTTTCGGTTCTTATTGACAGGAAATTTTATTCGTGCAAACTTCTTTGGATTGGTGACCATCATAGCATATTCTTCGCTTGTAAGGTCACACTCAGACATATCCGACTCCTCCTCTTCTTCTGCAATACCTTTTCCTTTTGAAACAAGGGCCAACGATCCCACACCCGAAACAACCTTCGCCTCCTTAGTTACCACACTTTCATGGGACTTAAGTATTCCCACAAGTTTCACTAGTGAGTAAGATTTAAACTGTTCATGAGCTTTCACTATTGAAACCACTGTCATCCATTCTGGTCTCAGACCGTTCATGAAGGTTACCTTCTGCTCGATCAACATTCTTTCTATTCCATGCTTGATCATCTTACTAAGGAGATGATTGAACCGATCGAAAGTTTGTATCAATTTTTCTTCAGGTTTCTGTTCGAAAACTCCAAATTCTGAGAGCAGCAAGGTTTGAATAGAGTGTTCTAAATCTTCATCGGTTGAGTAAAGTTCTTTCAACCTATCCCAGATTTCTTTGGCCGTCGTGCAAGAACCAACTAACCGAAAAGTGTCAGATTGTAAGGCGAATCTGATCATTCTCATGGCCTTCACATTACATAGCAACTTGTCCTTCTCATCCTGTGGCATCTTGTCTACGTCCGCCACCAGCTTGTTATATTCTTTTTGGGTCTTAACAGTCGTGTTTGTTCCAGAATGAACAAATGGCCCAAGCGTGATGGCTTCCCTGATGAGATAACCATTATCTTCAGATCCGACCACATAATCTTCAAAGTGATGCACCCATACTTCATAATCTTGAGTATAAAGAATGGGAATCCTTGTAGTGGATCCAATGCTGTTAGAGATGTTGATGGGATTTGTTTGAGAATCTTCGTGAGACATGGTGAGCCGCTAGAATCAGACCTGTAAACTTGAGATTAGGGTTTTATCAAAAACAAGAGTTACCGTCGACACGAAGAAGATGGCTTCTATATATTCGATAAAAGCGGAAACCTTAAAGAATTCTTAACACAGAAGGAATGTGTATTGATCACACAGTCTCCTGCTCTGATACCAATTGTTAGAACAAAGTTCTATTAGGATCGATAGATTCTATGCAAGCAAACAATTAAGGACGTAATTATTAACACAAGAATGGCTTTAAAGATGTCGTATGATTAAAACTTTAACACCTCAGAAGAGCTCGATTAAGAACTTCGACTGTAGAGGTGCTTAGGGTTACAGAACAATCATCAATAATAATCAAGAACGTATCTAATGCATACATGCATGCACTATTTATAGTATAACCCTACTAGATAATCATGGATGGACAGGCCCAATCCGGATATACAAAATAAGCCCATGACGCAACACAATAATACCCAACTGGACTCTTATCTAACTCTAGTAAAGTTCCATATTTATAGGAACAGTGAAAGAATACAAAAAAATACTAAGGCATTGACAATTCAGCTTCATACGAAATACACCTTAGTAAATAAACTTTACAAAACATACGAAGGGTAAAACAAACTTCGTCATATTACAACATAATTCGACCCTAACACAAACGCCGCTTATCAGCGTAACTCTTCTGCCGACTCTGAGAAGTCTGGAGCCTGCTCCGGACTTGCATGATCCGCTCCGTGGTCTTGAGTACTACCTCCGTACTCCCCATGACACTCTGACCGACCACACCCCAGTAGATTGGGGTTCTACACTTCCTCCCGTAGAGCATCTCAAAGGGAGGCCGGTCTATACTGGAGTGATAGTTGTTGTTATACGAAAATTCCGCTAACGGAAGATACGTATCCCAACTGCCACCGAAATCCAACACACATGCCCGAAGCATGTCCTCGAGAGTCTGAATGGATCTCTCGCTCTGTTCGTCCGTCTGAGGGTGAAAAGCGGTGCTGAAATGGAGACGAGTACCCATCTCGTCGTGAAACCGCTTCCAAAATCTGAAAGTAAACCGGACATCTCGGTCTGACACCACCGAGACAGGCACTCCATGACGTGCCACTACCTCTCGCACATAAATTTCGGCCAACATCTCGGCCGAGATGCTCTCCCGGATTGATATAAAATGGGCGCTCTTGGTCAACCGATCCACGATGACCCATATCGAATCAACCCCACGTGCGGTCCTGGGAAGCTTAGTAATGAAGTCCATCGTGATATCCTCCCATTTCCACACGAGAATGTCTAACGGCTGCATATTTCCGTGAGGCCTCTGGTGCTCTGCCTTGACCTTCCTACAGGTCAGGCATCTCTCCACATACCAGGCTACGTCCCGCTTCATGCAGGGCCACCAGTAATCGGGTCGAAGATCTCTGTACATCTTCGTCGCTCCAGGGTGATTGGAGAACCGAGACTTGTGGGCCTTACTCATCAATACCTGTCGTACTCCGCCCCAGTACGGTACCCAGACCCTCCCATGCAGGGTCAACAGTCCTCTACTATCATAATCAAACGAAGCTACTCGGTCCACAATCATTTCGCACTTTTGGCGCTCCTCCTTCAGGCATTCAACCTTTGCCTCCCTAATCTTCTCCAGCAATGGAGTAATCACTGTCATCCTCAGACAGATATCTAGAATCAGAGTCGCTACCGACTTGCGGCTCAGGGCGTCGGCCACTACGTTGACCTTGCCCGAGTGGTAAAGGATCTCATAGTCGTAATCCTTTACCAGATCTAACCACCGACGTTGCCTCATGTTCAGACTCGCCTGGTCCATGAGGTACCTCAAACTCTTGTGATCCGTGTAGATGGTGCACCGGACCCCGTAGAGGTAACGCCGAAAAATCTTGAGGGCGAACACCACCGCCCCCAACTCCAAATCATGCGTCGCGTAGTTAGCCTCGTGAGGCTTCAACTGTCTCGAGGCATAAGTTATCGCATGCCCCCGCTGCATCAACACTGCTCCCATACCAGTGACCGAAGCTTCACAGTAGACTACAAATTCATCTACTCCCTCTATCAGGGTAAGAATCGACACCTCGCACAGTCGCTGCCTGAGCGTCTCAAAGGTTGTCTGTTGCTCAGGACCCCATCGAAACACCACCGACTTCTTGGTCAGTCGGGTCAGCGGAACTGGTATCTTGGAGAAATCCTGGATAAACCTCCTGTAGTACCCTGCCAAACCCAGGAAGCTCCGAATCTCGAATGGAGACCTCAGGACCTCCCACTGCATCACGGCCTCGATCTTGGCCGGATCTACTAATATACCCTTCTAGTTGACAAAGTGCCCCAGAAACTGCACCTCGCGCAACCAGAACTCGCACTTGGAGAACTTTGCGAAAAGTCTCTCCCTCCTCAAGGTCTCAAGCACCTCCCTCAGGTGTTCCTCGTGCTGCTCCTTAATCTTGGAATAAACCAATATATCATCAATGAATACTATTACAGACCGATCCAGCATCGGTCTGCACACGCGGTTCATGAGATCCATGAATGCGGCGGGAGCATTGGTGAGCCCAAATGGCATCACCACAAACTCATAATGACCATAACGGGTCCTAAAAGTGGTCTTCTGCACATCATCATCTCTGACGCGCATCTGGTGATATCCGGACCGTAGATCAATCTTGGAAAACCAAGATGCTCCCTGGAGCTGGTCGAACAAATCATCTATCCTCAGGAGTGGGTAACGGTTCTTCACCATTACCTTATTCAGCTTCCGGTAATCAATGCACATACGGTGCGACCCGTCCTTCTTCTTCACAAACAGGATCAGGGCGCCCCATGGCGAACTGTTCGGCCTGATAAAACCCTTGTCTAGCAGCTCCTGTGGCTGCGTAGACAACTCTTGCATCTCGGGAGGCGCCAACCGATACGGTGCCTTGGCTATCGGAGCCGCACTAGGGACCAGGTCAATCCGGAACTCAACCTGTCTCTCCGGAGGTATCCCAGGCAAATCCTCCGGGAATATGTCTGAGTACTCTCGCACTACTGGTACATCATCGACCGTCACCTTACCCTTCTCCCGGGTATCCATGACGTAAGCAACATATCCCGCGCAACCCTGCTGAAAATAACGTCTCGCTCTCGCTGCTAAGCAGAGAATCGGTCCGTGCTGTGGTCTCTCACCCTGAATCACTAACTCTCCCCACTAGGAGTGCGAACCCTCACTAGCTGCAGCTCGCAATCAATCATCGCCCCGTTGGGGCTCAACCAATCCATACCCACTATAACCTTATTCCCTCGCAGGGGAATAGGGACTAAGTCCACCGAAAACTGCTCATCAAATAACCGAAGTGTACATCCTTTATGAACTCTCGCGACCCTGACGGTCCTATCATCTGCTATCTCAACGTCAAGTGGGCAATCCAGCTCCCCCGGAGCTCTGCTAAATCGCTTGCTAAGTGCAAGCGACACAAACGATCGACTAGTCCCCGAATCAAACAATACCATAGCTGAAATGCCGTTCACTAGGAACGACCCTAAAAAAACACATAAACATGAGTAATAGTCAAAAGTAATAAAGAGAAGATGGAGAAATACATACCGGCAAACACATCAGGAGTCGCTCGTGCCTCCTCTGTTGTCAACTGGAAGGCTCTGCTCTTCGCCACCGGTGCCTCAGCACGACCCTGCCGGCCGTCTGTAATCCTCAGTGTGGTAGGAGCGGGTGCCACCACCTGTCCTACTTATGCTAAACTCGGACACTGGGACTTCTTGTGTCCCCTCTGATTGCAATGGAAGCAAATAAGATCAGATGTTGTTGTGGTGGTAGTGGTAGTAGTTGTATAATCCCTACTCATATACCCAGTCCGACCGCACTTGAAGTAGCCAGAACTCCCCGCCTTGCACACCCCATCGTGCAACCTGGAACACTTGCCACACCGATTGTGGCTCTGATGTCCCCTAGACCTGTGATTAGACACCTTGGGCTTCTTGCCCGAACCCGCTGCGCCAGACGCCACCTCTGGCTTCCTCTTCCTCTCCATCTCTAGATCAATCTCCCTCTCACGAGCCCTCGCAATCATGTCCTCCAGCGTCTTGCAGCTGGAGCGGCTCACAAACTGGCGGATATCACTCCGCAACATCTCATGATATCGGGCCTTCTTCATCTCCTCGTCCGCTACATACTGCGGAACAAGAAGGGCCCTCTCCTGAAACTTGGCGGTAATCTCCATCACAGTCTCTATCGTCTGCTAGAGATCCTAAAACTCCCTAGCAAGCTGTTGCACCTCAATGACAGGTGCAAACTCGGCTCTGAATCTGGTCGTGAAATCACTCCAGGTCATCGCATCCAACACAGTGTCATCTCCAATGGCTCTCCCGACCTCCTCCCACTAATCTAGTTCCATGTCCTTCAGAAGACAGGATGCTAATCTGACTTTGTCCCCCTCGGGACATCTGCTGGTGCGGAACGCGTTGGCGACATCTGCCAACCATCTGGTACTCGCAATGGGGTCCCGAGCCCCATGGTAGTCGGGAGCTCCACAAGCTCTGAACTCCCTGAAAGTCAATGTGTGCGATCCCATCATGGCCGCTATCTCAGTACGGAACGCGCTCAGCTTCTCATCCAGAAGCTCTAAGATACCCTCCTTGACCGATCCAAAAGTCACAGGAGTCTGGTCTAGTATGCTGCGTGTGACCTCCAAGGAGATGAACTCCCTAGTCTTCTCATCTAATTGCCCGGCTCCAGAGCCTGAGCCTGATCCCTCTCCTGCACCTGAGCTACCCACTGCTGGTCTAGAGCGTAAAACCACCATTCTGAAAACACATCATAATAAGCGTCAGAATACTAACATAACTGGAGGGATCACATACACTACAAGTTCCCTGGTCTCATCCCAGCCTTCCTTGATTCGAGTACGGATCCTCTTATTTCAGTAGTACGGGCGTATACTACCTTCCACATCTATCCCTACTTTCCTCAAGAACTGCCTCGACTCCACCATGTACCTTCTATTACTACTATTACTATTGATCTCATACTAAACTCTTCCTAGGCTTGCCCTAGGGTAATCACCAACCCATTCTCCGCCATCAGCTGCATAAGTAGTCCCTGCTTTCTTTTTCTAACTAGCTCGCGAATACTATTACATATTACTCAGACTAGATAATTCTTCGAATGAGAGATCCTACTCTACAACAGTTGGACTCAGATAAGAGCTGCGAAATAGAGCTAGACTTAACCTTCTGAAATTATTTAGTCCTTGCAATATGCAGCGTAACATATTTGTTTACTACTTAGTAAAAGATAACTAAGACTCCTAAAAGCACAAAGCAAGCAGCATTCGAGCATCGAGTACACATAATCAAGCATCTACTACTCTGTCTATCATACTGACTAATCTGTACTAGCATTCAGTTCTCATAAAGCTGAACACATATAACAGGCACATAAGGCATCCTTCCTAGATCCTTAGTCCTAATCTAGCATGTTGTTCTAATCAAGCTGATAATCATAACATAGCATAAACTTGTATGGGTAATTTGGGAGTACTTACTTGAGCTCGGTTGATTGCATGCACCACACCCCTTTCTCTTTTCAAAATTCTCTTCTAAAAAATTTACTTTTTGCTTTTTCTAAAACTCTTTTCTTTTACAAAAATTGATTTTCCATTTTGAAAATTTCTCTACTAATTCCTTAGTTTGAGTTCAGACACACCCGAAAGTGCGCCCGAATCCCTCAAACCAAGGCTCTGATACCAACTTGAAACATCCCAAAAATACAACCCAAAAATTTCGTTTTCAAAATCATTTAACAAACATTAATATCATCGCCATAGTATAAGATCATAAAACATGTATCTCAAAATCTCATAAAATCTGTCATCATAACACAATCTCATATAAAACATCAGAGTAAACTCCCAGGCTAAGAAAACTGTGGTGTGTGCCATGCCATCATCCCGAGCCCTTTCCCTTGCTAGCTGAAGTACCTGAAACCAAGACTGAAACTGTAAGCACGAAGCTTAGTGAGCTCCCCCAAACTACCACATACCATACAATAACACATATAACAAATACTGGGCCTTGCCCACTGCATCGGGCCCCGCCCGGCATCGGACCGGAGTCCAGCATACATTGGGCCCCGCCCACTGCATCGGGCCCCGCCCGACATCGGACCGAATTCCGGAATAACTTGGGCCCCGCTCACTGCATTGGGCCCCGCCCGACATCGGACCGAAGTCCGGAATAAACTGAACATAACATAAACATGAACATATAACATAATCACATATCTGCATTGGGCTTGCCCGACATCGGACCGGAGTCCGGAACATATACACATAACATAAACATACATGAATCATGAAGACATCAAGCATACATAAATACTTCTCGGGACCACCCCGGCATCGGACCGAAGTCCGGAACTACTATCATCTAAACGGGTCGGCATTGTGGTCGTAGACCCGTTCCTACTGGAAGGAAACTCACCTCGTGCGACTGACTTCTGCAACTCTGGGTGGGAAATCTTTGTCTGCTGCTCCGACGACTCTCCGGCTATAAATTCCAATAACGGTACTTAGTCAAAACTGATAATTACTCTTAGGGTAAAATGGCTAAAGTCAACATCCTGGTCAAAGTCAACACCCAGTTGACCTGACTCGCAGAGTTGGTTCACCAACTCATCGAGTCCCTACTCTTTCATCTGTTCCCAACCTCGACTCTACTCGTCGAGTCTAGAAAGAACTCGACAAGTTCTCGTTCAATCATAATGTGACAACCCGAAAAATTTTAAATTTTTGTCTGCAAAGCTCAGCCAGTCAAGTCGACTGAGTGTCGGACTCATTCCTGCTATCATTTAGCCTCATTTGGAGTCCGTTTAAAGGTCCAAAGGTCAGTACATTCAAGTATTGAGCATAGAAATGGATCGCGTACACTTCTAACATCAAAACCGGGCCTTACACTCCAACATCAGGAGTGTACGGCCGTACACTGGGTGTGCGGCTGCACACTCCACTCCTGGCAGCACACTCACGTGTATAAGGTTGGGACTTAGCCTCCTTTAACCCCTTTTCACCCTCCCAAGCCTAGAACTCGATTTTGCTCTCAACTACCATCCGATTTTCAGCCTAAATCTTCAAGAATGTAAGTGTTCTTCCTTTGGTTTGTTGTTAATCTTCATAAACTAGTTACAACCTTTGATTTCATCCATTTGAAATCATGTTTTGGCTAGATCTTCAAATATTCATCCATTTCACCAAGAACACCTAGAACACACACTTATTCTTGGCGATTTTGGGCCTCCTCGAGCTTCCGGATCGTAAGTACTCTTCCCTTAAGCTTAGAACTTGTTAAGAACACGAGATTAAGGCCTTGAAACTACCCAGAACTCAACAACATATGAGTGTGCGGCCGCACACACTCATGTGGCCGTACACCCCTTAAAAGACCCCAAAATGGACTCCAAAATGTGTTTCTAGCTTCACCACTTGTTGAGCAATTTCCCCACAAGCCTCCCCACCTTTGGATAACGGTTTTGTGCACTCATTGCCATGAGTGTGCGGCCGCACACTCCCTGGCCGCACACCCATGGCCGCACACTCCTCAAAGTGGTCGTACACTCCCATTTAGTGAATCACATGTGATTCCAACACTTGGACAAAGTGTTTCCTAGTCCCGTAAGGTATTTCCTTGCATTTGGTTGCTTCTAAACACTATATTTATGTCAATATATGCCATTATATGTCATTTAGGATTTGTTAAGTCTTGGGACTTCATTCGTGGAACTTCTCATCCTTACACGCGTATTCATTGAATCACCCACATCAGGTGAGTTCATACCCCGTAATGAATATTTTAACTGTTTTCAATGTTTTAAGGGGGGGGGGGGGAATACAAGTTGAACACAATGATAATTGTGTAATTGTTTGTTTCAAACATCTTTCAAAATATTGTTTATGCCTTTTATAAGTGATCAAAACATTTCAAAAACTCTTTTAAAGTTATGTTACTTTATAGTTTCACAAAACTCCGTTTTGAAAGTACTGGCATAACTTGGTAGATAAAAGAGTCTTTTCAATATCAGTTCAAGGAAACATTAGTAAACTATAATAGGTATAGTTTAGGAAAAACACTATTCATTACCTTCTAATACAATAAAGCATGCAAGGAGTCAGTTCAAGTACATTAAAAGTAAACTATAATAGGTATAGTTTAGAAATCCAGTTCATGCTAGATACAATACACGATAATATAAAGAGAACCCACTATAAAGAGAAACAGGGAGGAATACACCATACTAAGTACCGGGAAAAATCACGTTAATACATCTTGTCGGGTTTGCATTGATACTGGTACGATTTCACGTACTAGGACTAGCAAACGCGAGATGATAAATCTATTAATACATCTTGCCGGGTTTGCATTGACACTGGTACGATTTCACGTACCAGGACTAGCAAACGCGAGATGATAAATCTATTAATATATCTTGCCGGGTTTGCATTGACACTGGTACGATTTCACGTACCAGGACTAGCAGACGCGAGATGATAAATCTAATAATATATCTTGCTGGGTTTACATTGACACTGGTACGATTTCACGTACCAGGACTAGCAGACGCGAGATGATAAACCTGATAATATATCTTGCCGGGTTTGCATTGACACTGGTACGATTTCACGTACCAGGACTAGCAGGCACGAGGTGATAAAATTATCATAATATATCTTCCTAGTTATATACTAGTTCACATTTAAACCTTTAATTGACCGACTTAGGACTAAAGGCTACTTTAGACTCCCCGAGGTCTATCGTTCATTTAATACTACCTGAAGTCTGTATTTTATTAGTTTGTAACCAGTGGTGTCATTGTTGAGGTAAAACATTATTTTCCCTATTACATTTACTTGTGATCTTCTCACATATTCATTAATTTATAAACTATATTTAGTTAAAGATAGTCTCACCTGGGAAAATACCTACTAATACAAGGAAGGAACACCCATAACATTTGATGCCTTGGTAGAAGGCTACATTTAGTAGAAAGGACCATAATGATAACCTTATGATTCCCTAATGTATACATCAAAGGATACATATATATCAATAGGATCCGATGGGTAATAGGATGTGTGCTTTCCGCTTCATTTCCTGTTCCTTGTTTGGTTGTGGGCTTGGAACAGATTCACCCAATCTACTATCTATCTGATTCTAGATATATATGTCCAGTATACATTGAGTCATCATGAGGGTACCAGGTATGGGTCAAGTCATAGGACACAGAGTCAATGCACAGTTTTCTAGTTCGAAATATACTTTCCAAATCAGAACTTTGGGTATGCAAAGCTAGAAACTTACCAGTTAAAGGTTTAATCCATTTTATTAAACCAGTATAAAATTAAAGGACCTTATGTGATTTTCTCTATAATACTTTAGTTTATATATTACAGATATATATATCATTAATATCCAATAGGTAGTTGGATGTGTGCTTTCCACCTTACTTCCTGTTCCTTGTTTGGTTGTGGGCTTAGGGCAGATTCACCCAACTAACTCTCTATTCGATATTAGATCATATATAGCAGTATAAACTAAGTGATTATAGGAGTAATCACTGTGGTCACCATTTTATTATAGGAAATAAGAGTTTTCCTTAAAGAATCTTTTCATTAAATATAAATGAACCATTACAATTAACTCCATGAGTAACAAGCGAATACACCGGGGTTATATACTACAATGATCAAAC
This sequence comes from Lactuca virosa, assembly GCF_052849685.1. Lineage (NCBI taxonomy): Eukaryota > Viridiplantae > Streptophyta > Magnoliopsida > Asterales > Asteraceae > Lactuca > Lactuca virosa. The sequence goes on along the minus strand of NC_136432.1, from coordinate 233,245,238 downwards.
AAACAATGGGATGTGTGCTTTCCGCCTTAGAGCAGATGCGCTCAATCGATTGTTTGTTTACTCTGAGCTGTATATCACTTGTGTACATTTAGTACTCATAGAAAGGATTGTAGAATCATTTTTATGTATCTTTCACCAAAGTAGAACATATAGGATTTTCTAAGAGGAACTGGCAAACTTTTCTAAACAGAAATTACGATTTATTTATATCACTGAAATCTTATGAACTCACCAGCTTAATTGCTGATAAACTCTTTCAAATAACTTGTATTCTCAGGAGCCTAGTAGACAGGTACTCGCATTGAGATTTAGAAGATGGAGCAGTATAGTTTCAAGTCTTGCTTTTTATTTGCTTATGTATTTTATGTTGTGTGATCACACACTTTGTAAACGCTTTCTTTCTAATGAAATGGTTGTTCATTACTTTGCTTACTATAATGTATGCCTTGTGATACTAAACATGACGTCCTCCACCCCAGAATGTTTCACCCGTTCCGGTTTTGGGGTGTGATACATAACATCGGGACCATCTTCGTATGGCTCGCCGAGTTCGTCCTTGAACTCGTCGAGTCAGTCTTCATCATATGAGTGTGACAAGTCTGTGATTCGCCGAGTTATATGAACAACTCGTCGAGTCCGTCTTCAAAGGTTGGGAGATTGCCTTGGACTCGCCGAGTTTTCTCAACCACTCGTCGAGTCCCGTGATTCACAGGTCCCTAAGGGCCTAAGTAACTGAGGGACCTTCCACACTATCACCTGGTCCATCAACAGAAAGGATTTGGTGGTCACTACACCCTGGCACGCTGAGTCCCAAGAACGACTCGCCGAGTTCGTCCTTGACCATTACTATACAGTCGATTTAAATGGGCCTTAACACACAAATATCATAGATCTGGCCTCCTAATGTCCATTTTACACGTAAAGTTCCTAACTTGGTGCACATGCATGGGGTCCTTGGCTCAAAAAGCCATAAAAGGTGGTATACAAGATGCTTGGGGTGTTTATGGCAACAAGGTGGGCACCTTTATGCCATAAAAACCCTCAATAGCCCTAGATCTGAAGCACAAACTCATTCCTTACACTAAATCCCGAGTACATCCTCACTAGGGCTTAGAAAATGGAGGAAAATGGACCAAAAATAAAGATCTACACAAAGAATATATAAGGTTCAGCTTTATACCTCCAAAAAGCTGGAAATGTGCCAAAGCTCTGGATCTTCCTCTTTCCCCCCTTGATCTCACAAGCCTCCTCATTCTTTTCAAACTTCAAATAACCAAAGTAACACCTCAAGGCTCAAAAACACACTAATAACGGCTAAGGTTTCGAGATAATGCTTTCTGGGAGTAATAGGGACGATGGAGGCTGAGATAAGTTGTTTAAATAGGGTGTAAACCCTCAAATTTAGGGTTTCACTCAAACAGAACCTACTCGCCGAGTCGGTCTCCCGACTTGTCGAGTAGGCCACTTAAACTCCCCGCGAATCACGACTCTACTGGACGTGTTGGGCCACCAACTCGTGCAGTCCCAGAGGAAATACATGAAGTTCTTGAATTTAAATACATACCAAGAATCGGGTGTTACACAATGGAGCTTCAAATCAAGAAACTATCTTCAAGAGAGAGAGAGAGAGAGAGAGAGAGAGAGAGAGAGAGATGAAGAGAGGAACAGGTTTTGGCCACCATGTAGAAGAGAGAAAAACTACCCAAAAAACTTGCCAAAAACTCATGCAAGACCCTTTGTTATACACTCCCATGGAAGAAATACCTTTAGATTATAATAACATAAAGTATTGGTAGCCTTTTAGAATCATGGGGGACAAAGGAGGATGTTGACAATCAACTTCTCATGCCTTGTAATTTCCGGCCAAGCGTAACAAAGAGACAAAAAATTGTCTAGCTAGTTTATTAACCATGGTATACGTACTCACTAATTTGATCATGGTTAACCAAAATGTCCAAAATTTTGTACATGACTTATTAAATCATATCATATGATATAATAACTAGTTATACTCTCTTTTAATTATTATTTTCAGAAAATTCCCTAATTAAATACAAGAATTGATATTATTTAATAATAATCATATTAATAACAAATATAAAAAATGTGCCAACTTGATAAAGGTGTGACCCTATACGATCATATGTTATTAGCAATATCACTCAATGATTATTCTTGAGCATATAGATCCAACAACTATAGCGAGAGTACATGTATAGCGAGAGCACTAGATTTGGTTTGGCTTTCTACTTCACAGCAAGGGCTAGGAAGTGCTTGCAATATGGATGTCCAGGTTACGTTACTTATGTTATCGATACTATGGAAAAGAATAAGAAGTCAGTTTCCGATGTGCCAGTGGTTCGCGAGTTTCTGGATATTTTCCTAAAGGATTTTTTTGGTGTGCCTCCGAAGAGGCATGTTGAGTTTGGTACTAATCTAATCCTTGGTGCAGCCCCGATTTCGAAGGCGTTGTACCACCTTGCACCATATGAGATATAGGAGTTGGCCGTAAAGTTTCAAGAGCTATTAGGAAAAGAGTTTATCCAACCGATTAGTTAAATGTGGGGAGCATCACTCCTTTTTGTCAAGAAGGATCTTTCGCATCGGATGTGCATATACTACATGGAGTTAAACAAGCTAATTGTGAAAAACTATTATCCACTTCGGAGGATTTATGATCTTTTGTGTCAGGTTTAGGGTGCATCTTTGTTTTCCAATATTGATTTGAGATCAGGTTACCATTATATGAGAGTTAGAGAGGAGGATGTGCAGAAGAAAGGCTTTTGGACTCGTTCTGGTCGATATGAGTTCATGGTGATGCCATGTGGGTTCACCAATGCACCATCTATCTTCATGGATCTGATTAACAGAGTGTGTATGTCGATGCTTGACCGGTCGGTGATCGTATTCATTAATGATATCTTGGTCTATTCGAAGACCAAGGAGCATCATGATGAGCACCTTCGAGCGAGATTCTCGGGGTTTTTTTGAGGATGGAGAGGTTGTGCGCCAAGTTCTCCAAGTGCGAGTTTTGGTTACACGAAGTTCATTTTTTCGGACACCTCGTCAATGAGAACGGTATTATGGTCGATCCAGCCAAGATTGAGGCGGTGATACAGTGGGAAGTTCTGAGGTCTCCATCTGAGATTCAAAGTTTCCTTGGTTTAGCAGGTTACTATAGGGGGTTTATTCAAGACTTCTCCAAGACTACAGTACCTCTTACCTAGTTGACAAAAAAAATGTTACTTTTCAGTGGGAGCCTGAGCAGCATGTGGCTTTTCAGACCTTACGTCGGAAGTTATATGAGGCGCAACTGTTGACCCTTATCTAGGGTGTCAAGGATTTTGTGGTTTATTGTGATGCTTCAATCACTAGTTGGGAGTTGTACTCATGCAATTGGGTTGGGTTGTTGCATACACTTCAAGGCATATCTTTCACTAGAGAGCCCATTCTTGTCATTTCACAAAATGACATTTCTTTCTTTCTTTGCATTCCAGACCCAAACCCTCTTGGTTGGTCAATCTACAAAACTCATACTCTTCAGGTTTTATATCTTTACATATCTACGACTGTGTACCTTTAATCTCTTAGCACTGTTTATCACAAAACCATATCATAATCTCTACTTCTCATCTATCTTCCACAGTTTAAGACTAGGAATGGCCAACCCTTCCTAATTCAATTAAACTATGGATTTGATACTAGTTGTTACGACCCGGTTTTTCTAACATCTAATCTAAGGGAATTATCATACATTTATCTACAATGCAGAATTCTACTAAACTTAAAGCGCTTTAAATCCTAGGTTTAATCATGGGTTTACAATAAAATCTTACATACAAATTGAAACCACAATGAAATGAAATGTATTCTTGGTTTGTGTGCTCTTGTCTTCTCACGTACCACGGCTACTACCTATAGCTACAAAACATGAAAATCTCTACAACATTAGACCACAATTCTGGTGAGTTATATTCTTACATGTTTTCATGTTCATCTACTCTTTCTTTCTTTCTCTTTTTTATCTTACTCTATAATATAACTCTTTCTCTAATAGCATACACTTATATTCTTTCTTCTTTTATCTATCTCTTCTACTCTTCTCTAATCTTTACTTTCTACTCTTTCTCATATCATCTATCTATTTATCTATTCTTTCTATACTTTACTCTTTTCTTTCCATATCATACTCTTTCTTAGCCTCTTCTCTTTTCTTTCTCATACTTTCTATGTTCTGTTATTACTCTATGCATGCTCTTCTCATAATCGTACTCTACTCTTGACAAATCTCTTACTCTTCTTATTCTTCATCTTTCTATTCTCAACTCTAATGCCTCAACATTTTGTTCTCATCTAGACCCAACGGTCCCATCTCATTCTACATCATCTCTAACTTCTAAGGGAAAAAACATCCTGCTACATTTTCAAGTAAGATCATTCAGACTTACTCTCCTCTCTTATGATCCCTCGTGGATCCTTAACCAACAATATTCTCTTGAATCCCCTCATGGATTCCTTACTCTTAATCCCTCTTGGATTGCCTCTAAGTTCTTACAAAGAACTCTCTTATCATGTTCCTCTCAAGGAACCTTTTTTCCATCTTCTCTAACCATACACAATCTAGATTCACGTAGAAATCAGCTATGTACATCCCCAATGGGACTATCGTCTCTTTTCCCCAGAGGGACATAATCTCATTCCCGAAGGAATCTTACTCTCATTCTTGTAGGAATTATACTCTTTGTTCCCAAAGGAGCCTTTATCTTATTCCCACAGGAATCTTTTGTCTACTCATCTCTATACCTATTATGTGACTCATCACATAATACTTGTCATGTGGACATTTTGTCACTTTATCTCATCAAGAGATCTTCTAAAACTCACGTAGTACTTAACTCATTAAGTACTTAATCTTTATCTATGTCTAGTAACATATAGGTACTCTACACAATACATTTAATGTCTAGACATACATACATACTCTTATGATTATACTGCATATAATCATCTTTTGCTTCTATCTGTAATCTCTTAGGTATCAACGGATACCTTTTCATCATCTACTCATACATAGGATTATAATACATATAATCCTATTCATTCTTCATTTACTCTTGTATGTATTTCTTATAATGCTTGTATTCTTTCCTTATACATCGCTACATTCTTTGGTTATACATACATGCTCAGATACATGGTCTTAAATCTATAACCACAAATACACATTCTTACATAGGATTATAATCTATATAAGCATATCCTTTCTTCTTTTGTGGCATGTTCAGGTACATGACTCTTACATACTAACATACATGTATATAAATAAATATATAACATAACCTAAAGATAGGAAGTGAGAACTATACCTCACCCTGTCTCCCTTCTTTAATTGATGCATCTTGATCGATCCTCTTTTCTCTTAGGCTTATTCATACACATATACAAGTTTCTTAATACTTTTCTTAGCCTATTAAGAGCTTAATGACCCTCTTGGTCTAAATGACCACTTAATGGATCAACATTCTAACTTCTCAAATTCTATCTCTTAATCTACTCCAACCAGTGAATAAAGCATCGAATATTACTTAATTCATCATAATCTACATCTAATGCATCAATTCAGTAATCACTAGGTAGGGTTTCAAACCCTAACTTCACATATATAGATTTCACCATGGAAATCACATACAAATCTTGCTAAGGTTTCTAAACACTTTATTAAACATTACTTACAAGCTTTCATAACTTAATCTTACATAATTAGCTTAATGCAAAAACACCATTAAAGACCTACAAGCTTAAAAATATAGAAGATGATTATCTCATGAGCTTTCCATGTCTAATCCAAGCCACAAGCACCCTTGATCGCTTCTTGATCCTTCTCCAACCTCAAAAACGTTAGATCTTGGCTCTTGAGGGTGTGGGGTTCGTTATGACAAGAATGAAGACTCAACAGCTGTTACGTCTATTGCGACATCGTGCCATGGTGCGTCTAATGAAGTTGTAGTCAACCTCTAACCAAGACGCGATGACTTGAGCTTTATAGGTTACAAAACTATATGCTTGCGGAATTTCACTTAACACTTAAGGGCACATGCAACCTAAATGATTTATGTCAAAACACTTTGAATGTAACATACAATGAACAACAAAATAACATGAACGATAATCAAACCCTAGTATAATAAAAATACAAGAATTACTGTTACATAGCTTTGATTTTTTGTAGTAAACAAATCAATTCAATCCCTTGTGTTTATTTGTCTTGGAAAGCTGGTTGTAACACCCCACTCTGGCACATATCACAACACTGTCCGCTATGGGCTCCCGAAACTAAAACTTCCCAGGGGGTCACCTATCCGTGGATTGCTCTCGCCCATGCATGCTTAACTGCAGAGTTCTTATGGGATCTATTTCCCTCATAGCCTTAAAAAGAGTTGTGTCAGAGAAGGTATCCATACCCCTTTTAAGGAATGCTTAGTTCTCCTTCCCAACCGATGTAGGATCAGGTGCAACTAACTTTCCCGCCTTCATCCCCCGTCCCCATTATAGGTTTCGACATCCCTGTCGAACACATCGACCCGTGTCCCAGCTCTAATACAGTTTGTAACATCACACTTTAGCACGTATCAGAATATTGTCCAGTTTGGGCTCCCAGCACGAAAAATTCCCATAGGGTTACCCATCCCTATATTGCTCTCGCCCGGGCACGCTTAACTGTAGAGCTCTTATAGGATCTTCTGCCCTCACGACCTTAAAACGCATTGTCTCAGAGAAGGTATCCACACCCCTTTTAAGGAATGCTTAGTTCTCCTTCCCAGCCGATGTGGGATCAGGTGCAGCTAACATGCCCGCCTTCACCCCCATTATAGGTTTCGACATCCCCGTCGAACACATCAACTCATGCCCTGGATTTGATACCATTTGTAACACCCCACTCTAGCACGTATCACAATGTTGTCCGCTTTGGCTCCCAGCACGAAAACTTACCAGGGGGCCACCCATCCCTGGATTGCTCTTTCCCGGTCACACTTAACTGTAGAGCTCTTATGGGATCTGTTGCCCTCGCGGCTTTAAAATGCATTGTGTCAGAGAAGGTATCCACATCCCTTTTAAGGAATGCTTAGTTCTCCTTCCCAGCCGATGTGGGATCAGGTGCAGCTAAGCAAAAGGACAATGCCTCTAATGGCTCACACCCAAAACCAAAAACCCTAGAATGATGAGGAGAGAGGATATATGAGGGAAATTTCTTTCATATGCTTATAAGTAATCTCATGAACAAAATTTTCAAGCCAATGGGTCCTATTTATAATTTAGGTACATTGCAGGCAAACCAAGAATTGAATTGGTTAAATAATAGATTTAATCCTAAATCAAATCATTTCCATTTATACAACCAAGAGGCTTCTAGAAACCCTAGAAGAGCTCCCAAAATTGTCTATACTTGGATGGTTCTAGAGTTGCCTTTTTTTCAACTATTGAACAATTATAATTCATCCATTTCACCTTTAATTAATTACAGTTAATCCTGACTTAATTCTAGATTAATTATGATTGATAATTAACCAATTCTAATTGATTTCATATTAATTTATTAATCACATAAATTAACAAATCAATTATTTAAGAATTGATTTCATATTAATTTATTAATCACATAATAATTTAACAAATCAACTTTATATTTCCAATTAGTATATTAATCACATAATATATTAACAAACCATTTCCCTATAATTTCTAATTAGTTTATTAATCATATAATAATCTAATAAATTGTCCTTCTCTCTCTTAATATAAATTCTAGTTATTTCTAGTTATGAGGGCAAACCAAAAAGTACTATGCTTCTAATTACAAGAGTATACCAATTTAGTTATGAGCTTAGACTCCTTAATTCAACAGTCTCCCACTTGGATAAGTCTATAGCTATAATTGCAAACTAAACAACAAAGAGGGCTTTCCAAAGCCACTGCCAAACTCTGATTCAAATCAAATGTTGGGCCTAAGATAAGTGATCAGCTATTCCTTCGTTCTACAAGATATCATATGAACATAGTCATGGATTAAATGATCAACCTCATGTTCATTTGTTTGTTTCCTGATTTCTTGATTTGTGATCAAATTCATACTACAAAATTATACACATCAATTCAGTCTGAACTAGGGCTGGTTCTTATAGATCAACTCAAATCACCGAGGGGCCCACAAATATCGCTTTTATTGTTAGGTAAAAGAAACGAATAAACTTTACTATAGAAGCATATATTTTACTCACCAAATCATGCATGTAATTACACTTTATAACACCCAGTTATGAGATGCGTTGGAGTAAACCAATGCACAACTAATTTGCAAAATGTGACTTATATATCTTCGTTTGAAGAATAGTAGATATTATCGTCTTAGAATTACTTGTGATTAAATCCATGAAGATATCTCTAAGTATGGGTTTATCCAATACTTAAATTCCTATTTCCAAGTACTCATGAACATTGCAACAATCTGTATGCAATGTCCAGTCTCTATAGACAATCTACAATTCATTCATGACAGTCGTAATTCACTATGTACTTCCAAAAGTATGAATGATTTTGGAATTTTGAATAATAAAATTACTCAGGAAGTAAACATGCAAAGTGAAACACATTAATAAATTAATTAACTATGTTATCATACCCATTGAATATAAATAAATCCTTATTATTTAATCACCAAAACATTTATGAATTTATTTATAGTATAATTTTTGTAGTAATCAACTAACCACTTGAATTAAATAACATTAGTCATACCATGTTATGAACATACACACTCTGTCTCTCTATCGTCCTTCCTTTGTGAACAGATCAACTGTACATTACTCCAATGATGCTCATTTCACAATTCCAAATTCTTATCACTATCTAAGATGTAGTGGAATTCCAAATTTACATGCATTCACCTTCTATGATGTTGAGGTTGCAAAGTCACAGAGACTGAGCCTTCAATATTACAGAATGTTCCACCGGAACTTGTTACTAGAAACAGTTCCATGGTTATGAAGTCTCAAATTCAAGGTACACTCCTTAAACACTTCTCTTCCATTAAAGCTTCCAACTCGCATTTAGATTTAAAAACCATCTCCCATTATGGAAACATTTCCACAGTCCCATATGACCATTAATTCTGACCAATAGTCATCTTAATCCAAAAAGTGTCACTATGGTCCTTCCAAAATAATACCATACTTGTCCATAAGCAACCAGTCTTCGGTTGTCACACCCCCAAACCAGACGGCGGAAACGTCCGGGGGTGGATGACTTCATTTGTACTATCACAACACATGCATCATAGTAATCAAAGTACAAACAACCATTGTATTTAAAAAGTATAAGTATTTACATGTGTTCAATCAATGTATATTGACACCAAAATAGTTATACAAAAGAAGAAGACATGACTCAGAATAGCTCCATCTTCTCAAATGCTCGGGGAGTACCTGTCTACTGATTTCCTGATAATACAAGTAATTTGAAAAGATAGTATCAACATAAAGTTGAGGAAATGCATAAGTATTTATGTTTGAAAGTATGTTTCTGTTTCTTGAATATGTAAACTGTTCCATAAAATCCTATATTTTCTGTTGTATATGAAAAGTAGTTTTAATCTCCTAAAAATGTTCTGTTTGTAAACCAATGTTCTGTATTTGTATTCCTTTATGTAAAACATGTAACTGTGAATGTACCTGGTTCCACCAGCTGTTATTGTAAACTGTAATGTAATACTGTAAATTGTATCTTGTAAAACTAGTACTTTGAAAATGTACTTATGTTTAGTTAATTATACACTAACGTATTGTTAATATCTTTTTAATGAGTTATTATAACCATACTGACTAGATGGCCTGACCCAACGCTATGAATACGTTAAAACTGTTGATAAAAACTGTCACTCGTAGGCGTGTATGCCTAACTGTAGCTAGCAGTCTGAGTGTGGGGTTGTCAATCCCAATATAGATCTATACACACAATGTTTCGATCTCCAACTGGAGATTATGGTTATAATATCAGGACTTTAACTATGTTGTTTAAATGAATTAAACAACCTGAACCAAATGACTCATAAAAAGCATATAGACATTACATGTATAATAGTTGTGAAAACCCAATCATTCTGAAATAAATGATTGATAGTATGTTCTTGAATTAGTATTCTTAACATGTATATGAAAGATGTATACTCTTGATTAGTTTTGAATCAAACTTTGTTCTTGTAAATCAATGTACTTTACTATACTTGAATCGTGAATTAATGCCCTATGAATCATAAATTATACCTATTATAATTTATATGTACATCCTGAATTGATACTAACTGTTCATGAATGAAACCCCTTGCTCAACATGTTACAAAGGGTATGTGAACTAAATGAAATAACTTTTATATTTATATACATATACAAATATATATATATATATATATATATATATATATATATATAAGTAAAATTAAACGACATTCGGACAAATATCCAATACTATAAGCCCACTTCCAAACAAGGAAAAGGAACCAAAGTGGGTTATCAGTCCTAAGTCTTTTAAACCTTATTTATATAAATATATCTATAAATATGATTTTTGGGGAAAAATAAAAGTTTATGAAATCATTTAAAAGAAGTTTAATATTTTGAATTACTTTTGGTGACTTGATGTCATTTTAACACAATCTTTGAAACCATTTGATTTGATGATAACTGAAATCCATTTTGATAAAATGTTTTGAAACCATTTGTTTATAACACAAAATCTTTGTGTTAGACTTGTATTCCCCCCCCCCCCCTTAAAACAGTAAAAACTATGAAAATATGGGGGTATGAACTCACCTTTTGGAAGGTGATTCAAATGAAAGATCGATATAGGATGCTAAGAATGCCAATTGATGTCTTGAACACAAATGGATCCTATTATGCATATAATGACACATATATGTGTATAATTAGTGTATATAACAACTAATCATGTAAGGTAAACAACCTTAGGTGTTAGGAAACACTTGAAATGAAGTGTTACAATCACATGTGATTGAAAGAAAGGAGTTCACGACCACACTATAAATGTTTACGGCCATAGAGGTGTTTACGGCCACACACACATGAAGTGTTTACGGCCAAGACTTCTTCTTATGAAGGGTTTACGGCCACCTCAAGGTCTTATGAAGGGTTTATGGCCACCTCAAGGTCTTATGAAGGGTTCACGGCCATGGATGAAGGGTTCACAGTCATGAACTCTTGAAGTTCATGCATTTGGGTGTTTGTTTCTTGGTTGGAATCAAGTGTTTCTAATGTATAACAAGATGATAGAAGAGTTACTCCCGTTTTGGATGTCTTTAGGGAGTTTACGGCCCAAGAACAAGTGTGTGTTCTTGGTGTTCTTGATGTAAAGGATGATGATTTGAAGATCTAAACCAAAAATGATGAATTCATGGATGAAATCAAAGAGTTTATTGTGAATAAGAAGGATATCAAGTAACAAGGGATGAATCACTTACGATTTTGAAGAGAAAGAGGAGTGTTCTTGATGATACTTGAGAGAGTTTTGAGAGTTCTTGACTTGAGAATGTGAGAAATGAAGAATAATGAAGGAATATCATACTTATTATGAGGACTTCACAGCCATGATGGGTTCACGGCCGTAAACCCTAGTTCGCGGCCACGAACTCTTTGTGAAGGTGTTTTCGGCTCAATTGCAACTCAATGATCTCAAGTTAATACTTCCTAACACACAATCCTTTAGTGTACTAGGCATACAACTCTCAAACAGACCCTTAACAAAGCTAAAAGTTAACATAAACAAGTCTGACTTTTCATTGAATTGATTGACTTTACAATATAGAAAATAATGGGATGTTACATTATCCTCCCGTTAGAGAAAATTTCGTCCCTAAATTTAGATTAAAGAGATACAGAAAGACTAGGAAAAAGATGTGGATACTTCTATTGCATTTGATCCTCCCGCTCCTATGACAACCCGAAACTTTGTTCGTTACCGTTAACCAAATTTTCGTTAATAAAATTAAAATTTTATTAAGTTCCGTCAAATTCTTTTGGTTTGGAAAATCAATTTGTTATATAATTGAACTTTAGATATGAGTCGGGACCAAAACTACGCGAAATATCGAGTTCTCCTTCGATGAAAACAACAATTCACGGCCTGACCTGAGTTTACGGCTGTAAACCCGTTTACGGCCGTACACTCGTTTATGGTTGGTGCCAGGTGGACCCCACCACAGACCATGCAACCCTCTATAAATACGAGACCCTACCCCTCATTTACACTTTTTTGGCCGAAAACTCTCCCCTTCTCTCTCTAAACTCTTGACCGTAAACACCAAAAACACCCTCTTTCTTTCGGAAACATCGAGAATCACCATTGGAGGTTGTTTTGGAGCATCTAGAACACGTTTTTCATCGAATCCAGCATCCTTGTTCTTGAGTGTACGGCCGTCCACCCTTCAAGTCTGCAAATCTTCAATGACCGTAAACCAGTTCACGGTCGTACACACTTCAAACCTTCAAAAGCCGTAAACCCTTCGAGAGGCAGTTCATGCCGTAAACTCCCTTCACGGCCGTAAACCCCCTTCACGGCCGTAAACCCCCTTCACGACCGTAAACCCTCCCTAAGCGGTGAATTAGACTAAAAACCCGTTTTCCTCGATTCAATCAAGTCCCGGTAACATTCCTTAACCGAAAGCAAGTGTTTTTCTAACACATTATCTAACGAAATCGCTAATTTAGATACATATATGTATTTAATTGTTATTAGGATTCCGTTAAGTGCCACATACTACAACTCGAGGGTCTTCATTTCAGTTCATTGATTCGACGCTTGTACACAACTAACAGTGAGTTCATACCCCTACGCTTTTATGATTTTTAACGTTTTCAGGGGGGAATACAAGCCAAACACAAATGATTTTGTGAACCAAAACAAACAGATGTCAACAAGTTTAAAACTTATGCAATTGATACAGTCAAACGATTCCCACGACTTATAAAATATTTAGATATTTTATCCCTTTTGTACTATGTTGAGCATAAGGGACACTTTCAACTTGGAAACATAATTGCGTAGTTTTCAAATCAACTTTACAGACCAAGTACATAACATTTCAAGAAAACTATAATGGGTATAGTTTGGGGATTCAATACATAGCTTTTACCGATTCAGACTATGTACATGGGTAAACATATAAACTATGACCGATTTAGTTTATGATATACATTACTACGAGATTACAACATTTAATAATTATTTAAGTATAAATATTTACCTTATACAGTATACACATAGATTTCAATATAGTAGATCAATACAGAACTACACGTAAACTAGTTAATACAAGATTGTGAGACAACACTTCAAATGTACCCTTCGATGTACATGTTAAATCCTATTATAGTATAACCAGAGTCTCCTGGAGGGAGAGCGTGAGATTTGTGAATAGATCTATTCGAGACTGACAATCCCACACCTGAACTGCTAGCTACAGTTAGGCACGCATGCCTGGGGTGACAAATGTCATTTAACCGACACTTGAAGAACGTCGAAAACGTCACTAGGTCATATCAAGCATGGTTATACGACTCACAATAGTATGAACTAAACTTTTGTTTACGGGATTTCATTCTTCATTAGTTTTATTTTAAATAATGAAACTACTATATATTGTGACAACCCGAAATTTACTCCGTCACTGTACCCGTTTCCGTTAATAAAAGTTAGTTCTATTAAATTTTTCCGTTAACTTTTATTTATTAAAATAATTCATTTTGAGTTATTAAAATAATATATTTAATGACGGAATAAAAGCATCTAAGTCGGGTTACGGTTAGTTTACCGGGTAAAAACATTTAGCTCCGTTTAAACGACAGTGTATGGTGGGTCCCCACTAGGCAGCCATATATAAAGGAAGAGTGTCCACCTTTAGAGTCTTTCCCCACCTTGGAGCTTTCTCTCTCTACCTTCTCTCTCTAAAATCGAGTTTGGCCAAGGATCACCACTTTCAAGCCTCAAAAATCAAAGGTAAACCCCCTAACTTGATTTTCTAGCTTGGTATTCATGCTATTTCGAGTTGGATCATCCAAATACCCCAACATGCATGTGTTTACGGTTTGGGGAGCCTCCCAAAACCGTAAACTCCTATGTGAGGGTTTTGAAGCCCCAAAACACTTCCAAACCTTCTCTAATGCTTAGATATAGCTTAGATACTTGCATGCACGGACTAAGGAACCCAAGATCATGACTTTTTGGCCATAAAATTGAGTTTACGGTTCTTGAACATTCAAGAACCGTAAACCCAAAACCGTAAACACCTCAAATGGTGTTTTGATGCCCCTAAACCCTTCCTTAGCTTGTTTGATGAACTAGAAACTAGTGTAGACGAGCTTAGGACCCTAAAACATGAAATGGTTGAAGTGATCAAGGGTTTACGGCCGTAAACCCTAGAGTTTACGACCGTAAACTCCCAAGGAGTGGTCCAAGGACCGTAAACTCCAAGGGAGTACCCAATTGAACCCTAAATCACTTCCCAAGCCCTTGAATTGATCCTAGGAACCTTCCTTGTGATGCATGAGACCTTTAGACACACAAACTCACCATTTCCATGAGTTTACGGCCGTAAACTCATGGGGGGAAATGGTCTCCCAACCGTAAACACACTTAAGTGTGGCCAAGTGAAGTGTAAACTACATAGTGAGGCCATACACTCCTTAGATGCAACCTTTAGCACTCCTAACACTTGAAACAAAGTGTTTTCATACATTAAAGTGCCTTTACTCACTTAATTAGTGATTACACAACTAATTAGATACTTTATACATCACTACATGTTACATAGGATCCGTGTGTGTGTTCAAGTCCTCACTTGACACCTAGCATCCTACCCGGCGTTTCCATCCACTTCACTCACTACAGGTGAGTTCATACCCCTAAATGAACCTTTTTAAATGTTTTTAACTGTTTTATTGGGGGGGATACAAGTTGAACCAAATAAGTTATAGTAACAATCGCATGTGAATTATAACTTGCAACCAAAAGGATTTTCTACACTATTAACTGTTTTTACCACCAAAAAGGGGTTTTCTATATTTTCAACTATATTGCCAATTAAACGGTTTTCAAATGCTTACCAAATTCATTTTCGTGTTAAATCACTATAAAACTATTTTCCAAAATTTGTTTAAACTAATTTTTATTCTCAAACCATATCTACACCAATATATTTATATAAGTAAGACTTGAAGGACTTAGGACTAATAGCTCACCTTATTTCCTGTTCTTGTTTGATTGTGGGCTTAGGGTATTTTGTTATTAGTCCGACTCTCGTTGAATTCTTAGTTATATATCTTATATATTTGTGTCAGATATAAAAGTTTTCATATCAGTTCAATGCCTTTGAATATCAAGGACATACAACCAACATTACTATTTAACTATAATAGGTATAGTTAAGGATTACTACTCAGTGCTGCTATTGCCATGACAACTACCAGAGTCAGTTCAGTTGTGAGTCAATATATGCTATGTACTATACAAGAGAACACTATACACTATACAAGGAGAACATTACATACTATACAAAGAGAACACTATATGCTATACAAAGAGAACAATATATACTATACAAGAGAACTTACTAAAATAGAATGTGGCATACTATTTCTCGATACGACACATCTTTGTGCTATCACCGCGTAACCAGAGTCTCCTGGAGGGAGAGCGGTCATTATGTGTATAGATCTATACGGGACAGACACTCCCACATCCCGACTGCTAGCTACAGTCCGAGCCGTCTAGGCCCAGGGGTGACAAAATGTCCAATCACTACATATGACTCGGAGGGTCAAAGGGATTCGATCGTCAATCAGCATGCTTACGTACGAGTTCACATTCAAACCTTTAATTAATACTTTAAGAATTAAAGGCAACAGACTCCCTGAGGAGTATTATACATTTAATACTACCTGGAGCTTGCATTTCATTACATATGGACGACAGTGATACTGTTGGGGTAAAACATTTTTTTTTCTCATTACTATACATGAATAAAGTCCAAAACTATATTTTCAAACTAATAACTACTGGGAAAACTTGTACATTATCAAAGGAACAAACAAACCATCGGGTCTTGGTGAAGACTACTTTTTCTGGAAAACATAGGGTTTTTCTAGGGCTCATACTATTCTCGAACACCGAAACTTTCTGTTACAATGTATAATGGTGAATATTTTTATACAGGAAATGACACTAAATACTTATGAACTCACCAGCTTTATGCTGATAAACGTTTTCAAAATAACTTGTATTCTCAGGTCATCAGTAGACAGGTACGGATGCAGCTTTTGAGAAGACGGAGCACACATAAGACTCCACTTTATTTTGATTATATTTTTGGTGTCTAACATTTGTACTGAACACGTTTGTATTACAATTATTATCTTAATGCAATGGATGTTGTTGCTTGTCTTTACTATTATGCTTTGTTATGATACTGTAAATGACGTCCTCCACTCCAGAACGTATTCCGCCGTTCTCGGTTTTGGGGTGTGACAGATTGGTATCAGAGCACTGTTTATAGTGAATCAAGTATATCAACCCATAAAAGATATACAAACTATAAACACATCGGGACTAAAACACTCTGAACAAGAATATATACTTTTAAATAATAAAATATTTAACTAAGTATATATATACATTCATTCATACAAAGGGTCAGTATCATACTAGAACAGAACAAAAGTATTAAGATTGTTGAACAACACAGTTAGGCTTAGAGACATATGGCCAAAACTAGGCGGATGTAGCCTGATCAACTACATTTTCCTAGGAGTGGCTAGCATGTGCCTAAGAATGGTTGTGGTGTTGCAACAAGTCTAAAACTTACCAATACTGCTACAAGAACATCAGAATAAGAATACTATAGGAGTATTCTGCATTCTAGTTACAACATATGTGAGAACAAAAAGGGTCGTTACTAGTAGGGCAATAGTTGCTAAGTGGTTACACCACGGTTACATGTGACTAAGGCGTTATAGACTTAGAATCTGTGACCTTTGCTTCATTTCCTGTTCTTGTTTGATTGTGGGCTTGGAGTTAGGGTCACTTATTCGAAGGTCTATTCTGCTTCGATTACATGTAATTGGTATGCACTATGCAAATATTGGGTCGACTAATAACGATCATCTTATAAGTATCATAGATTAGCGCGTCTATCAATTTTCTTTCCCCATTCTCGCGTAAGTGGCATAACCGCATCCCGAGCGGAAGTCATGGAACTCCGAGCACGTCAGAGGACGCACGAGCGACATCTTCAGGGAGTCGTGCGCCAACTGGCTGATCTTAGGGTTTGCCCCAAAGGATCCCCGTCGCCAGTAAAAGATGCCAACTCATCCCTCTCTTTTGATTAAGGAATAGCCTTCTTTCTATAGTCAATAGAGTACATGCCTGTAAACATTCCTAACTTTGGAAGTACTCGAGCTAGACTACTAGACTGCCAACATTTTCCCTGATAGTTTGATGTAAGACCTACTGCTAGGTCATTTTCTTTCTCCAACTCATTATACATCAGTAATACTAGTACTATTGGCAGTATCTAATCGATGGGGAAGTTGTACTTTTGGGTGTCCCTAACCTAGCAGTACATTTCCCTTTGTTTGTTAGACTATAAAGAGTTAGTCCAAGAAACACTCTTATCATGTTTACAAATCGATTCTTACTATTGTCATCGTTTTCGTAACCTTTCAGTACAGGATGCCGCCTCGCAAGCGTCCAACCAGGAGAACTCCCGCAACTCAAGCTCCACCACCACCACCTACACCGCCGGTTCCTCCGCAGTTCGACCCGGTGTTGTTCCAAACAGCCGTGACTGCAGCCGTGACCGCCGCTCTGGCGCAAGTCAATTCTGGTGGTGCCAGTGGAGGTGGACTGGGCACTAACTCTAGCCAGGGTGAAACCCACCCCCGTGCTCGGGAATGCACCTACAAAGATTTCATCAGTTGCAAGCCTACCTACTTCAACAGGACCGGGGGAATCCTTGCCCTAACCCAATGGTTCGAAAGAACCGAAGCAGTATTCGAAATGTGCTCCTGCCCCGAAGGGAGCAAGATAAAGTTTGCTACTTGTACCCTTACCCAAAGGGCCCTAACATGGTGGAATGGCCATGTCAAAGCCCTCTCCCTGGTAGCAGCTAACGCCATGGGTTGGGATACACTGAAAGACCTAATGATGACAGAGTACTGCCCAAAGGGAGAAATTCAGAAATTGGAGGACGAACTCTGGAGTCTCAAAATGCAGGGTTCCGATATAGTAGCTTACACAACCCGGTACTGCGAGCTGGTAGCCTTATGCCCTAACATGATCCCCTCGGAAGCCAAGAAAATTGAGCGATACATCGGGGGCCTAGTGCCTCCGTATCGTGGGAACGTTCTATCATCAAGACCAACGACCTTCGAAGGTGCCAAGGAGTTGGCCCAAATGCTTATCGATCATGAAGTTCCCCGTGCTCCATCAACAACCACAACCATCACTACTACTCCAACTCACGCCTCCGACAACAAGAGAAAACGGGGAGATCGAAAGAAGGGGAAATCAGTCAAATCCTCTTCCAGTAACCAGCAAATAGTGGCTGTCCATGCTGCCACTACTCCTACTGCCCCTGTGCCCACCAAAATATATGCGGGGAATCTACCCAAGTGCGATAAGTGCGCCTTCCATCATAACGGACCATGCCGTGAAATGCACTGCACCAATTGCGACCGGAAGGGCCACACCATCCGGTTCTGCAGAGCACCTCCGAAACCTATTTCCCAAATTCCCAGTTCGGGAGCGAGCCAGGTCTGCTATGGCTGTGGCGAAGTCGGACATTTCAAAAGAAATTGTCCAAAGGCTGGCAACGCGGGAGGAGTAGGTAGAGTACTTGCTATTGGCCATAATGAGGCCGTAGCAGACCCCACCGTAGTCACGGGTACGTTCCTTCTCGATAACTATTATGCTTGTATTCTATTCGATAGTGGGGCAGAAAGAAGTTTCGTAAATCAAAACTTTAAACACTTACTCAAACAATCACCGCAATCACTAAAAGAAACCTTCGTCGTAGAAATGGCTAATGGCAAGACGGAAAGTTCTAACGAAATCTACATAGGTTGTACCCTCACGCTAGATAATCATTTGTTTCCTATCGATCTCATACCAGTAGCAATCAAGAGCTTTGATGTCATCATAGGCATGGACTGGTTGAGTCTCCACCGTACCGACATCCTGTGTTTCGACAAAGCCATCCGTTTGAAACTGCCCAACAATGAAACATTGATGATCTACGGAGACAAACCCAGTACGAGCCTTCGCATCATCTCGAGCATTCAAGCCCAGAAATACTTGCACAAGGAATATCGCGCATTCCTTGCACACGTTGTCGACACGAGCCGGAAAACGAAAGAACTCAAAGATTTCCCCGTCGTGTGCGACTTCCCTGACATCTTTCCAGAGGAACTGCCAGGCCTACCTCCCAAACGTCAAGTCGAGTTCAGAAACGATTTATTTCCAGGAGCTACCCACGTAGCTAAATCGCCCTATCGTCTAGCGCCTGCTGAGATGCAAGAACTATCCGGCCAACTTAACGAACTGCTCAGCAAGGGCTTTATAAGACCAAGCTTCTCACCCTGGGGAGCACCAGTCTTGTTCGTAAAGAAGAAAGACAGATCGTTCCGCATGTGCATCGACTACAGAGAACTCAACAAGCTGACAATCAAGAACCGGTATCCCCTTCCTCGTATAGACGATTTATTTGATCAACTGCAAGGGGCGAGTTACTTTTCCAAAATTAATCTAAGGTCCAGGTATCACCAGTTGCGAGTGCTCGAGGAGGATGTTCCGAAGACAGCCTTCCGGACTCGTTACGGGCACTACGAGTTCGTAGTGATGCCGTTCGGACTGACCAATGCGCCCGCAGTCTTCATGGACTTGATGAATAGAGTATGCCGTCCTTACTTGGATCAGTTCGTCATCGTCTTCATTGATGATATACTTATCTACTCTAGAAGTGAGGAAGAGCATAGCGATCATCTGCGACAGGTCCTGGAAACTCTACGATCGGAGAAGCTTTACGCAAAGTTCTCAAAGTGCGAATTTTGGATCCGAAGAGTCGAATTCTTAGGACACGTGGTTAGCAAAGAAGGAATCCACGTTGACCCATCCAAGATTAAAGCTATTGAGAACTGGTCAGCACCGAGGACGCCTACAGAAATTCGCCAGTTTCTAGGCCTCGCTGGCTACTACCGAAGATTCATTCAGAATTTCTCTCGGATTGCGAAGCCTCTTACGACATTGACCCAGAAAGGCGTGGCCTTTGACTGGGAAGAAAAACAAGAGAAGGCATTCCGAACCCTGAAGCGAGCCTTGTGCACCGCGCCGATACTGTCCCTCCCCGAAGGGACAGAAGACTTCGTAGTATATTGCGATGCATCCAATCAGGGGCTCGGCTGTGTTCTGATGCAACGAGGTAAGGTCATCGCCTACGCCTCAAGACAGCTGAAGACACATGAAGTTAACTACACCACGCACGACCTCGAGCTAGGAGCGGTCGTGTTCGCCCTAAAGATATGGAGACACTATCTGTATGGTACAAAGAGCACCATCTATACCGACCACAAAAGCCTCCAGCACATCTTCAACCAGAAGGAGCTCAACATGAGACAACGACGGTGGGTCGAGCTACTCAATGACTACGAATGTGAAATTCGTTACCACCCGGGTAAAGCCAATGTAGTAGCAGACGCCCTAAGTCGGAAGGAATATTCTGGGCGAAGAGTCAAGTCCCTAACCATGACTATCCATTCGCATCTACCCGCACAAATTAAGGGAGCACAGCTTGAAGCTTTGAAACCGGAAAATGTGGCGGGAGAGTCCCTGCGAGGAATGGATAAGAATCTGGTAGTCAAGGATGACGGAGCTTACTACCTCATGGACCGGATCTGGACACCGCGACACGGTGGCTTCAGAGACTTGGTCATGAAAGAAGCGCACAACACTCGATATTCCATTCACCCAGGTTCAGATAAGATGTACCTGGATCTCAAGAAATCGTACTGGTGGCCTAACATGAAAGCGGAAATCGCAACCTTCGTGAATAAGTGCCTTACTTGCGCTAAGGTCAAGGTCGAATACCAGAAACCCTCGGGTCTTCTCCAACAGCCAGAGATACCTGAATGGAAGTGGGAGAGAATTACTATGGATTTCATTACCAAATTGCCCAAATCTCCGAGTGGGTATGACACCATTTGGGTAATTGTCGACCGGCTAACCAAATCCGCCCACTTCCTTCCTATCAAAAAAATTTTCAAAATGGAGAGACTTACGCGAATTTACATCCAAGAGGTAGTCCGACTGCACGGTGTACCTATGTCCATTATTTCCGATCGGCATAGCAGGTTCACCTCGAGGTTCTGGCAGTCACTACAGAAGGCTCTTGGAACTAAGCTGGATATGAGCACAGCATACCATCCTCAAACCGATGGACAAAGTGAGAGAACTATTCAAACCTTGGAGGATATGCTGCGAGCCTATGTAATCGACTTTGGTAAGGCGTGGGATACCCACTTACCCCTAGTCGAGTTTTCCTACAACAACAGTTACCACACAAGCATCAAAGCTGCCCCATTCGAAGCCCTATATGGCCGGAAGTGCAGATCCCCTTTGTGCTGGGCCGAGGTAGGCGACACTCAATTAGCTAAGGGACGAGTTCCTGACAGCACTCTCACCGGTCCAGAAATCATCCGCAAAACCACCGAAAAGATCGTACAAATCCGAGCACGACTTAAAGCCTCAAGAGACCGACAGAAAAGCTACGCAGACAAACGGAGGAAACCCTTGGAATTCCAGGTGGGAGACCGAGTCCTTTTGAAAGTCTCACCCTGGAAAGGCTTGATACGCTTCGGAAAGCGCAGAAAGCTGAATCCAAGATACATAGGGCCTTTTGAGATTCTCGCTAGAATCGGCCCCGTAGCTTACAAACTCAATCTACCCCGCGAACTTAGTAATGTGCATCCTACCTTCCACGTCTCGAACTTGAAAAAGTGCCTATCCGAAGAGACTCTCATAATTCCACTCGATGAAATCGGGATCAATGAGAGCCTCAACTTCGTGGAAGAACCTGTGGAGATCATGGACCGAGAGGTCAAACGAACGAAGCAAAGCCGCATCCCGATTGTGAAGGTTCGTTGGAACGCCAAACGAGGACCAGAGTTCACTTGGGAGCGCGAGGATCAAATGAAACTTAACTATCCTCATCTCTTTGCTTAGTTGTGATGTAATAACGTAACTACTTGAATTCTGAATTTCGGGACGAAATTCCCTCTAACGGGGGGGATGATGTGACAACCCGAAATTTACTCTGTCACTGTAACCCGTTTCCGTTAATAAAAGTTAGTTCTATTAAAATTTTCCGTTAACTTTTATTTATTAAAATAATTCATTTTGAGTTATTAAAATAATATATTTAATGACGGAATAAAAGCATCTAAGTCGGGTTACGGTTAGTTTACCGGGTAAAAACATTTAGCTCCGTTTAAACGACAGTGTATGGTGGGTCCCCACTAGGCAGCCATATATAAAGGAAGAGTGTCCACCTTTAGAGTCTTTCCCCACCTTGGAGCTTTCTCTCTCTACCTTCTCTCTCTAAAATCGAGTTTGGCCAAGGATCACCACTTTCAAGCCTCAAAAATCAAAGGTAAACCCCCTAACTTGATTTTCTAGCTTGGTATTCATCCTATTTCAAGTTGGATCATCCAAATACCCCAACATGCATGTGTTTACGGTTTGGGGAGCCTCCCAAAACCGTAAACTCCTATGTGAGGGTTTTGAAGCCCCAAAACACTTCCAAACCTTCTCTAATGCTTAGATATAGCTTAGATACTTGCATGCATGGACTAAGGAACGCAAGATCATGACTTTTTGGCCATAAACTTGAGTTTACGGTTCTTAAACATTCAAGAACCGTAAACCCAAAACCGTAAACACCTCAAATGGTGTTTTGATGCCCCTAAACCCTTCCTTAGCTTGTTTGATGAACTAGAAACTAGTGTAGACGAGCTTAGGACCCTAAAACATGAAATGGTTGAAGTGATCAAGGGTTTACGGCCGTAAACCCTAGAGTTTACGACCGTAAACTCCCAAGGAGTGGTCCAAGGACCGTAAACTCCAAGGGAGTACCCAATTGAACCCTAAATCACTTCCCAAGCCCTTGAATTGATCCTAGGAACCTTCCTTGTGATGCATGAGACCTTTAGACACACAAACTCACCATTTCCATGAGTTTACGGCCGTAAACTCATGGGGGGAAATGGTCTCCCAACCGTAAACACACTTAAGTGTGGCCAAGTGAAGTGTAAACTCCATAGTGAGGCCACACACTCCTTAGATGCAACCTTTAGCACTCCTAACACTTGAAACAAAGTGTTTTCATACATTAAAGTGCCTTTACTCACTTAATTAGTGATTACACAACTAATTAGATAGTTTATACATCACTACATGTTACATATGATCCGTGTGTGTGTTCAAGTCCTCACTTGACACCTAGCATCCTACCCGGCGTTTCCATCCACTTCACTCACTACAGGTGAGTTCATACCCCTAAATGAACCTTTTTAAATGTTTTTAACTGTTTTATGGGGGGGGATACAAGTTGAACCAAATAAGTTATAGTAACAATCGCATGTGAATTATAACTTGCAACCAAAAGGATTTTCTACACTATTAACTGTTTTTACCACCAAAAAGGGGTTTTCTATATTTTCAACTATATTGCCAATTAAACTGTTTTCAAATGCTTACCAAATTCATTTTCGTGTTAAATCACTATAAAACTATTTTCCAAAATTTGTTTAAACTAATTTTTATTCTCAAACCATATCTACACCAATATATTTATATAAGTAAGACTTGAAGGACTTAGGACTAATAGCTCACCTTATTTCCTGTTCTTGTTTGATTGTGGGCTTAGGGTATTTTGTTATTAGTCCGACTCTCGTTGAATTCTTAGTTATATACCTTATATATTTGTGTCAGATATAAAAGTTTTCATATCAGTTCAATGCCTTTGAATATCAAGGACATACAACCAACATTACTATTTAACTATAATAGGTATAGTTAAGGATTACTACTCAGTGCTGCTATTGCCATGACAACTACCAGAGTCAGTTCAGTTGTGAGTCAATATATGCTATGTACTATACAAGAGAACACTATACACTATACAAGGAGAACATTACTTACTATACAAAGAGAACACTATATGCTATACAAAGAGAACAATACATACTATACAAGAGAACTTACTAAAATAGAATGTGGCATACTATTTCTCGATACGAAACATCTTTGTGCTATCACCGCGTAACCAGAGTCTCCTGGAGGGAGAGCGGGCATTATGTGTATAGATCTATACGGGACAGACACTCCCACATCCCGACTGCTAGCTACAGTCCGAGCCGTCTAGGCCAAGGGGTGACAAAATGTCACATCACTACATATGACTCGGAGGGTCAAAGGGATTCGATCGTCAATCAGCATGGTTACGTACGAGTTCACATTCAAACCTTTAATTAATACTTTAAGAATTAAAGGCAACAGACTCCCTGAGGAGTATTGTACATTTAATACTACCTAGAGCCTGCATTTCATTACATATGGCCGACAGTGATACTGTTGGGGTAAAACATTTTTTTTTCTCATTACTATACATGAATAAAGTCCAAAATTATATTTTCAAACTAATAACTACTGGGAAAACTTGTACATTATCAAAGGAACAAACAAACCATCGGGTCTTGGTGAAGACTACTTTTTCTAGAAAACATAGGGTTTTTCTAGGGCTCATACTATTCTCGAACACCGAAACTTTCTGTTACAATGTATAATGGTCAATATTTTTATACAGGAAATGACACTAAATACTTATGAACTCACCAGCTTTATGCTGATAAACGTTTTCAAAATAACTTGTATTCTCAGGTCATCAGTAGACAGGTACGGATGCAGCTTTTGAGAAGACGGAGCACACATAAGACTCCACTTTATTTTGATTGTATTTTTGGTGTCTAACATTTGTACTGAACACGTTTGTATTACAATTATTATCTTAATGCAATGGATGTTGTTGCTTGTCTTTACTATTATGCTTTGTTATGATACTGTACATGACGTCCTCCACTCCAGAACGTATTCCGCCGTTCTCGGTTTTGGGGTGTGACATATATACTGGCGGTAGTCAAGGTTTTCCAACAGAACATACTATACATACTGGCGATAGCCAGGGTTTTCCAACAGAACATACTATACATACTAGTGGTCGCCAGGGTTTCATACAGAACATACTATACAAAGGTTTTGTACAAGAATACACACATACTACGATTGGTAGTAACTAGGCATACAAACTAACATTTTCCTATACTACAACAGGATACAGAAACAAACATTCATAGTTAATTCTATGACTCCTTAGTTTAGGCATCAGGGCTACGTATGAAGAATATTCGATAGACTGTGGAATGTGTGATTTCCGCGTCATTTCATGTTCCTTGTTTGGTTGTGGGCTTAGGGCAGATCCACATAATCAACTGTCTGTTCGATATTCGTTTATACATGGCTAGCATGAACTAAGTGGTCATAGATGGAACTGATATTATCACACTTTTACTAAAGAAAATATTGGATTTACTTGGAAACATGCGAACATTTTTTTTACAGTGTCATCAACAAGTTTTCATTACAAAAACATCGCTTATGAACTCACCAGCTTTATGCTGATACTTTTTCAAAACTGCTTGTATTCTCAGGAAATCAGTAGACAGGCACCTCCCGCAGTTTTTGGAGAAGACGGAGCGTATAGAGTCACGTATTTTACTTTTGTTATACTTTTGATGTATAAAAACATGAATCAAACCGATGTAAATGATTTACTAAATCAATGTAATGGTTGTGTTTACTATTATTACTATGATGCAATTGTTGTTATTAGAACAAAGTTCTATTAGGATCGATAGATTCTATGCAGGCAAAACAATTAAGGACGTAATTATGAACACAAGAATAGCTTTAAAGATGTCGTATGATTAAAACTTCAACACCTCAGAAGAGCTCGATTAAGAACTTCGACTGTAGAGGTGTTTAGGGTTACAAAACAATAATCAATGATAATCAAGAAGATATCTAATGCATACATGCATGCATTATTTATAGTTTAACCCTACTAGATAATCATGGATGGACAGGCCCAATCCGGATATACAAAATAAGCCCATGACGCAACACAATAATACCCAACAATCTCCCCCTTTGCATCAATGGAGCCGAAAGCTCACTTCGGTTGAGCTGCAGAAGACTTCTTGACTGTTTTGAACACCTTCGGTATGATGGCCAAAAGAGTATGACGAAACGTGATGTACCACCGAAGCATGTCCGTGAAGTTCTTCTTGTCTGCATCAGAATTCTGCTTGCACCGATGAATGATACTGATAATGTGCTCTAAGCAGTCTGTTGAGAACAAATGTTTGTCAACAAGACCGAACAGAAAACGATTGGCTTCGCCTCTTGTGAACATTATAGTTAGATGTGTAGAGTCAATTTGGCCCATCCTCATTTTATTCACATCTCCTGGTTTCACTGTTGGCTTGACAGTCAGTTTCTTATTCATCACTTTTGCTATCTCTTGATCCATAGCAGCAACCTCATGGATGTAAGAGGCCAACATCCTCTTCAAATGATCCAGTATTGGCTGATATTCTTTCGGATTGGTGAGCAAAATGTTAAACAACAAGATCCAGTCATGAGGATTTAAATTTGGAAGATCTGCCAGGGAAATAATCGAAACCGAGTTTGCTGATCCTCGGGTGATTTTGAAACTAACATTTATGAACTTCCCAGCAGGCGAAGGTTTTAGTACCTTGACAGTAACAATCTTTTGTGCACTCAACGTCAAGTACTGCGGTTCACCGAACTTCAGATAAAAGTCGATAAGCTCACGATCAACTTTTGGATGAGGGAAAGGAACTTCAACAGTCGAATCAAAAAAATGAAACGTGAATGCCTTTCGTGTTATCGGCATATCGAACTGTGAATCCTTTGAATTATCACAATCAAAAGAAGCGACAGGTTCCAGCCAGTAGACGCTTGGAAACTCTATTGCCTCCTTGATGAATGTTTCTCTTGTCCAGAGAAGAAACAAGGCCTTTTTGCAGTTTAAGGCATCTTGTTCTTCCTTGTTCCTCCTTTCCCTTTCCTCGGCCTCCCTCGCAACCCTTAGGGTTTCATCCAATTCTCTGTCCCTCTTCTTTCTTTTTTGGGCCTCAGCAATAATCTATTCTTCTTCTTCATCACTGTCATCATCAATCCCCTTCTTCTTAGCTTGAGAACCAGAACCCGAAGCTTCATTACCCTTCGGTTCGGTTCTAACTGTGACCTTTGGTTTAGCAGATTCGGTTTTCACAGTAACCTTCGGATGGGCACCTTCTCCCCCTTGTTTCAGAGGAACGAATCTCTCCGAAAAACCCATCATTTCATGTAACATTGCAAGGGCAGGAAGAAGTTTTGAAGTTAGATGATTCCTTATAGTGAGAGTAAGGATAGGATCACGAGCACCAAGAAGGTTGGTAAGCATATCCTTGACATCCCCAGCACAGCTTCGGAATACTGCACGCTCAGTCTTCAATAATGAGATCTCCTTTTCAGCCTGAGCCAACTGCACATTCTGAATTTCAATTGTTGAGGCTTGGCGGGCAAGATCTTCCTTTAGAGCAGTCTCCTTTGCTAAAGCAGCTTGGAAAGATTCAAGCCGAGAATTCACAGAGCTGATAAGTGAAGTGTTCTCTGCTTGCATTGAAGAACGAACAGCCTCAAAATTAGTTTGCTCCTCTTGGAGGGACTTGGATAAGGAATCCACGGAGGCGGTCACTTTGGCTTCATTGGAATCAGCATGCCCTTTGAGTGATTCGAGAAAGATCTGAGTACTGTGAACAATTTCTGCAACATCAGTAGTGGCCTTCTTGCAAGAAGTAGTGGACTTGGATAAGGAATCCACGGAGGCGGTCACTGTGGATTTGTCAATAGCCCCAATATATTGCTCAAGAGCAGTGTCCATAAAAGCTTTGAGCACACCATCATTGTAGGACTTGTTGGCATCAAGCAATTTATCGAGCTTATCATCAATACTCTTCAGTTGTTGACGATTGACAGGAGCTTCTTCATCATCATCGGTAGGACGCCGATAGGGACTATAGTAAGTAGAGTCAAACTCATCATGATCACCACCGAGAGAGGCACCAGAATCGGATGAAGGTGAGGGTGAAAGAGGTTTAGAAGTAACTGGAGGTTCAGTTTCAGTAGTCGCCCCCGTATTAGATACGTTGACGTTTACTGTTGGTTCTGGGGTAGTAGTGGTAGTTGATTGTAATAGGAGGAGGTAAAGGAGTTGTAGAAATAGGAATGGTACTAACTGGTGGTGGTGGTGGAACAGAAGTTGTTATTTGAGATGTGGTACGTGGGGGAATAGGAGCAACCGAAATTAGAACAGTTGTTTTCGGTGGAGATGAAGGATGTGTTGGAACCTTATCATTAAGAGGTTCGGTTGGAGTTGGTGATCGACGAGGTGTATTACCTCTCGGTGATTCATGATGCTCTTCTTCATCCTCCTCATCATTGGCTGAAATGGAAGGAGAAGGACTCTTGGATTTCTTCGACATCTTCTTAGCCTTCTTTGGCTTAGAAGAATCCCCTTTTTCAGACTTTCGCTTCCTAGACTTGGAAGGCTTAGACGAATCATCCTCGGTTGTTCCTTTCTTTGTAGTTGCCCTTTTTCCTCTGTTTGCAGGTTTCTCCACAGCATCCAAAGCAGCTTGCTGTTCAGGAGATAGTACTCTCGGACCTTTGGGACGAAGTTTGCGATAATCAACCATTACCTTACTTTCGGCTGAGACACACCTGTACATCGTCTCAGGTATGGAGCCATTGTGAGGGAACTTTGTGGGATCAGAAAAGATAATTTTCTTGGTGTGAAACGTAGCCACCGACGAGACCAGGGCATCCTTCATTACCGGAATCTACAAAGTATCAATCGCCCTGCGTGTGATGAGAGTCCAGAAGCGACCACACGAAATTTCAGAGTGCCTCGTTGAAGTGTTGAGGCTTTGCACCACTTGTGACCAGATAATCGACCCATAGTCGAGATTTATCCCATTGTAAAGACCATACAGAATGGTCAGAAAACCCTTGTTGGTACCATCAGACCCAGCACTCATCTCCGCCAAACTCTTGATGAGAAGAGTAAGCAATCCATTCCATTGAGGCGGCAAACATGATTTTTTAACCTTCGCGACGGTGGTAAGAACATCAGTGTAGCCCAAATCGTAGAAGATTGTGAATAGTTGGGTTGTGGTTACGAAATCCGGAGAGATAACAGATGCATCAACAGCAAGCTTGAGCAGGGAACAGAATCGCCCTTTTGAGATTGAAGCCTTGTGTGAGAAAATTTGGAAGTAGATCCTCTCCTTGTTCTTATCATACGAAGCAGTAGAGTAGACTTGCGAGAGTAGAGACATCGGTACAGATTCCACCTGTGTAAGAGCGATAACCAGAGGAGAATACTTCAAACACTCAACCACTTGTAGCATATACGAATCGTACAGAAAAGGGTTGAGTTGAATGATCATGTTCTGGTTTGGCTTGATCGAGAGCAATGTGGATGAAGCAGTTTGATCGTGAGCAGATGAAGAAGACGCCATTGATGAGTGAAGGAAGAAGATGAACAGTTGCAAATCGCCTTGTATATTGAGAGAGTTTTGTTGCTGGTAAAAGAGACAAATGTAATTAGAAACCCTTTATATACCGTTGCCAGGAGAGAGAAAGAATCGTCATGATAATGATGAGGTCACTGAAACGTCGCTTGAAAAAGCGCGATGTGACAGATTGGTTTCTCCCAGGTAAACGTCAGCACGCGTGGGTATATGATCCGTTCAAATTCATGCGCCCAAAAGCTTATCCTCAATTCGTCGTTTGAAATTCAGCTTCACTCCAAAAATTAGGATAACCCCTGTTGCTCCAAAAGGTAAACGAACCAGCAACAACCAGAATGTTGGAAAATCACAAAGAATTTTTGTGTAATAGTGTGAAAAAAGATAAAGAAACAAAGCAAAATGTGTATAGGATGTGAGTGATGTCTGTTAGAAGACATAAAGCAGATGATTCCGGGAAAGAATCGCTTCCTTCAAAGTCAAGAGAGACTTGAAGTGCTTGCTTGGTTTCCCGAGAAAATACGATCGAGTGCTTGTAGAGAAACATCGAAAGGCTTCTTTTAATTAATAGGCTAAGGGTAGCTTATCTTCAACCGAACGTCGATGCTTAACATAAGACCGAACGTTGGAAGAAGTACTTGTGAGACTAATGTAGTCTGTTGAACAAGTAGGTTGGATATAATATGCTGTGACTAAAGATGTGATAGAAATTTCAAAACAAAAACAAACTGGATCTTTTTGGGAAGAAAAGTCTTGGATTTAGACAATTTCATAAAAGACCACTCAAAAATAAAATGAGATTTCATTAGGTTACCAGTAAGATCTTGAACACAATGATTCATCGTCAATTCTTTATTGGTGTTGGATTGTATGTATCTAAGATCACAAACATAGATTTTATGCAACCATAAACCTCAGTGGTAAAGACCGAGAGTCTCAAGGGTTACAGTAGTGAACCGAAAGTTGATAGAGAATTTAAGGAGGGTGGTTAAAGAACCGAAAGTACCTCTGCTATATAAACATGACAAAGCAGAAAACTCTTAACTCATTTGAGAAGAGTAAGGTAGCTCTTGACTTGAGTTGATTGTAGCAGCCTGATTGGGAAGAAACGATAGGTATAGATCGAATCATTAAGGCCTTGCTCTTAGTCGTAGAGGCTTCGGTCCACATGCAGTAGCATGCTTCTAGGGACTCTTAACTAGTTCAGATGAAAAGAATCATACCTGCCTTAGCTCCAAATTCTGTTGCACTGATATACTTAGGACCTAATTAAAAGAACAAGCAAACAAACACACCACACAAACAAAACAAGCAAACCAAAAAAACTTTTAGAAAAAAAATATTTTTGTAGTTTTGAAATTTTCTGAAAAATAATAAAAACAGAAAGATAAAAGAAAAAATATTTTTGGATTTTTGAAGTTTTCTGAAAAATAATAAAAACAGAAAAAAACAAACAAAAATAAAGTAGCACAAAACACTCTTAAAGAAAATAAGAAAATAGAGTTAAAATAATAAACAAAATGTACAACCGAAACAAAATCTTAAAAGAATGAAGCGAAATAAGTCGAGCGTTCGGTTCATTTCGGTTCCTTAAAATTCCAGAGCCGAAATAGACCGAGCGGTCGGTTCATTTCGGCTCCCGAAAATTATGGAGCCGAAATAGACCGAGCGTTCGGTTCATTTCGGTTCCGAAAAATCCGGAACCGAAATAGACCGAGCGTTCGCTCTATTTCGCTTGTCTAAATTTTTAGAGAGAGATTTGAGGATTCGGTACCAACTCTGCTTCCATCATTCCCAAACCTTGTAAAATTTTATTGAAGCTTGCTTCTGGTAAGGCTTTAGTGAATATGTCAGCTAATTGATCAGAGGACCGAACGAAATGTACTTCCACGTTCCCATCTTCTACATGGTCCTTGATGAAATGATATCTCAGTGCAATATGTTTTGTATTTGAGTGTTGCACTGGATTGTGACATATTCTTATCGCACTTTCTGAGTCACAATAGAGAGGTATTTTCTTCATACTTAGCCCATAGTCTCTTAGTTGGCTTTGTATCCATATTACTTGAGAGGTACAGGATGCTGTAGCTATATACTCAGCTTCGGCTGTTGAAAGTGACACACAGGTTTGCTTCTTGGACTGCCAGCTAACGAGTTTACCATTAAGGAATTGGCATCCACCAGTTGTGTTCTTTCGGTCCAGACCACATACTCCAAGATCAGCATCAGAAAAAGCTTGAATAAAAAATCCAGATCTAGCAGGGTACCAGAGACCGAGAGACGAGGTTTGCTTCAGGTAACGGAAAATATTTTTCACTGCCACCATGTGAGGTTCTCTAGGATTTGCTTGAAACCTGGCACAATAACAAACAGAAAACATAATGTCTGGTCTACTAGCTGTTAGATACATAAGGGACCCTATCATTTGACGATATAGTGTTATGTCAACAACAGGTTTTTCCAGAGACGGTGTTAACTTTGTGCCAAACGCCATGGGAACCTTCACTTTCGAATCTCCCGTCATACCGAATTTTTCCAGCAAGTTCTTCGTGTAGGCCTCCTGGTTGATAAAAATACCTTCTGGTCCCTGTCTTATATTCAAACCAAGGAAAAAATTAATCGTACCCATTGCGCTCATTTCAAATTTAGTCTCCATCAACTTCCTGAATTCAGCCGTTAAGCTAGGATTCGTGGAACCAAAGATGATGTCATCGACATAAATCTGAACTATCATTAAATGTTCGCCTTCTTTCTTTCGGAAGAAGGTTGGGTCAACCGAACCTTGCTTAAATTTCGACATTTTCAGAAAGCGAGTTAAAGTTTCATACCAGGCCCTCGGTGCTTGCTTCAAACCATATATAGCTTTATCCAGCACATAGCAATGATCAGGGAATTTCTCGTTCACGAACCCAGGTGGTTGCTCAACATACACCGTTTCTTCTAGTTCTCCATTCAAGAAAGCGCGTTTTACATCCATTTGGAAAACTTCGAAGTTTTTATGAGCAGCATATGCCAAAAAAATTCTAACTGATTCCAACCTTGCTACAGGAGCAAAGGTTTCCTCATAATCTATCCCTTCCTCTTGGCAATATCCTTTCACCACCAACCGAGCCTTGTTTCGAATAACGTTCCCCTCTTTGTCCAATTTATTCCTGAAGACCCATTTCAAGCCAACCACTGAAGCATCCTTTGGTGTGGGAATTAGCCTCCAAACTCGATTTCGTTCGAACTCATGGAGCTCATCTTGCATTGCTTGTACCCAATCAGAATGATCAAGTGCAGCATTAACTGTCTTCGGTTCGACTTTGGAGACAAAAGAATTGAACATACAGAATTCAACATTAGAGAATAATGTAGTTTGTTTCGTTTTCAATTGAGAGCGTGTGAGAACTCGTTCAGATGATTCACCAATTATTTGTGCTTTGGGATGATCCTTGGTCCATTTCGTTAGAGGAGGGTAATTTGGGTCATAGGCTGGATCCAACTCTACATTTACTTCCTCTTCAAGTTCTGATTGATCACCTTCGTCAGTTGTATTCTCTTTCTCCCCCTCAAATGGCAAAGTGTATCCCTTGTCAGGTTTAGAGTTTTTCTCTTCTGTGGGAGTTGGATTCTCCCCCTCGATTGGACTATTATTGGGTGGGTTTGGAGTTGGATGCTCCCCCTCGCCTGGACTTTTATGGGTTGGAGATGGAATTTGATTCTCCCCCTCGAAAGACATATTGTTTGGAGGTCAGTTGAGGGTTTACCACCAGTCGGTTTATGAGGTTCACGTTCCATTTCTTTGGCAGCTTCATCTATGATCTTTTTGAGATTGTCGATTTTGTTGTCTGCTGCTTTCGCCTCTGAGTGTGCAGCTTTCTCTGGTTCATCAAATAGCCGAATGTACTCTTCAAACAAGTTGGATATAGGAACCGAGACTTATCCTGATTCAGGAAATATTTCCCCCAAGGCACTTTCGCTCCTTTGAACTTTCTTCATATAATTACCGTCAAAAGTTACATAATATGTTTCTTCAATTCGTTTGGAGCGTTTGTTTAAAACTCTGTATGCCTTTGAAGTGAGTGAATAACCAAGAAAAATTCCCTCATCAGCTTTGACGTCAAACTTGTTTTGGTTCTTTTTGGAATTAAAGATGAAACACCTTGAGCCGAACACGTGGAAAAATTTGACGTTGGGTTTTCGATTGTTCAGAATCTCATATGGAGTGATTGAGAATCGTTTGTTGAGCAAGGATCGGTTCTGAGTGTAGTAGGCGGTTGCAACTGCATCAGCCCAGAAGTATAGCGGTAGAGAAGCGAAGCTTAGCATGGTCCTGGTTGCCTCACATAAAGAACGGTTTCGTCTTTCAACAATCCCATTCTGTTGTGGTGTATAAGGGGCCGAAAAGTTGTGAGATATCCCCTTGTCAGCCAGAAAATCCTCAAAATCTTTATTCCTGAATTCCAGCCCATTGGCGCTTCTGATATTCCACACCAGCTTTCGCAGCTGCACTTCCACTTGCTTGATGAACGTCTTCAATTTGGGAGTTGCATCTGATTTCTGTTTAAGAAAGAAAACCCAGGTGAAGCATGAAAAATCATCTACTATGACAAGAATGAACTTACTACCACCGAAGCTTTCGATAGCCGAAGGTCCATATAAGTCAATGTGTAGAAGTTCAAGAGCTTCAACAATCTTTGTATTTATTCGTGTAGGATGGCTCTTTCTGCTTTGTTTGCCCATCTCACACGCTGCACACAGATGTTCCTTATCAAACTTGAGAAGAGGAAGGCCTCGAACGTGATCACCAAGCACCAACTTATTAATGTCTTTGAAGTTTAGGTGCGATAGACGTCGATGCCATAACCAGCTTTCATCAGTGTTCGCCTTTGACAGCAGGCATATTGCTGGTTTTCCTCGAATTGGATTGAGATTTAAAGGATACATCTCTCCCTTGCGTTCAGACTTCAACAAAACCTTTTTGGAATTCTTCTAAATCTTCATCGGTTGAGTAAAGTTCTTTCAACCTATCCCAGATTTCTTTGGCCGTCGTGCAAGAACCAACTAACCGAAAAGTGTCAGATTGTAAGGCGAATCTGATCATTCTCATGGCCTTCACATTACACAGCAACTTGTCCTTCTCATCCTGTGGCATTTTGTCTACGTTCGCCACCAGCTTGTTATATTCTTTTTGGGTCTTAACAGTCGTGTTCGTTCCAGAATGAACAAATGGCCCAAGCGTGATGGCTTCCCATATGAGATAACCATTATCTTCAGATCCGACCACATAATCTTCAATGTGATGCGCCCATACTTCATAATCTTGAGTGCAAAGAATGGGAATCCTGGTAGTGGATCCAATGCTGTTCGAGATGTTGATGGGATTTGTTTGAGAATCTTCTTGAGACATGGTGAGCCGCTAGAATCAGACCTGTAAACTTCAGATTAGGGTTTTATCAAAAACAAGAGTTACCGTCGACAGGAAGAAGACGGCCTCCTTATATTCCATAAAAGCGGAAACCCTAAAGAATTCTTAATACAGAAGGAATGTGTATAGATCACACAGTCTCCTGCTCTGATACCAACTGTTAGAACAAAGTTCTATTAGGATCGATACATTCTATGCAGGCAAAACAATTAAGGACGTAATTATGAACACAAGAATGGCTTTAAAGATGTCGTATGATTAAAACTTTAACACCTCAGAAGAGCTCGATTAAGAACTTCGACTGTAGAGGTGTTTAGGGTTACAAAACAATAATCAATGATAATTAAGAAGATATCTAATGCATACATGCATGCACTATTTATAGTTTAACCCTACTAGATAATCACGGATGGACAGGCCCAATCCGGATATACAAAATAAGCCCATGACGCAACACAATAATACCCAACAGTTGTGATACTATACATGACATCATCCACCCCCGAACGTTTCCGCCGTTCTGGTTTGGGGGTGTGACAGCTCCCAAGTGAATTGCGGTCCCCCTTTTACATTCCAGCGAACCTTCACTATCGGAATACGGCTTTGTTTGGTTCTCTTTACTTCCATGTCTAAGATCTCTACGGGTTCTTCCATGAAGTTGAGATTCTCATTTACCTCGATCTCGTCGAGTGGGATAACAAGAGTCTTGTCAGATAAGCACTTTTTCATGTTAGAGACGTGGAAGATAGGATGTATGTTACTTAGTTCTTGGGGTAGTCGGAGTTTGTAAGCTACTGGACCGATTCTAGCAAGAATCTTGAATGGTCCTATGTACCTTGGATTCAGCTTGTCACGCTTTCCAAAGCGTATAATGCCCTTCCAGGGTGAGACCTTCAACATGACGCGGTCACCAACCTGGAATTCCAAAGGTTTTCTTCTTTTGTCAGCGTATCTTTTCTGTCTATCTCTGGAAGCTTTAAGTCGCTCTCGAATTTGTACGATTTTCTCTATAGTTTCACGAATGATTTCCGGACCAGTGAGAGTACTGTCAGGAATTTGACCTCTAGCTAGCTGCGTGTCACCCACTTCAGCCCAACATAGAGGTGATCTGCACTTGTGGCCATAGAGGGCTTCGAATGGAGCAGCCTTTGTGCTAGTGTGATAATTGTTGTTGTAAGAGAATTCGACAAGGGGTAAATGGGTATCCCATTCCTTTCCAAAGTCTATCACACAAGCTCGCAACATGTCTTTTAAAGTTTGAATCGTTCTCTCACTTTGTCCATTCGTTTGTGGATGGTAGGATGTACTCATGTCCGACCTAGTTCCCAGAGAGTTTTGTAAAGACTTCCAGAAACGAGAGGTGAATCTACTATCTCGGTCTGAAATAATAGATATTGGTACACCATGAAGTCTAACGATCTCCTTGAGGTAAGTTCTTGTTAATCTATCGACGATTACCCAAATAGTATCATAACCACCCGATGTCTTGGGTAACTTAGTTATGAAATCCATCGTAATCCGCTCCCACTTCCATTCAGGGATTTCAGGTTGTTGCAATAAACGTGAAGGTTTCTGGTACTCTACCTTGACTTTGGCACAAGTAAGGCACTTGCCTACAAAGGTAGCGATTTCGGCCTTCATGTTAGGCTACCAGTACAGTTTCTTGAGGTCCAGGTACATCTTGTCTGAACCTGGATGAATGGAGTATCGGGTTTTGTGTGCTTCATTCATAACCACGTCTTTGTAACCACCGAACTTTGGTGTCCAGATTCGTTTCATGAAACAATAGATTCCATCATCCCTGACTTCGAAGTTCTTATCCATTCCTCTCAGGGTTTCATCTCCCACGTTTTCGGGTTTCAAGGCCTCGAGTTGATCCTCTTTGATCTGTGTGGACAGATGTGAAGGGATTGTCATGGTCAACGACTTTACTCGGCGTCCCGGGTATTCTTTTCTGCTAAGGGCGTCAACTACTACGTTTGCTTTACCAGGGTGATAAAGAATGTCGAATTCGTAGTCGTTCAGTAGCTCCACCCACCATCGTTGTCTCATGTTCAGCTCTTTCTGATCGAAGATATGCTGGAGACTTTTATGGTCCGTGAATATTGTGCATTTCGTGCCATATAAATAATGTCTCTAGATCTTCAGAGAAAATACCACTGCTCCTAGTTCAAGGTCATGTGTTGTATAGTTGACCTCATGCGTCTAAAGTTGTCTTGAGGCATAGGATATGGCCTTTCCTCTTTGCATAAGAACACATCCAAACCCTTGATTAGAAGCATCACAGTACACTACGAAATCCTTTGTCCCTTCAGGAAGAGACAGGATCGGTGCGCTGCACAAAGCTCGCATCAGCTTTTGGAACGTTGTTTCTCTTTTCTCTCCCCAGCTAAAAGTTACACCCTTTTGCGTCAGGGTGGTAAGAGGTTTAGCAATTCGGGAGAAATTCTGGATGAATCTGCGATAGAAGCCAGCAAGACCTAAGAATTGACGGATTTCTATAGGTGATTTAGGTGCTGACCAGTTCTCAATTGCCTTTATTTTGGAAGGGTCCACGTGTATTCCTTCTGAACTGACCACGTGACCTAGGAAATCGACCTTCCTGATCCAAAACTCGCACTTTGAGAACTTCGCATAGAGTTTCTCTGTTCTAAGAGTTTGCAATACTTGACAAAGATGTTGGCCATGTTCCTCTTCACTTCTTGAGTAGATAAGGATGTCGTCAATGAAGACTATGACGAATTTGTCCAGGAATGGCCGACACACTCTGTTCATTAGGTCCATGAACACAACAGGTGCATTCTTCAATCCGAATGGCATTACTACAAACACGTAATGACCATAATGAGTTCTGAACGCGGTTTTGGGAATGTTCTCCTCCAATATCCGAAACTAATGATACCCAGATCTTAAGTCTATTTTCGAGAAGTAGCTCGCACCTTGAACTTGGTCGAACAGATCATCAATGCGAGGTAGAGGATATCGATTATTGATAGTAAGTTTATTCAGCTTGCGGTAGTGTATGCACATACGGAATGATCCATCCTTTTTCTTCACAAACAAAATCGGTGCTCCCCAGGGTGAGAAGCTTGGTCTTATGAAACCTTTGTTAAGGAGTTTGTTAATCTGGCTGGATAATTCATGCATTTCAGAAGGTGCAAGACAATAAGGGGATTTGGCTATAGGGGTAGCCCCAGGGATTAAGTCGATTCTGAATTCGACTTGTCGTTCGGGAGGCACTCCTCGAAGATCGTCGGGAAAAATGTCGGGAAAGTTGCAAACCTCAGGAATGCCCGCGATGTCTTTCACTTCTTGCTTTTTGTCTATCACGTGAGCTAAGAAAGCACAGTACTCTTTGCGAAGGTACTTTTGTGCCTTGATGCAAGAAATTCTCTGAAGGTTCGTTCCGGGTTTGTTGCCGTAGATAATAAGAGTTTCGTTAGTTGGCAAGTTCAGACGAATGGCTCTTTCATAGCATAGGATGTCAGCATGGTTAGAGGACAACCAATCCATACCTATTATGACGTCGAAACTTTTGATAGAGACCAGCGTAAGGTCTATTGGGTACGAAAAATTATTCAAGGTAAGGGTACATCCTATGTATATATCGTTGGTGTATTAGGATTTCCCGTTAGCCATTTCGACTGTAAAGTTTCATTTAGTGGTTGGGAGTTTTTATTTAGCAGGTGTTTGAAATTATGGCTCACGAAGCTCTTCTCAGCACCACCATCAAATAGAATGCATGCATAAGTATTGTTGAGAAGAAACGTACACGTGACCACCGCAGGGTCTGCCACCGCTTCTTCGTGACCCCGTGCTAGAATCCTCCCAACTCCACCGACATTTCCAGCTTTCGAACAATCTCTCTTGAAATGCCCCACATCACCGTATTGGTAGCATGCTTGACCTACTCCAGCGGCAGGTAGTTAATCGGTTGGGGTGGTGATCTACAGAATCGGGCAGTATGCCCTTTTCTGTTGCAGTTACGACACTATGTTTCCCGTCAATTTCCATTGTGGTGAAAATTGCACTTGTTGCACTTGGGGCAATTACCAGCATAAGGCTTAGTTGGTGCAGGGTTAGCAAGAACAGCAGCAGGTACGGTAGCAGTATGGAATGCCACTAATTATTGCTTCTTTGAGGGTTCCTGAGAAGATTTGCCCTTCCTCTTATTCCAACCTTTCTTCCTACTATTGTTGTTGTTTCCCTTGGGTTGTTCTGGGGCAGCAACCATAGAGTTTTGACGAGCTCCATGGTCAATGAGAGATTATGCCAGCTCTTTGGCAATGTCAAAGGTAACAGGCTTGGAAGCAATGACACTTAACTGAATCTGAGACGACAGTCCCCAAATATACCTCTCGGTCTTTTTGCTCTCCAGAGCAACCATTTCTGGACAAAGTATCGCTAAGTCACAGAATCGATTCGTATAGGTTGTTATGTCTGAACCAACCATTGTAAGACCCCAGAGTTCTTACTCAAGTTTTTGAATTTCCCCTCGCGGACAGTATTCCTGCATAAGCATGGTTTTCAAGTTCTCCCAACTTATAGAGTTAGCCACTACCAGAGTTAGTGACTAAACATGGCCGTTCCACCATGTTAGTGCTCTATTAGCAAAGGTACAAACAGCAAATTTGACCTTGCTACTCTCCGGACAGGAGCAAATTTCGAAAATTGCCTCTGTCTTCTCAATCCATTGTCTTAACGCCATCACTCCTCCAGTCCCGTTAAAGGTCCTGGGTTTGGCGTTCGAGAAGTATTTATAGGTACACTCTCGTGAGTGACAGTGACTCTCTCCGTGGTTAGAGGGATGCGCACCAGCTCCTGATCCACTTGCACCAGGGGTATTTATATGAGACATAGCAGCTATAACAGCTGCCGTGACCGCCGCCTGAAACATGGCAGCGTCGAATTGAGGAGGTGGTGGCGGAGGTGGTTTTGGCGCTTCATTTACTTTGACACGCCTTGGGTTTCTCTGAGGAGGCATCTTTTACTATAAAAGTTAATAAATGAAAAGATGGTAAGATATCAAGAATGAATATGAATTTGATATCTCTGAACTAAAACATTTAGTTCAATATGAATCTCGTAATAAATTGGAAATAGAAGTCTACTGCAAGTACATCTCGCAACAAGATAATATGAAATTGAGTGGTTATTTTTCAAAGAGTATGAAAATGCATGTCGATTATATTGGCATATTGAATACATAGAGTCTGGAAAACTTGACCCTAAACAGGTCTACAATACACCAAATTACTAGAAAAATCATCGACATCAAACCGACCTACCGAAAATGAAATTTTCGCGGTCGCACTGAAAAACATGAAAAATAACGCTAAAACATATTCGCAGACTTAACTATAACCAAAAAGAGTAAACAGAGGGTGAGTAGAGTATAATCTATTTCTTAATTCGGCCAGCTGACGCTCCACATCAAGCAGGTGTCTTTCATACACTGTCTGGCGTGCTCGGAGCTCTATGACTTCAGCTCGAGTTGCAGCTAGTTCTTGCTGACGAGCCTCATTGTATCTGATAGCTCCCCCATGATAAAATTCAAGATTGCGAATACGATCAGTATTGGCATTCGTGTCCGCATCAAGCTCCAGGGTTTGTTGAATGGTTGTCATTCCTAGCTCAACATTTCAAGCCAGTCGGTGAACCAATATTGGAAGAATTCTGTCTACAAGGCCTCCCTCACTTAGGTTGTAGAAGCTTCGGTCTCCGTTGTAGGGTAAGGGTTGCCCCTGCTCCCGGCTCCACCTACTCAAGTTCTCAGCCCACGAAGGCGTCGGGCCTTGAAAAGCCGGAGGAGGGTTAGAATTTGGGATTGGAGCCACCAGGGGTAGATCATTGACTTCTGGCTTGGAATCAGAATCCTCTGGAAAATTTTCTGCAAAATCATCGTCTAAGGGAATTTCATGATTCTCTTATGGCTCTGCATCTTGCCCTTGATCGGGAAAGTACGGTTCTCCGGGTAGATAAACTCCAGCCATTGTTCTCTAAGCGAGAATAGGGATAAGAGATATAGAATATAATTAGTAACGATAGATTACAAATACAATTTTCTACGAGAGACTCTTATAGTTAACAAGTAATGTATTATGTATGACTTGTTTTAGATATTACTATAACTACAAAGTGTATACTAATTATATATAACTTGGGTATAATCTACCTTCGATTAAATGATCCGGCTCTAAATCCACAACCAAACAAGGAACATGAAATGAAGCTAGATCACATATTCTAAGTCTATATAACTTTAATTATATATAACTATAATATACTCTTATTATTTATAGTTCTACCCACAATGGGTCTTTTGTTTTCATATATTTGTTATTAGTATATACTGCCTAAAATACTCCTATAGTATTTTAATCTTTATGTTATGTTCTAGAGTTCTTCTATATATGTATAGTTGGTAAGTTTTAGACATGTCGCAACACTACTATCACTCCCAAACACATGTCGGTCATATCTCAAACCAATATAGTTGATCAGGCTATATTAATCCCAGATATGATTACATAACTACCCAGGTTTGACTGTAATGTCCAACATCCAAATAGTTTTAAGTTCTTATGACTGTGATACTGTACTTGTGTAGGTATGAGTGTTGGTATACTTCTTGTAAAAATACTTAAATTTTTAAAAAG
The DNA here is from genome assembly GCF_052849685.1 of Lactuca virosa. NCBI lineage: Eukaryota > Viridiplantae > Streptophyta > Magnoliopsida > Asterales > Asteraceae > Lactuca > Lactuca virosa. The sequence goes on along the minus strand of NC_136432.1, from coordinate 233,203,344 downwards.
TATACTTGTAGTTAGAGCTCTTAACCTAATTGTATTTATAGTTTGTATATCTTTTATGGATTGATATAATGAGTTCACTATAAACAATGCTCTGATACCAATCTACCACACCCCCAAACCAGAAGGCGGAAACGTCCGGGGGTGGATGACTTCGTTTGTAGTATCACAACACATTCATCATAGTAATCAAAGTATAAGCAACCATTGTATTTAAAAAGTATAAGTATTTACATGTGTTCAATCAATGTATACTGACACCAAAATAGTTATACAAAAGAAGAAGACATGACTCAAAATAGCTCCATCTTCTCAAAAGCTCGGGGAGTACCTGTCTACTGATTTTCTGAGAATAGAAGTAATTTGAAAAGAGAGTATCAACATAAAGTTGAGTGACTGCATAAGTATTTATGTTTGAAAGTATGTTTCTGTTTCTTGAATATGTAAACTGTTCCAGAAAATCCTATATTTTCTGTTGTATATGAAAATTAGTTTTAATCTCATAAAATCGTTCTGTTTGTAAACCAATGTTCTGTATTTGTATTCCTTTATGTAAAACTTGTAATTGTCAGTGTGCCTGGTTCCACTAGTTCTTATTGTAAACTGTAATGTAATACTGTAAATTGTATCTTGTAAAACTAGTACTTTCAAAATGTACTTATGTTTAGTTAATTATACACTAACGTATTGTTAATATCTTTTTAATGAGTTATTATATGGCCTGACCAAACGCTATGAATGCGTTAAAACTGTTGATAACAACTGTCACTCGTAGGCGTGTATGGCTGACTGTAGCTAGCAGTCTGAGTGCAGGGTTGTCAATCCCAATATATATCTATACACACATTGTTTCGATCCCCGACTAGAGATTCTGGTTATAATGTCAGGACTTTAACTATGTTGTTTAAATGAATTAAACAACCTTAACCAAATGACTCATAAAAATCATATAGACGTTACATGTATAATAGTTGTGAAAACCCAATCATTCTGAAATAAATGATTGATAGTATGTTCTTGAATTAGTATTCTTAACATGTATATGAAAGATGTATACTCTTGATTAGTTTTGAATCAAACCTTTGTTCTTGTAAATCAATGTACTTTAGTATACTTGAATCGTGAAGTAATGTCCTATGAATAAAAAATTATACCTATTATAATTTATATGTACTTCCTGAATTGATACTAACTGTTCATCAATGCAACCCCTTGCTCAACATGTTACAAAGGGTATGTGAACTGAATGAAATAACTTTTATATTTATATACATATACAAATACATATAAGTAAATTTAAATGACATTCGGACAAATAACCGATACTATAAGCCCACGTCCAAACAAGGAAAAAGGAACCAAAGTGGGTTATCAGTCCTAAGTCTTTTATAGCTTATTATATATATATATATATATATATATATATATATATATATATATATATATATATATATATATATATATATATGATTTCTAGGGAAAAATATAAGTTTATGAAATCATTTAAAAGAAGTTTAATATTTCGAAATACTTTTTGTGATTTGATGTCATTTTAACACAATCTTTGAAACCATTTGATTTGATGATAACTGAAATCCATTTTGATAAGATGTTTTGAAACCATTTGTTTATAACACACAATCTTTGTGTTAGACTTGTATTCCACCCCCCCCCCCCTTAAACCAGTAAAAACTATGAAAATACGGGGGTATTAACTCACCTTTTGGAGGGTGATTCAAATGAAAGATCGATATAGGATGCTAAGAATGCCAATTGACGTCTTGAACACAAATGGATCCTATTAACCATATAAAGACACATATATATATGTATAATTAGTGTATATAACAACTAATCATGTAAGGTAAACAACCTTAGGTGTTAGGAAACACTTGAAATGAAGTGTTACAATCACATGTGATTGAAAGAAAGGAGTTCACAACCACACTATAAATGTTTACGGCCATAGAGGTGTTTACGGCCACATACATGAAGTGTTTACGGCCAAGACTTGTTCTTATGAAGGGTTTACGGCCACCTCAAGGTCTTATGAAGGGTTTACGGCCACCTCAAGGTCTTATGAAGGGTTCACGGTCATGGATGAAGGGTTCACAGCCGTGAACTCTTGAAGGTCATGCATTTGGGTGTTTGTTTATTGGTTGGAATCAAGTATTTCTAATGTATAACAAGATGATAGAAGAGTTACTCACGTTTTGGAAGTCTTTAGGGAGTTTACGGCCCAAGAAAAAGTGTAATATCTTGGTGTTCTTGGTGTAAAGGATGATGATTTGAAGATCTAAACCAAAAGTGATGAATTCATGGATGAAATCAAAGAGTTTCCTGTGAATAAGAAGGATATCAAGTAACAAGCAATGAATCACTTACGATTTTGAATAGAAAGAGGAGTGTTCTTGATGATACTTGAGAGAGTTTTGAGAGTTCTTGACTTGAGAATGTGAGAAATGAAGAATAATGAAGGAATATCATACTTATTATGAGGAGTTCGCGGCCATGATGGGTTCATGGCCGTAAACCCTAGTTTGCGGCTGTGAACTCTTAGTGAAGGTGTTTCCGGCTCAATTGCAACTCAATGATCTCAAGTTAATACTACCTAACACACAATCCTTGAGTGTACTAGGCTTAGAACTCTCAAACAGACCCTTAACAAAGCTAAAAGTTACCAGAAACAAGTCTAACTTTTGATTGACTTTACAAGATAGAAAATAACGGGATGTTACATCGGTAAAACCTCAAAATGTTATTGACAGTTGTTTAACAACTTTAGTCACACAAAATTTTAATTATTTTCACACAATGCTAAAGGCATTTGAAAAATTAGAATAAGAGAATATTATAGCGTATGCGATCGATCCTATATACAAAGCATATGGAACTTGTGACAACTGGGGAATTTTGGATCAAGCAAGGTCTAAGGTGTATCTATCTGTAATGTAAAACCACAAAGTAACCTTGTTGCAATAAAACCTTGAAAGCCAAAAAGGGCATTGGTTGTATAACTTTATATATATATATATATATATATATATATATATATATATATATATATACAAACATTGAAAGACAAAAAGGACATTAGATGTATAAGTTCATGTATATATATATATATATATATATATATATATATATATATATATATATTACAAACCATATATGTAGTTAACATTTGACAAGTTATAACAAGTCAAAATAGTTGGAAACCAATCATAGACTACACATTGCTTTATAGTTTTGGCCTAGAACCTCACTAAGGGCGAAATCACCCACCTAGAACACCCTAAGGCCGAAAACACCACCCTAGAACCCCACTAAGGCCAAAATCACAAGCTAGGAAGGATTCAAAACCGAAAACACAAGCTAGAGTGGGTCTAGGACCGAAATCACTAGCCTAGGACACCCCTAGTCCGAAATCACTTAGGATTTTGGCCATATTAAGGAGTTCTCAAAGGGATTTCGGCTAGGTAAGTAGAAAAAGAAAATTGACTTTGTGATTTAGATGCTTATCCTCATTTTCTATGCAACTTTTACCAAACAATAACCCATGAAATGCCCAACATATAACCAAGTAAACATCATATCACCCCCTTCCCTTTTATTCACTGAAGTAAACACCCCAAGAAATCCATTCCCATTTCTCCACTTTTATTCTAAAAATTCTCTCAAGAACAAACCCAAGATCCTCCAAGAACTCATTTTTCTTCAAGTGGTCCTTAGAATTTTGGTAATTTTATTCCACTAATCTAGTGTTTTATTACACTTTCATGTTAGTTCCATATTATTTACACATATTATTATGTGTTAAACCTCTTAGGGTAAGATCCTTTTCCAAGAAGTTCATCAACCTCATTCAACTGTTTACGCTTGGAATCTCCACATCATCTCTTCAAACAACCCAAAAAATCCACCCAAGGTGAGCTAATACCGCCACATTTTCGAGATTTCCATGTTTTAGGGGGGGGGGGGGGGGATACAAGTCAAAAATTGCTTCTCACACAAATACTTGCATCTTACATCTTTATGTAAAAGTATAAGCGTTTATTTGCATAAGATATGATTATTACTAGTTTTTGTACAAATAATTGTGTTATATTACTTTTCAAGTGTAAAACTAACAAAAACAAAACTAGATCTATGTTATAAAAATCATGATAAAAGTTATTATTTAAAAACTATAAAGTTTTTTTTTGGAAACTTTTTACTAAAGGATAGTTTTCTAACAAAAAGGGGTACCTTGTAGTCCTTTTTACCACTTTGTTGGGTTATAACCCAAAAACATTATGTTGACTATATATTTTGGGTACAAGATAATAACTATATATTTTTATAAAGGATTATAAAAATAGTTTCAACAACAAACAGGATAAACTATATTTGGTATAGTTTGGGAGCCACAAACATTTTACTATCATTCAGGAGAAACAAATAATTATTTAAAGGTATAATTACTATGCTTACAAGATAACGAATTTTCAGTACAATAGACGTAAACTAGTTGATACAGACTTGTGAGACTTTAGGCTTCACCGTACCAACCAGAGTACACAACTAAGACTTGCATTATAACCAAAGTTTCTTGGAGGGAGAGCGTAACACTTGTGTATAGATCTATACGGGATTGACAACCCCACACCTAAACTATTTGCTACAGTTAGACCGGCAGGTATGAGGTGACAAATGTCGTAAACAGTTCCAACGTCCGAATCGCCTCGTTCAGGAAACCGATCGCATTAGTATGGTTATGATAACTCACATTAGAGTTTTGACAAAACATTGGGTTTATGGGCTAGTGTACACTCAAATAATTTCACAAAATGATAAATTTTACTAAAACTATTATCCAGTACCACATTACTTACATTTTAGTCTTGGGTTAAGACTTACAACAAGATTAACATACATTCAATTAGTTTTATATACATATAAAAATACTACTTTCCAGCACAGTATTACTTACATTTTAGTCTTGGGTTGAGACTTACAACAAGGTTAACATACATTCAAGTAAATATATATACAGATAAAAACACAATTTTCCAGTATAGTATTACCTACATTTTTAGTTTTTGGATTTAAACTTACAGTTCATTTATAAAGAAAATATTGGATTTATTGGAAGTATACACTATCATTTTACTCGAAACAGTTACAAATCTTTCTCATACAAAATGCTTATGAACTCACCAATGTCACACCCCCAAACCGGAACAGCGGAAACGTTTGGGGGCGGGGGACGTCATGCTCAGTATCATAACCATAGTGAAGAAAGTAAACACAACCATCATAAATATAATTTAAAAGGTTACATCGTTGCAAAAAAATACATGTTTCCAAATAAATTACATATGATGTCAAAATAGTTCAAAAGAAATTTGCGCCTTAGCGTCTTGCCTTCAAAAATCCTGTGGTTACATGTATTACTGATTACCTGAGAACACAAGTTGTTTTTGAAAGAGTATCAGCATAAAGCTGGTGAGTTCATAAGCAATTTATGAATGAAAAATGAATGATTTTCCTTTAAGTTTGTTACAAGTTTGTTTCCAGAAAATCCAATATTTTCTAAAGGTTTGTTGTAGTCTTAACTGAACCAAGACTTAGTATATGTAAGTAAATCGTCATACTTGTGTGTGTGTGTGTAGTTTTATATTTAAATAAAACTCCTTAAATCCCCGTGAACTGTGTGTTTTGTTAATTCCCCATGTGAGATGTTATAACCATGCTAAAACTCGAAGACCTCGTACTCGACGTTCTTCAGGCGTCGGAATGTTATGACACTTGTCAGCCCACACCTACCGGTCTAGCTGTTGCAAGCAGCTCGGGTGTTGGTTTGTCAGACCCAATATAGATCTATACACAACTATCACGCTCTCCCTCCAAGAGATTCTGATTATAACTACAGGACTTTTCTGTGGTACTTAAGAGTACCCCGAATGTGAATGGCTCACAAATTTATTCACTAACAAGTTCACATTGTTTTTATTGAAACACACGTTTTGTAAATCGATAGTATTACCATTCCTTTGTTAAATGAGGTGTTCAAACTATACCTATTATAGTTTATCAGTTGTGTGCTATGATTTAATGAAACTTTGATATGCATGACTTTGTATTTCAATGAAAATGACATTGAAACTACTAAGTGTAAATCTTACACACCTTGCTCAGCATGTTACAAGGTGTGAATAACTCTTAAACTTGTGTTTGACAGTTTTACCCTCAACTGTCACTGTTTTAAAATATTTATAGAAAAATCATCGTAAGTTGAAAACTGAATCTGTAAACTCGGAGAGTTTATAAAAAGAGTCTACTATATACATAAATTTTCCTATAATTTTTGGTGGTCTCAAACCAGGGTGAAAATGTTCATCTTCATAACCTGGTCCGACTTTGTTGCTGCAGTGATAGGCAGTTTTGTAAAAATCACCATAAATTGTAGAAACGTCGTATGGAGATGTGCAAGTAGTCATTTTAAAGGTATAAACCTGAAATATTATCATATTAAACATTTTTGAAAAATATTAAGTTTAAGTTTGTTAAAATAGTTCGTGAACAGGTCACAACTTTTCTGTTGTAAGCTGTCAAGTTAAGTTTCAAATATGTTTTAGTGTTTTAACTTGTATTCCCCCCTGAAAACTAAAGAAAACTGGAAAATGTAGGGGTATGAACTCACCTTGGGTGATTTCTTGAATAGTGGAAGGTCGAAGACGAGGAGTATCAAGTCAAGAACACTTGATGAACACGTGAAGTGTTGGATGATCCTAAGAACGATTTTTGGTGTTAAATGTGTGTAGATGATTCAAGGATGTTATGAAAACATGGAATAACACTTGAGTTTAGATGTAGTACTTACCAAAAAGTGAAGTAATAGCTCAAGAACACTTCCAAAAAGTGGCTGGTAGTAGAGAGAAAAGAAGCTTTCTTGAAGGGTAAGAAGAGTGTGTAAGTGAAGGAAATGATCAAGGAATTCAAGAAGTTACTCCAGGGGTTTCTTTATATAGATGATGCTGGAGCAAGTTGCAAAGTTGAAAGGATGTTTGCCTTGGTTTGTGTGATGTGGATAGGGTTGGACAAATGAGAAGATGACACATGGAAGGCAAGTGGGCACACTTGACCCACTTGTGGTGTAAACATCCTTAGATATTTCTCTTAATGTAAAATAATGATTTATAATTAATAAATCCTTGAGAAATAAATAAAATATGAGTTTAGGGAGTTTAAAATGATAAAAATATGAATTTGGTGAAAAATCCTCGTCAAAAACGGGCTTAGGAATCGAAAGTAGTCGAAAACCGGGCTAAAGGAGCGAACCTGCGAGGTTCGGCTCTTAGGAGGTGAGAACCGAGAGTGGGAGAAGGAGGAACCGAAGATGGGTGAAGGAACCAAAGGTGGACACTTGGGTCCGAAAGTGGCAGGGAACCGAAATGGACCGAGGGCTCGGTCTATTTCGGGTGTATGGAGGTTTCGGTCCGAGATGACTATGTTCGGTTCTGACATGAGGCTTCGGTCCTGCTGACTTCGGTCCATAAGAGGTTCGGCTCCGAGACTGAGTTTGGTCCTGAAGGGACCTTCGGCTCCAAGCAGTTCGGTTCTAAGACGGTTCGGTTCCTAAGAGGGTTCGGTTCCTAAGAGGGGTTTCGGCCCTAACTCGCTGTTTTTCGATATAACTTCTCGATTCAAGCGGTTTTTTGGCCAAGTTAAGGGTCGGGATGACCCGGATGACTATAAAAAGTTGAGAGAGATTTTGAGAGAGATTTGGGAGAGATTTAATTTTAGTCATTATTAGTGTATAATCTCGTAATGCAAGGTTCGTGAACCCCGTTATGCTTCGTTTATGATTGTTTTAAGTCCCCAAATGGGTCCATAGTCATTTTTTGATGCGTCTTACTCCCTTTTTAGGGTTTTTACATTGCTAAACACATAGATTCTCCGAGACACTTGAATTATTGACATACAAATGCACATTTTTATACAAAGCATAACTTTTAACATACAAGTACTAGTTAAGTTTGACCACTTTGACTTTTGACTTTGACTTTGACTTTGACTTTTGACTTTGACTTTGACTGGTATTTGACGGTTGTCACATTATTCCCCCGTTAGAAGGAATTTCGTCCCGAAATTTTCATTTTGAGTGGGACTTCAAGGGCTGGGGAATAGATGTGGATACTTTTCTCATTGATCTCAAATTCTTCCAAAGGAATGGCAAGGGTCTCATCAGAGAAACATTTCTTTAAGTTCAACACATGAAAGGTAGGATGAACGTGATTGAGTTCCTGGGGTAATCGTAGCCTGTATGCCACCAGGCAAATCCTGGCGAGGATTTCGAATGGTCCGATATACCTTGGGTTTAGTTTCCCATGTTTTCCAAAACGTATTAATCCCTTCCAAGGTGATACTTTTAGTAGTACTCGATCCCCAACTTGGAACTCTAAAGGCTTCCGTCTCTTATCCGCGTAGCTCTTTTGTCGGTCTTGCGAAGCATTCATTCGTTCTCGAATTTGGACGATCTTTTCTGTTGTTTCCCTGATGATCTCCGGGCCATTGAGTGTTCTGTTAGGAACTTGCCCTCTTCCTAGTTGCGTATCGCCCACCTCAGCCCAGCACATGGGTGATCTACACTTACGGCCATAGAGGGCTTCGAACGGAGCAATTTTGATGCTAGTGTGTTAACTATTATTGTATGAGAATTCGATAAGGGGTAAATGAACATCCCAATCCTTACCAAAGTCTATCACACAAGCTCTTAGCATGTCCTCTAACGTTTGAATGGTCCTTTCACTCTGCCCGTCGGTCTGTGGGTGGTAGGCTGTACTCATGTCCAGCCTAGTTCCCATAGCTTTCTGTAGTGACTGCTAGAACCGTGACGTGAACCGACTATCTCTATCGGAGATAATGGATATTGGTACCCCGTGAAGTTGCACGACTTCCTTAATGTAGAGCCTTTTCAGTTTCTCTATTTTGTATGTTTCCTTTATTGGTAGGAAGTGTGCGGATTTGGTTAATCTGTCGACGATTACCCAAATGGTGTCAAGTCCACCCGTTGTCTTAGGTAGCTTGGTAATGAAATCTATCGTAATCCGCTCCCTCTTCCACTCGGGTATCTCTGGCTGCTGAAGTAGTCCTGAGGGCTTCTGATACTCTACCTTAACCTTGGCGCAAGTCAGGCATTTACCCACAAAGGTAGCTATTTTGGCTTTCATGTTCGGCCACCAATACAGCTTCTTGAGGTCTAAGTACATCTTGTCTGAGTCGGGATGCACTGAGTAACTAGTTTTATGAGCTTCGTTCATGACAACGTCCATGAATCCACCAAATTTTGGTGTCCAGATCCGGTTCATGAGACAACGAACTCCGTCATCCCTGACTTCAAGATTTTTGTCCATTCCTCTCAACGCTTCACCTGCCACGTTCTCTGGTTTTAAGGCTTCTTCCTGTGCCTCTTTGATTTGTGCCGACAGGTGTGAATGGATGGTCATGGTTAACGCCTTTACTCAGCGGCCCGAGTATTCCTTTCAGCTCAAGGCGTCTGCAACCACGTTGGCTTTTCCGGGGTGATAGCGAATATCGCATTCGTAATCATTTAGCAATTTCACCTATCATCTTTGTCTCATGTTGAGTCCTTTTTGGTTGAGGATATGCTGAAGGCTTTTGTGATCGGTGAAGATAGTGCACTTAGTGCCGTAGAGGTAATGTCTCTAGATTTTTAGGGCGAAAACTACTGCTCCCAACTCGAGATCGTGCGTCGTGTCGTTTACCCCGTGCGTCTTCAGCTGTGTTGAGGCATTCGGTAAGGACAAGATCGGAGCACTGCACAGAGTTTGCTTAAGCATTTGGAATGCAGCCTCTTGCTTATCCCCCTAGATGAAAGTGACTCCTTTTTGAGTCAAGGTGGTGAGTGGTTTTGCGATTTTGGAGAAGTTTTGAATGAACCTTCGATAGTAACCGGCGAGTCCTAAAAAATGTCGGATTCCTGTGGGGGTTCTTGGTGCTGCCCAGCTTTCGATTGCCTTGATCTTTGAAGGGTCCATATGTATTCCTTCCTTGCTGACTACATGTCCGAGGAAATTCACTTCTCGAAGGGTCCACATGTATTCCTTCCTTGCGTACAATTTCTCCGCCCTCAGTGTCTCCAGGACTTGACGTAAATGCTGGTTGTGTTCTTCCTTACTTCGGGAGTAGACTAGTATATCATCGATGAAAACAATCACGAACTTGTCTAAGTAAGGTCGACACACCCGATTCATCAGGTCCATAAACACCGTGGGTCGTTTGTTAAGCCGAAAGGCATCACTACAAACTCGTAGCGACCATAGCGCGTTCTGAAGGCTGTCTTGGGAATATCCTCCTCTTGGACTCGTAGTTGATGGTACCCTGATCTAAGGTCAATCTTTGAGAAGAAACTTGCTCCTTGTAGCTGGTCGAAGAGGTCGTCGATTCGAGGCAAAGAGTATCAGTTTTTAATGGTGAGTTTGTTTAATTCACGGTAGTCAATGCATATACGGAACGATCCATCCTTTTTCTTGACGAACAAGACCGGTGCTCCCCAAGGTGAGAAGCTTGTCCTAATGAAACCTTTTCTTAGCAGTTCGTTCAATTGACTGGACAGTTCCTGCATTTCGGCTGGGGCTAGACGGTATGGCGATCTGGCTACGGGGGTAGCTCCAGGAATTACGTCGATTCGGAATTCGACTTGTCTAGCAGGGGGCACTCCTGGAAGGTCTTCCGGGAATATGTCGGGGAAATTACAGACCTCCGGAATGTCTTTTATATTTTTCGCTTCTTGTTTCTTGTCTACGACGTGGGCTAGAAAGGCGTGGTACTCCTTGCGGAGATACTTTTGAGCCTTGACACAAGAGATGATCTGAAAGTTTGAGCTAGGTTTGTCGCCATAGACGACGAGAGTTTCGCCACTTGGCATATTAAGGCGAACGGCCTTTTCGTGACATAGGATCTCAGCATGGTGAAGGCATAACCAATCCATGCCAATGATGACATCAAAACGTTTTATGGTGACCGGCATAAGGTCGATTTGGAAAGAGTGATTGTTTAAGGTGAGGGTACATCCGGTGTAAATGTCGTTAGTGTTCTCTGTTTTTCCGTTAGCCATTTCTACGGTGAATGTGTCTTTTAGTGTTTGTGGTTTTTGTTTAAGCAAGCCTTTAAATTGATGGCTCACGAAGCTTTTCTCCGCGCCACTATCGAAAAGAATGCATGTGTATGTATTGTTGAGGAGAAACGTACCGGTGACCACAATTGGATCTGCAACTGCTTCCTCATGACCTCTTGCCAGCACTCTGCCCACTTCACCAGGGTTGGCGTTTCTTGCCTTCAGGCAGTTACGCTTGAAGTGTCCTGGTTCTCCACATCCATAACAGGTTCGGCTGGCTCCGACGTTGGCAGCTTGTGCGTTCTGTTGGACTGGAGCTTTACAAAGTTGGGCGGTGTGCCCTTTTTTGTTACAGTTGGTGCAGTTCATTTCACGGCATGCGCCGTTGTGGTGAAAGATGCACTTGTTGCACTTGGGTAGGTTCCTGGCGTATTGCCTTATCGGAGTTGGGTTGGCAGTGGTTGTGGCAGCATGCACCGCAACCACTTGTTGCTTTTTGGCAAGGTCTTGAGCAGGTTGACCCTTCTTCTTGTTCCAGAACTTTCTTTTGTTGCTCCCCCATTTTGCTTGTTCGGTGGTGGTCGCCACGGTGCCATGGCTGGCTTTATGGTCGTTGAGTTGCTGTGCTAGTTCCTTGGCACTGTCAAAGGTAGTTGCTTTGAGGCCAATACGTTTCCTTGAAGTTGGGAAGATAGTCCCCATATGTATCTTTCCACCTCTTTGCTTTCTGAAGGAACCAGCCCGGGACACAGCATGACTAGATCGCTGAACCTTGAGGTATAAGACAGGATGTCAGAGCCTGTCATTTTGAGACCACAAAGTTTTTCTTCCAACTTCTGTATCTCACCCCTTGGGCAGTACTCCTTCATTAACATGGTTTTCAGGTCTTCCCACGTTATCGAGTTATCCACCGGAAGTGTCAATGCCTTAACATGGCCATACCACCAGGTGAGGGCCCTTTCTGTTTGTTCTAGTTATTAATCACATGTGATTAAAGCAATAACTAAAATGTTTCAACTTGTATCCCCCCCCCCCATAAAAGCATTTAAAATCATTTCAAACGTTGATTAAGGGGTATGAACTCACCTGCAGTGAGTGGTTTGGATGAACGGATGGTATAGGATGCTAGGTGTCAAGTGAAGACTTGAGCATACACACGGATCCTATTTAACATATAATGACACATATATGTATCTAATTAGTGTTTAGACAACTAATTAAGCAAGTAAGGACACCCTAGGAAATGGAAAACACCTTGATTCAAGTGTTAGAAGTACATAGGGTTGCATCTAGGGGTTGTAGGGCCTCACATTGGAGTTTACGGCCCAAATGGTAAGTGTCACACCCCCAAAACCGATGAACGGCGGAAACGTTTTGGGGTGGAGGACGTCATGTACAGTATCACAACAATGCAAGTAGTAAACAAGCAACAACATCAGCCATGGCATTAATAATATCATTTCATACAAGTGTGTTCTGTCAAGTTTTAAAGACACCAAAACAATATACATCAAAAATATAAGATGAGTCTTGAACGAACTCCATCTTCTCAAAACCTGGCTCCGGTACCTGTCTACTGGTGACCTGAGAATACAAGTTATTTTGAAAGAGTTTATCAGCTTTAAAGCTGGCGAGATCATAAGTATATTAGTGTCTGTGTTTGTATGAAAGCATTTGTAAGATGTTTTGTAAAATGTACTGTATATGTTTGTAAAAAGTTTGTATTTGTTTGAACTCTCCTAGAAAACCCTATGTTTCCTACTAAAAGTAGCCTTCTACCAAGGCATCTAGTGTCTGTGTGTGTATCTCTTGTAAAAGTGTGTATTTTCCCAAATCCGACTATCATTAACCAAAAATATAGTTTTTACATCATTGTTTATTGTGTGAATAACACAAAATAAAATTTAAGGGAAAATGTTATAGTATTGTAGTGTTGTATTAAGTAACTACTGCTGTACTAACTACCTTAAGCCAAATGTAAAATTTTAAGGTAACATGTGATCGGCCTGTATCTTGCTACCGACTCAATAGTAAAACGACAATGTAAGATGCCGTAAAAATGACGTTTGGCACCCGTAGACTTGCAAGTCGCACTGTAGCGAGCAGCAAGGTGTAGGATAGTCAATCCAGTATAGATCTATACACAAACTCATACGCTCCCCAATTAAGGAGATTCTGATACAAAAACAGTCATGGCAGGTAGTGTCATGCCCTGTTTAATGGCTCACATAAATGTATTAATGTAAATGTTATGTGATTTGTGTGCTAGCTGTATTGTGTTCTTTCTCTGTCTAGCATGTATGTTTGTTTCTCGTCATAGTGTCTATTGTTTGTTTCTCATCACTCTGTATTATGTTTGTTTCTCATCACTCTGTTTTATGTTTGTTTCTCATCATAGTATGTATTGACTCATGTATGAACTGACTCGTTGTATGTTTCATTGTTCTAGTAATAGTATCTTCCTAAACTACCCCTATGGTAGCTTACTAGCCATGTATGAACATGTTTGTATACCCTTGCTACCCAAGGGCATATAACTGAATGAAAGAAATAACCTTTTATATCCATATACGTATACATAATATATAACTAGGATTCAAACGACCTTCGGACAACTAACCTTGATACCCTAAGTCCACAACCAAACAAGGAACAGGAAGTAAGGTAGGCTAGCAGTCCTAAGTCCTTTCAATCCTACTTATATAACTATATCTATATAGATACACAGAATATAAGTTTAAAAGAGTTTAAGTAAAAGTATTTGATAAGTAAAAGAGTGTGTAAGACAGTTTGAGGTAAAATAGTTTGATAAACAGTTTGAAAAGTAAGAAAACCATTTGTTTGGTAGTTATTAATCACATGTGATTGATATAATAACTATAATTATTCAACTTGTATCCCCCCCCCCCATAAAAGCATTTAAAAACATTTAAAAGGTTCATTAAGGGGTATGAACTCACCTGTAGTGAGTGGTTTGGATGAACTGAAGAGATAGGATTGCTAAGTGTCAAGTGAAGACTTGTACACACACAATGATCCTATTTAACATATAAATACACATATATGTATTCAATTAGTCTTTAAACAACTAGTTTATAAAGTTAAGACATCCTAAGACAAGTTAAACACTTTATATAAGTGTTATAAGTCCCAAGGATTGCATCTAAGTGCTGTAGGAACAAGCTATGGGGTTTAGGGTTCAAGGGAACCCTCTTTGGGAGTTTACGGTTTCTTGACCATAAACACATGAGTTTACGGTCGTAAACCCATGAGTTTACGGCTGTAAACTCACACCCCTTTGACCATTTGTTGTTTTGAAGGTTTCTAAGTCCTTAGAAGTGTTTCCTCATGAGGTATAAGCCTAAGGAAGAAGTTAGGGCACCATTTCACTCCTATATGGAGTTTACGGCCCTAATACCATTTCCCTTTGGGTTTACGGCCGTAAACCCTTATGGATGATGGTATTTTTATGTTTCCAAGTCCTTAACATATCAATGAAGGGATCTATGCTAGTTACCAAGGCTTAGGGTAAGCTAGGGCACACATTGGTACCCTTTTTAGGGTTTACGGTCCAAGAACATCTTGGACCGTAAACACCTTGATCTTGGTGTTTCTTGGGTGTTTTCTTGTTATAATGAAGTGTAGCAAGCTTAAACATACTCTAGGATAGAAGTACTTACAATATAGAAGCTTGAAATGAGCCAAAAGTCGAAGAACACTAGTGTGTATTCTTGGTGTTCTTGGTGAAACTTGAAGATCAAGCCTTTTGGACTAATTTTTCGGATAGAAGTGTGTTAAAACACTAGATTAAGTGATATACTAACTCAAAAGGGCTAGATTAACGATCTTGAATAAAACTTGGATGATACTTGAGAGAGTTTGATATTTGTTCTTGAAAAAGTGGAAAAGTGTTAAAAATGGCTAAGTGCCACTTATATACCCCTTTCCCTTAGGGTTTACGGCCGTAAACACCAAATTTAGGCCGTAAACTCTAGACTTTTGATGTGTCGGGACTTTATTGTTGCACAATAAACCCTAGGGCATCCTCTCTCCTGATATCTCCTAAAGTATTAATCCTAAAATACTCAAACTCATTCCAAAAAGTCTGAAAATTTAACAGTAACTGTTTTGACTTCTATTGACTTGATATGTTATACAGAATAGAAATTTCGGGTTGTCACATCATCCCCTCCTTAGAAGGAATTTCGTCCCGAAATTAGAATTTAAGCAAATAAGTAGTTACAAATAACTAAGTAAAAAGACGAGGATATTTCAGTTTCATCTGATCCTCTCGCTCCCAAGTGAACTCAGGTCCTCGCTTGGCGTTCCAGCGAACCTTCACTATCGGGATGCGGCTTTGTTTCGTTTGCTTGACCTCCCGGTCCATGATCTCTACTGGTTCTTCCACGAAGTTGAGGCTCTCATTGATCTCGATCTCGTCGAGTGGGATTACAAGAGTCTCGTCGGACAGACACTTTTTCAAGTTCGAGACGTGGAAGGTAGAATGTACGTTACTGAGTTCGCTCGGTAAGTTAAGTTTGTAAGCTACAGGGCCGATTCTGGCAAGAATCTCGAAAGGCCCAATGTATCTTGGATTTAGCTTTCCACGCTTTCCGAAGCGTATTAAGCCCTTCCAGGGTGAGACCTTTAATAGAACACGGTCGCCCACCTGGAATTCCAACGGTTTCCTTTGTTTATCAGCGTAGCTTTTCTGTCGGTCTCTGGAGGCTTTCATTCGTTCACGAATCTGGCGATCTTCTCCGTCGTTTCCCGAATGATTTCCGGACCTTTGAGAGTGCTTTCAGGAACTCGTCCCTTATCTATCTGGGTCTCACCCACCTCGGCCCAGCACAGAGGGGATCTGCACTTGCGGCCGTAGAGGGCCTCGAATGGAGCAGCCTTTATGCTTGTGTGATAACTGTTGTTGTAGGAAAATTCGACAAGGGGTAAATGAGTATCCCATGCTTTCCCAAAGTCAATCACACATGCTCGTAACATGTCCTCCAAGGTTTGGATAGTCCTCTGACTTTGCCCGTCTGTCTGCGGATGGTAGGTTGTACTCATATTCAGCCTAGTTCCTAGGGAATTTCGTAGCGACTGCTAGAACCTAGAAGTGAACCTACTATCTCTGTCCGAGATAATGGATATAGGAACACCGTGCAGTCGTACAATCTCTCTAATGTAAGTTCTTGTAGGCTTCTCCATCTTGTCTGTCTCTTTGATAGGCAGGAAGTGTGCGGACTTGGTCAATCTATCGACGATGACCCATATGGTATCAAGTCCACCCGTTGTCTTGGGCAACTTGGTTATGAAATCCATAGTGATCCGCTCCCACTTCCATTCTGGGATCTCAGGATGTTGAAGAAGACCTGAGGGTTTCTGGTACTCGACCTTGACCTTTGCGCAAGTAAGGCACTTACTTACGAAGGTAGCAATCTCTGCTTTCATGTTAGGCCACCAGTATAACTTTTTAAGATCCAGATACATCTTATCTGAACCTGGGTGGACGGAATAACGAGTGTTGTGCGCCTCATTCATGACCAAGTCTCTGAAACCACCAAGTTTCAGGGTCCAGATCCGATCCATGAGATAATAGGATCCGCCACATTTGACTTCCAAGTTCTTATCCATCCCTCGAAGGGATTCACTGTTCACATTTTCAGGTTTCAAAGCGTCGATCTGAGCTGCCTGTATTTGTGTGGATACATTTGAATGGATAGTTATAGTCAATGATTTGACTCTACGACCAGAATATTCTTTCCAACTTAAGGCGTCAGCTACTACATTGGCCTTGCCGGGATGATAACGAATTTCGCATTCGTAGTCACTGAGTAACTTGACCCACCGTCGTTGTCTCATGTTGAGCTCCTTCTGGTCGAATATATGCTGCAGGCTCTTGTGGTCTGTAAAGATTGTGCTCTTCGTACCGTACAGGTAGTGTCTCCAGATCTTCAAAGCAAAAACAACTGCTCCTAGTTCAAGATCGTGGGTCGTGTAGTTGACCTCATGTGTCTTCAGCTGTCTCGACGCATAGGCGATGACCTTACCTCGCTGCATAAGAACACATCCGAGACCTTGGTGCGGTGCACAAGGCTCGTTTGAGCGTTTGGAACGCTCTCTCCTGCTTTTCTTCCCAGTCAAAGGGTACGCCCTTCTGGGTAAGCGTTGTAAGAGGCTTTGCAATACGGGAGAAGTTCTGAATGAACCTGCGATAGTAGCCAGCGAGGCCTAGAAATTAACGAATTTTTGTAGGCGTCTTCGGTGCTGACCAGCTCTCAATGGCTTTGAATTTTTGTAGGCGTCTTCGGTGCTGACCAACTCGTCGGATCCAAAATTCGCATTTTGAGAACTTCGCATAAAGCTTCTCCGCGCGCAGGGTTTCTAAGACTAATCGCAGATGTTGGCTATGCTCCTCCTTACTTCGAGAGTAGATAAGTATGTCATCGATGAAGACGATGACGAACTGATCCAAGTAAGGACGACACACCCTATTTGTCACACCCCAAAACCGAGAACGGCGGAATACGTTCTGGGGTGGAGGACGTCATGTACAGTATCATAACAATGCATAATAGTAAAGACAAGCAACAACATCCATTGCATCAATATAATAATTGTAATACAAGCGTGTTCTGTACAGTTTGTTAGACACCAAAAGTATAATCAAAATAAACAGGAGTCTTGTATGTGCTCCATCTTCTCAAAAGCTGCATCTGCACCTGTCTACTGATGACCTGAGAATACAAGTTATTTTGAAAGCGAGTATCAGCATAAAGCTGGTGAGTTCATGAGTATTTAGTGTCATTGCTTGTATAAAAATGATTACAACCATGTAGTATAATATTTGATCTCAATGTTGGAAAATAGTATGCTCCCTAGGAAAACCCTATGTTTTCCAGTAAAAGTGGTCTTCTACCAAGACCCAGTTGTATGTTTGTTTGATCCTTTGAAAATGTAAAAGTTTTCCCAGAGAAACTATTAGTAGGAAAATATAGTTTTAGACTTCATTCATGTAAAGTAATTGGGAAAATAGTGTTTTACCCCAACAACATCACTGCCAGCTAAATGGAAATGCAGACTCCAGGTAGTATTAAATGTACAATACACCCCGGGGAGTCTGTTTTGCCTTTAATTCTTAATGTATTAATTAAAGGTCGAAATGTGAACTTGTATGTAACCATGCTGTTTGATGATCGAATCCCTGATGACCCTCCGAGTCATCTGTAGAAACGTGACATTTTGTCACCCCTGGGCCTAGTCGGCTCGGACTGTAGCTAGCAGTCGGGATGTGGGAGTGTCTGTCCCGTATAGATCTATACACATAATGCCCGCTCTCCCTCTAGGAGACTCTGGTTACACGGTGATAGCACAGTGAATTGTCGTATCGAGAGATAGTATGTCACATTCGGTTGTAGTATGTTCTCTTTGTATAATGTATAATGTACTTTCTGGTATAGTGTATAGAGTGTTCTCTTGTATAGTATATAGTATTCTCTTTTTATAGTGTTTAGCATGTATTGACTCATAACTGTTTGGACTCTGGTAGGTACCATTGTAATAGTATACACGAGTAGTAATCCTTAACTATACCTATTATAGTTAAATAGTAAGGTTGGTTGCATGCCTTTGATACACAAAGGTATTAAACTGAAGTGAAGACTTTAATATTCAACACGAATATATATAATATATAACTGAGAATTCAACGACAGTCGGACAGATAACAATTTACCCTAAGTCCACAATCAAACAAGAACAGGAAGTAAGGTGAGCTATCAGTCCTAAGTCCTTCAAGTCTTACTTATATAAATATATTGGTGTAGATATGGTTTGGGAACAGAAGGAGTTTAAAAGAGTTCAGAAATATTTTTATAACAATTTAACATGAAAACGAGTTTGATAAACACTTAAAGCAGTTTTGTTGGTAAAGCAGTTAAAAGTATAAAAATCATTTTGGTTGCAAGTTATAAATCACATGTGATTGATACTATAACTTGATTGATTCCACTTGTATTCCCCCCCATAAAAGCATTTAAAAACATTTAAAAGGTTGATTAAGGGGTAAGAACTCACTGCAATGAGTGAAGTGGATGGAAGTGTCGGGTAGGATGCTAGGTGTCAAGTGAGGACTTGAACACACACACGGATCCTATGTAACATGTAGTGATACATAAATGTATCTAATTAGTTATTTAATCACTAATTAGGTAAGTAAAGACACTCTAATGCATGAAGACACTTTGTTTCAAGTGCAAGGAGTGCTAAAGGTTGCATCTAAGGAGTGTATGGCCTCACTATGGAGTTTACACTTCAATTGGTTACACTTAAGTGTGTTTACGGTTTCTGGACCATTGTCCCCATGAGTTTACGGCCGTAAACTCATGGTAATGGTGCCATTGGGTGTTCAAAGGTCTTAAACTACTTAAGGAATTATGCTAGACTCGAATCCATGGCTTAGGAAGTGATTGGGGCTAGAAATAGACACTTCTTGGAGTTTACGGTCCTTGGACCACTCCCTTGGGAGTTTACGGCCATAAACACATGAGTTTACAGTCGTAAACTCATGTTGGTTCATTTCTCTTGTGTTTTGGTGGTTCTAGGCTATGCATGCAAGGTTCTAGTGACTTACACAAGCATAGGAAGGTTTTTAAGGCACTTAAACCTTCTTAGAAGGTGTTTACGGTTTTGGGAGGCCTTCCCAAACCATAAACTCATGTTTGTCTCATCCTTACACGTTTTTGGGGTTCCTAGTTCATGCATGTAAGTCCTTAGTGCATTACTCAAGCATTGGAAGGAGTTTGGGGCTTCAAAACCCTTCTTTGGGGTGTTTACGGTTTTGGAATGTTCCAAAACCGTAAACCCATGTTCTTGGGGTTTTTGGGTGTTTAATCCATGAATACTAAGCCAATAACTAGTTAGATGAAGTATACTTACTTATAGGAAGCTTGTAGAGGTGATTTAGGACCCAAAAATGCAAATGTGTTCTTGGTGTTCTTGAAGATTTGAAGATTCTTTGAAGATCTAAGTAAAAATCGGAACCCTTTGGATGAGAAGGTGTAGAAACACTAGATTAAGTGTTGTTTAAAAGGATCTAGGAAGAAAACTTACATTTTTGGGCGGATTTGGAAGAAGAAGATGATGATACTTGAGAGAAAAGCTTGTGTTCTTGAGTGGAGGGTGGTAAAAAGTGAGGACAAGGGGTAAACTCATGTTCTTGCATGAGTTCTTGTAGAGAAGGGTGTTTACGGCCCAAACACCCCATGTTTGGCCGTGAACACCTAGTTAAGGTGTCGGGTTGTCCGGTTTATTACACGCCACTAATTACGTCACTTCCAATTAATAAATTGTTTGATGAAAAATAAAATAAAACACCAAACGGGTTTAAATCCGGCCAAAATGCATTTGAAATGTTTTTTAATATTATTATTTGACGTATTTAACTGTGGAAATTATACAAAGAAAATTTCGGGTTGTCACATCATCCCCCCGTTAGAGGAAATTTCGTCCCGAAATTTAGGATTCAAGCCGCTAAGTTATTACAGCCCAACTAAGCAAAGAGATGAGGATATTTAAGCTTCATTTGATCCTCACGCTCCCAAGTGAACTCCGGTCCTCGCTTGGCGTTCCAGCGAACCTTCACAATTGGGATGCGGCTTTGTTTCGTTCGTTTGACTTCTCGGTCCATAATCTCTATAGGTTCTTCCACGAAGTTGAGGCTCTCGTTGATCTCAATCTCGTCGAGTGGGATTACAAGAGTCTCGTCGGATAGACACTTTTTCAAGTTCGAGACGTGGAAGATAGGGTGTACATTACTAAGTTCGTGGGGTAGGTTGAGTTTGTAAGCTACGGGGCCGATTCTAGCGAGAATCTCAAAAGGCCCTATGTATCTTGGATTCAGCTTTCCACGCTTTCTGAAGCGTATCAAGCCTTTCCAGGGTGAGACTTTCAAAAGGACCCGGTCTCCCACCTGGAATTCCAAAGGTTTCCTTCGTTTGTCTGCGTAGCTTTTCTGTCGGTCTCTGGAGGCTTTCAATCGTTCACGGATCTGAACGATCTTCTCCGTTGTTTCCCGAATGATCTCTGGACCTGTGAGAGTGCTTTCAGGAACTCGTCCTTTAGCTAATTGATTGTCACCCACCTCAGCCCAGCACAGAGGGGACCTGCACTTTCGGCCGTAGAGGGCTTCGAATGGAGCAGCTTTGATGCTCGTGTGATAACTGTTGTTGTAGGAAAATTCGACGAGGGGTAAGTGGGTATCCCAAGCCTTACCAAAGTCGATCACACAGGCTCGCAGCATATCTTCTAGGGTTTGGATGGTTCTCTCACTTTGTCTGTCAGTCTGAGGATGGTAGGCTGTACTCATGTCCAGCCTCGTTCCCAGGGAGCTTTGTAGGGACTGCCAGAACCTCGAAGTGAATCTGCTATCCCTATCGGAGATAATAGATATAGGAACACCATGCAGTCGTACGATCTCCCTGATGTATGTTCTTGTGAGTTTATCCATCTTGTCAGTTTCTTTGATGGGTAGGAAGTGTGCGGACTTGGTCAATCTATCGACGATGACCCATATGGTATCAAGCCCACTCGTTCTCTTGGGTAGCTTGGTTATGAAGTCCATAGTGATCCGCTCCCACTTCCATTCAGGTATCTCTGGTTGTTGGAGTAGACCTGATGGTTTCTGGTATTCGACCTTGACCTTGGCGCAAGTAAGGCATTTACTTACGAAGGTAGCGATCTCCGCTTTCATATTAGGCCACCAGTATAATTTCTTGAGATCCAGATACATTTTATCTGAACCTGGGCGGACGGAATATCGAGTGTTGTGTGCCTCCTTCATGATCAAGTCTCTGAAGCCACCGTGTCTCGGGGTCCAGATCCGGTCCATGAGATATAAGGTTCCGTTACTCTTGACCAGTAGGTTCTTATCCATTCCTCGCAGGGATTCTCCTGCTATATTTTCAGGTTTCAAGGCTTCGAACTGAGCCTCCTTTATTTGTGCGGAGAGACGCGAATGGATAGTCATTGTTAATGACTTGACTCTTCGACCAGAATAATCTTTCCGACTTAGAGCGTCTGCTACTACGTTGGCTTTACCCGGATGATAACGAATTTCACATTCGTAGTCATTGAGTAACTCGACCCACCGTCGTTGTCTCATGTTGAGTTCTTTCTGGTTGAAGATGTGTTGGAGGCTTTTGTGGTCGGTATAGATGATGCTCTTCGTACCATAAAGATAGTGTCTCCAGATCTTTAGGGCGAACACAACCGCTCCTAGTTCAAGGTCGTGCGTGGTGTAGTTGACCTCGTGTGTCTTCAGCTGTCTTGAGGTGTAGGCGATGACTTTACCTCGTTGCATCAGAACACAGCCGAGCCCCTGATTGGATGCATCGCAATATACTACGAAGTCTTCTATCCCTTCGGGAAGGGACAGTATCGGTGCGGTGCACAAGGCTCGTTTTAGGGTTTGGAATGCCTTCTCTTGTTTCTCTACCCAGTCAAAGTCCACGCCTTTCTGGGTCAATGTCGTAAGAGGCTTCGCAATCCGAGAGAAATTTTGAATGAACCTTCGGTAGTAGCCAGCGAGGCCTAGAAATTGGCGAATTTATGTAGGCGTCTTCGGTGTTGACCAGTTCTCAATAGCTTTAATCTTGGATGGGTCCACGTGGATTCCTTCTTCGCTAACCACGTGTCCTAAGAATTCGACTCTTCGGATCCAAAATTTGCACTTAGAGAACTTTGCGTAAAGCTTCTCCGATCGTAGGGTTTCCAGGACCTGCCGCAGATGATCGCTATGCTCTTCCTTACTTCTAGAGTAGATAAGTATATCATCAATGAAGACGATGACGAACTGATCCAAGTAAGGACGGCATACTCTATTCATCAAGTCCATGAAGACTGCGGGCGCATTGGTTAGTCCGAACGGCATCACTACGAACTCGTAGTGTCCGTAGCGAGTCCGGAAGGCTGTCTTCAGAACATCCTCCTCAAGCACTCGCAACTGGTGATAGCCGGACCTTAGATCAATCTTGGAAAAGTAACTCGCCCCTTGCAGTTGGTCAAATAAATCGTCTATATGGAGAAGAGGGTAACGATTCTTGACCGTCAGCTTGTTGAGTTCTCTGTAGTCGATGCACATGCGGAACGATCCGTCTTTCTTCTTTACGAATAAGACTGGTGCTCCCCAGGGTGAGAAGCTTGGTCTTATAAAGCCCTTGCTGAGCAGTTCGTTAAGTTGGCCGGACAGTTCTTGCATTTCAGCAGGCGCTAAACGGTAGGGCGCCTTGGCTACGGGGGTTGCTCCTGGAATTAAGTCGATTCGGAACTCGACTTGACGTTGCGGAGGTAAGCCCGGTAGTTCTTCGGGGAAGACGTCGGGGAAGTCGCGTACTACGGGAAGATCCTTCGGGTCTTTTGTTTTCCGGCTCGTACCTACAACATGCGCCAGGAATGCACGATATTCCTTACGCAAGTACTTCTGGGCTCGAATACTCGAGATAATGTGAAGGCTCGTACTGGGTTTGTCTCCCTAGATCATCAAGGTTTCGTTGTTGGGTAGATTCAGACGGATGGCCTTGTCGAAGCACAAGATGTTGGTACGATGGAGACTCAACCAGTCCATGCCTATGATGACATCGAAGCTCTTGATTGCTACGGGTATGAGGTTGATAGGAAACGAATGATTATCTAGCGTGAGGGTACAACCTATGTAGATTTCGTTAGAACTTTCTGTCTTGCCGTTAGCCATTTCTATGACGAAGGTTTCTTTCAATGATTGCGTTGATTGTTTGAGTAAGTGTTTAAAGTTTTGATTTACGAAACTTCTTTCTGCCCCACTATCGAATAGAATACAAGCATAAGAGTTATCGAGAAGGAACGTACCCGTGACTACGGTGGGGTCTGCTACAGCCTCATTGTGGCCAATAGCAAGTAGTCTACCTGCTCCTCCGGTGTTGCCAGCCTTTGGACAGTTTCTTCTGAAATGTCCGACTTCGCCACAACCATAGCAGGCCTGGCTTGCTCTCGAACTAGGAATTTGGGAAATGGGTTTGGGAGGTGCTCTGCAAAACCGGACGGTATGGCCCTTCCGGTCGCAATTGGTGCAGTGCATCTCACGGCAAGGGCTGTTATGATGGAAAGAGCACTTATCGCACTTGGGTAGATTCCCCGCATATGTTTTGGCGGGCACAGGGGCAGTAGGAGTAGTGGCAGCGTGGACAGCCACTGTTTGTTGGTTATTGGAAGAGGATTTGGCTGATTTTCCTTTCTTTCGATCCCACCGCTTTCTTTTGTTGTTGGAGGTGTGGGTTGGGGCAGAAGTGGTGGTTGTAGTAGCTGAGGGAGTGGGGAGAACTTCATGATCGATCAGCCTTTGGGCCAATTCCTTGGCACTTTCGAAGGTCGCAGGTTTTGATGATAGTGTTGGATATAGTGTCTAAGTCCATAACTTTATTTGGTATGTACTTGACCCGACCCGGCATGGTCCATTTGGGTTGCATGGCATTGCAATACTTGGATAGACAAAATGAGAGAAAGTACACTTGTGATTATTAATATATTATATGTTCTAATATATTAATAATAGTATTATTTAATTAGTATTGATCAAGTATTAATCTAGTATTAATTTGGTGATCAAAGTGAGACTAATTAAATATATAGGGTTGATTATGATAATCATCAATTCTTTTATGGTGGATTAATGATCCATGGTTTATGGGTTTGGTTATAACCATATGGAGCTCCATGGATAGTCCATGGGAGTTACAAACCCATGGGTCATGAGGAATGAAGAGTCATGACAATTAGGGTTTACATTTGTAACTCCTAATTGTGACAACACTATAAAAGGAACCCTATGGCTAGCAAAATCGTGACCTAGTGTTACTAGAGAGGGCATAACCGATTTTGAGTGCTAGAAGTATTCTCTCAATTTATTCCAAGTCTTGTGGTGTTGTGTGAAGCATTTGAGGCACAACATTTGGGGTGCTAGGCTCACAAAGTCTTGAAGGAATCCAATCAACAACAAGGTATGTATTTCTACTAGTTTTATGTTCTATGTAATCCCCATGCCATGCTAGTTAGGAAATAACCTTGAAAAAGAAATTTGCATGTATATAGAGAAAACATAGATTCAAGGTTATTAGGGTTGCATGTACACTTAGGAAGTGTTAGAATGCTCAAAAACCCATCAGTGGTATCAGAGCCTAGGATTGTTTTCTGTATACTTTATGCAAAACTGCTTAAAAATCGAAAATTCTGCACTCTGACGACTGGACTCGCCGAGTCCATGGGGAGGACTCGCCGAGTCCATGAACAAATTTATCCTACTCGACGAGTAGAATAATGCACTCGGCGAGTAGGAGTGTGCTGGGCAGTTTTTTCGAGTTTTGTTGCTAGAAATGGATTAAGATCATTATCCCAATCTATTTTGGACTTGTAAAATCTGTTTTTCAAAATGATAATGATTATGTTAACCCATTTTACATGACCTTTATTAATTTTCAAGTATTGTATATGTTTATATGATTTTCTTGAAATTGCTTGACATGAATTTGTGTTCATATGAGTTTAGAAGATCATAGGAATTATGTGTAACCTCCATGTGTGTTTAATTCATGATCTTAATGGCTATGATGGTGTCCATAACTTGTCCTCAAGTTATGGATAACCAAAAGTCACTTCTTTTAATTATGATTAAAGAACTAAAGAGGTTTCATAAAATGAAGAGTCTTCATTTTTATGAACCATTAAAACTCATAAGTTACAAACTGAAGAGACTTGGAATAGTTTCAAATCTTGCCCTCAAGTTTTGGAATTTGAAAAGTCTTACACTTTAATACTTTAATTCCAAATTAAACCTTAGATTTTTAAAAAAAAGTTTAAAAATCAACACTTATACTATTATTATAATTTTATTATATAGATATGTATAAGAATATGTCATTCTTACCGTTAGTAGGCCTCATTCACGAAGCCGGTCTATAAGGGGGGTATAAGGTTGTTGCCTATAAAATGGTGACTTAATGGGTGTCCACTCTCACCCACCGCTTCCTTGATCGGTGGAGGGTCGTTAGCCGAACGGGTAGGATACGACTTTAAATACTCGTTAAAAGTACAATGAATTATAAAGTAACTATACATTATTAATTCCCAATCTTAGTTACTTTAGGAAAATGTGAAATTGGTGCTAGCCCATAAAATTACACTTTGTACCTTACCAAGTCGTTAGTGGAGCGTGTGTGGTTAACCGGCACACTAACATGGACTAGTAAGAGTGGCAAAGGGTAACTTGACTTTATTATAGATCGGTGGAGCGTGTGTGGTTAACCGGCACATCGATTAGGTAATATTGTTGAGGGTACCAAGTCAATTTGTATGGTTATTCACACCTTGTTTGTGATCCTCGGCATCCCAGTCACAAACTTAAGAGGGCACAATCGAGATTCAAACATGCCATTAAAAGTTCAATGTATCTCAAAAGATCTAGGAGTTTCAAATCCAATTAAAACTTAATTATATTTCGTTTTTATGGTGGAAATTGGTAAATCGTCATTTACCTACCTTCAACTATTTTATAATTTGGATTACGGCATTCCTCTTCCAGTTATAAATAGGTTGTTGGGTCCTAGCCTTACTATTTCATATTGGGTGTTATATTAAGGACTTTAAATCAACTAACTTGAATTTCTCCCATTATAGATGTCTACTTTAGACAGCTATGGTCTTCCCAAATCTTTAGGAACAAGCTTCCTAATGAAGATGATATCCCAAATGGCAACCAAGGTGAAAGATCAATCCCTTTGTTGTGCATTAGTGGGACTGGAAATCATACTTCACGTCGTCCACCTCCTCCAATAAATCTCCCTATCCCACAAGTTTCAAGACCTGATAAGTTCTAAGTCACTCAATCCCTACTGGCAAACAAAGTCTATATGTGCTTAGGTCTTGGAGATTAAGTCACATATTGACAAGCCGGGAGAGTTGGGTGTCGAAGTCTCAAGGTAGCTGGCTGTTGACTTGGTCACTCCCTGATAACAGATCACGACATGACCCTTAATGATCTTACCTATTTGCTTGATGATGCTGAATCAGCAATGATTTGGAGCATTGGTAAAGCAAAATTTGATTGGAAGATCAACTTCCCAAACTTCCATGGACATTGACAATGGTAACATTGGAAGTCCAGAAAAACTTTCTCTTCCCAATTGAAAGGGATTGGCCATAGTCAACTCGGTTGACCAAATGGTAAAGAGAAAGGCTAAGTCTGTGATAGTCCCGTGTATCGTTTCCAAAGAGTCCATATGTTTCTGTTGCCAAAGGAAGGGCATTGGTTGCGAAGCTGCCAAGTTTACCTAAAAGTCCATAAGGATAGTAAAGTCAAATGTTTGACTCTACTTCAGGTAAAGTCCATTGTCTAACTCTATTAAGTTTCTATTCTGAGATTCTTATTGCATGATGTGACTGGGTCACATGTTGATGTTTTAAGAATCTAAGAAAAGTGAAGAAACTTAAAGGAAGTATATGCTGATTCTGATCGCGAAGAGGGATTTTGATCGCATGGTTCGGTGATCAGAATTTTGAGCTATTACTTAAGAGTTGAGACATATTGAACAACAAGGTTTTCATATGGGTTGTAAGGATAAGTTTTCCGCAAAGTTTTAAAATAAAGAAAAGTTTTGATTTTATTTATTTTAAGTATCCTTACAATGGCATTTGTGAAAAATTGTTGATTATATGTTTCCATTAATAGCAATATTTGAAAATGGATTTGATTCTTTCATTTGTGGTAGTATCATAATTTACCAAATAAGGAAGGATTCTCGTCGCCCAAGTTTCAGTTAGATAGAAACTTGGAATCATGCAACTTGTATTGTATGATGAATGAGAAGTTTTCGTCTTTGGGAAATTAAGACTAATTCCTTGTTCACATGTACATGTGAGTCAAGTGAAGGACTAAAAGATTGGGTACACTTGGTTGTGTGCTGGTCAGGTCCACCACAAAGGTAGATAAGATTATTCGTTATGATTTACTAAATTTTAGTAAATATGGTTATGCTTACGAGTTTAAGTGTAATTCTGAAACATTGGAAAAGTTTCAATGTATGGCAGAATGAATAAGAAGAATCAAATAAGGCAGAAAGATAAAAGTTTCTCTAATCTGAAGAGATGGGAGAGTACTTGTGTATTTTGTTTTATGATTATCTTAGTGATTATGGAACCATATCATAATTGATCCTCTAAGGACACCTTAGTGTGTTTGTTGCCTGAGGAGAGGAATCGTGAATTGTTGAAATGGTTAAATCAAAAGATAATTCATACTTCGTTCCAAAAACAAATCCTGGAGTTATACTCCAAGATTGAGCCTTGAGTGACATAATCTTAAGAAAGGTTTAAAACACTTGTCAAATGTAGAGTAAAATGTTTTCTTACTCTTGTACATTTGAAATTGGTAAGTTGTGATGTTTTGGATAAAACAAAGATCGACTAAGGCCAATTGTGTGAAGTGTTTGTAAAAGATTCTGCACTATCTCTTGAATATTTGGCAAGAGAGTCTTATATGTCAAGAGGACAGTGGGAGTCTAAAAGATCTTAAGATAGGTTCAAGAACTAATCAAGAGTTTTGTTAATCACTAGCCCACGACTTGAGGTTTGTAACCTATCGTGTTGACATATTCTTATTTCTGTGTCTATTCCAGTTAAAAGTTGATTATGCTTGTGAGTTCTATGAGTTCTCAATTGTTTGCATAACAACCCGGAAGCAATGGTGGGCATTGTGCTACCAGGTGGCAAGAAATTAAGATTGCACAAGTTCAGTGCATATGAATTTGAAAGTGTCACTAACCTAGTCCTGTGATTATGGTTATGACAAATTCACATGGATAGGAACACATACACCATAAAATCTAAGTGTCATAAGGTTTCTCTTCGATTCATGAAAATGATGGTGAGGAAACGCTTCCACTAAGAAGATTTTAAGTAGATAGCGGTTGTGATATTTGCATTCTCATATAGTTAGTGGAGCGTGTGTGGTTAACCGGCACACTAACTAGTGAGAATTGCAAAAGGTCTAGACAAACACGTGAGCTATCTAAGGAAAGGTGTATGTTTTTGATAAAGTCTTATCAAAGCAATCTAGTATCAGAAATATGAACTTTGGTAAGAAAGTCAATAAAGTATTGATTTCTAGAAGTCCAGTTGATTTCTGAGTACATGTCAAAGCTAGTGGGAGCATAAAGTGTTATGCTGGTAATCATTATGCTAGTGGGAGCATGACGATTATGTTAAATATTGCAGGTTAGCAATGTTAATTATAGAAAACAAAAGTTTCAATTTGCTTTGAAAAGTTGTTTGCTATAATTAAGGGAGAGGATTTTATACTTCATTCCAATTCTACCAGCTTAGATTGAGTTTTATCAACTTTAGTCAAGGATATATGTGAATGTTATGTTGGAATTGTTCAACATAAGGAATTTCTATATATGTTGCGTTCTCAAAATTCGATTATGATTACGGCATCCCTCTTCATAGTTCGAATTATGAAAACATGGCAAATAAAACATTTTATAGCATAAATCATGTCCCATATGCTTTGGGTATAAGTTTGATTACATGTGCTATAATATTCATCCATTCTAAATTTTGCAAATGCCTAGGGCATTAAGATGGAAAAAAGGAATAGAACTGGAAATGACTAAAATGATTAAGCAAAATTATCGAGGACAGTTTGAGGTTTACCAAAGATTGGTTACTCATGGACAATTGGAAGTTACTCTTTGAATCTGTGTAAGATTAGAGAACTTAATGCAAGAAGGAATATGGAATTGTTTCCATAGGTGGAAGTTACTTTTTGAATCTGTGTAAGATTAGAGAACTTAATGCAAGAAGGATGTTCAAAGGAATGTACTTTGAATTTGAGACTTCATGGAATTGCTTTCCATTGAAATATCCTGTAATGTCTGTTGTCAAGTCTTTGTGACTTCTGTACATAGTCATTACAAGGGGATCATTGCATATAAGTTTAGAATCTAACAGATTACAGTGAATGGCAAGAGTTTGGTATTCTTTCATTTACAACAAGGATTGTAATTGTGAAATGAGCATCATTGGAATATTGTCAATTGATCTATTTCACAAAGAGAGGACCATATGTAAACGGAGTATGGCATAATTGTTGTTTGGAAAACCATAGTGTACATGCTTGGAGCATGGGACAACTAATGTTTTAATTCAAGCATAAAGTTGATTAATCGAAACATAAGTAATGAGTAATCAATATGGTGCCTAAATAAAAGGTGTTTTATTTACACTCAAAGTGTTGGGGCCATATAAGATTAGTATTATTCTTGTGTTTCACTTTGCATGTTTTGACTTCCAGAATAATTATGTTATGGTATATATCATATTATTCAAACCATCCACAGTCAGTCATATGTTGGAAGTAGATATGAATCAAGACTGTCATGAATTTGGCTTGTATGATTTGTCTAAACTGCTTTAGACAATGGAATGGTTGCTACAACATTCATGAGTACTCATAAGGGCTGAGTATTGGATTCAACCCACGCTCACTTGCATCACTTCATGGAATTTATCTCGAGTGATCGTGAGACGGTAATATCATATAAATCTTCAAACCTAGAGATATGAGTTGTTGACTATGAGTTGGTTATTCATTGATTGTACGAAAACGCATTGGTAACTCGATGTTATAAAACGTGCCTTTGTGAATAATTCAACAAGTAGTTAGTACAAGCATATCAGTCGAAGTTTATCTGTTCCTTCTAGAAATAGAAGCGATATATGGGCCCCTCGATGATTTGGTTTTGACTTATGTACCGGGCCCGGTCAGAACCTAATTGATGTGTTCAATTTAGTTCTATGTCGAAACACATCAGAGATCGAGAAACAAATGCTGGACAATAAGTAAGACCATGTTCCATGTGTTTGTCCGGCTGATATCATGAGAACAGAGGATTATATGATCACTTATCTTAAATGGCGTATCATCATCATCTCAGTTCCGAGAGACTTTGAAAGAGCTACGATTGCTAGTCGGATTTTGAAGTCATATTTGCAAATATAGTTATTAGACTTATCCAAGTGGGAGACTGTTGGATATAGTGTCTAAGTCCATAACTTTATTTGGTATGTACTTGACCCGACCCGGCATGGTCCATTTGGGTTGCATGGCATTGCAATACTTGGATAGACAAAATGAGAGAAAGTACACTTGTGATTATTAATATATTATAAGTTCTAATATATTAATAATAGTATTATTTAATTAGTATTGATCAAGTATTAATCTAGTATTAATTTGGTGATCAAAGTGAGACTAATTAAATATATGGGGTTGATTATGACAATCATCAATTCTTTTATGGTGGATTAATGATCCATGGTTTATGGGTTTGGTTATAACCATATGGAGCTCCATGGATAGTCCATGGGAGTTACAAACCCATGGGTCATGAGGAATGAAGAGTCATGACAATTAGGGTTTACATTTGTAACTCCTAATTGTGACAACACTATAAAAGGAACCCTATGGCTAGCAAAATCGTGACCTAGTGTTACTAGAGAGGGCATAACCGATTTTGAGTGCTAGAAGTATTCTCTCAAGTTATTCCAAGTCTTGTGGTGTTGTGTGAAGCATTTGAGGCACAACATTTGGGGTGCTAGGCTCACAAAGTCTTGAAGGAATCCAAGCAACAACAAGGTATGTATTTCTACTAGTTTTATGTTCTATGTAATCCCCATGCCATGCTATTTAGGAAAATAACCTTGAAAAAGAAATTTGCATGTATATAGAGAAAACATAGATTCAAGGTTATTAGGGTTGCATGTACACTTAGGAAGTGTTAGAATGCTCAAAAACCCATCAGATAGAACGTTCCCTCGATATGGGGGTACTAGACCCCAGATGTATCGCTCTATCTTTTTGCCTTCGGTGGGCACCATGTTAGGGCATAGAGCCACCAAGTCGCAGTACCTGGCCGTATAGGCTACGATGTCGGAACCCTGCATTTTGAGGTTCTAGAGTTCCTCCTCAAGTTTCTCAATTTCGCCCCTCGGGCAGTACTCCCTCGTCATGAGGTCCTTCAGTGTGTCCCAGCCCATGGCGTTGGCTGTGACCAGGGAGAGTGATTTGACATGGCCATTCCACCACGTCAAGGCCCTTTGAGTGAAGGTGCAAGCAGCAAATTTTATCTTGCTTCCTTCGGGGCATGAATACATTTCGAAGATCGCTTCGGTTCTCTCAATCCATTGGGACAGTGCAAGGAACCCTCCGGTTCCATTGAAGTAAGTAGGTTTGCAGCTGATGAAATCCTTATAGGTGCACTCTCGTGCACGTGGGTGGATTTCACCATGGCTGGAGTTTGTGCCAGTTCCCGTTCCACTAACACCACCAGAGTTGACTTGCGCCAGCGCGGCGGTCACAGCTGCAGTCACAGCTGCTTGAAACATCACCGGATCGAACTGCGGTGGGGGAGGTGGTGGTGGTGTTTGATCCACAGGCGTGCGTCTGGTCGGACGCTTGCGAGGAGGCATCTTTTACTGAAAAATTTTAAAAGATGATGACAACAGTGAGAATCAATTGTAAGTATGATGAGAGTGTCTCATGGAATAAATCGCCATAGTCCAACAATTAGATAGATGCATATCAATAGAGTAAGAAAACACAAGGGCATGAACTTCCAAATAGATTAGACAACTGCCAATATTACTGGTATTACTGATGTAAAATGAGTTCAGGAAAAACGACCTAACAATTGGTCTTACATCAAACCATAAGGAGAATGTTGACAGTTTAGAGGGCTAGTTATAGTACTTTCAAAGTCGGGAATGTTTTACAGACAGGTGAGACGGAGGTATTGAAGAGGAAGGCTATTCTTCTTAGGAAGAGAGAAGATGAGTAGATAATCTTCTGCTGGAGACGGGCACCCCTCTCTGGGTTACCCTTGAATCAGCCATTGTATCTATGCGAGAATGGAGAGAATATAGTTAGTAGACGTACTAATCCTAAGATCCTTATCAGATGATCGTTATTAGTCGACCCAATACTTGCATAATGCATACCAATTACATGTAATCGAGACAGGATAGACCTTCGAATAAGTGATCCTAACTCTAAATCCACAACCAAACAAGGAACAGGAAGTAAAGCAAAGATCACAGATTCTAAGTCTATAGCGTCTTAGTCACATGTAACCGTAGTGTATCCACTTAGCAACTATTTCCCTACTAGTAACGACCTTTTTAGTTCTCACATATGTAAATTACAGGAAATGCAGAATACTCCTATAGTATTCTTGTTCAAATGTTCTTGTAGTAGTGTTGGTAAGTTTTTAGACTTGTTGCAACACCACAACCACTCTTAGGCACAGGCTAGTCACTCCTAGGTAAATGTAGTTGATCAG
The DNA here is from genome assembly GCF_052849685.1 of Lactuca virosa. Classification (NCBI taxonomy): domain Eukaryota; kingdom Viridiplantae; phylum Streptophyta; class Magnoliopsida; order Asterales; family Asteraceae; genus Lactuca; species Lactuca virosa. The sequence continues at coordinate 233,169,804 of NC_136432.1, read as the reverse complement.
GCTACATCCTCCCAGATTTGACTATATGTCTCTAAGCCTAATTGTGCTGTTCAACAATCTTAATACTTTTGTTCTGTTCTAGTATGATACTGGCCCTTAGTGTGAATGGATGTATATATATACTTAGTTAAATATTTCCTTATTTAAGAGTATATATTCTTGCTTAGAGTGTTTTAATCCCGATGTGTTTATAGTTCGTATATATTTTATGGGTTGATATACTTGATTCACTATAAACAATGCTCTGATACCAATCTGTCACACCCCAAAACCGAGAACGGCGGAATACGTTCTGGAGTGGAGGACGTCATGTACAGTATCATAACAATGCATAATAGTAAAGACAAGCAACAACATCCATTGCATTAATATAATAATTGTAATACAAGCGTGTTCTGTACAGTTTGTTAGACACCAAAAGTATAATCAAAATAAAGAGGAGTCTTGTATGTGCTCCATCTTCTCAAAAGCTGCATCTGCACCTGTCTACTGATGACCTGAGAATACAAGTTATTTTGAAAGCGAGTATCAGCATAAAGCTGGTGAGTTCATGAGTATTTAGTGTCATTGCTTGTATAAAAATGATTACAACCATGTAGTATAATATTTGATCTCAATGTTGGAAAATAGTATGCTCCCTAGGAAAACCCTACGTTTTCCAGTAAAAGTGGTCTTCTACCAAGACCCAGTTGTATGTATGTTTGATCCTTTGAAAATGTAAAAGTTTTCCCAGAGAAACTATTAGTAGGAAAATATAGTTTTAGACTTCATTCATCTAAAGTAATTGGGAAAATAGTGTTTTACCCCAGCAACATCACTGCCAGCTAAATGAAAATGCAGACTCCAGGTAGTATTAAATGTACAATACACCCCGGGGAGTCTGTTTTGCCTTTAATTCTTAATGTATTAATTAAAGGTCGAAATGTGAACTTGTATGTAACCATGCTGTTTGACGATCGAATCCCTGATGACCCACCGAGTCATCTGTAGAAACGTGACATTTTGTCACCCCTGGGCCTAGTCGGCTCGGACTGTAGCTAGCAGTCGGGATGTGGGAGTGTCTGTCCCGTATAGATCTATACACATAATTCCCGCTCTCCCTCCAGGAGACTCTGGTTACACGGTGATAGCACAGTGAATTGTCGTATCAAGAGATAGTATGTCACATTCGGTTGTAGTATGTTCTCTTTTTATAATGTATAATGTACTTTCTGGTATAGTGTATAGAGTGTTCTCTTGTATAGTATATAGTATTCTCTTTTTATAGTGTTTAGCATGTATTGACTCATAACTGTTTGGACTCTGGTAGGTACCATTGTAATAGTATACACGAGTAGTAATCCTTAACTATACCTATTATAGTTAAATAGTAAGGTTGGTTGCATGCCTTTGATACACAAAGGTATTGAACTGAAGTGAAGACTTTAATATTCAACACGAATATATATAATATATAACTGAGAATTCAACGACAGTCGGACAGATAACAATTTACCCTAAGTCCACAATCAAACAAGAACAGGAAGTAAGGTGAGCTATCAGTCCTAAGTCCTTCAAGTCTTACTTATATAAATATATTGGTGTAGATATGGTTTGGGAACAGAAGGAGTTTAAAAGAGTTCAGAAATATTTTTATAACAATTTAACATGAAAATGAGTTTGATAAACACTTAAAGCAGTTTTGTTGGTAAAGCAGTTAAAAGTATAAAAATCCTTTTGGTTGCAAGTTATAAATCACATGTGATTGATACTATAACTTGATTGATTCAACTTGTATTCCCCCCCATAAAAGCATTTAAAAACATTTAAAAGGTTGATTAAGGGGTAAGAACTCACCTGCAATGAGTGAAGTGGATGGAAGTGTCGGGTAGGATGCTAGGTGTCAAGTGAGGACTTGAACACACACACGAATCCTATGTAACATGTAGTGATACATAAATGTATCTAATTAGTTATTTAATCACTAATTAGGTAAGTAAAGACACTCTAATGCATGAAGACACTTTGTTTCAAGTGGAAGGAGTGCTAAAGGTTGCATCTAAGGAGTGTATGGCCTCACTATGGAGTTTACACTTCAATTGGTTACACTTAAGTGTGTTTACGGTTTCTGGACCATTGTCCCCATGAGTTTGCGGCCGTAAAATCATGGTAATTGTGCCATTGGGTGTTCAAAGGTCTTAAACTACTTAAGGAATTATGCTAGACTCGAATCCATGGCTTAGGAAGTGATTGGGGCTAGAAATGGACACTTCTTGGAGTTTACGGTCCTTGGACCACTCCCTTGGGAGTTTACGGCCGTAAACACATGAGTTTACGGTCGTAAACTCATGTTGGTTCATTTCTCTTGTGTTTTGGTGGTTCTAGGCTATGCATGCAAGGTTCTAGTCACTTACACAAGCATAGGAAGGTTTTTAAGGCACTTAAACCTTCTTAGAAGGTGTTTACGGTTTTGGGAGGCCTTCCCAAACCGTAAACTCATGTTTGTCTCATCCTTACACGTTTTTGGGGTTCCTAGTTCATGCATGTAAGTCCTTAGTGCATTACTCAAGCATTGGAAGGAGTTTGGGGCTTCAAAACCCTTCTTTAGGCTGTTTACGGTTTTGGATTGTTCCAAAACCGTAAACCCATGTTCTTGGGGTTTTTGGGTGTTTAATCCATGAATACTAAGCCAATAACTAGTTAGATGAAGTATACTTACTTATAGGAAGCTTGTAGAGGTGATTTAGGACCCAAAAAGGCAAATGTGTTCTTGGTGTTCTTGAAGATTTGAAGATTCTTTGAAGATCTAAGTAAAAATCGGAACCCTTTGGATGAGAAGGTGTAGAAACACTAGATTAAGTGTTGTTTAAAAGGATCTAGCAAGAAAACTTACATTTTTGGGCGGATTTGGAAGAAGAAGATGATGATACTTGAGAGAAAAACTTGTGTTCTTGAGTGGAGGGTGGTAAAAAGTGAGGACAAGGGGTAAACTCATGTTCTTGCATGAGTTCTTGGAGAGAAGGGTGTTTACGGCCCAAACACCCCATGTTTGGCCGTGAACACCTAGTTAAGGTGTCGGGTTGTCCGGTTTATTACACGCCACTAATTACGTCACTTCCAATTAATAAATTGTTTGATGAAAAATAAAATAAAACACCAAACGGGTTTAAATCCGGCCAAAATGCATTTGAAATGTTTTTGAATATTATTATTTGACGTATTTAACTGTGGAAATTATACAAAGAAAATTTCGGGTTGTCACACTATTCATTAAATCCATGAATACTGCGGGTGCGTTTGTTAATCCGAATGGCATCACTACGAATTCGTAGTGCCCATAACGAGTTCGGAAGGCCGTCTTCGGAACATCCTCCTCTAGCACTCGTAGTTGGTGATATCCGGATCTTAGGTCGATTTTGGAAAAGAAATTCGCCCCTTGTAGTTGATCGAATAAATCGTCGATCCGAGGCAAAGGATAACGATTCTTGACGGTCAGTTTGTTGAGCTCCCTGTAGTCGATGCACATACGAAATGATCTGTATTTCTTCTTGACGAACAAGACTGGAGCTCCCCAGGGTGAGAAGCTCGGTCTTATAAAGCCTTTGCTGAGCAGCTCGTTAAGTTGACAGGATAGTTCTTGCATCTCTGCAGGTGCTAGACGATAAGGCGATTTGGCTACAGGAGTAGCCCCTGGAACTAAGTCGATTCTGAACTCGACTTGTCGTTGCGGAGGTAATCCTGGTAGCTCTTCTGGAAAGATGTCGGGAAAGTCGCGTACTACGGGGATGTTCTTGATGTCTTTCGCTTCTTCGCTCACATCGACCACATGAGCAAGGAATGCGCGACATTCCTTTCGCAAGAATTTCTGAGCTTGAATGCTCGAGATGATACGAAGGTTCGTGCTGGGTTTGTCGCCATATACTACTAGGGTTTCGCCAGACGAAAGATTAAGGCGGACAGCCTTTTCGTAACACATGATGTTGGCACGATGAAGACTCAACCAATCCATGCCAATGATGACGTCGAAACTTTTAATTGAGACCGGCATGAGATCGATCGAGAATGAATGGCTATCTAAGGTTAAGGCACACCCTATGAATATGCAGCTAGTGCTCTCTGTCTTCCCATTAGCCATTTCTACTGTGAACGGTTCTTTGAGTGCTCGTGATTTTTGCTTAAGTAAATGAGCAAATTTTTGGTTCACGAAGCTCCTCTCCGCTCCACTATCAAATAGTATGCATGCATAAGAGTTGTCGAGGAGAAACGTACCAGTGACCACTGTGGGGTCGGCAACCGCCTCCTCATGACCTATAGCCAGAACTCTTCCTACTCCACCGGCAGTCCCTGCCTTGGGGCAGTTCCTTTTGTAGTGGCCCACATCGCCACAATTGTAGCAAGCTTGGCCCACTCCAGCGCCGGGGACTTAGGTGATTGGCCTCACCGGAGATTTGCAGAAACGGGCTGTGTGCCCCTTCCTGTTGCAGTTTACACACTGCATTTCCCGGCAGGCTCCCACATGGTCGTAGTTACACTTGTTGCATAGTGGCAAACTTCCAGAATACTGCTTTAATGGAGCAGCAGCAGTGGCAGGTGTTGTCGCACTATGAAATGCCACGATCTGCTGTTTCTTGGCAGCCTTCTTCTTTTTCTTGTAATCGCAGAATTTCCGCTTGGACTCTGCAGTTCTGGCGGTTTCTAAAATGGCCAGGGTGGTTGTTGCAGCCGGGGTACGGACCCCGTGGTCAATTAGCTGATGTGCCAATCGCTTGGCACTATCAAATGTAGTGGGACACGAAGACAAAACATTTCCCTGGTATGGTGGCATTAGCCCCCATATATATCTCTCGATCTTCTTTCCCTCTGTATGAATCATGTTGGGACAAAGGGCCACCAGTTCACAGAACTTGGCGGTATATGCGACGATGTCGGAGCCCTTCATGGTTAGGCGCCAAAGTTCTTCCTCCAGCTTTTGGATCTCGCCTCTCGGGCAGTACTCCTCAATCATGAGGTCTTTCATGGTGCCCCAGCCCATATCATTTTCCACCACTAGAGATAGTGACTTAACATGGCTATTCCACCATGTTAGGGCTTTTGATTCGAAGGTGCAAGCGGCAAACTTGACCTTGCTTCTTTCTGGGCATGAGCAGATTTCAAAGACTGATTCTGTCTTCTCGAACCATTGTGAGAGTACAATGACTCCGCCAGTTCCCCTAAAGGACAATGGCTTGCAGTTTGTGAAGTCTTTGTAGGAGCACTCTCTCGAGTGCACAGGGGTTTCAACCTGAATAGTCGGAACAGGAGTCCCTCCTCCAGTGGAACTTGAGGAATGATATTCAGCCATGGCTGTAGCAACAGTCGCAGCTATAGCAGCATTTAGAGCTGCTGTATCAAATTGAGGAGTAGGTGGAGTTGGTGCGGGAGGATTGCGTCTTGTTGATTTACGTGGAGGCATCTTTGAACTGAAAGTTTAGAAAGATGAAAACATTGATAAGAATTTGATAGAAATATGATGAGAATGACTCATGGACTAACTCTTCATAGCCCAACAGCGTAATTGAATGAATACTTGAATGAAGATGAAAGCATTTGGATAATAATTTCCATTAGATTAGATATCTGTCAAAGACACTGGGATTACAGATGTAACAAGTTCGGGAAAAATGACCTAGAAGTAGGTCTTACATCAACCAAGATTGGAAAATTTTGACAGAACTACGACCTAATAATTGACCTAACAAGTCTAAGGTTGAACAAGATAGGAAATTAGCCTAAAGTTTTTACATAAACTAGGTTATATCCAAAAGAGAAGTCGATAAGACTCTAACGGCGACGAGAACTGCTAGAGTGAGTTCTTGAATCCGATAGGAGACGCTCTATGTCCCTCACACGCCTATCAGATGTTGCTTGCTGAGTTCGAAGTTCCCTGACTTCGGCTCGGGTTTCAGCAAGTTCCCTCTGAAGCATTGCATTGCTAACCTGAGCCCTTTCATGAGCGGACTCCAGCTGGCGAATGCGGACAATGTTAACACCAGAATTTGCATCAACTTCTACTACTCGGTCGATAGCTGCTCGACCCTGCTCGGTGTTCCGAGCAATCCTACGAACCATGATAGGTAGGACCCTATCAGCTGAACCTCCCTCAGTGAGGTTGTAGAAGCTTCTGTCTCTATTGTAAGGAAAAGGTTGACCTTGTTCCTGACACCACCTATTCAAGTTTGTGGCCCACAGAGGTGTGGGTCCTTGGAATGCGGGACGAGGGTTTGGGTTTTGAACAGCTGGGGGTTGGTTGTTGACTTCTGGCTCCGATTCGGAACCATCAGAAAAACCTTCAGCTTCATAATCATCTAAAGGGATTGGGTGATTATCTTCTGGTTCTTCTTCCAGCCATCCTGCGTTGTCATGGTTGGGATAGTACGGGTCTCCGTGGGGATGGAATTCAGCCATGATATCTACGCGAGAAAAGGGATATAAGAAATAACTAAATTAGACTAACTAAGTAGATAATTATAAGATGATCTTTATTAGTTGCTTCAATACTTGTTTAAAGCATACTAGTTACATGTAACGCAGACGGGATAGACCTTCGAATAAGTGACCCTAACCCTAAGCCCACAACCAAACAAGGAACAGGAAGTAAGGCAAAGATCACAGATTCTAAGTCTATGACATCCTAGTACATATAACCTTAGTGTATCCACTAAACAACCATTGATATATTAATAAAGACCTTTAGTTCTCAAATAAATAATTATTGTAACACAAAATACTCCTATAGTATTTTTAAGTTTAATGTTTTGTTCTATTGTTCTCATTGTAGTAGTGTTGGTAAGTTTTTAGACTTGTTGCAACCTCACAACCATACTTAGGCACATGCTAATCACTCCTCGGATAATCTAGTTGATCAGGCTACATCTTCCCAGGGTTGACCATATGTCTCTAAGTCTACTTGTGTTGTCCAACAATCGTAATACTTTTGTTCTGTCCTAGTGACACTGATTTTAGTATGAATGCAGGTATGTATACTTTATTAAATATTTCATTATTTAAAGTATAAACTCTTCATCAGAGTATTTTAAATCCCGCTTGTGTTTATAGTTCGTATATCTTTAATGGGTTGATACACTCGATTCACTATAAACAATGCTCTGATACCAATCTGTCACACCCCCAAAACCGATGAACGGCGGAAACGTTCTGGGGTGGAGGACGTCATGTACAGTATCACAACAATACAAGTAGTAAACAAGCAACAACATCATCAATTGCATTAATAATATAATTTCATACAAGTGTGTTCTGTCAAGTTTTAAAGACACCAAAACAATATACATCAAAAATATAAGATGAGTCTTGAACGAACTCCATCTTCTCAAAACCTGGCTCCGGTACCTGTCTACTGGTGACCTGAGAATACAAGTTATTTTGAAAGAGTTTATCAGCTTTAAAGCTGGTGAGATCATAAGTATATTAGTGTCTGTGTTTGTATGAAAGCATTTGTAAGATGTTTTGTAAAATGTACTGTATATGTTTGTAAAAAGTTTGTATTTGTTTGAACTCTCCTAGAAAACCTTATGTTTCCTACTAAAAGTAGCCTTCTACCAAGGCATCTAGTGTATGTGTGTGTATCTCTTGTAAAAGTGTGTATTTTCCCAAATCCGACTATCATTAACCAAAAATATAATTTTTACATCATTGTTTATTGTGTGAATAACACAAAATAAAATGTAAGGGAAAATGTTATAGTACTGTAGTGCTGTATTAAGTAACTACTGCTGTACTAACTACCTTAAGCCAAATGTAAAATTTTAAGGTAACATGTGATCGGCCTGTATCTTGCTACCGACTCAATAGTAAAACGACAATGTAAGATGCCGTAAAAATGAAAGCATTTACAAGTCCCACTGTAGCGAGCAGCAAGGTCTAGGATAGTCAATCCAGTATAGATCTATACACAAACTCATACGCTCCCCAATTAAGGAGATTCTGATACAAAAACAGTCATGGCAGGTAGTGCCATGCCCTGTTTAATGGCTCACATAAATGTATTAATGTAAATGTTATGTGATTTGTGTGCTAGCTGTATTGTGTTCTTTCTCTGTCTAGCCTGTATGTTTGTTTCTCGTCATAGTGTCTATTGTTTGTTTCTCATCACTCTGTATTATGTTTGTTTCTCATCACTCTGTTTTATGTTTGTTTCTCATCATAGTATGTATTGACTCATGTATGAACTGACTCATTGTATGTTTCATTGTTCTAGTAATAGTATCTTCCTAAACTACCCCTATGGTAGCTTACTAGCCATGTATGAACATGTTTGTATACCCTTGCTACCCAAGGGCATGTAACTGAATGAAAGAAATAACCTTTTATATCCATATACATATACATAATATATAACTAGGATTCAAACAACCTTCGGACAACTAACCTTGATACCCTAAGTCCACAACCAAACAAGGAACATGAAGTAAGGTAGGCTAGCAGTCCTAAGTCCTTTCAATCCTACTTATATAACTATATCTATATAGATACACAGAATATAATTTTAAAAGAGTTTAAGTAAAAGTATTTGATAAGTAAAAGAGTGTGTAAGACAGTTTGATAAACAGTTTGAGAAGTAAGAAAACCATTTGTTTGGTAGTTATTAATCACATGTGATTGATATAATAACTATAATTGTTCAACTTGTATCCCCCCCCCATAAAAGAATTTAAAAACATTTAAAAGGTTAATTAAGGAGTATGAACTCACCTGTAGTGAGTGGTTTGGATGAACTGAAGAGATAGGATTGCTAAGTGTCAAGTGAAGACTTGTACACACACAATGATCCTATTTAACATATAAATACACATATATGTATTCAATTAGTCTTTAAACAACTAATTTATAAAGTTAAGACATCCTAAGACAAGTTAAACACTTTATATAAGTGTTATAAGTCCCAAGGATTGCATCTAAGTGCTGTAGGAACAAGCTATGGGGTTTAGGGTTCAAGGGAACCCTCTTTGGGAGTTTACGGTTTCTTGACCATAACCACATGAGTTTACGGTCGTAAACCCATGAGTTTACGGCCGTAAACTCACACCCCTTTGACCATTTGTTGTTTTGAAGGTTTCTAAGTCCTTAGAAGTGTTTCCTCATGAAGTATAAGCCTAAGGAAGAAGTTAGGGCACCATTTCACTCCTATATGGAGTTTACGGCCCTAATACCATTTCCCTTTGGGTTTACGGCCGTAAACCCTTATGGATGATGGTATTTTTATGTTTCCAAGTCCTTAACATATCAATGAAGGGATCTATGCTAGTTACCAAGGCTTAGGGTAAGCTAGGGCACACATTGGTACCCTTTTTAGGGTTTACGGTCCAAGAACATCTTGGACCGTAAACACCTTGATCTTGGTGTTTCTTGGGTGTTTTCTTGTTATAATGAAGTGTAGCAAGCTTAAACATACTCTAGGATAGAAGTACTTACAATATAGAAGCTTGAAATGAGCCGAAAGTCCAAGAACACTAGTGTGTGTTCTTGGTGTTCTTGGTGAAACTTGAAGATCAAGCCTTTTGGACTAATTTTTCGGATAGAAGTGTGTTAAAACACTAGATTAAGTGATATACTAACTCAAAAGGGCTAGAAACACTTACTAGATTAACGATCTTGAATAAAACTTGGATGATACTTGAGAGAGTTTGATATTTGTTCTTGAAAAAGTGGAAAAGTGTTAAAAATGGCTAAGTGCCACTTATATACCCCTTTCCCTTAGGGTTTACGGCCGTAAACACCAAATTTAGGCCGTAAACTCTAGACTTTTGATGTGTCGGGACTTTATTGTTGCACAATAAACCCTAGGGCATCCTCTCTCCTGATATCTCCTAAAGTATTAATCCTAAAATACTCAAACTCATTCCAAAAAGTCTGAAAATTTAACAGTAACTGTTTTGACTTCTATTGACTTGATATGTTATACAGAATAGAAATTTCGGGTTGTCACAGTAAGGCCCATGAGTTTAACGGCCCATGGTGTTTACGGCCCATGGGTTTACGGCCCATGGTGTTTACTGCCGTAAACTCATGTTATCTTGATCCATTTCATGTGTTTAAGGTCCTACAAGTTTCCAGGAAGGGTTCTGGACTAAATATTAAGCCTTAGGAAGAAGTTAGGGTCCATCTGCACCCAAAACTTGAGTTTACGGCCAAGGGAGATTGCTTTGGCCGTAAACACCCTCCTGGACATGATTTCTTGGTGTTTAAAGGGTGATTCTAGTATATAACAAGCTAAGGGTAGTGTACTTACGTAGTAGAAGCTTGAGAGGGTGATTAGAGCCCAAAAACACTAGTGTGTGTTCTTGGTGTTCTTGGTGAAATGAAGAACACTTGAAGATCTAACCAAAAGAAGAGATTTCATGGATGAAATCAGGAGTGAATCAAGAAGAAGAGATGTATTAACTCGTTTATGGAAGGATTCACTTACCTTTTTGAAGATTTGGAGCAAAAACCTCAAGATCCTTGAGAGAGAATTCGAGTTCTAGACTTGGAAAAGTGAAAAGTGGCTGAAAAGTGACTAAGGGTCGAATATATAGCTGGGAGTTTACGGCCAGCATGTGTTTACTGCCGTAAACCCATGACCATTGGCCGTAAACTCCTCTTTTGAGGGTTTATGGCTTGGTTGATGGGTTACAACTTCAGTTGACACTTTCGTTCACTTATTCCCTTGATGTACTAAACTCAGAATGCTCAAATGGACTCTAGATAGTGTCACAAGTTAGTAGGAAAAAGGTCTAACTTTGATTGGATTGAATGGTTTATACAAGATTGAAATTTCGGGTTGTCACATCATCCCCCCGTTAGAGTTAATTCTGGTCCTCGCTTGGCGTTCCAGCGAACCTTCACGATTGGGATACGGATTTGCTTAGTTCGTTTGACCTCTCGGTCCATGATCTCTACTGGTTCTTCCACGAAGTTGAGGCTCTCGTTGATCTCGATCTCGTCGAGAGGGATTACAAGAGTCTCGTCGGACAAGCACTTTTTCAAGTTCGAGACGTGGAAGGTAGGATGTACGTTACTAAGCTCGTGGGGAAGGTTGAGTTTGTAAGCTACAGGGCCGATTCTGGCGAGAATCTCGAAAGGCCCTATGTATCTTGGATTTAGCTTTCCACGCTTTCCGAAGCGTATCAAGCCCTTCCAGGTTGAGACTTTCAACAGGACTCAGTCTCCCACCTGGAATTCCAAAGGTTTCCTTCGTTTCTCTGCGTAGCTTTTCTGTCAGTCTCTAGAGGCTTTCAGTCGTTCACGAATCTGAACGATCTTCTCTGCCGTTTCCCGAATGATCTCTGGACCTGTGAGAGTGCTGTCAGGAACTCGTCCTTTAGCCAACTGAGTGTCACCCACCTCAGACCAGCATAGAGGGAATATGCACTTTCGGCCATAGAGGGCTTCAAATGGAGCAGCCTTTATGCTCGTGTGATAACTGTTGTTGTAGCAAAATTCGACAAGGGGTAAATGAGTATCCCACGCCTTTCCGAAGTCGATCACACAGGCTCGCAACATATCTTCTAAGGTTTGGATAGTTCTCTCACTTTGTCCGTCGGTCTGTGGATGGTAGGCTGTACTCATGTCCAGCCTCGTTCCTAAGGAGCTTTGTAGTGACTGCCAGAACCTCGAAGTGAATCTACTATCTCTATCAGAGATAATAGATATAGGAACACCATGTAGTCGTACGATCTCCCGAATGTATGTTCTTGTGAGCTTCTCCATCTTGTCAGTTTCTTTGATGGGCAGGAAGTGTGCGGACTTGGTCAATCTGTCGACGATGACCCAAATGGTATCAAGTCCACCCGTTGTCTTGGGAAACTTGGTTATGAAGTCCATAGTGATCCGCTCCCACTTCCACTCAAGTATCTCCGGTTGCTGAAGTAGACCTGATGGTTTTTGGTATTCGACCTTGACTTTGGCGCAAGTAAGGCATTTACTTACGAAGGTAGCAATCTCTGCTTTCATGTTAGGCCACCAGTATGACTTTTTAAGATCCAGATACATCTTATCTGAACCTGGGTGGACGGAATATCGAGTGTTGTGCACCTCTTTCATGACCAAGTCTCTGAAACCACCGTGTTTCGGTGTCCAGATCCTGTCCATGAGGTATAAAGCTCCGCCACCCTTGACTTCCAAGTTCTTATCCATTCCTCGCAGGGATTCTCCCACCACATTTTCAGGTTTTAAGGCTTCGAGCTGAGCCTCCTTAATTTGTGCGGATAGATGCGAATGGATAGTCATAGTCAATGACTTGACTCTTCGACCAGAATATTCCTTCCGACTTAGGGCGTCTGCTACTACGTTGGCTTCACCCGGATGATAACGAACTTCGTATTCGTAGTCATTGAGTAGTTCGACCCACCGTCGTTGTCTCATGTTGAGCTCCTTCTGGTTGAATATGTGTTGTAGGCTTTTGTGATCTGTAAAGATAGTGCGCTTCGTACCATACAGGTAGTGCCTCCAGATCTTCAGAGCAAACACAACCGCTCCTAATTCGAGATCATGAGTGGTGTAGTTGACCTCGTGTGTCTTCAGCTGTCTTGAGGCATAGGCGATGACCTTACCTCGTTGCATCAGAACACAGCCGAGTCCTTGATTTGATACATCGCAATAGACCACGAAGTCTTCTGTCCCTTCGGTGAGGGACAGTATCGGTGCGGTGCATAAGGCTCGTTTTAACGTTTGGAACGCTTTCTCCTGCTTCTCTTTCCAGTCAAAGGCCACGCCTTTCTAGGTCAATCTCGTAAGGGGTTTCGCAATTCGAGAGAAGTTCTGTATGAACCTGCGATAGTAGCCAGCGAGGCCTAGAAATTGACGAATTTCTGTAGGCGTCTTCGGTGCTGACCAGTTCTCAATAGCTTTAATTTTGGATGGGTCCACGTGTATTCCTTCTTCGCTAACCACGTGTCCTAAGAATTCGACCCTTCGGATCCAAAATGCGCATTTGGAGAACTTCGCATAGAGCTTCTCCGATCGTAAGGTTCCTAGGACTTGTCGTAGATGATCGTTATGTTCCTCCTCACTTCGAGAGTAGATAAGTATGTCATCGATGAAGACGATGACGAACTGATCCAAGTAAGGACGGCATACCCTATTCATTAAGTCCATGAATACTGCGGGCGCATTAGTCAATCCGAATGGCATTACTACGAACTCGTATTGTCCGTAACGAGTTCGGAAGGCTGTCTTCGGAACATCCTCCTCAAGCACTCGTAACTGGTGATACCCAGATCTCAGATCAATCTTGGAAAAGTAGCTCGCCCCCTGCAGCTGGTCGAATAAATCGTCTATGCGAGGAAGAGGGTAGCGATTTTTGACTGTAAGCTTGTTGAGTTCTCTATAGTCGATGCACATACGGAACGATCCGTCTTTCTTTTTGACGAATAAGACCGGAGCTCCCGAGGGTGAGAAGTTTGGTCTTATAAAGCCCTTGCTGAGCAGTTCGTTAAGTTGACCTGACAGTTCTTGCATCTCTGTCGGTGCTAGACGATAGGGCGATTTGGCTACTGGGGTAGCCCCTGGAACTAAGTCGATCCTGAATTCGACTTGCCGTTAGGGAGGTAAGCCCGGTAGTTCTTCTAGAAAAACGTCGGCGAAGACGCGTACTACGGGGAGGTCTTTTAGGTCTTTTGTTTTCTGGTTCACATCAACCACGTGTGCAAGGAATGCGCGATATTCCTTACGTAAATACTTCTAGGCCTGGATACTTGAGATGATACGAAGACTCGTATTGGGTTTGACTCCGTAGATCAACAAGGTTTCATTATTCGGTAGGTTTAGGCGGACTGCTTTCTCGAAACACAGGATGTCGGCGCGATAAAGACTCAACCAGTCCATGCCTACAATGACGTCGAAACTCTTGATAGCCACGGGTATGAGGTCGATTGGGAATGAATGGTTATCTAGCGTGAGGGTACAACCTATGTAATTTTCGTTAGAATTTTCTGTCTTTCCGTTAGCCATTTCTACGACGAAGTTTTCTTTTAGCGCTTGAGGTGCTTGATTAAGTAAGTGTTTAAATTTTTGGTTTACGAAGCTCCTCTCTGCCCCACAATCAAATAATACACATGCATAAGAATTTTCGAGGAGAAACGTACCCGTGACTACTGTGGGGTCTGCCACGGCTTCATTGTGGCCAATAGCGAGTAGTCTTCCTGCTCCTCCCGCATTCCCAGCTTTCGGATAGTTTCTTTTTAAGTGCCCTGTCTCGCCACACCCGTAGCAGGCCTGGCTTACTCCTGTACTGGGGACCTGGGTGAGGGGTTTGGGTGGTGTTCTGCAAAACCGGACAGTATGGCCCTTCCGGTTACAGTTGGTGCAGTGCATATCCCGGTAGGGGCCGTTATGATGGAAATTGCACTTGGTGCACTTGGGTAGGGTCCCTGCATATGGCTTGGCTGGTACAGGGGCAACAGGGATTGTGGCAGCATGGACAGCCACAGTCTGTTGGTTCTTAGAAGAGGGTTGAACTGATTTGTTCTTCTTTCGGTGCCAATGCTTTCTCTTGTTGTCTGCGGCTTTGGTTGGTGCGGAGGCAGTCGTTGTAGTTGTTGTTGGAGTAGAAGGAACCTCGTCATCGATGAGCCTTTGGGCCAATTCCTTGGCACTATCAAAGGTCGCAGGGTTCGATGCTAGGACGTTCCCTCGATACGGGGGTACCAAAACCCAGATGTATCTCTCGACTTTCTTGCTTTCAGTGGGGACCAGGTTAGGACATAGAGTCACCAGGTCGTAGAACCTGGCTGTATAAGCCACTATGTTGGAACCCTTCATTTTAAGGTTCCACAGTTCCTCTTCAAGCTTCTGAATTTCGCCCCTCGGGCAGTACTCCCTTGTCATCAGGTCCTTCAGTGTATCCCAGCCCATGGCGTTAGCTGCTACCAGTGAGAGGGATTTGACATGGCCATTCCACCATGTCAGGGCCCTTTCAGTGAAGGTGCAAGCAGCAAATTTTATCTTGCTTCCCTCAGGACAAGAGCACATCTCAAAGAGTGCTTCGGTTCTCTCGATCCATTGGGACAGCGCAATAATCCCTCCAGTTCTGTTGAAGTACGTTGGTTTGCAACTGATGAAGTCTTTATAAGTACACTCTCGTGCACGTGGATGGATTTCACCATGGCTAGACTTGGTGCCCGTCCCAGCTCTACTAACGCCACCAGAATTTACTTGAGCCATGGCTGCGGTCACAGTCGCGGTCACAGCAGCCTGAAACATCACCGCATCGAACTGCGGAGGGGGTGGTGGTGGTGGTGTTTGATTTACAGGTCTGCCCCTGGTCGGGCGCTTGCGGGCGGCATCTTTTACTGGAAATTCATAGAGATGATGATAATAGTAAGAATCAATTGTAAGCATGATGAGAGTGTTTCATGGACTAAATCACCATAGTCCAACTATCAGATAGAGGTATAACAATAGAGTAGGGAAACACAAAGGTAAAGGCTTTCCCATAGATTAGATAACTGCCAATAGTACTGGTATTAATGATGTAAAATGAGTCTGGGAAAAATGACCTAACAGTAGGTCTTACATCAAACCATAAGGGAAAATGTTGGCAGCTTAGAAGTCTAGTTAGAGTACTTTAAAAGCTAGGAATATTTTACAGACAGGTGCTCCATAGAGCACGGAAAAAGAAAGGTCATTCCTTATCCCAAAAGAAAGAGATGAGTCGACATCTTCTACCGGCGACGGGTATCCCTCGGGCGAACCCCCAGATCTGCCAGTTGACGTACAATCTCTTGAAGATGTCGCTCATGCGCCCTCTGACGTACTCGGAGTTCCATGACTTCGGCTCGGGATGCAGCTAGCTATTGCTGCAGAGCCTCATTGGTTCTCCTAGTCCATTCCATAGCCTCTTCGAGTTGTCGAATGCGGACCGTGTTAATTCCAGAGTTAGCATCCACTTCCACCTCTCGGTCGATGGCTGCTCGACCTTGCTCCACATTCCGAGCAATCCTGCGGACCATGATGGGCAGGACTCGGTCAGCTGAGCCTCCCTTGTTTATGTTGTAAAAGCTTCGGTCTCCGTTGAAGGGTAAAGGCTGACCCTGCTCATCGCTCCAACGGTTCAAGTTTATTGCCCACAAGGGTGTGAGACCTTGAAATGTCGGACGGGGGTTGTGATTTGGGACTTGGCGTTCTTGGGGTAGGTTTTTGACCTCTGGTTCGGAGTCAGAGCCATCTGAAAAGCCTTCTGCACGGTGATCATCCAAGGGGATTGGGTGATCCTCTTCTGGCTCATCATCGAGCCACCCACCATTGCCTTGGTTGGGAAAATACGGATCGTCGGGGAGATGGAAGCCAGCCATGCTATCTACGCGAGAAAAAGGGGTATAAGAATCTTATAATAATAGACGTACTACTCTAAGATAATTATAAGATAATCCTTACTAGTTACTTCAATACTTTCATAGTTCATACCAGTTACATGTAATCAAAACAGGATAGACCTTCGAATAAGTGACCCTAACTCTAAATCCACAACCAAACAAGGAACAGGAAATAAAGCAAAGGTCACAGATTTCTAAGTCTATAACACCGTAGTCACATATAACTTTAACGTATCCACTTAGCAACTATTGACCTACTAGTAAAGACCTTTTTAGTTCTCAAATAAGTAATTATAGTAACACAAAATACTCCTATAGTATTTTAGGTTTATGTTTTGTTCTAATGTTCTTGTTGTAGTAGTGTTGGTAAGTTTTTAGACTTGTTGCAACACCACAATCATTCTTAGGCACATGCTAGTCACTCCTCGGAAAATATAGTTGATCAGGATATATCCCCCTAGGTTTGACTATATGTCTCTAAGCCTAATTGCGTTGTTCAACAATCATAATACTTTTGTTCTGATCTAGTATGATACTGACCCTGGTATGAATAGATGTATATATACTTAGTTAAATATTTTATTATTTAAAAGTATATATTCTTGGTCAGAGTGTTTTAATCCCGATGCGTTTATAGTTTGTATATCTTTTATGGGTTGATATACTCAATTCACTATAAACAAAGCTCTGATACCAATCTGTCACACCCCAAAACCGGAACAGCGGAAACGTTTTGGGGTGGAGGACGTCATGTACAATATCACAACAATGCATAATAGTAAACAAGCAACAACATCCATTGCATTAATAGAATAATTTTAATACAAGCGTGTTCTGTATAGTTTGTAAGACACCAAAATGAACGATCAAAAATAAAATATGAGTCTTGTATGTGCTCCATCTTTTCAAAAGCTTCATCGGTACCTGTCTATTGATGACCTGAGAATACAAGTTATTTTGAAAAAGTTTATCAGCATTAACGCTGGTGAGTTCATAAGTATTTAGTGTCATTGCTTGTATGAAAATGTCTGTAACCACGTAGTGTAAATGTTCGTAGTTTCTCGTAAATGTTTGTAAATAGTTGAACTCTCTAGAAAATCCTATATTTTCTACTAAAATGTAGTTTTCTACCAAGACCCGACTGTTTGTATGTTTGTTCTTTTGTAAATGTAAGAGTTTTCCCCCAATAAAACTATCATTATAAAAATATAGTTTAGGACCTCACCGATGCGAGATGAATACAAAGTAGACGTAATAGGGGAAAATAATGTTTTACCCCAGCAGTATCACTGCCGGCTAAATGTGATGAAAATGCAGACTCCAGGTAGTATTAAATGTACTGTACACCTCAGGGAGTCCGTTTGCCTTTAATTCTTAGTTAGTTAATTAAAGGTTTGAATGTGAACTCGTATGTAACCATGTTGATCGACGGCTGAATAACTGATGACCCTCCGGTGTCATATGTAGTGAGGTAACATTCTGTCACCCCTTGGCCTTATCGGCTGGGACTGTAGCTAGCAGTCGGGGTGTGGGAGTGTCTGTCCCGTATAGATCTATACACACAATGCTCGCTCTCCCTCCAGGAGACTCTGGTTACAAAGTGATACCAGAATGAAGTGATGTATCGAGAAATAGTATGTCACATTCTATTTATAGTATTCAAATGTTTGTATAGTATGCCATAGCGTAGTAATGTTTTCTCTGTATTAGTGTATAGTTTACTCTCTTGTATAATGTATAGTATGTTCTCTTGTATAGTGTATAGTATGTTCTCTTGTAAAGTGTATAATATGTTCTCTTGTATAGTGTATAGTATGTTCTCTTGTATAGTGTATAGTATGTTGTTTCTCATAATGGTATGTATGTAGTGACTCGTAACTGTACTGACTCTTGTATGTATCGTTGCAATAGTAATAGTGAGTAGTAATCCCTTAACTATACCTATTATAGTTAAATAATAATGTTATTTGTATGCCTCTGCTACTCAAAGGCACTGAACTGAAGTGAAAGCTTTTATATCCAAACACATATATACGATATATAACTAAGATTTCAACGACATTAGGACAAATAACAGGATACCCTAAGTCCACAACCAAACAAGGAACAGGAAATAAGGTGAGCTATCAGTCCTAAAGTCCTTCAAACCTTACTTATATAAATATAGCTGTATGGATATGAGTTTGACAATAAGGTAAGTTTAAAAGAGTTTGAAAACAGTTTTAGCATTTAAAAGAGTTAAATAAACAGGTTTGGAGTGCTTGAAATCCAGAAGTTTGATAGCAATTTGAAAGTAATAGTAAATCTTTCTGTTTGTTCTAGTCATTAATCATATGTGATTAAAGCAATAACTATAATGTTTCAACTTGTATTCCCCCCCCCCATAAAAGCATTTAAAATCATTTTAAAGGTTGATTAAGGGGTATGAACTCACCTGCAGTGAGTGGTTTGGATGAGCGGATGGTATAGGATGCTAGGTGTCAAGTGAAGACTTGAGCACACACATGGATCCTATTTAACATATAATGACACATTTATGTATCTAATTAGTGTTTAGACAACTAATTAAGCAAGTAAGGACACCCTAGGACATGGAAAACACCTTGATTCGAGTGTTAGAGGTACATAGGGTTGCATCTACGGATTGTAGGGCCTCACATTGGAGTTTACGGCCCAAATGGTAAGGCCCATGAGTTTACGGCCCATTGTGTTTACGGCCCATGGGTTTACGGCCCATGGTGTTTACGGCCGTAAACTCATGTCATCTTGATCCATTTCGTGTGTTTAAGGTCCTTCAAGTTTCCAGGAAGGGTTCTACACTAAAGACTAAGCCTTAGGAAGAAGTTAGGGTCCATCTGCACCCAAAACTTGAGTTTACGGCCAAGGGAGATTGCCATGGCCGTAAACACCCTCCTAGACATGATTTCTTGGTGTTTAAAGGGTGATTCTAGTATATAACAAGCTAAGGGTAGTGTACTTATGTAGTAGAAGCTTGAGAGGGTGATTAGAGCCCAAAAACACTAGTGTGTGTTCTTGGTGTTCTGGGTGATATGAAGAACACTTGAAGATCTAACCAAAAGAAGAGATTGCATGGATGAAATCAGGAGTGAATCAAGAAGAAGAGATGTATTAACTCGTTTATGGAAGGATTCACTTACCTTTTTGAAGATTTGGAGCAAAAACCTCAAGATCCTTGAGAGAGAATTCGAGTTCTAGACTTGGAAAAGTGAAAAGTGGCTGAAAAATGACTAAGGGTCGAATATATAGCTGGGAGTTTACGGCCATCATGTGTTCACGGCCGTAAACCCATGACCCTTGGCCGTAAACTCCTCTTTTGATGGTTTATGGCTTGGTTGATGGGTTACAACTTCAGTTGACACTTTTGTTCACTTATTCCCTTGATGTACTAAACTCAGAATGCTCAAATGGACTCTAGTTAGCGTCACAAGTTAGTAGGAAAAAGGTCTAACTTTGATTGGATTGAATGGTTTATACAAGATTGAAATTCCAGGTTGTCACAGTACACTCTCTCGAGTGTCCCTGGCTGTCTCCGTGGTTAGAATTTGTGGCACCATTACCCGCGCCACCCGCATTATTTATGCTGATTTGGGACATTGCGGCTGCTACTGCGGCTGTCACGGCAGCCTGGAACATTACTGGATCGAACTGAGGGGGTGGTGGTGGTGGCGGTGGTGCAGCTCCTGTGGCGCCGCCACGTCTAGGATTTCTACGAGGTAGCATTTTCTGCCATATTAAGAATGAAAAGACAATAAGTCTTTGATAGCGCTCACAAGTCGAGAGTTAAAACTAAACATTATTAGTTCTTTATATGCATCATGATTCCGACTTGTAAAGATATTGTATGAATCCATTCATACTAGAGGTCAACAGATAATGAAATATACACTTTATGAATGCTGATAGATTTGATTCACATGAAACGTCTGTGATAGTATCCATACCGGGCCCATCCAACAATCGTTCGATGTATAATTTTTATATATAATTAAGATTTAAATAAACTTTCGAATCTAATGGGTCTGCCCTGGGCCCACAACCAAACAAGGAACAAGATCCAAGGCAGAACCACCATTTCTAGGTCGACATGGTCTTAATTATATATAACTTTGATTTATACATCAAACAATCATAAATTGGACACCAGTAAACTTAGTCTGAAAACAATCCCTGTTATGAACTTGATGTAATAAAGCAAATAGCGTGTCAATTTCATTGATATAATTTAGTATACAATATTTGGGAAAAATTTGACCCTATAAGGGTCTATACTACATCAATGTATGGGAAAATTTTGACCACCTAACAGATCCCGGAAGTGTAAACACTTAAATCGCGAGATCGGACATGAAATACTAGAAAACAATAGTAACATTTATCCGCAAAACTAGATTAAACTGATGCGAGCAGTGCAAACACTACTTGCGGTGGTTGAAGCTCTGAGGATCACGAAGTGAAGACACGAAGTTCCTTGTTTCTCTCATTTCAGCTCTGGATTCTGCCGCTTGGCGCTCTGCTTCTGCCAGACGTCCTTCTAAAGTGGCTCGGTGCTCTCGGAGTTCTCGCACCTCAGCCTGGGTCGCGGCCATTTCCCGTCGAAGAAGCTCGGTGCGGTCTCGAGTCCGATCGTGGTCGTCATCCAACCGGCGAAGGCGAACGGAGTTGACTTGGCTGGTGGCACCAACTTCCATGAGATGTTGGGTGTTAACTCTTGTTTTCTCTTCGTGGCGTGTGACACGGTGAACTATGACAGGGAGGGCTCGTTCGGGTGACCCTCCTCTGCTGAGATCGTAGAAACTTCGTTCCATGTCATAGGGAGGTCGTTGACCTTGCTCTTGGCTCCATCGATGTATAGTTTCGGCCCATTGGGGCGTCGGGCCTTGGAAGTGTTGCGGAGGGATAGGGGCAGGGTGTGGATCGTAGACTTCGGGTTCGGAGTCGGTTCCATCTGAGTCTTCTTCTTCTTCACCATCCACGGATTCTTCCTCTTCCATGGGTTCCTCATCCTCCATGGGTTCTTCTTCGGGTTCTTCCTCTGAAATATGTGGAAGTATCAACGTAATTTCATAGAGTCATCCGGTCTGAATGCTACATGAAGAACATAAGCCAGATGATGGAACGAGAAGACCTAGGATGTAGAATATCATAACATGAGTGATTCGGCAGATTTTGATTCCTATATATCCACCCATGTGGTACTTCATTATACCATATATATAAGATCCATCTGTATAGATATCACCATCTACATCTAGAAATTCGTATGCTTTGGAAGAAGCTTGTACAGTTTGGGAAGGGGTTTTGACTGATAAAAAAGAAGAATCTACTTCAACCGATATGCCCTTAGGCACGGCCATACATAACATAGAAATCACACTTGGAAAGGGTGGACAATTAGCTAGAGTAGCGGGTGCTGTAGCGAAACTGATTGCAAAAGAAGGGAAATCGGCCACATTAAAATTACCTTCTGGGGAGGTCCGTTTGATATCCAAAAACTGCTCAGCAACAGTCGGACAAGTGGGGAATGTTCGGGTGAACCAGAAAAGTTTGGGTAGAGCCGGATCTAAGCGTTGGCTAGGTAAGCGCCCTGTAGTAAGAGGAGTAGTTATGAACCCTGTAGACCATCCACATGGGGGTGGTGAAGGGAGGGCCCCAATTGGTAGAAAACAACCGACAACCCCTTGGGGTTATCCTGCACTTGGAAAAAGAAGTAGAAAAAGGAATAAATATAGTGATAATTTGATTCTTCGTCTCCGTAGTAAATAGGAGAGAAAATAGAATTTCTTTCTCCGTCTTTACAAAACAAAAAAATAGGAGGAAGCTGTGACACGTTCACTAAAAAAAATCCGTTTGTAGCGAATAATTTATTAAAAAAAATAAATAAGCTTAACACAAAAGCAGAAAAAGAAATAATAATAACCTGGTCCCGGGCATCTACCATTATACCCATAATGGTCGGCCATACTATTGTTATCCATAATGGAAAGGAACATTTACCTATTTATATAACAGATCGTATGGTAGGACACAAATTGGGAGAATTTGCACCTACTTTAAATTTCCGAGGCCATGCAAAAAGCGATAATAGATCGCGTCGTTAAAAAACGTTTGTTTATGTATAATAATATATATAGATATTTATCATTGATTAGTAGGAGGCGAACTTTATGTTAAATAAGAGAACAACAGAAGTATACGCTTTACGTCAACATATATCTATGTCTGCTCACAAAGCGCGAAGGGTAATTGATCAAATTCGTGGGCGTTCCTACGAAGAAACACTTATGATATTAGAACTCATGCCTTATCGAGCATGTTATCCAATTTTTAAATTAGTTTATTCTGCAGCAGCAAATGCTAGTTTCAATATGGGTTCGAATGAAGTAAATTTAGTCATTAGTAAAGCTGAAGTCAATGAAGGTACTATTGTGAAGAGATTAAAACCTCGCGCTCGAGGGCGTAGTTTTGCGATACAAAAACCTACCTGCCATATAACTATTGTAATGAAAGATATATCCTTAGATGAATATATAGATACCGACTCTATTACATGGTCACAAAAACCTAAATCGAAAAAAAAGCGTACAACTATGTCGTATTATGATATGTATAGTAATGGGGGAACATGGGACAAAAAATAAATCCAATTGGTTTCAGACTTGGTACAACCCAAGGTCATCATTCCCTTTGGTTCGCACAACCAAAAAATTATTCTGAGGGTCTGCAAGAAGATAAAAAAATAAGAACTTATATCCAGAATTATGTACAAAAAAATATGAAAACATCTTCTGGCGTCGAGGGAATTGCACGTATAGAGATTCAAAAAAGAATCGACCTGATCCAAATCATAATCTATATGGGATTTCCAAAAATCTTAATTGAAAGTCGACCCCGAGGAATCGAAGAATTACAGATGAATTTACAAAAAGAATTTCATTCTGTAAATAGAAAACTTAACATTGCTATCACACGAATTGAAAAGCCTTATGGAAACCCTAATATTCTTGCAGAATTTATAGCGGGCCAATTAAAAAATAGAGTTTCTTTTCGCAAAGCAATGAAAAAGGCTATAGAATTAACTGAACAAGCAGATACAAAAGGAATTCAAGTGCAAATGGTAGGACGTATCGACGGAAAAGAAATTACGCGTGTTGAATGGATCAGAGAGGGGAGGGTTCCACTACAAACCATTCGAGCTAAAATTGATTATTGTTTCTATACAGTTCGAACGATCTATGGGGTATTAGGCATCAAAATTTGGATATTTATAGACGGGGAATAATAAACCTTTATTCCTTTTGCATTCTATCCAGCGATGGAACAAAAAATGAGAAATTCGTTTCTTCTTTTTATTTTGTGTTCAATAAAAAAAATGAACAATTATAATTCTATAGGGTTGAATAAAAATTCAATTAATCTTTTGATAAAATTGCTATGCTTAGTGTGTGACTCGTTGGTTTTTTGAGGGTTAGTATAAAAAACCAGCCCCACGGTATAAACAAATAACTATAGAAGTAATAACCAACTCATCACTTCATATTATCTGGATCCAAAGAATCAGTCAAGATATGATATATTGTTCATATTTTTGTAGCAACTGAAATCTTTTTTTATTATTTATTAAAAAATATGCTTCTAAGTTGTCAATCGAAATAAAAAAGAAAGGGTATGGATAAATGGAAGGATGAGAGAAAGAAAGAAAAAGAATATTGATGATATAGAATTCCAATATGTAAGGTCTATGAGTCATCTCAGAAAAAGCTGTGTAATAAAGCATCAATACGGATTCATCATTAACATTAAATGGATCTGCTCATCGAACAAAAAATAAAGAGCTTCGAGCCAATAAAGGCTAAGAATATTGACTCAAGAACTAATAGCTCCATTGTAGAATTCAGACCTAACCATTAAGTAAGAAGCGATGGGAACGATGGAACCTGTGAATTCAAAAGATTCTAGTGAAAATGAATTCGAATGATTCATGGATCGGGATGGCGGAACCGACCAGAAACCAATTCATCTATTCGGAAAAGTTATGAGCTAATGATAGAACTGAAATAGAAATTGAAAGAGTAAATATTCGCCCGCGAACACTTTATTTTCTTGGATTGCTAAATTTGGGTCAATCCAATACGATAAAGAGTAAAAGAAAAGAAAGATTCGTTTTAACAGTCTAAAATAGATAAATATAAGAAAAAAATAGTTATGTTATTTAATATATTTAGTTATCTATACAAACAAGATATACAAATTCATAATAGATTTGATCTAGATTAAATGAAATCCATGATTCATTATATTACTTATTAAATACATGTATATTTTCATTCAAATTATATTCTATCTGAATTGAATTCAAAATGTTTAATTTGAATTCATTTTATTCGCGAGGAGCTGGATGAGAAGAAACTCTCACGTCCAGTTCTGTAGTAGAGATGGAATTCAAAATAAACCATCAACTATAACCCCAAAAGAACCAGATTCCGTAAACAACATAGAGGAAGCATGAAGGGAATATCTTATCGAGGTAATGCTATTTGTTTTGGTAAATACGCTCTTCAGGCACTTGAACCCGCCTGGATCACCTCTAGACAAATAGAAGCAGGTCGACGAGCAATGACACGAAATGCACGTCGCGGTGGAAAAATATGGGTCCGTATATTTCCAGATAAACCAGTTACAGTAAGACCCGCAGAAACACGTATGGGTTCAGGTAAAGGCTCTCCCGAATATTGGGTAGCTGTTGTTAAACCAGGTCGAATACTTTATGAAATGGGTGAAGTAACAGAAAATATAGCCAGAAGGGCTATTTCAATAGCAGCGTCCAAAATGCCTATACGAGCTCAATTCATCATTTCGAGATAAAAAAGAAATAGGCCTTGAGTAAAAAAAAAGCGGGTGCGGGTTTCTTTTTTTTGACAAACAATATTTCTTTTTTTCTTCGACCTTTGTATTGTAAAAAACAGATAAAAAAAATGATATGATTCAACCTCAGACCCATTTGAATGTAGCAGATAACAGCGGGGCTCGAGAATTGATGTGTATTCGAATCATAGGAGCTAGCAATCGACGATATGCTCATATTGGTGACGTTATTGTTGCTGTGATCAAAGACGCAGTTCCAAACATGCCTCTAGAAAGATCAGAAGTGGTCAGAGCTGTAATTGTCCGTACTTGTAAAGAACTTAAACGTGACAACGGTATGATAATACGATATGATGACAATGCCGCAGTTGTGATTGATCAAGAAGGAAATCCAAAAGGAACGCGAGTTTTTGGTGCGATTGCCCGAGAATTGAGACAGTTCAATTTTACTAAAATAGTTTCATTAGCCCCTGAGGTATTATAGGTATTATAAAATCAGAGCACGATATGGTTATAGTAGGGTATTTAAAAGAAATATATTAAGATTCATTTAGTAGATTTTGTCTCACGTATATACCTTTCAAAATTAATATTCATAAACAAATACGTAAAAAAAAAAGAAAAACATGTTGATTATATCCAAATTTGGAGGCACCAATAATTTTAATTAATCATGGGTAGTGATACTATTGCTGACATAATAACCTCTATACGAAATGCCGATATGTATAGAAAAAGCGTGGTTCGAGTAGCATCTACTAATATCAGCCAAAGTATTGTTAAAATACTTTTACGAGAGGGTTTTATCGAAAACATGAGAAAACATCGAGAAAACAACAAATCTTTTTTGGTTTTAACCCTACGACATAGACGGAATAGGAAAAGGACTTATAGAAATCTTTTAAATTTAAAACGGATCAGTCGGCCGGGTCTACGAATCTATTCTAACTATCAAAGAATTCCTAGAATTTTAGGTGGGATGGGGATTGTAATTCTTTCTACCTCTCAGGGTATAATGACAGACCGAGAGGCTCGACTAGAAAGAATAGGCGGAGAAATTTTGTGTTATATATGGTAATCCTTCTAATATCCGAATTCAATACGAAACTTCTTATTTGTGAAAAAGAAAAGAGAAGGGGTGGGTTGTCTAATAGGGTTCTTCCTCCACTAGTTGATACTTCAAGGGGGTTTTACCTGTAATGAAAGAACAAAAATGGATTCATGAAGGTTTAATTACTGAATCGCTTCCCAACGGCATGTTCCGGGTTCGTTTAGATAATGAAGATATGATTCTAGGTTATGTTTCAGGAAAGATCCGACGTAGTTTTATACGGATACTGCCAGGAGATAGAGTCAAAATTGAAGTAAGTCGTTATGATTCAACCAGAGGTCGTATAATTTATCGACTCCGAAATAAAGATTCGAAAGATTAGGTGTTTTTTCAACTTCACTATTTATTTCGTAGGAATACGATTCAAAATAGAAAATTTAAAGAAACTTATTTTCTTCCAAAAAGTGGATTCAAAATTAAAGTAAGGAGTGGGAAATATGAAAATAAGAGCTTCTGTTCGTAAAATTTGTGAAAAATGTCGACTAATCCGTCGTCGGGGACGAATTAGAGTAATTTGTTCCAACCCAAGACATAAACAAAGACAAGGATAATCAGCCTTGTTAAAGACCCGATATAAAAATAAGAAGGGGATCTGTTTTGACATGAAATGGATATATCCATATATCTCTGACTCAAATTTATGAGATGATAAAATATGGCAAAAGCTATACCGAAAAAAGGTTCAAGTGGACGTATTGGTTCACGTAAGAGTACACGTAAAATACCAAAGGGGGTTATTCATATTCAAGCATGTTTCAATAATACCATTGTGACTGTTACAGATGTACGGGGGCGAGTGGTTTCTTGGTCCTCTGCCGGTACTTCTGGCTTCCGAGGTACAAGAAGAGGGACGCCATTTGCTGCTCAAACCGCAGCATGACATGCTATTCGTGCAGTAGTATATCAAGGTATGCAACGAGCAGAAGTCATGATTAAAGGTCCCGGTCTCGGAAGAGACGCAGCATTACGAGTTATTCGCAGAAGTGGTATACTATTAACTTTCGTACGGGATGTAACCCCTATGCCACATAATGGCTGTAGACCCCCGAAAAAAAGACGTGTGTAGAAATAAAAATTGAAGATATTTCAATAGCAACAGAAACAAAGGAAGAGAAACAAGAGAAATAATTCCACAATCCAACCGGCATTCCCTTGGTTGGGGAAGTAGGGATCACCTGGTAAGTGAAATCCTGTCATTGCGCCTGTATGAGAATAAGGATAAGAAGGATATCGCGAGAAATTTTGGGAATAAGAAGTTAGTTATCGCAATTTATAATGTGGTTATTACAGTTTTTGTGTTAAAATACTCCTATAGTATTTTTCATGTTTGATTCTCGAAGTTTTTGGTAAGTTGAAGACTTGTTGCTCATCATGATCCTTCTCCGGCATATATTGGTCCTACCTTGGCTAAATATAGTTGATCAGGCTATATTCATCCAAGATCTGACTACATACCCCGAAGCTGAATCATCGTGCCCAACTTGTCTTGATACTTTTATGTTATTGCCATTATGATACTGAATTAATGAGTGCGATTGTACGAATACTTTTATAAAAATACTAATTTTTATTTTTAAAGTATTTTTGAAAAGCTACGTCAGAGAAATTTGTCCCGTTGTATTTATAGTTTGTATATCTTATGTGGTTCGATATACTTAGTTCACTATAAACAAGGCTCTGATACCAATCTGTCACACCCCCAAACCGGAACGGCGGAAACGTTCGGGGGCGGAGGACGTCATGCTCAGTATCATAACCATAGTGAAGAAAGTAAACACAACCATCATAAATATAATTTAAAAGGTTGCATCGTTGCAAAAAAATACATGTTTCCAAATAAATTACATATGATGTCAAAATAGTTCAAAAGAAATTTGCGCATTAGCGTCTTGCCTTCAAAAATGTTGTGGTTACCTGTATTACTGATTACCTGAGAACACAAGTTGTTTTTGAAAGAGTATCAGCATAAAGCTGGTGAGTTCATAAGCAATTTATGAATGAAAAATGAAAGATGTTCCTTTAAGTTTGTTACAAGTTTGTTTCCAGAAACTCCAATATTTTCTAAAGGTTTGTTGTAGTCTTAACTGAACGAAGACTTAGTATATGTAAGTAAATCATCATACTTGTGTGTGTGTGGTTTTATATTTAAATAAAACTCCTTAAATCCCCGTGAACTGTGTGTTTTGTTAATTCCCCATCTGGGATGTTATAACCATGCTAAAACTCGAAGACCTCGTACTCGACGTTCTTCAGGCGTCGGAATGTTATGACACTTGTCACCCCAGACCTGCCGGTCTAGCTGTTGCAAGCAGCTCGGGTGCGGGTTTGTCAGACCCAATATAGATCTATACACAACTATCACGCTCTCCCTCCAAGAGATTTTGATTATAACTACAGGACTTTTCTGTGGTACTTAAGAGTACCCCGAATGTGAATGTCTCACATATTTATTCACTAACAAGTTCACGTTGTTTGTATTGAAACACTCGTTTTTTGTAAATCGATAGTATTACCATTCCTTTGTTAAATGAGGTGTTCAAACTATACCTATTATAGTTTATCAGTTGTGTGTTATGATTTAATGAAACTTTGATATGCATGACTTTGTATTTCAACGAAAATGACATTGAAACTACTAAGTGTAAATCTTACACACCTTGCTCAGCATGTTACAAGGTGTGAATAACTCTTAAACTTGTGTTTGACAGTTTTACCCTCAACTGTCACTGTTTTAAAATATTTGCAGAAAAATCATCGTAAGTCAAAAACTGAAACCGTAAACTCGGAGAGTTTAGAAAACGATTCTACTATATACATAAATTTTCCTATAATTTTTGGTGGTCTCAAACCAGGCTGAAAGTGTTCATCTTCACAACCTGGTCCGACTTTGTTGCTGCAGTGATAGACAGTTTTGTAAAAATCACCACAAATTGTAGAAAAGTCGTATGGAGATGTTCAAGTAGTCATTTTAAATTTATAAACCTGAACTATTTTCATATTAAACAGTTTTGAAAAATATTAAGTTTAAGTTGGGTGAAATAGTTCGTGAACAGGTCACAACTTTTCTGTTGTAAGTTGTCAAGTTAAGTTTCAAATATGTTTTGGTGTTTTAACTTGTATTCCCCCCCTGAAAACTAAAGTTTTCCAATGAAAATGTAGGGGTATGAACTCACCTTGGGTGATTTCTTGAATAGTGGAAGGTCGAAGACGAGGAGTATCAAGTCAAGAACACTTGATGAACAAGTGAAGTGTTGGATGATCCTAAGAACGATTTTTAGTGTTAAATGTGTGTAGATGATTCAAGGATGTTATGAAAACATGGAATAACACTTGAGTTTAGATGGAATACTTAACAAAAAGTGAAGTAATATCTCAAGAACACTTCCAAAAAGTGGCTGGAAGTAAAGAGAAAAGAAGCTTTCTTGAAGGGTAAGAGGAGTGTGTAAGTGAAGGAAATGATCAAGGAATTCAAGAAGTTACTCCAGGGGTTTCTTTATATAGATGATGCTGGAGCAAGTTGCAAAGTTGAAAGGATGTTTGCCTTGGTTTGTGTGATGTGGATAGGGTTGGACAAATGAGAAGATGACACATGGAAGGCAAGTGGGCACACTTGACCCACTTGTGGTGTAAACACCCTTAGATATTTCTCTTAATGTAAAATAGTGATTTATAATTAATAAATCCTTGAGAAATAAATAAAATATGAGTTTAGGGAGTTTAAAATGATAAAAATATGAATTTGGTGAAAAATCCCCGTCAAAAACGGGCTTAGGAAGCGAAAGTAGTCGAAAACCGGGCTTAAGGAGCGAACCTGCGATGTTCGGCTCTTAGGACGTGAGAACCGAGAATGGGAGAAGGAGGAACCGAAGATGGGTGAAGGAACCGAAGGTGGAGGCTCGGGTCTGAAGGTGGCAGGGAACCGAAATGGACCGAGGGCTCGGTCTATTTCGGGTGTATGAAGGTTTCGGTCCGAGATGGATATGTTCGGTTCTAACAGGAGGCTTCGGTCCTGCTGACTTCGGTCCATAAGAGGTTCGGCTCCGAGACTGAGTTCGGTCCTAAAGGGACCTTCGGCTCCGAGACTGAGTTCGGTCCTGAAGGGACCTTCAGCTCCAAGCAGTTCGGTTCTAAGAGGGTTCGGTTCCTAAGAGGGGTTTCGGCCCTAACTCGCTGTTTTTCGATATAACTTCCCGATTTAAGCGATTTTTGGCCAAGTTAAGGGTAGGGATGACCCGGATGACTATAAAAGGTTGAGAGAGATTTGGGAGAGATTTAATTTTAGTCATTATTAGTGTATAATCTCGTAATGCAAGGTTCGTGAACCCCGTTATGCTTCATTTATGATTGCCTTTTTAGGGTTTTTACATTGCTAAAGACATAGATTCTCCGAGACACTTGAATTCTTGACATACAAATGCATATTTTTATACAAAGCATAACTTTTAACATACAAGTACTAGTTAAGTTTGACCACTTTGACTTTTGACTTTGACTTTGACTTTTGACTTTGACTTTGACTGGAATTTGACGGTTGTCACAACCAACTTAATTGTTGACACTTTTCAAAATCACTTGTAGTAAACAGGTGACCACAATAATTTTTGCCTTATGCATTTGAGATCATGTACATGAAGTTATCCGCCTCCAGACGTTTCCGCCGTTCTGGTTTGGGGTTGTGACAGATTGGTATCAGAGCATTGTTTATAGTGAACTAAGTATATCAAACCTTGAAAGATATACAATTATAAATACAATGGGGCTAAAGCACTCTGAAAAAAAGTATACTTTTTAGAATATAAGTATTTTTATAAAGTATACCTACATGCATACATACTAGTTATAGTTTCATAATAAGAACCATATAAAAAGTATGTAGATAAGTTGGACGCTGCGATTAAGCCTGGATAGTTATGTAATCATATCTGGGATGAATATAGCCTAATCAACTATATTCATGCGAGATATGACCAACATGTGTCTGGGAGTGGTTGTAGTGAACCACGAGTCTAAAACTTACCAACCCTAAATACCAAGAAACTTTAGAATCAAACATAAAGATTTAAAATATTAGAGGAGTATTTTGGAATACTACCAAATTATACACTTAAGCTTTTCATGTATACCTCATATCTCTATTCTCGCACGGACGTAATGGAAGAAGAACCCGAAGAGGACCCCGCAGAGGCTCCAGGGGAAGAGGAAGGAAAAGAGGAGAATCCGGATGCAGAGTCTGAAGTCATAAATCCTCCCTATATCGCCCGAGTTCCAGCATAACGTTCGGGCTACCAGGGAACCATGCTCCGCTGGGCAGAGGACCTGGAGAGATGGAGGAGGCAGCAACACCAGCGTCCGTCATATGGCATGCGACAAGGTTTTTATAACCTCAGTTGCAGAGAACCAGCAGACAGGGCCCTCCCTATTATGGTTCAGCGAATCACACACCTCGGAGATCACACTAGGGTGTCGGCGAATCGGATCATGGAACTGGGGGTCGCGGCTGAAGCCACAACCACACGTACTCGACTACTGGAAAGGGACTTCCCTCAGACTTACCATCTCATTGACCGACCCCATGAGGACCTCACCACCGCTCGATAGGAACAAGGGAGTACCAGGAGAGACACTCGACTCTCGGGGAGAGGGAAATCACAACTGAAGCTAGGGCAATCATGGCAGGACAGAGAGCGGAGAAGGCCACTTGTGAGATGTTTGATATGGTAGGACACTTTGCAAGCCACAGTGGCACTTGATAAGCTAGTGTATCCTAGAGAGTTGGTGACTACGCTACTCCCACTATGTGTTAGACTCACTGCACCTTTATCAAAATCAGTGGTAGTAAATCAAGCGAGATACGCCCTCCGAAGCCAGTATGCCCCGAACCAACTTAATGTTTTGACGTCTAGGTTCTATTTTGGTAACTTAAAGTTTGTACAACACCTACCACTACTTACTACCATAAGTACATTTCGATAATGTTGGTCAAAACATTTGGGAATTGTACAGCAAAACATGTAGTTTATATGTGTATAAATATAATTGTAGATGAGATACAACTAGCAACGACCATAGTTACTTACGAACTCGTTTCATACGACAGGATCATGCCATCACATGGGAGTAGCCAGCGTACCGGCTCAACACCAGTTCTACGCATAGACCCCGCTACATTCCAATCCATCGTAACAGCCACCATGACGCAACTCAACACTAACAATACCAACGAAACGGGAATAGTGCCAACGTTTCCAATCACGGTGACAACCATGGAAACCAACGAGTGTGTTCCTACAAGGACCCCCCAGATTACAAACCTAAGAACTCCCACGGCAATGGAGGAATACTACCCAAGAAGAGAAAGTTCTAGAACAAGAAAAAGGGGCGTCCGACTAAAGGGTCTGCCAAAAGAGAACAAACTATGGCAGTCCATACCACCACTGTCCCAACTGCCTTGGTGCCGACAAGACCATATGTTGGAAACATGCCAAAATGGAACAGGTGCAACTTTCATCACGATCAATACTATCAAGAATTGCATTGCAACAAATGCAACAAGAAAGGGCATACCATTCGTTCCTATAGAGCGCCAGCTCAACGAACCACCCAATCCGCAACTGCTAGGGTGAGCAAGGCTCGCGATGGGTGTGAAGAGGCGGGGCATTTCAAGAAGGAGTGCCTAATGACTAAAAGCAAAAAAGGTCAGCGGCGCCGGAGGATTTCCAATCATAGAACATGAGGAAGCTACAGGAAACCCCGGCCTGATTACCGGTACGTTTCCTCCACAAATAACTCATATGCATGCATATCTTACAATGAGAATGAGGACAGGAGACTCGTGAGTCACGAAGTATAAGTGCATACTCAACTAAAAACCTCATACATTCACAAAATATTCCCGGTAGAAATAGCTAGGGGAAGAACTAAAACCACCATCAACCCATACCTAGGATGCACTCTAACACTAAGTGAACATTCCTTCTAAATCGACTTAATACCGATTAACAATAGGATACATCGACGCAACCATTTACATGTTTTAGTTAAATCCTCATCATACCAATACCATATGCTACGAAAAAGGCACTCGATTTAACTTACCAAATAACAAAACCCTTGTCATAAATGATGACAAATCCGACACAAACCTCTAAATCGTACCTTGCGTCAAGGGTAGAAAGTACCTATGCAAGGGGTACCACGCCTAACTTAGCCCACAATAAGAGTGAGAGTCAGGAAGCGAAAGAAATCCACGGCATTCCGAAAGTCTGTAACTTTCCCGATATGTTCCCGGAAGACCTTCCAAAAATCTCACCTGTACGCCGAGTCGAGTTCAGAATCGACTTAATCCTTGGAGCCACACCCGTAGCCAAATCCCCACACCACTTAGCGCCGACTACAATACGAGACACTGTCGACTCAGAGTCTGGAGAAAGAGGTTCCCGAGACAACTCAAGGTCCGTGAGGTCCACTACACCACGCACGACCTCGAACTAGAAGTCGTGGTGTTTTCCCTGAAGATCTGGGGACACTACCTTTACGGCACAAGGTACACCATCTTCACAAACCATAAGAATCTTCAACACGCTCTCAAATCAAAAGGAGATCAACATGAGACAACGACGATGGGTTGACTGCTAAATGACTACGAATGTAAAATTCGTTATCATCCAGGCAAGGCCAACGTAGTAGTAGATGCCCTAAGTCAGAAGGAATACTCGGGCCGCCGAGTAAAATCATTAACCATGACCACCCATTCACACCAGCCACACAGATCAAGGAGGGGCAACTTGAAGCCTTGAAACCCGAGAACGTCGCAGGTGAAGCCTTGCGGAGAATAGATAAAACCCTTCAAGTCAAGGATGACGGAGCCCATTACCTCATGGACCGAATTGCAGGAGGTTGATGTCTAATTCCACAATTACCCAAAGAAAGGAATAAAATTTCACATTGAATCAAATATGGAACACCATCTCTAGAAGATCGAGGAAAAACATTTCCAAGAGAACGAGGAAGACCATTTCGATCTTTATAAGACATCTAAAAATGGGAGAAGAGAGAATTCAAGTTAGTTGAGTTTTTAATCCTTAACTATTAACCCAGAAATTCAATTAAGGCTAGGATCCGTATTTTCATTTCATAATATAAAGAGGGAAGTCGTAGTCATATCACGAAACTATTTTAGGTAGGTAGAAACATTTCACCAATTTCAGTCACACGAAATTCCTAGATATTTTGATATTTTCATTGAAACATCAATGGCATGTTTAATCTTCGGTTATGCTCTTACCAATTGTGACAGGGATGACGAGGATCATAATTAAGATGTGAATAACCATACAAACCCGCTTAAACAGCCCCGATCTATTTATAATCTCCCATTGATGTGCTTGTTAACCCTACTCGCTCCATCAACAATTATAAACACAAGTTGCTTCATCATTTCATATTTATAGTCCCACATTAGAGTGTCAGTTAACCACGCATGCTCCACTAACGACTCATAAACAAATGATGTGCATTTGCATGGATAAGCATACCATTTCACATTTTTCCTAAAGTAACTAGAGTGGGATTTTAAAAGAATGTTCTAGTACTTCATAGATTATACTTCAGATCTTTTATGTCCTATCGAACCCGTTCGGCTAACGACCCTCCACCATGCAAAGGAGCGGTAGGTGAAAAAGACACCCATTCAACGGTCATTTTATAGGTTGTTTCCTTATACATATCTTATAGCATGGCTTCGTGAATGAGGCCTATTATTGATTCGACTGACTTATTTTATACGTATAGTATTAAACGTTTACTATATATATATATATATATATATATATAAAGGTGTATATTACACATATGCTTAATTAATCAATTTAAACCTATTATGGATTTATATTTATCTTTTAGTTAGTCATATAATTAAATTAATTATTAAATCGATAAGGATAA
Organism: Lactuca virosa; assembly: GCF_052849685.1. NCBI lineage: Eukaryota > Viridiplantae > Streptophyta > Magnoliopsida > Asterales > Asteraceae > Lactuca > Lactuca virosa. The sequence goes on along the minus strand of NC_136432.1, from coordinate 233,134,536 downwards.
TTTTAATTAATCTTATAATTTAATTTTATCTTATTCAAGATTATCTCATAATATTTATGGTTTTATTTTAATTATCCAAGATATACAAAAAATCGGATTTTGGCATAATTCAAATCAGATAATAACCAAAAATTAAACACACAAATTAGATTAGGCAGGAAATCTTGAGTTTCGTTTTTGAGCTGAAGTCACGTCGCGACATACTGGTTGTCACGTCGTGACAGGAAATTTTCAAAAATTTATTTTGTTCGATTCAACTTATGTACAATCAATGTCAGACACACCTAGACTCTGATACCACTGATGAGTTTTATAGGTTACAAAACTATATGTTTGCGGAATTTCAATTAACACTTAAGGGCACATGCAACGAAATGATCCATGTCATAACACTTTGAATGTAACATACAATGAACAACAAAATAACATGAACCCTAATGAAACCCTAGTACAATCAAAATACAAGAATTAGGGTTCAATTCCTTGTGTTTTTTGTTCTTAGAAAGCTGGCACCAAAAGGATAATGTCTCCAATGACTCACACCCAAAACCAGAAACCCTAGAATGATGAGAAGAGAGGAGATATATGGGAAATTTCCTTCATATGCTTATAGGTAATCTCATTAATGAAATTTGCAAGCCAAGGGATCATATTTATAGTTTAGGTAACTTGCAGGCAAAGCAAGATTTGAATTGATTAATAATAGATTTAATCTTAATTCAAATCATTTCCTTTTACGCAACCTAGAGGCTTCCAGAAACCTTAGAAGAGCTCCCAAAACCATCCATGATTGTGTAACGTCTCAAAAATACTAGGTAAAAGTTTTTCTTTAAGTCAACCAAAACAACCATGCATTCATTCCAAAAACCCATCAAAGTATGAAAATGTATCAAATAGTTATCATAGTACAAAACAAGTCAGAGAATGCAGAACACCGGAGGATGCGATGCAATCACGTCGAGCTCTTTCCTTTAGAACCGGAAGTACCTGAAATATAAACATGAAACTGTAAGCAAAAAGCTTAGTGAGCTCCCCAAATAACCCATACCATACATATATATATATATATATATATATATATATATATATATATATATATATATATATATATATATATATATATATATATATATATATATATCAGCTCGAAGTTATACGGGTCGATTTTACCTGCGAGTCTATTTAAACTAAACTGTTATTTTCCAACCGTATGGGTCTATTTCACCCCCACATAAAATCAGCATATAGTCATATCAGCAAGAGTCCCAAAGACAATAAGCACATACAGGCATATCAGTAAGTTTTACAAAGACAATTATCATCCTACAAACATACTCCAGTGGGTCGTAATTATGCCTTCGACCCACGAGTACAGTGAAGAGACTCACCTCTCAGATGATAATCAACTGCTACTGCTCTCGTTGCCGAAAATACAGATACTATAAACCACTTACATAGTCACACAAGGTAAGCCCTTAGCCTTCCTTTCAAAACTAAGAGTTTGACCAACAATCAACTCAAGTCAAAAGTCAACGGTCAAAGTTGACTTTAATTATGCCTTCGACCCACGAGTATCGTGGTGATCCATGACCACGTTGTGGCCCATACACGTCATCACAGATGGGGATTTCCTAGATGTCATATCGTGGCAACCTAAGGCCACGCTGTGGGCACTAGGCTCCTAACAACTTAATGAGTTAAGTCATTTTCCTTCGATTCTAAGCGCTCCAAAGCTCAGATCTGGTCATTCCTATGGTCTATATGGATAAATTTTATAGAATTATCCTTTAAGACCATCCATGAGATCAATATCTCAAACCCTAGGTCCAATAAAGGAAAAACACAACATTGACTTAATCATTAAGTACTATATCTTGAAAGTTTCTTGTCCATCAATTCTAGAAGAGTTCCTAGCACCAAAACTAACATAAAAATTCGTGTTTTACAAACATGCATGTCCAATGCATGTCTTGAACTCATATTAGGCCAAAATAAGGGTTTTATGACCAAGATTTCATGCATGACACCAAAACTCATTCTTACTTCAAATCCAAAGCACCCAAAACTCCAAATGACCTAGAGATTCATAAAGTTGCAAACTTTATGAGAGTTCACCACCCCAACCCATCAAGACATGAAGAATAAGGGACAAATCTATAGATCTAGCAACTTAGCAAAGAAAAGATTAAGTCTTCAACACTCACCAAGGTCCAGAAGATATACTAGAAGATAAACATGATGCTTGGAAGGTGAACCACTACACCACAAGGCTTCCTCTTCCTTCAAAGGTCACAATACCAAAATAAGCTCACAATATGGTAAGGAGGCTAGCGTTAGGGTTTTTGAGCTGGGGAGGGTGATGGAGGCTAAATAATCACGAAACCCTAGCCATAATTCCCTTTAAATAGGGCCCAAAGCCCAAGAATTAGGGTTTTCTCCAAAAACTACTACTACGTCATGGCAACCAATGGCCACGCCATGGCGGTCATTAAAATCTTGCGATCAAAAAAAGTATTGTCACGCCGTGGTCAAGCCCTACCACACCGTGACCACCCAAAAATGAAAATTTAAAATTACAATTTAACTGATACTTGAAACGGGTATTACAACTCTCCCTCACTTGAATCAGACTTCATCCTCGAAGTATATTGCTATAAATAACTCGGGGTAGTTCTCTCCCATCGCCTCCTCGGGTTCCCATGTCCATTTGGAACCTTTTCGCTGCTGCCATTGCACCTTCATCAACTCCAGTACCTTGTTGTGTAAGGTATTGATCTTCCTGTAAAAAATCACAATTGGTCTCTCCACATAGTTCAAGTGCTCGTCCACTTGAATATCATCCAACAGAATTACTATGGAATCATCGGCTAGGCACTTCTGCAGCTGAGAGACATGGAATATGTTGTGAATCTGACTAAGCTCGTCGGGTAGATCTAACTAGTAGGCAACATTGCCCACTCGATCGATTATCCGATAAGGACCAATGAACCAGGGGCCCAACTTGCCCCGATTCCTGAACCGAATGACCCCTTTCCAAGGCGACACCTTTAGGAGCACTAAATCCCCAACATGGAACTCAAGGTCTGAATGGTGTCTGTCTGCATAGATATTATGACGGCTCTACACGGTCTGGAGTCTCCCGTACACCTGTTGAATCAGATCGAGAGTCTTAAGTTCCACTTTGGTACTTCTCATGACTCGTTGTCCAACCTCACCCCTAACAAATTGGGGTCTGAACTTCCTCCCCTAAAGCATCTCAAAATGAGGTCGTTCGATGCTGGTGTTACAATTGGTGTGGTAGGAGGACTCGGCCAATGGAAGATACGTATCCCAGCTCCCACCAAAATTTAGCATGCATGTCTGAAGCATATCCTCCAGTGTCTGGATAGTTTGCTCACTCTGATTGGCAGTCTCTGGGTGGAAAGTCTTGCTGAAGTGCAGTTGTGGTACCCATGACGTGCAACGATCATCTCTATCTGAGACCATTGATGCAGGAACCCCATGACGTGCAATAACTTCTCGGATATAAATATCTGCCAACTTCTCTGCATAGATACTCTCCTGAATGGGGATAAAATGTGCGCTCTTGGTCAATCGATTCATGATGACCCAAATCGAATTCACCCTTTGTTATCTGTTGTAACTTCGTGATGAAGTCCATCGTGATCTCTTCCCATTTCAAAACAGGAATACCCAATAGCTTCAGCTTAGCGTGAGGTCGCTGATGCTCAGCCTTGACTTTCTTGCAAATCAAGAACCTCTCTACATACCAAGCCACATCGTGCTTCATGCAGGGCCACCAATAATCAAGTTGGAGGTCTCTATACATCTTTTTCTCATACGGATAAATAGAAAACTTTGACTTGTGAGCCTCCTCTGTCAGTATTTCTCGTGCATTGCCCAATATGGGACCCAAACCCTCCGATGCAAGGTCAAAAATCCCCTATAGTTGTAATCAAAAGAAGACACCTGACCCGCGATGCGTTCACTTTTGCAATGCTCCTCTTTCATAGCCTCGACCTGAGCCTCACAAATCTGATCCAGTAATGGGGTAACCACTATTATCCTCAAACATAGATCCCGAATATGTGCGCTAATCACCTTGAGACTCAGCGCATTAGCCACCATGTTGGCCTTCCCTGGATGGTATAAAATTTCATAATCTTAGCCCTTCACTACATCAAGCCACCTATGTTTTCTCATATTCAGATTCGGCTTATACATCAAGTACCTCATATTCTTGTGATCCGTATAAATATTACAACAGACCCCATAAAGGTAAGGTCGCCAAATCTTGAGGGCAAAAACTACATTCCCTAACTCCAAATTGTGTGTAGGGTAGTTCGCTTCATGAGGCTTCAGATGTCTCGACGCATAGGCAATAACATGACCCCGCTACATAAGCACTACACCCAACCCCATGATCGAAGCATCATAATAAACTACAAATTCATCAATACCCTCGGTTAGGGTCAGAATCGGAGCCTCGCACAATCTCTACTTCAGAGTCTTAAATGCCGCCTGCTGCTCAGGCCCCCAATGAAAGGTAGCTTTCTACTTCGTCAATCAGGTCAATGGAACTGTGATCCTGGAGAAATTCTCAATAAACCTTCGGTAATACCCTGCTAGGCCAAGGAAACTTCGAATCTCAGATGGAGACCTCGAAACCTCCCACTGCATCACGGCCTCGATCTTGGCCGGATCGACGAATATACCCTTCTGATTGACAAGATGCCCTAAGAATTTCACCTCGCGTAACCAGCCATCGCATTTGGAGAATTTGGCATAAAGCATCTCCCTCCTCAAAGTCTCCAAAACCTGTTGCAAGTGATCCTCATGCTACTCCTTGGTCTTAGAATAGACCAAGATATCATCAATGAAGATGATCACCGACCGATCCATCATCGGCCTACAAAACCTGTTCATGAGATCCATGAACGTTGTTGGTGCATTGGTGAGAACAAAAGGCATCACCACAAACTCGTAATGACCATATCAGGTTCTGAAAGTTGTCTTCTGAACATCCTCATCCTGAACCCTCGTCTAATGGTAGCCTGAACGTAAATCAATATTGGAAAACCAAGATAAATCCTGTAGCTGGTCGAACAAATCATCAATCCTCGAAAGTGGATAACGGTTCTTCACCGTTATCTTGTTCAACTCTCAGCAGTCGATGCACATCCTATGAAAACCATCCTTCTTCTTCAAAAAAAGAATTGGTGCTACCCAGGGTGAACTACTCGGCCAAATAAACCCCTTGTCTAATAGATCCTACAGTTGTGTATACAACTCCTGGGTAGCACCCATTCTTTCTGGACAGCTCAAAGGGTCTGGAGTAACCCATACTCACCAAGACCAAAGTTTGGGGACAAAAGAAGCATAAAACCATAATATGAAGAGATCTAAGCATTCAAAGATCAAGGTTGATACTTAATACCTTCTTGCAACTAAGAAAGGTTCCTAGTCCCTGGATCTACAAGCTCAAGCTCCAACAAAGCTTCTTCACCAACTCCTTCTTCTACCAAAGGCACCAAATAACCAAAGATACACCACAAAAAGGTCAAGAATGCTCAAAGATGCTATTAGTGTTCGAGATTAGGGTTTTAGGACAATGGAGGCTGATAAAGAGGCCAGCTTTTGGGACGTAAGGTGATTACATAAGTCTTCAACCCTAAAAAATAGGGTTTTGGGTCTGAGCACGTACGTCGTTCGTACAACCTTGTTCCTCAAGGTTTTTGTCTTTCGACCAAGAATCGCCACCAGTCTCTCAATATAATTCAGGCGGTCATACACCCGAATATCCTCCAATGGTACCACTGCGAAATCATCTATTAAGAACTTCTGCAGCTGAGAGACATGGAACATGCTATGAATCTGACTGGGCTCATCTGGAAGATCCCAGCGATATGCAACCCGGCCCACCTGAGCCAAAACCCAGAAAGGGCCAATATATCTGGGGCCCAGCTTGCCCCGCTTCCCGAATCGCATGACACCTTTCCAAGGTGACACCTTCAGGAGAACCATATACCTCACCTAAAACTCCAAGTCTAATCGGCGCCTGTCGGCATAACTCTTCTGCCGAATCTGAGCTGTCTGGAGCCTACTCTGAACCTGCTTAATCAGTTTATTGGTCGTGAGTACCACCTCGGTACTCCCCATAATCCACTGACTGACCTCTCCCCAACAAATTGGGGTCCTACATTTCCTCCCGTAGAGCATCTCAAAAGGAGGTCGATCGATGCTAGCGTGATAACTGTTGTTATACAAAAATTCTGCTAATGGAAGATACGTATCCCAACTCCCACCAAAGTCCAAAACACACACCTGAAGCATATCCTCTACTTTATGAATCGTCCGCTCGCTCTGACCATCGGTTTGAGGATGAAAAGCAGTGCTGAAATGAAGAAGAGTAACCAACTCGTCATGGAATCTCTTCCAAAACCTGTAAGTAAACCTGACATCCCTTTCGGAAACCACAGAGACCAGCACCCCACGACGTGCCACAACCTCCCTGATATAAACCTCAGCCAATTTTTCTGCAGAAGTACTCTCACGAATCGGGATGAAATGTGTGCTCTTGGTCAACCGATCCACGATGACCCAAATTGAATCCACTTTGCGCGTAGTCTGGGGTAACTTCGTGATGAAATCGATGGTAATATCCTCCCATTTCCATATGGGAATCTCCAGCGGTTGCATCTTGTCGTGAGGTCGCTGATGCTTGGCCTTGACTTTCCTGCAAGCCAAGCATTTCTCCACATACCAAGCAACATCCCGCTTCATGCAGGGCCACCAATAATCAAAACCAAGATCCCTATACATATTCGTCGCCCCGGGATGAATGGAGAAACTATACTTGTGTGCCTCCTCCATCAAAACCTGTCGCACACAGCCCCAATACGGAACCCAAAGCCGCTGATGCAGATTCAACAACCCAAGGCTATCATAATCGAAGGAAGCCACCTAATACACAATACGCTCACTCTTCTGGTGCTCTTCCGTCACAGCCTCGACCTGAGCCTCACGAATCCGCTCCAATAACAGAGTAATCACATTCATCCTCAAACATATGTCTCTGATCAGAGTCGCGACCGCCTTGCGGCTGAGAGCATCGGCCACCACATTGGCCTTCCCAAGGTGATAAAGGATCTCACAATCGTAAACCTTCACCACATCCAACCACTGACATTGCCTCATATTCAGATTTGTCTGATCCATCAGATACTTCAGGCTCTTGTGATCCGTGTAAACTGTACAACGGACCCCATAGAGGTAATGCCGCCAAATCTTGAGGGCGAAAACTACAGCCCCCAGCTTCAAGTCATGCGTCGGATAATTCGCCTCATGAGGCTTCATCTACATTGAAGCGTAAGAGATCACGCGACCCCTCTGCATCAATACCTCTCCCAAACCTATGATAGACGCATCACAATAAACCACAAAATCCTCAACACTCTCTGGCAGGGTCAGAATCGGTGCCTCGCACAAACGCTGCCTCAAGGTCTCAAAAGTTGCATGTTGCTCAGGCCCCTAGTGAAATGTAACCGTCTTCTTTGTCAACCGATTCAAAGGAACAGCTATCTTGGAGAAATCTTGGATGAATCTACGATAATAACCAGCAAGACCAAAGAAACTTCGAATCTTAGATGGAGACCTCGGAACCTCCCACTGCATCATGGCCTCGAATACCATTCTGGTTGACAAGGTGTCCCAGAAATTGCACCTCGCACAACCAAAACTAACACTTTGAGAACTTTGCGAAAAGTCTCTTCCTCCTCAATGTCTCCACCACTTCCCTCAGGTGCTCCTCATGCTACTCCTGAGTCTTGGAAGAGACCAAGATATCATCGATAAACATAATCACAGACCGGTCCAGCATCGGCATGCACACGCGGTTCATGAGATCCATGAACATGGCTGGAGCATTAGTGAGCACAAAAGGCATCACCACAAACTCGTAATGAACATAACGAGTACGGAAAGCTCTCTTCTGTGCATCATCCTCTCTGACAATCATCTGATTATAACCCGAATCAATCTTGGAGAACCAAGATGCACCCTGAACTTGGTCAAAAAGATCATCAATCCTCGGGAGTCGATAACGGTTCTTCACCATTACCTTATTCAGCTCCTGGTAGTCAATGCACATACGATGAGACTCGTCCGTTTTATTCACAAACAAGATCGGGGCTCCCCATAGCAAACTGCTCGGTCGAATGAATGCATTGTGTAACAACTCCTGCATCTGTGTAGACAACTCATGCATCTTGGGAGGAGCCAACCGATACGGTGCTTTGTGTATCGGAGCCGCACCAGGAACCACATCAATCCTGAACTCAACCTGCCTCTCCGGAGGAACCCCAGGAAAATCCTCCGGAAATACATACAGGTAATCCAGCACAATAGGAACATCATCCACGATCTCCTTACCCTTATCCGGGGTATCCATAACATAGGCGACAAATCTAGAACAACCCTACTAAATATAGCGTTTGGACCTCACTGCTGGACATAAGATCGGCCCACATTGAGCTCTCTCTCCATGAACTAGTAACTCTCCCCCACTTGGGGTTCCCCAAACTAACGGCTGCTCACAATCGATCACCACCCCATTAGGGCTCAACCAATCCATACCCACATTAACCTTGTTCACACGCAAACGAATGGGAACCAATTCGACTACTCGCTGAATAACTAAATAGTACAAACCTGATGAACCCTCGCAATCTGAACATATCTATCGTCCATGATCTCGATATCTAATGGACAATCCAGCTCCCCCGGAGCTCCAAAAAACCTCTTGCTAAGCACAAGCGATATAAATGATCGGGTAGCCCCCGAATCAAACAACACCAAAGTAGAAATATCATTCACGAGGAACGATACTAAAATAAAACAGATAAATAGAAGTAGACAAATCAATATAAATGTTAAGATTATTGAGATGTAGATCGATAGATTCAAACAGAAAAACAGTATTTAACAATGCAAAGAACACAAGAATGGATCAAGGATGTCGAATGATTAATCAATCACACCTCAGAAGAGCTCGATGAAGAACATGGACTGTAGAGGTGTGTTAGGGTTACAATGCACGATAATAATTATAATTATTGTTGCCCTCACAGCTATACATGCATGCAATATTTATACTAACCCTAATACTTATCCACGGTTGGACAGGCCCAAACCGGGTAAACTATACATGGACTTAGAACCGAGCCCAAGACGCAACATCAAGACCCAACAATCTCCCCCCTTTGCGTCAATTGAGGCGAGAGACTACTTCGGTTGAGTGACCTTGACCTTCTTCACAACCTTGAACAGCCGAGGGATGATTGCAAGAAGTGTCTGTCGAAACTGAATGTACCATCTAAGCATATCGGTGAACAACTTCTTGTCAGCTTCACTGTTCTGATTACACCTGTGTATGATCTCCAAAATGTGCTCCAAGCAAGCAGTTGAGAACAGGTGCTTGTCAACCAGAGTGAACAGACACTTTTGACCTTCGCCCCTAACGAACATCACAGTATGAAACTTGGGATCAATTTTTCCCTTGACCATCGCATTCACATCGCCAGTCCTTCCAATCGGCTTTATCGTTGTTCTCTTGTGAATGGCAGATGCGATTTCTTGATCCATATTTGCTACTTCATGAATGTAACAAACAAGAATTCGCTTGACGTGATCAATGATCGGCTAATACTCCTGAGGATTAGTCATCAAAATATTGTTGAGGAGTATCCAGTCGTGCGGGTTCAAGTTCGGTAGATCAGCCAGGGAAATAGTATGGACCGAGCTATCCGAGCCTCTGGTCACTTTGAATTTAACATTAACGAATTTCCCTGCCGAAGAGGGCTTCAATACCTTGACCGTAGTAATCTTCTGTGTGCTCCAGGTCAAGTATTGTGGCTGAGCGAACTCAAGATAAAACTCCAATAAATCCCAATCTACCTTCGGGTCTGGAGAGGGAACGGCATCCGTTGAGTCAAAGCAATGGAAGATAAATGCCTTTCAGGTGATTGGCATATCGAATTGTGCATCCTTCGAATTCTCAAGACCGAACGACATAACAGGTTCAAGCCAGTGAGTGCTCGGTTTATCAATGACTTCCCTCTGGAGTGATTCAATAGTCCATTCCGGAAACATGGACTTCTTTTTCTCTAGGAGTTCATTTTCTTTCAACTCCTTCTCAAGAAGTTCTTTTTCATTCTGAAGCTTCTCCTAAAGCTCTCTATCAGTAGGCTTAATTTTCTGATCAAGTTTAGAAGGATTCCCTTCCATGATGTCTTCAATATCATCATTATCATCATCATCATCATCATCGTCTTCTCCAATCTTCTTCTTTTTCTTTTCCCTCTTACTGATCGAAGCTACATTATCCTTCGGTTCAGCAGTAGCTTTTGGTTCTAGAGGGGGTTGTGATTGAGCCTTGCCAGCCTTGCCTTGTGTAACCTTTTCTCCCCCCCTTGTTTCGGATGAATACTAGTCTCCGGAACACCTTCAATCCTACTTAAGATATCCAAAGCAGGTCGTAGCTTCTCAGCTAAGTGGCGTCGTATGGAGATAGTGAAAATGGAGTCATGGGCTTCAAGAAGATGCAACAAAATGGAATGGACATCACCCACTGACCTTCGAATCACCTCTCGCTCAGACTTCAAATTGTCAATTTCTTTAGTTGCGGTTCGGAGCTTTAAATTCTGAATTTTGAGCTGGGAAGTTCGCTTGCCCAGCTCATCCATCACTTTGTTTTCTACTGCAAGCTCGGCCTCAAGCTGAGTTAAACGATTATCAACATTAGTATGAAGCTCTTCGTTAGCAGATTCAATAGCTTTTCGAGCCACTTCAAGATGTTTCTTCTCTGGCTCCAGTGAACGCGTGAGATTGTCAACAGATGCGTTCACTGTTTGGGCGTTTTTTTGAGCTGCCGCCTATAAGGAATCTAAAAATAGTTGAGCTTCAGAAATTAGTTTTTCGACTTTTGCGGTCGCTTCCTTGCAGTCTTTGGTTGAGGCTTCAACAGCAAGCGAAGCCTGCTGGCATTGTGAGGTGGAAGCATCAATAGCCTTTGCAGCATTGGAGATTGAGGTAGCATGTTCTTGTACAACGGAAGAGAACAAGGATTTAAGGGCTGCCTCGGATTATGCACCAGCAGAGGACGAGGACAGTAACTGATCATCATCGCTTTGGACATGGTAAGGACTGAAATAAGTAGAATCAAACTCCAAGTCATCACCGCCAAGAACAGGTTCAGGTGATGGAGGTGGGGTTAAAGGAGTTGAGGTAACGGGTGGAGTAGGACCGACAGTAGATGCCCCCGTATCAGATACGTTGACATGAACAGTGGGTTCAGTTGTGGTAGTGGTTGTGGTAGTAGTTTCTGTAGAGAACAGTGGTAGTGGAATAGGGATGGTTGAAACGATTGTAGATGTTATAGCGGGAGGACAAGGTGCAATGGTGATAGGAACCGAAAGTGGAACAGAGCGAGGGGGCGAGGTGTGGTTGCTATTATCGGTTGGTGAGGGTGGAGGCAAATTACCTCTTGATGGACTATCGGTTTCGGTTGCTTGATCATCAGTTGATTCCATCTCAATATCTCTCGGATCTGGTTCCCCATCAGATGGAACATATTCAGAATCGCTTGTGGAAGGAGAAGGAGACCTCGGTCGTCTAGCTTGCTTTTTAGCCCTTCGCTTCTTCGGAGCAGAAGACTCGACGTTCGTTGCCTTTCGCTTCTTAGGGGTGGAAACCTTTGAGTATTGACCCACTTTTTCTCCCTTGCTGTCAACCTTCTTCCCTCTTTTGGTTGGCTTGTCCGCTGCATCCAATGAACTCTGCATCTCAGGAGTCAGTGGGAGTGGACCGGAAGGAGTCAACTTCCTGTAATCAGCCATGATCTTGCTTGCATTGGAGACACATCGGTACATCGATTCTCGAATGGAACCGATGAAGATGAACTTTGTGGGATCAGACACAATAATCTTTACTGTGTGAAAAGTTGCGATAGAGGACCTCAAAGCACCTTCCATAACGGGAATCTGTAAGGACTGAATTGCTCTGTGTGTAATCAACGTCCAAAAGCGTCCACAAGAGATCTCAAAATGCTTCGTTGAGGAGTTGAGACTCTGCACCAGTTGTGCCCATAAAAGTGACCCATAATAAAGATTAATCCCATTGTAGATACCATAGAGAATGGTCAGGAACCCCTTGCTTGCCCCATCTGGCCCTGCAACACGTTCTGCTAAACCCTTGTAGAGAAGGGTAAGCAAACCATTCCACTGTGGTGGCAGATATGACTTTTTAAACTTTGCTACCGTCGTCAGAATATCGGTGTAGCCCATATCATAAAGCATCTGAAACAACTGATTCGTTGTGATAAAATCCGAAGAGATGACAGAGGCGTCTGCAGAAAGCCCTAGCAATGAAGCAAATCGAGCTTTTGAAATGGATGTCTTTTGGTTGAAGATGTCAAAGAATATGCGTTCCTTGCGCTTGTCATAGGAAGCTGTGAAGTACACCAGAGAGAGAAGCGACATCGGAACGGATTCAACCTGAGTAAGGGCAATCACCAGCGGAGAATACTTCAGGCACTCGACAACGTGGTGCATGTAGGAGTCGTAGAGGAAAGGATCCAGTTGAATAATAAGGTTCTGATTAGGCTTGATCGTGAGCAATGATGATGACACAGTTTGATCTTCAACTGAAGATGATTCCGCCATTGTTACAGTGAAGAAGAAGATGAACAGTGTAGAATCGCCGTTGTGTTTGTGTGAGAGAGATGAGAGTCTGTAAAGGAGCCCAAGGCTTTTGTGAAAATCGTTTATACTATCTCCCGGAGAGAGAAAATGCCCTTTGTGATGATGACTGAATTCTGAAATGTCGCCTGAAAAACTGCGATGTGACAGCCTGGTATCCTAAGAAAGACGTCAGCAGGCGTGGGTATGGGAAACGTTTCAAATTCACGTGCCTTTTCGACCTTATCCCCTTTTCAAAATTTTGAACCGCTTCAAATTCATGCTGACTCACCGTGATTCGCTTTGAGCATATCAACCATCTCCTCTTAATGAAATCACCGTATCTATGAGAATCGAAAGCACATGTCTTAAAATTGCCATTAGACTGTTAACAAGAGTTTGGAAAATCATAAAGACCTTCGTGCTAGAGTGTGCCAATGAAAAAGAAATAAAGCAAGATATTTATGGGATTTAATTGATGTCTACTTAGACATGAAACTGATGATCCCGGGCACGAATCTCTACCTTCAAAGTCAAGAGAGACTGATAAGTGTCTGTGTGGTTTCCCGTGAAATACGATCAAATGTTTGTAAAGAAACATTGAAAGGCATCTTTTCAATAATAGGCTTTAAAGGGTGGCTTACCTTCAACCGAACCTCGATACTTGAAATAAGACCGAAGATGAGGTGAAGTACTTGTGAAACCGATGTTGTTTGTTAAACAAGTAGGTTGGAAAATATATGTTGTGACTGGTAAATATAAAGAAATCTCAAAAAAAAAATTGGATCTTATGGGTAGAAACGTCCTGGTGTTAGACAGTTTCATAAAGATCACGCAAAATAAAAAGAGATTTTGTGAGGTAACAAGTAAGATCTTGAACATAAGAGTGTTCACCGTCAATTCAGTTAAGGTGTTGGATTTTGGGTTTCACTTAGCTCGTGGTAGACGAAACTAAGATCATCAAGACAGAAGTTGTGTAACCATAAACCTCAGTGTTAATGTCTGAGAGTCTCAAGGGTTACGAATGTGGAGCAAAATTAGATGGAGAAAGATGAGGTGGTTTAAGAACCGAAACTACATCTGCCATATAAGAGTGACAATGCAGAAAACTCTTAACTCATTATGAGAAGAGTAAGGTAGCTCAAGACTTGAGTGATTTTAACAGCCTGATTGGGAAGAAATGATTTGTGTTTATCGAATCATTAAGGCTTAACTTAGAGTCATGGAGGCTTTAGTCAACATGCAGCAGCATGCTTCTAGGGACTCTTAACTAGTACATAGAGAAGAATGTGATACATGCCCCAATGTCACAATGTTTCGCTTTCTTGAACTTAGAAAATATGAAAATAAAAAAAAAACTTTAAAAAAATTTGTAGGTTTTGAATTTTCTGAAAAATAATAAAAATAGAAATGAAAATATTTTTGGATTTTTGAGTTTTTCTGAAAAAGAAATAAAAACAGAAAAGAAAATATTTTTGGATTTTTCATAAAAAAAAAACTGAAATTAGAAATAAAGCATATAGAAGAATAGGAAAGATTTACAAAAATGTACCACCGAAACCATACCTTAGAAATGATGAAGCGAAATAGACCGAGCGATCGGTTCATTTCGGTTCCTAAAAAATAAAAGCCGAAATAGACCGAGCGTTCGGTTCATTTTGGTTCCTAAAAATTTAAGAGCCGAAATAGACCGAGCCTTCGGTTCATTTCGGTTCCCGAAAAATCAAGAGCCGAAATAGACCGAGCGTTTGCTCTATTTCGCCTGTTCAATTTTATTGAAACAAGAATGGTTTTGGTACTAACTCAGCTTCCATCATTCCTAAGCCTTGGAGTATTTTGTTCAAGCTTGCTTCAGGTAAGGCTTTAGTAAATATGTCAGCCAGTTGATCTGAGGACCGAACGAAGTGAACCTCGACATTTCCATCTTCAACATGGTCCTTGATAAAGTGATATCGCAGTGCAATATGCTTTGTCTTTGAGTGTTGCACTGGATTGTGACATATCCTAATCGCACTTTCAGAGTCACAATATAGAGGGATTTTCTTTATGCTTAGGCCATAATCTCTAAGTTGCCTTTGTATCCATATGACTTGTGATGTACAGGATGTTGCGGCTATATACTCTGCTTCGGATGTGGATAAAGACACACACGTTTGTTTCTTTGACTGCCAGCGGACAAGTTTGCCATCTAGGAACTGGCATCCACCGGTTGTGCTCTTTCGGTCCAATCCACATCCTCCAAGATCAGCATCAGAGAAGGCTTGAACAAAGAAGTTGGATTTTGCAGGATACCAAAGACCGAGCGAAGTGGTTCGCTTCAAATAACGAAAGATGTTCTTCACTGCAATCATATGAGGTTCTCTTGGATTCGCTTGAAACCTGGCACAATAGCAGACAGAAAACATAATATATGGTCTGCTTGCTGTCAGATACATAAGAGACCATATCATTTGACGATATAGAGTCGTATCCACCACTGGTTTTTCAAGTGATGGAGTCAACTTCGTGCCAAATGCCATAGGAACCTTTACTTTAGAATCTCCCGTCATTCCGAACTTCGTTAATAGAGTCTTCGTGTATGCTTCCTGATTAATGAAGATGCCCTCTGGTCCCTGTCTTATATTCAATCCAAGGAAAAAGTTAACCGGACCCATTGCGCTCATTTCAAACTTAGTCTCCATCAACTTCCTGAATTCAGCTGTCAAGCTAGGATTCGTGGAGCCGAAGATGATGTCATCGACATAAATCTGAACTATCATTAAGTGTTCGCCTTCTTTCTTACGAAAGAAGGTTGGGTCAACCGAACCTTGCTTGAATTTTGACATTTTAAGAAAACGAGTAAGAGTTTCATACCAGGCTCTCGTGGCTTGCTTCAATCCATAGACTGCTTTATCCAGTATGTAGCAGTGATCAGGATACCTCTCGTTCACAAATCCAGGTGGTTGCTTAACATACACCGTTTCTTCTAGTTCTCCATTTAAGAAAGCACATTTTACGTTCATTTGGAAAACTTCGAAGTTTTTGTGTGCAGCATATGCCAAAAAGATTATTATTGATTCCAACCTTGCTACTGGAGCGAAGGTCTCTTCATAGTCTATCCCTTCTTCTTGACAATATCCTTTCACCACCAGCCTCGCTTTGTTGCGAATGACATTTCCCTCTTTATCCAGTTTGTTTCTAAAGACCCATTTCAAACCGACCACAGATGCATCCTTTGGTGTGGGAATCAGTCTCCAAACATGATTTCTTTCAAACTCATTGAGTTCATCTTGCATAGCTTGCACCCAATCGGAATGATCAAGAACAGCTTTTACCGTTTTCGGTTCAACTTTGGAGACAAACGAATTAAACATGCAGAATTCTACTTGAGAGAATAAAGCAGTTTGCTTCGCTTTCATTTGGAAACGAGTGAGAACTCCCTCAGATGATTCACTAATTATTTGAGTTTTAGGATGATCTTTTGTCCATTTTATGAGAGGGGGTAATTCGGATCATAGGCAGGATCCAGCTCAGCATTGACTTCTTCTTCTAGTTCTGACATATCGTCGTCATCATTTGCATTGTCATTATCCCCCTCAAATGGCGAACCGAAACCTATGTCAGGTTCAGAGCTCTCCCCCTCGATTGGATCTTCTTGGGTTGGGGTTGTTGATGGATTCTCCCCCTGGAAAGGCGTGTCAGTTGTTTTTGGTGTAGACGTACCCTCCCCCTGGAATACAGTCCTTTCGCTTGGTGGGTCATCTGTAGCTTGATGTTCACCGGATGCAGTAGATGTGCTTTGATTCTGCTTCTCGGTTGATTGATGAGGCTCGCTTTCCGTCACTTTCGCAGCTTCATCGATGATTTTTATTATATTATCGATTTTGTTATCATCTGACTTCGCTTCTGAATTGATCGCTTTTTCTGGTTCATCAAAAAGTAGGATGAACTCATCAAACAGATTAGCAATCGGAACCGTGACTTGACCAGTTGCAGGAAAGATCTCCTCTGTTGGACTTTCGGTTGTTCGCATTTTCTTCACATAGTTATCGTCAAAAGTAACATAATAGGTTTCTTCAATCTTCTTCGAGCGTTTGTTGAGAACCCTATATGCTTTTGAAGTAAGCGAATAACCAAGAAAGATTCCTTCGTCTGCCTTAACATCAAACTTGTTTCGGTTCTCTTTTGAGTTGAAAATGAAGCATCTTGAATCGAACACGTGGAAAAACTTCACATTTCGCTTACGATCATTCAGAATTTCATATGGAGTGATGGTGAATCTCTTGTTCAGAAAGGATCGATTATGAGTGTAGCATGCAGCAGCGATAGCATCAGCCCAGAAGTATAGTGGAAGCGAAGCGAAGCTCAACATGGTTCTGGCTGCTTCACACATATAACGGTTTCATTTTTCAACGATTCCATTCTGTTGTGGAGTATAGGGAGCAGAAAAGTTGTGAGTGACTCCCTTTTCAGCCAGAAATTCTTCAAAATCTTTATTCTTGAACTCAATACCATTGTCGCTTCTTATATTGCGTACCACCTTTCGCAGCTGGACTTCCACTTGTTTGATAAAAACCTTCAGTTTTGGAGTCGCCTCTGATTTCTGTTTAAGAAAGAAAACCCAGGTGAAGCGAGAAAAATCATCTACGATAACAAGTATAAACTTACTACCACCGAAGCTCTCAATAGCCGAAGGACCACATAAGTCGATGTGTAGTAGTTCAAGTGGTTCGATGATCTTTGTATTGATGCGTGTAGGATGACTTTTTCTGCTTTGCTTTCCCATTTCACAAGCTGCGCACAGATGTTCTTTGTCAAATTTGAGCAAAGGAAGTCCACACACGTGCCACAACCAACTTTCATCTGTGTTCGCCTTTGATAGCAAACATATTGCTGGTTTTCCTTTTATCGGGCTGATATTCAGAGGAAACATCTCCCCTTTTCACTCAGATTTCAACAAAATCTTCTTCGTTTGTTTTTCAATTATCTATGAGCCCTCAGAGTCAAACTAGACTTTTAGACCGGTTCTTGTAACCAGTTGAGAAACGCTGATGAGGTTATGTTGCAATCCTTCCACGTAGGTGACCTTTCTTATAGAGAACTCTCTATTTGTGATCATCCCATATCCATTGATCGTGTCGTAAGAGGTGTTACCGAACTTGACACATCCACCGTCCTTAAGGGACCGAAAATCCCTTAATTCTTTCCTCCTGCCTGTCATGTGACGCGAGCAGCCACTATCAATGTACCATTCTTCGTCAAACTGCTCGTCACTTATCACCTGCAAAAGTTAAGCAGATTTAGGAACCCAAAGTTGCTTGGGCCCTGGTGAGACTTTTACAGAGTAGGGAATAGTAACCGAAATATCAACCATATATGTTCTTTTTATTAATGTGGTTTCATCTTTTCGTTCGATGGTGTATACTTTGATTTTATCTTTGTCTTGTTCTGACTTGTGTGTTTTGTTGTTAGATGTTTTTACGTTTGCGGCTTTCTTGGGTGTTCTAGAGTTAGCTGTCCTTTTGATCTTTTGGACTTTAGGTTCTGGATACAGCTTTCCCTTTCCTTTGACATCCTTCATAGAGTTGTGTTTTGGTTGAGAGTGAAGAGGATGGGATTTGGAGCTTATTCTTGCCTTTTGGTTCTGGGCTCTCGTGTTGGAGCTAAAATCGGACTTTCGGTTCCTAGAGTAATAAGAACTAGCACTGAAACTTGACTTTCGGTTCTTGTGACTTCCATAATTAGAACCGAAATGGGTCGTTCGGTTTTCCTGACAGCTCGACTGGTAGTTTTTGCTGGAGTTATGTCACACCCTCAAAACCAAATGAACGGCGGAAACGTTCTGGGGTGGAGGACGTCATGTACAGTATCACAACAATGCAAGTAGTAAACAAGCAACAACATCATCCATTGCATTGATAATATAATTTCATACAAGTGTGTTCCGTTAAGTTTTTAAAGACACCAAAACAATATACAGTATAAGATGAGTCTTGAACGAGCTCCATCTTCTCAAAACCTGGCTCCGGTACCTGTCTACTGGTGACCTGAGAATACAAGTTATTTTGAAAGAGTTTATCAGCTTTAGAGCTGGTGAGTTCATAAGTATATTAGTGTCTGTGTTTGTATGAAAGCATTTATAAGATGTTTTGTAAGATCAACTGTGTGTTTGTAAAAGTTTTGTATTTGTTTGAACTATCCTAGAAAACCCTATGTTTCCTACTAAAAGTAGCCTTCTACCAAGGCATCTAGTGTCTGTGCGTGTATCTTTTGTAAAAGTGAGTATTTTCCCAAATCCGACTATCATTAACCAAAAATATAGTTTTTACATTATTGTTTATTGTGTGAAATCACAAAGTAAAATGTAAAGGGAAAATGTTATAGTACTTTAATGTAGCATTATGAAACTACTGTTGTACTAACTACCTTAAGCCAATTGTATATTTTAAGGTAACATGTGATCGGCCTGTATCTTGCTACCGACTCAATAGTAAAGTGACAATGTAAGATGCCACAAAAATGAGGTTTGGCACCCGTAGACTTGCAAGTCCCACTGTAGCGAGCAGCAAGGTGTAGGATAGTCAATCCAATATAGATCTATACACAAACTCATACGCTCCCCAATTAAGGAGATTCTGATACAAAAACAGTCATGGCAGGTAGTGCCATGCCCTGTTTAATGGCTCACATAAATGTATTAATGTAAATGTTATGTGAATTGTGTGCTAGCTGTATTGTGTGTTCTTTCTCTGTATAGCCTGTATGTTTGTTTCTCATCACTCTGTTTCATGTTTGTTTCTCATTATAGTATGTATTGACTCATGTATGAACTGACTCATTGTATGTTTCATCGTTCTAGTAATAGTATCTTCCTAAACTACCCCTATGGTAGCTTACTAGCAATGTATGAACATGTTTGTATACCCTTGCTACCCAAGGGTATGGACTTGAATGAAGGAAAACCTTTTATATCTATATACATATACATAATATATAACTAGGATCCAAACGACCCTCGGACAACTAACCTTGATACCCTAAGACCACAATCAAACAAGAACAGGAAGTAGGGTAGACTAGCAGTCCTAAGTCCTTCCAATCCTACTTATATAACTATATTTATATAGATACACATACTATAAGTTAGAAGAGGTTGATAACAAACCTTTTATATCTATATACATATACATAATATATAACTAGGATTCAAACGACCCTCGGACAACTAACCTTGATACCCCAAGACCACAATCAAACAAGAACAGGAAGCAGGGTAGACTAGCAGTCCTAAGTCCTTCCAATCCTACTTATATAACTATATTTATATAGATATACATAGTATAAGTAAAAAGAGTTTGATAAATGTATTTGACAATAAAAGAGTTTGTAAAACAGTTTGAGGTAAAATAGTTTGATAAACAGTTTGAAAAGTAAGAAAACCATTTGCTTGGTAGTTATTAATCACATGTGATTGATATAATAACTACAATTGTTCAACTTGTATCCCCCCCCATAAAAGCATTTAAAAACATTTAAAAGGTTAATTAAGGGGTATGAACTCACCTGTAGTTGGTGGTTTGGATGAACTGAAGAAATAGGATTGCTAGGTGTCAAGTGAAGACTTGTACACACACAATGATCCTATTTAACATATAAATACAACATATATGTATCTAATTAGCCTTTAAACAACTAATTAGCAAAGTTAAGACATCCTAAGGCAAGTTTAAACACCTTATATAAGTGTTATAAGTCTCAAGGAATGCATCTAAGTGTTGTAGAACAATGCTATAGGGTTTAGGGTTCAAAAGAAACCCTAACTTGAGTTTACGGTTTTGTGACCTCAACACAATGGGTTTACGGTCGTAAACCCTAGAGTTTACGGCCGTAAACTCCCCCTCTTTTGACCATTTGTTGATTTGAAGGTTTCTAAGTCCATTGAAGTGTTTCCTCTTGAAGTATAAGCCTAAGGAAGAAGCTAGGGCACCATTTCACTCCTATTTGGAGTTTACGGCCCAAAGACCACATCCCTTTGGGTTTACGGTCGTAAACCCTTATGGATGTTGGTATTTTGATGATTTCAAGTCCTTAACACATCAAGGTAAGGATCCAAGTTAGTTACCTAGGCTTAGGAAGGGACTAGGGACATTTTGGTCCCTTAAAATGGGTTTACGGTTCAAGAATGTTCTTGGACCGTAAACACTATTTTCTTGGTGTTTCTTGGATGTTTTCATGTTATAATGAAGTATAGCAAGCTTAAACACACTCTAGGATAGAAGTACTTACTATATGGAAGCTTGAAATGAGCCAAAATGCCAAGAACACTTAGTGTGTGTTCTTGGTGTTCTTGGTGAAAATGGAAGAATCAACCTTTTGGAATGATTTCACGGTTAGAAAGGTGTTAAAACACTAGATTAAGTGATCTACTAACTTGAAATGGTTGAAAACACTTACTAGATCGAGATCTGGAATAAATCCTGGGATGATACTTGAGAGGATTTGCTTTTGTTCTTGAGAAATTTGGAAAAAATGACATAAAATGACAAGTGTCATATATATACTCCAAATTTCTGGGTTTTTGGCTGAAACTATTTTATTCCGGCAGTAAACTCCAATTTCTTGAAGTTTAGGAATAACATTGTTGCACTATAACCCTAGGGCATCCTCTCTCCTGGTATCTCCTAAAGTGTATATCCTAAAATAATCAAACTTAAATCCAAAAGTCTGAAAATTTAACTGTAACTGATTTGACTTCTATTGAATTGACATGTTGTATAGAATAGAAATTTCGGGTTGTCACATCATCCCCTCCTTAGAAGGAATTTCGTCCCGAAATTAGAATTTAAGCAAATAAGTAGTTACAAGGAACTAAGTAAAAAGACGAGGATATTTCAGTTTCATCTGATCCTCTCGCTCCCATGTGAATTCAGGTCCTCGCTTGGCGTTCCAGCGAACCTTCACTATCGGGATGCGGCTTTGTTTCGTTTGCTTGACCTCCCGGTCCATGATCTCTACTGGTTCTTCCACGAAGTTGAGGCTCTCGTTGATCTCGATCTCGTCGATTGGAATTACAAGAGTCTCGTCGGACAGACACTTTTTCAAGTTCGAGACGTGGAAGGTAGAATGTACGTTACTGAGTTCGCTCGGTAAGTTAAGTTTGTAAGCTACTGGGCCGATTCTGGCAAGAATCTCGAAAGGCCCAATGTACCTTGGATTTAGCTTCCCACGCTTTCCGAAGCGTATCAAGCCCTTCCAGGGTGAGACCTTCAATAGAACATGGTCGCCCACCTGGAATTCCAACGGTTTCCTTCGTTTATCAGCGTAGCTTTTCTGTCGGTCTCTGGAGGCTTTCAGTCGTTCACGGATCTGAACGATCTTCTCCGTCGTTTCCCGTATGATTTCCGGACCTGTAAGAGTGCTTTCAGGAACTCGTCCCTTAGCTAACTGGGTATCACCCACCTCAGCCCAACACAGAGGGGATCTGCACTTTCGGCCGTAGAGGGCCTCGAATGGAGCAGCCATTATGCTTGTGTGATAACTGTTGTTGTAGGAAAATTCTACAAGGGGTAAATGAGTATCCCATGCTTTCCCAAAGTCGATCACACAGGCTCGCAACATGTCCTCTAAGGTTTGGATAGTCCTGTCACTTTGCCCGTCTGTCTGCGGATGGTAGGCTATACTCATGTCCAGCCTAGTTCCTAAGGAACCTTGTAGCGATTGCCAAAACCTAGAAGTGAACCTACTATCTCTGTCCGAGATAATGGATATAGGGACACCGTGCAATCTTACAATTTCCCTTATGTATGTTCTGGTAAGTTTCTCCATCTTGTCTGTTTCCTTGATTGGTAGGAAGTGCGCGGACTTGGTCAATCTGTCAACGATGACCCATATGGTGTCAAGTCCACCCGTTGTTTTGGGCAACTTGGTTATGAAATCCATACTGATCCGCTCCCACTTCCATTCTGGGATCTTAGGCTGTTAAAGAAGACCTGAGGGTTTCTGGTACTCGACCTTGACCTTTGCGCAAGTAAGGCATTTACTTACGAAGGTAGCAATCTCTGCTTTCATGTTAGGCCACCAGTATAACTTTTTAAGATCCAGATACATCTTATCTGAACCTGGGTGAACGAAATAACGAGTATTGTGCGCCTCGTTCATGACCAAGTCTCTGAAACCACCTAGTTTCGGGGTCCAGATCCGATCCATGAGATAAAAAGCTCCGCTGCCCTTAACTTCCAAGTTCTTATCCATCCCTCGCAGGGATTCACTGGTCACATTTTCAGGCTTCAAAGCGTCGAGCTGAGCCGCCTGTATTTGTGTGGATAAGTGTGAATGGATAGTCATAGTCAATGACTTGACTCTACGACCAGAATATTCTTTCCGACTTAGGGCGTCAGCTACTACATTGGCCTTACCGGGATGATAACGAATTTCGCATTCGTAGTCACTGAGTAGCTCGACCCACCGTCGTTGTCTCATGTTGAGCTCCTTCTGCTCGAATATATGTTATAAGCTCTTGTGGTCTGTAAAGATTGTGCTCTTCGTACCGTACAGGTAGTGTCTCCAGATCTTCAAAGCAAATACAACTGCTCCTAGTTCAAGATCGTGCGTCGTATAGTTGACCTCATGTGTTTTCAGCTGCCTCGAGGCATAGGCGATGACCTTACCTCGCTGCATCAGAACACATCCGAGACCTTGGTTCGATGCATCGCAATAGACAACGAAGTCTTCTATCCCTTCGGGGAGGGATAGTATTGGTGCAGTGCACAAGGCTCGTTTGAGCGTTTGGAACGCCCTCTCCTGCTTTTCTTCCCAGTCAAAGGATACGCCCTTCTGGTTAAGCATTGTAAGAGGCTTTGCAATACGGGAGAAGTTCTGAATGAACCGGCGATAGTAGCCAGCGAGGCCTAGAAATTGACGAATTTCTGTAGGCGTCTTCGGTGCTGACCAGCTCTCAATGGCTTTGATTTTGGATGGGTCTACGTGGATTCCCTCCTCGCTAACCACGTGCCCTAAGAATTCGACTCGACGGATCCAAAATTCGCATTTCGAGAACTTCGGATAAAGCTTCTCCGCGCGCAGGGTTTCTAAGACTTGTCGCAGATGTTGACTATGTTCTTCCTTACTACGAGAGTAGATAAGTATGTCATCGATGAAGACGATGACGACTGATCCAAGTAAGGACAACACACCCTATTCATTAAGTCCATGAATACAGCGGGCGCGTTTGTTAATCCGAACGGCATCACTACGAATTCGTAGTGCCCATAACGAGTTCGGAAGGCTGTCTTTGGAACATCCTCCCCTAGCACTCGTAACTGGTGATATCCGGATCTTAAGTCGATTTTGGAAAAGAAATTCGCCCCTTGAAGTTGATCGAATAAATCGTCAATCCGAGGCAAAGGATAACGATTCTTGACGGTCAGCTTGTTGAGCTCCCTGTAGTCGATGCACATACGAAAAGATCCGTCTTTCTTTTTGACGAACAAGACTGGAGCTCCCCAAGGTGAGAAGCTTGGTCTTATAAATCCCTTGCTGAGCAGTTCGTTAAGTTGACAGGATAGTTCTTGCATCTCTGTAGGTGCTAGACGATAAGGCGATTTGGCTACGGTGGTAGCCCCTGGAACTAAGTCGATTCTGAACTCGACTTGTCGTTGCGGGGGTAATCCTGGTAGCTCTTCTGGAAAGACGTCGGGAAAGTCATGTACTACTGGAATGTTCTGAATAGATTTAGTTGCTTGGCTCACATCGACAACATGAGCAAGGAATGCGCGACATTCCTTTCGCAAGAATTTCTGAGCTTGAATGCTCGAGATGATACGAAGGTTTGTGCCGGGTTTGTCGCCATAAACTACTAGGGTTTCGCCAGACGAAAGATTAAGGCGGACTGCCTTTTCGTAACACATGATGTCGGCACGCTGAAGACTCAACCAATCCATGCCAATGATGACGTCGAAACTTTTAATTGAGACTGGCATGAGATCGATCGAGAATGAATGGCTATCTAAAGTTAAGGTACACCCTATGTAAATGCAGCTAGTGCTCTCTGTCTTCCCATTATCCATTTCTACTGTGAACGGTTCTTTGAGTGCTCGTGATTTTTGCTTAAGTAAATGAGCAAATTTCTGATTCACGAAGCTTCTCTCCTCTCCACTATCAAATAGTATACAAGCATAAGAGTTGTCGAGGAGAAACGTACCAGTGACCACTGTGGGGTCAGCAACCGCCTCCTCATGGCCTATAGCCTGAACTCTTCCTACTCCACCGGCATTCCCTGCCTTGGGGCAGTTCCTCTTGTAGTGGCCCACATCGCCACAGTTGTAGCAAGATTGGCCCACTCCAACGCCGGGGACTTGGGTGATTGGCCTCGCCGGAGATTTACAGAAACGGGCTGTATGCCCCTTCCTGTTGCAGTTTACACACTGCATGTCCCGACAGGCTCCCATGTGATGGTAGTTGCACTTGTTGCATAAAGGCAAACTTCCAGAATACTGCTTTATTGGGATAGCAGCAGTGGCAGGTGCTGTCGCACTATGAACTGCCACTGTCTGCTGTTTCTTCGCAGCCTTCTTCTTTTTCTTGTAATCCCAGAATTTCCGCTTGGACTCTGCAGTTCTGGCGGTTTCTGAGATGGCCAGGGTGGTTGTTGCAGCCGGGGTACGGGCCCCGTGGTCAACTAGCTGATGTGCCAATCGCTTGGCACTATCAAATGTGGTGGGGCGTGATGACAATACATTTCCCTGGTATGGTGGCACCAGCCCCCATATATACCTCTCGATCTTCTTTCCCTCTGTATGAATCATGTTGGGACACAAGGCCACCAGTTCACAGAACCTGGCGGTATATGCTACGATGTCGGTGCCTTTCATGGTTAGGCGCCAAAGTTCTTCCTCCAGTTTTTGGATCTCGCCCCTCGGGCAGTACTCCTCAATCATGAGGTCTTTTAAAGTATCCCAGCCCATATCATTTGCCACTGAAAGAGATAGTGACTTAACATGGCTATTCCACCATGTTAGGGCTCTGGTTTCAAAGGTGCAAGCAGCGAACTTCCCCTTGCTCCCTTCTGGACAGGAGCAGATTGCAAAAACCGATTCGGTTTTCTCAAACCATTGCGAGAGTACAATGACTCCGCCAGTTCCTCTGAAGGGTAATGGCTTGCAGTTTGTAAAATCTTTGTAGGAGCACTCTCTCGAGCGCACAGGGGTTTCAACCTGTATTGTTGGAATAGGAGTCCCTCCTCCAGTGGAACTTGAAGAATGATACTCAGCCATGGCCGTTGCCACAGCCGCAGCTACAGCAGCATTGAGGGCTGCTGTATCAAATTGAGGAATAGGTGGTGGAGGATTACGTCTTGTTGACTTACGTGGAGGCATCTTTTAGCTGAAAGTTTAGAATGAATAAGATACTGATAAGAATTTGACATGAACATTGATGAGAATGACTCATGGACTAACTCTCCATAGCCCAACAATATAATTAAATGGAATACTTGAATGAAGAATGAAAGCATTTGGATAATAATTTCCATTAGATTTTCATATCTGTCAAAGCTATTGGAATTACAGATGTAATGAGTTTGGGGAAAAATAACCTAGAAGTAGGTCTTACATCAACATAGGTGTGGGTCCTTGAAATGCGGGACGAGGGTTTGGGTTTTGAACAGCTGGGAGTTGGTTGTTGACTTCTGGCTCCGAGTCGGAACCATCCGAAAAACCTTCAGCTTCATAATCATCTAAAGGAATTGGGTGATTATCTTCTGGTTCTTCTTCCAGCCATTCTGCGTTGTCATGGTTGGGATAGTACGGGTCTCCGGGAAGATAAAATCCAGCCATTAAATCTACGCGAGAAAAGGGATATAAGAAATAACTAAATTAAACTAACTAACTAAAAAAATAATTATAAGATGATATTTATCAGTTGCCTCAATACTTGTTTAAAGCATACCAGTTATATGTCATGCAGACGAGATAGACCTTCGAATAAGTAACCCTAACCCTAAGCCTACAACCAAACAAGGAACAGGAAGTAAGGCAAAGATCACAGATTCTAAGTCTATGACATCCTAGTACATATAACTTTAGTGTATCCACTAAACAACCATTGATATACTAATAAAGACCTTTAGTTCTCGAATAAGTAATTATAGTAGCACAAAATACTCCTATAGTATTTTAAGTTTAATGTTTTGTTCTACTGTTCTTGTTGTAGAAGTGTTGGTAAGTTTTTAGACTTGGTGCAACCTCACAACCACACTTAGGCACATGCTAATCACTCCTCGGATAATGTAGTTGATCAGGCTACATCTTCCTAGGGTTGACCATATGTCTCTAAGTCTGCTTATGCTGTCCACCAATCGTAATACTTTTGTTCTGTCCTAGTGACACTGATTTTAGTATGAATGCAGGTATGTATACTTTATTAAATATTTTATTATTTAAAGTATAAACTCTTCATCAGAGTATTTTAAATCCCGCTTGTGTTTATAGTTCGTATATCTTTTATGGGTTGATACACTCGATTCACTATAAACAATTCTCTGATACCAATCTGTCACACCCTCAAAACCAAATGAACGGCGGAAACGTTCTGGGGTGGAGGACGTCATGTACAGTATCACAACAATGCAAGTAGTAAACAAGCAACAACATCATCCATTGCATTAATAATATAATTTCATACAAGTGTGTTCCGTTAAGTTTTTAAAGACACCAAAACAATATACAGTATAAGATGAGTCTTGAACGAGCTCCATCTTCTCAAAACCTGGCTCCGGTACCTGTCTACTGGTGACCTGAGAATACAAGTTATTTTGAAAGAGTTTATCAGCTTTAGAGCTGGTGAGTTCATAAGTATATTAGTGTCTGTGTTTGTATGAAAGCATTTGTAAGATGTTTTGTAAGATGTACTGTGTGTTTGTAAAAGTTTTGTATTTGTTTGAACTATCCTAGAAAACCCTATGTTTCCTACTAAAAGTAGCCTTCTACCAAGGCATCTAGTGTCTGTGCGTGTATCTTTTGTAAAAGTGAGTATTTTCCCAAATCCGACTATCATTAACCAAAAATATAGTTTTTACATTATTGTTTATTGTGTGAAATCACAAAGTAAAATGTAAAGGGAAAATGTTATAGTACTTTAATGTAGCATTATGAAACTACTGTTGTACTAACTACCTTAAGCCAATTGTATATTTTAAGGTAACATGTGATCGGCCTGTATCTTGATACCGACTCAATAGTAAAGTGACAATGTAAGATGCCACAAAAATGACGTTTGGCACCCGTAGACTTGCAAGTCCCACTGTAGCGAGCAGCAAGGTGTAGGATAGTCAATCCAGTATAGATCTATACACAAACTCATACGCTCCCCAATTAAGGAGATTCTGATACAAAAACAGTCATGGCAGGTAGTGCCATGCCCTGTTTAATGGCTCACATAAATGTATTAATGTAAATGTTATGTGAATTGTGTGCTAGCTGTATTGTGTGTTCTTTCTCTGTCTAGCCTGTATGTTTGTTTCTCATCACTCTGTTTCATGTTTGTTTCTCATTATAGTATGTATTGACTCATGTATGAACTGACTCATTGTATGTTTCATCGTTCTAGTAATAGTATCTTCCTAAACTACCCCTATGGTAGCTTACTAGTAATGTATGAACATGTTTGTATACCCTTGCTACCCAAGGGTATGGACTTGAATGAAGGAAAACCTTTTATATCTATATACATATACATAATATATAACTAGGATAAAAACGACGCTCGGACAACTAACCTTGATACCTTAAGACCACAATCAAACAAGAACAGGAAGTAGGGTAGACTAGCAGTCCTAAGTCCTTCCAATCCTACTTATATAACTATATTTATATAGATACACATACTATAAGTTAGAAGAGGTTGATAACAAACCTTTTATATCTATATACATATACATAATATATCACTAGGATTCAAACGACCCTCGGACAACTAACCTTGATACCCCAAGACCACAATCAAACAAGAACAGGAAGCAGGGTAGACTAGCAGTCCTAAGTCCTTCCAATCCTACTTATATAACTATATTTATATAGATATACATAGTATAAGTAAAAAGAGTTTGATAAATGTATTTGACAATAAAAGAGTTTGTAAAACAGTTTGAGGTAAAACAGTTTGATAAACAGTTTGAAAAGTAAGAAAACCATTTGCTTGGTAGTTATTAATCACATGTGATTGGTATAATAACTACAATTGTTCAACTTGTATCCCCCCCCCATAAAAGCATTTAAAAACATTTAAAAGGTTAATTAAGGGGTATGAACTCACCTGTAGTTGGTGGTTTGGATGAACTGAAGAAATAGGATTGCTAGGTGTCAAGTGAAGACTTGTACACACACAATGATCCTATTTAACATATAAATACAACATATATGTATCTAATTAGCCTTTAAACAACTAATTAGCAAAGTTAAGACATCCTAAGGCAAGTTTAAACACCTTATATAAGTGTTATAAGTCTCAAGGAATGCATCTAAGTGTTGTAGAACAATGCTATAGGGTTTAGGGTTCAAAAGAAACCCTAACTTGAGTTTACGGTTTTGTGACCTCAACCCAATGGGTTTACGGTCGTAAACCCTAGAGTTTACGGCCGTAAACTCCCCCTCTTTTGACCATTTGTTGATTTGAAGGTTTCTAAGTCCATTGAAGTGTTTCCTCTTGAAGTATAAGCCTAAGGAAGAAGCTAGGGCACCATTTCACTCCTATTTGGAGTTTACGGCCCAAAGACCACATCCCTTTGGGTTTACGGTCGTACACCCTTATGGATGTTGGTATTTTGATGATTTCAAGTCCTTAACACATCAAGGTAAGGATCCAAGTTAGTTACCTAGGCTTAGGAAGGGACTAGGGACATTTTGGTCCCTTAAAATGGGTTTACGGTTCAAGAATGTTCTTGGACCGTAAACACCATTTTCTTGGTGTTTCTTGGATGTTTTCATGTTATAATGAAGTATAGCAAGCTTAAACACACTCTAGGATAGAAGTACTTACTATATGGAAGCTTGAAATGAGCCAAAATGCCAAGAACACTTAGTGTGTGTTCCTGGTGTTCTTGGTGAAAATGGAAGAATCAACCTTTTGGAATGATTTCACGGTTAGAAAGGTGTTAAAACACTAGATTAAGTGATCTACTAACTTGAAATGGTTGAAAACACTTACTAGATCGAGATCTGGAATAAATCCTGGGATGATACTTGAGAGGATTTGCTTTTGTTCTTGAGAAATTTGGAAAAAATGACATAAAATTACAAGTGTCATATATATACTCCAAATTTCTGGGTTTTTGGCTGAAACTATTTTATTCCGGTAGTAAACTCCAATTTCTTGAAGTTTAGGAATAACAGTGTTGCACTATAACCCTAGGGCATCCTCTCTCCTGGTATCTCCTAAAGTGTATATCCTAAAATAATCAAACTTAAATCCAAAAGTCTGAAAATTTAACTGTAACTGATTTGACTTCTATTGAATTGACATGTTGTATAGAATAGAAATTTCGGGTTGTCACAAGTTAGTCTTGACCGGTGCTTCTTTTTTATGAGTAGAAGCCTTTTCAGAACGAACATAAGAGGGGTTTTGGGATTGCCAAAACTGATTTCTCTCATTGAGATTCTTCATATATCGTTTGTTCCTCTGTCGTTTCTGTTCAGCAATCTGTTCTTGAGTCAAGTGTATGTTTGCTTTGGGTTTCGCCTTCCTCTCATGAGCTTCGGTTGTTGTTGATGAATCGCTGGTTGTTTTTAGTGGTTCGCTTGGTAAGTCTTTAGTACCACTTGTGCTGGGTTTATCAAAGCTTGAGGGTTTATTGATTGGTTCAGGAATACATCATCCCCTAACTCTCCATGAGGTTTGCTCTGACAATCCAACAGTTTCATCTGCATTATCGATGGGTGCTGACCAGAAGAAGTTATCACACCCTTCAGCATTATCTTTGTCAACTAGCGATGTCAACTCAGCCGTTTGCTTCTTGGTTACTCCTGTGACTGCATACACTTGGTTGGGTGTTGTTTGTACCTTTTGATAAACAACGCCTTTTTCTTTGAGCCTTTTTGACTTATCCTTTGTCACCCGAGCATATTCAACCGAATTCTCAGACATGAGGGGTTTTGATGGTTCGGGTTCGCTCTTAAGAAATTCTGAACAATCGACCACGTCTTCTACAGAGATTTCACTCATCTCACTCTCCACATCAAATTCAGAAGTGGTTTCCAAATTGATCTTGTTTTTTGAACTCAATTTGGCGTTTGATGAGTCAAACTTCTGTATAGTTTCGGTCTTAATTTTTAACTTATCATTTTCGTCCAGCAAATTCTTAAGCATACATTTATGTTCTTTGGATTCAATGAAAGATTCGATTTTGTCCAGTCCATATTTGTAGGTGACAGAGATTTCATCTGAGGACATTACAGACTCACATTCAGCAATGACTTCATCCTCCTTGAATTCAAGGAAACGCAAAATCATTTTATGAATCTGTTTTCCTATTTCACAATCTAAATGCAACTGAGTGATATTGGTATACAGACGTTTAGCAATAAAACAGAAAACATTCCTTTGTTTCAAAAATTTTAAATTGTCTCTTTGCAGATAAATAAGTTTGTCCCTAGCCCTACTTAACTCTAACTCCTT
The DNA here is from genome assembly GCF_052849685.1 of Lactuca virosa. Taxonomy (NCBI): domain Eukaryota; kingdom Viridiplantae; phylum Streptophyta; class Magnoliopsida; order Asterales; family Asteraceae; genus Lactuca; species Lactuca virosa. The sequence continues at coordinate 233,103,157 of NC_136432.1, read as the reverse complement.
TTTCTGAATCCACATCCTTCTCTCTTCACTCTTGGAAGACTCCCTGCTGAGTTGGTCAGTTAGGTTAGATTTTGTTAAGCGTGTTTGCATAAGACTTCTACTCAAACTAGAAAACTTGGATTTTAATTCATTTAAGTCTTTTTCATAGTTTGTTGTTGGTACTTTATGAGATTCAAGGATAGTTTGTACCTTTTTGATCAACTGATCGCAGTCGCTGATCTTTTCGCTCATGGGCTTGGCAGCGAAGCATTTGTCTTCCACGACCTTCGCTTTCTCATGCTTACTTTCGGTTGTTACCATCAAGCATCTACCAACCGACTCAACAACTCCTCCTGTCGCCACATATGCTCTACCATGCGTGGGTCGGCGAACCTCTTCATCCTCAGAGTCAGTTGACCATACTTCCATTCCACCGAACTCATCATCAACAATGTTTTCCTGCACAATCAAAGCATTCATAGAAACGTTAGCTGATTTCTTCTTCTTGATCTCCTCTAGCTTTCTCACGTAGTAGGCCTCGTCATCTTCACCCTCCTTCTTTTCAGCCATCTTCCTGAGCATGCAATCCTTGGCAAAGTGGTTCTTGCCATGACAGTAGTTACAATCGTACCCAGAGTCTCCCACAAGTCTACTTTCCTTCTTTTCATCTTCCTTTTGGGTGTTGCTCTTTGGTTCTTCCTTCGCCTTTTCAGAACTATAGCTTCCCTGCCAGTTTTGGTTCTTATTGATTGGGAACTTTCTGCGAGCAAACTTTTTTGGGTTTGTGACCATCATAGCATATTCCTCATTGGTCAGGTCACATTTTGGCATGTCGACTTCCTCTTCTTCGTCTGCTACATTCTTGCTTTTAGAGACAAGAGCCAGTGAACCCACAGCCGAAACCACTTTCGCTTCCATTGTTACTTCGCTCTCATGGGATTTGAGAATGCCCATTAGCTTCGCCAGAGAATAGGATTTAAATTTTTCATGAGCTTTTACGGTTGAGACCACTGCCATCCATTCGGGCCTTAAGCCATTCATGAATGTAACCTTATGTTCAATCACTTTTCTTTCGATACCATGCTTCATCATCTTGCTAAGTAAGTGGTTGAAACGATCAAACGTTTGAATAAGCTTTTCATCAGATTTCTGTTCGAAAGCACCGAATTCAGAGAGCAATAAGGTTTGGATCGAGTGCTCCAGATCTTCATCGGTTGAGTATAGTTCCTTCAACCTATCCCATATCTCTTTGGCTGTTGAGCATGAGCTTACTAGACGAAAAGTATCAGATTGCAAGGCAAATCTGATCATCCTCATGGCCTTGACATTGCATAACAACTTGTCTTTTTCATCTTGAGGGATCTTATCTTCGTCCGCCAAGAGTTTGTTAAACTCTTTTTGAGTCTTGATTGTCTGGTTCGTTCCAGAGTGAGCAAACGGACCAATCGTTATTGCTTCCCATATCAAGTAGCCATTGTCTTCAGATCCAACTACATACTCTTCGAAGTGATGTGCCCATACTTCATAATCTTGGGTATAAAGAATGGGGATCCTTGTAGTTGATCCAATACTTTTGGAGATGTTGATCGGATTGATTTGAGAGTCGTCGTGAGACATGATGAACTTGTTCTGTTAGAATCAGACTTGTAACTTTGAACTTAGGGTTTTATCAAAAACCAGAAAACTACCGTCGATAAGAAGAGGATAGTTTCTTTTATGTTGATAAAAGCGGAAACCCTAAAGTATTCTTCAAACAGAAGAGATGTGTATGTATTACACAGTCTCCTGCTCTGATACCAATTGTTAAGATTATTGAGTTGTAGATCGATAGATTGAAACAGAAAAACAGTATTTAACAATGCAAAGAACACAAGAATGGATCAAATATGTCGAATGATTAATCAAACACACCTCAGAAGAGCTCGATGAAGAACTTCGACTGTAGAGGTGTGTTAGGGTTACAATGCACGATAATAATTATAATTACTGCTGCCCTCACAGCTATACATGCATGCAATATTTATACTAACCCTAATACTTATCCACGGTTGGACAGGCCCAAACCAGGTAAACTATACATGGACTTAGAACCGAGCCCAAGACGCAACATCAAGACCCAACAATAAATAAAGAGATAAAGAGAAGATACATACCCGTCACCACGTCGGGAGTCGCACGAGCCTCCTCGACCGTCAACTGAAAAGCCCTACTCTTCACCACAGGTGCATCTGCCCGGCCCTGGTGGCCGTTAGTAATCCAAAGAGTCGCAGGAGCAGGTGCTGATATTGGTCATGCTGCAACCAAACTCGGACAATGGGCCTTCTTGTGACCCTTCTGATTGCAATGAAAGCAAATCAGATTAAATATCGAGGTGGTGGTGGTGGTAGCAGTGCAATCCTTACTAATATGACCCGTCCGGCTGCACTTGAAGCAGCCAGAACCACCCACCCTGCACGCCCCATCGTGCATCCTGTCGCACTTGCCACAGCGGCCCCGGCCCTGCTGGCTCTTCCCTCTCGCATCAACAACCTTGGGCCTCTTTCCCGAACCCCCAGATACCTGAACCTCATCCGGCTTCCTCTTCGTCTCCATCTCAAGATCAATATCTCTCTCCCTAACCCTCGCTATCATATCCTCCAGCGTCCTGCAGCGGGATCAGCTCACAAACTTCCAAATATCACTCCTCAACATCTCATGATACCTAGCCTTCTTCATCTCCTCATCCGCTACATACTGCGGAACCAAAAGTGCCCTCTCCCGAAACATCACAGTGATCTCAGCCACCGTCTCAGTAGTCTGGCGGAGATCCTGAAACTCTCACGCCAACTGCTGCACCTCAATCACCGGTGCAAACTCAGCCCTGAACCTGGTCACAAAATCATCCCAGGTCATCGTGTCAATAGCCTAATCACCAACTGCGCATCCCACCTCCTCCCACCAATCGCGTGCCCTGTCCTTCAGAAGACAAGAAGCAAGTCTGACCTTTGCCCCTTCGGGGAAACTGCTGGTGCGGAAGGCATTAGCAACATCCGCTAACCACCTCATGCTTGCTATCGGGTCCGTCTCCTTGTGATAGTCCAGAGCTCCACATGCCCAGAACTCCCTAAAGGTCAAAGAACGCGCTCCCACCAAGGCTACCGTCTTGGAACGAAATGAGCTCAACCGCTCATCCAAAATCTCCAGAATACCCTCCTTGACCCTACCAAAGATCACAGGAGTCATCTCAATAATGCAACGCGTAATCTCAGACAAAATCTCCAGAATACCCTCCTCTTCATCACCAGACTGCCAACAGGTCTACCTCGCAAAGTCGCCATACTGAAAATAGACCATGTAAACCATCAGAATATATCAAGGGATCACAAACTCTATAAGCTTCCTGGGTTCATCGCAACTCTCCTTGACTCGAGTACGGATCCTCTACTTCCAGTAGTATGGGTCCATACTACCTTCCATATCTATTCGTACTTTCCTCAAGGAATGCCTTGAATCAGCCAAGTCACTTCATATCCATACAATTAACCCTCCTCAAGACAAGGCTCCCAACACTAGATCTCTTCCTAGGTTTTCCTAGGGCAACTCCACACCACTCTCCGCCATCAGCTGCAGAAAGAACTCCTGCTAACTTCCTCTAACTAGCTCACGAATACAGTTACTGCAACAACCCGAAACTTTTTCTGTTTTCGTTAACCAATTTCCGTTAATTAAATTTGGATTTTTTTTAGGTTTCCGTCAAACTTCTTGGTTTAGAAAATAATCTAGTTTTATATAATTAGATTTTTATATGAGTCGGAACCAAAACTTCACGAAATCTCGAAATTATCCTTCGATCAAAACGTTAGTTCTCGGCCGGACTGAGTTTACGGCCATAAACCCGTGTACGGTCGTACACTCATTTATGGCCAGCATCGGGTGGACCCCACCACCGACCACGAAAACCTCTATAAATACGAGGCCCTACCCCCTCATTTACATTTTTCTGGCCGGACACTCTCTCCTTCTCTCTCTAAAATCTCGACCGTACACCCCAAAAACACCCTCATTCTTCCGAGAATCATCAAAAATCATCGTTGGGGGTCATTTCGGAACATCTAGAACACTTTCTTCATCGAATCCAGCAACCTTGTTCTTCAGTGTACGGCCGTACACCCTTCAAATCTGCAAATCTTCATTGACCGCACACCAGTTCACGGTCGTACACCCTTCAAAGTCCGTACACCATTCAAAAGTCGGTTCATGGCCGTACACCCTGTTCACGGCCGTACACTTGTTCACGGCCGTAAACCCCATTTACGGCCGTACACACTTCCTAAGCAGCGAATTAGACTGAAAACTCACTTTCCTCGATTCGATCAAGTCCCGGTAACATTCCTTAACCGAAAGCAAGTGTTTTCCTAACAATTTATCTAACGAAGTCACTAATTTAGATACGTATATGTATTTAATTGTTAGTAGGATTCCGTTTAGTGCCACACGCTACAACTCGAGGGTCTTCATTCCAGTTCGTTGATTCGACGTTTGCACACCACTAACTGTGAGTTCATACCCCAATGTCTTTACTGTTTTTAACGTTTTCACGGGGGATACAAGCCAAACATAAATGATTTTGTGAAACTTATACAAAAGGATTTCAATAAACTTAAAACGGATGTACTTGATACAATCATACAGTTTCTATACTTTTACAAAATATGTAGATATTTTATCCCTTTTGTATTATGCAGAGCATAAGGGAAGTTTTCATCATAATCACAGAGCTTTCAATGTAAAACATGAATTGAATACATGAATGAACATATAAAATATAATAGGTATAGTTTATGGAACAATTAACATATCAATGTACAAAACATAGATTCAATGCAACCAGACATATAAACTACATATAAACTATATAATGTGTAGTTTATGAGATATGTAGACAGCAAGTTAAATTCAATGGATTCATTTTATTTTACATGTAATCGTTACTATAGCATTTTATGCGTGAGCATTCTTCGCGTACTTACCTAAGTACTAACAAAAGCCCTGAGATTATAACCAGAGTCTCTTGGAGGGAGAACGTGAGTTTGTGCATAGATCTATACAAGATTGACAATCCCGCACCATAACTATTAGCTACAGTTAGGCCGACAGGCCTGGGTGACAAAGTCATTTCGATTCCGACGCCTGGAGAACGTCGTTCAGGCAATTCAATGGTCAAGTATGGTTATAACAACTCATAAATTTGGTACTAAGAATATACGATTAATGTATGAACAGTAATAACTTTAAATAGTTTTATTATAAAGTAATAGAACTACTATACGTATTACAATTTTCAGAACTTTCCGAACTTACTATACATACTAGTGATAATCAGGGTTTTTCATGTAAACAGAGGTTTCTTATTCAATCAAACAATGCACAACACATTCAATGAGATTCAGTAACAAAATACACATGTTACAAAATAATGGATTTTCTTGGAAGCATACAAATACATTTGTTGATTCATTAACCGATTTTCCTCTCAAACACATGCTTATGAACTCACCAGCTTTATGCTGATACTCTTTCAAAACTGCTTGTATTCTCAGGAAATCAGTAGACAGGTACCTCCTGGAGTTTTGAGAAGACGGAGTGTATAGAGTCTCGTATTTTACTTTTGTCATACTTTTGATATCTATAAACATGAATCAAAACGATGTAAATATTTTACTTAATTAATGTAATGTTTGTGTTTACTTTGATTACTATAATGCATAGGTTGTGATACTATACATGACGTCATCCACCCCCGAACGTTTCCGCCGTTCCGGTTTGGGGGTGTGACAGATTGGTATCAGAGCTCTTGTTTATAGTGAACTAAGTATATCGAACCTTACATGGTATACAACTATAAACACTAAGGGGCCGAAGTGCTCTGAACTAAAAGTATACTTTTAAAATATAAGTATTTTGTAAAAAGTGTACAAGTATCCATAAGTACCAGAAACAATATCATAAGTAGAACAAAACAAAAGTATTTGGATGTTGGACACTGCAGTTAAACCTGGATAGTTATGTAATCATGTCTAGGATCAATATAGCCTGATCAACCATATTTATTTGAGACATTACCAACATGTGTCTAGGAGTGATCATGGTGTTGCAGTAAGCCTAAAACATACCAAACTACATACATCAACATATCGATAGAACAGAGCATACAACTTAAAATACTATACGAGAATTTTAGCTAGAGTCGAATACAGTATAGAGATTCATTCCAAGTGTTGCTACCTATTTCTCCTTAGCGATAGTTTACTTGCATTAGTAACTTTTCTTTGTTTATCGCTTGGTAGAACGCTTTATCCATCAGGATGAGATATATCTTGTTTCATATCTCTTGATTTAAGATCTAGGGGACTTACCATCCTCTTCTTCCTGATTATTTCTGGAGAAAGATGCCTCCCAGAAAGAGACCCAACAGGAAAAACAACGACCCCCCGCCGCCACCGCCTCCTCAGTTCGATCCTGCCATATTCCAGGCAGCAGTTACAGCCGTCATGACTGCAGTAATGGCGCATATAAACCTCGGTGGGGCTAGCGGATCTGGAGGTGGTACTCATCCCCAGAATCTTGGCGATCAGGGAAATCAAAAGGAGTGTTCCTATAAGGACTTCATGAACGTGAAACTCAAATCCTTCGACGGCAATGGAGGAGTCATTGCTCTAACTCGATGGTTCGAGAAGATCGAATCCATTTTCGAGATTTGCGCGTGTTCAGAGGCAAACAAGGTGAAGTTTAACGCATGCACCTTCACTGACAGAGCGTTGACTTGATGGAATAAACGGGTCAAATCCCTAACCCTGCCGATAGCAAATGCAATGGTTTGGGAGAGTTTAAAAGAACTCATGCTCGCTGAGTACTGCTCGAGGGGCAAGATGCAGAAGTTAGAACACGAGCTTTGGAACCTGAAGATGAAGGGTTCCGACATTTCCGCCTATACAGCTAAATTCTGCGATCTAACTCTTCTCTGCCCGGGGATGGTCACTCCGGAAAGCAAGAAGATAGAAAGATACATCTGGGGATTGACGCCCCCCAACTCAAGGAAATGTCTTGGCTGCTAAGCCTACCACTTTTGACAGCGCCAAGTGTCTGGCGCAGACCCCGATAGATCACGGGGTTGACCTGGATGAAGTAACAACCGCTCCCGAATCACCAAAGGAGAGTGGTGGGAAAAGGAAATTCTGGAACAAGCGTAAGGGCCAGTCATCGCAGGAGCCCTCCAAGAAACAACAAACAGTGGCAGTTCACGCTGCTACTAGTCCTGCTGTTGTTCCCACTACTCCAACAACTCCCAGCCGCTATGCTGGAAACCTACCTTTGTGCAACAAATTCAACTTCCATCATTTGGGAGTTTGTAGAGAAATGCAATGCAACAAATGTGGCAGAAAGGGGCATACAGCGCGATTCTGCAAGACACCAGCTCAACCGACCAACCAGGCTACTGAAGCAGGCGTGGGACAAGCCTGTTATGGCTGTAGGGAGGTTGGGCACTTCAAAAGAAAATGCCCCAAGGCAACAACATGTGGTAAAATAGGGAAGGTGTTGGCGATGGGCCAGGAGGAGGCAGTTGTTGATCCCACAGTTGTTACGGGTACGTTCCTCCTTGACAACTCTTATGCATGCATTCTTTTCGATTCTGGTGCGGAGAGGACTTTTGTTAGTCATGCATTCAAACATCTACTCAAATGTAAATCCCAACCTTTAACTGAAACATTTACCGTCGAGATGGCTAACGGAAAGAAAGAGAGCACTAACGACATATTCATAGGTTGTACCCTTACCTTAAACGATCATTCCTTCCCAATCGACCTTATGCCGGTTTCCATAAAAAGCTTTGATGTCATCATTGGTATGGATTGGTTGAGCCCCAATCATACCGATATCCTTTGTTATGAAAAAGCCATCCGTCTCAATCTACCCTCTGGTGAAACTCTCATCGTTTACGGTGATAAACTCAGCTCAAACCTTCGTATCATTTCATGCATCCAAGCCCAGAAATATCTGTGAAAGGAGTGCCATGCATTCCTAGCTCATGTCGTTAACTAAAAGAAGGAAGTTAAGGACCTCGAGAGCATCCCCGAAGTCTGCAACTTTCCTGATGTCTTCCCCGAAGATCTTCCAGGAATCCCTCCCGAGCGCCAAGTCGAGTTCCGTATCGACTTAATACCCGGAGCTACTCCCGTAGCTAAATCCCCATATCGTCTAGCGCCGGCAGAAATGCAAGAGTTGTCCAGCCAACTCAATGAACTGCTCAGCAAGGGATTCATAAGACCAAGTTCCTCACCCTGGGGAACCCCGATCTTATTCGTGAAAAAGAAAGATGGATCCTTTCGGATGTGCATTGATTATTGAGAACTGAACAAGCTTACCATCAAGAACCGTTATCCCTTACCTAGAATCGATGACCTCTTCGATCAACTTCAGGGAGCCAGTTACTTCTCGAAAATAGACCTAAGATCAGGGTACCATCAGTTGTGAGTTCATGAGAGTGATGTTCCCAAGACAGCATTCTGAACTCGCTATGGTCACTATGAGTTTGTAGTCATGCCCTTTGGTCTGAACTCGCTATGGTCACTATGAATCAGGTGTGCCGCCCTTTCCTAGACAAATTTGTAATCGTGTTCATTGACGACATACTTGTCTACTCTCGGAGTGAGGAATATCATAGACAACACTTGAGACTAGTGTTAGAAAAACTAAGGGCGGAGAAACTCTATGCAAAGTTTTCAAAGTGTGAATTCTGGATCAGAAAAGTAACCTTCCTTGGTCACGTAGTTAGCGAGGAAGGCATACACGTGGACCCTTCCAAGATCAAAGCGATTGAGAATTGGTCAGCACCAAAGACGCCCACAGAAATCCGTCAATTCTTGGTTCTCGCTGGCTACTATCGTAGGTTCATCCAGAACTTCTCCAGAATTACTAAGCCTTTAACCACCCTGACACAGAAAGGTGTAACCTTTAGTTGGGGAGAAAAGCAAGACACTGCATTTCAAACATTGAAGTAGGCCCTATGCAGCGCACCTATCTTGTCTCTGCCTGAAGGGACGGAGGACTTCGTTGTCTACTTTGATACATCCAATCAGGGCTTAGGCAGTGCTCATGCAGCGAGGAAAGGTTATTGCCTATGCCTCGAGACAGCTGCAAACACACGTAATCAATTACGCAACTCACGATCTAGAGTTGGGAGCAGTGGTCTTTGCGTTAAAGATTTGGAGACATTATCTCTACGGAACCAAGTGCACTGTCTTCACCGACCATAAGAGCCTACAGCATATTTTCAATCAAAAAGAGTTGAACATGAGACAACGGCGATGGGTAGAGCTACTCAGTGATTACGAGTGCGAAATACGCTACCATCCCGGCAAGGCCAATGTGGTAGCGGATGCCCTCAGCTGAAAAGAGTATTCTGGTCGTAGAGTGAAGGCACTGACAATGACCATCCATTCCCATTTATCCACTCAAATCAGAGATTCTCAGCTGGAAGCCTTAAAACCAGAGAACATGTCGGATGAAGCCTTGATAGGAATGGAAGAGAACTTAAAGATCAAGAGGGACGGAGTTTACTATTTCATGAACCGGATCCGGACCCCGAAGTACGGTGGTTTCAGGGACGTTGTCATGAACGAAGCTCACAAGACTAGATACTCCGTTCACCCAGGTTCAAATAAGATGTATCTGAATCTTAAACAACTCTATTGGTGGCCGAACATGAAAGCAGAGATCGCTACCTTCGTGGGCAAGTTCCTGATTTGCGCCAAGGTGAAGGTGGAATATCAAAAGCCCTCAGGTCTACTTCAGCAGCCAGAAATACCTGAGTGGAAGTGGGAAAGAATTACAATGGATTTCATTACTAAGTTTCCCAAGTCTCCGAGTGGGCATGATGCCATCTGGGAAATTGTCGACCGACTAACTAAATCCGCCCACTTCCTGCCAATCAAAGAAAACTTCAAAATGGAGAGTCTGACACGAATCTACATTCGATAGATAGTCCGCCTTCATGGTGTGCCTGTATCTATTATCTCCGATCGAGATAGCAGGTTCACCTCGAGATTTTAGCAGTCACTACAGAAGGCTCTTGGAACTAAGATGGATATGATCACAGCTTACCATCCACAGACAGATGGGCAGATTGAGAGAACCATTCAAACATTGGAAGATATGTTGAGAGCCTGCGTCATCGATTTTGGCATGTCGTGGGACACTCATTTACCCTTGGTCGAATTTTCCTACAACAACAGCTACCATACCAGCATCAAGGTTGCGCCGTTCGAAGCCCTCTATGGCCGTAAGTGCAGATCCCCTTTGTGCTGGGCTGAGGTGGGTGACACGCAGATAGTCAAGGGTCAAGTCCCTGATAGCACTCTCACAGGCCCAGAAATCATCCAAGAGACTACTGAAAAGATCATACAAATCCGGGAACAACTAAAAGCTTCAAGAGATAGACAAAAGAGCTACGCCGATAAGAGACGAAAACCCTTGGAATTCCAGGTTGGTGACCGTGTTCTTCTGAAGGTCTCACCCTGGAAAGGCATGATACGCTTCGGAAAGCGTGGAAAGCTGAATCCGAGATACATAGGACCGTTCGAGATCCTCGCTAGGATCGGTCCCGTAGCATACAAACTTCACTTACCAAGAGAACTTAGCAACGTACATCCCGTCTTCCACGTGTCGAACCTAAAGAAGTGTCTGTCTGACGAGACACTTGTGATACCCCTCGATGAGATCAAACTAGACGAGAGCTTACACTTCGTAGAGGAACCCATAGAAATCTTGGATCGGGAAGTCAAGCGAACGAAACAAAGCCGTATCCCGATAGTGAAGGTTCGCTGGAATGCCAAGCGGGGACCTGAATTCACTTGGGAGCGCGAAGATTCAATGAAACAGAAGTACCATCATCTTTTTCCGAGTCCATGATCTGTATTCATTGTTTGAATTTCGGGATGAAATTCCCTGTAACGGGGGATGATGTGACAACCCGAAACTTTTTCCGTTTTCGTTAACCAATTTCCGTTAATAAAATTTGGATTTTTTTTAGGTTTCCGTCAAACTTCTTGGTTTAGAAAATCATCTAGTTTTATATAATTAAATTTTTATATGATTCGGAACCAAAACTTCACGAAATCTCGAAATTATCCTTCGATCCAAACGTTAGTTCTCGGTCGGACTGAGTTTACGGCCGTAAACCCGTGTACGCCGTACACTCGTTTACGGCCAGCATCGGGTGGACCCCACCACCGATCACGAAAACCCCTATAAATACGAGGCCCTACCCCCTCATTTACACTTTTCTGGTCGGACACTCTCTCCTTCTCTCTCTAAAATCTCGACCGTACACCCCAAAAACACCCTCATTCTTTCGAGAATCATCAAAAATCATCGTCGGGGGTCATTTCGGAACATCTAGAACACGTTCTTCATCGAATCCAGCAACCTTGTTCTTGAGTGTACGGTCGTACACCCTTCAAATCTGCAAATCTTCATTGACTGCACACAAGTTCACAGCCGTACACCCTTCAAAGGTCGTACACCATTCAAGAGCCGGTTCACAGCCGTACACTCTGTTCACGGCCGTACACTTGTTCACGGCCGTAAACCCCATTTACGACCGTACACACTTCCTAAGCAGTGAATTAGACTGAAAACCCACTTTCCTCGATTCGATCAAGTCCCGGTAACATTCCTTAACCGGAAGCAAGTGTTTTCCTAACACTTTATCTAACGAAGTCACTAATTTAGATATGTGTATATATTTAATTGTTATTAGGATTCATTTAAGTGCCACACGCTACAACTCGAGGGTCTTCATTCCAGTTCGTTGATTCGACGTTTGCACACCACTAACTGTGAGTTCATACCCCTATTTCTTTACTGTTTTTAACGTTTTCAGGGGGGATACAAGCCAAACATAAATGATTTTGAGAAACTTATACAAAAGGATTTCAATAAACTTAAAACGGATGTACTTGATACAATCATACAGTTACTATACTTTTACAAAATATGTAGATATTTTATCCCTTTTGTATTATGCAGAGCATAAGGGAAGTTTTCATCATAATCACAAAGCTTTCAATGTAAAACATGAATTGAATACATGAATGAACATATAAACTATAATAGGTATAGTTTATGGAACAATTAACATATCAATGTACAAAACATAGATTCAATGCAACCAGACATATAAACTATATAATGTGTAGTTTATGAGATATGTAGACAGCAAGTTAAATTCAATGGATTCATTTTATTTTACATGTAATCGTTACTATAGCATTTTATGAGTGAGCATTCTTCGCGTACTTACCTAAGTACTAACAAAAGCCCTGAGATTATAAACAGAGTCTCCTGGAGGGAGAACATGAGTTTGTGTATAGATCTATACGAGATTGACAATCCCGCACCATAACTGTTAGCTACAGTTAGGCCGACAGGCCTGGGTGACAAAGTCATTTCGATTCCGACGCCTGAAGAATGTCGTTCAGGCAATTCAATGATCAAGTATGGTTATAACAACTCATAAATTTGGCACTAAGAATATACGATTAATGTATGAACGGTAATAACTTTCAATAGTTTTATTACAAAGTAATAGAACTACTATACGTATTACAGTTTTCAGAACTTTCCGAACTTACTATACATACTAGTGATAATCAGGGTTTTTCATGTAAACAGAGGTTTCTTATTCAATCAAACAATGCACAACATATTCAATGAGATTCAGTAACAAAATACACATGTTAGAAAATAATGGATTTTCTTGGAAGCATATAAATACATTTGTTGATTCATTAACCGATTTTCCTCTAAAAAATATGCTTATGAACTCACCAGCTTTATGCTGATACTCTTTCAAAACTGCTTGTATTCTCAGGAAATCAGTACACAGGTACCTCCTGGAGTTTTGAGAAGACGGAGCGTATAGAGTCTCGTCTTTTACTTTTGTCATACTTTTGATATCTATAAACATGAATCAAAACGATGTAAATATTTTACTTAATTAATGTAATGGTTGTGTTTACTTTGATTACTGTAATGTAATGGTTGTGATACTATACATGACGTCATCCACCCCCGAACGTTTACGTCGTTTCGGTTTGGGGGTGTGACAGTTACATATCACCAAAACCAGATAATTCTTCGAATGAGAGGTCTCACACTACAATGGGTGGACTCAAACAAGAGTTGTGCAATAGATTTAAAACCTAACCTTTTAAAATTATTTAGTTCTTACAATGCTTACTAGTTAGCTGAAGCTGGTGAGAACTCCTAAAAAGCACAAAGTAAGCAACATTCAAGCATCAAGTAATCAGAACCAAGCATCACCTAATCATTCCATCCTATCACTGACTGATCAGTACTAGCATGCAAATCTGCAAGCTCATACAATAAGTATACAAAGTCATCTCTCCTAGCATTCTATCATGCAAATATTGAGCACATCATCATAAAAATCCAAATAAAAAAATTGTATCAAAAATCATATCATATCAGAGTAAATCACAAAATACGGAACGAGGTGGTGTGTGCTCTACAATCATCCCGAGCTCTTCCCTTTGCAACCAGAAGTACCATAAACATAAACTGAAAACCGTAAGCACAAAGCTTAGTGAGTTCCCTAACATACCACATACCATACATAAATAAACACATAACGGTCCCCGCCCAATGAGTGTATCAGGCCCCGCCCACACTCGCATAACGGACCCCGCCCAAATTCACATATCGGGCCCCTCCCACTGAGTCTAACGGGCCCCGCCCAAACTCACATAACGGGCTCTGTCCACTGAGTATAGCGGGCCCCGCCCAACATACAAACCATATAACCACATACACATACAAGAGTCACATAGACATCTAGTATCCTAGCATCACTGATCATCGGTCGGTAATGGTGCCTTAGACCCGCTAAACATGGTGAGATCTAAGCATTCAAAGATCAAGGTTGAGACTTTATACCTTCTTGCAACTGAGAAAGGTGTCTAGTCCCTGGATCTACAAGCTCAAGCTCCAACAAAGCTTCTTCACCAACTCCTTCTTCTACCAAAGGCACCAAATAACCAAAGATACACCCCAAAAAGGTCAAGAATGATCAAATATGATATTAGGGTTCGAGATTAGGGTTTTAGGACAATGGAGGCCGATAAAGAGGCCAGCTGTTAGGACTTCAGGTGATTATATACGGCTTGAACCCTAAAAAATAGGGTTTTGGGTCTAATCACGTACGTCGTGCTTACTCCTCGTACGCCCAGCGTATGTGGATGAACTCTGCATCCATGCAAGGCTAGTACGCTAAGCTTACCACTCTAGTATGCCCCGCATACTAGCTAAGGGACCATTTTTTTCAAACTTTTTGATAACAAGGCCAAATAAGAAACTTACCAATATCCAAGTGTTACACGTAAGCACAAAGCTTAATGGGTTCCCCAAAATACCCCATACCATACATACATATCAGCTTGAAGTTGTACAGGTCTATTTCACCCCCGAGTCAATTTCAACTCGATCAGTATTTTCCAACCATACGGGTCTATTTCAACCCCAGTTCTATTTCACCCCACACACACGCAGCATACAGTCATATCAGCAAGAGTCACAAAGACAACGAGCACATACAGGCATATCAGCAAGTATCACAAAGACAACTATCATCCTACAAACATAATCCAGTGGGTCGGCATGGGTGCCTTCGACCCACGAGTACAGTGAAGACACTCACCTCTCAGACGATAATAAATTGCTACTCCTCTGGCTGCCAAAAATATAGATGTTATACACCACATATATAGTCACACAAGGTAAGCCCTTAGCCCTCCTTCCAAAACTAGAAGTTTGACCAACAATCAACTCAAGTCAAAGTCAACGGTCAAAGTTGAATTTAGTCGACTGCCACGTCGGTCATCCTAGACCATGTTGTGGCCCATACATGTCATCATAGACAGTGATTTCCCATATGTCACCTCGTGGCGACCTAAGGCCATGTCTTGGGCACTGGATTCCTAATAGCTTAATGGTTTAAGCCGTTTTCCTTCGATTCTAAGAGCTACAAAGCTCAGATCTGGTCCTTCATGTGGTCTAGATGGATAAATTTTCCAACTTTATCCTTTCATACCCTCCAAGAGATCAAGGTCTCAAACCCTAGGTCCAATAAAGGCAAAATACAAGATTAAGCACTAAATCTTGAAAGTTTCTTGTCCATTAATTCTAAAAGAGTTCCTAGCACCAAAACTAGCATAAAATATGTACTTTACATACATGCATGTCCAATGCATGTCTTGAACTCATATTAGGTCAAAATATGTGTTTTATGACTAAGATTTCATGCATGACACCAAAATTCATTCTTACTTCATATCCAAATAACCCAACACCCCAAATAACCTAGAGATTCATAAAGTTGCAAACTTTATAAGATCTCACCACCCCCAACCTATCAAGACATGAACAATAAGGGACAATCTAGAAATATAGCAATTTAGCAAAGAAAAAGTTGAGTCTTGGACACTCACCAAGGTCCAGAAGATATGCTAGAAGATGAAGATGATGCTTGCAAGGTGAACCACTACACCAAAAGGCTTCTTTTTCCATCAAAGGTCACAAGAAGTACCAAATGAGCTTACAATATTCTAAGGAGGCTAGGGTTAGGGTTTCTGAGCTTGGGAGTGTAATGGAGGTTGAATGATCATGAAACCGTAGCCATAATGTCCTTTAAATAGGGTCCAAAGCCCAAGAATTAGGGTTTTCTCCAAAAACAGTTGCCATGCCGTGGCAACCCATGGCCACATCGTAGTGGTCATTAAAATCCTACAATCAAAACAAGTATCGTCACGCCGTGGTGAATCCCTGTGACAACCCGAAATTTCTATTTTGTACAACCATTCATTTCAATAGGAGTCAAGAACTGTTTCTGCTAATTTTCAAGCTTTTTGGAATAAGTTTGAGTATTTTAAGATTAGTACTCTAGGAGATAACAGGAGATAGGATGCCCTAGGGTTTATTGTGCAACAATATAATTCCAAAACTCCAAGAGTTTGGAGTTTACGGCCTAAACAAAGGTGTTTACGGCCGTAAACCCTAAAAGAGGGTATAAATATGACACTTAGTCATTATTTATCACTTTTCACAATTTTAAGATCCAAAACTCAATTCTCTCTCAAGTATCATCGACTTTTCTTCTTGATCTTCAACATTGTAAGTGTTTCTATCCCTAAAACGTTGATATCTTACTTAATCTAGTGATCTAACATGATTTCATCCGTGAAATCATTCCAAAAGTGTAGATCTTCAAGTTTCACCAAGAACACACACTAGTGTTCTTGGACTTTTAGCACCTTTTCAAGCTTCTACCTAGTAAGTACTTCTATCCTAGAGTATTATAGAGCTTGTTACACTTCTAAAAATCAAGAAAACACCCAAGAAACCAAGGATCAAAGGTGTTTACGGTCCAAGATGTTCTTGGACCGTAAACCCCAAAAAGGGTGCCAAAGTGTGCCCTAGTCCCTTCTAAGCCTTGGAAACTAGCCTAGATCCCTTCCTTGGTGTGCTTAGTACTTGAAAACATCAAAATACCATAAACCATTTGGGTTTACGGCCGTAAACCCAAAGGGAAATGGTCCAAGGACCGTAAACTCCTAAAAGGATTAAAATGCCCTAATCTCTTCCTAAGGCTTAAACATGAAGTAGGAATGCTTCTTGTGATCTTTAAGGCTTCAAAAGATAAAATGGTCAAAGAAACATGAGTTTACGGCCGTAAACTCATGGGTTTACGACCATAAACTCAATGAGTTATGGTCACAAAACCGTAAACTCAAATAAAGGGTTCCCTTGAACCCTAAACTCAATAGCAATGTCCTACAACACTTAGATGCAATCCTTAGGACTTATAGCACTTAAATAAGGTGTTTTACATGTCCTAGGATGTCTTAACTTTATTAATTAGTTGTTTAAAGACTAATTGGATACATATATGTGATATTATATGTTAACTATGATCATCGTGTGTGTACAAGTCTTCACTTGACACCTAGCATCCTATACATTCCGTTCATCCAAACCACTCACTACAGGTGAGTTCATACCCCTTAATTAACCTTTTAAATGTTTTTAAATGCTTTTGTGGGGGGAATACAAGTTGAACTATTATAGTTATTATATCAATCACATGTGATTAATAACTACCAAACAAATGGATTTCTTACTTTTCAAACTGTGTTATCAAACTGTTTTACTTCAAACTGTTTTACAAACTCTTTTACATATCAAATACTTTTATTAAACTCTTTTAACTTATATTATGTGTATCTATATGGATATAATTATATAAGTAGGATTGAAAGGACTTAGGACTGATAGCTCACCTTACTTCCTGTTCCTTGTTTGGTTGTGGACTTAGGGTATTCGGGTTATTTGTCCGAAGGTCGTTTGAATCCTAGTTATATATCATGTATATGTGTATAGATATAAAAGGTTACTTCTTTCATTCAGTTCAATGCCTTTGGGTAGCAAAGGTATACAAACATGTTCATATACACAAACAACATTACTAGTAAACTATAATAGGTATAGTTTAGGAAGATACTATTACTAGAACAATAAAACATACAATGAGTCAGTTCATTCATGAGTAATAAATAGTGATGAGAAACAAACATAATACATAGTGATGAGAAACAAACATAATACATAGTGATGAGAAACGAACATAATACATACTTATGAGAAACAAACATAATACATAGTGATGAGAAACAAACATAATACACAGTGATGAGAAACAAAACATACAAGCTAGACAGAGAAAGAACACACAATACAGCTAGCACATACATATACATATACATATACATTACTTACAGTTATGTGAGCCACTTAACGGGGGCATGGCACTACCTGTCATGACCCGTTTTGAATCTAGAATCTCCTTAAACGGGGAGCGTATGAGTTTGTGTATAGATCTATACTGGATTGACTATCCTACACCTTGTTGCTCGCTACAGTGGGACTTGCAAGTCTACGGGTGCCAAACGTCATTTCTTATGACGTCTTACATCGCCGTTTTTCTATAAAGTCGGTAGCAGGATACAGGCCGATCACATGGTACTTTAAAATAACAATTGGTTTAAAGTAATTAGTACAGCAGTAGTTACTTAATACAACACTACAGTACTATTTCATTTTCCCTTTACATTTACTTTGTGATATTCACACAATAATATACTTATGAACTCACCAGCTTTAAAGCTGATAAACTCTTTCAAAATAACTTGTATTCTCAGGTCACCAGTAGACAGGTACCGGTGCCAGTTTCTAAGAAGATGGAGCTCGTTCAAGACTCATCTTTTATTTTTGATGTATATTTTTGGTGTCTATATAACTTGACAGAACACACTTGTATGAAATTATATTATTAATGCAATGGATGATGTTGTTGCTTGTTTACTACTTTGCATTATTGTGATACTGAACATGATGTCCTCCACCCCCGAACGTTTCCGCCGTTCCGGTTTTGGGGTGTGACGGATTGGTATCAGAGCATTGTTTATAGTGAATCGAGTGTATCAACCCATAAAAGATATACGAACTATAAACACAGCGGGATTAAAATACTCTGATAAAGAGTTTATACTTTTAAATAATAAAATATTTAACCAAGTATACATACCTGCATTCATACTAAAATCAGTGTCACTAGGACAAAACAAAAGTATTACGATTGTTGGACAGCACAAGTAGACTTAGAGACATATGCTCAACCCTGGGAAGATGTAGCCTGATCAACTACATTATCCGAGGAGTGATTAGCATGTGCCTAAGTATGGTTGTGAGGTTGCAACAAGTCTAAAAACTTACCAACACCACTACAACGAGAACAGTAGAACAGAACATAAACTTAAAATACTATAGGAGTATTTTGTGTGACTATTAATTACTTATCTGAGAACTAAAAAGGTCTTTATTGGTATGTCAATAGTTGCGGGGTGGATACATTAAGGTTATAGGTAACTAGGATGGCATAGACTTAGAATCTATGATATTTGCTCTACTTCCTGTTCCTTGTTTGGTTGTGGGCTTAGAGTTAGGGTCACTTATTCGAAGGTCTATCCTGTCTAGGTTACCTATGACTGGTATGCACTACGCAAATGTTGGAGTAACTAATAAAGATCATCTTATAATTATCTAGTTAGTTCGTCTATTAATTATTTCCTTATCCCTTTTCTCGTGTAGATATAATGGCTGGATTCTATCTTCCCGGAGACCCGTACTATCCCAACCACGGCAATGCAGGATGGCTGGGAGAAGAGCCAGAAGATGATCACCCAATCCCTTTGGATGATCACGAAGCTGAAGGCTTTTCTGATGGTTCTGACTCAGAGCCTGAAGTCAACAACCTACCCCCAGCTGCTCAAGACCCAAACCTGAACCCTCGTCCAGCATTTCAAGGACCCACTCCTATGTGGGCCACAAAATTGAATAGATGGAGTCAGGAACAGGGTCAACCCATACCCTACAATGGAGACAGAAGCTTCTGCAACCTCACTGAGGGAGGTTTAACTGACAGGGTCCTACCCATAATGGTCCGTAGGATTGCTCGGAACACCGAGCAAGGTCGAGCAGCTATCGACCGAGTAGTGGAGATTGACGCCAACTGTGGCGTTAACACTGTCCGCATTCGCCAACTAGAGTCTGCTCATGAAAGGACTCAGGTCCGCAATGCAGTTCTACAGAGGGAACTTGCTGAAACCCAAGCTGAATTCAGGGAACTTCGAGCTCAGCATGCAAGATCTGATAGGCGTGTGTGAGACATAGAACGTCTACTGTCGGATTCAAGAACTCACTCTAGTAGTTCTCGTCGCCGTTAGAGTCTCATCGACTTCTCTTTTGGATGTAACCTAGTTAGTGTAAAAACTCTAGTCTAATTTCCTATCTTTGTAAATCTTAGACCCGTTAGGTCTTGATTTGGTAGTAGTCTGTCAAAATTTTCCATCTTGGTTGATGTAAGACCTACTTCTAGGTCTTTTTTTCCCGAACTCATTACATCTGTAATCCTAGTATTATTGACAGATATCTAATCTCATGGAAATTATATCCAAATGCTTTCGTTTACAATCGATCGTGTTATTCATTTGTGCTGTTGGACTATGGAGAGTTAGTCTATGAGTCATTCTTATCTGCGTCCTATTAAATTCTTATCAATATCTTCATATTTCTAAACTTATAGTTAAAAGATGCCTCCACGTAAATCGACAAGACGCGATCCTCCCGCACCGACACCACCTGCTCCTCAATTCAACACGGCAGCTCTGAATGCTGTTGTAGCTGCGGCTGTGGCTATAGCCATGGCACAATATCATTCTTCTGGTTCCACTGGAGGAGGAACCCCTGTCCTATCTACTCATGGTGAAATCCCTGTGCGCTCCAGAGAGTGCTCCTACAAGGACTTCACAAACTGCAAACCATTGTCCTTCAAAGGGACTGGCGGAGTCATTGCCCTCTCGCAATGGTTCGAGAAGACCGAATCGGTTTTCGAGATCTGCTCCTGTCCAGAAGGGAGCAAGGTCAAGTTTGCTGCTTGCACCTTTGAGTCAAAAGCCCTAACATGGTGGAATATCCATGTCAAGTCACTATCCCTTATAGTGGCAAATGCTATGGGCTGGGAAGCTCTGAGAGAGCTAATGGTTGAGGAGTACTGCCCGAGGGGCGAAATCCAAAAGCTAGAGGAAGAACTGTGGAGCCTAACCATGAAGGGCTCCAACATAGTCTCCTACACCGCCAGGTTCTGTGAACTGGTGGCCCTCTGTCCCAACATGGTTCATACAGAGGGGAAGAAGATTGAAAGATACATATGGGGGCTGGTGCCTCCATTTCAGGGAAATGTTTTGGCTTCAAACCCCACTACATTTGATAGTGCCAAGCGATTGGCACAGCGGCTCATAGACCATGGGGTTCGTACCCCTGCCGCAACAACAAACCTGGCCATCTCAGAACCCGTTAGAACCGCCGATTCCAAGCGGAAGTTTTGGGATGACAAGAGAAAGACAAAGGCTGCCAAAAAGCAGCAGGTCGTGGCAGTTCATGCTGCGATAGCACCTGCCGCTGCTGCTTCGGTAAAGCAGTACGCTGGAAGTTTGCCTAAGTGCAACAAATGCAACTTCCACCACGTAGGAGCCTGCCGGGAAATGCAGTGTTTGAACTGCAACAGGAAGGGGCACACTGCCCGTTTCTGCAAAGCTCCGGCGAGGCCAATCACCCAAGTCCCCGGCGCTGGTGTGAGCCAAACTTGCTACGGTTGTGGCGAGGTGGGCCACTACAAAAGGAACTGCCCGAAGGCAGGGAATGCCGGTGGAGTGGCAAGAGTTCTGGCCATAGGCCACGAGGAAGCGGTTGCCGACCCCACAGTGGTCACTGGTACGTTTCTCCTCGATAACTCTTATGCATGCATTCTGTTTGATAGTGGAGCGGAGAGGAGCTTCGTGAATCAAAAATTTGCTCATTTACTTAAGCAAAAATCACGAGCACTTAAAGAATCGTTCACTGTAGAAATGGCTAATGGAAAGACATAGAGCACTAGCAGTATATTCATAGGGTGTACCCTAACACTAGATAGCCATTCATTTTCGATCGACCTCATGCCGGTCTCCATTAAAAGTTTCGACGTCATTATAAGCATGGATTGGTTGAGTCTTCATCGTGCCGACATCATGTGTTACGAAAAGGTTGTACGCGTTAATCTGCCGTCTGGCGAAACTCTAGTAGTTTATGGCGACAAACCCGACACGAACCTTCGTATCATCTCGAGCATTCAAGCCCAGAAATTCTTGCGAAAGGAATGTCGCGCATTCCTTGCTCATGTGGTCGACGTGAGCCAAGAAACGAAAGACATTCAGAACTTCTCCCACATTGCGAAACCTCTTACAACACTGACCCAGAAGGGCGTGGCCTGTGACTGGGAAGAGAAGCAGGAGAGAGCGTTCCAAACGCTCAAAAGAGCCTTGTGGTCCGCACCAATACTATCCTTCCCCGAAGGGATACAAGACTTCGTTGTCTATTGCGATGTGTCGAATCAAGGACTCGGATGTGTTCTGATGCAGCGAGGTAAGGTCATCGCCTATGCCTCGAGACAGCTAAAGACACATGAGGTCAACTACACTACCCACGATCTTGAACTAGGAGCAGTTGTGTTTGTTATGAAGATCTGGAGACACTACCTGTACGATACAAAAAGCACAATCTTTACAGACCACAAAAGACTACAACACATATTCGACCAGAAGGAGCTCAACATGAGACAACGACGGTGGGTCGAGCTACTCAGTGATTACGAATGCGAAATTCGTTATCATCCGGGTAAAGCCAACGTAGTAGCTGACGCCCTAAGTTGGAAAGAATATTCTGGTCGTAGAGTCAAATCATTGACTATGACTATCCATTCGCACTTGACCACACAGATTAAGGAGGCTCAGCTCGAAGCTTTGAAACCTGAAAATGTGGCGGGTGAATCCTTGAGAGGGATGGATAAGAACTTGGAGGTTAAGGGTGGCGGAGCTTATTATTTCATGGATCGGATCTGGACCCCGAAACTTGGAGGTTTCAGAGACTTGGTCATGAACGAGGCGCACAACACCTGTTACTCTGTCCACCCAGGTTCAGATAATATGTATCTGGATCTTAAAAAGCTATACTGGTGGCCTAACATGAAAGCAGAGATTGCTACCTTCGTGAGTAAATGCCTTACTTGCGCCAAGGTCAAGGTCGAATATCAGAAACCCTCCGGTCTACTATAACAGCCAGAGATACCGGAATGGAAGTGGGAGCGGATCACTATGGATTTCATAACCAAGTTGCCCAAGACAACGGGTGGACTTGATACCATATGGGTCATCGTCGACAGATTGACCAAGTCTGCACACTTCCTGCCTATCAAGGAAACAGACAAGATGGAGAAGCTTACAAGAACTTACATTAGGGAGATTGTACGACTGCACGGTGTTCCCATATCCATTATCTCAGACAGAGATAGTAGATTCACTTCGAGGTTCTGGCAGTCGCTACAAAGTTCCCTAGGAACTAGGCTGGACATGAGTACAGCCTACCATCCACAGACAGGCGGGCAAAGTGAGAGGACTATCCAAACCTTGGAAGATATGTTGCGAGCCTGTGTGATCAACTTTGGGAAAGCATGGGATACTCATTTACCCCTTGTAGAATTTTCCTACAACAACAGTTATCACACGAGCATAAAGGCTGCTCCATTCGAGGCCCTCTATGGCCAAAAGTCCAGATCCCCTCTGTGCTAGGCTGAGGTGGGTGATACCCAGTTAGCTAAAGGATGAGTTCCTGAAAGCACTCTCACAGGTCCGGAGATCATTCGGGAAACGACAGAGAAGATCATTCAGATTCGTGAACGATTGAAAGCCTCTAGAGACCGACAGAAAAGCTACGCTGATAAACGAAGGAAACCGTTGGAATTCCAGGTGGGCGACAGTGTTCTATTGAAGGTCTCACCCTGGAAGGGCTTGATACGCTTCGAAAAGCGTGGAAAGCTAAATCCAAGGTACATAGGGCCTTTCGAGATTCCTGCCAGAATCGGCTCTATAGCTTACAAACTTAACTTACCCCGCCAGCTCAGTAACGCACATTCTACTTCCCACGTCTCGAACTTGAAAAAGTGTCTGTCCGACGAGACTCTTGTAATCCCACTCGATGAGATCGAGATCAACGAGAGCCTCAACTTCGTGGAAGAACCTGTAGAGATCATGTACCGAGAGGTCAAGCAAACGAAACAAAGTCGTATCCCGATAGTGAAGGTTCGCTGAAATGCCAAGCGAGGACCTGAATTCACTTGGGAACGAGAGGATCAGATGAAACTGAAATATCCTCATATTTTTACTTAGTTATTTGTAACTACTTATTTGCTTAAACTCTCATTTCGGGACGAAATTCCTTCTAACGGGGGGATAATGTGACAACCCGAAATTTCTATTCTGTACAACCATTCATTTCAATAGGAGTCAAGAACTCTTTCTGCTAATTTTCAAGCTTTTTGGAATAAGTTTGAGTATTTTAAGATTAGTACTCCAGGAGATAACATGAGGGAGGATGCCCTAGGGTTTATTGTGCAACAATATAATTCCAAAACTCCAAGAGTTTGTAGTTTACGGCCTAAACAAAGGTGTTTACGGCCGTAAACCCTAAAAGTGGGTATAAATATGACACTTAGTCATTATTTATCACTTTTCACAATTTCAAGATCCAAAGCTCAATTCTCTCTCAAGTATCATCGACTTTTCTTCTTGATCTTCAACATTGTAAGTGTTTCTAGCCCTAAAAAGTTGATATCTTACTTAATCTAGTGATCTAACATGATCCCATCCGTGAAATCATTCCAAAAGTGTAGATCTTCAAGTTTCACCAAGAACACCAAGAATACACACTAGTGTTCTTGGACTTTTAGCACCTTTTCAAGCTTCTACCTAGTAAGTACTTCTATCCTAGAGTATTATAGAGCTTGTTACACTTCTAAACATCAAGAAAACACCCAAGAAACCAAGGATCAAAGGTGTTTACGGTCCAAGATGTTCTTGGACCGTAAACCCCAAAAAGGGTGCCAAAGTGTGCCCTAGTCCCTTCTAAGCCTTGGAAACTAGCCTAGATCCCTTCCTTGATGTGCTTAGTACTTGAAAACATCAAAATACCATAAACCATTTGGTTTTACGGCCGTAAACCCAAAGGGAAACGGTCCAAGGACCGTAAACTCCTAAAAGGAGTGAAATGGTGCCCTAATCTCTTCCTAAGGCTTAAACATGAAGTAGGAATGCTTCATGTGATCTTTAAGGCTTCAAAACACAAAATGGTCAAAGAAACATGAGTTTACAACCGTAAACTCATGGGTTTACGACCGTAAACTCAATGAGTTATGGTCACAAAACCGTAAACTCAAATAAAGGGTTCCCTTGAACCCTAAACTCAATAGCAATGTCCTACAACACTTAGATGCAATCCTTAGGACTTATAGCACTTAAATAAGGTGTTTTACATGTCCTAGGATGTCTTAACTTTGTTAATTAGTTGTTTAAAGACTAATTGGATACATATATGTGATATTATATGTTAACTAGGATCATCGTGTGTGTACAAGTCTTCACTTGACACCTAGCATCCTATACATTCCGTTCATCCAAACCACTCACTACAGGTGAGTTCATACCCCTTAATTAACCTTTTAAATGTTTTTAAATGCTTTTGTGGGGGGGAATACAAGTTGAACTATTATAGTTATTATATTAATCACATGTGATTAATAACTACCAAACAAGTGGATTTCTTACTTTTCAAACTGTGTTATCAAACTGTTTTACTTCAAATTGTTTTACAAACTCTTTTACATATCAAATACTTTTATTAAACTCTTTTAACTTATATTATGTGTATCTATATGGATATAATTATATAAGTAGGATTGAAAGGACTTAGGACTGATAGCTCACCTTACTTCCTGTTCCTTGTTTGGTTGTGGACTTAGGGTATTCGGGTTATTTGTCCGAAGGTCGTTTGAATCCTAGTTATATATCATGTATAAGTGTATAGATATAAAAGGTTACTTCTTTCATTCAGTTTAATGCCTTTGGGTAGCAAAGGTATACAAACATGTTCATATACACAAACAACATTACAAGTAAACTATAATAGGTATAGTTTAGGAAGATACTATTACTAGAACAATAAAACATACAATGAGTCAGTTCATTCATGAGTAATACATAGTGATGAGAAACAAACATAATACATAGTGATGAGAAACAAACATAATACATAGTGATGAGAAACAAACATAATACATAGTGATGAGAAACAAACATAATACACAGTGATGAGAAACAAAACATACAAGCTAGACAGAGAAAGAACACACAATACAGCTAGCACATACATATACATATACATATACATTACTTACAGTTATGTGAGCCACTTAACGGGGGCATGGCACTACCTGTCATGACCCGTTTTGTATCCAGAATCTCCTTAAACGGGGAGCGTATGAGTTTGTGTATAGATCTATACTGGATTGACTATCCTACACCTTGTTGCTCGCTACAGTGGGACTTGCAAGTCTACGGGTGCCAAACGTCATTTCTTACGACGTCTTACATCGCCGTTTTTCTATAGATTCGGTAGCAGGATACAGGCCGATCACATGGTACTTTAAAATAACAATTGGTTTAAAGTAATTAGTACAGCAGTAGTTACTTAATACAACACTACAGTACTATTTCATTTTCCCTTTACATTTACTTTGTGATATTCACACAATAAACAATAATGTAAAAACTATATTTTTGGTTAATGATAGTCAGATTTGGGAAAATACATACTCTTACAAGAGACACACACACAAACACTAGATGCCTTGGTAGAAGGCTACTGTTAGTAGGAAACATAGGGTTTTCTAGGAGAGTTCAAACAATTACAAACTTTTACAAAACTTATACATTACAGACTTACAAACACTTTCATATAAATACAGACACTAATATACTTATGAACTCACCAGCTTTAAAGCTAATAAATTCTTTCAAAATAACTTGTATTCTCAGGTCACCAGTAGACAGGTACCGGTGCCAGTTTCTGAGAAGATGGAGCTCGTTCAAGACTCATCTTTTATTTTTGATGTATATTTTTGGTGTCTATATAACTTGACAGAACACACTTGTATGAAATTATATTATTAATGCAATGGATGATGTTGTTGCTTGTTTACTACTTTGCATTGTTGTGATACTGAACATGACGTCCTCCACCCCCGAACGTTTCCGCCGTTCCGGTTTTGGGGTGTGACAGTCCCTACCATGTGGTGGTGTAACAACCGGCTATTTTGGGTCAACAAAAGTCAAGCAAGTCAAACAAAAGTCAAATAGATATGTCTTAAAGCATGAAATTATGTCTTGCTTAAGAGTTTTCGGTTATAGGAATCAAAAACCATGAGATTTCGATTGGGATGGACCGAAATATCATGCCATGGTCGAATTCATGTTAAGACCGAAATCATCATTTAGAACCGAGATCACATGCGAAACCGAAATCCTCCTAGGCCGAAATCCCTCTAGACCGAAGACCTTGGTTCTCGGTTTCACTTGGATCGAAATCAATGTGATCTCGGTGAAGATAGGCCGAAATCACTAGTTTTAGACGGTGGTGCTTTTCCCAATGTGATATAATCCACAAACCAATGCAAACATCACATCACTTTCACCCCCTTTTATATATATATATATATATATATATATATATATATATATATATATATATATATATATATATATATATATATATATATATATATATATATATATCCGAAATCACTTTCCCCATTTCCTCATTTACACTTCAGATTCTCGCAATTTCCTTTCAAGAAAGAGTTCTTAACATCTTGAAACCTTCATACATCTTCCCAAGAACATCATCAAATATTTCCAGAAACATCTTCAAAATTTCCAAGAAGAACCATATCTTCAATAATTATTTTAGAAGATCTGTGTAAGTATTCTTTATATAATCTAGTGTTTTTATAACACTTTCATGTTAGTTCAACTAATTTACACACAATATTGTGTGTTAAATACTCGTAGGATACGAACACCTTCACGTATTGTAACTTGAAGAACATCCCTATCACTTCGTTATCCAACCAAGAACACACTCGAGGTGAGTTCATACCCCCCATATTTTTCGAGATTTTCAATGTTTTTTTGGGGGAATACAAGTAAAACACAAGAAAACTTGTGTTAAAAACACGAAATGGTTACATACATTTTCTTACCGTTTATACAAAGATACTAAATTGTGAAATATATACATACAAGGTTTTGACTAAAAACGCAACGCTACGAAAAACAAAGTACAAATACACTATCTTATTCTACAAATATATATATATATATATATATATATATATATATATATATATATATATATATATATATATGGTACATACAAAGGATCATCATTTCAGCTAAACAATTTTTATAAACTATAATAGGTATAGTTTATGGGGAATTCACACTATTTTACCCTTTTGGGACAATGAGATAATTATTTAGAAGTATAATTATGTTTATTCTATGTAAAACACTATGAAAGGGTAATACATACAATTACAAGAAAAAGGGGATTTCATTACACTATACTTAAACCAGTTAATACAATTTTGTGAGACATCCTTCACCGTACTTACCAGAGTACACACTAAAGTCTTGTATTATAACCAGAGTCTCTTGTAGGGAGAGCGTGGCACTTTTGTATAGATCTATACGTGACTGACAATCCCGCACCTAAATTGTTAGCTACAGTTAGACTGGCATGTCTGGGGTGACAAATATCGTACCAT
Source organism: Lactuca virosa (assembly GCF_052849685.1). Classification (NCBI taxonomy): domain Eukaryota; kingdom Viridiplantae; phylum Streptophyta; class Magnoliopsida; order Asterales; family Asteraceae; genus Lactuca; species Lactuca virosa. Next base: position 233,074,758 of record NC_136432.1, on the reverse strand, counting down.
TCCGACGCCTGAAGAACATCGTAACATGCCATTAGTCGTTAGCATGGTTATAATAACTCACATGGGGTATTAACTAATAAATTTGGTTTACGGGGTTAACTTGCATACAATCAGTTTATTAAATAATAAAACTACATTACACTATTTTACAGTACAACTGGTAGTTCCAGGAACATACATTCAAAGAGTTTTACACAGATACAACTACAGTACATTATTTTCCAATACAGTACCACTTACATTTCTGGAAACTTACATTCGAATGGTTTTATAAATATTAAAACTGCATTATACTACTTCCGAGTACAACAATACTTATACATTTTCGGGCTTAGGGTGTCTAAGACAACATTACATTTAAAAGAAAATATTGGATTTTCTGGAGAACACTCTTTCATCTTACAAGGAAAAATGGCAGATTTTTCTTATTCAAATGCTTATGAGCTCACCAACTTAATTGTTGACACTTTTTTAAAACTACTTATATTCTCAGGAAATCAGTAAACAGGTACTTCTAAGGATTTGGCAAATGGGGCGTGGGAGCGTCGCATTACATATTTTTGTCACATGTATTTGAAAATCAAACAAAAAATGATTCGAATACAATGTAAAAACTTATAAATTATCAATATAATGTTTGTAATTCTTTGATATCTATTATTCAATTGTTATGATATTGTACGTGAAGTCATACACCCCTAGACGTTTCCGCCGTTTTCTCGGTTTGGGGGTGTGACAGATTGGTATCGGAGAATTGTTTATAGTGAACTAAGTGTATCAAACCATGTAAGATATACAACTATAAATACAATGGGGCTAAAACGCTCTGAATAAAAGTATACTTTTAAAATATAAGTATTTCTATAAAAGTATACGTACCTGCATGCATACTAGAACAATGTCGTAATAAGAACCATATAAAAGTATTTAGATAAGTTGGATGCTGCGGTTAAGCCTAGATAGTTATGTAATCATATCTGTGATGATTATAGCCTGATCAACTATATTTATGTGAGATATGACTAACATGTGTTTGGGAATGATCATGGTGAACAACGAGTCTAAAACTTACCAACCCTATATACCAAGAAACATTAAGAACCTAACACTAAATTTAAAATACTATATGATTATTTTATGATACTATAGAACCATATGTTGGATTAGTGTCTAAGGCTATAACTATATTTGGTAAGTATTTGACCCGGTTATGCATGGTCCTTTTGGGTTGCCTTCACCATAGCAACTTGACAGGATGATTTGTTAAGAGAGAAGAAATATTATTAATATATTATGAGAATAATATATTGAGGAAATAATAATATTATTTGATTAATATAAGTCATATATTAATTGAGAATTAATTTGGTGACTTAAAGAGGTTAATTGAATAAAGGGGCATAAACTGTCAAATGTGTGATAGTTGTATTTTGGGCTATGTATCCTTATGGATATTAGGGTGAACGAAATTTAGGGGCTTGGGAACCTTAATTTCGTCCAAGCCTATAATCTAGAAGGATCTTGGATTGCTTAGGGCCTAAGTCATTCAATTAGGGTTAAAGGAGAAACCCTAATAGCTCATAGTATAAATAGGACCCTTGGGATGGAGAAATTGACACTCTTGCAAGCCAAGGAACCCTAGGGCCGATTTCTATCCCTCCTCTCTCTCTCTCAAGATCATCTTCTTGCTAGTTGGTGTTTGTAAGCCATTAGAGGAGTGACAATTGTGACTCTAAGCTCCAAGAAGAAGAAGTATCAAGCAAGTAATTCAAGGTATTCTTTTAGATCTGATTTCATATGATTAGATTCAATATATTACATTAGATCTAGTATTGCAAGTCTTGGATTCAATGCATGTTCAATTAGAGAAACCTAGATCCAAGCAATTAGGGTTTGCATGTGCACATAGGAAAGTTCTTATGGCTCAAACCCAACAGTGGTATCAGAGCTTTGATTGATTTCTATTGAATTGATGCATTGGTTGATTGCTTGTTGCTTACAAAATTCGATTTTTGTGATTCTGACTGCTGTACTCGGCGAGTTCCCCTGTGGACTCGGCGAGTAGCTCCAACTCGGCGAGTCCATAGAGGTACTCGGCGAGTTCGAGCGTCAGAAGGAGGAAGTTTCGGGATTTCTTGCTGTTTTACTTGAGGATACTTGCCTTAACTGTTTTGGGTCATTAAAATCCGATTTTAATCATATATATGAGTATATTCTTGACCTAACAAAAGATAATTGCCAATTAGTTGAATAATAATTTCCTTATATGATAATTGTTGATTATTTGAATTGAATTGGTAAATTGTTTTGCAAGTAATGTTAAGTAAGATCAAATTAAGATAATCTAATTTGTTGATTTATATTATTTGCTATTTGATCCTTATGTTTTGAAAAGTTCAAAAAACTTGTCCTCAAGGTTGAAATTTATATTTTGTGATTAAATGTTTAATTTGAATAATTTAAATTTCAAATCCCTAGAATTTTACAAGTTTAAAATTCAACCCTATACTATTATATTATTACAAGCTTAATATATATATATATATATATATATATATATGTATAATTTAAAATGCTAGTCTTACCGTTAGTAGGCCTCATTCACGAAGCCAGTCTATAAGGTGGGTATAAGGTTGCTGCCTATAAAATGGCGCTTAATGGGTGTACATTCACACCCACCGCTTGCTTGACTGGTAGAGGGTCGTTAGCCGAACGGGTAGGATAGGGCAAACCTCCTCTCATTAATAAGTATAATGAATCTATATAAAGTAACTAAACATGTTTTATAAAATTCCCAATCTTAGTTACTTTAGGAAAAGTGAATTGATGCAATCCCATGAAATTACACTTTGTACCCTCGCTAAGACATTAATGGAGCGCGTGTGGTTAACCGGCACATTAATTGGGTTCTAAGCAAAGGTGGCAAAGGGTGACTCATTGTTTGTTATAGTTCAATGGAGCGTGTGTGGTTAACCAGCACATTGAATAGGTAACTGTAATAGTGGGGGCACCTTGTACATTTGCATGGTTATTCACACCCACTTTGTGATCCTCGGCATCCCAGTCACAAACGAGAGGGGCATATCGAGATTTAAACATGTCATTGAAAGGTTCAATGAATCTCAATGAAATATAGGAATTCTCAATACATTTAAAACTTAAAGCTTATGTTTTTAATGGTGAAGAATTAGTGAATCGTCATTCACTTACCTCCAAATTATTTGCATGTTGAATTACGGCATCCCTTTTCTAATGTGTAAATAATGTTGTTGGGTCCTAGCCCTAATTTTCTTTTTTGGGTGTTAATTAGGGACTTAATCTAATCAAACTTTGTTCTTTCTATTTGTAGATGTCTAACGCAAACAACGCAGCTGCTAGCTCATTTCCTCTAATGAGCCTTTGTCAAAAAGTGACATTCGATGGAACGAACTTTAGCGAATGGATAAGATACATTCGCACAATCGCGCGTTACGAGGACAAAGAGTATGTTCTCGATGAGAAGCTCGAAAAGATCAATCCAAAAACTGCTACTCCTGAAGAAATGGCTGTCTTTGAGAACCATGAGTGTGATGCAACGAAGGTCCATTGCATCATGATAGCCACAATGAACTCAGAATTCCAAAAGTCCTATGAGGACATGTATCCTTATGAGATGCATCTAGACTTGATGGAGAGGTATCACCAAAGCGCGAGGCAAGAACGCTATGAAATCATAACGAATATGATTACTGCTAAAATGGGAAGTGGAGAGTCTCTTACTGTGCACTTGCAAAAGATGCAAAGGTATGTTGATCGTCTTCGCAAGTTGAATGTCAACTTTGGGGAAGATTTGGCTATCGACATTGTTCTTCACTCCTTGCCCTCATGCTACAACCAATTTAGGATGATTTACCATATGAACAAGGAAGAGGTCACCCTAAGCAAACTCCAAGGGCTCCTGAGGACTGCTGAGAGCAACCTCAAGGACAAGTCTGTTGCCCCAACTCCCAATCCACCCGTTGCTCCTGTTTTGGCTATTGGACAGGGAAGGGGCAAGAAGAGGAAGGCTTTTTCAAAGAACCACCACAAAGGAAAGTCCCAAAATGGTTCCTCCACTAGTGGGACCAAGGTTGATCCTGCTAAGCCCAACCCAAACCCAAAGGAGGCAGAGTGCCACCATTGCCACAAAATAGGGCATTGGAAGAGAAGCTGCCCGGAATATCTGCAGGCCATCAAGGATGGGAAGATCAAGCCATCTTTTGTAGGTATTTACACAATTAAATCTAATGATTCATCTCATGCTATTTCTTGGGTTCTTGATACAGGGTGTGGTTACCACATTTGTTCTGATTTGCAGGGACTAGGAAGAAATAGGGATGTGGAGCTTGGAAGAATAAATCTGATCATGGGAAACAGAAGAACGTCGCCTGTCACCAAGATTGGAGTGTATTCTTTAGAGCTTAGGAATGGTTTGAATTTAGAATTAAATAATTGTTGCTACTCGCCAGATATGGCAAGAAACATCATTTCTTTTCATGGTTTATTTAGACAAGGATTTAGATATTCGTTTAATAATGAGAATGGTTCGATTTATGCTTATCTAAATGGTGTTTCATTTTTTGAAGCAATGCCTTGTAATGGAATTTATAAAACTGTTATGGTTGTAGATAACCTTGGAAATGATGTGTTGTGGATAAAGCATCCTTGTGGCATTGTCGTCTTGGACATGTCAACAAGAAGCGCATAGCCAAACTCCAAAAGGATGGAGTGTTGGAGTCGTTCGACCTTAAGGAAGATGACACGTGCGAATCTTGTTTACTTGGAAAGATGACCAAGTCACCCTTCACTGGCACTTGTGCGAGGGGTGAGGGTTTATTGGATCTCATACATACAGATGTATGTGGACCCTTTAGATCCACCACAAGGGATGCAAATCGCTTCTATGTGACTTTCACAGATGATTATAGCAGATATGGGTATATCTACTTAATCAAGCACAAGTCAGAAACTTTTGAAAAGTTCAAAGAGTTTAAACAAGAAGTGGAGAATCAATTGGGCAGGAAAATCAAGATGCTTCGATCTGATCGAGGTGGAGAGTACCTAAGTCTTGAATTCCACGACTACCTCAAGGAATGTGGAATAGTTTCACAATTGACGCCACCTAGGACACCACAATTGAATGGTGTAGCTGAGAGGCGTAATCGAACCTTGCTAGACATGGTTCGTTCCATGATGAGTCGTGCTTCACTACCTATCTCATTCTGGGGGTATGCCTTAGAGACTGCCGCCCATATCCTTAATTTAGTACCCACAAAGAAGGTTGCCAAAACACCTCACGAGATGTGGACAGGGAAAGCTCCCTCGTTGGCACACATCAAGGTTTGGGGCTGTGAAGTTTTCGAAAGACGAAAAACTCACGACAAGCTCGAACCTCGTAGTGAGCGATGTATATTCATCGGCTACCCACAGAAATCCTTTGGATATCTCTTCTATAGGCCGAGTGACAATGTTGTCTTCGTTGCGAGGAGAGGGGTTTTCCGAGAGCGAGGACTCATAAGCCAAGGAGACAGTGGGAGGCAAGTCGATCTTGAAGAAATTCAAGAGTCTAGCGATGAAGGAACCTCTAACACTGGCGCTCAACCCGAGGAGGAAACTCCAGTTGAACCAATTGACGAGTCCTTACCTCTTAGACGTTCCGAAAGAGTTAGAGTTCAATCCCAGTTTTATGGTTTTCATATTACCACCGAAGGGGACACGTATATTAGTGATGGTACACTAATAAATCTAGATGAACCTAATAGCTATAAGGAAGCCATGGCAGGCCCAGAGTCTGTAAAATGGAAAGAGGCGATGGACAGCGAGATTCAGTCCATGTATGACAACCAAGTTTGGAATTTGGTTGACAATGTACCAGGTCGTAAGACGGTCGGGTGCAAGTGGATCTTCAAGAAGAAGACCGACGTGGATGGGAACGTGCACACTTATAAGGCGCGATTGGTTGCGAAGGGTTTCACTCAGACTCCTGGAGTTGACTACGACGAAACCTTCTTACCAGTTGCGAAGATAAAGTCTATTAGGGTGATGCTAGCCATTGCTGCATTTCATGACTATGAAATATGGCAAATGGATGTAAAAACCGCTTTCCTTAATGGGAAGTTGGCTGAGGATGTTTACATGGCTCAGCCAGAGGGTTTTGTCGATCCAAAGCATCCCAATAGAGTGTGTAAGCTTGAGAAGTCTATTTATGGGCTTAAGCAAGCATCTCGCAGATGGAATCTTTGCTTCGATGAGAAAGTCAAAGAGTTTGGATTTGTACGAAGTGAAGATGAATCATGTGTATATGTCAAGGCCAGTGGGAGTATAGTTAGCTTTCTAGTTTTGTATGTCGATGACATACTGCTCATAGGAAACAACGTCCCGACTCTGCAGGAGGTTAAGTCCTGGCTCGGGAAGTGTTTCGCTATGAAGGACCTCGGAGAGGCTTCCTATATTTTAGGAATAAGGATAGTGAGAGAACGAAGTAAGAGACTAATAGGACTTAGTCAGAATACTTATTTGGATAAGGTACTAAAACGTTTTAGTATGGAAAACTCGAAAAAGGGAGAACTACCGATACAGAGTAATGCCAAATTGAGTAAGACTCAAAGCCCGAGTACAGAAGCCGAGATAGCTGAGATGAGCCGAATATCCTATGCTTCCGCAGTTGGCTCAATCATGTACGCTATGACTTGTACTCGCCCTGATGTGGCCTTTGCTTTGAGCATGGTCAGTAGATATCAAGGGAACTCGGGCAGAGCTCATTGGATTGCGGTCAAGAATATACTTAAGTACCTTCGGAGGACCAAGGAATGGTTTTTAGTCCTTGGAGGGAGTGATGACTTAAAGGTGCGAGGGTATAGTGATGCCAGTTTTCAGACCGACAGGGACAACTACCGTTCGCAGTCGGGCTGGGTCTTTACCCTCAATGGAGGAGCAGTGACTTGGAAAAGTTCCAAGCAAGAAACAGTAGCTGATTCAACGTGCGAATCAGAGTACATTGCAGCGAGCGAAGCGTCAAAAGAGGCTATGTGGTTGAAGAACTTCATTGGTGATCTTGGAGTTGTGCCTACCATAAAGGAGCCTATGGAAATCTTCTGTGATAATGAAGGAGCGGTTGCCTTGACCAAGGAACCGAGGGATCATGGTAGATCTCGACATATCGACAGAAAATATCATTTTATTAGACATCGAGTAGAAGAAGGACACCTCGTGGTAAAGAGGGTATCGTCAGAGGATAACCCAGCAGATCCGCTTACGAAGGGACTTAGCAGGGTTAAGCATTTGCAGCACGCTAGGAGCATTGGGCTAAAGGACGATATTAGTTTAGATTAGATAGTTTGGAAACATGTAATAGATAAATGTAATTGACATTTGATGATTAAATAAAGGAGTATTATTTATAAGTAAAGCTACTGTCTTATGTTAATTGTTTAACTATTGTTTCATTTTGCATGTTTTGACTTCCTGAGTAATTAATTATTTGATAATAATCGAATTATTCGAATAGTCCACAGTCGTTCATATGTTGGAAGTAGATATGAATGAAGACTGTCATGAATTGGTGTGTAGATTGTCTAAAGTGTATTAGACATAGCAAAGGTTTGCTACAACGTTCATGAGTGCTTATGAACTTGATTTGAGCATTGGAATAAACCCGCACTTGTTGGAATCACTTCATGGAATTTATCACGAGTGATCACAAGATGGTAATATCATATAGTCTTAAAACCTAGATATATGGTTTATTGTTTGTTAATTGGTTATGCATTGATAATACGCAAACGCATCAGTAACTTGATGTTATAAAACGTATTGTTGTGTGTAAATTGATTAGTGGATAATAAATGCATATAAGTCGAAGTTTATCTGTTCCTTTTATCCTAAGAGGGTAAAAGCGATATCAGGGCCCCTCGATGATTTGATTTGACTTATGTGCCGGGCCCGGTCAGAACTAAATTGATGTGTTCGATTAAGTTCTATGTCAAATGAATCTGAGATCGAGAAACAAATTGCAGGACAATAAGTATGACCATGTTCCATGTGATTGTCCGCACGATATCTAGAACAGAGGATTATACGATCCCTTATCTAAACGACAGGATACTGATAAGATCAGAGTTGACAGCGTTTTTGAGAGCTACGATTGCTAATCGGATTATATTTGCATATATAGTTACTAGACTTATCCAAGTGGGAGACTGTTGGATTAGTGTCTAAGGCTATAACTATATTTGGTAAGTATTTGACCCGGTTATGCATGGTCCTTTTGGGTTGCCTTCACCATAGCAACTTGACAGGATGATTTGTTAAGAGAGAAGAAATATTATTAATATATTATGAGAATAATATATTGAGGAAATAATAATATTATTTGATTAATATAAGTCATATATTAATTGAGAATTAATTTGGTGACTTAAAGAGGTTAATTGAATAAAGGGGCATAAACTGTCAAATGTGTGATAGTTGTATTTTGGGCTATGTATCCTTATGGATATTAGGGTGAACGAAATTTAGGGGCTTGGGAACCTTAATTTCATCCAAGCCTATAATCTAGAAGGATCTTGGATTGCTTAGGGCCTAAGTCATTCAATTAGGGTTAAAGGAGAAACCCTAATAGCTCATAGTATAAATAGGACCCTTGGGATGGAGAAATTGACACTCTTGCAAGCCAAGGAACCCTAGGGCCGATTTCTATCCCTCCTCCCTCTCTCTCAAGATCATTTTCTTGCTAGTTGGTGTTTGTAAGCCATTAGAGGAGTGACAATTGTGACTCTAAGCTCCAAGAAGAAGAAGTATCAAGCAAGTAATTCAAGGTATTCTTTTAGATCTGATTTCATATGATTAGATTCAATATATTACATTAGATCTAGTATTGCAAGTCTTGGATTCAATGCATGTTCAATTAGAGAAACCTAGATCCAAGCAATTAGGGTTTGCATGTGCACATAGGAAAGTTCTTATGGCTCAAACCCAACACCATACAACTAGACTCTTTAGGTGTCTTTATACAGCTATTCTTGTGCAGTTGACATAACCAAATAGTTAAGACATTTTGTTTCGATATTACTCGATTCATGACCATTATCAAATACTTATCATTAATCCACTTTTAACTTTATGGCAGAAGTATACCGCCATGCAAATCTATCAGGTGTGTCAACAACACAACACCAACTCCACCACCGTCACCACCTCCATAGATGGACATTGTCGTTTTCCAAGTTGTTGTAACAGCCGATGCGGCAGCCGCCATGGCACAAATCAGCACAAATGGTGCCAGTGGGTCGGGAGGCGGTACTAATAATACTAACCAGGGAGATAGCCAGGGACACCCGAGAGAATGTTCCTACAAAGACTTCACCAATGGCAAACCAAAGTCTTTCAGTGGCAGCAGAGGTGTCATTGCTCTAACGAGGTGGTTTAAGAAAACAGAGTCAGTGTTCGAAATCTACGCATGCCCAGAGGCTAGCAAGTTCAAATTCGCAGCTTGCACATTCATGGATAGAGCCCTCTCCTGGTGGAACGGTTATGTAAAATCGTTGACTCTCCCAGTGGCCAACGCCATGAGCTGGGAGGACTTGAAGATTTTAATGCTAGCGGAATACTACCCGAGGGGTGAAGTACAAGAGCTAAAGCAAGAGCTCTGGAACCTCACAATGAAGGACTCGGACATCACAGCCTACACTGCCATATTTAGTGATCTAGCGATACTATGTCCCGGGATGGTCACCTCGGAAAGTAAAAAGGTGGAGCGATACATCTGGGGACTATTGTTGGATAAGGTGTATAAGTCCATAACTATTTCTGGTATGTACTTGACCTGACCCGGCATGGTCCATTTGGGTTGCATGGCACCATGCAATTGGATAAACTAAAATGAGAGAAATAACACTTATGGTTTATTAATATATTATAAGTTCTAATATAATAATAATATTATTTAATTAGTTTGATCAAGAATTAATTTAGAATTAATTAAGTGATCAAAAGATAACTAATTAAATATATGGGTAGATTATGTAAATCTTCCATATCTAATATAGTGGGCTAAGAGGCTCCATGGATTATCAAGTTGGGTTCCACCCATAGGATGCTCCATGGATGCTCCATGGGAGTTACAAACCCATGGGTCATGGAAATGAAGAGTCATGACACATTAGGGTTTACATGGTGTAACCCTAGATGTGTCAACACTATATAAGAAACCCATTCTCCACCAAAATAGGCTACACTAAGAAACAAGAGGGCTAGAGCCGATTTTGCAAGTGTAAGATTCTCTCAAAGTTTACTCCTTTGCATTTGGTGTTGTGTGAAGCATTTGAGGCATCACACTTAGGGTGCTAGGCTCACAAGGTTTCAAGGATCATAATCAAGAACAAGGTAAGTTATTCTATCTTTCATTCAAGTTAAAAATGTTCCCCATGTATGCTAGATAGGAATATAACCTTGGAATTCAACTTTGCATGATTATTAGACAAACATAGATCCAAGGTTATTAGGGTTGCATGTACACTTAGGAAGTGTTAGAATGCTCAAAACCCATCAGTGGTATCAGAGCATGGTTCGTTTGTTGTTTTTTTTTTTTTTTGTGTGTGCAAACAGCTTGAAAAAAAAATCGTTTTTATGTTTTCTGCTCGTATGAAACTTTGCACATTTGTTGCTGGAAATGGACTAGAAACATTACCCTAAACTGTTTTGATGTTTTAAAGCTTGTTTTAGATGGTGTAATGTTTATGCTAATCCATTTACAATGGCAATTATTAAAATTACAAGTTTTTTTAAGTGTAATTTTTGATTCTTGAAAGTGTTCATATTCATGTTCTTGAACTTATGAAGATTAGATGATCATAGGAATTGTTTGTAACCTTCATGGTAGTTTAATTCATGATCATAATGTGTTTTAATGGAGTCCATAACTTGTCCTCAAGTTATGGAAAACCAAAAGTCTCACTTTTATTAAAGCCATTAAAAGAACACAAAAGTTATAAAAATGAAGAGTCTTCATTTTTATTACTCAATTAATTCATAAGTTATAAGAAATGAAAAGTTTTGGAAGTTTACAAAACTTGCCCTCAAGTTTTGGAACATGTAAAGTCTTGATTAAAACTTTAGTTCCAACCCTTAGAATTTTAAAAGTTAAAATACAACCCTTATACTTTATAATATTATAAGTTACTAATATATATATGTATAACGTCAAGTCGTCTTACCGCTAGTACGCCTCATTCACGAAGCCGGTCTATAAAGGGGGTATAAGGTTGTTGCCTATAAAATGGTAACTTAATGGGTGTCCACTCTCACCCACCGCTTCCTTGATCGGTGGAGGGTCGTTAGCCGAACGGGTAAGACAAGGACTTATAAATTCTCATTAAAAGTATGATGAATATTATAAAGTAACTAAATGCTTTTATTAAATTCCCAATCTTAGTTACTTTAGGAAAATGTGAATAAGGTGCTAATCCATGAAATTACACTTTACACTTTGTTTAAGTCGTTGGTGGAGCGTGTGTGGTTAACCGGCACACTAACTTGGACTTAACAAGGTAGGTACAGGGTGACTTAAGGTTTACCATAGCATCGGTGGAGCGTGTGTGGTTTACCGGCACATCGATTGATTGATAAACCTTGAGGGTACCAAGTGATTTGCATGGTTACTTCACACCTCGTTTTGTGATCCTCGGTATCCCAGTCACAAAACATGGAGGGCACACTCGAGATTGAAACATGCCTTTGAAAAGTTCATTGAATCTCAAAAGAATCTAGGAATTTCTAAGAACCAATTAAAAACCTAATATCTATATTTCATTTTTCATGGTGGAAATTCGTGAATCGTCATTCACCTACCTTTCAAATATGTTATAGCTTGGATTACGACATACCTCTTCTAAGTTATAATATATTGTGATTGGATTCTAGCCTTAATATTACATTTGGGTGTTTTATTAAGGACTCTCTTAATATCTAAACTAATCTTGTTCTCTTCTTTCAGATGTCTTCAAACAATGCTGCTTCTGGCTCTAATCCTAATGGCTCTTTTACCCTTATGAACTTGTGTGGGAAAGTCACTTTTGATGGATCCAACTTCAATGAATGGATCAGAAACATCAGGATGATTACCCGCTACGAGGACAAAGAATATGTCCTTGACAAGGAGCTTAAGGAGATTGATGAGACCACTGCAACTCCCCAGGAGATCGCTGACTTCCGGGCACATGAAAGGGATGCTACAAAAGTGGCATGCATCATGTTGGCCACCATGACAGCGGAACTCCAAAAGTCCTATGAGGACTTCTACCCTTTTGAAATGCACCAAGATCTGATGGAAAGATACCATCAAAGTGCACGACAAGAGAGGTATGAAATCATATGCTCTATCATAACAACCACGATGAAGGACGGGGAATCCGTCACGAGCCACATGTAGAAAATGCAAAGGTATGTGGATCGGTTGCTGAAGCTTAATGTGAACTTCCCTGAGGAGCTTGCAATAGATATCATTTTGCACTCCTTACCATCGTGCTATGATCAATTCCGCATGACCTATCACATGAATAAGGAAGAGGTCACACTCAGCAAACTTCAGGGACTCCTCAAGACCGCAGAAACAAGTCTTAAGGGTAAGTCGGTTGTTAACACTCCTACTCCAAACTCCGCCCCGGTTTTGGCAATCGGGAAAGGTAGAGGGAAGAAGAGGAAGAGCTCTTCGAAGGGTACCAAGGCTAGGACCCTTGATGGCTCTTCTTCAAGTGGAACCAAGAAAGGTTTTGTCACTCCTTCTTCTGACCCTAAAGAGGCTGAATGCTTCTATTGCCATGAAAAGTCACATTGGAAGCGGAACTGCCCAAAGTACCAGCAAGATGTGAAGGATGGGAAAGTTAAACCCAACCATGCAGGTATTTACACTATCTTATCTAATAACTCACCCCATTCTAACTCTTGGGTCCTTGATACCGGTTGTGGTATTCATATCTGTTCTGATTTGCAGGGACTAAGAAGAAGTGAGAATGTGGAGCATGGAAGAATAAACTTAATCATGGGGAATAGGAAAGCTTTACCTGTCACCAAGATTGGAGTTTATACTTTATCGCTAAGTAGTGGGTTTAGTTTAGATTTGAATAAATGTTGTTATTCGCCAGAAATGGCAAGAAATATTATTTCCTTTCATGCATTGTATAAACAAGGTTTCACCTTTTCATTTGATAATGAAGTTGGTTCGATTAATGCTTTCTTTAATAATGTTCTTTATTTTAAAGCATTACCTTGTGATGGTGTGTATGAAACTGTATCTGTGGTTGATAACTTAGGAAATAATGTATTGTGTATTGATTCTGTTAATGATAATAACTTGGATAAAGCATCATTATGGCATTGTCGTCTTGGACATATAAGCAAGAAACGCATAGGCCAACTCCAAAAGGATGGAGTATTGGAGTCATTTGACCTAAAGTCAGATGATAGTTGTGAATCATGCTTACTTGGAAAAATGACAAAGTCACCCTTCACAGGCTCTTGTGAGAGGGGTGAAGATTTGTTGGATCTTATACACACGGATGTGTGTGGGCCCTTCAAACATGCCACAAGGGATGCTAATCATTATTATTTGACTTTTACTGATGATTACAGTAGATATGGATATGTCTACTTAATCAAGCATAAGTCAGAGACTTTTGAGAGGTTTAAAGAGTTTAAACAGGAAGTCGAGAATCAATTGGGCAGGAACATTAAGATGCTTCGATCCGATCGAGGTGGTGAGTATCTTAGTTCAGAGTTCCTCGACTATCTTAGGGAATATGGGATTGTCTCACAATTGACACCTCCCAGGACACCGCAGTTGAATGGTGTAGCTAAGAGGCGTAATCGAACCTTGTTGGATATGGTTCGTTCCATGATGAGTCGAGCTTCGCTACCAATCTATATTTGGGGGTATGCCTTAGAGACTGCCGCCCATATCCTTAATCTAGTTCCCACAAAGAAAGTTGCCAAAACTCCTCATGAGATGTGGACTGGTAAAGTACCCAAACTAGACCACATTAATATTTGGGGTTGCGAGGCTTTCGTGAGACTCGAGACTCATGATAAGCTCGAACCTCGAAGTGAGAGGTGTATTTTCATCGGCTACCCACAGAAATCCTTTGGTTACCTCTTCTACAGACCTAGTGAGAATGTGGTCTTTGTAGCTAGGAGGGCTTTCTTTTGAGAGAGAGAGAGTTCATAAGCCAAGGAGACAGTGGGAGGCAAGTTGACCTTGAAGAAATTCAAGAGTCAAGTGGTGAAGGAACTTCAAACCCTAGCACTCAACTTGAGGAGGAAACTCCTGTTGAGCCAATTGACAAGTCTGTACCTCTGAGGCGTTCCACAAGGGTTAGGAATGCACCTGAGCATTACTATGGATTCCATATTACTGCGGAAGGTGATACACTTATCAGTGATGAGACACTGATAGGTCTGGATGAACCTAACAGTTACGCGGAAGCCATGGCAGGCCCTGAGTCAGCCAAGTGGAAAGAGGCAATGGACAGCGAGATACAGTCCATGTATGACAATCAAGTTTGGAACTTGGTTGAGAATGTACCAGGTCGTAAGACTGTAGGGTGCAAATGGATCTTCAAGAAGAAGACCGACATGGATGGTAATGTACACACTTATAAGGCACGACTGGTTGCAAAGGGTTTCTCACAAACTCCGGGAGTTGATTATGATGAGACCTTTTCTCTAGTGGCCAAGATTAAGTCTATTAGGGTTCTGTTAGCCATAGCTGCATTTCATGACTATGAAATATGGCAAATGGATGTCAAAACCGCTTTCCTTAATGGAAAGTTGGCTGAGGATGTTTACATGAGTCAGCCAGAGGGTTTTGTCAATACAGAGTACCCTAATAAAGTGTGTAAGCTTGAGAAATCCATTTATGGGTTAAAGCAAGCACCTCGCAGATGGAATCTTTGCTTTGATGAGAAAGTCAAGGAATTTGGCTTTTCTAGGAGTGAAGATGAATCTTGTGTATATGTCAAGGCTAGTGGGAGTATAGTTAGCTTTTTGGTATTGTATGTGGATGACATACTACTCATAGGAAATGACATCCCAACTCTGCAGGAAGTTAAGTCCTGACTTGGGAAGTGTTTCTCTATGAAGGACCTAGGAGAAGCTGCCTATATTCTAGGGATAAGGATCTTGAGAGACCGGAGTAAAAGACTAATTGGACTTAGTCAAAGTACTTACTTGGATAAGGTGTTGAAGAGATTCGGCATGCAGGACTCCAAGAAAGGAGAGTTACCCATCCAGAGTAACGCCAGATTGAGTAAGACACAAAGCCCTAGTACTGAGGCTGAGATAGCAGAAATGAGTCGAATACCTTATGCTTCGGCTGTAGGATCGATCATGTATGCTATGACGTGTACTCGACCTGATGTAGCCTTTTCTTTGAGCATGGTTAGCAGGTATCAGGGGAACCCTGGCAAGGCACACTGGACTGCGGTAAAGAATATCCTCAAGTACCTACGGAGGACTAAGGACTGGGTCCTTACCCTCGGTGGGAGTGAAGACTTGAGAGTTGTAGGGTATAGTGATGCTAGCTTTCAGACTGATAGGGATAATTTCCGCTCTCAGTCAGGCTGGGTCTTTACCTTAAATGGAGGAGCAATTTCTTGGAAGAGTTCCAAGCAAGAGACAGTGGCTGATTCAACTTGCGAATCAGAGTATATAGCAGCTAGTGAGGCAGCAAAGGAGGCGATATGGCTGAAGAACTTCATTGGAGACCTTGGAGTTGTACCAGCTATTAAAGAGCCAATGGAAATTTTCTGTGATAGTGAAAGTGCATTTGCCTTAGCCAAGGAACCAAGGGATCACGAGAGATCCAGACACATCGACAGAAAATACCATTTCATCAGACATCGAATAGAAGAAGGACTCCTCGTGGCAAAGAGGGTATCATCGGATGAGAATCCAGCAGATCCCCTCACGAAGGGACTGACTCGGGTTAAGCATCTCCAGCATGCTCGGAGCATAGGGCTAAAGGATGATATTAGATTTAGTAGTTAGATAACCTTGAAATTTGTAAAGTGTAATTGACATTAGATGATGAATAAAAGGTGTTTTATTTATGAGTAAAGTGTTGCTATCTCTTGTCGATCGTTTACTATATTTCTTTTGCATGTTTTGACTTCCAGAATAATTATGTTTGGTATATCATATTATTCGAACCTCCACAGTCGGTCATATGTCGGAAGTAGGTATGAATCAAGACTGTCATGATTGGTTGCAGAGGTCTAAGTTGTTGGACATGGCTACAACACTCATGAGTGCTCATAAGTTCTGAGCATTGGACTCAACCCACGCTCACTGGAATCACTTCATGGAATTTATCTCGAGTGATCGTGAGACGGTAATATCATATAAGTCTTCAAACCTAGAGATATGATTTGTTACTTATGAGTTGGTTATGCATTGATTGTACGTTAACGCATTGGTAACTCGATGTTATAAAACGTGCTTTTGTGTATAATTCAATGAGTGATAGAACAAACATATGAGTTGAAGTTTATCTGTTCCTTCTTGGATTAGAAGCTGATATCTGGGCCCCTCGATGATTTATGTTTTGACCTATGTATCGGGCCCGGTCAGAACTAAGTTGATGTGTTCAATTAAGTTCTTTGTCAAACAAATCGGAAATCGGGAAACAAACTGCTGGACAATAAGTAAGACATTGTTCCATGTATTTGTCCGGCTGATATCTAGAACAGAGGATTATATGATCACTTCTCTTAAATGGCGTATCATCATCTTCTCAGTTCCGAGAGACCTTGAAAGAGCTACGATTGCCGATCGGTTCCTGAAGTATTGCAGTTATAGTTATTAGACTTATCCAAGTGGGTGACTGTTGGATAAGGTGTATAAGTCCATAACTATTTCTGGTATGTACTTGACCTGACCCGGCATGGTCCATTTGGGTTGCGTGGCACCATGCAATTGGATAAACTAAAATGAGAGAAATAACACTTATGGTTTATTAATATATTATAAGTTCTAATATATTAATAATATTATTTAATTAGTTTGATCAAGAATTAATTTAGAATTAATTAAGTGATCAAAAGATAACTAATTAAATATATGGGTAGATTATGTAAATCTTCCATATCTTATATAGTGGGCTAAGAGGCTCCATGGATTATCAAGTTGGGTTCCACCCATAGGATGCTCCATGGATGCTCCATGGGAGTTACAAACCCATGGGTCATGGAAATGAAGAGTCATGACACATTAGGGTTTACATGGTGTAACCCTAGATGTGTCAACACTATATAAGAAACCCATTCTCCACCAAAATAGGCTACACTAAGAAACAAGAGGGCTAGAGCCGATTTTGCAAGTGTAAGATTCTCTCAAAGTTTACTCCTTTGCATTTGGTGTTGTGTTAAGCATTTGAGGCATCACACTTGGGGTGCTAGGCTCACAAGGTTTCAAGGATCATAATCAACAACAAGGTAAGTTATTCTATCTTTCATTCAAGTTAAAAATGTTCCCCATGTATGCTAGATAGGAATATAACCTTGGAATTCAACTTTGCATGATTATTAGACAAACATAGATCCAAGGTTATTAGGGTTGCATGTACACTTAGGAAGTGTTAGAATGCTCAAAACCCATCAACTATCCCCCCAGATTCAAGGAAATGTGATATCTGCAAACCCACCTACTTTTGACGGTGTCAAACGCTTGGCACAAACACTTGTGGATCATGGAGTCCACCAGGGCTTTATGACAGCCACTTCCAAACAAACCAAAGGAAGTGACAATAAGAGAAACTTTTGGAACAAGAAGAAGGGTCAGACAGCACAAGAGCCCACAAAGAAACAACAAACTGTGGCAGTCCACGTTGCTACTGTTCCTGCCGCTCCGGCACCCGCCAAACAATATGTTAGAACTCTCCCAAAATGCAACAAGTGCAACTTTCATCACTATGGAGCCTGCTGAGAGATGCACTGCAATAATTGCAACATGAAGGGGCACACTGCCCGTTTCTGTAAGGCACCGGCACAACAAACCACCCAACCCGCTAATGTCGGGGTGACTCAGGCTTGCTACGGATGTGGTGAGACGGGGCATTTTAAGAGGGATTGTCCAAAAGCAAGGAATGTCGGAGGTATGGGAAGAGATTTAACTATGGGGCATGAGGAGGCCATGAATGATCCTACTGTGGTTACCGGTACGTTCCTCCTCAATAATTCATATGCATGCATAATTTTCGATAGTGGTGCGGAGAAAAGTTTCGTGAGCCACAAGTTTAAACACTTACTTAAACAAAATCCTAAATCTCTAAATGACACATTCACTGTAGAAATGGAAAACGGAAAGGCAGAGAGCACTAAGGATATATACATAGGATGTACCTTCACTCTAAACAACTATTATTTCCAAATCAACCTAATGTAGGTCACAATAAAAAGTTTTGACGTCATCATTGGGATGGATTGGTTAAGTCCTCACCATGCTGATATCTTATGTTACGAAAAAGCCGTTCACCTTAATCTGCCAAGTAGCGAAACCCTCGTCATTTATGGCGACAAACCCGGCACGAACCTTCGAATCATCTCTTGTATCAAGGCTCATAAGTACTTACGCAAGGAATACCACGCCTTCTTAGCCCACGTGGTGGATGAGAAACAAGAAGTGAAAAACATCAAGGATATTCCCGAAGTCTGTAACTTCCATGACATATTTCCCGAAGACCTCTTAGGAGTACCACCCGAACGCCGAGTCGAGTTCAGAATCGACTTGATTCCCCGACCACCCCTGTAGCCAAATCCCCATATCATTTAGCATCGGCAGAAATGCAGAAATTGTCCAGTCAACTGAACGAAGTGCTATACAAAGGATTCATCAAACCAAGCTTCTCACCTTGGGGAGTATTGGTCGTGTTCGTGAAGAAGAAGGACGGATCATTCTGCATGTGCATAGACTATCGAGAGCTAAATAAACTCATGTAAAAAAACCGATATCCTTTACCTCGAAGCGATGACCTCTTCGACCAACTACAATGATCAAGTTACTTCTCAAAGATCGATCTAAGATCCGGGTACCATCAGATGTGAGTCCAGGAGGAAGATATTCCTAAGACCACATTCAGAACTCGCTACGGTCACTACGAATTTGTAGTAATGCCCTTCGGATTAACCAATGCACCAGCGGTGTTCATGGACCTGATGAACCGTGTATGCCGACCTTACTTAGACAAATTTGTGATAGTATCCATCGATGACATTCTAGTCTACTCATGAAGTAAGGAGGAACACATTCAGCACCTACGGCAAGTCTTGGAAACATTAAGAGCAGAGAAGTTGTATGTGAAGTTATCGAAATTCAAATTCTGGATTCGAAAGGTGGAATTCTTAGGTCACGTGGTCAGTGAGGAAGGGATACATGTGGATCCCTCCAAAATCAAGGCAATCGAAAATTGGGTGACACCAAGAACACCAACGGAAATTTGTCAATTTTTAGGCCTCGCTGGCTACTACATAAGATTTATACAAAACTTTTTCAAGATTGCAAAGCCACTCACCACCTTGACTCAGAAGGGGGTAACTTTCAACTGGGAGGAGAAACAAGAAACTGTGTTCCAAACACTAAAGCAATCCCTATGCAGTGCCCCGATCTTGTCCCTCCCATAAGGGACGAGAAATTTAGTGGTTTACTGTGATGCGTCCAAGAAAGGGCTAGGTTGTGTACTTATGCAACGAGGAAAAGTTATTTCCTATGCCTCGAGACAACTTAAGAATCATGAAGTCAACTACACCACACACGACCTCGAACTGGGAACAGTAGTATTTGATCTGAAGATCTGGAGACACTACCTTTACAATACGAAGTGCATAATTTTCACGGACCATAAGAGTCTCCAGCACATCTTCGACCAAAAGGAACTCAACATGAGGCAACGACAATGGGTAAAACTACTAAATGATTACGAATGTGAGATCGCTATCACCCAGGCAAGGCCAATGTAGTAGCAGATGCCCTAAGTCGAAAAAAGTAATCGGGCCGCCGAGTAAAGTCATTAACAGTGACCATCCATTCACACCTGTCCACGCAGATTAAAGAGGCTCAGCTGGAAGCCTTGAAACTCGAGAATATGGTAGGTGAAGCCTTAAGAGGAATGGATAAAAACCTGGAAGTTAAGGGTGATGGAGTTCATTATCTCATGAATCGGATCTGGACACCAAAGTTCGGTGGGTACAGAGACGTTGTCATGAACGAGGCTCACAAGACTAGATACTCCGTTCATCCAGTTTTAGACAATATGTACCTGGATCTCAAGAAACTTTATTGGTGGCCAAACATGAAGGCAGAAATCGCTACCTATGTGAGCAAGTGCCTGACTTGAGCCAAGGTCAAGGTATAATACCAGAAGCCCTCGGTTTTACTACAACAACCAGATATACCCGAGTGGAAGTGGGAGCGGATAACCATGGATTTTGTTGGGTTAAGAAGTGTTGCGTCATTGGGCTTTTGGTCTAAGTCCATTGTTCACACGGTACTGGGCCTGTCCGGCCATGTTTCATTTATTAGGGTTTACTTTATATAGTGCATGCATGCACCATAGTATGAACGTTGAGACAGTTAATTTTCTTTGATCGTATTATAACCCTAGCACACCTCTACAGTAGCAATTCTTCATAGAGTTCTTCTGAGGTTGTGGCTTATTAATCATTCGACATAAGTGTTGATTCATCTGGTGTTCTTATTTACATTGTGTTCTTGATTTATCTGACTAAGAATCTTATCGATCTAAAGGTTTTTAATCTCATCAATTGGTATCAGAGCAAGAGGCTGTGTAAATCATACGCATCTCTTCTGTTTGAAGAATATCGTTAGGGTTTCCGCTTTTATTGAATCTGTTGAGCCGTTATTACTTCATTGATGTCGTTCATCGATCTCGATATTACCCTAATACCGCTTTACAAGTCTGATTCTTGATAGGTAAACAAACCAAGTCATCATGTCTCACGACGACTCTCAAATGAATCCCATCAACATCTCCAACAACATTGGTTCGACAACAAGGATTCTGATTTTGTATACTCACGAGTATGAGGTCTGGGCTCTTCACTGTGAAGATTATGTTCTTGGCTCAGAAGACAACGGGTACTTCATCTAGGAGGCTATAACATTGGGTCCCTTCACCCACTCTGGAACCAATAGAACCATAAAGACACAGAAAGTGTACAATCAGCTTAGGATCGATGTGAAGGATATCCCTCAAGATGAGCAGGACAAACTGATTAGCAACATAAAAGCTATGAGGATGATTAGATTCGCCTTAAAATCTGACACTTTTCGTCTGGTGAGTTCGAGCACCACTGCAAAGGAGATATGGGACAGGCTTAAGGAGTTATATTCCACCGCTGATGATCTCGAACATTCCATTCAAACTCTTCTACTTTCGGAGTTTGGCAACTTCAAGCAAAAGCCAGATGAAAGTCTCATTCAAACATTCAATCGTTATAACCATCTTCTTAGTAAGATGATTAAGCACAAAATTGGCAGAGAGGTGATCGAGCAGAAGGTCACATTTAGGAATGGCCTAAGACCAGAATGGATGGCGGTGGTTTCAACTGTTAAAGCTCATGAACAGTTTAAAACCTACTTGTTGGCAAAGCTCGTGGGAATTCTTAAGTCACATGAAAGTGTTGTGACAAAGGAAACGAAGGTAGTCTCTAGAATGGGATCATTGGCTCTTATCTCAAAGGGTAAGAATTCAGTTGAAGAAGAAGCAGAGTCAGATCTTTCTGAATGTGATTTGACTAATAAAGAATATGCATTGATTGTGTCTAACCCCAAGCGGTTCGCTAAAAAGAAGTTCCCTACCGCCAAGAACCGAAACTGGCAGGGAAGCTACAGTTCAGATAAAGCGAAAAAAGAGTTCAAAAGCACTCCTCAAAAAGAAGAAGAAAAGAAGGAGAGCAAACTTGTGGGTGACTCGGGCTATAACTGTAATTATTGCCATGGCAAAAACCATCTAGCGAAGGAATGCATGCTAAGGAGACTGAATGAGAAGAAAGAGGGTGAAGATGATGAAGCTTACTACATGCGTAAGCTTGAAGAACCCAAGAAGAAGAAGTCTAACGATAAATCCATGCCTGTGTTACTTGTGTAGGAAAATATTGAAGAAAACAAGTTCGGTGGAGTAGAGGTATGTTCTACTGACTCAGAAGACGAGGAAGTTCGCAAGCCCACTCATGGCAGGGCATTTGTTGCAAGGGAAGAAGGTTCAGATTTTGCTGGAAAGTGTCTGATGGTGACAGCTGGTGTGTCACAATTGAGAAGTTACACTACAGATAACGAGTATGATGAAGCGAAAGAGAGGGAAGATAGATGCTTCACAGGGAAACCGGTTGGAGAACATATCAACGAATGTGATCAGCTGATCAAGAAGGTAAATTCTATCCTTGAAACACTTAATATACCTGTCTCTAACTATGAAAATGAATTAAATGATTTAAAATTCAAATTTTCTAGTCTAAGTGGTAGCATAAAACAAACTCGCCTCACAAATGCTCACCTAACTGATCAAATTAGTAGGGTGTCTTCCAAGAGTGAGGAGCAAAGATTGTGGATAGAGAAGAAGGAGTTAGAGTTGGATAGGGCAAGAGACGAATTGATTTATTTTCAACGTGACAATTTGAAATTTTTGAAACAAAGGAATATTTTTTGCTTAATTGTTAAACGTCTTTATACAAATATTACTCAGTTGCATTTAGATTGTGATATTGGCAAAAAGATTCACAAAATGATTTTGCCTTTCCTTGAATTAAAGGAAGACGAAATAGATGTTGATTGCTATAAATGTGAATCAATCTTCTCATCAGAAGAAACTTCTAAAGCCTACAGAGTTGGACTAGACAAAATCGAGTCATTTATTAAGTCCAAGGACCACAAGGACATGCTTAGAAACTTACTGGATGAAAATGACAAACTGAAAATAAATACCGAAACCGTACAGAAATTTGATTCATCGAGTTCTAAGTTAAGTTCAGATAACAAAATTGATATTGAAAATACTTCTGAATTTGACGAGGACGATGATATGAGTGAAATTTCGGTAGAGGACGAGGTTAACTGTTTTGAATTTGTTAAAACCGAACCCGAACCAGCAAATGTCCTTATATCTGAAAACTCTATTGAGTTTGCTCGATCGTCTAAAGACAAGAACAAAGTCCTGAAAGAAAAGGATGTGGTATACCAAAAGGTGAAAATTATACCAAATCTAGTGTACGCCACCACTGGAGTTACCAAGAAGCAAATTGTTGAGCTAACTACCTTAGTAGATGAGGACAATATCGATGGCTATGATTAGTACTTTTGGTCTGCCCCGATAGATAATGCAGATGAAACGAAAGGATTATCGGAACGTGTGAGAACCCGAAATTTCTATCTTGTAAAGCCAATCAATTCAATCAAAAGTCAGACTTGTTTCTGTAATATTTTAGCATTGTTAAGAGTCTGTTTGAGAGTTTTAAGCCTAGTACACTCAAGGTTTGTGTGTTAGGATGTGATGGCTCGGGTTCTTTGAGTTGCAATTGAGCCGGAAACTCCATCAAAAGGGGTTCACAGCCACATCTAGACTCCTGGTCGTGAACAAGTCCCCTATATAAACAAATTTGGCTCATTTTCTTCACTTTTTCAAATCCTTCAACCTTAGCCGTGAACACTCCTCATTCTCTCTCAACTTCTTCAACCGTGAACACTACTCAAAGCTACCAAAAAGTAAGTATCTCTTCCATAAGCTTGTTGTCCATTAAATCACTTGATTTCATCCATGAAACAAGCACCAAATTGCAATATCTTCAAGAGTTCACGGTCGTGAACCCTTCATTGGGCCGTGAACCCTTCATAGGATCTTGACATGGGCGTGAACCCTTCTTAGATACAAGGTTTGGCCGTGATCACTTCATCCATGGCCGTGAACACCTCATAGAATCAAGGTTGGGCCGTGAACACATCATGTGTTCATTGGCTGTGAACCCTCCTAAGGCCGTGAACATCCATGTGTTTGGCCGTGAACTCCTTTAGAACAATCATATGTGATTGTAACATTGCATTCCAAGTGTTTCCTAGTCCCTAAGGTTGTTCCCTATCATGATTAGTTGTTATACAGTAATTATATCCATATATGTGTCATTATATGCTTATTAGGATCTGTTGGTGCTCGGGACTTCACTTGACACTTAACATCCTATATCGATCTTACATTCGAATCACTCACTACAGGTGAGTTTATACCCCTGACTTATCTTTTAAATGATTTTAAATGCTTTTATGGGGGGAATACAAGTAGAAAACATTATAGTTATTGTATCTATCATATATGATTAATAACTATCAAACAAGTGGATTTCTTATGCTTCAAAACTGTGTTATCAAACAAACTATTTCACAACATTTTATTAGCTGACATCAAGTCATCTATAACCATTCAAATGGTTAAAACTCTTTCATATGCTAAATTCTTTATCAAACTCTTTTAAACTTATATATATTGTCAAAATCATGTCTATATAGATATAGTTATATAAATAGGATTGAAAGGGCTTAGGACTGATAACTCACTTTATTTCCTGTTCCTTGTTTGGTTGTGGACTTAGTGTATCGGTTGTTTGTCCGAGTGTCGTTTGAATCTTAGTTATATATTATGTATATGTGTATAGATATAAAAGTTCTTCATTCAGTTCAATACCTTTGGGTAGCAAAGGTGTTACAAACATGATCAGTCATTCAAACAACATTACTAGTAAACTATAATAGGTATAGTTTAGAGGATTACTACTCACTATTTCTAGAACAATGAAACATACAAGAGTCGGTTCATACATGAGTCAGTTCAAACATACTATAATGAGAAACAGAAAGAACATACTATACACTATAACAGAGAGAACATACTATACACTAGAACAGAAAGAACATACTATACACTAGAACAGAGAGAACATACTATATAAATACAAGAACAATATAACATAATGTGAGCCACTACTTCATGGCATGGCAATATACTGTTGTGTCACGTTTTGTAACCGGAGTCTCCTGCAGGGAGAGCGTGAATTTGTGTATAGATCTATACGGGATTGACCATCCTACACCTTGCTACTAGCTACAGTTGGACCTGCAGGTCTACGGGTGACGAATGTCATACCATTTCGACATCTTTGATCGTCGTGTTTACTAGTTAATCAGGTATGGTTATAACCTCATCACATTTTACCTTAATTAAACAAACAGGTTTAACGTAGTTAGTACATCTGTAGTTACTTATTTACAATACTACTGTACATCGTCATTTTCCCGTTACATTCATATTGTGATCTTCTCACATAAACGGTAATGTAAACTATTTTCTGGTAATAATAGTCATTCTTGGGAAAAACACTCACTTTTACAAAAGAACAAACATACAAAACAGTCGAGTCTTGGTAGAAGACTACTTTAGTAGAAAATATAGGATTTTCTAAGAAGTATACAAACATTTACATCAAACACTTACAAACATTTACAAACACTTTCATTAAACTTATACAAACAATGACACTAAAATACTTATGAACTCACCAGCTTTAATGCTGGTCTACTCTTTCAAAATAACTTGTATTCTCTTGTCACCAGTAGACAGGTACCGATGACCA
The DNA here is from genome assembly GCF_052849685.1 of Lactuca virosa. Classification (NCBI taxonomy): domain Eukaryota; kingdom Viridiplantae; phylum Streptophyta; class Magnoliopsida; order Asterales; family Asteraceae; genus Lactuca; species Lactuca virosa. The sequence goes on along the minus strand of NC_136432.1, from coordinate 233,049,061 downwards.
GGTTTTGGGAAGACGGAGCACGTTCAATACTCGTCTTTTATTTTCATTCATATTTTGTTGTCTTTCAAACTATACAGAACACACTTGTATTCAATTATACTATTAATGCAATGGATGATGTTGTTGCTTGTTTTACTATTATGCATTGTTATGATACTGTACATGACGTCCTCCGCCCCCGGACGTTTCCGCTGTTCTGGTTTGGGGGTGTGACAGATTGGTATCAGAGCATTGTTTATAGTGAATTGAGTATATCAACCCATAAAAGATATACAACTATACACACATCGGTATTAAAATACTCTGACCAAGAGTTTATACTTTTTAAATAATAATAAAATATTTAATTAAAGTATTCATACAAGCATTCATACTAGGATCAGTGTCATACTTGAACAAGAACAAAAGTATTTGTGATTGTTGGACACCATAATTAGGCTTGGGGACATATAATCAGATCTGGGAGTGATATAGCCTGATCAACTATATCTTTCCAAGAAGTGATTAGCATGTGCCTAGGAATGGTTGTGGTGTTGCAGCAAGTCTAAAAACTTACCAACACTACTACAATGAAAACTTTAGAACAAAACATAAACTTAAAATACTATAGGAGTATTTTGTGTTACTATAATTACTTATGTGCAAACTAAAAAGGTCTTTATTAGTATGTCAATAGTTGCTGAGTGGATATGCTCAGGTTATATGTTACTAAGGTGTCATAGACTTAGAATATGTGATCTTTGCTTTACTTCCTGTTCCTTGTTTGGTTGTGGACTTAGAGTTAGGATCACTTATTCGAAGGTCTATCCTATTTTGGTTACATATGACTGGTATGCACTACGCAAATATTGGAGTAACTGGTAAGGATCGTCTTAAAATTATCTTAAGTAGTACGTCTATTAACTATTTCTCTTACCCCTATTCTCGCGTAGATATCATGGCTGGATTCCATCCCCACGGCGACCCGTACTTCCTCAACCAAGGTAATGGTGGATGGCTTGATGCAGAGCCAGAAGAGAATCATGCAATTCCATTGGATGATGACTTCGTAGAGAACTTCCCGGAGGATTATGACTCCGAGCCAGAAGTCAATGATCTACCCCTGATAGCTCCAATCCCAAATGCTAACCCTCATCGGCTTTTCAAGGCCTGACGCGTCTGTGGGCGGAAAACTTAGGAAGATGGAGTCAAGAGCAGGGTCAACCCATACCATACAACGGAGATAGAAGCTTATACAACCTGAGCGAGAGAGGCTCAGCAGACAGAGTCCTGCCTATTCTGGTCCGCATGGTTGCTCGAAATGAAGAGCAGGGTAGGACAGCCATCAACCAAATCATGGAAGTTGATGCCAATGTGGGAGTTAATACAATCTGTATTCGCCATCTTGAAGATGCTCGTGGGAGAGCTATGACAATAAGGCTCTGCAACAAGAACTAGCTGCAACTCGAGCTGAAGTCATAGAGCTCCGAGCACACCAAAGAGTACATGAGAGGCACTTACTAGCTGTGGAGCGTCAGCTGGCCGCATTAAGGGTTCATCCAAAGGGTGCCCGTCGCCAGTAGGAGATGCTCTGCTCATCCTTTCTTTTGGTTAAAGGAATAGCCTTCTTATCTATGCTCTAAGTAGCACTTTTCCCTGTAATTTCCTGTTTATCTTAAGACCTTGAACTTTCAGTCTGTTAGGTCTTGGTGTTGTCAAAATTTTCTTATTCTGGTTTGATGTAAGACCTACTCCTAGGTCACTTTCTCGAACTTGTTACATCTTTAATGCCAATATTATTGACAGATATCTAATCTCATGGGAAATCTTTATCCAAATGCTTTCATCTTTCTATTACTAGATCTCTATTTCAATCGTACTCTCATCTGTTTTGTTGGGCTATGGAGAGTTAGTCCATGATTCACTCTCATCATTCTCTCTATTGAATGCTTACCAATATCTTCATCTTTATAAACTTACAGCTACAAGATGCCTCCTCGTAGATCAAACAGGCGCACTACTCCGATAACTCCAACACAACAACCACCACCTCCTCCACAATACAATCCAGCAGCTATCCAAGCTGCAGTAAATGTGGCTGTTACGGCAGCCCTAGCTCAGTTCAGTGCTAGTGGTACTAGCGGAAGTGGAACAACTTTTCATTCCACTCAAGGTGATGCTCCAGTGCGCTCTAGAGAGTGCTCGTGTAAGGACTTCACCAACTGCAAGCCCAGGACCTTTAACGGGACTGGCGGAATCATTGCCCTCTCGCAATGGTTCGAGAAAACGGAGTCGATCTTTGAGATCTGCTCCTGTCCGGAAGGGAGCAAAGTTAAATTTGTTGCTTGCACCTTCGCGGACAGAGCCCAGACGTGGTGGAATAGCCATGTCAAGTCACTACATTTAATAGTGGCTAATGTTATGGGCTAGGAAGCTCTGAAGGAGCTCATGATCGAAGAGTACTGCCCGAGGGGCGAGGTTCAGAAACTTGAACAGGAACTCTGGAGCCTAACCATGAAGGGCTCCGACATAGTCGCCTATACTGCCAGATTCAGCGATCTGGTGGCACTATGTCCGGGAATGGTCCCTACTGAGGGAAAGAAGATAGAAAGGTCTATCTGGGGGCTGGTGCCTCCATTTCAGGGGAATGTCTTAGCTTCAAACCCCACTACCTTCGACAGTGCCAAGCGATTGGCACAGCGGCTCATTGATCATGGAGTCCGCACCCCCACAACGACAACAACCCTGGCCATCCCAGAACCCTCCAAAGCCGCTAACAACAAGCGGAAGTTCTGGGATAACATGAAAAAGAACGCGGCGCAGAACGCTACCAAAAAGCAGCAGGTCGTGGATGTTCATGTTGCGATAACACCTACTGCTACTACGCCGATGAAGCAGTATGATGGGAGCTTGCCCAAGTGCAACAAGTGCAGCTTCCACCATAATGGACCCTGCCGGGAAATACAGTGCGTTAACTGCAACAGGAAGGGGCACACTGCCCGTTTCTGCAAGGCTCCGGCAAGGCCAATCACCCAAGTCCCCAGCATTGGTGTAGGCCACGCTTGCTACGGATGTGTCGAGGTGGGTCACTACAAAAGAAACTTCCCAAAGGCAGGGAACGCGGGCGGAGTGGGAAGAGTTTTGGCTATAGGCCACGAAGAAGCAGTAACCGACCCTACAGTGGTCACTGGTACGTTTCTCCTCGATAACTCTTATGCATGCATTTTGTTTGATAGTGGAGCGGAGAGGAGTTTCGTGAATCAGAAATTTGCTCACTTACTTAAACAACAATCACGTGCACCTAAAGAACCGTTCACTGTAGAAATGGCTAACGGAAAGACAGAGAGCACTAGCTGTATATACATAGTATGTACTCTAACCCTAGATAGCCATTCATTTCCAATCAACCTCATGCCGGTCTCAATTAAAAGTTTCGACGTCATTATCGGCATGGATTGGTTGAGTTCTCATCGTGCCGACATCATGTGTTATGAGAAAGTCGTTCGTCTTAATCTACCGTCTAACGAAACTCTAGTTATATACGACGACAAACCAGGCATGAACCTTCGTATCATCTCGAGCATAGAAGCCCAGAAGTACTTACGAAAGGAATGTCACACATTCCTTGCTCATGTTGTCGATATGAGCCAAGAGACGAAATACATGAAGAACATCCCAGAGGTACGCGACTTTCCCGACGTCTTTCCAGAAGAACGACCAGGATTACCTCCGCAGCATCAAGTCGAGTTTAGAATCAACTTAGTTCCAGGGGCTACCCCAGTGGCCAAATCGCCCTATCGTCTAGGACCATCTGAGATGCAGGAGCTATCTGGTCAACTTAACGAACTGCTCAGCAAGGGCTTTATTAGACCAAGCTTCTCAACTTGGGGAGCACCGGTCTTGTTCGTCAAGAAGAAAGACGGATCGTTCCGTATGTGCATCGACTACAAAGAGCTAAACAAGCTTACCGTCAAGAATCCTTACCCTCTACCTCGCATAGACGACTTGTTCGACCAACTGCAATGGTAGAATTACTTTTCAAAGATAGATCTGAGATCTGGGTATCACCAGTTACGAGTGCTAGAGGAGGATGTTCCGAAGACAGCCTTCCGAACTCGTTATGGACACTACGAGTTTGTAGTGATGCCATTCGGATTGACCAATGTGCCCGCAGTATTCATGGACTTAATGAATAGGGTGTGTCGTCCTTACTTGGATCAGTTTGTCATTGTATTCATCGATGACATACTTATCTACTCTCGTAGTAAGGAAGAACATAGTCAACACCTGCGTCAGGTCTTAAAAACGCTACGATCGGAAAAGCCCTATGCGAAGTTCTCTAAATGCGAATTTTGGATCGGAAGAGTCGAATTCTTAGGTCACGTGGTTAGCGAAGAGGGAATTCACGTGGACCCTTCCAAAATAAAGGCCATTGAGAACTCGTCAGCTCCGAAGACACCTACAGAAATTCGTCAATTTCTAGGCCTCGCTGGCTACTATCGCAGGTTCATTCAGAACTTCTCTAGGATCGCGAAACCGCTTACTACATTGACCCAGAAAGGCGTGGCCTTTGACTGGGAAGAGAAACAAGAAAAGGCGTTCCAAACGCTAAAGCGAGCCTTATGCAGCACACCGATACTATCCCTCCCAGAAGGGATAGAAGACTTCGTGTTTTATTGAGATGCATCCAACCAAGGGTTTGGCTGTGTTCTTATGCAACGAGGTAAGGTCATCGCATATGCCTCAAGACAGCCAAAGACGCACGAAGTCAACTACACCACACATGACCTTGAGTTAGGAGCAGTGGTATTTGCTCTGAAGATCTGGAGACACTACATGTATGGTACAAAAAGCACTATCCTTACAGACCACAAAAGCCTACAACATATATTCGACCAGAAGGAGCTCAACATGAGACAACGATGGTGGGTCGAGCTACTCAGTGATTACGAATGCGAAATTCGTTATCATCCCGGTAAAGCCAACGTAGTAGATGACGCCCTAAGTCAGAAAGAATACTCCGGTCGTAGAGTCAAATCATTGACTATAACTATCCATTCACATCTGTCCACACAGATTAAGGAGGCTCAGCTCGAAGCCTTGAAACCTGAAAATGTGACGGGTGAATCCTTGAGAGGAATGGATAAAAACTTGGAAGTCAAGGGTGGCGGAGCCTTATGTCTCATGGATTGGATCTGGACACCGAGGCACGGTGGTTTCAGAGACTTAGTCATGATCGAAGCGCACAAAACTCGATATTCCGTCCACCTAGGTTCAGAAAAGATGTATCTAGATCTTAAAAAGTTATACTAGTGGCCTAACATGAAAGTAGAGATTGCTACCTTCGTGAGCAAGTGCCTTACTTGCGCCAAGGTTAAGGTCGAATACCAGAAACCCTCAGGTTTACTTCAACAATCGGAGATACCTGAATGGAAGTAGGAGCGGATCACAATGGACTTCATAACCAAGTTGCCCAAGACGACGGGTGGTCTCGATACCATTTGGTTGATCGTAGACCGGTTAACAAAGTCTGCACACTTCCTGTCTATCAAATAAACTGACAAGATGGAGAAACTAACAAGAACCTACATTAGGGAGATTGTACGACTGGATGGTGTTCCCATATCCATTATATCTTATAGAGATAGTAGATTCACTTCAAGGTTCTGGCAGTCGCTACAAAGTTCCCTGGGAACTAGGCTGGAAATGAGTACAGCCTACCATCCGTAAACCGACAGACAAAGTGAGAGGACTATTCAAACTTTGGAAGATATGTTGCGAACCTGTGTGATGGACATTAGGAAGGCATGGGATACTCATTTACCCCTTGTCGATTTCTCCTACAATAAGAGTTATCACACAAGCATAAAGGGTGCTCCATTTGATGCCCTCTATGGCCGAAAGTGCAGATCCCTTCTGTGCTGGGCTGAGGTGGGTGACACACAGTTAGCTGAAGGACGCGTTCCTGACAGCACTCTCACCGGTTTGGAGATCATTCGGGAAACGACAGAGAATATCGTTCAGATTCGTGAAAGATTGAAAGCCTCTAGAGACCGACAGAAAAGCTACGCGGACAAGAGAAGGAAACCTTTGGAATTCCAAGTTGGTGACCGTGTCCTTTTGAAGGTCTCCCCCCGGAAGGGCTTGATACGCTTCGGAAAGCTAAATCTAAGATACGTAGGGCCTTTCGATATTCTCGCTAGAATCGGCCTTGTAGCTTACAAACTCAGACTACCTCACGAACATAGTAACGTACACCCTACTTTCCACGTTTCAAACTTGAAAAAGTGTCTGTCCGACGAGACTCTTGTAATCCCACTCGACGAGATCGAGATCAATGAGAGCCTCAACTTCATGGAAGAACCAGTAGAGATCATGGACCGAGAGGCCAAGAAAACGAAGCAAAGTCGTATCCCGATAGTGAAGGTTCGCTGGAATGCCAAGCGAGGACCTAAATTCACTTGGGAGCGCGAGGATCAAATGAAACTGAAATATCCTCATCTTTTTACTTAGTTATTTGTAATTGCTTAAACTCTAATTTCGGGACGAAATTCTCTCTAACGGGGGGATGATGTGACAACCCGAAATTTCTATCTTGTAAAGTCAATCAATTCAATCAAAAGTCTGACTTGTTTCTGTTATATTTTAGCATTGTTAAGAGTCTGTTTGAGAGTTTTAAGCCTAGTACACTCAAGGTTTGTGTGTTAGGATGTGTTGGCTTGGGTTCTTTGAGTTGGAATTGAGTCGAAAACTCCATCAAAAGGGGTTCACGGCCACATCTAGACTCCTGGCCGTGAAGAAGTCCCTATATAAACAAACTTGGCTCATTTTCTTCACTTTTTCAAATCCTTCAACCTTAGCCGTGAACACTCCTCATTCTCTCACAACTTCTTCAACCGTGAACACTACTCAAAGCTACCAAAAAGTAAGTATCTCTTCCATAAGCTTGTTGTCCATTAAATCACTTGATTTCATCCATGAAACAAGCACAAAATTGCAAGATCTTCAAGAGTTCACGGACGTGAACCCTTCATTGGGTCGTGAACCCTTCATAGGATCTTGACATGGCCGTGAACCCTTCTTAGATACAAGGTTAGGCCGTGATCACTTTATCCATGGTCGTGAACACCTCATAGAATCAAGGTTGGGTCGTGAACACATCATGTGTTCATTGCCCGTGAACCCTCCTAAGGCCGTGAACATCCCTTTGTTTGGTCGTGAACTCCTTTAGAACAATCATATGTGATTGTAACACTGCATTCCAAGTGTTTCCTAGTCCCTAAGGTTGTTACCTATCATGATTAGTTGTTATATACACTAATTATATCCACATATGTGTCATTATATGCTTCTTAGGATCTTTTGGTGCTCGGAACTTCACTTGACACTTAACATCCTATATCGATCTTACATTCGAATCACTCACTACAGGTGAGTTCATACCCCTGACTTATCTTTTAAATGATTTTAAATGCTTTTATGGGGGGAATACAAGTAGAAAACATTATAGTTATTGTATCTATCATATATGATTAATAACTATCAAACAAGTGGATTTCTTATGCTTCAAAACTGTGTTATCAAACAAACTATTTCACAACATTTTATTAGCTGACATCAAGTCATCTATAACCATTCAAATGGTTAAAACTCTTTCATATGCTAAATTCTTTATCAAACTCTTTTAAACTTATATATATTGTCAAAATCATGTCTATATAGATATAGTTATATAAATAGGATTGAAAGGGCTTAGGACTGATAACTCACTTTATTTCATGTTCCTTGTTTGGTTGTGGACTTAGTGTATCGGTTGTTTGTCCGAGTGTCGTTTGAATCTTAGTTATATATTATGTATATGTGTATAGATATAAAAGTTCTTCATTCAGTTCAATACCTTTGGGTAGCAAAGGTGTTACAAACATGATCAGTCATTCAAACAACATTACTAGTAAACTATAATAGGTATAGTTTAGAGGATTACTACTCACTATTTCTAGAACAATGAAACATACAAGAGTCGGTTCATACATGAGTCAGTTCAAACATACTATAATGAGAAACAGAAAGAACATACTATACACTATAACAGAGAGAACATACTATACACTAGAACAGAAAGAACATACTATACACTAGAACAGAGAGAACATACTATACAAATACAAGAAGAAGAACAACATAACATAATGTGAGCCACTACTTCATGGCACAGCAATATACTGTTGTGTCACGTTTTGTAACCAGAGTCTCCTGGAGGGAGAGCGTGAATTTGTGTATAGATCTATACGGGATTGACCATCCTACACCTTGCTGCTAGCTACAGTTGGACCTGCAGGTCTACGGGTGATGAATGTCATACCATTTCGACGTCTTTGATCGTCATGTTTACTAGTCAATCAAGTATGGTTATAACCTCATCACATTTTACCTTAACTAAACAAATAGGTTTAAGGTAGTTAGTACATCTGTAGTTACTTATTTACAATACTATTGTACATCGTCATTTTCCCGTTACATTCATATTGTGATCTTCTCACATAAACGGTAATGTAAACTATTTTCTGGTAAAAATAGTCATTCTTGGGAAAAACACTCACTTTTACAAAAGAACAAACATACAAAACCGTCGAGTCTTCGTAGAAGACTACTTTAGTAGAAAATATAGGATTTTCTAAGAAGTATACAAACATTTACATCAAACACTTACAAACCTTTACATTAAACATTTACAAACACTTTCATTAAACTTATACAAACAATGACACTAAAATACTTATGAACTCATCAGCTTTAATGTTGATCTACTCTTTCAAAATAACTTGTATTCTCAGGTCACCAGTAGACAGGTACCGATGAACAGGTTTTGGGAAGACGGAGCACGTTCAAGACTCGTCTTTTATTTTGATTCATATTTTGGTGTCTTTCAAACTATACAGAACACACTTGTATTCAATTATACTATTAATGCAATGGATGATGTTGTTACTTGTTTTACTATTATTCATTGTTATGATACTGTACATGACGTCCTCCGCCCCCCGAATGTTTACGCCGTTCTAGTTTGGGGGTGTGACAGAACGAACCTCATGGAGAGTGAAAGGTAGATACGTGGCTGAACCAATCAATAAGCCATCTAGCTTCGCTAAAGCAAGTACAAGTGGTACAAAATGAGTTCAAAGTAAACCTTCAAAAGGTTCAAGAGAACCTCAGACAGTAAGAACTGAACCTCATGTCAAGAAGGCGAAACCGAATGTAAACATTCACAAATCTTCCAAGCAACTTGCAAAGCAAAAACGCCAGCGAAATAGGAGATATCAGAAAAATCTCAATGAGAGGAAGCAGTTTTGGCAATCCCAAAACTCCAACTATGTGAATAAAGAAAAAGCTTCCAGTCAAAAAGCGAAAGCAAATTCGCAGGCGAAACCCAAACAGTGTTCATACTGTCAGTCCTGTGCTTCGCAAAAACAAAAGGGAAATCTCGCTCACAAGTCAAGAAAGTTCACCGAGAAACACAACCATCCTCACTCACAACCAAATCAAACTCCACTCAAGGATGTTGAAGGGAAAGGAAAGCGCGTCTCGGGTCCTAAAGGTCAAACGAATAAGCCGACCACTAACCCTAGGAAGATTAAGAAAGAATTTGTTAGGAATCAAAATAAAATTAAGCAATCTGATTCGAACAAACCGAATGTGAAAGAAAATAAAGTCAACGTTTTCACTATTAAAATAAAAGACGAAAACACATTAATAAAACGAATGTATATGGTTGATCTTTCGATTGCTTTTCCATCTTCTGTAAAAGTCTCACCAGGACCCAAGCAACTTTGGGTTCCTAAATCCGCTTAATTCTTGCAGGTTATACGTGACGAGCAGTTCGACGATGAATGGTATATTGACAGCGGCTGCTCGCGTCACATGAAAGGGAGGAAGGAAGAGCTAAGGGAGTTTCGGTCTCTCAAAGATGGTGGATGTGTCAAATATGGTAACAACTCTTATGGCACGATAAAGGTCTACGGGATGATTACAAATGGAGATTTATCAATCTGTAAAGTTGCCTATGTGGAAGGATTACAACACAATCTAATCAGTGTTTCACAATTGGTTGTGGGAACTGGTCTGAAGGTTTCGTTCGATGATGAAGGATCAGAGATCATAGAGAAGAAAACAAAAACAGTTCTACTGAAGTCGCAGCGAAAAGGCGAGATGTATCCACTTAATCTAAATCCAATACGAGGAAAGCCTGATATATGTCTACTAACGAAGGCTCACTCTGATGAAAGTTGGTTATGGCACCGAACACTCTCGCACCTCAACTTTAAAGATATCAACAAGCTCGTTCTTGGTGATCATGTGCGAGGTCTTCCCCTCTTGAAGTTTGATAAGGAGCATCTATGCTCTGCATGTGAAATGGGGAAGCAAAGCAGGAAGAGTCATCTAACTCTTGTGAACACAAAGATCATTGAACCTCTTGAACTACTACACATGGATCTTTGTGGGCGTTCGGCAATTGAGAGTATCGGCGGTAGTAAGTATATACTTGTTATTGTTAATGATTTTTCACATTTCACTTGGGTATATTTTCTTAAACATAAATCAGAGGCTACTCCAAAGCTGAAGAACTTTATAAAGCAAGTGGAAGTTCAGTTGTGAAAGCTAGTTCGTAACATCAGAAGCGACAACGGATTGGAATTCAAGAACAAAGATTTTGAAGAATTTCTAGCCGAAAAGGGAATCACACACAACTTCTCTGCTCCTTACACTCAACAGTAGAATGGAGTAGTTGAAAGACGCAACCGATCTTTATGTGAAGCAGCCCGAACCATGCTTAGCTTCGCTTCACTTCCTCTGTATTTCTGGGCCGATGCTATAGTTGCTGCTTGCTATACCTAGAACCGATCCTTTCTCAATAAGCGATTTTCCATCACTCCATATGAAATTCTTAATAATCGCAAACCTAACGTCAAGTTTTTCCATGTCTTTGGTTCCAGATGTTTCGTCTTCAACTCCAAAGAGAACCAAAACAAGTTTGATGTGAAAGATGACGAAGGGATTTTCTTAGGGTACTCTCTAACCTCCAAGGCATATAGGGTTCTCAACAAAAGATCAAAGAAATTAGAAGAAACCTATTATGTCACGTTTGATGACAATTACATGAAGAAATTTCAATCAAGCGAAGGTCCAATGGAAGAAATCTTTCCTGAGACTGGTAAAGTCACAGCACCAATATCCAATCTGTTTGAAGAGTACATGTTGCTCTTTGATGAACCAGAAAAGGCCATCAACTCTGAAGCGAACGCAGCCGATAACAACATCGATAACCTAAAGAAAATAATCAATGACACTGCAAAAGACATGGAAAGTGAACCTCATAGTCCAAGCGAACCTCATGCTTCAAGCGAACCTCCAAAAGATAGCACGTCACTGCAGGGGGGAGGATTCGTCTCCATCGAGTAAATAGGATTCGCCTATCCAGGGGGAGAACCCATCTCCAACCATGACCCATGAAAGTCCATTCGAGAGGGAGAATTCTGAACCTGATGTTGAAACCGTCTCATCATTCGAGGGGGAGAATCAAAATACAAATGATGATTCGGATGTTCAGTCAGAATTCGAAGAGGAAATAAATGTTGAACTGGATCCTACCTACGATCCAAATTACCCTCCACTCACTAAATGGACAAGAGATCATCCGAAAACACAAGTGATTGGTGAATCATCTGAGGGAGTCCTTACACGTTCTCAAGCTAAAGAGAAACAAACTGATTTATTCTCTCAAGTGGAATATTGCATGTTTAATTCGTTTGTCTCCAAGGTAGAACCGAAAACTATCTACACTGCACTCGATCATTCGGATTGGGTACAGGCTATACAAGACGAACTCAACAATTTTGAGAGAAACCGAGTCTGGAGACTGATTCCTACTCCAAAGGATGCATCTGTAGTTGGTTTAAAATGGGTTTTCCGTAATAAGATGGACAAAGAAGGGAATGTGATACAGAACAAAGCGAGACTTGTTGTGAAAGGATATTGTCAGGAAGAAGGGATCGATTATGAAGAAACCTTCACTTCAGTAGCAAGGTTAGAATCCGTGCGGATCTTTCTGGAATACGCAGCACATAAGAATTTTGAAGTTTTTCAAATGGACGTCAAGTGTGCTTTCCTTATGGGGAGTTGGAAAAAACCGTATATGTTGAACAACCACCAGGTTTCGTGAATGAGAAATATCCTGATCATTGCTACATTCTGGACAAGGCAGTTTCCGGTCTAAAATAAGCCCCTAGAGCCTGGTATGAAACTCTAACTCGCTTTATAAAAATGTCTAAATTCAAACAAGGTTCGGTTGACCCAACCTTCTTTCGCAAGAAAGAGGGTGACCACCTTATGATAGTCCAAATTTATTTTGATGACATCATCTTCGGTTCCACGAATCCCAGCTTAACAGCTGAATTCCAAAAATTGATGGAGACTAAATTTGATATGAGCTCAATGGGTCCAATTAACTTTTTCCTTGGCCTGAACATAAGACAGGGACCAGAAGGCATTTTTATCAATCAGGAGGCTTATACAAAGACTTTACTGGCAAAGTTCGGCATGATGGGAGACTCAAGAGTGAAGGTTCCAATGGCTTTCGGGACGAAGCTAACACCATCCTTGGAAAAACCGGCTGCTGATATGACCCTCTATCGTCAAATGATAGGGTCACTAATGTATCTTACAGCTAGTAGACCAGATATCATGTTTTCTGTTCGCTATTGTGCCAGGTTCCAAGCCAATCCACACGAAGGACTATTATATCTTAATCACATATGACTGGTATGCACTTTGCAACTAATGAAGTAACCGATAAAGATCTTTTTAAAACATAAATATATTAATTATGTCCCGACTAAATTAGTATGTGTGAAACTTTTACAAACGGTCATATACTTGGAAACAAGAAGCTGTTTTCCAAATGTTAAAACAAGCCCTATGCAGAGCACCGATCTTGTCTCTCCCAGAGGGAACCAAAGACTTCGTAGTGTACTGTGATGCTTCGAATCAAGGCCTCGAATGTGTGCTCATGCAGAGAGGGAAGGTTATCGCGTATGCATCAAGACAGCTTAAGACGCACGAGGTTAATTATACTACGCACGACCTGGAATTAGGAGCAGTAGTATTCGCTTTGAAGATCTGGAGACACTACCTCTACGGCACGAAATGCACTATCTTCACTGATCACAAAAGTCTTCAGCATATCCTCAATCAGAAAGAGCTCAACATGCGACAGAGGAGATGGGTAGAGTTGCTGAATGACTACGAGTGCGAAATTCGTTATCATCCGGGCAAGGCCAATGTAGTGGCCGATGCTCTAAGCAGGAAGGAGTACTCGGGCCGCCGAGTAAAATCCTTAACAATGACAATCCATTCCCACCTGACCATACAAATCAAGGAAGCTCAACTGGAAGCTTTGAAACCAGAAAAGGTGGCAGGAGAGACATTAATGTGAATGGATAAAAACTTAGAAGTCAAGGATGATGGAGCACGTTATATCATGAACCGGATTTGGACACCGAAGTTCGGTGGACTCCGAGACGTCGTCATGAATGAAGCACACAAGACTCAATACTCCATCCATCCCGGGTCGGATAAGATGTATCTGGACCTCAAGAAATTATACTGGTGGCCGAACATGAAAGCTGAGATTGCTACCTATGTGAGCAAGTGCCTGACTTGCGCCAAGGTCAAAATCGAATACCAGAAACCATCCGGGCTATTACAACAGCCGGATATACCTGAGTGGAAGTAGGAACGAATAACCATGGACTTCATAACCAAGCTGCCTAAGACATCGGGCGGTCTTGACACCATATGGGTAATCGTAGACAGATTGACCAAATCAGCACACTTCCTACCGATAAAAGAAACTGACAAGATGGAGAAGCTGACTAGAACGTACATCAAAGAGATTGTACGACTCCATGGTGTGCCGATATCCATTATCTCCGATAGAGATAGTAGATTTACCTCACGGTTTTGGCAGTCTCTACAAAAATCCTTGGGAACTAGGCTTGACATGAGTACGGCCTACCACCCACAAACCGACGGACAGAGCGAACGAACCATTCAAACGTTCGAAGACATGTTAAGAGCTTGTGTGATAGACTTCGGTAATGGGATACCCATCTACCACTTATCGAATTCTCCTACAATAACAGCTATCATACTAGCATCAAATTCGCTCCATTCGAAGCTCTTTACGGTCGCAAATGCAGATCACCCCTGTGTTGGGCTGAGGTGGGGGATACACAGCTAGCTAGAGGGCAAGTCTCTAATAGCACCCTCACTGGCCCTGAAATCATAAGGGAAAATAGTCTCGAGATCGGCAAAAGAGTTACGCAGACAAACAACACAAACCCTTGGAATTCCAGGTGGGTGATCGTGTACTACTAAACGTTTCCCCTTGGAAAGGAATGATACGATTCGGCAAACGCGGGAAACTAAATCCAAGGTACATCGGGCCATTCGAAATCCTTGCTAGGATTGGGCCAGTAGCATACAAACTTCGATTACCTCAGGAACTCGACAAAGTACATCCCACATTTCACGTGTCGAACCTAAAGAAGTGTTTGTCTGATGAGACACTCGTAATACCACTCGATGAAATCGAAGTTAACAAAAATTTCCACTTCGTGGAGGAACCAGTCGAAATCATGGATCGGGAAATCAAACGAACGAAACAAAGTCGTATTCCTATCGTGAAGGTCCGTTGGAACGCTAAACGAGGGCCTGAGTTCACCTGGGAATGCGAAGATCAAATGAAACAAAAATACCCACATCTTTTCCCAAACTCTTGATGTCCCAGTCAAATGCAAATTTCGGGACGAAATTCCTTCTAACGGGGGGATGATGTGACAACCGTCAAAATTGAGTCAAGTCAAAGTCAAACAAAGTCAACAAGTCAAAACCAATCGACTCAATTAACCCTTGTATATTAGGGTTTACACTATGTAATTACTGTACAATGCAATATTTTAATGAGAGAAACATTATTTGGAAAGTTCGTGTGTTGAATTTCCTAAGTCTCAAATGCAGTAAACATTGAACCAAAACGATAAAAAAATATTGCACACTCATCGGGAGTGTGTACGACACTAAAACACGATTTAACGGGGTTTACGAACCTTGCGTTGTGAAGTCGGACACTCAAATTAATCACAAACGAAACCTCTCTAAATCGTTTTCACTCTATCTCTTTCTATTTGAAATCTCTCCCAAATCTCTCTCAAAAGTTACTTTAACTTTTTGTAATCATTCGGGCCATCCCGACCCTTAACCGGGTCAAAAACCACTTGAAACGGGGTAAAAACGGGTAAAATAACCTTAAGGAACCAAAACCCTCCTATTTGAAGCGAAAACTCTCATGAGAAGCCTCTCAGGACCGAAGCCTCTCAGGACCGAAGCCTCTCATGAGAAGCCTCTCAGGACCGAAGCCTCTCATTAGAAGCCTCTCAGGACAGAAGCCTCGCATGAGAAGCCTCTCAGACAGCCCATGCGAGAGGTCTCGCAGACGGCCCCTTTTTACCGGTTTTTCGACTACGACTTCGTTTTAACTCCGTTTTTCATTATTTTAACGTGGGATTTTCACCCAAACCGTGTTTTAGTGTCGTACACCCCGTTAAACCGTGTTTTAGTGTCGTACACACTCCCGATGAGTGTGCAATAATTTTTTTATCGTTTTGGTTCAATGTTTACTGCATTTGAGACTTAGGAAATTCAACACACGAACTTTCCAAATAATGTTTCTCTCATTAAAATATTGCATTGTATAGTAATTACATAGTGTAAACCCTAATATACAAGGGTTAATTGAGTCGATTGGTTTTGACTTGTTGACTTTGTTTGACTTTGACTTGACTCAATTTTGACGGTTGTCACACAGACTCTAAGTGAAGACTTACTGATTCGGTATATACAAATAGTTTCTTCCCAATCAGGCTACAAATATCACTTAAGTCACGAGCTACCTTACTCTTCTCACAATGAGTTAAGATTTATCTGTTCGGTCCTAATTATATAGCAGAGGTACTTTCGGTTCTTTAACCACCTTCATACTTTTCTCTATCACACTACGTTTCATGAATGTAACCCTTGAGACTCTCAGAATCTACCACTGGGGTTTATGGTTACACAAAATCTATGTTAATGATCTTAGTTTCGTTTCACCACGTACTAAGTGAAATCCAAAATCCAATACCTTAACTGAATTGACGGTGAACAATCAAACGTTCTAGTTTTTCACCCATGTATTAACGAAACCACACATGTGGTAGGTACCATGAAATCTCTTTTATTTTATTTTTTTGTGAGATCTTTATGAAATGTTCCAACACAAGGATATTTCTACCCAAAAGATCCAGTTTTAATTTTGTTTTGATATTTCTATATTATCACCAAGTCACTGCAAACTGTCCAACTACTTGTTGTTTTTGGTTACACCGGCCACACAAGTACTTCACTCAACTTTCGGTCTTATATCAAGGTTCGTAGTTCAGTTGAAGAGAAAGCCACCCTTACAGCCGAATATTGAAAAGATGCCTTTCATTGCTTCTTAACAAGCATTTGATCGTACTTCAACGGGAAACCACACAGACACTTCTTAGTCTCTCTTGACTTTGAAGGAAGCGATTCGTGCCCGGATCCACAGTTTTGTGTCTTTAAAGACATCACTAACATCCCACATCAATAATTTGCTTTATTTATTTTTCCTTGGCACACTCTTGCACGAAGTTCTTTATGATCTTCCAAAGTCTGGTTCGTGGTTCCAATGGCAATTTGCTCATCTATTGTTTCGCTTCTAGTGATGTTCTTATTATTAAAGAAGTGACAGGTGCTCAGTTTTGAAATGGAATGTGAAACGATTGGGGTATTTGCAGAGGAGATGAATGGATAAGATTTTGAAAAAGGCGCGTGAATTTGAAACGTTACCCTATCATCACACCGCCTGACACGCTCTTTTTGGGGAAAGCCAGATGTCAAATCGCACCTTTTTAGGCGTCGTTTCAGGACGTCACGCAATCATCATTAAGAGATATTTATCTCTCCTGGAAATCGTATAAAGGGTTTTGTTTCATTCCGTTTTCCTCTTTACAAATACTCTCAAGCATTCTCAAGGCGATTTCTCTTCCTCTACTGTTCATCTTCTTCACCAAGCTTCAACAATGGCAGATTCTTCTTCAGTTTAAGAAAACACCGCTCAATCCTCTCACCTCACAATCAAGCCCAACCAGAATATGATCATCAACTTGGTGCCTTACAAGTATGATTCCTGCATGCTGCAGATCGTCGAATGCCTGAAATACTCACCACTGGTAATTGCTCTTACCAAAGTCGATGTTGTTCCATTGTCCCTCCTTTCTCAGGTTTATTCTTCCGCTAAGTATGTCAAGGCCGATGAAAGAATTTTATTTGAGATTTTTGATAAGAAGAGTTCAGTCTCGAAAGCTAGGTTTTGTTCTCTTTTAGGGCTACCTTATGCAGACTCAATGGTGAACCATGACTCGATTTCCACTGTACAACTCTTTAAGATGTTCTATAATATGGGGTATAATGACGTTCTCACCACGATTACAAAGGTCAAGAAGTCTTGTCTTCCTCCTCAATGGAACGGATTATTTACTCTTCTATCTAAGAGTTTTTCTGAACGTGTCGCTGGATCTGATGGTGCTAGCAAGGGTTTCGTGACCTTTCTCTATGGTCTGTATCATGGAATCAATCTTGACTATGGGTCGATTCTATGGACTCAATTGATTCAAAGCTTGAATTCTTCATCTCGTCACACTGAGATTTCTTGTGGGAGATTCTGGACCATTATCACTCAACGGGCAATGGAGAAGTTTCAAGTTCCAGTTATGGCAGATTCCTTAATGTCTGCAATTGCCACTTTTCACACAAAAAAAATCATTGTGGCAGATTTCACCAAGTTTTCATTTGTCGGTTCAATTCCGGAATCTATGTATCAGTGTGTTTCAAAGGCTAGAAAGCTCATCAATGAATACAAAAAGCTTCCAGCCATGGGGCCAAGACAGTTAACCCCAGAGATGCAACAATCGCTTGATATGGCTGATAAACCAGCTAAACTGGGAAAGAAAGGAGATACAAGGAAGGAAATTCAAGAGGGGACCTCATCTAAACCTGTCACTCCTAAGAAACGAAAAGGTCCAACTGCAGAACCTTTGGCTCCCAAGAAGCAAAAGATAAAGAAGAAGGTGCACAAGCGAAAAGCCCCATCCACTAGTGTTAGTGACTATGTTCCATCTGATCAAGATGATGAGGTCACACCCGAACAGGAGCAAGAACAGTCTGAGGATTCGATTCATGAGAACTCACCCGAGGTAGTTTTTACTAACACAGTTCCATCTCCACCTCCATCTCCTCCTCCCACTACTGTTCCAATTTCTATCGCTCCATGTCCTCCTCCAACCTCTTCTCAAATTCCTACTTCTACACATGTACCACCACCATTATTCACCGAAACAACCACCACCACAACTATCACTACAACCGAACCAACAATTAATGTCAACGCATCTGATGCGGGGGCATGAACGTCAGGTGTCGAAACCCCCATTACCTCAAAACCTCTGTCTCCAATCAACTCAGACAAATCAGATACCGTTCTTGGTGGCGCCGATATGAATTTTGTTACTTTTCTTTTCAGTCCTTACACTGTACAGAGCGATGAAGATGACGATGCCCCAGTCACCAAGAGGCATCTCAAGTCGTTGAATGAGAAGCTTGATACTCTACTCGCCTCTTCCTCCAAATCCTCCACATCAGCATACTCTGACGCTGCTATTCAAGCTCTAGTGGCTACCCTGCTCCAGCAGCATGAAACTTCCATTGAGAAAGCAACCAAAGCAGTCGATGATTCCACCAAGACAGCGACCGAAACAGTCGAAAAACTAATTTCTAATGCTAAAGAAGTTTTGAAGTCTCTGCAAGCTGAGTCCCAGCAAAATGCAAACACAGTAAATACCGTTATCGAAAAGCTTGTCTCTTCTCTACAAGCCGAACAAGTGAAATTTGAAATTGTTTGCTCTGACATCCAAACTGATCACTTGGCGCTCCAACAGTCTATCAACTCTCATCTCGAATCACTCCAGGCTGAGTTAGCTTTCGAAAATAAAGTGATGGATGAGCTAGCTCAACAAACTACTGTGATCAAAACTCAATCTGTCAAGCTTTCCCAAGAAAAGAAGGAGATTGATGATCTCAAGACCGAACGTGCAGTTGTGAAAAGCTGTGTTGGTGATGTTCATGCTCTTCTGGTCAATCTCCTTGATGCCCATGATACGGTTCTCACCATCACCATCAGGAGACGTTTGGCTGAAAAATTGCGTCCTGCACTTGCAATTCTGAGCAGGATAGAAGGTGTTTCGGAGGAGGGTGTCCCTCCAAAACAAGGGGGAAGCAGTTCAAGCTCCACCAAAACAAACCCCCACAAGCCAAACTCCAACAAGTGAAAATCTTCAACCTCCTCCTGTTAAACCAAATGTCCCCAAAGAACCGAAGGATAATGAAGCTTCGGGTTCAACGGTTCAAGACAAAGGAAAGAAAATCATTTGTGAAAGTGGAGAAGAAGTAGAGAATCAAGAAGATTTGTTAAAGCAAACTCCTGAAACAAAAGAGAGGGAAAGAAAAGATAAAGACGCCCATGAAATTTTGGAACGAAGCAAATCCCTTTTTCCATTATGGACATTGGAAAACCTACTGAAGGAAGCGATTGAGTCCCCAAGTACTCATTGGCTCGAACCAGTCACTTCTTTTGACTTGGTTAATTCTAAAGACTCGCAATTCGATATGTCGATCACCCGAAGGGAATTCATTTTTCATTGTTTTGAGCCAATCGCCTCTATTCCCTCACCTGACCCGAAGGTTGACAGAGAACTGATTGAGTTTTATCTGGCATTCTCGCAACCTCAATATCTGACCTGGAATGCAAAGAAGATTACTACGGTCAAGGTTATGAAGCCAGTTGCCGCGGGGAAATTTATCAACATGAAGTTCCGGGTTACTCGTGGTACTGAAGATTCAGTTCATGAAATTTCTCTTGCTGATCTGCCAAATCTCAATCCTCATGACTGGATTCTGTTGACTAACGAACAGAAGTACGAACCCATTCTAGATCACATAAAGAGAATGTTGGTTTCGTATATTCATGAAGTAGCAAAGCTTGATCAGTAGATTGCTTCTGCTCTGAGTAAGAAGCCTATTGTCAAACCCATTGGCAAAGCTAGTGATGTGAATAAGATGTGTATGGGCAAGATTGACACCGAACACTTGACGGTGATGTTTACTAAAAAAGTAGGAGGTTCGGCTACTCCATTGAAGTGCCTGTTCGCCTTGGCTGACAAACATCTGTTTTCCACGGTTGCTCTTGAACATATTCTGGATATAATAAACATATGTAAATCTAATGATGATGCTACAAAGAAGATTTTCAATGACATGCTTCGGTGGTATATCAACTTTCGTCGCACTATTCTTGCTATCATACCGAAGCTGTTCAAAACGGTAAAGAAGACCAGACAGGTTCGACAGCAGTAATCTTTCGCCTCAATTGACGCAAAGGGGGAGATTGTTGGGTTAAGAAGTGTTGCGTCATTGGGCTTTTGGTCTAAGTCCATTGTTCACACGGTACTGGGCATGTCCGACCGTGTTTCATTTATTAGGGTTTACTTTATATAGTGCATGCATGCACCATAGTATGAACGCTGATACAGTTAATTCTCTTTGATCGTATTGTAACCCTAGCAAACCTCTACGGTAGCAATTTTTCATAGAGTTCTTCTAAGGTTGTGGCTTATTAATCATTCGACATAAGTGCTGATTCATCTGGTGTTCTTATTTACATTGTGTTCTTGATTTATCTGACTAAGAATCTTATCGATCTAAAGGTTTTTAATCTCATCAGATTTCATAACCAAGTTTCCCAAGACAACGGGTAGTCTTGACTCCATTTGGGTGATTGTTGATAGGTTAACCAAATTTGCGCACTTCCTACCAATAAAAGAGACCAACAAGATGGAGAAACCAACCAGGACGTACATTAAAGAGATCGTATGATTACATGGTGTGCCAATATCCATTATCTCTGAAAGAGATAGTAGATATACCTCACGGTTTTGGCAATCACTACAAAAGTCCTTGGGATCCAAACTCGACATGAGTACAGCGTACCATCCCCAGACTGACGGGAAAAGTGAGAGAACCATTCAGTCGCTGGAATACATGTTGAGAGCTTGTGTGATAGACGTTGGTAAAGCTTGGGATACCCATTTACCACTCATCGAATTCTCATACAATAACAGCTATCACACTAGCATCAAAGTCGCACCATTCGAAGCCCTCTACGGACGCAAGTGCAGATCACCTCTGTGTTGGGCTGAAATGGGTGACACACAGCTAGCAAGGAGGCAAGTTCCTGGCAGCACTCTCACCGGCCCTGAGATCATAAGGGAGACAATAGAGAACATCGTTCAAATTCGGGAACGACTGAAAGCATCTAGGGATCGACAAAAGAGCTATGCGGATAAACGACGAAAACCCTTGGAGTTCCAGGTTAGTGACTGTGTGCTGTTAAAGGTCTCACCCTGGAAGGGAATGATACGTTTTGGAAAACTAAGTCCAAGGTACATCAGGCCATTCGAGATTCTTGATAGAATCGGCCCAGTGGCTTACAAACTTCAACTACCACAGGAACTCAGTAACATACACCCTCACTTGCCACGTGTCCAATCTGAGGAAGTGTCTGTCCGACGAGACTCTTGTAATCCCACTCGATGAAATCGAGATAAACGAGAGTCTACACTTCGTACAGGAACCTGTGGAAATCATGGACATGGAGATTAAGAGAACGAAACAAAGCCTTATAACAATAGTGAAGGTCCGCTGGAACGCCAAGCGAGGACCTGAATTCACTTGGGAACGAGAAGACCAGATGAAACAAAAGTACCCCACATCTTTTCCCTAGTTCATGAGTACCCACTCTAGAACTAATTTCGGACGAAATTCCCTCTAACGGGGGGATAATGTAACAACCGGCTATTTTGGGTCAACAAAAGTCAAGCAAGTCAAAGAAAAGTCAAATAGATAAGTCTTAAAGCATGAAATTATGTCTTGCTTAAGAGTTTTAGGTTTTAGGAATCAAAACCCATGAGATTTCGGTTGGGATGGACCGAAATCTCATGCCATGGTCGAATTCATGTTAAGACCGAAATCATCATTTAGAACCGAGATCACATGCGAGACCGAAATCCTCCTAGGCCAAAATCCCTCTAGACCGAAGATCTTGGTTCTCGGTTTCACTTGGACCGAAATCAAGGTGATTTCGGTGAAGATAGGCCGAAATCACTAGTTTTAGACGGTGGTGCTTTTCCCAATGTAATATAATGCACAAACCAATGCAAACATCACATCACTTTCACCCCCCTTATATATATTTCACCGAAATCACTTTCCCCATTTCCTCATTTACACTTCATATTCTCGCAATTTCCTCTCAAGAAAGAGTTCTTAACATCTTCAAACCTTCATACATCTTCCCAAGAACATCATCAAATATTCCCAGAAACATCTTCAAAATTTCCAAGAAGAACCATATCTTCAATAATTATTTTAGAAGATCTTTGTAGGTATTATTTATATAATCTAGTGTTTTTATAACACTTTCATGTTAGTTCAACTAATTTACACACAATATCGTGTGTTAAATACTCGTAGGATACGAACACCTTCACGTATTGTAACTTGAAGAACATCCCTATCACTTCGTTATCCAGCCAAGAACACACTCGGGGTGAGTTCATACCCCCACATTTTTCGAGATTTTCAATGTTTTAGGGGGGGGGATACAAGAAAACTTGTGTTAAAAACACGAAATGGTTACATACATTTTCTTACCGTTTATACAAAAATACTAAATTGTGAAATATATACATACAAGGTTTTGGTTAAAAACGCAACGCTACGAAAAACAAAGTACAAATACACTATATTATTCTATATATATATATATATATATATATATATATACATATATATATAGATATATAGTACATACAAAGGAATCATCATTTCAGTGAAACAATTAATATAAACTATAATAGGTATAGTTTATGGGGAATTCACACTATTTTACCCTTTTGGGACAATGAAATAATTATTTAAAAGTATAATTATTATTATGCTATGTAAACACTATGAAAGGGTAATACATACAATTACAAGAAAAAAGGAATTTCATTACACTATACGTAAACCGGTTAATACAATTTTGTGAGACATCCTTCACCGTACTTACCAGAGTACACACTAAAGTCCTGTATTATAACCAGAGTCTCTTGTAGTGAGAGCGTGACACTTGTGTATAGATCTATATGGGACTGACAATCTCGCACCTAAATTGTTAGCTACAGTTAAACTGGCAGGTCTGGGGTGACAAATGTCGTACCATTCCGACGTCTGAAGAGCGTCGTAACAGGCCACTAGTCCTTAGCATGGTTATAATAACTCACATGGGGTATTAATGGTTTACAGGGTTAAATTACATACAATCAGTTTTATTAAATAATAAAACTACATTACACTATTTTACAGTACAACTGGTAGTTCCAGGAACATACATTCAAAGAGTTGCACAGATACAACTACAGTACATTATTTTCCAGTACAGTACCACTTACATTTCTGTAAACTTACATTCGAATGGTTTTATAAATATTAAAATTGTATTATACTACTTCCTAGTACAACAATACTTATACATTTTCGGTCTTAGGGTATCTAAGACTACATTACATTTAAAAGAAAATATTAGATTTTCTGGAGAACACTCTTTCATCTTACAAGGAAAAATGGCAGATTTTTCTTATACAAATGCTTATGAACTCACCAACTTAATTTTTGACACGTTTTCAAAACTACTTGTATTCTCAGGAAATCAGTAAACAGGTACTTCTAAGGATTTTGCAGATGGGGCGTGGCAGCGTCGCATTACATATTTTTGTCACATGTATTTGGAAATCAAACAAACAATGATTCAAATACAATGTAAAAACTTATAAATTATCAATATAATGTTTGTAATTCATTTATCTCTATTATTCAATTGTTATGATACTGTACATGAAGTCATCCACCATCAAACGTTTCCGTCGTTTTCTCGGTTTGGGGGTGTGACAGGTGGTCACCCAAAAATGAAATTTTAAAATTAGAAACTAACTCATACCAGAAATGGGTTTTACAGCTTGGATGGTTCTAGAATTTCCTCTTTCTTCAACTATTGAACAATTACAATTCACCCCCTGCACCTTTAATTAACTCTAGAATGGAAACGGAACATCCTTTTGGTCCTCCTCGAAAAACACCTTCCTTTTTTGAACCCATTTTTAAAGATATAGACTATAAAGTCGAAATCAGAAAATTAAATTTTAGAGTTCGAAGAATTTTAAAAAAATAAAAAAGAAAGAAGCAAAAGCATTTTTTCTTTATAAAACAAAAAATAAAAGAACTTTTAAAAGGAAATAAAATTCCATTATTTCTACCGAGAGAAATATATGAATCAAGTGAAACTCAAACAGAAAAGGATTTCATAATCAGCAATCAGATAATTCATGAATCACTTAGTCAAATTCGATCTACAGGTAATCCCGAATTACTTCTAGATTAATTCTAATTAGTAATTAATCAATTCTAATTGTTTTTCATATTAATTTATTAATCATATAAATTAACAAATCGATTATTTAACAGTTGATCTCATATTAATTTATTAACTACATAATAAATTAACAAATCAACTTTATTTTTTTAATTAATATATTAATCACATAATATATTAAGAAACCATTTCCCCATAATTTCCAATTAGTTTATTAATCATATAATAATCTAATAAATTATCCTTTTATCTCCTAATATCACTTCTAGCTTTTTCTGGTTTTGAGGACAACCTAAAAAGGACTTTGATTCTAATTACAAAAGTATACCAATTTATTTATGAGCTTACACACCTTAATCCAATAGACTTCCTACAATAGCATCCTACTTTGTCCACCGCGGCGTGGCACCCATATACCACGCCGCGGGGCAAAGTACACTGCCCTCTACTTACGACGAAGAACTTCGTATGAATCCTCGACATCACTCATCGTGTCATGGTGAGCTATTTACCACGCCGCAATAACTTAAGATCAGCAAAGTGCATTGTTGATTTCATTCTAGCTTTGGGGACACTTTTTCCTCCAAATTCTAACATTTATATTTGCTTCGTTTCTAACCCGTTTTCTATGATCTTTATATCCATGTGAAGGTGGAAACATACAATACAACTCTTTTAAGTCATTTCTCATTGAATTAATATGGCTCTCGGTCTATTAAGCCACTAACTTGGCCCAAAATGCATAAAAATACTCATTTTACCTTTTTGGCCAAAATGCATATTCTCATGTATTTCCTCTCTTGAACTTGCTCATCTAATCTCATATAAGTTACTTAAACTTGTCTTGACCATTTTCATGAAGTCACAACTTCATAAACTTATCATATTCTCATAAATGACCATTTTGCCATTTTCGTCAATACTTGACTAAAAGTCAACTTTTTATAAATTTTTGGTTCTTACACAACACGTTGAAGGGAAATGTGACATGAAGTGAACTTGAGAACGCGACACATGAGGTGTGATTCAAGTTATGTTAGTTCAATAGTGACATCAATTTACTTTGGGTAAATGTGGCGTGTTCTAAAAGTAGGTTGTTGTGAGCTTTTTGTTACGAGTCTTTAGTGACAGATAACAAAGTGTCATGCAAAGTGTTAAATCACGATGTGTGAGAAGAAAACATGATTCGCCTGGTCGCAACACGTTTATGAAATTAGTGAAAAAAAATAAAAGAGTTCCAGCTCGTCATTTTCGCCAAAAACACCCAAAAACGGGAAGGGGGACAACAAGGGAGATTTTGGAGCAATCTTTGAGTTAATTACTAAAAGTTGAAGAGAAATTGAAGGGAATAGCATAAAAACATCATCTTCACACCTGAGTGGAAGGTAATAAGTTTAATCACTAGAAATCCTTTTGTTATTACAGAAATTTAGGTTGAGGGTTGGAAACTCTAATTTGAAATTATGGTGCTTATGTTAAGAATTAAGGTGTAATAAGATAGTTAAGGTTGTATATGACTCAGTTATGTGCTTTTGATGTTAAATTGATGGTTAAACGTGGAATTGAATAGGGATCATGGTAAACCCTAACCATGGAAGTTATGCAATTACGATATGAAAGTGCATGTCATAATGGATTAAGACATATTGATATGAGAATTTAACTTAATTGATATGAGAATTTGGTTATGGAAGATAATTGTGCACAAGGAGTTTGTACCTTATTTTAAGGTACTTAAATTGTGAACTTGGAAGAAATGAAACTATCAAAATTGTGTTTTAATGAGTTAAGACAAGCATTTTTACTAACCTATAGAGTATGATTAATTATGGTGTGATAGGATAACATGGCTTAATAAGTCATAATTCGTGTTATAGTAAGAAATATGTTAACATTAGAGTTGTGGTAGCTTAAGAATGGTTATTGTTGTAACGGTGTTGGAGGACAAGGCTAAGGACAAAGGCTCAAGTGTTGGAACTTCCAACAATCAATTGGCGATAAGGTTACATAAGATGGTTTGAATATTAATTACATTGTGACTGTGATGGAAAATCGAATGTAACAGCTTCGGTGCCTCGGTGCCTGTAATATTACGATTGGGACGATTTGGTATTTTGAGATAGCATTGGTGGTCATTATATCTCGAGTAAAAGTATACCCGATGTTTGTCGTTTTTTTTAAATGGTGTATTTTATGTTGAATTATCAGGTGTTATATTGTTAGTCTAAATTGTAGAATATAACCTAGAACAAAAGGAATTTTGTGTATGAATAAAACTTTTTTTATTAAAATATTATTATTTTGAGACATAAAATAATTAATGTCTAAACCTAAAAGAATTTGTGTGGATGAGAGAAATATAGAATTGTGTACGAAATAAGTGATTTAGAAAGCACTAGATATGATGAGTCCCACAAATGCATATATTAAATTACTTTGTGAAAGAAACAAAAAGGAATGATGGTTTGAGTAGCAAGCATGTAGCTTTTAAGTAAACCTAATTATACTAGAAACAAGTCAAACGAAAAGCCTCTTCTAAGTCAACACCACTTGTGCATCAAATTTGAGTCAAATACTTTTAAAAAAAAAAACAGTATAATTATAGACAAAATCACAGAAATGGCGGCAATGGAAGAATGATTTTAACAAAATGAGAGCCTTTTTTTACTTTTCACATAAAATATCATATATGGATTTTGTTTTTAAATTCTTCCACACAAAAAAAAAACTTAAAAGACCTTTTTTCCTAATTTTTTAAGCATGGTGAAATTGCTGACAATATTTTAGAATTGTTCATAGCATTGCGAAATTGTTCATATCATCACGAAATTAATAATGAAATTTAATTCAATTTTTGTTTTTTTTTTATATTTTCATTGTTTGGGACCTTAAAAAAAGCAATTTCAGTGAAAAAATCTCATAGTGGGAAATGGAGCATTGAATATTCAGATTGACAGGGGTTTCAAAATGGATTTTAAATGCAAAAAATCTTCATCTTCATATTTTAATAAAAGAATAGGTTTATTCTCTTTTTGTCATTTGTCACTCTATTAGGCCACCTAATTAATGTCATGTCACTTGTCAACCTATTGATTCTTAATTTCAAATTTCAAATTTCAAATTTTAAAATTTTTCATTCTAATGACATTAAATTAATAACATTATAATAAAAATTAAAATAACATTAATACATATTATAAAGTCACGTATTTATTTAAATAAATGAATATAATTTTATATAACTAAAAAAATTATCTCTTAATTAACAACTTATTTAAAATAATTGTTTAATAATTTTGATTTTTTTACTATGAAAATTTAATTAATTTTATAACCATGATTCCTACGGGTTATAAACTAGTGAAAGAATATTTAAGTAAACGCTTTAAATAGGGTAACAAGGTCATAACTTGGCAGTGGAACTATGAGATTAGTGGTGATTTTATGTAAAAAAGTAAAAGAAATGCCAATTTTGTTAAAAATAAAACACGGTAATTTTTGTGATTTTTAAATAATTACAAGTCTTTATAAACCATATTTCACATTTTTCAATGTTCCATTCAAATCATGTACTTTTTTCAGTCCCATAAAATCACAACACTTTATACATGTTTTTCAAACCCTAATCCCTATTTGATGCATAAGATAAAACTATTGGATCCGGTGTTAGTATACTTGCATAATAGGTTTTGAGTTTGAGTCTTAACAACTTAACAATAGTATGAGTTTCAATTCCAATATGGATTCAACAGACTTCTAATAGTCTGTTGTAAACCTAATTTACTTCTCACATGATCTTGTGTGAACCAACTCAGGGTTTGCTTTGCTAGAATAATAAGCATAAACTAAATTCTGATAAAAACAATAATTATGGATAACTTTTATATCTATAGTTGTTGATATTATTAAATAAAAAAAATTGTTATCAACTTATCAGTATTTTCGTCTTAGCAGGAAGAATGTGAGAATCCATAAATGAGGTCCGAGTACCAAACGTGTGCATGTTACATATCATGTGGTTGCATAGGCCTTAGAAGAACTCATAAAACCCTTATTGAATTTTTTTTTTTTTTAATTAATGAACGATATTCATCTTGAAACTAAGTGATCAAGGGCAAAAAAGTAACTTCCTACAAAAATAAAAGATGCAATTCCACTGCGACCCATTCGCAACCAAATCCCACGAAAAAGTATATTCCTATCTCGCGGATGGATTCCTGTAAGTGTCTCAAACCTCTTTCCTGGTAAACTCCACTTGAGAAACTTCCTCTCCATTGTAATATACTGCATTCACATAGAGTAAAGTACTTTTAGAGTAAATTACAGTTTTAGTCCCTGTGTTATAGCACCTTTTCAGACATGGTCCAAAAATATATATTTTTTGCATTTTCGTCCCTAATCCCTTATTTTACTGTTTCTTAACTTTTTAATTTATATCATCCATGAGTTAATATCCCATTCGTTAAATTTGTAAAAAAAATTACCATTTTGCCCCTAGAAAATACCTTTGGCAGCACAAGACACTGTGATCGACATTTGGCAGTGTCAAAGGAATGGGAAGCTGCTGCAGCAATTGAGCCTGAAAATCCAGCTGCAAGACTAACTGCTAAAGGATGCAATGGGCCAATATCTTCATCGGAGCTGAAAACCATAAAGGGTATTTCGGTCATTTACACAAATGAGGGAGGATTGGAATTGAATTTCCATAACTTCATGGAAAGAAAGTTGACTCTCGTAACAGAATTCAATTTGATACTCATTTGTAACCAGAAACCAAAATGGAATCAGAATCATACTGAATTCCATTCCAGCCAAACACCGGAATGGAATCAAAGTACCAATAAACAAAAAAAAAAATTGAACCTTGGAATTGGGTCCATCCCCACAGCTTTCCAATCCAGCATTGCCCGATGTAAAAACTGCCAGCTTGAAAAGAAGACACCACCAAAGATGGTATCACGAAATACCCCTGATCTAATACCCCTCCACAAAGCACCCCAACCTTCTAAAGATACAACATCAAGAGGCTTTGTAACATGATACACAGGTGGGGCCCTTCCAGTCCCAGTCATCATCCATGGGTACTCTTTCAAAGAGCCAGTCAAGTTTGCATGATTAGGGTTCAAGGTGGACAAGAGACCAACAGAATGGTTAAGTGCCTTGATGTCTGGAGAATACCCACGAAGTAATTTTGCAATTGAAGATGAGACAACGGTTTTTTCTGAGTTTGGAATTCGTGAAGCAGTTGTCACTTGTGCACGGATTGTGAAAAGCTCAAATGGAGAGGTAATCAGTGATTCCATTGCACCCGATGCAATTCCTGCAAGTAGAGCCTCTGAGACGTATACATAGTTGTCTTTTCGCCCATCTGAATGAAGAAGAAGAAGAAGAAGAAGAAGAAGAAGATGGATTCATGTAATCAAAATGTGATATGTAACACATAAGTGGTTAGCTATGATTATAGGAAGTTATAATTTCTACTAACCAATAAGTAAACAATCCACCTTTATAGAAAGCGGTTAACAGTTCATAGGTTCCAAAGCGTGATCCCACTCCCAAGATTCTTCCTAAAGCCAACCAACCAAAACCATTGTACAACCCTGCAATAATGTTGAAGCTTTGAATTCAAGTCTCAAGAAGGCTACATTTCTGGAATTTAACTAAGTTCTATGTGTCAATCGTCAAACGTATAGATAATGTACATAGGAAATTAGGAATTACTATCGCTTTTGATGATTGTATAAGTAAAAGCATTTATCGAACTCGGATGATTAAAATAGTTAAGACTCTATACCCTAATTGACAAGCTTTAGACAAAATTACCGGAGTTGCCAGATAATTTGCGAACTCTATCAAACACCTGAGCTGCACTCAGCTGCTTGTCCGGACCTGATCCAACCTGTTAGTAACCTCATTAGGAATGGAACAAAAAATCCATCGAGTATTGTGATTCGTTTCCATAATAAGATCAAATATGATCATGAATCGTAAAGTGGTGCAACGAATGATAAATTTAATAGAAAAGTGTAAATCAAGCACGTAAACAACCTAGAATTTATGGATTAAGTTTTAACCCTAACCTGAACAAGGGTTTTGATTGTCTCAAAAGGGTACGTTGCAGCAGTGCCTAATGTTACAGCTCCGGCACCTGCTACTGCGTGGATTGCAAATGTCTGATTCTTTATGAAGTCTTCCATTAGAAACAAGAAAGAAACGTGAGAAGAACAGGAGCGCGCTAATGGAAATGATATGATTTTGACTCGGGAACTTGACTCTGTGCAAAAAGGGTTTAAAGAGGGGTTAATTACATAAAGAGTATATTACATGGAATGGTCCTTATAGTTTAATATATTACTTTAATATATTAAGGTGGTAATCTGTATATTTGGTCCTTAAAATATTTTTTTTTAACTCGGAAACTACAATTTTGTTTGGTTTTGAGTTTGGTCCCTAATAATGTAAAAGACTAATTTGTCCTTACTATTTTTTTTTTACTTTTTCATGTTTATTAATTTATTCAAAAGAGTTAACAAAGTCAATAATAGCCCCTTTATTCCTCTTCCTTCTTGTCGTACACTCATAGACCAAAAACATCTCACACTTTCTTGCCTTACAATCCTCGTATTGCAACTATAGTTGTTGGAAAAGGTGTTTGACTTGGTTCGGAAAGCTCTATTCTCATGATAACCACCACATAACTATAGTTGTCGGAAAAGAAGGCGTTTGACCCGATTCCTTTTGTCGGAAAGCTCTCATCCTACGTATAACCACCACATCGTAACCATAATTTTCAAAAAAAAGAAGTTTGATCAGTTCTCTCTCACATAAAGCTCTCTTCCCATATATAGCCACCCCCATCGTAACCACAGTTGCTAGAAAATAAGGTGTTTGACCTAGTTCCCTTTGTCGGAAAGTCTCTCCTCCCACGTATAACCATCACATCTCAACCACAGTTGGTTGGTCTCGTGGTATGCAATCAATCAATACTGACACAAAGAATACTTTAAAACTGACTTTTGTATTGAACACGAATTTGTAAATACAAGAGAATAATCATAATCTTATTTTGATTATTGAACAAACTCTCAATAACATTCACAAAGAAAGATCATATGCTACGTTCATCAAAATACATAATAATGAACCCTAACATTACATAAATACTAGATTAGGCTGTCAAAAAAATCGCTAAGAATTAGTGAATCTTTTGTGAATTGGAACTTACCCCAAATCTTATACATGAACTCTAAATCAATCCTAACCCCGGGACATTAGGAATTGATTAGTTTGGGGGTAAGTCTTCAAACGCCAATTGTATACTTTCCAAAAATACCCATGTTGACTTAATCACCTTTCGACATACGTTGATTCAATCAACTCGGCTTCCAAAACATTGATCATCATCAAACCCCTAACACGGTTTCTGGAAAAATAAGGCATTTAATCGATTCTCTTTTACGAAAAGCTTTATTCCCTTATATAACCACCCCATCGCAACTATAGTTGCCAAAAATTAAGGTGGTTGACCAATACATTTTGCCAAAAGAATTCCAATGACTAGACTAGGGTATGAATTCTATGAACGGGCGCCAATTTGTAAATCTAAGGTGTGGTGTTGTTTCTTCTTCCTACCATAAATGGCCTTTTTGTAGATCCATGACTGTTATAATGTTATAGCTTGACGTAGATCATATCTTCTAGATCTTGTTTAACTGGTTTTTACAATCATTTGTTGTGTCTTATAGGAGGCATTACATAGGTGGAGGAACTTGATCGGTCTTGCAAAATTACAAAATCACCGACAACATTACCAAAGAAGATAATTGTCGTCAGAGCTTTCAAGGTGGATAAGTGGAAAGAATAATGGGAAGGGGTGACGTCTTGTGGTCCCATTTTTTCATAAATTTATATAAAAAAAATCAATAATAATAATAAATGGTAAAACAATCTTTTTATGTCTAACAGTGATGAAATACGCAACAAAATAAAGTTTAAGGGGCTTTCTATGTTTAAAATAGTTAGGGACCCGATGTGCATAATACCCTAAACCAGAGGATTGTTCATGTAATTTATTCTAAAAAAGACCATCTATATTGCCCTTTAACCTTAAACCTCAACATTATTTAATTTTTTCTAAAAATCCCTTGTTTTTTTTCATTTTATCGGTTTTGACCCTTTTAGCAGGTTATCGATAGTCTTTCGGGTTTATACTTTTTATTTCGAAAAACACCTTAACTTTTTTTCAAAAAAAAACCCTCAAGGTTTTTTTCGAAAAACCCTTACATTTGGTAAATTGTTTTTGTATTGGCCAAGTTTGAGGTTTTGGCTCATTCATAGGTTTTTTTTATGTAACTTTTGTTTGTGGTGTTCTTGATAGTTTTTAACATTAAAAGCTAAAGGAAGTTTTGATTTTTTTTAAAGAAAAAGAAAGGAAATCGTGTTCATTTCTTTTTAGGTAAATACATGTAAGATTAATAAATAAATAAATAAATTTTAAAATGAAAGTTGAATAGTTATAACATAAACATATGGAAATAAGTGACTTAGACCTTGAATGTGGATATAAACAAATGAGGGACTAAAACTTTCATATTCTCAAACTTAAGGACTACAAATGAAACATATTTTACCTAATTAATAAAGTGGCAAGAAATTTAGGCTTAAGTGTGAAATTAGGAAGTTACATTAACTATCTAGTTAAATGGTGTATATTTGAGAAAATAAGTACTTGAGGGGCTAGTTTTGACATATGAGAAAACACTAAGCTAGTTAGGTGGGGGTTCTCTTCATTTGGAAAAAGAAAAAGAATTTGAAGAGGGAGAAAGCTCTCATTGGAGATTTTGGAGCTTGAAAGGAAGCATTAGAGCTAATTGTTGAAGAAGAAGCAATATCTTGAAGCTAGGGATATGATCCATGCATTTAGAAGGTATAACCTCCTCCCGTGTTCCTCAATCTTCGACCTAGGGTTTAGGTATGAATCTCAAATACAAAAATGGTTATAAGTGGATGTTTAGCTCTTAGATATGATGCTTGTTTGAGAATTTGAACTCATATACTCCGTGAGATCAAACCCTAGTTTATATATGTGGAGTTGGTGATGTGTTGAATCTTAGAGAATTCATCAATAATGGGAAACCTCATGAGAGTGCTATTGGGAAGTGTTTGGATGATTGGGTTTTGTTGTTCTCTAAACTAGAATCAAATCTCAACATGGATCCATCACCCAACTTTAAGAGTTCTATGCATTGAATCTACCATTATGTTGGAATTAAGAACTAGAGTTTCAATAAGGACCCATAAGAATGATGAAGAGAAATCCAATGATCAGATACGTTAGTAAGATATTGGTCAGTAATGAGAGTTATGATTCATGAAATAAGTTTTGGAATCTTAGTGATTGATTCTCTCAACATATATATATATATATATATATATATATATATATATATATATATGTGTGTGTGTGTGTGTGTGTGTATGTATGTGTGTGTGTGATTGGAATCATTGGCTGCAATTGCATGGCAAATATGAAAATTTCGATTTTCTAACCATGTTACAAACATTACGCGAGCATGAATAATACTACGCCCGCGTGTAATGATGTTGAGAAGAAAGGATTTGAACATTACATGACTGCATAATCTCTAGAGTAAATATTACACGACCGTGTAGTTACATGATAAGGTGTGAAATGCTAAGTTGACCTTGGTACATCCGTTTAGCATTCTGATTCTTCCGACACTCTTATATAAGTGGGTATAGACAATTAAAAAAACTAAAATAATTTTACAAGATTCCTAGGGGTATTTTGGTCATTTTGTAACCAAAGACGAATGATGGTAATATGTGGTGTATGAAGTAAAGTGTGAGATGTATAAAAGAATGGAGAATAGCTTGGTTTACACAAAGGTGAGCACTATCGAATAGATATCTCATAAAACAAAAATAAGATGTTTTCAAAATGTGAAAGTGTTTTAAGACTGTTCATGAATTACTTGTTATATGTTTCACTATGTATGCATTTCATAAAAATGACTTTTACAAAAGAGTTTTGATAAAGAGTAAAGTTTAAGTGATTTCAAAGAGTTTACCATGAATATATTTATATATATATATATATATATATATATATATAGAGAGAGAGAGAGAGGTAGGTTCAAATGTTTCTAGCAAGTATTGTGTTCCTAAATGCACCAATCAGAAATTAGCAATAATTAAATAATTAATTAAATCAAAAAGGGTATTTCCGGTTTTTTGCACCTTGCAATTAATGTGATTATTTAATTAAATCCCTTCAATTAAGGAAACAAAATAAATAAGTTTTATAAACCCCAAAACACGTCCACAACACACCGTCTTTGTTCTTTCCCTGCTATCGACGCCAAGAAGCTTCCATCGCTACTGACTAGCGGTCGTTTCTTTCCAAAACTTCGGCCATAAACACCACCGGACAACACCTTCTTATTTGTACTTCCAGATGAACTAAATATGGCATCCTCGACTAACTGTAGCGGCCGGCCTCGGTTTATGCTTCAAAAAACTTTTGCTGATTTTCTGATCATATTTACGCTCAGGTTTGCTTCACTCTATTTCTACTAATTTCTCCGATCCATAATAGTTTTATTTTTAAAGGTGCGTACAAAATGGATACATATTTTTTGTAGAAATTTCAACTTCTCTTATTTCTTTGAATTTGTATTATTTCTTTACTCGTAATTATTTGGTTTCTTTTGTGCATTAATTTAGTCGGGTATTCGTTTTCTTTTTTTGTTAATTGTTGAATTGTAGTTTCTTTTTGTGTGGAAAAAGTTTATGCAGGCAGGTAAGTTGATAGATTCTATTTTGTTGTATATAGCTTTTTTATGTTATATTTTACCAAATGAGTTTTAAAGGGAAAAATGTGTGAATTAAAAAGAGAAAAGAAAGCAAAAGTAGTGTAATAACTTTATTTCACACTTACATATTTTTCATGTAAACTCACAGTATAACTTAATTGCTTTTAGGTTAGTTTTTACAACATGAATTCAAATGTTCAATGTTAGAATGACTATAAGCTTATGTAGTTATAATCCTTAATGAGTATGGCCCAGATTCACTTAGAGGATTACATATTCAATACTAAGCCTCATCTTTATAGCCTTTCAATCTGAATTAAATCAAACCTCAAATCACTTGAATTAATCAATAAATAATGTTGATCAAACCTCAATTCACTTGAATTATTTACAATGTTTTTTGTATGTATGTATTTTGTCAGAATGTTTGTATGTATTATGTCAGAATGTAATTTGTATGTATATAAATTAACTATTTAGTTCTAATCTTCTAATTACAAACAAATTGGTTTATTTATTCAGGATTCTTAAAGAATATAAGGTGATCTGGACTTTTTCTATTGTTGGAATCAAGTGATTTTGCAAATTTGAATTCTCTCAATTGCATTTTGGATTCAAAAAGAAGACCAAATGCATTCTGGATTCTAGTAGAAGATCAAGTGTTTGATATAATTTCAAAAAGAGAAGGTTTTGGTGTAAATGAGATAATTTTGATATGTTGAACTATTTGGGAAGATTCTGTCAGAATCTGAGGTAATTTTGATATGTTGAACTATTTTGGATGATAATGAAACATGCCTTTACATGTTCTTTTTTCTTTTGATTACAAATGCTAATACTCAGGGGGGGGGGGTTGTGTGTGTTCTTTATCGTTTTTATAATTGATGAAAAGGGTTAAGATGGCATTCTGTCAGAATTTGCATGAAAAAGATTAAGCTGGGAAGTTTTTTTCATATCAGAATGCAAACACATGTTTATTCTATGAGAATATAAATATTACATAAAACATGTGTTGCTAATAATTCTGACAGAATACATTTATACATGCTTTAGAATGTTTATGCATATAGAAGAAAAGACTACGATTTAAGTACATTCTGTAATGTATTCTATTAGAATTTATTTATTCAAATGCATTCTGTTAGAATGTCTTTTGAGAATATTTTTTAACAACAAGTATATTTGTTTAACTGGTAATACTAACGAGTAATGTATCTTATTCTTTCAGAATTGCATGGAGAAGGAATTCAATATTGATCATAAAAGAGAAATATTTGGAATCGAGTTCAACAACAAGTATATATGCGAAGATCAAGTAGATTATATGGACCACTGAAGAAGATCAAGTGTATTTGTTCAATAATTTTATATTCAATAATGCTCTTTTTTAAGATTTTTATTCATTTTTTATGATATTCTGTTATAATATGTATAACTATATTAAAATGTATAAGGATATTATTCTGTAAGAATATGTATGAATTGGTATTTTATTTCGGATGTATATGAAGAATAAAATCATAGACCCAACTTGGATGTATATGAATAATATCTAGAATTCTAAATCAGGTTAATTATCAAAAATATCTGCATTGGAAATATATTCTGCAAGAATAAAATCGAAAATATATTTACTAGTTTATGGTTGGCATTCTGTCATTCTGTCATTCTGACAGAATAAAATCGGATTTTTTAATTTGAATTAATTTAAAATATTCAAAATTTTAAAAATAAAGGAATTAATTATCCCTAAAAATCCGAAAGTTTCCTTTTTTAGTATAGGTTAATTGACTAAAATGCCCTTATGCTGAAATTTGTGTGATTATATGGTACATGTTACCCTATTGTAATATCATAAACGTTCAGATCATTACCTTTGATTCTATTTCATCCAGTGGTCCGCATTCTGGCACACAATAGTTAGTAAAAACAAAATAGCCTAAGCCTATATATATATATATATATATATATATATATATATATATATATATATATATATATAGGAATTCATGTAAGATTGGGAAAAGACTTGTATTCCCCTCCAAAGTCTGTGGCAAACGAGACCAAAGAGTAGTGTGTTATTCTAGACATGTCTCACATGTACGTGTAGGGTAGTTACCTCATATACGAGACCGGTAATTTGATAGCTTACTCGTACCTATAAAGACACCAAATGTAAATAAGACGAGTCATGATGTAGGGTGTTTTGTGCTAACTATGTCATAATCTCTATTGCTATAAAAACAAAAAACTAAGTGGAACAATGAGAGGAATGGGGATGGGTGTAGTTTCGTATTGCATTGAATTATTTCCATTTATGTTATATATGAATGTTTATACATTTTAAGTGTTTCAAAGAGAAAATATAAAGAGTTTAACCAAAGAGTTTAATACATTTTAAGTGTCTCAAAAAGAAAATAGTAAGTTTTAAGATTTCAAAGTGTTTTTAAAGAGAAAAGATGAAAAGAATTTAATTAGAAGAAATAAGATTTGAGGCAATGTTTATTAAAAGATATAAGATTTCAAAGTGCTTTTAACAATAGTAAAAAGTGAAGTATTTATTAAAACAAATATACTGTTTGAAATAGTTATATGATGTTAAAGAGTTTTTCGAAAATGTTTGGGGATTCATCATAGGTCAATGAATGAGTTATCCATTGACTATAAACGTGATGGAATCCTGATATTACTCATTAGGAATTCCCAATGTCTAACCTACTATTTTGACATGTATTCAAGTGCAACTAATGAATGAGGCTTAGAGGATTCGAGGTGTTTTGAAGGACATTGTTATGTAGTAGTATCTTATCTTATGTAATGATATTCTAAAATTGACTACCCTACTCTAAAACCTCTTTGAAACAAAAATTGTTTTAAGATCTTAAAGACTTTGGGACCGAATTCCGCAAAGTGACGTTTTATTATTTTTAAAACTATTTAAAATGAGTTATACATCATTAACCAAAAGAGGGGTGTTTCATTTATAATCTGCAAATTCAAACTCTAAAACTTTTGGAATTTAACAAATGTTTAAAAATGTTATTTTAAACTACCCTAAGAAGCCGTGTTCCAGTTTCAAGGCATTAAAGTATGGATGTAATAAAGGTTGTAGTTGTGCGATAGGATTAGATGGATGTTTTCTAAAGGTTCAATGGATGTTTTCTAAAGGTTCAAATCAAAAGGTGAGCTTTTGATTGATATAGGAAGAGATGCTAACAACCATGTCTATCTAATAACATGGTTAGTAGTAAACATAAAGAACAAAGGAAACTGGACATGGTTTTTAGAGCTTTTGTTTGCCGACTTGAATGTTAAGGGTGGAAGGGGTCTAATTTTCATTATTTAACTCGATTTTCTCATTTAATATTAATCCCAAATGCTTATTTTCAGCATTAAAGGTTACAATTACAAATCATAATATAAAAAAAATCAAACCATCTTCCTCTCTCTCTTCTCCATGGACACATTCTCTCGATCATATTTCTTTCAAATGGGCAAAAAAGTAATTTTAGCCTTACTACCCTTTCCTCTATATTAAAGAATGATTTTGCAACATGGAATGGTGTTGTCAATGGGTTTAGGGAATGATACGCTGACATGGCACAATTAATTAGCTGTTTGTACGGGTCGCACAAACCCACTGCCTACGTGTCTCAAAGTCATCTCCTGTCACAGTTGGCACATGCCAGCTGCCTTGTTCAGATTCCTGAAATTATGGGTCAAAGTCAAAGTCAAAGTCAAATACCATTAAAGTCAACAACTTGATTGTCTCAAAAGTTCTTCAATCTTTATGTAAATTTGTGAAAGAATTGGAATTTGAAGTAATTGAATTATGTCATTGTGAAACTATATGGTTAAAAGGGTACTTGAGTAATTTTAACAAGAACTCACCTGAATTACAATCGAGTATGGTGGAGGCATGTGAAATTTAAGTCCTTCTCTTGAAACCGACACTCGAACCTAAAATCCAACAAATTAAGAAAAACAATAAATGTCATATCATTACAGTTCACTTAAAAAATAATAATTTCCATCAAAATTTTATCACTATTCTCCCATAAAAAATAATAA
This sequence comes from Lactuca virosa, assembly GCF_052849685.1. Taxonomy (NCBI): domain Eukaryota; kingdom Viridiplantae; phylum Streptophyta; class Magnoliopsida; order Asterales; family Asteraceae; genus Lactuca; species Lactuca virosa. Next base: position 233,009,473 of record NC_136432.1, on the reverse strand, counting down.
TAATAATAATTAATACCTGATGCTTTTCTTTCCATCTTGGAAAAAAACTCGTACCCAACAATGCAAACAAATGATCTCGCATCTCATCATTTGTCACCACCAAACACTTGCTACTTATTGCAGCATATAACCAATACCTAAAAAAAATTATACAACTTATAACTTCAAGAATAATTTATTTCCAATGATTTGCTTTTAAATTTATAAGTGGTTACATTTTTCGGGTTCCAAGTAAAATAACAAAATTTCATTTGGAATAGGGACCAAAAAGATTCCAAGAATCTCAAATAAAAACCAAAATTGCAAAAAACCAATTATGCTCTGGGTCCAAAAATAGTCATTTTACTTGGAGCAGGACCAAAAACATCACGAGAATCTCAAATAAGGACAAAAAATGCAAAAAAAAAGATTTTGGGGCTAAAATTGCAAAAACCAATTATACCCAAAGATCAAAAATAGTCAAACATTACAAGAATCTCAAATAAGGACCAAAATTGCAAAAAACAATTATACTCAGTACCAAAAATAGTCATTTTACCTGGAGCAGGGACCAAAAAGATTACAAGAATCTAAAATAAGAACCAAAATTGCAAAAAAAAAATACTTCTTAGGGCCAAAATTGCAAAAACCAATTATACTCAAAGATTAAAAAAAATGTCATTTTACTTGGACCAAGGACCAAAACATTACAAGAATCTCAAATAAGGACCAAAATTGCAAGAGAAAACGTTGTGGGACCAAAATTGCAAGAACCAACTACACTTAAGGACCAAAAATGTAATTTAGTCAACAAATTTAAAGATATAAGTTTTTACCAATCATCATTTGATCCATGTGGAGTAACATAAAGTGCACCAGATTCTTTCCAATGTTGTAATGTTGTTTTATTCCTTGAATTCCCATTGTCTCTACCTTTCACTCTACAACTATGTAGAATCACAAGTGGTAGTTTGTTTGAAGGACTTAGTTTTCTTGCTGAGTTTACAGCAGATTTTAGCTGCAATATTTTATAAAAATATTATAAATAAAATCAAATATATATACATTTTGTGGCATTTATTTATATGAACTTGTGTTTACCTCATTGAAGTCGAAGTAATTCTTCTTTATATGACCAAGATTTGCACCATCTACAACCGCATCAAATGGTCCATGTTTTTGAACCCATTCCTAGATTAATTTTTAATTTTTAATTTGATAATAATAATAATAAAGAAATTTCTTGCATTCAATCCTTAAATTTGAAATTTCTGATCATAATTCATACCTGAAACAGCAAAAAATCGGCTCTTGTTTCTCTTTGGCAAGCTAAAGTACTCAAAGAACTAGCAAAGTTTTCGGTTTCTGAAGGATCAATATCAACACTAACAAGCTTTTCACCACAACATTGACAAACACCCTTTTCGTCCATTTCTGTTCTCACCACTTTCCACTTCCCGTTTCCCAGCCACCCTTGGCCGTGCCACCCACCACCACCCTTCACCACCGCCTCTTTCACCTTCCCCACATCCCATTTCACCTTCCCGACACCCTTAGCACAATCGGACTTGAACCAATCTTCTACCAATGTTGCTGTATCTTCACTTACTTGTCTTACAGTAGCCCTTAATCTCTGTAACATTTCATAGACTTTATCTTCCCTTTTTGTATCGAAACTAACCTGTAAAAGCATGGCGAGTTCATCTTCTTCAGCTGCAACTCCGTTGTCAATCATGTAAGAATCAACCTCGTAAGCTTTATCCGCCATTCCTTTTTTGCAGAATCCAGATAAAGCAGGCACGTAAGATCGTAACCTTGGCGAAATCCCACATCCCTCTTTCATTTTTTTCACCAAATCGAATGCCAATTCAGGGTCTTCTCTAGCAGCGGCTAATCTAGCCATGGTTGTAAACGTTGCTTCGTTTGGAACCACTTTAGTATCGTTATTACCACTTTCCATTCGCTTGTATATATCGAAACCCCTTTTTAAACCTAGATTAGTATTACTTGAGGAACATAAATACAACAGCTTGTTGTAATGTTCGACGTTGAGTGGAACATTGTTGAGTAATGCTTCGTCGTATAGACGAAGAGCTTCTTCGGTGTTGCTTTCTTTAGAGCAACGGCAAAGGTGGGAAAGAAGAATACCAGATGGGGATTCACGGCGGGCTCTTTTCTCCGCTTTGCCGCTCATTTGCAATTGTTGCGGTTGATTGGTAACGTGAGACCGCCGTTTTCTAATCAGAATTGCTCCATCGTCGGCCGATTTTGCTGCGGCAGCGGCGGTGCAGAGGTGTTGAGACGATTTGCGAGGCCGGAAACCGAATTGTGTGATGGGGTTTATGGGTTTTAGGGAGCGAGAGCGATTGAGTAAGAAAGATGAGGTTTTTTTGGTGATGAAGAGGGTTTTCAGCAAGGAGGGTGAGAGATTGAAGGTGGGTTTCAAGTTCAACAGCATTGTGGTGGATTTGGGGCAGGAGCATTGAGGAAACCGTTTGATGGCTTAAGTTCGACATTCAAGAAACCATTTCGACGCCCTTCAGATTTATTGGTTGGTCAAGAAGACAAGATAAACTTCCACAATTTTTTATGTATATTCCAAATTTAGGAAATTATATTAGTTCCTGTGTTTAGTTTAATTTTTTAGATTAAAAAAAGATATAATATTCTTTTGTTTGGATTTCACTATTTTACAACGAACGATAAGTCTTTCATTTAATAAATTGATTTATTATTATATATAAGTAAAATACATATAAAAATTTTATATGAATAAATCAATTTCTTAAATAAAAGAATCTTCTACCTTTCATGATAAAAACAAACTTTATAGTAACATGTTTAAATAAATTTGATAATGTTTGTAATTTTGAATTCTATTATGAAGAATAAATTTATTTTTTCTAACAGAAATTAAGTTTGAAATTTTAAACATGTCAAAAAAATTTCGAACATCAAATTAGGTTTGTGCCTATTTATTGGTGTTGTTTTTTTGTGGTTGAAGTTAAATAATTTGTTCCAAATTTCCTAAATGTCGTGGAGAACAATATATATATATAAGCAAATGTCACATAACCATATTTCATATTACATATAAATTTGCAATATAAAATGTGGAGTGATTAAAAGTAAATTTGTACAATTTGTATCAAACCAAGAGTTTCTATCCCGTAAAAAAAAGGTTATATGGGTGTCAGTTTGCCTCATGTAGATTGATAGCCCCAAAACATGAGATCCTAAAAAAGCTTTTGTAACGTCTTAAAAATTATGAGGTAAAATTTTCATTTTTAATTCAACCAAAACATTAATTATCTTTAAATCAACATTCATTATCCTCCTTCAAAAGATTTAGGAATTGCATAGTTCAAAATTGGTAAATTGCTTTTACCTATTTTCATGAATTCGCAATAAGATTACGTCATCCCTTTTCTTAGTTGTGAATTGTTATTTTGGATCCTAGCCTTATTGTTTTATTATGGGTTAAATATTAAGGATTATTGTCATATAACTAAAACTATTCTTTTTCTCTATAGATGTCTGCTCATGTTGATGCTTCTGCTCCATCGTCGTCTACCTACCACTCGGGTTTCTCCCCTTCTCTCCATTGTGTCCAGAGTGACCTTTGATGGCTCCAACTACAATGATTAGATGTGAAACATCATAATGGCTCTTCGATTTGAGGGCAAAGAATATGTCCTTGAAGAAAAGCTCATTGAAATCGATGAAGCCACTACTACTCCTGAACAGCTAGCCTCTTACAGAAAACACTACGATGATGCAAAAAAATGTTGCTTGCATCATGGTTGCCATAATGTCTCTCGAGTTGCAGAGGTTCTATGAGGACTACTGGCCATTTGAGATGAACAATGACCTTGTGGAAAAGTACCACAAGAGAGTTCGTCAATAAAAGTTTGAAGTGGTCAAATCCCTCATGGCTTGCAAGATGAAATAGGGAGAGTCTGTCTACAACCACATGCAGAGAATGCAAAGATATGTAGAGTGCCTTGTTAAGCTCAATGTGCATTTTGACGAGGAGTTAGCCATTTACATGGTCTTAAACTCCTTTCCAAGTTGTTATGATTACTTTATATTAGCTTATCATTTGAACAGCACGAAAACCACATTGACCCAACTCCACAACTTGCTACAGACTACTGAGTCGGGATTGAAAGGAAAGAATACGACCCCTTCTACTAATGCTCCCGTTAAGGCAAAGGGAAGAAAAGGAAGGCTCCTCTTAAAGCTAACTGGAAGAACAAGGCCCAAGCTTGGTCTTCAAGCAATGGACCAAAGGCAATGCCCAACTCAGATATCTCGGCTGTTAGTGACCCCAAAGATGCCACTTGTTACTATTGCAATGACAAGGGACATTGGAAGAGGAGTTGCCCCAAATACTTGCAAGACATCAAGGATTGCAAGGTGAAGCCATTGTCAGCACGTATATACACTATTCAAACTAATAACTCACCATCTAGTCATTCTTGGGTCATTGATACAGGATGTTGTTTTCACATTTGTTCTGATTTGCAGGGGCTAAAAGAAAGTGAGGATGTATAGCATGGGAGGATGAATCTGATAACGGGGAATAGGCGATCTTCTCCTGTTACAAAGATTATGACTTATCAGATTGTGCTTAGTAGTGATGTTAGGACTAGTGTAATTGATTGTTGATATTCTTCATAAATGGCACGAAACATTATTTAATTTCATGCATTGTTTAGAAAATGTTTTCGCTACTATTTTAATGATTTGAATGGTTCAATTCTGGTTTATAAAAATGATGTTTTATATTTGAAGCTTTACCTTGTAATGGTGTGTATGAAATAGTAACTTGTGTTGATAGCTTAGGTAATAGTGTATTTCACATTGATTCGTCTAATGGTTTAGACAAGGCATGCTTGTGGCATTGTCGTCTTGGGCACATTAACAAGAAACGCATCGCCGAACTCCAAAAGGATGGAGTGTTAGAATCATTTTACCTTAGGCCAAATGATGAATGCGAATCTTGTCTTTTGGGCAAAATGACAAAATCACCTTTCACTGGATCTTGTGAAATAGGTGAAGGTTTGTTGGATCTCATACACACAGATATATGTGGGCCCTTCAGAACCACCACAAAAGATGCTACTCGGTTTTATGTAACGTTTACAGATGATTATTGCAGATATGGTTATATCTACTTGATCAAACATAAATCATAAACCTTTGAAAAGTTCAAAGAGCTTAAGCATGAAGTCGAAAACCAATTAGGTAGGAATATAAAGATGCTCCGATCTAATAGAGGAGGAGAGTATCTTAGTATCGAGTTCCACGATTACCTTTAGGAATGTGGAATAGTTTCACATTTGACTCCTCCTAGGACACCACAACTTAATGGTGTGGCTGAGAGGCACAATCGAACCTTGTTAGACATCGTTCGTTCCATGATGAGTCGAGCCACTCTTCCCATTTCCTTATGGAGGTATGCCTTAGAGACAGTCGTCCATATCCTCAATCTTGTCCCTACTAAAAAGGTTGCCAAAACACCTCACGAGATGTGGACATGGAAAGTTCCCTCGTTAGCACATATCAAAGTCTGGGGTTGTGAAGCTTTCGTTATACGAGAGACTCATGACAAGCTGGAAGCCAGAAGTGAGAGATGTATTTTCATTGGCTATCCACAAAAGTCTTTTGGATATTTGTTTTACAGACCTAGTGAAAACGTGGTCTTTGTAGCACAAAGATGAGTCTTTCATGAAAGAGAGCTCACATGAAAAGAGGACAGTGGGAGTACAATCAACCTTGAATAAATCCAAGAATCAACCAATGAAGAAACCTTAGATGATACTAGCGGTCAACCAAAGGATGAAACTCCTGTTGAACCAGTTGACACTTCATTTCCTCTTAATCGTTCCAATAGAGTTAGAGTACCACCTCAGATTTATGGTTTCCATATAACTGCAGAAGGTGATACGTTTATCAGTGATCAAACACTGATAGATTTGGATGAGCCAACTGACTATAAGGAAGCAATGGCAGGCCCTAAGGCAGCCAAGTGGAAAGAGGCAATTGACAGCAAGATCAAGTCCATGTATGGCAACCAAGTTTGGAATTTGGTTGATCAACAACCTAGTCGAAAGACAGTTGGTTGCAAATGGATTTTCAAGAAGAAGACTAACATGGATGGAAGTGTACACACTTTCATGGCACGACTGGTTGCGAAGGGTTTTACTCAAATCTAAGGGGTTGACTATGATGAAGCAGTGTGTACAATCAGCCAGAGCTCGAGTGGTAGTTTCCCAAATATCTCTACTTATTCTATGTGTAGTGTTGAGTTGTTATCTTATAAACTGATAGAACTGCATGCTAGATAATAGGCTAAGGATCCCTCAGGATGTGTGTGATAGGGTTGCCTGATTTGTGATGTATTTATCCTAGGAGGTTGCTTTTGTAAGATTGAACCTATCATTGCTATTTGCTTAGCGTATGCTGCATAATTGTACATAAGTTAGGATGTTATAGCCTTAGAATGCCTGATTTAGCTTTTCTTTTTGTTCCTTGTTTAGTTGTGGACTTGAGGTAGAATCATTTATTCGACTATCTATCGAGTCATGTACTGTGCACGATTGGCATACACACAACAAATGGCAAGTATAGCCGAAATCTTTGCGAGGCAGAGTGGTGTTGGGGAGTAGTCTAGGTCAAGTGCCTAGGTGCTTAGTGGTGGTTTCGAGGAACATATAGGTGTGGGTGTTTAGATGCCCTTGAGGAATAGAGTTCTCATGACTTAGGGTCTTGGGAGGACGATTTGAGACAAATACGGATTGGTGTGGAAGGTAGTATTGCGCCCGTACTACTAAAAGCATTGTATCCATACGCGACTCAAGGAGGAATCTTAGGGCACTAGGGAACTTTCAGGAGTGTTTAAGTGTTTATGCATGCGCTATAGACTGATTTTGATTGTTTTCTTATGTGTTTCAGTATGGTGTTTACCCGAGGTTCATGCTTCAACGACCCCAAGAGGCTGAATGTTAGTGATGATGAGATCCGTAGGATCGTTGCCACCGAGGTGGCTGCGACGATCAGAGGGGCCTTACCAGAGATGTTCGAGTCTATTAAGACCATGTTGATTGAGACTTTTGACGACCGCTATGTTGCCGTCGTTAAGGCTACTGTTGCCGCAGCTACCGCAATTGTTGCTGTTGCGAGACTGCAGGGGGTGATTTGTTGTGGTGTCGGGAGTTCAACTACACGAAGCCACCAAAGTTTGACGGGACCAAGGACCCGATTGCTGCGATGAGATGGATTTCTGATGTGGATGGTTGCTTCTACACTTGCTCCTGTCCAGAGAATCTGAAGGTTCGCTTTGCGTGAACCTACTTCGTTTGGGAGCGAAAGATTGGTGGAAGTTCGTTACGGTTGACTATTCTACAGCAGAGCGTTCCACAATGACTTGGGAGAAATTTACTGAGATGTTCAGAGATGAGTTTGTGACATTGGTTGAGAGAGAGCGGTTAGCCCAGGAGTTCCTGTCACTCAAGCTGAAGACAGAGACGGTGACTGAGATCACCAGGATGTTCCATGAGAGGGCCCTGTTTAGCCCTGAACACGTGTCATTGGAGCAGGCACGTGTGAGCCGCTATTTGAGTATCCTAAGGAAGGATATCCATGAGTTTGTGGCGAACACCTCGTATCAGACATTGGTTGAGCTGTAAACCAATGTCAGGAGGAGGGAGATCAAGTTAGAGACCCAAGTGAGAGAGGAGATGGAGGATCAGGGGAGAGATAGGAGGCTAGTGCAGTCGCAACCGAAGACCAAGCGGTTCAAGCCCACTGATTCGAGAGCGGAGGCCAGAGAGGTCGCGCTTGCAGCAAGTGCGGAAAGGGTCATGAGGGACCCTATCGGTCAGGGACTATTTGCTATATGTGTGGCAAAGATGGGCATATGGCGAAGGATTGCCCCAAGGGATTTCGGGTTTGCTTCAATTGCAACCAAACGGTTCACATGAGGTCCGAGTGTCCTCAGCTTGCATCGAGGATGGTTCAGGCTCCTGCTCCTACTACCTTGCATACTATTAATGGCCGGCAGGGGAATGTCGAGGCTCTGAGGGCTCAAGGGAGAGCATTTCAACTAACAACAAAGGAGGACAGATTAGCATCGGACGTCGTGGATGGTATGTGTTTCTTTATTATTTCTGTTAATTTTAATTATGTTTACTTATGATATTACTCATGTTACGTACTTTTTTTTGTGAATTATGTACCTGCTCTAGTGTTGTTTGACTCGGGTGCGAGTCAGTCTTTTGTGTCATCATCCTTCTGTCGTGGTTTTAGTATTGCACGTGAGGCCTCGAGTAGACCATTGAGGATTTCTATAGCTAATGAGCATGTGCTCTCCGCTACTGACATCTATCGGGGCTGTGTATTGGAGATTTTTGGTGTTGGGTATCTGATAGACCTTATTCCTATTACGATGTGATATGTCTATGTTATTGTGGGTATGGATTGGTTACGCCGGTTTGGGGATCTGATTGATTGTGAGCGGTAGTTGGTGACGGTTCGAGACCCTAGTGGGGGAGTGCTTACCATTTATGGCGAGGGTATTAGGGCTGGATCGACTTTCTATTCTGCCGCCAGGGCGAGACAGTGTTTACATCATGGGTGTATGAGTTAGTTGGCGTATGTAGTGGATACTCAGGCTGAGGAGAAGAGGTCGATTTATATATATGATGTTCCTATTGTGTGAGATTTTCCTGATGTTTTCCCAGAGGAGTTGTCGGGTGTGCCTCCCAAGAGGCAGGTGGAGTTCCGGATCGATATGATCCCTGGTGTGGCGCTGTGTCGCCTTGACCACCCAAGATGTAGGATTTATCCTCTCAGCTTTAGGAGCTATTAGTAAAGGAGTTTATACGGATGGGAAATTTGTCATGGGGAGCACCGATCCTATTTGTCAAAAAGAAGGATGGCTCCCACCGGATGTGTTTTGACTATCGGGAGTTAAACAAGGTAACAGTGAAGAACCGTTATCCATTGCCAAGGATTGATGATCTCTTCGATCAGCTTTAGGGGGCATCTTGGTTTTCCAAGATTGATTTGAGGTCTAGTTACCATCAAATGAGAGTACGAGAGGAAGATATTTAGAAGACGGCTTCCGGACTCGTTATGGGCATTGCGAGTTTGTGGTGATGCCTTTTGGGCTAACCAATGCACCAACACCATTCATGGATCTCATGAACTAGGTGTGTAGATGAAACGTCCATAAAATTCGAGCCAATTTAAAACTTTTTAAATCATTTGAAACCATTCAATTGTTACAATTTGTTTTCAAAATAGTTTATACATCAGAGTTCTCAGAAATCATAATCGTCAATCGAGGAAGTATACGGTCACGCCTTCGCCTACCCGCGGCCATCCGCTGAACCTGAAACAATAAACTGAAACTGTAAGCCCGAAAGCTTAGTCAGTTACCCCCAAAATACCAACCTCATATAACCATAATCATATCATATCAACAAATACAGAACAACCATGCATCTCGAGTCTACAGTATGACTGGTCCGCCCGCACCGGGCCTTCAGTCCACCTGGTCCACTCTCTACGTCTATAGTCTGATTGGACCGCCCGCACCGGGCCTTCAGTCTATCTGGCCCACTCTCCGAGCCTCGGCACGTCTGGACCGCCCTCGGGGCCTTCAGCCTATCCGGACCGCTTGCCGGGCCTTCGGCCTGACTAGATTTACCCGACCCGGGCCTGTAGTCTACCCGGTCCGCCCAGGGTGTCTTGGCCTACTGCACACAGCAAGACCTGCCTCAACCCTTTCCCCAACCCAATAAACATGTGCACATATAACAGATAATCACATAACAGTCTATAGGCAAACAAACCGATCTAACAGATCATATAGCATAACAACACCCTATAACCAGGATACCGACCTAACCGGTCACTAACATAGCATCATCCTATATACCAGGATACCGACCTAAACCAGGTCACTAAACATAATACCGTCCTAATTACCAGGACGAAGATCTAACAGATCAGTAAACATATCATGCAATTACCCGGATACAAATCCGATAAAGGGCCAGCCTTGGTGCCGTAGACCCTGTTGATCTAGTGAGGATAACTCACCTTGCAATGCCGGACTGAACCACGAAATCACGCCCCCGAAACACTGCCCCAGACTCCAACACCTATAACCATCAATTATCCCATTTATAAATACCTGCTTACCAATTATCCTCAAAAGTCAAAACGGTCAACCCTTAGTCAAAGTCAAAGTCAACTATCAAGGTCAACAGTCCATGTTGACCTCAACTCGTCGAGTACCCTCAGCTACTCGCCGAGTTCCTTACATAACTTGCCAACTCGCCGAGTCACCATGGTACTCGCCGAGCCCAAGGAAATCTTCATTGGACTCGCCGAGTTGTTGATCCAACCCGTCGAGTTCATGACCATCTTCATATGACTCGCCGAGTCTACCAGGCGACTCGCCGTGTCCCTTCAGTCCTTCATCCATACAGATGCTTTTTAACCCATGCTAAGGCTCCATACTGCAGATCCAACTTCCCAAGGCATGCTTATCACGTAAAGTTGCAAACTTTACGTGCATGCAAGGCTCTAATGACTCATAATGCCAAATCCAAGCTTGAAATGGGGTTTTACACCTAAGGAGGGGTTCATACTTGCCAAAGCTGATAGCTTTATGGACTTACAAATCAAAGAGAGTTCAGATCTGAAGTTACAACTTCAGATCTGAGCTCACCCCAAGAATAGCTTCATAACCAAGCCAAGAAGCCCTAAACTTCATCCAAAGAGGTCTAGAAAGGAATGAGGCCAAGATCATGAATTGATACCTCAAATGAAGCTAGCTGAGATAGACTTCAGACCCACAAACGTTCTTGCCTCCAACTTCTTGATCTTCAAGCTTTTTGCATCAAGGTCTTCTTTCCAAGCTTGAAATTTACACTAATATGAAGCACACACACGCAATAGGGTTTTTGGACTCTCAAGAGGCTGCAAAGGGACTAAGGGAGGCTAATGATCCCTTAAATAGGGTGCCAAACCCCGGAAATTAGGGTTTCACCCTCCAGCTCCAACTCGTCGAGTCACTCTTCCGACTCGGCGAGTTGGTCACTTAAACACGTGGCCCAAACCTGCTGCTACTCGACGAGTCGGGCAACCAACTCGTCGAGTAGATCTTGAATTCATGAGAATTTATAACCATAAATTGGTATTCGAGAATCGGGCCGTTACAATTCTCCCCCACTTAAACTAGACTTCGTCCTTGAAGTCTACTGCGGTGAACATCCTCGGATAGTGCTCCCGCAACTCTGCCTCCGACTCCCATGTCCACTCGGACCCTCTTTGGTGCTCCCGTTGTACCCTTACCGAAGGTACCTCCTTGTCCCGCAGAACCTTCCCCCTTCTCTCCAGAATGGCCACAAGCCTCTCCACATAGTCCAGGCACTCACCGACATGAATGTCATTCAACGATACTACCGCCTCCTGATCCATGACACACTTTCGTAAGTGCGAATCGTTAAAGGTGATGAGAATCCCAATCGAACCTTTTCATAAGGTCTATCCTTCATGCCACTTTGCCAACTTGACAAAATCCTGATGATCCAAAGTATCAGAAACCCAACTTTCCTTTTGCCCGGAGCGAACCCTTTTTGCTGACATGATAATGCATCCTTCAGCTCTCAGAATGCCATACATAATCAATCCACTAATGAATACGAACACTCATGCCTGGCCCAATCAGCCTCGGGCTGGAATACCAAACATATCAAATCAATTCCATTATCGTGCTGAAATTCTCAGGGTTTGTTGGCCTACCGCCTCAACCCTACCGCTCCCTTGAGCCTCCGTGCCTACGACTTTCAGTCGGCCCGCACCGGGCATCTTGGCCTACCGCATAAAGCAGGACCGCCTCAACCCTACCCAAATGCCATAGACGATCATGAGAAAGATCTAACCCGATTCCCAGAACCTGAACGACAGGATATTCTAATCCCAAACCTTCCCAAAACTGACGAATACCCATTCGGATCCACTCTCAGTCCCCAAATGGAGTATTACCCGATCCAAGAAGATGAAACCTCGGAGACACTTCGAACTGATGAGATCACCAAGATCCTTTGAACTCGGTCCGACCACTAATAACAACTTCCGATCAACCAAAATACACCGTAGTCCTCAGCCTACTCCAACAGCGTGTTCAATACTTGGAACAGACCTATTGATTGCTATAGCATAGCAGCCTACTCAATACCCGAACATAGATCTACAAACATATACAGAGTCTTCAGCATGACTGGACCGCCCTACCAGGCCTTCAGTCTATCTGGACCACTCTCAGAACCTTCAGCATGTCTGGACCGCCTCTCTGGGCCTTCAGCCTGTCTGGACCGTTCTCCGAGCCTTCGGTCTGACTGGTACGCCCCACCGGCCTTTAGTCTATCCGGACCGCTCTAAACTGTTGAGCATCTCCCTGGACCACCCCTTCTGATGCTCTCTCCCATACACCCTGTTCTCACCCACTTGGGGCTTCGAACTCTTGATCTACTCTGTGGACTATATCCCCAACCTAACCATAGGCCTCATGTCGATCGTCCACCCTCTCGGAAATCCGCGATCTGTTCCCTAACCCGCGTGTCTACCACAAACGCTAAATAACCCGCACTCCCGTGCTGAATGTATTGCCGAGCCCTGGCAGCTAACAAAACCCTCAATCTATCAATCCAAAAACCCTCAGAGTCGAGCGCACCCTCGACCGGATACTCGACTGAACTCAATCCCTGACTATAACTCCAACCTGTTTCCCCCAATTATGCTATCAAGCACCAAGAAGGCGTGTGTTTTATGCTGGGAAGTTTGCCGAACTCTCAATCAACACAACCCTCAAACAAAGCAGCCACTAGGGCCTCCATTCTCCCGTCGGGTTGTGAAACTTATCCCCATTTTAAAACCTCTCCTGCTCTGCATCCCGAGGTGACTCTCCCCCACTTAGATTTGACTAAGCCTTCATAATACATGAAGATTAGAGGATTCCCAATCCTTCTCACTTCTCAACGATCGATCCGATGACAACCAAATTTTTCCCACTAGTGCTCCATTACTAGTTAGTCCCAATTGATCACACACTTCTAAGAACCAAATGAACACTTCCTGAATCCCAGTGAAACCGACAGCCACTAATGCTTGAACGACCCCACACTCACGTCCTGAAAACCACAATATAGATGCTCCAACTAATACCTCAGCAACGAGTTACTTCTCTTGGCGCTTTAGTCCGTCAATCACTAACGGTTGCTAACCACTGAATCCTGAAAATGCTGAATAACCCTTCTATGGGACCCTATCCGCAGGCCTCCCACATAATACCCCTTTTCCAAAGGTGTTCCAAACAAGCTTCCCGCTCTCGGGCTCTAGAAATCGTTCTCTTCAGGGTTCGCACCCTGACTCCCTTACCAGCTCAAACGTCCACAGCTGAAATGCAGCAGTTGAAACAACCTCTGCCCTAAACCGGGCTACAAACTACTCCTAAGACATAGTCTACAATCCCAAAAGTGCAATAGATCGCAAAATCAATCCTTTCCGTCTGATACAAGAGATCCAAGGCAAACCGGACCTCACAAATACTTATGCCACGTCGACCGTCCTGCGCTCACCGGCGCTGAAATAATATCGCCAATACCTGCAACCAAATGACCCGAGCTGGAATACAGCCTGATCCTGGGATCACAAACCTGCTCACTCCTTCGAAAAACTGAAAGGGCACAACCCTTGCCATAGATGATAAAATTCTAATCAATTACTCTACCTCCCCTCTTCTAACGAATCCCTGAACTCTAATCACCTACAATTCTTTGATAATAAATTTCTCCTGACACCTCCAATGGCCTAACAACTCATGAAACTTCGCAACACATAAATCAGACAGAACAGGCAACTAACCCGAAATTACTGCTTATCCATATTCAACAATATTCCAAGACAAAATAAATATCGATCACAGACGATTTGACCGCAATATTATTACAGAATGGGGTTTTCCAATTACATACCAGAGACTTCTTGCGGCTCGACCTTGACCTCCTGAGGACCGATGACCGCTGGAATCTGAATTCCTTCCGTCCTTAACGTAGGACAACTGGACCTGAAATGACCTGGCTGGTGACAGTGAAAGCATATCTGATCCTTCTTGCAATCTCGTTGCACATGCCCTCTCTCCCCGCACTTGTAGCACCTGAATTTGTGACAAGCAAATCCGTGGGTTCCCCCACACTTGCCACACACCTCCTGACCCTCCCGACTTCCAGTACTTAGGTTAGCTGTCTCCAACTCTTCGTCCTTTGCTGCAAAGTACCTCCTCCTCTTTCCTAGTTGTGACCCCACCACCGGCACTCTCCCAGAAGTCATCCTGGTAGCAACATCTCTCGCAGATTGCAACGCTGCAACCTGCTCCTCGAACTTGGCGATCACCCTGGCGGTGACCCGGTCCATGACACCGAACAATTATTCTCGCAAAATCTGAGAAACCTCCATGGAAATCATCTCCCGTATCTGATCGACGGACAATACCGGCCTATCCTGGCCACTCGCTCCCGATCCGGATCCGGATCCCGCCTCAAATCGATTCGCCATCACTATACTGAACATATATCAGGAAGATATCATATAATCTGCATACACGATGGGGAACCTACTCCCAACCAAACCCTAGGGGTTGTGACTTCCTTGCTACGCGTATGGGTCATGTGCTTTCAGTAGTACGGGCCCATACTACCTTCCACACCTACCTATATTTGTCTCAAGTATCACCACAACACCCTAACAATATACATAAACATAGCGAGCGCTCCATCCCCACTCCTAGAGGGATGCTAAATATCTCATAACTGGCCTACCGACCTTTCACAACCAACCCATACACCAACTGCCACACGAACCTCCATTGGTGCCAATTAACTATTGCATGAATACAATCACATACCGCATGGCTTAAACAATCTTAGACTAAAAGATTTAATCCCACAACGGTTGCACCCAGACAAGAGCTGCGCAGCAGGACCAAATCACTTACCATAAGACCATTTAACCCATGTAGCATGTGACTTGGAGTATTCACCCAATAGTTAATTCACACGCGAAAGAGTCATACAACAATCAATGAGGTACTATACATAAGATAAGAGATCAAAGATCAGGCAATTCTATCATACGGTTCCTGAGGATCCCTATCTTATCACTAGCATGCTATTCTAACATATCACATAATCAACAACTGCATGGTATTTTGGGGTCAACTTACTGGCTCTGGCTGATCGTACACTTCACATCCTCTTTTAATTATTTTGAAAACCATTTTAAAAAATCATTTTGAAAATCTTTCCTTGATTTGAGACTGGATTCACACGAGTGTTCCTCCAATTCACTCAAACCAAGGCTCTGATACCAACTTGAAACGTCCATAAAATTCGAGCCAATTTAAAACTTTTTAAATCATTTGAAACCATTCAATTGTTACAATTTGTTTTCAAAATAGTTTATACATCAGAGTTCCCAGAAATCATAATCGCCAATCGAGGAAGTGTACGGTCACGCCTTCGCCTACCAGCGGCCATCCGCTGAACCTGAAACAATAAACTGAAACTGTAAGCCCGAAAGCTTAGTGAGTTACCCCCAAAATACCAACCTCATATAACCATAATCATATCATATCAACAAATACAGAACAACCATGCATCTCAAGTCTACAGTGTGACTGGTCCACCCGCACCGGGCCTTCAGTCCACCTGGTCCACTCTCTGAGTCTACAGTCTGACTGGACCGCCCGTACTGGGCCTTCAGTCTATCTGGACCACTCTCCGAGCCTCGGCACGTCTGGACCGCCCTCTCGGGTCCTTCAGCCTATCCGGACCGCTCGTCGGGCCTTCGGCCTGACTAGATTTGCCTGACACGGGCCTGCAGTCTACCCGGTCCGCCCAGGGTGTCTTGGCCTACTGCACACAGCAGGACCTGCCTCAACCCTTTCCCCAACCCAATAAACATGTGCACATATAACAGATAATCACATAACAGTCTATAGGCAAACAAACCGATCTAACAGATCATATAGCATAACAACACCCTATAACCAGGATACCGACCTAACCGGTCACTACAATAGCATCATCCTATATACCAGGATACCGACCTAAACCAGGTCACTAAACATAATACCGTCCTAATTACCAGGATGCAGATCTAACAGATCAGTAAACATATCATGAAGTTACCCGGATACAAATCTGATAAAGGGTCGGCCTTGGTGTCGTAGACCCTGTTGATATAGTGAGGATAATGATGGGAATAAAGAGTTATAGATCGATAGATTCTAAACAGAAAAACAAGAATGAAGTAATAAAAGAACACAAGAATGGATCAAATGGTGTTGAATGATTAATAACTCACACCTCAGAAGAGCTCGATGAAGAACTTCGACTGTAGAGGTGTGTTTAGGGTTACAATGCAAAAGCAGTTAAAGAGAAAGATAACCGGAAAGCTATACATGCATGCATAATATATACACTAACCCTAATGATAAACCACGGTTGGACAGGCCCAAACAGGGTAAACAAAATATCAACACTAAGCCCATATGACGCAACACTCTAGACCCAACAATCTCCCCCTTTGCGTCAATAGAGGCGAGATACTAGTTCGGTTGAGTAAGAGCAAACTTCTTCACTGTCTTAAACACCTTCGGTATAACGGCCAAAAGAGTGTGACGAAATGCTATATACCACCGAAGCATGTCAGAGAAGTTCTTCTTATCCGTATCACTGTTCTGTTTACACCTGTGAGTTATATCAAGTACGTGCTCCAAACAAGTTGTGGAGAACAGGTGTTTGTCAACAAGAGCGAAAAGAAATTTTTCACCT
Organism: Lactuca virosa; assembly: GCF_052849685.1. Taxonomy (NCBI): domain Eukaryota; kingdom Viridiplantae; phylum Streptophyta; class Magnoliopsida; order Asterales; family Asteraceae; genus Lactuca; species Lactuca virosa. The sequence continues at coordinate 232,992,581 of NC_136432.1, read as the reverse complement.
TCGCCTCTAGTGAACATTACAGTGTGATGAACCGGATCTATCTTGCCCAATTTCATCTTATTTAGATCACTTGGCTTCCCGATAGGCTTCACAATAGGCTTCTTTCTCAAAACGTTCGCAATCTCCTGATCCAACTTAGCAACTTCATGGATGTAGGAGCCCAACATTCTCTTAATGTGATCGAGGATCGGCTCATACTGTTCTTGACTAGTAAGCAGAATATTGAACAACAGAATCCAATCGTGTGGGTTCAGGTTTGGAAGATCAGCTAACAAAATCATATGAACCGAGTTATCCGAACCTCGAGTCACCCTGAACTTCACATTGCTAAATTTCCCAGCAGCGTTCGGTTTCAATACCTTGACAGATGTTATTTTCTGAGCACTCCATGTCAAGTATTGGGGTTGGGCAACTTCAAGATAATAATCGATTAGATCTCGATCAACTTGTGGGTGAGGAAAATGAACTTCAACCGTTGAATCAAAACAATGGAACACGAATGCCCTACAGGTGATGGTCATGTCAAATTGAGAATCCCTCGAGTTTTCACATTCAAACGAGGCAACAGGTTCCAGCCATTGAGTACTGGGAGACTCAATCGCTTCTATGATTAATCTTTCCCGGGTCCAAGGGGGAAAGAGAGCCTGCTTGCAAACCAGAGCGTCTTGAGCTTCTTTCTGCTTTCGCTCTTTCTCTTCTTCCTCTCTGGCTATCCTCAAGTTTTCATTGATCTCTTTATCCTTTTTCTTCCTTTTTAAAGCCTCAGCAATCGTTTCTTCTTCTTCGTCATCACTATTTTCCACAACACCCTTCAATTTTTCCTGTCCACCAAAACCCGAAGTAACCTTCGGTTCGGTTTCGATAATGACTTTGGGTGCAATTGGAGGATTTTGATCAGCTTCTCCCCCTTGTTGCGGAGTGATCACAGGCTCCGTAACACCCTGAATCTGACTCAATATCTGAATAGCAGGAAGAAGTCTAGCTGTCAAGTGATTGCGGATAGTAAGGGTGAGAACAAGATCATGAGCATTAACAAGATTACTGAGAATCGAGAGAACATCCCCATCACAAATTTTAAGAACTGCCCATTCAGTCTTAAGTGATGCAATTTCCGTCAGGGTTTGAGAAAGATGAGCTGACTAGACTTCAAGTTGTGTAGTATTTTGAGCAAGTGCGTCTATAAGCTTCTGTTCCGTGGCAAGGTCAGCCTGAAACTTATCAAGGCGAGAGTTGACCGAAGTGAGAAGAGAAGTGTGATCAGCTTGGAACTCAGTTCGAACATAATCAAATTTTGCTTTCTCTTCTTGAAGGGACTTGGAGAGAGAATCAACAGAAGCATTGACCTTTGCAGCATTGGAATCGGCATGGGCTTTGAGTGATTCCAAAAAGATCTTTGACTCATGAACGAGATCTGTGACTTCTGTTGTTGCTTTCTTGCAGGTAGATGTGGAAGCATCCACAGCCTTTGTAGATTTGTCAATTGAGTATGTATATTGTCGAAGAGCAGTATCAAGAAAAGCTTTTAAAACAACTTCAGAATAAGTTGCGGAGGAACCAATCAACTTGTCAAGCTTGTCATTAAGAGCTTGTAAATGTTGCTTTGTCACCGGAGCATCATCAGCATCTTCACTAGGAAGTCGATAAGGACCTTAATAAGTGGAGTCAAAATCAAAGTTTTCACCTCCCAGAATAGGCTTAGAATCTGTTGAAGGTGATGGTGAGAGAGGTTTAGTGGTAACAGGGGTGTTAATGCCAGCGGTATGCGCCCCCGTATCAGATACGTTGACACTCACCGAAGGGCCAGTGGTTGTGGTTGTTGTAGCTTGAGAAAAGATTGGTGGTGGTAGTAGAGCAGTAGTAGTAGGTTGAGAAGTGACAGGTGGTGGAACGGGAGCAACAGAGATTGGTATAGTGGTTTGGTTTGGAGAAGGAGGAGGAGTAGGAACATGAACCTGTACGTCAGGAGTTGGAGATCGGGGAGGAGTATTTCCCCTTGGTGACTGTTTGTGTTGAACTTCCTCTTCTTCATTGACGTGTTGCTCCTCTTCATTGGAATCGGAAGGTGTCGGTGCCTTTGATCTCTTTGCCATTTGCTTGACCTTTTTCTTTTTGTGAGTTGAAGGTGCAGCTGTATCAGCCTTACGCTTTTTAGGAGATGAGGGACCTTCGGTTTCGGCTTTCTTAGACTCCGGTTTCTTCCCTCTCTTGGCAGGTTTGTCAGCAACCTCCAAAGCACTCTGCATCTCAGGAGTGAGTTGGCGTGGACTAGAAGGAGGCAATTTCCTGTAATCTGCCATTACTCTACTTTCACTAGAGACACAGCGACTCATGGATTCAGGAATAGAACCGATGTAGATGAACTTTGTAGGGTTAGTTACAATAATTTTGACTGTGTGAAAAGTAGCGATAGAATACCGCAGAGCACCCTCCATGACTGGAATCTGAAAAGTCTGAATGGCTCTGTGAGTGACTAATGTACAGAAACGACCGCATGAAATCTCAGAATGTCTGGATGAGGAGTTGAGGCTTTGCACCAGTTGTGACCATATTAAGGAACCATAATCCAAGTTGATTCCATTGTAGAGACCATAAAGAATAGTCAGGAAACCTTTACTTGCTCCATCCGACCCTGCAACCCTTTCTGCTAACCCCTCTTAGAGAATTGTAAGCAGACCATTCCATTGAGGTGGTAAACATGATTTCTTGAATTTCGTCACCGTATTTAGAACGTCCGTGTATCCCATGTCATAGAGCATCGAAAACAACTGAGTTGTGGTGATGAAATCTGGTGAGATGACAGAAGCATCTGCAGCAAGCCTTTGCAGAGAACAAAAGCGTGCTTTGGATACAAATGTCTTTTGGTTAAAGATATCGAAGAAAATCCATTCCTTGCGTTTGTCGTATGAAGCAGTGAAATAGACTTGTGATAGAAGGGACATGGGAACTGATTCGACTTGTGTAAGAGCAATCACCAATGGAGAATACTTGAGACACTCTACAACGTGAAGCATGTACGAATCATAAAGGAAAGGATCCAGTTGAATGATGAGATTCTGATTGGGTTTTATCGTAAGCAAAGAGGATGACACTGTTTGATCTTGAAAAGAGGATGATTTTGCCATTGTTGAAGTCAAGAAGAAGATGAACAATTGTATATCGCTGATTGGTTGCAAGAGAGAGGTTGAAGAAGGTAAGGAGGTACAGTAGGTGTGAGAACCCCCTTTTATACCGTTGGCAGGAGAGAGAAAATATCCGATGTGATGATGATACGATCTCTGAAACGTCGCCTGAAAAAGCGCGATTTGACAGCTTGGTTTCCCTAGATATACGTCAGCAGGCGTGGGTGTAGGAACCGTTTCAAATTCATGCGCCCAATTCAAATGCTTATCCAATTACCGTCTCTTCAATTTTGAAAATACAAGCAGCTACAATCGAGACTCATTCGTTCGCATCATGTTAAGCAACCGTCGCTCCTCCATAAGAAAGGGAACCATCATATCTGTTAGAACCGAAAGCACAAATCTGAAAAGTGTCATTAGTACCACAAACAAGAGTTTGGAAAATCATAAAGATCTTTGTGCACGAGTGTGCCAAAGAAAAAGAAATAAAGCAAAACATTTGTGGGATTTAAGTGATGTCTATTTAGACACGAAACTGTGGATCCCGGGCACGAATCTCTTCCTTCAAAGTCAAGAGAGACTGAGAAGTGTCTGTGTGGTTTCCTGTCACACCCCAAAACTGGAACGGTGGAAACGTTCGGGGGTGGAGGACGTCATGTTTAGTATCACAACAATGCAAAGTAGTAAACAAGCAACAACATCATCCATTGCATTAATAATATAATTTCATACAAGTGTGTTCTATCAAGTTATATAGAAACCAAAAATATACATCAAAAATAAAAGATGAGTCTTGAACGAGCTCCATCTTCTCAGAACCTGGCACCGGTACCTGTCTACTGGTGACCTGAGAATACAAGTTATTTTGAAAGTGTAGATCAGCTTTAAAGCTGGTGAGATCATAAGTATATTAGTGTCTGTGTTTGTATGAAAGCATTTGTAAGATGTTTGTAATGTATAAGTTTTGTAAAAGTTTGTAATTGTTTGAACTCTCCTAGAAAACCCTATGTTTCCTACTAAAAGTAGCCTTCTACCAAGGCATCTAGTATCTGTGTGTGTGTCTCTTGTAAGAGTGTGTATTTTCCCAAATCTGACTATTATTAACCAAAAATATAGTTCTTACATTATTGTTTATTGTGTGAATATCACAAGGTAAATGTAAAGGGAAAATGAAATAGTACTGTAGTGTTGTATTAAGTAACTACTGCTGTACTAATTACTTTAAAACTATTTGTTATTTAAAGTACCATGTGATCGGCCTGTATCCTGCTACCGACTCTATAGTAAAACGACGATATAAGACGTCGTAAGAAATGACGTTTGGCACCCGTAGACTTGCAAGTCCCACTGTAGCGAGCAGCAAGGTGTAGGATAGTCAATCCAGTACAGATCTATACACAAACTCATATGCTCCCCAGTTAAGGAGATTCTGGATACAAAACGGGTCATGACAGGTAGTGCCATGTCCCCCGTTAAGTGGCTCACATAACTGTATGTAATGTATATGTATATGTATATGTATGTGCTAGATGTATTGTGTGTTCTTTCTCTATCTAGCTTGTATGTTTTGTTTCTCATCACTGTGTATTATGTTTGTTTCTCATCACTATGTATTATGTTTGTTTCTCATCACTATGTATTATGTTTGTTTCTCATCACTATGTATTATGTTTGTTTCTCATCACTATGTATTACTCATGAATGAACTGACTCATTGTATGTTTCATTTTTCTAGTAATAGTATCTTCCTAAACTATACCTATTATAGTTTACTAGTAATGTTGTTTGTGTATATGAACATGTTTGTATACCTTTGCTACCCAAAGGCATTGAACTGAATGAAAGAAGTAACCTTTTATATCTACACACATATACATGATATATAACTAGGATTCAAACGACCTTCGGACAAATAACATGAATGCCCTAAGTCCACAACCAAACAAGGAACAGGAAGTAAGGTGAGCTATCAGTCCTAAGTCCTTTCAATCCTACTTATATAACTATATCTATATAGATACACAGAATATAAGTTAAAAGAATTTAAGTAAAAGTATTTAACATGTAAAAGAGTTTGATAAAAGCATTTGGTATGTAAAAGAGTTTTTAGAAGCTTCCGTCTCCATTGTAGGGTATGGGTTGACCCTGTTCCTGACTCCATCTGTTCAAGTTTGTGGCCCACAGAGGAGTGGGTCCTTGAAATGTTGGACGAGGGTTCAGGTTTGGGTCTTGAGCAGCTGGGGGTAGGTTGTTGACTTCAGGCTATGAGTCAGAACCATCACAAAAGCCTTCAGCTTCGTGATCATCCAAAGGGATTGGGTGATCATCTTCTGGCTCTTCTCCCAGCCATCCTGCATTGCCGTTGTTGGGGTAGTACGGGTCTCCGGGAAAATGGAATCCAGCCATTATATCTACGCGAGAAAAGGGATAAGGAAATAATCAATAGACGAACTAACTAGATATTTATAAGATGATCTTTATCAGTTACTCCAACATTTGCGTAGTGCATATCAGTCATAGGTAACCTAGACAGGATAGACCTTTGAATAAGTGACCCTAACTCTAAGCCCACAACCAAACAAGGAACAGGAAGTAGAACAAATATCACAGATTCTAAGTCTATGCCGTCCTAGTTACCTATAACCTTAATGTATCCACCCCGCAACTATTGACATACCAATAAAGACCTTTTTAGTTCTCAGATAAGTAATTAATAGTCACACAAAATACTCCTATAGTATTTTAAGTTTATGTTCTGTTCTACTGTTCTCGTTGTAGTAGTGTTGGTAAGTTTTTAGACTTGTTGCAACCTCACAACCATACTTATGCACATTCTAATCACTCCTCGGATAATGTAGTTGATCAGGCTACATCTTCCCAGGGTTGACCATATGTCTCTAAGTCTACTTGTGGTGTCCAATAATCGTAATACTTTTGTTCTGTCCTAGTGACACTAGTTTTAGTATGAATGCAGGTATGTATACTTGGTTAAATATTTTATTATTTAAAAGTATAAACTCTTTATCAGAGTATTTTAATCCCGCTGTGTTTATAGTTCGTATATCTTTTATGAGTTGATACACTCGATTCACTATAAACAATGCTCTGATACCAATCTGTCACACCCCAAAACCGGAACGGCGGAAACGTTCGGGGGTGGAGGACGTCATGTTCAGTATCACAACAATGCAAAATAGTAAACAAGCAACAACATCATCCATTGCATTAATAATATAATTTCATACAAGTGTGTTCTGTCAAGTTATATAGACACCAAAAATATACATCAAAAATAAAAGATGAGTCTTGAACGAGCTCCATCTTCTCAGAACCTGGAACCGGTACCTGTCTACTGGTGACCTGAGAATACAAGTTATTTTGAAAGAGTTTATCAGCTTTAAAGCTGGTGAGATCATAAGTATATTAGTGTTTGTGTTTGTATGAAAGCATTTGTAAGATGTTTGTAATGTATAAGTTTTGTAAAAGTTTGTAATTGTTTGAACTCTCCTAGAAAACCCTATGTTTCCTACTAAAAGTAGCCTTCTACCAAGGCATCTAGTATCTGTGTGTGTGTCTCTTGTAAGAGTGTGTATTTTCCCAAATCTGACTATTATTAACCAAAAATATAGTTCTTACATTATTGTTTATTGTGTGAATATCACAAGGTAAATGTAAAGGGAAAATGAAATAGTACTGTAGTGTTGTATTAAGTAACTACTGCTGTACTAATTACTTTAAAACTATTTGTTATTTAAAGTACCATGTGATCGGCCTGTATCCTGCTACCGACTCTATAGTAAAACGACGATGTAAGACGTCGTAAGAAATGACGTTTGGCACCCGTAGACTTGCAAGTCCCACTGTAGAGAGCATCAAGGTGTAGGATAGTCAATCTAGTATAGATCTATACACAAACTCATACGCTCCCCAATTAAGGAGATTCTGGATACAAAATGGGTCATGACAAGTAGTGACATGTCCCCCGTTAAGTGGCTCACATAACTGTATGTAATATATATGTATATGTATATGTATGTGCTAGCTGTATTGTGTGTTCTTTCTCTGTCTAGCTTGTATGTTTTGTTTCTCATCACTGTGTATTATGTTTGTTTCTCATCACTATGTATTATGTTTGTTTCTCATCACTATGTATTATGTTTGTTTCTCATCACTATGTATTATGTTTGTTTCTCATCACTATGTATTACTCATGAATGAACTGACTCATTGTATGTTTCATTGTTCTAGTAATAGTATCTTCCTAAACTATACCTATTATAGTTTACTAGTAATGTTGTTTGTGTATATGAACATGTTTGTATACCTTTGCTACCCAAAGGCATTGAACTGTATGAAAGAAGTAACCTTTTATATCTACACACATATACATGATATATAACTAGGATTCTAACGACCTTCGGACAAATAACCTGAATGCCCTAAGTCCACAACCAAACAAGGAACAGGAAGTAAGGCGAGCTATCAGTCCTAAGTCCTTTCAATCGTACTTATATAACTATATCTATATAGATACACAGAATTTAAGTTAAAAGAATTTAAGTAAAAGTATTTAACATGTAAAAGAGTTTGATAAAAGCATTTGGTATGTAAAAGAGTTTGTAAGACATTTTGAAGTAAAACAGTTTGGTAACACAGTTTGAAAAGTAAGAAATCCACTTGTTTGGTAGTTATTAATCACATGTGATTGATATAATAACTATAATTGTTCAACTTGTATTCTCCCCCATAAAAGCATTTAAAAACATTTAAAAGGTTAATTAAGGGGTATGAACTCACCTGTAGTGAGTGGTTTGGATGAACGGAATGTATAGGATGCTAGGTGTCAAGTGAAGACTTGTACACACACAATGATCCTAGTTAACATGTAATAACACATATATGTATCCAATTAGTCTTTAAACAACTAATTAACAAAGTTAAGACATCATAGGACATGTAAAACACCTTATATAAGTGCTATAAGTCCTAAGGATTGCATCTAAGTGTTGTAGGACATTGCTATTGAGTTTAGGGTTCAAGGGAACCCTTTAATTGAGTTTACAGTTTTGTGACCATAACTCATTGAGTTTACGGTCGTAAACCCATGCGTTTACAGCCGTAAACTCATGTTTCTTTGACCATCTTGTGTTTTGAAGCTTTACAAGTCCTTAGAAGCATTTCTACTTGAAGTATAAGCCTTAGGAAGAGATTAGGGCACCATTTCACTCCTAAATGGAGTTTACGGTCCCTGGACCACTTCTTCTTGGGTTTACGGCCGTAAACCCATATGGTTTATGGTTTTTTGATGTTTTCAAGTACTAAACTCATTAAGTAAGGGATCTATGCAAGTTTCCAAGGCTTAGAAGGGACTAGGGCATACTTTGGCACCCTTTTTAGGGTTTACGGTCCAAGGTGTTCTTGGACCGTAAACACCTTTGATCCTTGGTTTCCTTGGTGTTTTCTTGATGTATTGAAGTGTAACAAGCCTTATTATACTCTAGGATAGAAGTGCTTACAAGATAGAGGCTTGAAAAGGTGCTAAAAGTCCAAGAACACTAATGTGTGTTCTTGGTGTTCTTGGTGAAACTTGAAGATCTAACCTTTTGGAATGATTTCACGGATGGAAGTGTGTTAAATCACTAGATTAAGTAATATATCAACTTATTAGGGCTAGAAACACTTACAACTTGAAGATCTTGAAGAATTGTTGGATGATACTTGAGAGAGAATTGAGTTTGGATCTTGAATTTGTGAAAAAAAGGGTAAATAATGACTAAGTGTCATATATATACCCCCAATTTAGGGTTTACGGCCGTAAACACCTTTGTTTAGGCCGTAAACTCCAAACTTTTGGAGCTTTGGGACTTTATTGTTGCACAATAAACCCTAGAGCATCCTCTCTCATGGTATCTCCTGAAGTACTAATCTTAAAATACTCAAACTTATTCCAAAAAGCTTGAAAATTAGCAGAAACAGTTTTGACTCCTATTGAAGTGAATGGTTGTACAGAATAGAAATTTTGGGTTGTCACATCATCCCCCCGTTAGAAGGAATTTTGTCCCGAAATTAGAGTTTAAGCAAATAAGTAGTTACAAATACTAAGTAAAAAGAAGAGGATATTTCAGTTTCATCTGATCCTCTCGCTCCCAAGTAAATTCAGGTCCTTGCTTGGCGTTCCAGCGAACCTTCACTATCAGGATACGGCTTTGTTTCGTTTGCTTGACCTCCCGGTCCATGATCTCTACTGGTTCTTCCATGAAGTTGAGGCTCTCGTTGATCTCGATCTCGTCGAGTGGGATTACAAGAGTCTCGTCGGACAGACACTTTTTCAAGTTTGAGACGTGGAAAGTAGAATGTACATTACTGAGTTCGCGTGGTAAGTTAAGTTTGTAAGCTACAGGGCCGATTCTTGCGAGAATCTCGAAAGGCCCTATGTACCTTGGATTTAGCTTTCCACGCTTTCCGAAGCGTATCAAGCCCTTCTAGGGTGAGACCTTCAATAGAACACGGTCGCCCACCTGGAATTCCAACGGTTTCCTTCGTTTATCAGCGTAGCTTTTCTGTCGGTCTCTAGAGGCTTTCAATCGTTCACGAATCTGAACGATCTTCTCTGTCGTTTCCCGAATGATCTCCGGACCCGTGAGAGTGCTTTCAGGAACTCGTCCTTTAGCTAACTGGGTATCACCCACCTCAGCCCAGCACAGAGGGGATCTGCACTTTCGGCCATGGAGTGCCTCGATCGGAGCAGCCTTTATGCTCGTGTGATAACTGTTGTTGTAGGAAAATTCGACAAGGGGTAAATGAGTATCCCATGCTTTCCCAAAGTCGATCACAAAGGCTCGCAGCATATCTTCCAAGGTTTGGATAGTCCTCTCACTTTGCCCGTCTGTCTGTGGATGGTAGGCTGTACTCATGTCCAGCCTAGTTCCTAGGGAACTTTGTAACGACTGCCAGAACCTCGAAGTGAATCTACTATCTCTGTCCGAGATAATAGATATGGTGACACCGTGTAGTCGTACAATCTCCCTAATGTAAGTTCTTGTAAGTTTCTCCATCTTGTCTGTTTCCTTGATAGGCAGGAAGTGTGCGGACTTGGTCAATCTGTCGACGATGACCCATATGGTATCAAGTCCACCCGTTGTCTTGGGCAACTTGGTTATGAAATCCATAGTGATCCGCTCCCACATCCATTCCGGTATCTCGGGCTGTTGTAGTAGACCGGAGGGTTTCTGGTATTCGACCTTGACCTTTGCGCAAGTAAGGCATTTACTTACGAAGGTAGCAATCTCTGTTTTCATGTTAGGCCACCAGTATAGCTTTTTAAGATCCAGATACATCTTATCTGAACCTGGGTGGACGGTGGTGAGTGAAAGAATATACTTACATGAATCAAGACATGTGGTGGGAGAGAGAAAATTCGGACCAATATCAGTATTATAATGATCTCTACTATGAGTCATATAATTATGATACATGTGATGATCCATATGACGATGATTGTTGGTGGACTGACGATTCAACTCAAAGCCAACACCATGAATCACCTTGTTTTCTGGAGGACCAAGAATCAGATGAATCTTCATTTAGCAAGAAGTTGGATCAAATGTTAGACATATTGAATGAAACCTTCAACAAAGAAGAAGACAACTCCAAGTCAATTTTAGTTATTGAAAAACAATTAGAACATATAGCCGAGCAACTAAATCAACAACCTTCAGAAAATCTTTCAAACACTACGCTGGTGAATGTGGTAACTTTTCCATGTAGTGATAATTTATTTGATAACAAAGTGCATAAACTTACACCACCCGAACTAGAGCTTGTGGTGGAGGATTATGTATCTTTAAATGATCAGGAGACTGAGAGTATTTCTGAAATCAAAGAAGTTAAAATTGAATTGGATAAGTATAATGAAGATTTTCATGAGTTGCAAGAGTCCAAAGTTGGGGAGGGGTTTGTGGAGGCTAATACCATCCCCTACCCAATAATTTTGAAAAAAACTAAAACACAACTTTTTGTTTTAACGGATTCTAAAATAAATTCCAAATACAAACAAACAAATTTAATCATTGATCGCCCCTTCTTGGCAACCATTTATGCTCAGATTGGTTGTCAGGAAGGTGCAATTGATATGATATTTGGAAACCATAAGGTGAGATGTCTTGTGTTTGGACCTACTAATGATTCTCCAATCAGTGGTGATTTGTGTGTAATCAATACTATTCATGATTATGTCTATGAGCATACCGCAAATATGCTCTCCGACACCACCCTCGATTTGGAGGAAATTTTCTCATGTAACATGTCAAAATCATTGGATAATAGTGGGATTCAACACATGGAAAGAAAGTTGTGGAACAAAAAACATTATGCAACATGTGCCCACAAATCAAAAATGAAAGTGTTACATGATATCAAGTATCGATTAAAGAAGATTACTAGATGGAAAGATGCATGGTTCTTCAAAACAAGGTTTAAGCATCATCGTAGAAGGATTAAACGCAAAATATTTGATTTACACAAGGCCAAAAAAGGCTTGCCACATGATCTGGTTCCTCCCAGTAAGGTGAGCGACCTCATGGTTGGCTTTCACAAAAGTCAACTAACATATGATCCTCCATAGACATCACTCGAGGTAACAGGTCCCCGCTAATGACGTTAAACTTGGCAATTTTGGAACTTTGTGGGTGTGTTTACTGCAAACCCTCACGAGACTTCACTCGTCCACTAAGGGTAACCTAGGGGTTTAAAAGGCTTGTTGCACGCGCCAAGTGCAATCGTGGACCCGACAAAATTTAGGGGGTAGTTAGTTTAGTTTATTTTATATTTGATTTGATTTGTGTGCCTGTAGTTTTTTTTTTCTATTATTATTTTAGGAATTTATCTTTTGATGCATCGAGGACGATGCAAGAATTAAAGTTGGGGAGGGGGTGTACACAAGAAAAAGATGGAGGATTGAAGAAAAAATTGATTTTAAAAAAAAAATCATAATTCTTCGATGTTTATTCGGGATTAACGAAACATTATGCAAATACCTCAAACTAGTGAAGTTTTTTTTGGAAATCAAAACCGCCTCTACTATCAATACCATCAGGTGTGTCGTTCTCCATATTTTTAATTTCTTTTACATTAACTTTGATGAATTTTTTTGGATTATCAACTTAGGATGAATGTACTGCTATCTTAAACTCTATCTTTTATTATCTTATCCTGAAGTTGGTCACCTTGAAACATGTGATGAGTTAGTAGCATCTCTATATCTTGAATGTAACTCATCAAGATGGAAAATGAGAGGAGTTTCGTATATCGAGTCGTAATATCTATTTAATATTGATTTTGTGGGTTGCTCAGCTGGTTTGGAAATATTTATATTTATTTAAAAATAGTTATGTGAAATACCCAAGTGTTTGAAAAATGAAGGTTTTTGGCTCGAGCCTACGATCTTTCAATTGAGGACCCAACCGAACAATATGTGTCATCATGCTCTGAGTACTTGGTCTTACTTACTCCTGCGCCTTTGGGGTTGGGAGGGGACTATTATTGTTTTCACACAACGAAGAAGCATCATAAGACATTGAAGAACTTCCAAGTATATATATTCAAGCTCAAGTCAAATACAAAGATGATCAAATCTGATGAAGCCATCAAAGAACTTGAAGAATGCACAATCAAGATAAATATGAAGAAAAGTTCAAGTTGAAGACATTGTGTGAAACAATATGTGACCCCTCGATAGCGGGAGTGTATGGGTTCGTCCATTAAGTGTTACCGACCGTGCTAACTATGTTAGTGAACCTTGAAAAGGGGACTTTAGCAATGAGTTCAACTGATTACTCATGAGGTTGATTATTGGAAAGGGTTCAAAAATTGAAGGGTTTCAAACAACAAAGTAAAATAAACATAACATGTATTTTGAGTTTAAAAGTCTGGATAAATGAACAAAAGGAATAATCCCCAAAATCAATATATTGTGTTTATTGGAAATATCTTGATGAAATGTACGGAATTCGTGATTCCATTGAGTTTCTCTTAGGATTAGGGAGTAAGACTACGCTGATTATGTCAGGCCAATCTCGGGACGAGTTTGGAATAAAGTTGGGGAGGTTTGATAAGTCTATTTTATGAATATACTAAATTGTCATAAATCTGTTGAATTGATGTATAATTGTCCAAGAATGGCACTACTTTGATGAGTTGTTGGACTTCATATGCAGGTTAATATATCATACTAAAAGTGGGCGGAACCTGCAAGTAAAACGAATTGCTAAAGGAATGAAGAAATGGTGCTGAGAAATTTGACCACTCTTCAATGTTTTGATCATATCTCAAGATCTAGAGCTCCAATTGATATGAATGAAGAGGTTCTGGAAACTAGGGGGGTCAGAAGACATGTAAAACGTCCCGAAGGACGCCCAGACGTCCTATATGACGTCTAAGACGCCTATTACGACGCCGACGCGGAAACAGCTCCGAAAATCAGTTTTTCAGCACCTATTTAAAGGAGATTTAACCCTAATCGACTTAGGACTTCTCCCCTGTGATTTTACACAGTTTTGGAGGGTTCCAAGCACATTCAAACCTTCTCCAAACACGTTTTTGATCATCAATTTCCGAATCCGAGGCTACAAATCACCAAGTTCTTCATCATTCAACAATTGAAGTCGTTCAATCGGTGGATCTTCATCAAACTCCAGATTTGGTTACTTCTTCTCCAAGGTTTCATCGTTCCATGATTGATTGATCATTAGATTTTATTAGTTTTATGATTTCAAGTTGGTTTATGAATTTTATTATAAATTTGATTGTTTTTATCCTATTTGTGTGTTTTGTGAATTTTATGGAAGACTAAATCATTAGGGTTACTTCCGGGAATGTTTAGAATGATTTGATGAACGTGTTTTGATTATTACTTCTATTCCAATTAACTTTGGTTATTATATGTTCTTAAATTTATGATTTCTATCAATGATAATTGAAGTTGGGTTTTATTCATGTGTTTAATTTTATAATTAAGATAGTTTATTGTCAATTCACTAATCGTGTCTAATTCATATAGTTTAGGAACTAAGACGATCGGTTGAATCAACATATACTATTCCAAAATTGTGATTTTAAATGCTAAACATTGTAATTGGAAATCATAAGACACAATATTGTCAAGCCACTCATTGTTCCTAATCCATTTAGACACAGGGAGTAAGACAACTAGATGGGATAACATATTATGTGCCCAAAGTTATTTATTGCATGTTAATTGACCTTAGTTATGTTTTCATAATTAATTTGGAATTTAAGGGAAGATAAACATGTGAGTCTTAATCATCCGACACTAAACCTGAAGTAACCTTGTTTTTCCTATTGGTAATCATTTGAAATATAAAGTTTCTAGTTTTTTTTATTTAAATCTTAGTTTAAATATTTTTCGTAACAATTGCAAGTATTAGTTCTTTTTCATTGACTACTATAGCATAAAGTTTGACCACAAACTCCTCGTGGATTCGACCCGACTTACCCTATCTACGTAGGTTAGTTGGTTTATTTTTGATTAATACAACGACATCGATCATTAGACAGTTTCATAAAGATCACGCAAAAATAAAAAGAGATTTCGTGAGGTAACACGTAATAGCTTGAACATTAGAGCGTCCACCGTCAATGCATTCAAGGTGTTGGATTTTGGGTTTCACTTAGCACGTGGTAAACGAAACTAAGATCATCAACACAGAGATTGTGTAACCATAAACCTCAGTGGTAATTGCTGAGAGTCTCAAGGGTTACTTTTATGAAGCGAAACTTAATAGAGAAATGTGAGAAGATGGAGAAGGAACCGAAAGTACCTCTGCTATATAAGAATGACAAAGCAGAAAACTCTTAACTCACTATGAGAAGAGTAAGGTAGCTCGTGACTTGAGTGATTTTAGCAGCCTGATTGGAAAGAAACGATTAGTGTTTATCGAATCATTAAGGCTTCACTCAGAGTCATGGAGGCTTCGGTCTACATGCAACAACATGCTTCTAGGGACACTAAACTAGTACATAGGTAAGAATGTTATACCTGCCCCATCGTCATTGTGTTTCACATCTGTGAACTTGAATTAATTGAGAGATAAAACTTAAAAACACATAGAAATATTTTTGTAGTTTTAGGATTTGTCTGAAAAATAATAAAAGCAGAATAGAAAAAATATTTTTGGATTTTTGGATTTTCTGATAAACTAATAAAAACAAAAAAATATTTTTGGATTTTCTGAAAAAAAAATAATAAAAACAGAAAAGAAAAAAAATATTTTTGGATTTTTGGATTTTCTGAAAAAATAATAAAAACAGAAAAGAAAACAAATACTAAGAATAAACACGTGAAAGAGTAAGACAGTTTTACAAAAAAATATACAACCGAACCCATACCTTAGAAAAGATGAAGCGAAATAGACCGAGCGTTCGGTTCATTTCGGTTCCTGAAGAATTCTAGTGCCGAAATAGACCGAGCGTTCGATTCATTTCGGTTCCTGAAGAATTCTAGTACCGAAATAGACCGAGCGTTCAGTTCATTTCGGTTCCCGAAAATTTCTAGAGCCGAAATAGACCGAGCGTTCGGTTCCCGAAAAATTCTAGAACCGAAATAGACCGAGCGTTTGCTCTATTTCGCTTGTACATTTTTAGTGAGACGAAAGGGGTTTCGGTACTGACTCAGCTTCCATCATTCCCAAGCATTGGAGTATTTTGTTAAACCTTGCTTCTGGTAAGGCCTTAGTGAAGATGTCAGCCAGTTGATCTGAGGACCGAACGAAGTGAACTTTAACATTTCCATCTTGAATGTGGTCCTTGATGAAGGGGTATCTCAGTGCAATATGCTTAGTCTTTGAGTGTTGCACTGGATTGTGACAAATTCGAATCGCACTTTCAGAGTCACAGTAGAGAGGGATCTTCTTCATACTTAAGCCATAATCTCTAAGTTGACTTTATATCCATATAACCTGTGATGTACAGGATGCTGCAGCGATGTACTCAGCTTCGGCTGTGGAAAGAGACACGCAATTTGTTTCTTTGACTGCCAGCTGACAAGTTTGCCATCAAGGAACTGGCATCCGCCGCTTGTGATCTTTCGGTCCAATCCACATCCACTAAGATCAGCGTCAGAGAAAGCTTGAACAAAGAAGCTGGATTTTGCAGGATACCAAAGACCGAGAGACGAGGTTCGCTTCAAATACCGGAAGATATTTTTCACTGCAAGCATATGAGGTTCTCTTGGATTTGCTTGAAACCTAGCACAATAGCAGACAGAAAACATTATATCCGGTCTACTAGCTGTTAGATACATTAGAGATCCTATCATCTGACGATAGAGAGTCACATCAACAGCCGGTTTCTCAAGAGATGGAGTCAGCTTCGTGCCAAATGCCATTGGAACCTTTACTTTGGAATCTCATGTCATGCCGAACTTTGCCAACAGAGTCTTTGTGTATGCTTCCTGATTAATGAAGATGCCTTCTGGTCCCTGTCTTATATTCAGTCCAAGGAAAAAGTTAATCGGACCCATTGCGCTCATTTCAAACTTAGTCTCCATCGACTTCCTGAATTCAACTGTTAAGCTAGGATTCGTGGAGCCGAAGATGATGTCATCGACGTAAATTTGAACTATCATTAAGTGTTCGCCTTCTTTCTTGCGAAAGAAGGTTGGGTCGACCGAACCTTGTTTGAATTTTGACAATTTGAGAAAGCGTGTTAGAGTTTCATACCAGGCTCTCGGGGCTTGCTTCAATCCATAGACTGCTTTATCCAGTATGTAGCAGTGATCAGGATGCTTCTCGTTCACTAATCCGGGTGGTTGCTCAACATATACCGTTTCTTCGAGTTCTCCATTCAAGAAAGCACATTTTACATCCATTTGGAAAACTTCGAAGTTTTTATGTGCAACATATGCCAAAAAGATTCTCACTGATTCCAACCTTGCTACTGGAGCGAAGGTCTCTTCATAGTCTATTCCTTCTTCCTGGAAATATCCTTTTACCACCAGCCTCGCTTTGTTTCGAATGACGTTACCCTCTTTATCCAACTTATTTCTGAAAACCCATTTTAAACCGACTACTGATACATCCTTTGGTGTGGGAATCAATCTCCAAACCCGATTTCGTTCAAACTCATGGAGTTCGTCTTGCATTGCTTGCACCCAATCAGAGTGATCAAGAGCAGCATTTACCGTCTTCGGTTCGACTTTAGAGACAAACGAATTAAACATGCAGAATTCTACTTGAGAGAATAGAGCAGTTTGCTTCGCTTTCATTTGGGAGCGTGTGAGAACACCCTCAGATGATTCACCAATTATTTGAGTTTTAGGATGATCCTTTGTCCATTTAATGAGAAGAGGGCAATTTGGATCATATGCAGGATCCAACTCAGCATTGACTTCTTCTTCTAGTTCTGACAGATTGCCTTCGTCATTTGCATTTTCATTCTCCCCCTCAAATGGTGAACCGAATCCTATGTCAGATTCAGTACTCTCCCCCTCAGTTGGATCTTCATGGGTTGGGGTTTTTGATGGATTCTCCCCCTGGAAAGGCATGTCGGTTGTTTTTGGTGTAGACGAACCCTCCCCCTGGAATATAGTGCTTTCTCTTGGAGGGTCATTAGTAGCTGGATGATCACCTGATACAGTAGGTTCGCTTTGTGTCTGCTTCTCAGTTGTTTGTTGTGGTTCGCTTTCCATGTCTTTAGCAGCTTCATCGATGATTTTATTCAAGGTATCAATTTTGTTATCTACTGCTTTTACTTTTGAGTGGATCGCCTTCTCTGGTTCATCAAAGAGCAGTATGTACTCTTCAAACAGATTGGAAATGGGAATAGAGACTTTACCTGATTCCGGAAAGATTTCTTCTGTTGAACCTTCACTTGCTTGAATCTTCTTCATGTAATTATTATCAAAAGTTACATAGTAGGTTTCTTCAATTTTCCTTGAGCGTTTATTGAGAACCCCAGATGCTTTTGAAGTAAGTGAATATCCAAGAAAGATCCCTTCATCTGCCTTAACATCAAATTTGTTTCGGTTCTCTTTGGAGTTGAAAATGAAGCATCTTGAACCGAACACGTGGAAAAACTTTACATTGGGCTTGAGATTGTTCAAAATCTCGTATGGAGTGATGGAAAATCGCTTGTTGAGGAAGGACCGATTCTGTGTGTAACATGCAGCAGCTATAGCATCTGCCCAGAAGTATAATGGAAGGTAAGTGAAACTCAGCATGGTTCGGGCAGCTTCACACAATGAACGGTTTCGCCTTTCAACGATCTCATTCTGTTGTGGAGTATACGGAGCAGAGAAGTTGTGAGTTACTCCCTTTTCAGCCAGAAACTCTTCAAAGTCTTTATTTTTGAACTCTAGACCATTATCGCTTCTAATGTTTCTTACCATCTTTCGCAGCTGCACTTCCACTTGCTTGATAAAAACCTTCAGCTTAGGAGTCGCCTCTGATTTCTGTTTAAGAAAGAAAACCCGGTGAAGCGCGAAAAATCATCTACAATTACAAGTATAAACTTACTACCACCGATGCTTTCGATAGCCGAAGGACCACATAGGTCGATGTGCAGCAGTTCAAGAGGCTCGATGATCTTTGTATTGATACGAGAAGGGTGACTCTTTCTGCTTTGCTTGCCCATCTCGCATGCTGCGCACAGGTGTTCTTTGTCAAATTTGAGAACATGAAGTCCACGCACGTGATCACCAAGCACCAGTTTATTAATATCTTTGAAGTTCAGATGGGATAGTCTTCGGTGCCACAACCAACTTTCATCTGAGTTCGCCTTCGACAGTAAGCATATTGTTGGCTTTCCTTTTATCGGGTTGAGATTTAGAGGATACATCTCCCCTTTGCGCTCAGATTTCAACAGAACTTTCTTTGTTTGCTTTTCAACTATTTCTGATCCCTCATCATCGAACGAGACTTTCAAACTGGTTCCCACGACTAGTTGAGAAACACTGATGAGGTTGTGCTGCAATCCTTCCACGTAGGCTACTTTTCGTATTGATAACTCTCCGTTGGTGATCATCCCATACCCTTTGATCGTGTCGTATGAGTTGTTTCCATATTTAACACATCCACCATCCTTAAGGGACCGAAACTCCCTAAGCTCTTCCCTTCTTCCTGTCATGTGACGAGAGCAGCCACTGTCAATATACCATTCGTCGCCAAACTGCTCGTCACTAATAACCTGCAAAATTTAAGCAGATTTAGGAACCCAAAGTCTCTTGGGCCCTGGTGAGTCTTTTACAAAATAGGGAATTGCAACCGAAAGATCAACCATATATGTTCTTTTTATTAAAGTGGTTTCATCTTTTCGTTTGATGGTGTAAACTTTGATTTTATTTTTATCTTGTTTTAACTGGGGTGTGTTATTGTTATATGGTTTCTCATTTGAGGTTTTCTTTGGTGTCCTAGGGTTAGCTGACTTTTTGGTATTTTAGATTTCAGAATCTGAGCATAACTTTCCCTTTCCTTTAATATCCTTAATGGAGTTGGACTTTGGTTGAGAGTGAGGAGGATGAGATTTAGGACCGAAACTTGACTTTCGGTTCTGAGTACTTATGTTGGGACAGAAACAAGACTTTCGGTTCTTGGCGTAGTAAGAGTTGGGACCGAAACTCGACTTTTGGTTCTTGTGACCACTAGTATTAGGACCAAAACGATTCGTTCAGTTCACACCTGACTGCATGATTGGCAGTGATTGAACTGTGCGTCCATTTTCATCTTGTGATTAGAAGCTTTTTCAGAGTGAACATAATTGTGGTTTTGGGATTGCCAAAACTATTTTCTTTCATTGAGATTCTTCATGTATCTTTTTTTCCTCTGGCGTTTCTGTTCAGCGAGTTGCACTTGAGTTAAGTGAATGTTGGCCTTAGGTTTCGTTTTCTTCTCATGAGCTTCGGTTATTGTTGATGATTCGCTGGAGGTTTTCAGTGGTTCGTTTGGTATATCTTTTGTACCACTTGAACTGGGTTTATCAAAGCTTGAAGGTTTTTTGAGGGGTTCAGGAATGTATCGTCCCTTAACTCTCCATGAGGTTTGCTCTGACAAACCAACTGTTTCGTCTGCGTTGTCGATAGGAGCGGACCAGAAGTGGTTATCGCAACCTTCAGCATTATCCTTGTCAACCATGGACGTCAACTCCGCTGTCTGTTTCTTAGTTACTCCAGTGACTGCATACACTTGGTTTGGTGTAGTTTGCACCTTCTGATAAACAACAACCTTTTCTTTGAGTTTCTTGGATTTATCCTTTGACACCCGAGCGTATTCAACCGAATTTTCAGCTATGAGTGGTTTTGCTGCTTCGGGTTCGCTTTTAAGAAATTCTGAACAATCGACCTCGTCTTCTACGAAGATTTCGCTCATCTCACTGTCCTCATCGAATTCAGAAGTGGTTTCTAAATTTATTTTATTTTCTGAACTTAATTTGACATTGGATGAGTCAAACTTCTGTATAGTCTCGGTCTTGATTTTTAATTTATCGTTTTCGTCCAGTAAATTCTTAAGCATGCATTTATGCTTTTTGGACTCAATGAAAGATTCAATTTTGTCCAGTCCATATTTGTAGGTTACTGAAATCTCATCTGAGGATATTATTGATTCACATTCAGCAATGACTTCGTCTTCCTTAAATTCAAGGAAGGGCAAAATCATTTTATGAATCTTTTTACCTATCTCACAATCTAGATGCAACTGGGTGATATTTGTATATAAGTGTTTAGCAATCAAACAGAAAACATTTCTTTGTTTTAAAAACTTTAAATTGTCTCGTTGCAAATAAATAAGTTCATCCCTAGACCTAACTAACTCTGACTCCTTCAGCTGAATCCACATCCTTGTCTCCTCACTCTTGGAAGATTCCCTGTTGAGTTGGTCAGTTAGGTTAGAATTTGCTAAGCGAGTTTGCATAAGACTGCCACTTAAGTTAGAAAACTTGAATTTTAATTCATTTAGTTCTTTTTCGTAGTTTGTTACTGGTATTTTGAGTGATTCTAGGATAGATTGTACCTTCTTGATCAACTGATCGCAATCGTTGATCTTTTCACTCACAGGCTTGGCAGCGAAACATTTGTCTTCCTTAAGCTTCGCTTCTTTATGCTTACTTTCGGTTGTTACCATTAAGCATCTCCCAGCCGACTCATCAACTCCTTCTCTCGCCATATAAGCTCTTCCATGCGAGGGTCTGCAAACCTCTTCATCTTCAGAGTCTATAGACCAGACTTCTACTCCACCAAACTCATCATCAATAACATGTTCCTGCACAATTAAAGCATTCATAGAAACGTTAGTTGCTTTCTTCTTCTTTATCTCCTCCAGCTTTCTCATGTAGTAAGCTTCGTCATCTTCACCATCCTTCTTCTCAGCCATCTTCCTTAGCATGCAATCCTTGGCAAAGTGGTTCTTGCCATGACAGTAGTTGCAATCGTACCCAGAATCTCCCACAATCTTACTTTCCTTCTTTTCATCGTCCTTTTGAGAGGTGTTTCTGGTTTCTTCTTTCACCTTATTCTCAGAAGAGCTGTAGCTTCCCTGCCAATTTCGGTTCTTGTTGACCGGGAACTTTCTGCGAGCAAACTTCTTTGGGTTTGTAACCATCATTGCATATTCTTCACTGGACAGATCACACTCTGACACATCAGATTCCTCCTCTTCGTCTGCTACATTCTTGCTCTTAGAAACGAGGGCCAGTGAACCTACACCCGAAACTATCTTCGCTTCCTTTGTCACCTCACTTTCATGAGATTTGAGTATACCCATCAGTTTCGCCAGCGAATATGATTTAAATTGCTCATGAGCCTTCACAGTCGAGACCACTGCCATCCATTCGGGCCTCAAGCCATTCATGAATGTAACCTTTTGTTCGATCACCTTCCTTTCAATACCGTGCTTCATCATCTTGATGAGCAGATGGTTGAAACGATCGAACGTCTGAGTGAGTTTCTCTTTAGGTTTTTGTATGAAAGCGCCGAATTCAGAGAGCAATAGGGTTTGGATCGAGTGCTCTAGATCCTCATCAGTTGAATATAATTCTTTCAACCTATCCCATATTTCTTTAGTTGTTGTGCATGCACTTACCAGACGAAAAGTGTCGGATTGCAAAGCCAATCTTATCATCCTCATGGCTTTAACGTTGCATAACACCTTGTCTTTTTCGTCTTGAGGAATCTTATCCACGTCCGCCAAGAGTTGGTTATACTCTTTTTGAGTCTTGACTGTTCGGTTTGTTCCAGAATGAACAAATGGACCCAATGTTATTGCTTCCCAGATAAGATAGCCATTGTCTTCAGATCCAACGACGTAGTCTTCGAAGTGATGCGCCCATACTTCATAATCTTGAGTATAGAGAATGGGAACCCTCGTAGTGGATCCTATACTGTTGGAGATGTTGATCGGATTGACTTGAGAATCGTCGTGTGACATGATGAAAATCTTCTTCTTTTAATCTACTTGAATCAGACTTATAAAGTTGAAACTAGGGTTTTATCGAACACCAGATACACCGTCGACAAGAAGAAGACGGCTTCTATATATTCGATAAAAGCGGAAACCCTAATGGATTCTTCAAACAGAAGAGATGCGTATATATTACACAGTCTCCTGCTCTGATACCAATTGATGGGAATAAAGAGTTATAGATCGATAGATTCTAAACAGAAAAACAAGAATGAAGTAATCAAAGAACACAAGAATGGATCAAATGGTATCGAATGATTAATAACTCACACCTCAGAAGAGCTCGATGAAGAACTTCGACTGTAGAGGTGTGTTTAGGGTTACAATGCAAAAGCAATTAATGAGAACGATAACTTGAAAGCTATACATGCATGCATAATATATACGCTAACCCTAATGATAAACCACGGTTGGACAGGCCCAAACCGAGTAAACAAAATATCAACACTAAGCCCATATGACGCAACACTCTAGACCCAACAGATAACTCACCTTGTAATGCCGGACTGAACCACGAAATCACGCTCCCGAAACACTGCCCCAGACTCCAACACCTATAACCATCAATGATCTAATTCATAAATACCCGCTTACCAATTATCCTCAAAAGTCAAAACGGTCAACCTTGGTCAAAGTCAAAGTAAACTATCAAGGTCAACAGTCCATGTTGACCTCAACTCACCGAGTACCCTCAGCTACTCGCCGAGTTCCTTGCATAATTTGCCAACTCGCCGAGCCCAATGTAATTTTCATCGGACTCGCCGAGTTGTTCATCCAACCCGTCGAGTTCATGACCATCTTCATATGACTCGCCGAGTCTACCATGCGACTCACCGAGTCCCTTCAGTCCTTCATCCATACAGATGCTTTTTAAGCCATGCTAAGGCTCCATATTGCAGATCCAACTTCCCAAGGCATGCTTATCACATAAAGTTGCAAACTTTACGTGCATGCAAGGCTCTAATGACTCATAATGCCAAATCCAAGCTTGAAATGGGGTTTTACACTTAAGGAAGGGTTCATACTTGCCAAAGCTGATAGATTTATGGACTTACAAATCAAAGAGAGTTCAGATCTGAAGTTACAACTTCAGATCTGAGCTCACCCCAAGAATAACTTCATAACCAAGCCAAGAAGCCCTAAACTTCATCCAAAGAGGTCTAGAAATGAATGAGTCCAAGATCATGAATTGATACCTCAAATGAAGCTAGCTGAGATAGACTTCAGACCCACAAACGTTCTAGCCTCCAACTTCTTGATCTTCAAGCTTTTTGCATCAAGGTCTTCTTTCAAAGCTTGAAATTTACACTAATATGGAGCACACACACGCAATAGGGGCGTTACAGTAGACCTATGTTGGACAGGTCAAGGATTGTTTTCATCGATGATATCTTGGTCTATTCGAAGACCAGATAACAACATGAGGAGCATCTACATGAGTTGTTTGGGGTTTTACGAGCGGATATGTTTTATGCCAAGTTCTCCAAATATGAGTTCTGGTTACGAGAGGTTCAGTTTTTAGGACGCCTTGTCAATCAGAACGGTATCATAGTCCACCCATCCAAAATTGAGGCCGTTATGCAGTGGGAGGTTCCGAAGTCTCCATCTGAGATTCAGAGTTTCCTCGGTTTGGCTGGATACTATCGGAGATTCATTCGAGATTTCTCCAAGATTGCAGTTCCTCTCACTGAGTTAACAAGGAAGGATGTGGTATTTAGATGGGGTCCTGAGCAACAGACATCGTTTGAGACTCTTCAACAGAGACTTTGAGAGGTGCCAGTACTTGCCCTCCCTAAGGGAGTTGAGGATTTTGTGGTCTATTGTGATGCATCCATCTTAGGATTGGGTGTTATTTTGATGCAGAGAGGGGCATGTGATTGCATACGCTTCGAGGCAGATGAAGCCTCACGAGGAGAAGTATCCCATTCATGATCTTGAGTTAAGGTGGTGGTTTTCACCCTCAAGATTTGGCGTCATTATCTTTATGGGGTTCGGTGTAAAGTCTACACGGGCCATAAGAGTCTGCGATATCTTATGGATTAGCCTATTTTGAACATGAGGCAGAGGAGGTGGCTCGATGTTGTAAATGATTATGATTGTGAGATTCTGTATCACCCGGGTAAGGCCAATGTGGTGGTCAACGCCTTGAGTCGGATGACAACCAGTACCTCAATTTGGGATGTGAGTTTGAGGATGACCGTAGTGACTCCAGTCTTGGAGATAAGCAGGGATGCGCAGTCGGATGCCATCAAGGAAGAGAATCGGAAGAGTGAGCGGGTGGTTGGTCAGGTTTCAGCCTTTGATGTTGATAGCAAGGGACTATTGACAGTTCATGGTTGGGTTTGGGTGCACTATGCTGGTGGGGCTCGACAGGTGTTGATGGATGAGGCCATAAGTTGGGATTTTCCATTCATACGGGGGCTACAAAGATGTATCACAACATGAGACATGGCTATTGGTGACCGTGTATGAAGAGGGATGTGACGTGGTTCGTGGAGTGGTGCTTGACCTGCCGAAAGGTCAAGGCCAAATATTAATGCCCTCACAGCAAGTTGCAACCCTTGGAGGTACCACTATGGAAGTAGGAGCATATTACTATGGATTTCATTACGAAGTTGCCGAAGACAACGAAGGGTTTTGATGCTATCTAAGTGATAGTTGACCGTTTGACGAAGAGTGCTCATTTTCTAGCCATATGTGAGAGCTCTTCTGCTGAGAAATTGGCTGAGATTTATGTCTGAGAGGCAGTGGATCGTCATGAGGTGCCGACTTCCATTGTGTTGGACCGGGATGTTCGCTTCACTTCCAGATTTTGGAAGAGGTTTCATGAAGAGTTGAGTACCCAATTGCATTTCAGTACCGCTTACCATCCACATATAGACGGGCAGAGCACAGAGTATTCAGACGTTGGAGGATATGTTGAGGGCCAACATCATTGATTTTGGTGGGAGTTGGGACTCCTACCTTCCGTTGGTTGAGTTTTCTTACAACAACAAATATTGGCATGCCTCCCTTCGAGCTCTTGTATGGGAGGAAGTGTCAGACTCCTATCTTTTGGGGAAAGGTCGTACAAAGAGTCATAGGGAGCACTGAGATAGTGCTCAAGACGACTGAACTTATCCAGCAAGTCAAACATAAGTTGTTGACGGCCTAGAGCCACCAAAAGAGTTACGCGGATCGGCGACGCTCTGAGTTGGAGTTTCGAGTTGGAGATTTGGTACTCCTGAAGGTATCACGTTGGAAAGGTGTTATCCGATTCAGGAAGTGGGGCAAGCTGGTCCCCATGTTTATTGGCCCTTTCAGAGTGGTAGCCCGAGTGGGCAAGGTTGCATACCGGTTAGAGCTGTCTGAGGAGTTGAGTCAGATTCATGATACCTTCCATGTTTCACAGTTGAGGAAGTGTGTGGTCGATGAGATAGTTGTGGTTCTTTTGGAGGATATTCAGGTCGATGGTCATCTGAATTACATCGAGAGGCCGGTGACGATTTTGGATAGAAAGGTGAATACCTTGAGGAACAAGGTAGTGAACTTGGTCAAAGTTCAGTGGCAACATCGGAAAGGCTCTAAGTGAACTGTTACCTGTTACCTTAATCTTTTTGCAGTGGTTGACTTCGAGGGTGAAGTCTAATTGTAGTGGGGGAGAATTGTAACACCTGTTACCAGGTATTTCCTTTTTTGACCCTTATTATATTAAATGTTTACAAAATAAGCCCTTACGTTGGGCGTACAGGGTGAGTACGCCGGACATAAGGCAGTAAGTGGACCGCGAAAGTGATTGAGTACGTTGGGCGGACATGTGAGTACACCGGGCGTACTTGTGTTGCTCTTAAACCCTAAATTTTTGGGGTTGTGTCCCCTATTTAAGCATCCTATTCCCCCTTGGACCTTCTTATGATCAACCTCCATTCCTCTAAACCCTAAAATCGAAACCCTAGCCCTTGTGAGTGAGATTTAGAGCTTTTGAGTGATTTTTGAGTGTTCTTGATAGTGAAGGAAGACCATTCAAGAGGTGGTAGTACATTCAAGCTTTTGGATCCAAAGTCTACATCTCATTGTTCATCTCTAGGAGGTATAAAGTGTTGGATTAGTGTCTAAGCCCGTAACTATTTTGGTATGTACTTGACCCGATTGTGAGCATGGTCCTTTTGGGTTGCCTTCACCATAGCAACTGATAGGATGAATTAAGGAGAAAGAGGATTAATTATGATTTATTAATATATTATAAGAATAATATATTAAAGGAGAAATCATATTGTTTAATTAATATTAGTCAAGAATTAATTAAGAATTAATTTTGTGGCTAAAAGACATTAATTAAATAAAGGGGACTAGAACTGTCAATTGTGTGATAGTTGAATATTGGGCTAATGGACTCCATAAAAGTTGGAGTGGACGAAATATATGGGGAAACCCATTAGAATTCGTCCAAGGCTTCTAAGGAGGGAGTCCATGGGCTGCTTAGGGCCTAAGCAGTCAGATTAGGGTTTCCTGGTTGAAAACCCTAATAGCCTAAGTATAAAAGGAACCATTGGCAAACCAAAAACGTCCCTAACCTTCTAAGAGAAACCCTAGGACGTTTTTGGTGCCTCCTTCCTCTCTCCTTGTTCATCTTGTTGCTGTGACTCCATTAGAGGTGCAACATTTGAGGCACTAAGCTTTCAAAGGTCAAGATCAAGAAGGATTGAGATTGTTATTGCTATATAACAATCAAGGTAAGATCTAAACCCTAATTCATATGTTAATTTGATTATTGTATGCTAGATCTAGGGTTTATGAGCTTTGGATGATTATTGCATGTATATTAGACAAACTAGATCCAAAGCTTTAGGGTTTGTATGTACACCATAGGATTGATGTAGTGCTCAAAACCCATCATAAAGTTCATAGCTTGATACTTGCTTTGCTAGATCTTTTTTAAGCTTAGATTTATGTTCATTTTGTCCCAAAACCTTGATCTTTGTGAGTATGGAATACTCCAGAGCATTTGAGCTATCCTTTCAGACGTTTTAGAGTGCATGGTGTCATAAAAATGCAAGCTTGGCCCTTTCTTTCCATCCATACATGAGTTATGGAGTTTTTAGTGAAGTTAGAAATTAAGGTTTTGGGATTAAGCTCTCTTTAGCCATGCAAATGCATAAAGTCAGAGACTTTATGGATTAGGATATCTTTTAGGGTCAGATCTAAGGTTGGAGTAAAGTGTCTTAATGATTAAGACCTCAAAAGTTGGATTTTGAGTTAAGACCGTGTATGCCGAGCGTGAAACTAGCTACACCCAACGTAGCCAGTTGCGAACCCGTTTTCTTCCAAGCCTTGTGCTCTACGCCTAGCGTAGAGTCGAGTATGCCGCACGTAAAAGTCAACTTTGTTGAATTTTGACTTTTTGACCTAATGTGATTATTAGCCAATTTTTGTGAGGATCTTGAGTCTTGGAAGGGGAAAAATGGTCCTTTTCCCAAAATGTGAATTAGACTTGGCTTGGGACTAGTTGAGTAAGGAAAATTACCTAATTGTTAATTAGGGTTATTTGGTGTAATTAATAGGCAAAGTCTAGTTCCGGCAGCTCGGGTGTGAGTTCTATCAGTCATCTATGCGAGGTGAGTCTCCTCACTATCCTTACCTATGTGGTGGAATATATGTGTTGACCAACTGGGTATATGTGTTATTAATGTGATATGTGTTATTATGTGTGTTGGGACTTTGGGTAGTCTCCAGGGTTGCTGATAATCCACATGGCGTGCTGTTTGCCCACTGAGACTTCGAGTAGTCTCCCAGGTTGCTGATAACCCGTAACTGTGTATTTTGTGTTGTGTTGTATGTGGTATTTTGGGGAAATCACTAAGCTTCGTGCTTACAGTTGTTGATTAAATGTGTTTCGGGTATATCTGATGATCGCGGTAAGGCAGAGGCTTGATTGTAGTCATTCACATGTAGTTTCTGATTCCGGATATTTTGGGACACTCTGATATTTTTTTGATGGTTGTATATGATATTTGAGATTTTTCTTGAGATTGGTTTTTATGAACAATGTTTTAGTTAATTAAAAATGAAAAATTTGGTTTGAAAATTTGGGATGTTACAGATGAAGTGAGAGGAGTACGGAAGAGGTAAAGATAGAGAAGAAGATAGAGTATGAGAATAGCTTGAGAAGAGAAGAAGATATAGTATAGGGTGAGTATGAGAAATAGTAGAATAGATAGATAAGATGAGAATAGAGCAGAGTATGAGAAGAATAGGCTAAATTGACAACGTTTAAGGAGAAGAAAACAGAAAGATAGAGTATGAAAAGATAGAACAATTAGAAGAAGAATATGATTACATGAAAACAAATTTAGAATATAACCGACTAATGTTGTAGATATTTTTTCATGTTTTGCATGTTCATGTAGTAGTCGCTGTACGAGGGAAGGTAGGAGCACAAGGACTAGGATTAGACGTAGATGTTATTTTAGTTTTAGTTCCTTATTTCTTATTTTATGGTTAGGATTTATTGTAAACCCGAAAATACACCGGGATGTAAGGTGTTTTTGAAAGTATATAATTTCACATTTTTTGTAGAAAACTCTGATAATTCCCCATGTATTTAGATGGGAAAAATTCGGGTCGTTACAAAATATCTTTATGGTGAATATCAAATTTGTCTAATATGTTATTATTTGTAATCGTATATAATACCAAAATATGTATTGAGATTTCATTATGCTTAATAATGTGATATAATATATGATATAAATCTCTATTTTTTGTGCAATATATATAAGTCTGGAAGTAGAACACCAAACAATCGTAATGTGCCATGCAAAATGGATTTTACGAAAGAAATTGCATGTACCATGTGAGGTATAAATCACATGTATGTCACAACAATTACAACAATTACATATTAGGAGTAAGTAAAAAGAGTGTGTGGCTTGGGTTCCGAACATCATTAGATTGAGCTTCATTGAGAGTTTATGTGCGACAACGCTCATGGCAAAAATGTGTCACACCCCGAAACCAGAATGGCGGAATCGTTCCGGGGTGGAGGACGTCATGTATAGCATCACAACCAATGTATAATAGCAATCATAGCAACACAACCATTACAGTGAATACATATATAAAAAGGTTTACAATCAGTTTTGAAACTTGTTTGGATTACATCAAATAGTATGTAAAATATAAACATAAGACTCTTATTACTCCAGCTTCTCAAAATCCAGCAGGTACCTGTCTACTGATTTCCTGAGAATACAAGCAGTTTTGAAAGAATATTAGCATAAATCTGGTGAGTTCATAAGCATTTAGTTTTGGTGGAAGAGGTTCTTTGATTCTTTTGAAAAGCGTTTCTCAAGAAAATCCCATATTTTCTTATGAAAAGTAATGTTGAAAGAGTATCTATTAGTAGAAGATAAATCATCAGTTTTAGAAATGCCAGTGTTATCCTGGGAAAATCCCATATTTTCCCTGAAGCAGGTTATCCGTCCTAGAGGTAGAGATGTAAGTTTAGAAATCCCTGATTACTATCAGTGTATATATGAAGGTAGTTTTATTACTAAAATAAAACAAATGAAGGGTAGAGTCCGTAAACCAAAGTTAGTTTACACTTATTTGCGAGTCATATAACCATACTTGATATGACCGAGTGACCTTAATAACGTTCTTCAGGCGTTAAGCTAAATGACATTTGTTCACCCCAGGCGTGCCCGCCTAACTGTAGCTAGCAGTTCAGGTGTGGGATTGTCAGACCCGAATAGATCTATTCACAAATCTCACGCTCTCCCTCCAGGAGACTCTGGTTATACAAAAAGGATTTATCACTGTAGACCTAAGAGTACAGTATTGAAGTAGAGCCTCACAATTCTGTATAATCTTGTTTACAAGCTAGAAACAGTATAAAACAGTAATTATTCTTGAATAAATATACTTTATACTTCTGAGAAAACATATATCATAAACTAAATCGACCATAGTTTATATATATTCATCCATGAAATCTGATTTGGTAGAAACTGCCTAGAGGGTTATCCCAAACTATACCCATTATAGTTTACTAGTGTTGTTATGGAAAATGTTTTGTAAGTCCTTTCTGAAAGCTATGAAGTGAGATTTCCAAAATAACAATTTCCCTTATGCTCAACATATTACAAAAGAGATAAAAATATCCGAGTAAGTTATTAAACATGGAAATCGTTGAGTTGTGTTAATAAGTTTAAAACTTAATACAATACTTTGAGTTTGGCTTGTATTCCCCTCCCCCCCCCTGAAAACATTAAAAACACGGAAAATGTAGGGGTATGAACTCACCGTTGATGTGTGAAAACGTCGACTGGAAACGAAGATCCTCGAGTGGTCGTACTTGGCACTTTACGGAATCCTAATATCAAATAAATACACATATGTATCTAAATTAGCGATTTCGCTATATAAAGTGTTAGAAAACACTTAATTTCGGTTAAGGGATGTTACCGGGACTTGATCGAATCGGGAAAAGTGGGTTTTCGGACAACTGCACCACTTAAAAGGTGTTTACGGTCGACAGGCAGTTTACGGCTGTGAACAGGGTTTACGGTCGTAAACTGAGTTTATGGCCTTTGAAGATCTAGTGAGTTTACGGTCGGAAATGGGTTTACGGTCTATGAAGATTGACCGTAAACTCAAGAACAGTGATGCTGTTTTCGATGAAAACACGTTTTAGATGCTCTTAAACAACCTCCAGGAGTGTTTTCTGATGATTTTTAGAGAGAAAAGAGGGTGTTACGGAGTTTACGGCCAGAGGTTCTAGAGAGATAATGAGAGAGTTTTCGGTCAGAAATGTTCAAATGAGGTTGGGGGTCTCATATTTATAGGGGATTTTGTGGTCGGTGGGTGGGGTCCACCCGACGCTGGCCGCAAACGAGTTTACGGACGTAAACAGGTTTACAGCCGTGAACTCCAGTCAGGCCGTGAGCATGATGATTTTCGAGGATATTTCGAGTTTCGCACGGTTTTTGGTTCCGACTTGCATATATAAGTTTAATTATAAAATACCAGATGATTTTCTAAATCAAAGGTTCGACGGAAGATTAATAAAATTCAAATTTTATTACGGAAATTGCATAATGGAAACGGAAAAAGTTTCGGGTTGTCACGTAATCCCCCCATTAGAGGGAATTTCGTTCCGAAATTCAAAAATAGAGATACAAATTTTGGACTTGGAAAAAGATGAGGGCACTTCTGTTTCATTGAATCCTCACGCTCCCAATTGAATGCAGGTCCCCGCTTGGCATTCCAGCGAACCTTCACTATCGGGATGCGACTTTGTTTCGTTCGTTTGACTTCCCGGTCCATGATTTCCACGGGTTCTTCCACGAAGTGTAGACTTTCGTCTAGTTCGATCTCATCAAGGGGAATGAGAAGTGTCTCGTCGGATAGACACTTATTTAGGTTCGAGACGTGAAAGATAGGATGTACGTTGCTAAGTTCTCGAGGTAACTGGAGTCGGTATGCTACTGGACCGATCTTAGCAAGAATCTCGAATGGCCCAATGTATCTTGGATTTAACTTTTCATGCTTTCCGAAGCGTATCATGCCTTTCCAGGGTGATACCTTCAACATAACACGGTCACCAACCTGGAATTCCAAGGGTTTTCGTCTCTTATCAGCGTAGCTCTTTTGTCCATCTCTTGAAGCTTTTAATCGTTCTCGGATTTGTACGATCTTTTTAGTCGTCTCTCGGATGATCTCAGGACCAGTGAGAGTGCTGTCAGGTACTTGACCCTTGGCTAGCTGCGTGTCACCCACTTTAGCCCAGCACAGAGGGGATCTGCACTTACGGCCATAGAGGGCTTCAAATGGCGCAGCCTTGATGCTGGTATGATAGCTGTTGTTGTAGGAAAATTCGACCAAGGGTAAATGAATGTCCCATGACATGCCGAAATCTATGACGCAGGCTCTCAACATATCTTCCAATGTTTGAATTGTTCTCTCACTCTGGCCATCTGTCTGTGGATGATAAGCCATGCTCATATCCAGCTTAGTTCCAAGAGCCTTCTGTAACGATTGCCAAAATCTCGAGGTGAACCTGCTATCTCGGTCGGAGATAATAGATACATGTACCCCATGAAGGCGAACTATCTCTCGAATGTAGATTCGCGTGAGTCTCTCCATCTTGAAGTTTTCTTTGATTGGCAGGAAGTGGGCTGATTTTGTTAACCGATCGACAATTACCCAGATGGCGTCGTGCCCACTCGGAGATCTGGGCAGCTTAGTGATAAAATCCATTGTTATCCTTTCCCACTTCCACTCAGGTATTTGTGGTTGCTGAAGTAATCATGATGGCTTTTGATACTCTACCTTCACCTTGGCGCAAGTCAGGCACTTGCCCACGAAGGTAGCGATTTCTGCCTTCATGTTCGGCCACCAATAGAGTTGTTTGAGATCCAGATACATCTTATCTGAACCTGGGTGAACGGAGTATCTAGTCTTGTGAGCTTCATTCATGACAACCTTCCTGTAACCACCGTACTTTGGGGTCCAGATCTGGTTCATGAAATAGTACACTCCGTCTCCCTTGACCTCTAAGTTCTTATCCATTCCCCGCATCGCTTCATCTGCCGAGTTCTCTGGTTTCAAGGCTTCCAGCTGAGCTTCTCTGATTTGTGCGGACAGATGGGAATGGATGGTCATTGTCAATGCCTTTACCTTACGTCCTGAATACTCCTTTCGGCTGAGGGCATCCGCTACCACATTGGCCTTTCCGGGATGGTAGCGAATTTCGCACTCGTAGTCACTGAGTAACTCTACCCATCGCCGCTGTCTCATGTTTAGCTCCTTCTGATCAAAGATATGCTGCAAGCTCTTATGGTCGGTGAAGATAGTGCACTTGGTTCCGTAGAGATAGTGCCTCCAGATCTTTAACGCGAAGACCACTGCTCCCAATTCTAGATCGTGAGTTGTGTAATTGACTTCGTGTGTTTTCAACTGCCTCGAGGCATAAGCGATAACCTTTCCTCGTTGCATGAGCACACAACCTAGGCCCTGATTGGATGCATCACAGTAGACAACGAAGTCTTCTGTCCCTTCGGGCATGGACAAGATAGGTGCGCTGCATAGGGCCTGCTTCAATGTTTGAAACACAATGTCTTGCTTGACTCCCCAACTAAAGGTTACACCTTTCTGTGTCAGGGTAGTTAAAGGCTTAGCGATTTTGGAGAAGTTCTGGATGAATCTGCGATAATAGCCTGCAAGACCCAAGAATTGCCAGATTTCTGTGGGTGTCTTTAGTGCAGACCAATTCTCGATCGCTTTGATTTTGGAAGGGTCCACGTGTATGCCTTCCTCGCTTACTACGTGGCCAAGGAAAGCTACTTTTCGGATCCAGAATTTGCACTTAGAGAATTTCGCATAAAGCTTCTCCGTCCTTAGTGTTTCTAGCACTAGTGTCAAGTGTTGTCTATGATCATCCTCGCTCCACGAATAGACAAGTATGTCGTCAATAAACATGATAACAAACTTTTCTAGAAAAGGGCGGCACACCCGATTCATCAGGTCCATGAATACTGCCGGTGCGTTGGTTAGACCAAAGGGCATTACTACAAACTCGTAGTGTCCATAACGAGTTCGGAATGCTGTCTTGGGCACATCATTCTCGTGAACCCGCAACTGATGATACCCTGATCTTAGGTCTATCTTTGAAAAGTATCTGGCTCCCTGAAGTTGATCGAAGAGGTCGTCGATTCTGATGGATTTTGAGCATTCTAACACTCCTATGGTGTACATGCAACCCTAGAAACCTTGGATCTATGTTTGACTAAGATACATGCAAATAATTATTTTTCCAAGGTTCTTATCCTATCTAGCATGGCATGGGGAACTTGAATCAAATAAAGCTAGTAGAATTACTTACCTTGTAGTTGTAGTTGATTGCTTGGAGTTTTAGAGCCTAGCACCAATAGTGTGGATGCCTTAAATGGAAATCACAAATCACCATAAACTTGGAATTTTGAGAGAATAGTAATCACCTTTCTTGAAATCGGCCCTCTTACTTTACTCACCATAACTAGTGTGATTTCAAGAACCAAAACCTCCTTTATATATAGTCACACCCCCAAACCAAGGATGGCGGAAACGTCCGGGGGTGGAGGACTTCATGTATAGTATCATAACAACAATTGTAATAGTAATTCAAGCAAACACAACCAACATATATATAATTGAAAAAGTTACATCATTGTATGAATTACATGCTTACGAATCAATTACAATATGTTGACAAAATATGAAATAGTAGACGCCTTAGCGTCCCATCCTCAAAAGCACTTGATTACCTGTTTAATGATTTCCTGAGAATACAAGTTGTTTGAAAAAGTGTCAACACAAAGGTTGGTGAGTTCATAAGCTTTTGTTTGGTATTATTAAAAGCCTTTCGTTTGTGAAAGTAGTATTTGTATTAGAAAATCCAATATTTTCCTTAATGTGTAAATGTAGTCTTAAAACCCAAAGACCGAAATGTACAAGTAATTTGTCATATTTATAGTAAAACAATGCAAGTTTAAATCGACATAAACTCGTTAAATTTTAATGAAGTTCCCGTAAATTCCAATGTTTATTAATACTTTATGTGAGTTATT
Source organism: Lactuca virosa (assembly GCF_052849685.1). Taxonomy (NCBI): domain Eukaryota; kingdom Viridiplantae; phylum Streptophyta; class Magnoliopsida; order Asterales; family Asteraceae; genus Lactuca; species Lactuca virosa. Next base: position 232,957,409 of record NC_136432.1, on the reverse strand, counting down.
ATAACCATGCTATGACCTAGTTGGCCTGAAACAACGTTCTTCAGGCGTCGGAAATGTTATGACATTTGTCACCCCAGACCTGCCGGTCTAGCTGTTGCATGCAGCTTAGGTGTGGGTTTGTCAAACCCAATATAGATCTATACACAAGTATCACGCTCTCCCTCAAGGAGACTCTGGTTACAATACAGGACTTAATGGTAATTTGAAGTAAATGTCTCACAAAGTCATTAACGGAATTACGTGTTATGAAAACTTGGTACCGTATGGCCGTACCTTGCTTAATGAAAATATCCTTTGTATAAATGTACCCTTTTTAAATGTATGTGTTATGTAATGTATCATAAACTATACCTATTATAGTTTATCAACCAAGGGTAGTACGTGGTAATGTATGCAAACTATATTCAAAATAGTTTATTAAATGTTTGAATGTATCGATTGTACTTTGATTATAATCACTTGTTATTATTTATATTTTATATGACCAAATCCATTTGTAAACTGATGTGTGTCTAAATATTAAGATAAAATGTCATATCTTGCAATAACATATAATCACATAAAGATATACACCTTGCTCAACATGTTACAAGGTGAAATGAAATTAACAGCAACTTTTCGTTGAAAACAGTTTCTGTTACTGTTCTTAGAAAATTTATAGAAAAATCATCAAAGCTCTAAATCCAAATCCGCAAATTTTGAGAGTTTGGAATATGAGTCTAGTTTGTTCGTAAATTTTATCATGATTTTTAGTGATCTCTAACAGAGGTGAAAATGTTCATAATCACAGACTGGTCCGGGTTTGCCTCTGAAATGACAGGGAGTTTTGTAAAAATCACCATAAATTGTAGAAAAATCATATGGAGATGTGCAAGTAGTAATTTTAAAGCTAAGAGTTTGAACTACTTGCACCTGGAACAGTTTTGAAAACTAAAATATTTAAGTTGACCAAAACAGTCCGTGATTAACGTCCATCTTTTCTGATGTAATCTGTTAGAAAAAGTTTAATTGTGTTCTTGATGATTTTACTTGTATTCCCCCCTTAAAACTTAAGAAAAACATGTAAATGTAGGGGTATGAACTCACCTTATGTGTTATTAGAGGATGGATGTTGGAGAAGAGAAGTGTTCAACCCAAGAACACTTAGAAGATGCCTTGACGAATCGAGAACCTAACATGAAGGTGACGATGTTTGTGTAAGATTCTTATGATTTTGAGTAGAAGGATGTGTAATAATCATAAGAAGAATGAATTATACTTACCAAGAGTGGAAGAAAGCTTGATAATCAGCCTTGGAAGTCTTGGAATTGAGAGAGAATGGTGAGAGAATTTGGAGTGTGATCCTTGGAGGAAAATGAGAGAATGAAAGAAGTATGAAGAGAGGGGATGGGTTTTTATACTTAGACAAGGAGTGGGGCTGGTCATGTAGTGGGTATGAGTTGGTCATGTAGTGGGTAAGAGCTGGTCATGTAGTGGGAAAGAGTTGGCCATGTAGTGGGTGTGAGTGGTGGCATGTGACATAAAGTAAAGTAAAGTCATCTTTCCACCTCAAGCACCTCCCCTACTAATTATTGGTATGAATGGCCCTAAAAACGTGGGGATTACTGACATATAGAGTTCTAACTGTAAAAATAAAGTTTTTGGTGAAAATCCCGCGTTAAAATGATGAAAAACGGGCCTAAAACAAAGTCGTAGTCGAAAAACCAGAAACATTATGACACGCAAAAATGCATGTCGTCTTCTTTTATGACAGGGGCTTCCTTGATACTCATTGCGTGTCATCAACACGCGCGTCGTAAGGTTACGACAGACAAATGTGTGTCGTCTTCCTTTATGACAGGGACTTCGGTCCTGAAGCTTCAGTTTTGGGTCCTTAAACCTATTTTACCCGTTTTTACCCCGTTTCAAGTGGTTTTTGACCCAGTTAAGGGTCGGGATGGCCCGAATGATTACAAAAATTTAAAGGAACTTTTGAGAGAGATTCGGGAGAGATTTGGGAGAGATTTTAATATAGAGAGGTTGAGTGAAAGAGATTGTGAGAGGTTTCGTTTGTGATCTTTTTGAGTGTCCGGCTTCGCAACGAAAGGTCCATAAACCCCGTTAAGCCATGATTTAGTGTCTTACACAATCCCGATGATTGTGCAATAGTGTTTTATCGCTTTGGTTCGTTGTTTAGCACTGTTAAGGCTACGGAAAATCAAACACATGAATTTTTCAAATGATGTTTTCTCATTGAAATAGCGAATTGTATAATGTAAACCCTATCATACAAGGGTTAATGGAGTTGACCGGTTTGACTTGTTGACTTTGTTTGACTTTGACTTGACCGAAATTTGACGGTTGTCACATCATCCCCCCGTTAGAGGGAATTTCGTCCCGAAATTTGCATTTTGATTGGGACTTCAAGAGTTTGGAAAAAGATGTGGAAAACTTTGCGTAGTACAAGAAATTGATTATGGTGAGGAACAACCCTCCTGATGTCACATGACGACCTTGGAAATTTCTTATTGTAACTTGAACTGAGTCAATTTAAAAGGAGTTTATTGTTTTGGGATGATAGAGTATTCTATGTGTGCCTTTATACTCCCTGTTTTATCCTTGGTATTACCACTATGAATATTTTATAACGTAGTTAGCGAGTTCCATCATTACCAATGTTTCAACAAATTTTGACGAAATTTGCATTATAAGTCCTACTAGTTCTTTTATAGTCGATTGGCTTAAACTAGTCGTATATCATTAAGATTGCAAGGGCATTTTGGATGGGTGACCCCGCCTTAAGCCCACAACCAAACAAGGAATAGGGAATGAGGCGGAATCACACATTCTAAGTCCATAGAATCTTAATGATATATGACCATAACGTTTACACTAGCCATCATAGATTCCAGGGGCGTAGTATTATCGGGGCCAGGAGTAGGAATTGTAGTTCAAAATAAAATTGTTATAAGCCTGCTATCTTCAAACTTGGGCTTTGGCCCCTCCCGATTCCTAATCAGAATGGTCCAATACTCTTGCCCGATCCAAGTCGAGAGTTGATTCATGTGGCTTGAGCTTAGGCTTGGGTCTTAGAGAAAGAGGCAATGCGTCAGGCTGGCTTCACAGAGCTGCAAAAACTCTTCTCTCTCGACAGTGGATAGATAACATGCCTCGGCTCTTCAGGCCCACATTGCCTACTGGGCCAACTCAAATGAACATCCACTTTGTTACCCCACTTGGGTTATAGGCAAGTGTTACCAAGCCCGATATCAAGAAATCAAAATCGATTCATCCCTATTTGCCCAATTCGCTGCCTATCTCGCCTGCTGTTCGTTTCTCGCTGTCTCGCTAAGTCAGTCTCCTGGTCTCACTCTCGCCAATCGCCATCGCCTAATGCCCAAATCCCTATTCACACTTCACAGAAATCAGGTATGTAATCCCGAGACCCATATCCTGTTCAGCTGTTCTTTCTTTTCTGATTGTAAGATTGTTGATTGTTGGTGTTGGCGTATTGCACTGCTGCTGCTGTTTTCAGTCAATCCGTTGCCTATTTATGCGTTACTACTGTCTTACTGAGTTTCTTTTTAATTTGGCTGTCATTTGTGATTTGGCAATTTTCCAATTTGATTTACAAGTTATGAACTTATAGATTTGGTTATTGTTAAATGAGTTATTGGTTATTGTTCAAATTTTGATTTTGATTTTTTTTTTTTTTTTTTTTTTTTGTTAATTTCAGTTTATAATATTTTCGGCCCCCCTCCCCCAAGTTAATTGTTCAAGCTCCGCTACTGATAGATTCACTGGTAAAAACCCTGAGTTTTTACATAGATGATAAGACTTATTTGGGTTTTGCCGTGTTCCCAAGATTCATGGTTTATAGACTTGAATAGATGCTAGTTTTAGTAATAAAAAGAAATTTAGAATTTAAATGTCGATGTTAGATGCTTGTACTGATATTTAAGGGGTTAAAAAAATAAAGTTTTATTAGTTACCTATAGCGACACTCAAGTCATAATTTGCATGTGTGAAGACTTGGAGTACTTTCTAATGAAAAGTGTGCTACTGGGGAAATTCGAAACTGGTACGTAGCTTCAAAGTCAAGAATATGCAGTAGGCATGTGATGCATTAAATGCATGAGGCACAAAAGTCCTAATTTGCAGCAACATATACGTATATGTGTGTGAATTGAAGAAGAAGGTTACGGCTCAAAGACCATTCATTTCCTCTTTATTTTTTTTTTATTTATTACTCCTCCCACTTACCTTATATAAATCATCACAGAAGAAGGTTATGGCTCAAAGACCATTCATTTCCTCTTTATTTGTTATTCGTTACTTCTCCCACTTCCCTTATATAAATCAGCACATTCTTATCGCGACTCTTTAACTTCTCCCTCACAAATGGATCCGCCTGCAGATCATCAAAACCCCATAGATGACCTCGATCGGTTTCAGTACTTTGATCATCAGGATCTGTTCAGGTATATATAAATGTCACTCATTACACCATCTTTCGCACAGAAAAGTGATTTTGTTTATATTGATCAAAACATGGTTTGATTTTTGCAGTGGTGACCTGCTCAACCATCAGGATTTCGAGTTGTCGGAAAAATCGCATGAAGTGCTCGATCAGAATGTTTCCACAGTACTTAACAAAGATCAAAACATCATTTCTAGAAATGAGTTTCATGATCTTGATCCCCTTGAAGACATAAGCTTATGGGATTGTTGGGAGGATGGTAATTTACCATTGGTTAGTTTCAGTGAAGACTGTAAATCCGGTGGTGAGGCTACAGGTAGTTCTAGTGCTGCCACCACTGATCACGGTGGCCGGAAGGTGGCAAATAGATTGAGACCATTGGAGTTTGAAGAGATAGCGAAGTACTTTGAGATGCCGATAATCATGGCAGCAAAGGAACTAGGGATAGGGTCAACATTGTTGAAGAAAAGATGCAGAGAGCTAAACATAAACAGATGGCCTCATAGAAAACTTAAGAGCCTTCAATCCCTCATTCAAAATGCCAAGGTAAACTACGATAATAACCTTCTATACATTACTCATGCATGTATGCATGCACTTGGTAACCAAAGTAGTTTTGGTATTTTCTAAAATTTTAATTATTAGTTTCTTTATAACATAAACATAGGCCCTAGGCATATGCCACATCGAATCAATTGTTTTACTACGATTTCTGATTTATATTTACATAAACTTAACTCATTGTAAATTTTATGAACTCACACGAAAAATATATTGCATCTACCTAAAAAAACTAGGAGTTGGGATTAAAGGAGGAGGTAGAGACGTTAGCAGGGCACAAGAAGATGATGGAGAAATTGCCAGGTATGGAATTGACAGAAAGAACAAAGAAGCTTAGGCAAGCTTGCTTCAAAGCTATTTATAAGAAGAGAGGACTTAACAATCCTTAGTCCTTACCTTTTCTTTTAGCCATTTTGTTATCATTAGTGGATTTTAATCTACATTGTATGTGTTTTTCTCTTGATAGTTTGATACTCTTTTTTTTTTTTAGTTTCATTTTATGTATTTGTCTATTGATTTTTAATGCTGAAAATTTTGTATAATTTGGGTATTATAGTTTGTATTATGTATTTAGCCATATTTTAGATTGCCGACACGACTACGCCGACGACTCTATACCAGAGGTCTATATAAATAGACTTATGAATTTAGTAGGAATAACTTGATTATAATCTTGTGATTTGTTCCATGTCTGATCCACTCCTAAGATTCTCTTGACATGCCCCCAGTTATGTGTAATTAAAATTTTATTAGACTGTTGATCCTAATGAGTCTACCCTAAGTCCACAACCAAACAAGGAACAGGTCCTAAGGCGGACTCACCATTTCTAGGTCAATCATTCCTTAATTACACATAACTTCGAGGTACACCTAAAGAATTTTAGAGTTACCAGTTGTAAATTGTTTGTAATACCAAGTAGTGAGATTCAATGAAATAAAATGCATGCCTATTTCATTGATAAACCTTTTAGTAAATATCCTTACCATTTATATACACATGTATATTTTCGCACTTTAGTGAACTATTCTTGGTGTTTCTGTTAACGTCTTGGAGATGGAGTTATGGTAGTGGGTAGAAGTAGGTTTTGTACGGGCGTTAAAATTTACACATCATGTTGCTCCTGCGAGAATAGGGGTAGAAGAGATAATTAATAGACGCCTAACCCTATAATTACTTATAGGGGTGATCCTTATTAGTTACGTCTATAATCACGTAGTGCATATCAGTTATACATAATTTGAGATAGAATAGACTTTCGAATAAATGACTCTACTCTAAATCCACAACCAAACAAGGAACAGGAAGTAGAGCAATAGTCATAGATTCTGAGTCTATAATATCTTTAATTATGTATAACCTTGGCGTATGCACTCAGTTATCATAGGCCTACTAATAGAGGTCTTTAGTTTTCACATAAGTTGGTTATAGTATCACCAAATACTCATATAGTATTTTTAGCTGTTTAGATTCGATTCTTAAAGTATTCTCTGTAGGGTGTAGTTAGGTTGATAGATTTGTTGCCCATTATGACTATCCCCCAGTATATGCAAGTCACTCCTCGGACAGATATAGTTGATCAGGCTATATCCTTCCCAGACATGATTCACATATACCAAGGCATACCCATCATGTACAACTCCTCTTCTTTTATTTTATGTTCTTCTAGTTATGACACTATATGAGCATGTATGCATGTATTTATACTTTTAATAAAAAAAAATCTTTATTTTCTAAAAGTATATTTATTTGAAAAATGCACAAATCAGAGACTATTAGTCCCAATTGTGTTTATAGTTTGTATATCTTATGTGGTTTGATATACTTAATTCACTATAAACTGTGCTCTGATACCAATCTGTCACACCCCCAAACCAAGGATGGCGGAAACGTCCGGGGGTGGAGGACTTCATGTATAGTATCATAACAACAATTGTAATAGTAATTCAAGCAAACACAACCAACATATATATAATTGAAAAAGTTACATCATTGTATGAATTACATGCTTACGAATCAATTACAATATGTTGACAAAATATGAAATAGTAGACGCCTTAGCGTCCCATCCTCAAAAGCACTTGATTACCTGTTTAATGATTTCCTGAGAATACAAGTTGTTTGAAAAAGTGTCAACACAAAGGTTGGTGAGTTCATAAGCTTTTGTTTGGTATTATTAAAAGCCTTTCGTTTGTGAAAGTAGTATTTGTATTAGAAAATCCAATATTTTCCTTAATGTGTAAATGTAGTCTTAAAACCCAAAGACCGAAATGTACAAGTAATTTGTCATATTTATAGTAAAACAATGCAAGTTTAAATCGACATAAACTCGTTAAATTTTAATGAAGTTCCCGTAAATTCCAATGTTTATTAATACTTTATGTGAGTTATTATAACCATGCTATGACCTAGTTGGCCTGAAACGACGTTCTTCAGGCGTCGGAAATGTTATGACATTTGTCACCCCAGACCTGCCGGTCTAGCTGTTGCATGCAGCTTAGGTGTGGGTTTGTCAAACCCAATATAGATCTATACACAAGTATCACGCTCTCCCTCAAGGAGACTCTGGTTACAATACAGGACTTAATGGTAATTTGAAGTAAATGTCTCACAAAGTCATTAACGGAATTACGTGTTATGAAAACTTGGTACCGTATGGCCGTACCTTGCTTAATGAAAATATCCTTTGTATAAATGTACCCTTTTTAAATGTATGTGTTATGTAATGTATCATAAACTATACCTATTATAGTTTATCAACCAAGGGTAGTACGTGGTAATGTATGCAAACTATATTCAAAATAGTTTATTAAATGTTTGAATGTATCGATTGTACTTTGATTATAATCACTTGTTATTATTTATATTTTATATGACCAAATCCATTTGTAAACTGATGTGTGTCTAAATATTAAGATAAAATGTCATATCTTGCAATAACATATAATCACATAAAGATATACACCTTGCTCAACATGTTACAAGGTGAAATGAAATTAACAGCAACTTTTCGTTGAAAACAGTTTCTGTTACTGTTCTTAGAAAATTTATAGAAAAATCATCAAAGCTCTAAATCCAAATCCGCAAATTTTGAGAGTTTGGAATATGAGTCTAGTTTGTTCGTAAATTTTATCATGATTTTTAGTGATCTCTAACAGAGGTGAAAATGTTCATAATCACAGACTGGTCCGGGTTTGCCTCTGAAATGACAGGGAGTTTTGTAAAAATCACCATAAATTGTAGAAAAATCATATGGAGATGTGCAAGTAGTAATTTTAAAGCTAAGAGTTTGAACTACTTGCACCTGGAACAGTTTTGAAAACTAAAATATTTAAGTTGACCAAAACAGTCCGTGATTAACGTCCATCTTTTCTGATGTAATCTGTTAGAAAAAGTTTAATTGTGTTCTTGATGATTTTACTTGTATTCCCCCCTTAAAACTTAAGAAAAACATGTAAATGTAGGGGTATGAACTCACCTTATGTGTTATTAGAGGATGGATGTTGGAGAAGAGAAGTGTTCAACCCAAGAACACTTAGAAGATGCCTTGACGAATCGAGAACCTAACATGAAGGTGACGATGTTTGTGTAAGATTCTTATGATTTTGAGTAGAAGGATGTGTAATAATCATAAGAAGAATGAATTATACTTACCAAGAGTGGAAGAAAGCTTGATAATCAGCCTTGGAAGTCTTGGAATTGAGAGAGAATGGTGAGAGAATTTGGAGTGTGATCCTTGGAGGAAAATGAGAGAATGAAAGAAGTATGAAGAGAGGGGATGGGTTTTTATACTTAGACAAGGAGTGGGGCTGGTCATGTAGTGGGTATGAGTTGGTCATGTAGTGGGTAAGAGCTGGTCATGTAGTGGGAAAGAGTTGGCCATGTAGTGGGTGTGAGTGGTGGCATGTGACATAAAGTAAAGTAAAGTCATCTTTCCACCTCAAGCACCTCCCCTACTAATTATTGGTATGAATGGCCCTAAAAACGTGGGGATTACTGACATATAGAGTTCTAACTGTAAAAATAAAGTTTTTGGTGAAAATCCCGCGTTAAAATGATGAAAAACGGGCCTAAAACAAAGTCGTAGTCGAAAAACCAGAAACATTATGACACGCAAAAATGCATGTCGTCTTCTTTTATGACAGGGGCTTCCTTGATACTCATTGCGTGTCATCAACACGCGCGTCGTAAGGTTACGACAGACAAATGTGTGTCGTCTTCCTTTATGACAGGGACTTCGGTCCTGAAGCTTCAGTTTTGGGTCCTTAAACCTATTTTACCCGTTTTTACCCCGTTTCAAGTAGTTTTTGACCCAGTTAAGGGTCGGGATGGCCCGAATGATTACAAAAATTTAAAGGAACTTTTGAGAGAGATTTGGGAGAGATTCGGGAGAGATTTGGGAGAGATTTTAATAGAGAGAGGTTGAGTGAAAGAGATTGTGAGAGGTTTCGTTTGTGATCTTTTTGAGTGTCCGGCTTCGCAACGAAAGGTCCATAAACCCCGTTAAGCCATGATTTAGTGTCTTACACAATCCCGATGATTGTGCAATAGTGTTTTATCGCTTTGGTTCGTTGTTTAGCACTGTTAAGGCTACGGAAAATCAAACACATGAATTTTTCAAATGATGTTTTCTCATTGAAATAGCGAATTGTATAATGTAAACCCTATCATACAAGGGTTAATGGAGTTGACCGGTTTGACTTGTTGACTTTGTTTGACTTTGACTTGACCGAAATTTGACGGTTGTCACATATAGTATGGTGGATTAGGGTTACATCCATGTAAACCCTAATACCCATGTCTTTTCATTTCCATGAGATCCATGGGTTAAAGCTCCATGGAGTATCCATGGACTTTCCATGCAAGCCTAGCCCATTCCAAATAAGCATTAGCCCACACTATATAAATACAAGAGCCCATATTTAATTAGTCATACTTTTGATCTCTAAATTAATCCTAGATTAATTATAGATCAATACTAATTAAATAATATGATTTTATATTAATATATTAGAACTTATAATATATTAATAAATCATAACTTATACTATTCTCAAAAGATTATCCATAAATTGTTCGGGTGAAGTGCAACCCAAATGGACCATGCCGGGTCGGGTCAAGTACATACCAAATATAGTTATGGACTTAGACACTATATCCAACAGATTATGGGTAGGGGATAACGGTTCTTGATGGTAAGCTTGTTCAGCTCCCGGTAGTCGATGCACATCCGAAAGGATCCATCTTTCTTCTTTATGAATAAAATCGGGGCTCCCCAGGGTGAGGAACTCGGCCTTATGAATCCTTTGCTGATAAGTTCATTAAGTTGGCTGGATAATTCTTGCATTTCTGCCGGTGTTAAACGATAGGGATATTTAGCTACAGGAGTAGCTCCGGAGATTAAGTCGATGCGAAACTCGACTTGACGCTCGGGAGGAATTCTTGGAAGATCTTCGGGGAAAACATCAGGAAAGTTACAGACTTCGGGGATGCTTTCGAGGTCTTTAACCTTTTGCGTCTCGTCGACAACATGAGCTAGGAATGCATGGCACTCCTTCCGCAGATACTTCTGGGCCTTGATGCATGAAATGATACGAAGGCTCGAACTGAGTTTATCACCGAAAATAGTGAGGGCTTCGCCAGAGGGAAGATTGAGACGGATAGCCTTCTCGTAGCAAATGATATCAGCACGATTGGGGCTTAACCAATCCATGCCGATAATGACATCGAAACTCTTAATGGATACAGGCATAAGGTTGATGGAAAAGGAATGACCGTATAGAGTAAGAGTACAGCCTATGAATATTTCGTTAGTACTCTCCTTATTTCCGTTAGCCATCTCGACGGTAAATGTTTCGGTTAGAGGTTGGGATTTACATTTGATTAGATGTTTGAATGCATGACTAACAAAACTCCTCTCCGCACCAGAATCGAAGAGGATGCATGCATAAGAGTTGTCAAGGAGGAACGTACCCGAAACAACGGTAGGATCAGCGACTGCTTCCTCTTGGCCCATCACCATCACTCTTCCGGTATTGCCGCCCATTGTCGCTTTGGGGCAGTTTCTTTTGAAATGCCTAACTTCTCCACATCCATAGCAGGCTTGGCTGGCACCCGCTCCAGGAGTCGGATTGATTGGTTGGGCCGGTGCTCTGTAGTATCGGGCCATGTGTCCCTTCCTTCCACAGTTGTTGCAATTTAAATCACGGCAAGGTCCGTGATGATGAAAGGTACACTTGTTGCACAGAGGTAGGTTTCCAGCATAGCCACCGGTAGGAGCTTGGGTGGTTGGAACAGCAGTGGGAGCAGCAGTAGGAGTAGTAGCAGCGTGGACTGCCACTGTTTGTTGCTTCTTGGAGGGCTCATGAGGAGATTGGCCCTTGCGTTTGTTCCAAAATTTCTTCTTCTTCTCACCACTCTCCTTTTGTGGCTCAGCGACCGCTGATGCCTCATCCAGATCGATCCCATGATCGATCAGAGTCTGTGCCAGATCCTTGGCGCTCTCAAACGTGGCCGGTCTAGCAACCAAGACATTTCCTTTGGTTGGTTGTGTCAGTCCCCAGATGTACCTCTCGATTTTCTTGCTTTCCGGGGTGACCATTCCCGGACAGAGGAGAGCCAGATCACAGAATCTAGCGGTGTAGGCAGCGATGTCGGAACCCTTCATCTTCAAGTTCCAGAATTCGTGCTCCAACTTTTGCACTTATCCCCTCGGGCAGTATTCCGCAAGCATGAGTTCCTTCAGTCTTTCCCAACCCATGGCATTTGCCACTGGCAGGGTTAGGGTTTTGACTCGACCATTCCACCAGGTCAAGGCTCTGTCGGTGAAAGTGCAGGCGGCGAACTTCACCTTGTTGGCTTCGGAACAGGCGCAAATTTCGAAGATGGATTGAATCTTCTCGAACCATCGAGTTAGAGCGATAACACCTCCATTTCTGTCGAAGGGCTTGGGTTTCGCGGTCATGAAGTCCTTGTAGGAACACTCCTTTTGATGTCCCTGACTTCCGTCTTGCCGTTGGGGGTCGGTTCCACCTCCGGCCCCACCAGAGTTCACTTGTGCCATTGCTGCTGTTACAGCGGCGGTAACTACTGCCTGGAACATGACGGAGTCGAACTGGGGGGGGGGGTGGTGGTGGTGGAGTGTCGTCGTTTCTTCTGATGGGTCTTGGTCGGGGAGGCATCTTGTTCTAGAAACAACCAGGAAGAAGAGGATGGTAAGTCCTCAAGATATATGAAATAAAATATGTCTCATCCTGATAATAAAAGTGTTCTACCAAGCGATAAGCACAAAAAATTTACTAATGTAAATAAATTATCGCTTAAGGAAGAAGAGGTAGTAACACTTGGAATGAATCTATATACATAATTTGGCTCTAGCTAAAATACTCCTATAGTATTTTATGATCAATGTTTTTGGTAAGTTTTAGGCCTGCTGTAACACCACAATCACTCCCAAGCACATGTTGGTCATGTCTTGACTGAATATAGTTGATCAGGCTATATTCACCCTAGACATGATTACATAACTGCCCAAGTTTAACCGCAGCGTCCCAACATCCAGATACTTTTGTTTCATTCTATCTATGACTATGGTTCTGTTATGTATGCATACTAGTATATTTGTTACAAAATGCTTTTATATTTCGAAAATATACTTTTAGTTTAGAACACTTAGGCCCCTTAGTGTTTATAGTTGTATACCATCTAAGGTTCGGTATACTTAGTTCGCTATAAACAAGGGCTCTGATACCAATCTGTCACACCCCGAAACCAGAATGGCGGAATCGTTCCGGGGTGGAGGAGGTCATGTATAACATCACAACCAATGTATAATAGCAATCATAGCAAAACAACCATTACAGTGAATACATATATGAAAAGGTTTACACTCAGTTTTGAAACTTGTTTGGATTACATCAAATAGTATGTAAAATATAAACATAAGACTCTTATTGCTCCAGCTTCTCAAAATCCAGCAGGTACCTGTCTACTGATTTCCTGAGAATACAAGCAGTTTTGAAAGAATATCAGCATAAAGCTAGTGAGTTCATAAGCATTTAGTTTTGGTGGAAGAGGTTCTTTAATTCTTTTGAAAAGCGTTTCTCAAGAAAATCCCATATTTTCTTATGAAAAGTAGTGTTGAAAGAGTATCTATTAGTAGAAGATAAATCATTAGTTTTAGAAATGCCAGTGTTATCCTGGGAAAATCCCATATTTTCCCTGAAACAGGTTATCCGTCCTAGAGGTAGAGATGTAAGTTTAGAAATCCCTGATTACTATCAGTGTATATATGAAGGTAGTTTTATTACTAAAATAAAACAAATGAAGGGTAGAGTCCGTAAACCAAAGTTAGTTTATACTTATTTGCGAGTCGTATAACCATACTTGATATGACCGAGTGACCTTAATAACGTTCTTCAGGCGTTAAGCTAAATGACATTTGTTCACCCCAGGCGTGCCCGCCTAACTGTAGCTAGCAGTTCAGGTGTGGGATTGTCAGTCCCGAATAGATATATTCACAAATCTCACGCTCTCCCTCCAGGAGACTCTGGTTATACAAAAAGGATTTATCATTGTAGACCTAAGAGTACAGTATTGAAGTAGAGCCTCACAATTATGTATAATCTTGTTACAAGCTAGAAACAGTATAAAACAGTAATTATTCTTGAATAAATATACTTTATACTTCTGAGAAAACATATATCATAAACTAAATCGACCATAGTTTATATATATTCATCCATGAAATCTGATTTGGTAGAAACTGCCTAGAGGGTTATCCCAAACTATACCCATTATAGTTTACTAGTGTTGTTATGGAAAATGTTTTGTAAGTCCTTTCTGAAAGCTATGAAGTGAGATTTCCAAAATAACAATTTCCCTTATGCTCAACATATTACAAAAGAGATAAAAATATCCGAGTAAGTTATTAAACATGGAAATCGTTGAGTTGTGTTAATAAGTTTAAAACTTAATAAAATACTTTGAGTTTGGCTTGTATTCCCCCCTGAAAACATTAAAAACACGGAAAATGTAGGGGTATGAACTCACCGTTGATGTGTGAAAACGTCGACTGGAAACGAAGATCCTCGAGTGGTCGTACTTGGCACTTTACGGAATCCTAATATCAAATAAATACACATATGTATCTAAATTAGCGATTTCGCTATATAAAGTGTTAGAAAACACTTAATTTCGGTTAAGGGATGTTACCGGGACTTGATCGAATCGGGAAAAGTGGGTTTTCGGACAACTGCACCACTTAAAAGGTGTTTACGGTCGACATGCAGTTTACGGCCGTGAACAGGGTTTACGGTCGTAAACTGAGTTTACGGCCTTTGAAGATCTGGTGAGTTTACGGTCGGAAATGGGTTTACGGTCTATGAAGATTGACCGTAAACTCAAGAACAGTGATGCTGTTTTCGATGAAAACACGTTTTATATGCTCTTAAACAACCTGTAGGAGTGTTTTCTGATGATTTTTAGAGAGAAAAGAGGGTGTTACGGAGTTTACGGCCAGAGGTTCTAGAGATAGAATGAGAGAGTTTCCGGTAAGAAATGTTCAAATGAGGTTGGGGGTCTCATATTTATAGGGGATTTTGTGGTCGGTGGGTGGGATCCACCCGACGCTGGCCGCAAACGAGTTTACGGCCGTAAACAGGTTTACGACCGTGAACTCCATTCATGCAGTGAACATGATGATTTTCGAGGATATTTCGAGTTTCGCGCAGTTTTTGGTTTCGACTTGCATATATAAGTTTAATTATATAATACCAGATGATTTTCTAAATCAAAGGTTCGACGGAAGATTAATAAAATTCAAATTTTATTACGGAAATTGCATAATGGAAACGGAAAAAGTTTCGGGTTGTCACAAAATGGCTGATGACATGGCAATTTATGTGCTTTTAGTGTTTCCTTGCATTAAGGTGAGCTTTCATGAACTTGGTTATATGGTCCCCTTTTAGATGGAGTTCCAATTACCCGTTCTTTAGGTTTAAATAAAGACTCCATCATAACAATATATTTTGTCATGCATAAAAGGATAAGGAAACGGAGGTGGAAGCGGTGGGTCAATGTCTATGTTTATATAATAATAATATAGATACTAAATAAATAAATAAATTAAGTTAGTAAAATATCATATAAAAGATTGAAAGACAATTTTAGGTTGGCTAGGGACCAAATTAGCAACAAAGTGTCATCATACGGACAAATTAACAACAATAAAACTTTCCAAACAAACATGCATAAAATGGTAAAATGGTATTGCAAAGGGACCAAACTTGTAATTCACTATTTTATTTATACTAAGAGTAAATTACACGAATAGTCCCTATGCTTTAGGGTAATTTGCACGTTTGGTCCCTAACAGATTTTTTTAACTCGGAAAGTCCTTACTGTTTGTTTTTGTTACGCGTTTGGTCCATGTCTTACCAAAAAGACTATTTTGCCCTTATTTTTTGATTTATTTAGATAAATACCCCCAACCCCACCTCCTTCGCCTTATCTTACCTACCCCACCATTTTTTCATATTTAAATAATAGTCTTTTTAGGTAAGACAGGGACCAAACGTGTAACAAAAACAAACATTAGGGACCAAACACGTAACAAAAACAAACAATAGGGACCTTCCGAGTTAAAAAAATAAGTTAGGGACCAAACATGCAAATTACCCCAAACCATAGGGACCATTCGTGTAATTTACTCTTATACTAAACAAAAGCCTTTCATACTAATCAAACGCCTTTCACCGTGTCAACGTAATCTCTCCTTTGTCATTTTCTGACATTTTCTAGGCACATTCTTCTTTCAACCACTTTTACGAATCTGAAAACCGAACAAAGTCTACTTTCAAAGAGAAAGCAGAAAATGGGCCATGGAAGTTCGAAATCAAGTTCAGTGGATGAGTCTGAAGATTCATCCTCATCCGGTGGCACAAATTCTAAACAACATCCGTCGTTTCGCGGAAGAATCAAGCAGAAATTACACCTCCACCGTCGTCCGGCCGCTTCACAACATGCTAAACTCAACAGTCACGAGACTTTCGTTGGCATCGCTTTGGTTACTCTTATAAATGTAAGGTTTTGAGTTTTGATTCTCTAAACAGTGTAACTGGTGTGAAGAAGAATTTTAATCACACTTCGTTATCATAATTTAGGCGGAAATGAAATTCAAGGACAAGTGGCTTGCTTGTATATCAATTGGAGAACAAACGTTTCGCACTGACATTTCTGACCAGTTAAGTATAACACCATATCTATAGTCTATATAAATTCATGTTGTTATGTTTTCAGAATCCCCCAAACTGAATAGGGCGTGTAATTATTTGAAGCCAATTTCATATTTCGGGGGTTTATTTATGAAGATCTGTTGTAGAAATTTAACCTAAAATGAACTATAAGATCTAATCGAGAAAGTTTTACACCATGAGGCTTCAGTATGAAGGATCCTAACTTAAATTTTCCCACAAGTAAACACTATTTCTAATCTGTGTCGTTGTCCTATCATCATGAAGCATTGTGATGGTTAAGACTTAAGACTTAAGACAATCAAAACAATCAAAGATCTTGACCTGCTACACAACATCCATGGATGAATATTATTTTAGTGATTTTTCAGTGGGATAATGTCTTTTCTAAAAGTCAAAAGTAGTTATATCACAGTTCATACCAATATATCTTATTATCTTTTAATTCTACTTTTGATTAACATGCAGGACCAACATGCCTACATGGAATTCAGTGAGTGAATCTCTTTAGTCTGTTCATCAATATCCAAAGTTTCTTTATGTCTCATTTGCACATAAGAAACAACTATCTAAGAATATTTATAGGGTGAATAGCCTGATGTTTTCAACTCTTTATGTACAAAATGATGAGAATCTTAGTAACATAGTATCACTCACAAAGATAATATAAGCTATGGATACACTAAAAAGATTGTCTTGACTCTTGATTTATGCAATGGCATCATGTTTATTGTTTTTCTGCAGGAGAAAAAGTTTGTTTTGGAGTTAAATGGCCCACACATTGCAAAAATATCAGTTTTTGAGGTTTGTGTTAAGATTAAACTTTATTTATGTTAATAATCTTTTTGGAATTCATTATTAATCACCTTTTGTTATGATTTAGACCAATAGACTCTCAAAGAACAACCTGGTTGGGTATTGTGAGATTGATCTTTTTGAATTTCTCAGTCGAGTAAGTTTCTCTAAAAAAGAATATTTTATTTTTCATATGAAACATTATGATAATTTTTGGTGTTGATTTAATCAATGAATGCAGCTTTCAGATAGTGACACTGAAGTGTTTGATTTATTTGATCCATCATCATCAAATGTAGTAGTTGGAAAAATATCTATCTCATGTTCTATCGAGGTGAGCTGTAAATATTAAATATAATATTACACATTTTCAATTTTATTAATGGTTTTTATGTAACATATAACTTTTTAATTTACAGGATCCAATTGAAACAGAGAAAAGTTTTGCAAGGAGGATTTTGTCTATTGTTGTATGTATGCCATGCTAATTCTCTTCTGTCAATTTTGTTCACATCAACTTTTTAATACTTTTCTACTTTGAAATTAATAATTGTGCAGGATTACAATGGTGATGGAAAATTGTCATTTTCTGAGTTTTCAGAATTAATAAATGCATTTGGTAATCAACTTGCAGCAAAAAAGGTTTCAACTTATAATCTTTCTCTTTCATATTATTGACTTAGTGACCATTTCTCTTTGACTTAATGAGCCTAAAGGATTAAGCACTTAATCTATTTGTCCTTTTTTTCCTCCAACTTCTGATAAATATTGTTAAGATTGATAAATATTGTGAAATTTGTTTTTTGAAATGTAAGGGTAAAATGGTCATTTAATCTTATTCAAATGATTTATTCACACTAACCCTTTGCCTATTTGTCCTTTTTTCCTCCACCTTTTGATAAATACTGTTAAAGATTGATAAAGATTGTGAAATTTGTTTTTTGAAATGTAAGGGTAAAATGGTCATTTAATCTTATTCAAACGATTTATTCACACTAACCCTTTACCTCTTTGTCCTTTTTTCCTCCCAACTTTTGATAAATACTGTTAAGATTGATAAAGATTGTGAAATTTGTTTTTGAAATGTAAGGGTAAAATGGTCATTTAATCATATTCAAACGATTCATTCGGTCTAGAAAAGAACCAAAGAAACAGACTATGTGTACAACTGCACATCACTTTATCCAGACAAGAAACATTCCCTTAATTACACAATTATGTTAAAGTGCTTGATATCGATTTTTCAATTAAATATATATGTTAATAATTGGTTTTTAGTAAATAGTTTATTTTTTATTTTTTTAATACTAGAAAGAGGAGCTGTTTAAGGCAGCTGATGTAAATGGAGATGGGGTTGTTAGCATGGATGAATTGGCTACACTTCTTGCTGTGCAACAAGAAAAGTATGTTGTTATTATATTTTATTATACATTTAACTTTTGAATAAATTGATTTTAGAATATATGAAAAATTGAATATGATGTATTAAATTGTTTGTTTATTGTAGGGAGCCACTTATGAATTGTTGCCCTGTTTGTGGGGAGATTCTTGAAATCTCTGATAAATTGAATTCAATGATTCATATGTCACTCTGTTTTGATGAAGGCACTGGAAACCAAGTTATGACTGGAGGATTCTTGACTGATAAACAGGCGTCCTATGGGTCAGATTCTTTTTTATTTTTCTTTATTTATAAAAATATAAAAACTTGTTTTATTATTATAACAATTACTTTCAACATGTTACATTTTTTTTTTGATTTTGAAGGTGGATGTTCAAACTATCTGAATGGGCCCACGTGTCATCCTATGATGTAGGCTTGAACTCTGGTTCAAGTGCTTCACATATTGTGGTATGCTTTCTTTGATTCTTTCTCTCCCATTTATTACAAAATCAAACCTTTTAAACCTTAAAAAAATAGTAATTATATTATTATCTATTTACACTTAATGTACATTTTGGCATTTAGGTTTTTGATCGTAAAAAAAAGAGGCTTGTGGAAGAAATAATCGATGGAAAAATTGTTTTGTCAATGAGAGCTATTTATCAATCTAAAATAGGCCTTGGAATTTTGGACAAAGGTATTTTTTTTTCTTTATATAATATTATATATTTTATTGTATTTTAGTATTTTATATATTGTAAGGGTGCAGGTGCAAAAGAAATATTGCAGAGTTTATCAGAAAAGCAAGGAAAGAAAATGAATTTAATTGAATCTGCTAAAGACATACCAACATTTCTTGAATTTTTTAAGGCAAGATAATTTTTACTTTTTAGTTAAAACTCCATAAAAGTCCTTATATTTTGACCTCATAATCGATTTAGTCATTATATATTTTTTTTAGAGTAAATTACTGAAATCGTCCCTGTGGTTTGGGTAAAATTGTGTGTTGAGTCCCTAACTTTTGTTTTGCACTCGGACCGTCCCTATGTTTTCTTTTTATTACGAATTTCATCCCTAACAGACATGAAATGACTATTATACCCTTATTAATTTCTTTTTTAATTTACTTATAACATATTTATAATTCATAAAAAATAACTAAAGTGGGCCCCAACCAAGCTGCCACCACCCTCTTTTCCCTCTGGTAATCACCGCCTTTTACCTCCATCACCCACTGTTCTTCTTTCGAACTTCAGAAACAACCAAATAACAAAATCGTAAACAAAACTAACGAAACACCAAAATCAAACATAAAACCTGTGTTCTAGAAATTGAAATCAATATCAAAATCAAAACTTGTTTGTTGATTCGAAATTCAGAAATCAAACCAAACAACAACTTCAAAAATAGCTCATCCAAACCAAACACCAAACTTGTTCCATAAATCAGAATTGAAATCAAAATAAACTTTGTGTTCTTATTTCAAACTCCATAACCAAACAGCAGACCAAAATCAAAAACAAACCAAAAATAAAACACATTCCAAACACAAAACCTTAGTTCCAAAAATGAAAATGAAAATCGATTGTGTTCTTATTTCGAATTTCAGAAATCAAAATCAAACCTAGGATCGATCTGTAAAGCTATGGCTATACACACATAAAGGCACATCGATCTGTAGAGTTGGGGCTGTGAGGCGGAGCACATGCAAAGCAAAGTAGACGATGGTGGTTGTAACTGACATTTTCAGCGAGAGAAAGAGGGAGGCGAAGTAGCTAGCGTTGTACAAAAAAGCATTTCGATTTTGCAAAGATAGGCTGTGAGGCGTAGTAGATGATATATGTGATGGTATTCCGGTAATGGAAGGTTGCAGCGGTCCGATAATGGTTGGTGGTGGCCTTCGATTTTAGTGATTTAGGGTTCATAAATTGAACAATAATACAGTGGTTCCTGATGGTTGATGGTGGTGATGATCGAGTGGTTCCTGATGGTTAATGGTGGCTTTAGACCACAGATCGGAAAGGGTGGTTTCCGGAGGCGGATGTTCGGTGGTTGGTGGTGGTTTAGATTTCTCCAGTTTAGCTCACAAACAAAGAGATAGAGTCATGGAACGATGTATTTGACGAGGGCAGTGGGTAGCTTGGTGGGGCCCACTTTATTTTAAATTATAAATAAGTTATAAGTAAATTAAAAAAAAGAAATTAATAAGGGTATAATAGTCATTTCAGGTCTGTGAGGGACGAAATATGCAATAAAAAGAAAACATAGGGACGATCCGAGTGCAAAACAAAAGTTAGGGACTCAACACGCAATTTTGTCTAAACCACAGGGACGATTTTAGTAATTTACTCTTTTTTTATATTCCATTAGATCCCAAAAACCACCAGTAATCATTTTGACAATTTTATCCGGCAAACAGGTCATCCCACTTTCAAAATTTACACTTTTAGTCTAGATTCTAAATTTTATTACAAATTAGGTCCAAAATTTACACTTTTGGCCCAGATTTCAAAACTTTGTTACGAATTTATCATAAATTTAGTTTTTCTACATTTTTTTTTCAAAATTTAGGATGAATTCGTAACAAAATTTTGAAATCTGAGTCAAAAGTGTAAGTTTTGAAAATGAAATGACCCGTTGACCGTGTAAAAGGGTCAAAATGATTACAATTGCCGGTTTTTAGGATTTAATTGAATAAAAAAATATATAAGAACTAAATTGATTATAAGACCAGAATATAAAGACTTTTATGAAATTTTCAGAAAAGATAATTTTTTTAACAAATTTCTCAACTGACTTGTTTGTACTTTAGGATCAAATCAATTTGGCTGAAGTCAAGTACCCAATAGATCATTTTAAGGTAAGTCACCTTATAAATTTATAATTTTTTTGTTATTTTCTACCATCAGTTTTATAAATTTCAGGAGCTTTTGTATGCAGACATTTAATGAATTTTTTATAAGAGAGCTGAAAATTGGGGCACGACCAATTGCTTGTGTGGGACATGATGACGTGGCTGTCTGTGCTGCTGATTCTCGTTTAATGGCATTTAAAACAGCTGAAGAAAGTCGTAGATTCTGGATTAAGGTATTTTTAATTCACAATATAATATATCATGGAAATTGGAAATTACATATTTGTTGATTGACTTTGGTTAATATTCGTTCTTGAAGGGTAAAAAGTTTTCTCTCCAAGGGCTTCTTGGTAATTTACCATGCTCTAATGATTTCATTGATGGAACCCTCGTGATATTTCGCTTGGCACCACAGGTGATTCTTCCTTTGTTTATCACAAAAATAATTAAATCTTAGAAAGTTTTACCCCATTAAAGTCTTAAAGATATATACTTTAGAATTTAACCCTAATAAGAAAATAGAAAGCTAAATATGTACAAAATGTGGCAGGATTACCATCGTTTCCACTTTCCAGTTTCTGGAACTATTGAGCAGATTGTTGATATACCTGGATGCTTATACACAGTATGTACAAAAGATTTTATTTATTTAATTTTTGTAAATGTAAATGTTTTACAAATTTACATTTTCTATATATTACTGAAAGTTGATGTGTTGATTAATCTGTAGGTTAATCCCATTGCTGTGAATAGCAAATATTGCAATGTTTTCACAGAGAACAAACGGGCTGTATCTATTATATCAACTTCAGATTTTGGCAAGGTAAACCAATAATTATACATAGAGTTAAAATTTTAAAAAAAAAACAGTTTATATCATTCTTGAAACTTGATTTCAGGTAGCATTTGTGGCAATTGGAGCAACAATGGTCGGAAGCATCTCTTTCACTAAAAAGAAAGGAGATTATGTTCAGAAAGCAGATGAGGTTTAAAAAAAATATATCATTAATCACTAATCACTTCCTGCT
Source organism: Lactuca virosa (assembly GCF_052849685.1). Classification (NCBI taxonomy): domain Eukaryota; kingdom Viridiplantae; phylum Streptophyta; class Magnoliopsida; order Asterales; family Asteraceae; genus Lactuca; species Lactuca virosa. Next base: position 232,935,078 of record NC_136432.1, on the reverse strand, counting down.
TATTTTCATTTACTTACTCATACTTTTCTTCCATTTATATTTATTACAGTTTGGTTATTTCTCTTTTGGTGGAAGCACTGTCATCTGTGTCTTCCAAAAGGTTTGAATACATTTCAAAAAACAAATTTAAGAGGCTTCTCTTCTAACATGTAATTTTAATATTGAAATGATTTTTCAGGATTCAATAGCACTAGATGAGGACCTTTTGGGTAATAGTGCAAGGTCTCTGGAAACCCTAGTTACAGTTGGAATGCAATTAGGGGTTTCCATAAAGAAACACACCGAGGTTCCATTGCCAGATATCAACAACTGTGTTTTAGGCGCTTAAAAATGTATAACCTTTTTCACTACACTGTGTATCAAACCTACTTCACTTAAAGGAGTGTGTGTGTGTGTGTTACCTACGTTCTTGCAATCCATCTTTTTGATATTGCTGCCACATCATCTCTGCTTCTTGTCCATCTCCGCCATCTACAGTGGTGCCGCCACCGGAATCGAGGCTGAGAACGGGTCATCTCCGCCATTCAATGGCTATCCGGCAACACTACTGGCACTTCCGGCAGCTATGTTCCCGGACTTTTGCCTTGCTTGTTGATACATATCATCGATAACCTCTGGACTGAAACCGCCAGGTAGAGATGGCTGGTGGTTCGCCGGACCACCATCGTAGAAAGCTAATCCGACTTTATCAGCGTACTCTTCCACTGTCTGACCACCGTCTCCCAAGTTCAACACATCATCCTGACTCAGTTTCCCTTCTTTCTTGTCCGGCTCCGGCGACCTAGCTTCTTCTTCTTCCTCAGATTCTGATTCTTCTTCCGTCTGGTACTGACTCGTTCCGGATTTTTCTCTTATAAACTTATCCATGATATCTAATCGCTTTTGTGAAATTTTGGCGACTTCTGGATACTCCGACGTCCTTGCAAGGCCGATAGATTTGCAATAATCGTAAAAGTTGTCAAGCTCGTCGAACTGCTTTCTTACTCGTCTCAAAAACTCGTAAACCTTGACGGAATCTGAAATCTCAAGCTCTCTAAACTGACCTATCAAAATACTCAGGGCATCGGTCATGTCGTAATACATATAGATGCTCTGTTTCACAATCGGGTACAAAGCCACCATCACAATCCTGTGATTCCTCGCCGGACCTGAATGATTCAAAGTTTTCTGTCATGGTGAATGGTGATTCATATGGAGGAGAAGAAATAATATAATTATTCCGCAACCTGTAGGGCGACAAGCGAGAAATCGCTCCAGGAGTTGCATCAGATGTTGTTGTCGAGAAAATAGGTTATCCTTCGTCTTTCCATGTACCGGAGATTTTAGAGTCACCGGCTCCGGCTCCGGCTCATCGTCATGCTTTTCTCGTCCCCCTTGCATCCGATACTCGAGATATTCATCGAGATACAACGAGTACGTCCGAATAAACGCTGAGAAATCCCAGGAATTGGTTCTCGACATGTCTCGGAAATCCGACATGTTCAACAACCGCGTGCCGCGTCTCGTGGCGTAGAAAATCTCTCGTTCGTACGCCCGATCTCCGTCTTGAAGAAGGCGTTGAATGACGATGAGTACTTTTAGGGCTACGATCCAATTTCTGGTCTTGTCGAGTCGACCGGAGATCAAGCTGACACATGAGGCGACGTGGATTTGTGAGTCGTTTGTTAGGGTTATGATTTCTCGTATGTGCCGGTCTTCCGCCGGGTACTCCGCGTGACGGGTGGCTTTCACGATTGCGACCTCGAGTTCCGGTAAGTCGGTGCTGCTACTAACTCTGGCGAGGCTAATCCTAGTGTGATCCTTCACTTTTCCGATTGCTTTTCTAAACCTATCTGATCCCATGGAGTTCATTTTTTAGAATTTGTTAATAGGAAAAAGCGCACCCAATTTTTTTTTCTTTATTTTTTTGTGAAGAAAAAAAAAAAAGGAGAAATGAAGATGGGAAAATTGGGTGGTTTGAAAGAAGCTTTCTCCTTTCTCCTTGATCCTTTCGATTGTCTTTGTGTTTGATGAGGTTTCATTTTTTCTGTTTAGCTATGTGTAAGTGGAAACCATATATCTCCCTTATTTATAGCATGAAAATGTGGAGGACTTGATGATCTCCATATTGTGATGAGGTGACGGATTACGGAAGTTTTTCTTCGGCTAGCAATCAGCGATATAATTAAGTCGGTTAAGATGATTGCTATTAATGTTATGTTTGGCGTACTAGCTGAAAAACTAGCTGTTAAATAAAAAGCTAGCTGATAGCTGAAAAACTAGCTGATAAAAAATGACTTTTGGTAAACTAGCTGAAAAGCTAGTTGAAAAATATGAAATGACATAAAAAAGAATGTGTTTTTATAATTAATTAAAATGATATATTTACTCCTAAAAAACTAGTCTAAGGCTGTGTTTGGCGCGCCAGCTAGCTTATTTTTCAAGCTTTTTTATGTTGTCGTGTTTGGTAAGCCAAAAAGTAGCTTATAAGCTAGCTTTTTGAAAAGCTACTTAGACTAGTTTTTTAGGAGTTTTTTTAAAATTTTCCAAATACACCCCTTAATTAATTATAGAAAGTAAGGTTCTAAAAAGCTCGTCATGGCTCCGCCATGGCTCCAAGGCTTATATTATCATTATAATGGTATGACTATGTTTTGTAACACCCTGACTCTCAGGTATAAACTTTCAGTCTTATATTTCCAATTTTTAAGGTCGACTCGACGAGTTGGATGCCCTGACTCGTCGAGTAGGCACAGTTTTGGTCGCGGGTTTTAAGTGACCAACTCGACGACTCGGAGGACATACTCGACGAGTTGGAGCTGGAAGATGAAACCCTAATTTCCGGGGTTTTGCACCCTATTTAAAGGGTCATTAACCTCCATTACAGCCCCCCTTTGAGTCCAGAAACCCTAAATCGCGTTTTCTCCCAATCTTTGTGTGTTTTAAGCTTGGAAGGTGAATCTTGGTGAGAGGAGCTTGGAGATCAAGAAGCTTTGAGCAGGAAGCAGTTGAGGGATCCGAAATCTACTTCATTTTTGCATCACCTGAAGGTAACAAGTCGTTACCTTGACTTTCCTCCTTCTAGATCTCTTTATGTTAAAGATTAGGGCAATTTTAGCTTGTTTGGTGTTTCATTTCGGGTATTGAACATGATCTGAAGTTGTAACTTTAGATCTAGGCTCATCTTGGTTCTTATGGTCATAAAGTTTCAGCCTTTAGCAAGATAATGCCTTATCCTCACTTAGAACCTCTTCTCTAGCTTAATTTTGGCCATTAACACCTTGCATGTACGTAAAGTTTGCAACTTTATGTAGGAAGTATGCTCTAGGAACTCAGATCTGCAATATGGGCTTTGGGATGGCTTATAAGCATCTGAATGGAGAAAGGACTGAAGAGACGCGACGAGTTGCATGGCCAACTCGGCGAGTCCGATGAAGAATAGCCTTGAGGGTTTCTTGCGACATTCGGCACCGTGCCGGTTTGTTGCGAAACTACGACAGGTCATAACTTCTTCGTTATAACTCGGATTTCGACATTCTTTATATATCCGTAATCCTTGTCACACACACCACAAGTTTCTTAATAGATATCGGCTTTATCTAAAATTTAATTTTTGACGCTCATTTTTATTCTTAATTATTTAAACCCTAATAATTAAGCATAAAACACATAAAACACATAATATTCACATAATTCCTTTTCATTTCTCCAAAATGAGTCACAAAGGTTAACCTAGACCATTATGTCAATATTAATGCCTAGCCTAGAAACACGACCGTTACAACTCTCTCCCCCTTAGGATGATTCCGTTCCCGGAATCACACAACGGCAAACAACTACAGGTAGCGACTCACCATGTCACTCTCCGTTTCCCAGGTGAGATTTGGCCCATTTATATGTTTCCAACGCACAAGCACTAAATCGACTATCTTACGTTACAACTTCTTAGTCTTACGGTCAACGATTGCCTCAGGTTCTCCAATTAACCTCTTGCTCTCATCCAACCTTAATTCAGAAATGGGAATTATGTCGGGCACACCTCCCATGAACTTCCTCAAATAACACACATGAAATGTGTTATGAATACCCTCCAGTTCTTCCGGTAATTCTAGCTTGTAAGCTTGATTCCCGATCCTCCGAAGAACTTTAAATGGTCCAATAAACCTTGGACTCAACTTTCCCCTTCTACCAAACCTTATAAGTCCCTTCCATGACGAGACTTTAAGTAAAACCGAATCTCCAACTTCGAATGATATCAGTTGTCTTTTCTTGTCAGCATAGCTCTTTTGAGCAGCTAACATCCTTTCCCTAATCACTTTCAACTTTCCAGCAGTCTGATGGACTATTTCAAGTCCCATAAGCTGCTTTTCCCCAGCTTCCAGTCACCATGACGACATTCAACACTTTTCCCCATACAAAGCGTGATAAGGTGCCATCTTGATGCTTGAGTGGAAACTATTACCCTAGAAAAATTCTACTAAAGGAAAATGTTCATCCCAGTTACCTTGGAATTCCAGGGTACAGGTTCTCAGCATATCCTTCAACATTTGAATTGTTTATTCGCTCTGACCATCGGTTTGCGGATGGTAAAACACAACTTGGTACCCAATTCCTCTTACAGACTCCTCCAACACCTTGAGGTAAAACGACTGTTATGATCGGATACAATCGTTAACGGAACACCGTGAAGCCTCACAATTTCTTTCACATAAGAATTCACAAGTTTATCCATAGACTATTTCTCGTTGGCTGCTATGAAATGCGCACTCTTAGTGAAGCGATCAACGACCACCTAAATCATGTCGTGACCGTTCCTTGTTCTGGGCAGTTTAGTCACAAAATCCATAGTGATGTCTTCCCATTTGCCCATGGGTATAGGCAAAGGTTCTAAACTCCCATACGGTTTCTGATGTTGTGCCTTAACCCTAGCACAAGTTACACACTCGTCCACATACTTTGCAACATCGAGCTTCATCGTCGGCCACCAGTAATAGGGTTTTAGATCCCTATACATTTTCGTACTACCGGGATGAATCGAGTACATGGTTTTGTGAGCTTCTTCCATCAGAAGACCTCTTACTCCTCCCGCCTTAGGTACCCAAATCCTATCTTTGAATACCTTCAGTCCTTGACCGTTTGTATCAAACACCAACGTTTTGCCCAAACGTTCCTCCTTTCGGTCATTTCCCTCTAAAGCTTCCTCTTGAGCTTTCACAATTGTCGAGACAACTTCAATTCTCAACGCTCTTGGCCTTTTCTTTTCAATATTTACCTTCCGAATGAGAGCATTAGCAACAACATTTGCTTTACCAGGGTGGTAAAGTATCTCACAGTCGTAGTCCTTGAGTAACTCTAGCCAGCGCCGTTGCCTCATGTTCAATTCATTCTCCATACCTTTAAGGCGAATACTACCGCTGCCAACTCCAGACCATGAGTGGGGTAGTTCTTTTCATGCTCTTTCAATTGCCTCGACGCATACGCTATCACTTTATCCCTTTGGGTCAGAACACAACCTAACTCAACTCCAGAGGCATTACTATAAAATGTAAAGTCATCAGCTCCTTCAGGTAACGAAAGAATCGGTGCTTCACACAACTTCTTCTTTGACTTCTCAAAGCTTCCTATGCTTCTTATTCCAAGTATAGACAGCTCCTTTGTGGGTCAAAGCTGTCAATGGAGTCGCGATCGAAGAAAAGCCTTGGATAAATCAGCGATAATATCCAGCTAATCTTAAAAAGCTTCCGATCTCCATAGGACTTTCAATCGTAACCTTCGAGTTACAAAATAAATCCTTATTGAGGACTCCTTCTTAGAATAAGTATTTTCCTTCGTTTATTGTAACAGACCGATGGGTCATGTTCTAATAATCTCTCATTGTATACTGCACTACTTAGACTCAGATCTCCTAGGGACAAATTTCGGAGCAAACTATACCTTCCTTCATGTTCTAATGTGATACAATCACAGTTTAACATATATCATTTCTAACTACCTACTTCTTTAACAATGAGTGCGATACTTCTATTGATCGCTTTGATCATTTCTCACTTCAATCTTCTGGCTTAAGTCAAATACTACATCGAACTTGGTTCTCTGAACCACATAATAAACTCATCTTAGTCGGACTCGATTCGATATGACCTCTAAGGTCGGAATAACAATCATCTTCTTAGTCATTACCGAAACAATGGTAACGACAGACTAGAATAAGACGGAATCAATTACTAGCTCCTTGGTAACCTTGTGACTTTCCCTGATCCAAGTGTGAGTCCTGTGCTTCCAGTAGTATAGATCTCTACTACTATTCACACCTACTCATACTCGTCCCAAGTACTGCCTCGCAGTCCCCAAGTCCTAAAATCACAAAACAATTTAACACATACGAATGTGTCAAATTAATCATAAAATTTTCCTAGACTCTACTAGGACTTCTTCCATGCGTATCTTCAATCATCAATTATGCTTCAACTTGGTTGGTGATGGAAATTCCAGACGATTGGGACAACTTCAAGAATTACACCAACCATTTCATTCATCAGATAACAAAACCAGGGTTTATATTATTTCCTTGAAACGATTACACAAAGGTTCAAGTTTACCCTATACTATGCCTCTAATAGGCTAAACCACTTGTTACTATTCACATTATTACTTCGTAACTTGATCTTCGGGTATCAAGTCTTTACTTCTACTTCCTAGCATTATTAATTGCTTCGTTAAGGATATTCTGAAATTCCCTTGGCGTTGGCAGTGCACTTGGCCTTGTTACTTCATTTTTCTTCGGACAGTCCTTAGAAATATGGCCTTCTTCCTTACATACATAACACACCCTCTTGGGAATCGTACAGTGACTGGCGTAATGCCCTATTTCTCCACACCTAAAGCACCTCACCTTCCTGTCACAATTCCCAGAGTGTTTATTTTTGCACTTTCCGCACCATTTTCCTCTACCTCTTCTTTTGCCAGACTTTGAGGATATGTTGCTCTTGTTGGGCCTTGAAGACCCCTTAAATTTCCTCTTCTTGCCAACTTCAATCTTGTTGGCGGTCCTGTCATTGATCATTTCTTCAATAGACTTAGCAACCCAGATAGTTGCCTCAAGAACAGATGCCTGACGTACTGGCACAGTAAGTTCATCCTTACTTTGTTGAAGTAAACGTTTTGTTTCTTCCATCTGTTGATCCAACATCGTACGCACCATTTCCTGCACCCCAGTCATCGTGATTGGCTCAGGCTGCGGATTATCGTTTCCGAATTCACTTTGAGTACTCGCCAGTTCGATCTATACACCAATCGTAGGTGAATTTAGTTCTTTAATTTCGATAGACGTTAAATCTTCGTTATTACTCCGAAACATTTATATGTTAGTTCTAATATCGTAGTCATACGTTTAGAATCCTACACACATAAGGTTTCCAGATCCGGTCGACAACAGACCATAGATCCGAACAAATAATAGCATCATTATAGCTATAACACAAAACATTTAGCACATAAAAGCATTTTAGGCATCTTTCCTAAAATAAACTAGTGCTCGTGTCTAAAATATGGTAGACACTCATCTCACAATCATCACTTAGCATTCTAAGTTTAAGTCTAGAAATCCTACAATTTCTTAGTTCGCTTAAACTAATGCTCTAATACCAACTGTGACATCCCCTAATTTCTCGGCTAGAAAAGACCGATTTAATTTATGCTTTTTAAAATAAAATCAGAGAATCTTTTTAAAAGATGCTGCGGAATTGGTCCCCAAAAAAACAAAACATGATAAAAGTTTGTCAAAACCTTTCTTTAAGAAATATATAATGTCCTTTTATATCAAAACCTCGGGATGTCATGTTCCGATATAGATCAAAAGCATAAATAAGACATTATAAGCCTTACAACAGTTATTCATAACTACTGGCCTATAATCCATAAATCACTCATCGTCATCATCCGACTATGCTCGGGGTCCACTACCTGTAATATAAAAAAACTGAGTGGGTCAGACTTGGAAGCCTGATGAGCATATAGGGTTTTCAACCCACAATAAATAAATTTATTGTACTTAAACATCAATCAATCAACCAAATTACCCCAACCCCATTATCTTATTTATTTCTTAAGGGTTTACCCTAAGAATCAACTATCACTCCTTCCTAAGGATTCATCCTAAGGAATAGACACAAAGTCACATCATCACCAGGGTTTATACAACAGGGGCTAAATTCATAGCTCTTATTTATTGACAATATTATTGACAATATTCACCCCTGTCATACATGTCAATGAGTTTTTAGAGTACTCCAAATGAACATATAGTTCATTACACCTACAGGTTGCGGGCATGCTAGTGTTCCATAGACCATCTAGAATAGTCCATGGTTGTCATCCATACTCTGCTGAATGACGGGGGCCAACATTTTGGGTAAGTGATTCTCTCAAATTTCACCACTCACACTCAACTCATGATCAATATTACTGATCATCTCCTTTATCCAACTCACCTATCATCACACACCCATTATTTCATCTACCCATGTTTTACCCAACATTTTTGTAGATAAAAATACATATACAGTTTAAATTATTTAAAAACATGTATAAATCACACCTTCAACATCCAACTCAAATAAACAAACAATAAATATTCACACAACACGTATTTTATGTAAAATACTTCATATCTATGTGTAAGGTGAAAGTAACTACACACTCACCTGATTTAATGAAAATCGGGCAGCAATTCGTTTCCTAAAACGATCGTTTCTAATAAAACCGGGAGTTTTATTGAGAAACCGGGCTCTGCGAAGGGTCGGGCTTCGAAACCGAAAAGATAAATTTTTCGGGCTTCTTGGGCACTTCGTGGCGTATTCCGGGGGTTATAATTGATACCGGGGCTTCGAGGGAAGTTGAAATGAAAGAAATATTGAAAAAAGGGCTAAAAATGACAAGTTTTCAAAGTTTACCCGGGAGGTCTCGCACCCTCCTATTTATAGGGCCGAGCCTCCTGATCCAACGGCTGAGAAGAAGCCACGCATCGCAGATCCGAGGGCTCGCAGGAAAGGCTCGCACGTGGGCTCGCACATGGCTGCGCATGCGAGGGCCTCGCTGGAGGCTTCTGATTGGACCGCTTCGGACAGCTGGTGCGACACGCGTCGGGGCGAGGTAAGGCGGCTTCGGATGGAGGAGTCACCTGGCACGCGTCGGACTCTCGGCTGCACACGCGTCACTCCTCGGATGCTTCCACGACTTCGGTGACTCATCATAATTTCGGACACGTGGCACCTGCGAGGCGAGGACACGTGGCCGAAGTCCACCTATGCGAAATTCCTCGGTTTTGGGGATTTTTTCTCGTTTTTCGTGCCAAAACTTCTAAAATCCATAACTTTCGCATACGAGCTCCGTTTTTGACGTTCTTTATATGCACGCGTAGGTAAAATTACGCTCTACAACTTCCGTTTAGACTTCGTCGGCTAATTTTGACTTTAATTTTTATATTATTATTTTTAACAGACCGGGACAGGAAATCCGTTAAAAATTCATACGAAGTCAGATTTGGGCGTTCTTTTTATCGAACTTCTCGGTTTAACGAATACTACAAGTTTCGTTTAGATTACTAAAGCTAAAAAGTAGTTTATCAAAAACTCACTTTTTACGACATTCGGCACCGTGCCGGTTTGTTGCGAAATTTCGACAGGTCATAACTTCTTCGTTATAACTCGGATTTCGGCATTCTTTATATATCCGTAATCCTTGTTACGCCCACCACAAGTTTCTTAATAGATATCGGCTTTATCTAAAATTTAATTTTTGACGCTCATTTTTATTCTTAATTATTTAAACCCTAATAATTAAGCATAAAACACATAAAACACATAATATTCACATAATTCCTTTTCATTTCTCCAAAATGAGTCACAAAGGTTAACCTAGACCATTATGTCAATATTAATGCCTAGCCTAGAAACACGGGCGTTACAGGGAGGGACTAATATTGTCAATATGGACAAAAGTTTGGAAAGGGACGGGACTTATAAACCCGTCACCTTGCAACCCTAACCCTAGCCACATATACTTCAGCCGTCACCTCTCCTTCCTCCATCATCGGTCGCCACCACCCTTCACTCTGTTTTTCGATTAGCAAGGTCGCCAACGACGTTTTCTACCACCGGAGACATCGAAGACCGCCGGGTTTGGTTGCTCCTGCCTTGCGTCGTTGTTGTCGTGGTTGGCCAGAAACCCCACAGAGACCAAAGCGTGGGCCGTGAACGAAGAATAAGAACAGGCCACGAATGACCATGATGCCACCGCTGTAACTCCTGCCGCCGGAGAAGCCGAGAACCCCGAGCACCGACGTGTGGGCCGTGAACGGTCAGGCCCTTCCACCGTTGCATTGAAGCCGTCATAGCGCCGCTACTGTTGCATCCACTGCCGGCGAAGAGCGTGAAGCGACAGAAGGAATGCTGAGGACGTTGGGAGAAGCTGGAAGAGCTGGAACGTGGCTGTGACGTCGCGAAACCTTCCTCTTCTCCGGTTTGTTGCTGCAACGCCGCCACTACCGCCTTAAGCCATCGTTATGGCTGTTGCTGCCGTCACCGCGCACCACCAAGTGGGTGGTTGTGTCCAGTTTTCTAAGCACGGGTGTATGTGTGTGTTTCTACTTCTGATGCGCATGTATGTCGTGTGTGTGATTTGTTGGCCGGAAATGTAAAGGGACCACCATGGGCGCCAGCCATGGTGGCTACCACCATGAACCACCACCGGTCACCACAAGCGGTGGCTGTGTGTGTATTATTTTATGAGTATGTGTGTTATTTAGACATTATTGTAAATTGTATTGTAATCCGTATCGGAATAATGAAAAAGAAAAGTCTAAACCACCACCGTGAGGTGGTGGCTGCCGCCTCCTGCCGCCACCAGCCGCCGTGTCGGGTGGCGGTTTGCCTTGCCTTGTTGTGTTTGATTCGGTTGGGATGCTTGAAACCCTAATGGGTCTAACGAACCCTATTTGATCATAGGACCTAGCTATTGGGCCTATTGGGCTAAGATGGGTTGGAAACCCTAATGCCATGAAACCCTGATTTTGGGGTTGATCGGGATACGTTCGGGAATTATGTATTAAACTTAAAATAATAATTAATAATCATGTGCAAATTAACCTAAAGCAATATTGGACTTAATGGATTAAGTCCTTAATGGGTTAAGTAGGAACACTTAACCCTAATTGTCATTTCATGAGAAAACCCTAACTTCACTTGGGCCTTGAGTTGGGCCTTCCTATTGGGATTTGGTGATTGGTCTATTGATGGGCTTTAGGGTGAGGCCCATGTGGGAGACTTGGGCCCAATTTGGAAAATTGGGCCATAGATGGCCCATAATTGGGCCTTTATGATTATGTGATATCGGGGCATGGGAATACCAAGAGTTTGGACTGGACATAAGGAAAGACCATGTAGAGGTCTGGGCCCAATTTAGAAATTTGGGCCATATGTTGGGCTTTGGCCATTACTTGAATTTTGGTCCTTTGGGGTGTGAGTTGGAACTTGGGCTTGGAACGCAATTATTAATTGGGTATTGTTTGATGTTGGCAGTTCGAGAATCTGTCAACCAGCAGCTGGAGTTGCATCCACAGGACTTCAGCAGTGCCATGTGAGTCTCCTCACCATACCAATGGGTCTAAGGCACCAAGGCCGACCTATTTTATGATATGTAGTACACTAGCTGAAGTTGTATTATGTGGCATGTTAGTTGGTTACGTGCTAGGAAGTATGCTAGTAGTATATGTGTTATGCTTATATGGAAGAGCATGGGAGAGCCCATGGCACCTGGATGTAAGACCATGAGGAGAGCCCATGGATTTCCTACTATGTTGTAGTATTTATTGTAGATTCACTACTGATATGTTTGATATGCATGTATATGTGGTATGCTAATTGTCTTATGATATTTGCATGGGAAACCATGGGAGAGCCCATGACACCTGGATGTAAGACCATGTAGAGAGCCCATGACACTCAGATGTAAGACCATGTGGAGAGCGCATGGCTTTCCTATTAAAGACCATGGGAGAGCCCATGGCACTTAGGTGTAAGACCATGTGGGGAGCCCATGGCATCCTGGAGTAAGACCCTGGGGAGGAGCCCACGACATCCTTATATGTTTATATGCATGGCTATGTGATTGATATGGATATGTCATTGATATGGTTTATGTAGCTGTTATAGCTGATATGGATTATGTGGTTATGTGGATTGTGTGGGATATGCTCTGGGGAACTCACTAAGCTTTGTGCTTACGGTTTACAGTTTTGGTTTCAGGTATCATCGATTTGGAAAAAGAAGGGCTCGGATTGATCGCAGTGCACACACCTATGATTTCCGCAACAAATGATTTTGGGACGAACTCTGATAAATGTTTTAATTAACGATGATTTGGAATGTTTGGAATAAATATTATTAATGTTTTGTCTATAATAAAAATGAAAATTTTACCCTTGATTTTTGGGTCGTTACAAGTTGGTATCAGAGCCTTGGTTTGAGGGATTCGGACATACTTTCGGGTGAGTCTGAACTCAAACTAAGGATCTGTAAAGTATTCAAAAGAAAAAAAAAATGTTTTGAAGTAAAGAATTTCTAAGACAAGAAAAGGTGTGGTGCATGCAATCTGCCGAGCTCAAGTAAGTTTCCCCAGAATACCCATATATGATATCTGTTATGACTTGGTTTATGAATCCGTGAATCGCATGCTAGTTAGGGCTACGGGAGATGCCTGTATATGTTATATGAGCTGGTAGACTTGCATGCTAGTGCTGAGTAGTCAGCAATAGATTGGCCTGATATGTGGTGCTTATACCCTTGGGAATATTTGATGTCATGCTGGAATGAGAATCATTATTGGTATTAGTAACTGCTACGTGTATGCTTTTAAAATTGTATACGGTTAGGATCTTATAGCCTTAGAATAATTGATTTGGCCTTATTTCCTGTTCCTTGTTTGGTTGTGGTCCTAGGGAAGAGTCGATTATTCGACAGTCTATTAGATCCTGTTCTGTGTATAATTTGCATGCATAAGGTAGCCGACAGCATGGGTTGTGGTATGTGGGCCGAATGTTCTATGATAGTTTGCGGGTCGGAGATTTTCCTAGGGTGAGCCTAGGATGAGATTAGTGGCGGGAGTCACCTAATTGTGAATTGTATGTGTAGATAGAATTGTTTGATTGGAATATGTTGGTTAGTTTTCCGTTGTCCGAATGCTGCTTGCTTTGTGCTTTGTGGGACTTCTAGCAATGAGAGCTAGCTACTAAGTGAATATGCTAGGTCACATGTGGCACAGGCTAGATAATCTCAGAGTGATGGATTTGGCCCTATTGCGCAGCTCTTGTTTGAGTCTAACCTTTCTAGGATTGAGTCTTTTACTTGAAGGATTATCTGATCTCTGCTACATGTGGCTATATTCATAAGGTAGCTAGTTGACATTACTGGGAATCTTTCAGCAGCTGAGGACTGGGTGGGTTGGGAACCTAGGGGGAGCCTAGGAGGTGCTTCGGTGCATATTGTGCTGCCGTTTAGCAGACATTTGGTACATCATGGGAGTAGGTGACTTAGAGGATTCGGGATGATTCCGGAGGAACGTATGGATGGTGTGGAAGGTAGTATTGGGCCCGTACTACTGAAACCACAGGATCCATACTCGAATCGGGGAAAGTCTTGGAGAATCTAAGAAGCCTGGGAAGGAGAATCCTTGGTTGTGATTGGACTGTGGGGATAGCTGTTTTACTAGATGAGGATGAGCACACATGAGGAAGGACCAGGGTTGGGTCCCGGCTCCAGTAGCAAGCCAGTTAGTGGAAGGACTGCCAGGGTTTTGAGTTCACTGTGGGACTCTTGCAACGGACGACACATATTGATTTTGTGTTCTATTACGCTATCGGGATTGGAGACTGACTTGGGAGTAGTTGTGGCCGGGTAGAGCAGGGGTTGCTCCAATTATTGCAGTTCATCCGTTGACGATTGAGCTGGTGATTGGGTTAGGGTGAGAGACCCTGAATGATATGATTTCTAGAGCTCGAGAGCAGGGATTGGTTTGGAGCATGTTGGGAAGAGGGGAACAGATCAGATGCCTATATTGGAGGGTCTCGGGAAGAGATCCAAGATTTCGGGTTAGCTTTTGAGAGGCTAGCAGGGCAGGATTCAATGCAGTTCCTGTGGGAAACTACACGATGGTTTTCGTTTCAAGGGTTTTAGTAAGTGTATATCGGGGTTTGTTTCCCCGCTTGTGTTTGGGGTTATACCTTCAAACATTGTCTTATGTTCTTTGTATACCGTAAGTTACGGGGTGGTTAGTGAACAATCGTTTCTGTTTTTGATGGTTTGGAGCGTCCAATGTTATTTGGGTCGATAGTTGAGATCGGTGCAGAGACGTGATGCGAAAGGTCTGCGGTCAGGATTGGTAACTCAGACATTGTGCTCAAGTCGGATTTTGGAAGCACTGGGGGAAGTGGTTTACTGTTGAGGCTTGGCCTGGACATTGGTTATTTGGACTTTAAGATATAGGTGGAGCATCATTTCAAGGCGTCTGAGATTATTAGTCTCGCTGGGAATCAGGAAGTGTTTGTCTGATCTTTAGGAGTTGTGTGGTCCTTGGGGGCTTGGGCCAGTAATAGAACACTCGCACTGACAAGAATCAGGTTGTTAGCAGTAGGTTATTAAAGAGTAAGAAGGATCGGGAATCCTTCAGATCCCATGTATTGTGAAGACTTAGTCGAATCTAAGTGGGGGAGAATCGCGTAGGTATTCAGGACAGGGACATGTATGAGACCAGGATGGACTTCTCGTCCTCATCAAGGTAAAATGGCGGCCCAAGTGGCTATTTGGTTTGAGAGTTGTGTGAGTTTGGAGTCCGACCCTCGATTCGATTGTTTTCCAAGAATGTTGAGCCGGGTATGTAAGCCATGTATCTGGGAGGAACTTAAAAGAAGGGATTTCGGTTTTTTTTCACCCCGTTTTGTGGTCTATTATGAACATAAAGTCCCAAGGTATGGAAACCCAAAAAGAGGCTGGCCCAGTTCCTCTAGCAGACAAGAAGGCCATCAATGAAACTCTTCCAAGATAAAGAATGCAACCAAGATAGGGATGAATGATTCTACTGGAGAAATGTCCAATTAAAATGCTTAGAACTAGAAAGAAATATGATCCTATCTACAGGAACTCTTCATCATAGATCTTCTATACTGATACCTTTCTTGCATACCACTTATGGGATTGCTTGAGAACCTGCTCCATGATCCGCGTCGTAACGCGTGGGAATCTGCCAACAGTTCAACTCCCCGTCATGAGAATTGCGTCTTCTTGGGGGATTGATAGCAGAATTTGGGGAAACAGATTGGGACTCCAATCATGAATTGAGTTCAGTTTGGGTGACCGGTTGAGTGTGTGATTGACTCCGCATGCGTTTGAATCGATAGGTTAGGGGTAAGGTACTGGGCTACGGCTGTGTTGGGATGAAAGTGTTGTAAGACTACGGGGGAGCCGTAGCTTTCACTAATGGTTAGTTGGTAAGGGAGTGTTGTAAGTCTACGGGTGTAGTCGTAGCATTCACAAGGTTAGTAGATAGTGTTAGAGTGATGTAAGTCTGTGGGTGTAGCCACAACATTCACTAGGTTGGTAGATAGCATGAGCGTGTTGTTAGGATGCAGAAGGAACCATAATACCCGCCAGTTTAGGTGTAGCAGTGAGAATATGGAAATCCACGGACTGGATTTTGGAATTTCCCAGATGGATCAGATCGGGTTGAGATAGTGATAAGCCTGTAGGGTTGCCCTTACAGTTATGAGACCAGGGAAGCAATGAACTGTGTAAGGTCATGAAGATATTGGGGGCTGTTTGGTAATTTATGGGTTGAATTTGAAAGGGATTTTTGAGGATAGGGTAAAAAGGTAAATTATGGTCTTGATTTGAAAGAAAATGGAATATGGAGGGACTAATATTGTCAATATGGATAGAAGTTTGGAAAGGGACGGGACTTATTAACCCGTCACCTTGCAACCCTAACCCTAGCCACATATACTTCAGTCGTCACCTCTCCTTCCACCATCATCAGCCGCCACCACCCTTCACTCAGTTTTTCGACCAGCAAGGTCGCCAACGACGTTTTCTACGACCGGAGACATCGAAGACCTCCGAGTTTGGTTGCTCCTGCCTTGCGCCGTTGTTGTCGTGGTTCGCCGGAAACCCCACCGAGACCAAAGCGTGGTCCGTGAACGAAGAAGAAGAACAGGCCGCGAATGAACATGATGCCACCGCTGTAACTCCTACCGCCAGAGAAGCCGAGAACCCCGAGCACCGACGTGTGGGCCGTGAACTGTTAGGCCCTTCCACCGTTGCATTGAAGCCGTCATAGCGCCGTCACTGTTGCATCCACTGCCGGCGAAGAGCGTGAAGCGACGGAAGGAACGTTGAGGACGTCGGGAGAAGCTGGAAGAGCTGGAACGTGGTTGTGACGTCGCGAAACCTTCCTCTTCTCTGGTTTGTTGCTGCAACGCCGCCATTACCGCCTTAAGCCACCGTTGTGGCTGTTGCTGCCGTCACCGCGCACCACCAGGTGGGTGGTTGCGTCCAGTTTTCCGAGCACGGGTGTATGGGTGTGTTTCTACTTCTGATGCATATGTATGTCGTGTGTGTGATTTGTTGGCCGGAAATGTAAAGGGACCACCATGGCCGCCAGCCATGGTGGCTACCACCATGAACCACCACCGGCCACCACAAGGGGTGGCTGTGTGTGTATTATTTTATGAGTGTGTGTGTTATTTAGACATTATTGTAAATTGTATTGTAATCCGTATCGGAATAATGAAAAAGAAAAGTCTAAACCACCACCGTGAGGTGGTGGCTGCCGCCTCCTGCCGCCTCCTACCGCCACCGGCCGCCGTGTCGGGTGGCGGTGTGCCTTGCCTTGTTGCGTTTGATGCGGTTGGGATGCTTGAAACCCTAATGGGCCTAACGAACCCTATTTGATCATAGGACCTAGCTATTGGGCCTATTGGGCTAAGATGGGTTGGAAACCCTAATTAGGGTTTGGAAAACCCTAATGCCATGAAACCCTAATTTTGGGGTAATCGGGATACGTCCGGGAATTATGTATTAAACTTAAAATAATAATTAATAATCATGTGCAAATTAACCTAAAGCAATATTGGACTTAATGGAGTAAGTCCTTAATAGGTTAAGTAGGAACACTTAACCCTAATTGTCATTTCATGAGAAAACCCTAACTTCACTTGGGCCTTGAGTTGGGCCTTCCTATTGGGCTTTGGTGATTGGTCTATTGATGGGCTTTAGGGTGAGGCCCATGTGAGAGACTTGGGTCCAATTTGGAAAATTGGGCCATAGATGGGCCATAATTGGGCCTTTATGATTATGTGATATTGGGCCATGGGAATACCAAGAGTTTGGATTGGAATAATTTGGATGGGCCTTAAGGAAAGACCATGTAGATGTCTGGGCCCAATTTAGAAAATTGGGCCATATGTTAGGCTTTGGCCATTACTTGAATTTTGGTCCTTTGGGGTGTGAGTTGGACCTTGGGCTTGTAACCCAATTATTAATTGGGTATTGTTTGATGTTGGCAGTTCGAGAATCTGTCAACCAGCAGCTGGAGTTGCATCCGCGGGACTTCACCAGTGCCAGGTGAGTCTCCTCACCATACCAATGGGCCTAAGGCACCAAGGCCGGTCCATTTTATGATATGTGGTACACTAGCTGAAGTTGTATTATGTGGCATGTTAGCTGGTTACGTGCTAGGAAGTATGTTAGTAGTATATGTGTTATGCTTGTATGGAAGACCATGGGAGAGCCCATGGCACCTGGATGTAAGACCATGAGGAGAGCCCATGGCTTTCCTACTATGTTGTAGTGTTTATTGTAGATTCACTACTGATATGTTTGGTATGCATGTATATGTGGTATGCTAATTGTCTTGTGATATTTGCATGGGAGACCATGGGAGAGCCCATGGCACATGGATGTAAGACCATGTGGAGAGCCCATGACACTCGGATGTAAGACCATGTGGAGAGCGCATGACTTTCCTATTAAATACCATGGGAAAGCCCATGAGACTTAGGTGTAATACCATGTGGGGAGCCCATGGCATCCTGGAGTAAGACCCTGGGGACGAGCCCACGGTATCCTTATATGTTTATATGCATGGCTATGTGATTGATATGGATATGTGATTGATATGGTTTATGTAGCTGTTATAGCTGATATGGATTATGTGGTTATGTGGATTGTGTGGGATATGCTCTGGGGAACTCACTAAGCTTTGTGCTTACGGTTTACAGTTTTGGTTTCAGGTATCATCGATTTGGAAAAAGAAGGGCTCAGATTGATCGCAGTGCACACACCTATGATTTCCGCAACAAATGATTTTGGGACGAACTCTGATAAATGTTTTAATTAACGATGATTTGGAATGTTTGGAATAAATAGTATTAATGTTTTGGCTATAATAAAAATGAAAATTTTACTCTTGATTTTTGGGTTGTTACAAAGCTTCGGGCATACAGTCGTTGATTTTGTTTCAGGTACTTCTGATGATCGCGGGAAGGCGAAGGCATGATCTTACACCTCTTGTTGTTTATGATTTGATTATGGGATATTTTGACGCTGAACTATTTTGGGAACAACTTTTGTAATAATCAATGGTTTTGGAATATTTTTAAAAGTTTAAATTTTGCATGATTTTTATGGATATTATAAGTTGGTATCAGAGCCTTGGTTTGAGTGAATTGGAGGAACACTCGTGTGAATCCAGTCTCAAACTAAGGAAAATATTTTTCAAAATGATTTTAAATGGTTTTCAAAAAAAGAAAAGGAGGATGCACGTGTACGATCAGCCGAAGCCAGTAAGTAGACCACAAAATACCATACAATTATTTGATTATGTGATATGTTAGAACAACATGCTAGTACTAGGCTAGGGATCTTCAGGAATTGTATGTTAAAATTGCCTGATTGTATGATGCCTGATAGCCTAGGGTGTTCATTATATGAAATTGACATCACTACTGTAGTTACTTAGTGTATGCATCACGGTCGTACATAACTAAGATCTTATAGCCTGAGAATGTTTGGTTTGGCCTTGTTTCATGTTCTTGTTTGATGAAGGGCTTAGGGTAGGATCAGGTATTCGAAAGTCTATAGGGTCCAGCGTTATGTATGAGTAGCATACACTAGTGCTGTAGGGTTGGTGGAAGTTTCATGGATGGTTGAGTCGTGCGAGGTCAGTAGACCAGTTATGAGATAGTTAGCCTCCCTCTAGGAGAGAGGATTGAGCGATCGCCATGCATATGTATTTTGTTAGGGTGTTGTGATGATACTTGAGACAAATATGGGTAGGTGTGGAAGGTAGTATGGGCCCGTACTACTGAAAGCACAGGACCCATACGCGCAGCAAGGAAGTCACAACCCCTAGGGTTTAGTTGGGAGTTGATTTCCAGTTATTTATGCGGATTATCTAATATCTTCATGGTATATTTTCAGTATGGTGGTTACGAGGCGTTTTGTGACTGGATCCGGATCGGGATCAGGGCAGGGCGATCAGGGTGCTCCGACAGAGCCCGAGTTTATCGGCCAGGGTGGGCCAGCGTTGACAGAGGATCATGTCAGGGAGATCATCTGTGAGGAGGTGGTCGGGATTGTTCGGGGTCAGATTCCGTAGATGTTTGGGTCTATTAAGACCGCTATGATGGAGTATTTTGATGACATATATGCAGCCCTTACTGAGACGGCTGCAACAACAACTACATCGGCAGGGGGAGGAGCTGGCCGAGCTTTTCAGTACCGGGACTTCGATAAAACGAAGCCCCCGACATTTGATGGTACTCAGGATCCGATCAGAGCCATGAGGTGGTTGTCTGACGTGGAGGGCTGTTTCTTCACGTGCTCATGTCCTACTGACCAGAAGGCCAGATGTGCCCTGAACCTGTTAAGGTCCGGGGCAAAGGACTGGTGGAGAATTATGAATGGATCTTATTTGGATGACCAGAGAGCTGCGGTTACTTGGGAGCAGTTCAGGGATATGTTCCGCGCTCACTACATCCCACGGGTGGAGCGGGAGCGACTGGCTCAGGAGTTTTTCGACTTGAGACAGGATGACGAGACTGTGGCGGAGATCACCCGCATGTTTACTGAGAGGGCGATGTTCTTCCTGGAGTTTTCTTCTGAGCAGGCTCAGATGACACGTTATCTGAGCATGCTCAAGACTGACATTCGACAGTTTGTGGCGACCCAACATTGTGATACGCTTTTGGATCTACAGGAGGCTGCTAGGCGGCGTGAGTTGGAGATTGAGCTGCAGTTGAGGGGGCAGCGGCAGGCCCCGACATAGTCACAGCCGGCGCCGAAGCGGTCTAAGACCGCTGTGATACTAAGACTGGAGGAAAGTCAGGCCGCACTTGTGGGAAGTGTGGGAAGGCTCACTCGGGGGTTTGCCGATCGGGGACCGGGTGCCACAAGTGTGGCAAGAAGGGCCACATTGCTAGGGATTGTAGGCAGCAGACTCCTGCTCTTGGGGTCAGATTATGTTATCATTGTGAGCAGATGGACCATATGAAGGCCCAGTGTCCCCTACTAGCCGCCAAGCCGGCGCAGGCTCCTGCACAGACTACACTGAGGATCACTAACGCGAGTCAGGGTCGAGCAGCGCCGCCGAGGGCCCAGGGACGCGCCTTCCAGCTTACAGCAGAGGAGGCCAGAGCAGCGTCGGACGTGGTTGCTGGTATGTTTCTATCCCTTATCTTACTGATTATATCTGTTTTATTCTTATATGTTTGTACCTGTGATTAGGTACGTTTTTAGTGAACTCCTTACCTGCTTTGGTATTATTTGACTCGGGGGCGAGTCGGTCGTTTGTTTCTCACACTTTCAGTAGGGAGTTCGGGTTGCCATTGGGAGAGTTAGAGTTTCTGTTGCGAGTTTCTATCGCCAACGAACACATGATTTCCGCTTCTTCGGTCTATCAGGGTTATATATTGGAGATTTTCGGAGTATCCTTTCCGATATACCTGATTCCAATTCCCATGGGGGATGTATGTGTGATTGTGGGTATGGACTGGCTTAGCCGTTTCGGTGCGATGATTGACTGCGAGGGGCAGCGGGTAGTGTTGGATATAGTGTCTAAAGTCCATAACTATATTTGGTATGTACTTGACCCGACCCGGCATGGTCCATTTGGGTTGCACTTCACCCGAACAATTTATGGATAATCGTTTGAGAATAGTATAAGTTATGATTTATTAATATATTATAAGTCCTAATATATTAATATAAAATCATATTATTTAATTAGTATTGATCTATAATTAATCTAGAATTAATTTAGAGATCAAAAGTATGACTAATTAAATATAGGCTCTTGTATTTATATAGTGTGGGCTAATGCTTATTTGGAATGGGCTAGGCTTGCATGGAAAGTCCATGGATACTCCATGGAGCTTTAACCCATGGATCTTAGGGAAATGAAAAGACATGGGTATTAGGGTTTACATGGATGTAACCCTAATCCACCACACTATATAAAGGAGGCTTTGGTTCTTGAAATCACACGAGTTGTGGTGAGTAACGTAAGAGGGCCGATTTCAAGAAGGTGATTACTATTCTCTCAAAGTTCAAAGTTTGTGGTGATTTGTGATTTCCATTTGAGGCATCCACACTATTGGTGCTAGGCTCTAAAACTCCAAGCAATCAACTACAACTACAAGGTAAGTAATTCTACTAGCTTTATTTGATTCAAGTTCCCCATGCCATGCTAGATAGGATAAGAACCTTGGAAAAATAATTATTTGCATGTATCATAGTCAAACATAGATCCAAGGTTTCTAGGGTTGCATGTACACCATAGGAGTGTTAGAATGCTCAAAACCCATCAGTGGTATCAGAGCCTGGTTTGTTTATTTGATACTTGATGCAAAAAAAAAAACTTGAAAATCGAAGTTTTGTTCAAAAGCTCGTATCAAAATTTCAAGTTTTGTATATGTACTTACGATTCTTGAAATTTTTGATATGAACATTCATAAACATATGAGTTTAGAAGATCATATAAATTATGTGCTAATAATTGATTAGATTAATTCTTGATCTTTATGTGTTTTAATGGAGTCCATAACTAGTTCTTAAGTAATGGATAACCAAAAGTCACATTTATAAATAACCATTAAAAGAACACATAGGTTACAAAAATGAAGAGTCTTCATTTTTAATAACCATTAACTCATAAGTTATGAGAAATGAAAAGTTTTGAAAGTTTACAAAACTTGCCCTCAAGTTTTGGAACATGTAAAGTCATATTAAAAACTTTAGTTCCAACCCCTAGAATTTTAAAAGTTAAAATTCAACCCTTATACTTTATAATATTATAAGTTTAATAATATTTATATATGTATAAGATCAAGTCGTCTTACCGCTAGTATGCCTCATTCACGAAGCCGGTCTATAAGGTTGTTGCCTATAAAATGGCAACTTAATGGGTGTCCACTCTCACCCACCGCTTCCTTGATCGGTGGAGGGTCGTTAGCCGAACGGGTAGGACAAGGACTTATAAATTCTCATTAAAAGTATAATGATAATACTAAAGTAACTAAACTTTATTGAATTCCCAATCTTAGTTATTTTAGGAAAATGTGAATAATGTGCTAATCCATGAAATTACACTTTACACTTTGTTTAAGTTGTTAGTGGAGCGTGTGTGGTTAACCGGCACACTAACTTGAACTTAACAAGGTAGGTAAAGGGTGACTTAATGTTTATCATAGTATCGATGGAGCGTGTGTGGTTAACCGACACATCGATTGAGGGGTAATACATTACGGGTACGAAGTAATTTGCATGGTTACTTCACACCTTGTTTTGTGATCCTCGGCATCGCAGTCACAAAACTTGAAGGGCACACTCGAGATTGAAACATGCCATTGAAGAAAGTTCAATGAATCTCAAAGAATCTAGGAGTTTCTAAACCAATTAAAACCTAATTAAATATATCATTTTTCATGGTGGAAATTGGTGAATCGTCATTCACCTACCTTCAAATATCTTATAGCTTAGATTACGACATCCCTCTTCTAAGTTATAAAATATTGTGTTGGGGTGTGAGTTTACGGCCGTAAACTCATGGGTTTACGACCGTAAACTCATGTGGTTATGGTCAAGAAACCGTAAACTCATGAAAGGGGTTCCCTTGAACCCTAAACCCCATAGCTTGGTCCTACAACACTTAGATGCAATCCTTGGGACTTATAACACTTATATAAAGTGTTTAACTTGTCTTAGGATGTCTTAACTTTATAAATTAGTTGTTTAAAGACTAATTGAATACATTTATGTGTATTTATATGTTAAATAGGATCATTGTGCGTGTACAAGTCCTCACTTGACACCTAGCAATCCTATCTCTTCAGTTCATCCAAACCTCTCACTACAGGTGAGTTCATACCCCCTTAATTAACCTTTTAAATATTTTTAAATGCTTTTATGGGGGGGGGGGGATACAAGTTGAACAACTATAGTTATTATATCAATCACCTATGATTAATAACTACCAAACAAATGGTTTTCTTACTTTTCAAACTGTTGATTCAAACTGTTTTACCTCAAACTACTTTACAAACGCTTTTACTTATCAAATACTTTTACTTAAACTCTTTTTAACTTATATTCTGTGTATCTATGTAGATATAGTTATATAAGTAGGATTGAAAAGACTTAGGACTGCTAGCCTACCTTACTTCCTGTTCCTTGTTTGGTTGTGGACTTAGGGTATCAAGGTTAGTTGTCCGAAGGTCGTTTGAATCCTAGTTATATATTATGTATATGTATATGGATATGAAAGGTTATTTCTTTCATTCAGTTACATGCCCTTGGGTAGCAAGGGTATACAAACATGTTCATACATTGCTAGTAAGCTACCATAGGGGTAGTTTAGGAAGATACCATTACTAGAACAAGGAAACATACAATGAGTCAGTTCATACATGAGTCAGTACATACTATGATGAGAAACAAACATAAAACAGAGTGATGAGAAACAAACATAAAACAGAGTGATGAGAAACAAACAATAGACACTATGACGAGAAACAAACATACAGGCTAGACAGAGAAAGAACACACAATACAGCTAGCACACAAATCACATAACATTTACAATAATACATTTATGTGAACCATTAAACAGGGCATGACACTACCTGCCATGACTGTTTTTGTATCATAATCTCCTTAATTGGGAAGCGTATGAGTTTGTGTATAGATCTATACTGGATTGACTATCCTACACCTTGCTGCTCGCTACAGTGGGACTTGCAAGTCTACGGGTGCCAAACGTCATTTTTTTACGGCATCTTACATTGTCGTTTTACTATTGAGTCGGTAGCAAGATACAGGCCGATCACATGTTACCTTAAAATTTTACGTTTGGCTTAAGGTAGTTAGTACAGCAGTAGTTACTTAATACAGCGCTACAATACTATAACATTTTCCCTTACATTTTACTTTGTGTTATTCACACAATAAACAATGATGTAAAACCTATATTTTTGGTTAATGATAGTCGGATTTGGGAAAATACACAATTTTACAAGAGATACACACACAGACACGAGATGCCTTGGTAGAAGGCTACTTTTAGTAGGAAACATAGGGTTTTCTAGGAGAGTTCAAACAAATACAAACTTTTTACAAACATATACAATACATTTTACAAAACATCTTACAAATGCTTCATACAAACACAGACACTAATATACTTATGATCTCACCAGCTTTAAAGCTGATAAATTCTTTCAAAATAACTTGTATTCTCAGGTCACCAGTACACAGGTACCGGAGCCAGGTTTTGAGAAGATGGAGCTCGTTCAAGGCTCATCTTATATTTTTGATGTATATTGTTTTGGTGTCTTTAAAACTTGACAGAACACACTTGTATGAAATTATATTATTAATGCAATGGATGATGTTGTTGCTTGTTTACTACTTGCATTGTTGTGATACTGTACATGACGTCCTCCACCCCAGAACGTTTCCGCCGTTCATAGGTTTTGGGGGTGTGACACTATCTCTATATCTTATCTAATCTATTCCCTCTTCTTTTCAGATGTCTTCCAATAACAATGCTTCTGGCTCAAACCCTACTAGCTCCTTCTCTCTCATGAATCTTTGTGGGAGAGTCATCTTTGATGGGTCCAACTTTACAGATTGGATCAGAAACATCAGGATGGTCACGGTATGAGAACAAAGAATATGTTCTCGACATGGAGCTGAAGGTACCCGAGCCAACTGCTACTCCTGAAGAGCTTGCTGAATATGAGGTACATGAAAGAGATGCTACAAAAGTGGCATGCATCATGATGGCCACCATGACAGCCGAGCTCCAAAAGTCCTATGAGGACTATTATCCTTTTGAGATGCACCAGTACTTGATGGACCGCTACCATCAAAGTGCTCGTCAAGAGCGATATGAAATAATCTCCTCCATGATAACAACCCGAATGAAGGATAGTGAACCCATCACGGGCCACATGCAGAAAATGAAAAGGTATGTGGACCGTTTACTGAAGCTGAATGTGAACTTCCCTGAGGAGTTAGCAATAGACATCATTTTGCACTCCTTGCCATCGTGTTATGATCAATTCCGCATGACATATCACATGAACAAGGAAGAAGTCACCCTCAGCAAACTTCAAGGACTCTTAAAGACCGCCGAAAGTGGTCTAAAGGGTAAGTCGGTTGTTACTACTCCTACTCCTACTCCAACTGCGGCCAATGTCTTGGCAATCGGGCATGGCAAAGGGAAGAAGAGAAAGAACCCTTCTAAGGGTACCAAGGGTAAGACCCTTGAAGGCTCCTCTTCAAGCAAAACCAAGAAAGGTTTTGTCACTCCTTCTGCTAACCCTAATGAGGCTGAATGCTTCTATTGCCATGAAAAGTCGCACTGGAAGCGAAACTGCCCAAAGTACCAGCAAGATTTGAAGGATGGGAAAGTAAAACCCAACCATGCAGGTATATACACTATATTGTCTAATAACTCACCTCATTCTAAGTCTTGGGTCCTTGATACAGGTTGTGGTATTCACATATGCAGTGTGTAAACTGCAACAGGAAGGGGCACACAGCCCGTTTCTGCAAATCTCCGGTGAGGCCAATCACCCAAGTCCCCGGCGCTGGAGTGGGCCAAGCTTGCTACAATTGTGGCGATGTGGGCCACTACAAAAGGAACTGCCCCAAGGCAGGGACTGCCGGTGGAGTAGGAAGAGTTCTGGCTATAGGCCATGAGGAGGCGGTTGTCGACCCCACAGTGGTCACTGGTACGTTTCTCCTCGACAACTCTTATGCTTGTATACTATTTGATAGTGGAGCGGAGAGGAGCTTCGTGAACCAAAAATTTGCTCATTTACTTAAGCAAAAATCACGAGCACTCAAAGAACCGTTCACAGTAGAAATGGCTAATGGGAAGACGGAGAGCACTAGCTGCATATTCATAGGGTGTACCTTAACCTTAGATAGCCATTCATTCTCGATCGATCTCATGCCGGTCTCAATTAAAAGTTTCGACGTCATCATCGGCATGGATTGGTTGAGTTTTCTTCATGCCGACATCATGTGTTACGAAAAGGCTGTCCGCCTTAATCTTTCGTCTGGCGAAACCCTAGTAGTATATGGCGACAAACCCGACACAAACCTTCGTATTATCTCGAGCATTCAAGCTCAGAAATTCTTGCGAAAGGAATGTCGCGCATTCCTTGCTCATGTGGTCGATGTGAACCAAGAAATGAAACCTATTCAGAACATTCCAGTAGTACGCGACTTTCCCGACATCTTTCCAGAAGAGCTACCAGGATTACCTCCGCAACGACAAGTCGAGTTCAGAATCGACTTAGTCCCAGGGGCTACTCCCGTAGCCAAATCGCCTTATCGTCTAGCACCTGCAGAGATGCAAGAACTATCCTGTCAACTTAACGAGCTGCTCAGCAAAGGCTTTATAAGACCGAGCTTCTCACCCTGGGGAGCTCCAGTCTTGTTCGTCAAGAAGAAAGACGGATCATTTCGTATGTGCATCGACTACAGGGAGCTCAACAAACTGACCGTCAAAAATCATTATCCTTTGCCTCGGATCGACGATTTATTCGATCAACTTCAAGGGGCGAATTTCTTTTCCAAAATCGACTTAAGATCCGGATATCACCAGCTACGAGTACTAGGGGAGGATGTTCCGAAGACGGCCTTCCGAACTCGTTATGGGCACTACGAATTCGTAGTGATGCCATTGGGAATAACAAACGCGCCCGCAATATTCATGGATTTAATGAATAGGGTGTGTCGTCCTTACTTGGATCAGTTCGTCATCGTCTTCATCGATGACATACTTATCTACTCTCGAAGTAAGGAGGAGCATAGCCAACATCTGCGATTAGTCTTAGAAACCCTGCGCGCGGAGAAGCTTTATGCGAAGTTCTCAAAATGCGAATTTTGGATCCGACGAGTCGAATTCTTAGGGCACGTGGTTAGCGAAGAGGGAATCCACGTAGACCCATCCAAAATCAAAGCCATTGAGAGCTGGTCAGCACCGAAGACGCCTACAGAAATTCGTCAATTTCTAGGCCTCGCTGGCTACTATCGCAGGTTCATTTAGAACTTCTCCCGTATAGCGAAACCGCTGACAACCCTGACCCAGAAAGGCATGGCCTTTGACTGGGAAGAGAAGCAGGAGAGAGCGTTCCAAACGCTCAAACGAGCCTTGTGCACCGCACCAATACTATCCCTCCCCGAAGGGATAGAAGACTTCGTTGTCTATTGCGATGCATCGAATCAAGGACTCAGATGTGTTCTAATGCAGCGAGGTAAGGTCATCGCCTATGCCTCTAGATAGCTGAAGACACATGAAGTTAACTACACTACCCACGATCTTGAACTAGGAGCAGTTGTGTTTGCTCTGAAGATCTGGAGACACTACCTATACGGTACGAAAAGCACAATCTTTACAGACCACAAAAGCCTACAACATATATTCGACCAGAAGGAGCTCAGCATGAGACAACGACGGTGGGTCGAGCTACTCAGTGATTACGAATGCGAAATTCGTTATCATCCGGGTAAAGCCAATGTAGTAGCTGACGCCCTGAGTCGGAAAGAATATTCTGGTTGTAGAGTCAAAGCAATGACTATGACTATCCATTCGCACTTATCCACACAAATACAGGCGGCTCAGCTCGACGCTTTGAAACCTGAAAATGTGACCAGTGAATCCCTGCGAGGGATGGATAAGAAATTGGAAGTTAAAGGTGGCGGAGCTTATTATCTCATGGACCGGATCTGGACCCCGAAACTTGGTGGTTTCAGAAACTTGGTCATGAACGAGGCGCACAACACTCGTTATTCCGTCCACCCAGGTTCAGATAAGATGTATCTGGATCTTAAAAAGTTATACTGGTGGCCTAACATGAAAGCAGAGATTGCTACCTTCTTAAGTAAATGCCTTACTTGCGCAAAGGTCAAGGTCGAGTACCAGAAACCCTCAGGTCTTCTTCAACAGCCTGAGATCCCAGAATGGAAGTGGGAGCGGATCACTATGGATTTCATAACCAAGTTGCCCAAGACAATGGGTGGACTTGATACCATATGGGTCATCGTCGACAGATTGACCAAGTCCGCGCACTTCCTGCCTGTCAAAGAGACCGACAAGATGGAGAAGCTTACAAGAACTTACATTAGAGAGATTGTATGACTGCACGGTGTTCCTATATCCATTATCTCAGATAGAGATAGTAGGTTCACTTCTAGGTTCTGGCAGTCGCTACAAAGTTCCCTAGGAACTAGGCTGGATATGAGTACAGCCTACCATCCGCAGACAGACGGGCAAAGTGAGAGGACTATCCAAACCTTGGAGGACATGTTGCGAGCCTGTGTGATTGACTTTGGGAAAGCATGGGATACTCATTTACCCCTTGTAGAATTTTCCTACAACAACAGTTATCACACAAGCATAAAGGCTGCTCCATTCGAGGCCCTGTACAGCCGCAAGTGCAGATCTCCTCTGTGATGGGCTGAGGTGGGTGATGCCCAGTTAGCTAAGGGACGAGTTCCTGAAAGCACTCTCACAGGTCCGGAAATCATTCGGGAAACGACGGAGAAGATCGTTCAGATTCGTGAACGATTGAAAGCCTCCAGAGACCGACAGAAAAGCTACATTGATAAACGAAGGAAACCGTTGGAATTCCAGGTGGGCGACCGTGTTCTATTAAAGGTCTCACCCTGGAAGGGCTTAATACGCTTCGGAAAGCGTGGAAAGCTAAATCCAAGGTACATTGGGCCTTTCGAAATTCTTGCTAGAATCGGCCCTGTAGCTTACAAACTTAACTTACCGAGCGAACTCAGTAACGTACATTCTACCTTCCACGTCTCGAACTTGAAAAAGTGTATGTCCGACGAGACTCTTGTAATCCCACTCGACGAGATCGAGATCAACGAGAGCCTCAACTTCGTGGAAGAACCACTAGAGGTCATGGACCGGGAGGTCAAGCAAACGAAACAAAGCCGCATCCCGATAGTGAAGGTTCGCTGGAATGCCAAGCGAGGACCTGAATTCACTTGGGAGCGAGAGGATCAGATGAAACTGAAATATCCTCGTCTTTTTACTTAGTTATCTGTAACTACTTATTTGCTTAAATTCTAATTTCGGGACGAAATTCCTTCTAAGGAGGGGATGATGTGACAACCCGAAATTTCTATTATGTACAACATGTCAAGTCAATAGAAGTCAAAACAGTTACTGTTAAATTTTCAGACTTTTTGGAATAAGTTTGAGTATTTTAGGATTTACACTTTAGGAGATATCAGGAGAGAGGATGCCCTAGGGTTATAGTGCATCACTGTTATTCCTAAACTCCAAGAAATTGGAGTTTACTGCCTGAATAAAATATTTACAGCCAAAAACCCTAAGGGAAAGGGGTATATAAGTGGCACTTAGCCATTTTAACACTTTTCCACTTTTTCAAGAACAAATATCAAACTCTCTCAAGTATCATCCAAGTTTTATTCAAGATCTTTAATCTAGTAAGTGTTTCTAGCCCTTTTGAGTTAGTATATCACTTAATCTAGTGTTTTAACACACTTCTATCCGAAAAATTTGTCCAGAAGGCTTAATCTTCAAGTTTCACCAAGAACACCAAGAACACACACTAGTGTTCTTGGACTTTTGGCTCATTTCAAGCTTCTATATTGTAAGTACTTCTATCCTAGAGTATGTTTAAGCTTGCTACACATCTTTACATCAAGAAAACACAAGGAAACACCAAGATCAAAGGTGTTTACGGTCCAAGAACACCTTGGACCGTAAACCCTTCTTAAGGGGCCAAAGTGACCCTAGTCCCTTCCTTAGCCTTGGAAACTAGTCTAGACTTATACCTTAATGTGTTTAGGACTTGAAAACATCAAAATACCATCATCCATAGGGGTTTACGGCCGTAAACCCAAAGGGAAATGGTCCTAGGGCCGTAAACTCCAAATAAGAGTGAAATGGTGCCCTAACTTCTTCCATAGACTTATACTTCAAGTGGAAACACTTCTAAGGACTTAGAAACCTTCAAAACAACAAATGGTCAAAGGGGTGTGAGTTTACGGCCGTAAACTCATGGGTTTACGACCGTAAACTCATGTGGTTATGGTCAAGAAACCGTAAACTCATGAAAGGGGTTCCCTTGAACCCTAAACCCGATAGCTTGGTCCTACAACACTTAGATGCAATCCTTGGGACTTATAACACTTATATAAAGTGTTTAACTTGTCTTAGGATGTCTTAACTTTATAAATTAGTTGTTTAAATACTAATTGAATACATTTATGTGTATTTATATGTTAAATAGGATCATTGTGTGTGTACAAGTCTTCACTTGACACCTAGCAATCCTATCTCTTCAGTTCCTCCAAACCTCTCACTACAGGTGAGTTCATACCCCCTTAATTAACCTTTTAAATATTTTTAAATGCTTTTATGGGGGGGGGGGATACAAGTTGAACAACTATAGTTATTATATCAATCACCTATGATTAATAACTACCAAACAAATGGTTTCCTTACTTTTCAAACTGTTGATTCAAACTGTTTTACCTCAAACTACTTTACAAACGCTTTTACTTATCAAATACTTTTACTTAAACTCTTTTTAACTTATATTCTGTGTATCTATATAGATATAGTTATATAAGTAGGATTGAAAAGACTTAGGACTGCTAGCCTACCTTACTTCCTGTTCCTTGTTTGGTTGTGGACTTAGGGTATCAAGGTTAGTTGTCCGAAGGTCGTTTGAATCCTAGTTATATATTATGTATATGTATATGGATATGAAAGGTTATTTCTTTCATTCAGTTACATGCCCTTGGGTAGCAAGGGTATACAAACATGTTCATACATTGCTAGTAAGCTACCATAGGGGTAGTTTAGGAAGATACCATTACTAGAACAAGGAAACATACAATGAGTCAGTTCATACATGAGTCAGTACATACTATGATGAGAAACAAACATAAAACAGAGTGATGAGAAACAAACATAAAACAGAGTGATGAGAAACAAACAATAGACACTATGACGAGAAACAAACATACAGGCTAGACAGAGAAAGAACACATAATACAGCTAGCACACAAATCACATAACAGTTACAATAATACATTTATGTGAACCATTAAACAGGGCATGACACTACCTGCCATGACTGTTTTTGTATCATAATCTCCTTAATTGGGGAGCGTATGAGTTTGTGTATAGATCTATACTGGATTGACTATCCTACACCTTGCTGCTCGCTACAGTGGGACTTGCAAGTCTACGGGTGCCAAACGTCATTTTTTTACGGCATCTTACATTGTCGTTTTACTATTGAGTCGGTAGCAAGATACAGGCCGATCACATGTTACCTTAAAATTTTACGTTTGGCTTAAGGTAGTTAGTACAGCAGTAGTTACTTAATACAACGCTACAATACTATAACATTTTCCCTTACATTTTACTTTGTGTTATTCACTCAATAAACAATGATGTAAAAACTATATTTTTGGTTAATGATAGTCGGATTTGGGAAAATACACAATTTTACAAGAGATACACACACAGACACTAGATGCCTTGGTAGAAGGCTACTTTTAGTAGGAAACATAGGGTTTTCTAGGAGAGTTCAAACAAATACAAACTTTTTACAAACATATACAATACATTTTACAAAACATCTTACAAATGCTTCATACAAACACAGACACTAATATACTTATGATCTCACCAGCTTTAAAGCTGATAAACTCTTTCAAAATAACTTGTACAGGTCACCAGTACACAGGTACCGGAGCCAGGTTTTGAGAAGATGGAGCTCGTTCAAGGCTCATCTTATATTTTTGATGTATATTGTTTTGGTGTCTTTAAAACTTGACAGAACACACTTGTATGAAATTATATTATTAATGCAATGGATGATGTTGTTGCTTGTTTACTACTTGCATTGTTGTGATACTGTACATGATGTCCTCCACCCCAGAACGTTTCCGCCGTTCATAGGTTTTGGGGGTGTGACACTATCTCTATATCTTATCTAATCTATTCCCTCTTCTTTTCAGATGTCTTCCAATAACAATGCTTCTGGCTCAAACCCTACTAGCTCCTTCTCTCTCATGAATCTTTGTGGGAGAGTCATCTTTGATGGGTCCAACTTTACAGATTGGATCAGAAACATCAGGATGGTCACGGTATGAGAACAAAGAATATGTTCTCGACATGGAGCTGAAGGTACCCGAGCCAACTGCTACTCCTGAAGAGCTTGCTGAATATGAGGTACATGAAAGAGATGCTACAAAAGTGGCATGCATCATGATGGCCACCATGACAGCCGAGCTCCAAAAGTCCTATGAGGACTATTATCCTTTTGAGATGCACCAGTACTTGATGGACCGCTACCATCAAAGTGCTCGTCAAGAGCGATATAAAATAATCTCCTCCATGATAACAACCCGAATGAAGGATAGTGAACCCATCACGGGCCACATGCAGAAAATGAAAAGGTATGTGGACCGTTTACTGAAGCTGAATGTGAACTTCCCTGAGGAGTTAGCAATAGACATCATTTTGCACTCCTTGCCATCGTGTTATGATCAATTCCGCATGACATATCACATGAACAAGGAAGAAGTCACCCTCAGCAAACTTCAAGGACTCTTAAAGACCGCCGAAAGTGGTCTAAAGGGTAAGTCGGTTGTTACTACTCCTACTCCTACTCCAACTGCGGCCAATGTCTTGGCAATCGGGCATGGCAAAGGGAAGAAGAGAAAGAACCCTTCTAAGGGTACCAAGGGTAAGACCCTTGAAGGCTCCTCTTCAAGCAAAACCAAGAAAGGTTTTGTCACTCCTTCTGCTAACCCTAATGAGGCTGAATGCTTCTATTGCCATGAAAAGTCGCACTGGAAGCGAAACTGCCCAAAGTACCAGCAAGATTTGAAGGATGGGAAAGTAAAACCCAACCATGCAGGTATATACACTATATTGTCTAATAACTCACCTCATTCTAAGTCTTGGGTCCTTGATACAGGTTGTGGTATTCACATATGTTGTGATTTGCAGGGACTAAAAAGAAGTGAGAATGTGGAGCAGGGAAAGATAAACTTGATCATGGGAAACAGGAAAGCTTCACCTGTCACCAAGATAGGAGTTTATTCCTTAGTGCTAAATAGTGGGTTTACATT
Organism: Lactuca virosa; assembly: GCF_052849685.1. Classification (NCBI taxonomy): domain Eukaryota; kingdom Viridiplantae; phylum Streptophyta; class Magnoliopsida; order Asterales; family Asteraceae; genus Lactuca; species Lactuca virosa. Next base: position 232,901,341 of record NC_136432.1, on the reverse strand, counting down.
AGATTTGAATAAATGTTATTATTCGCCAGATATGGCAAGAAATGTTATTTCCTTTCATGCATTGTATAAATAAGGTTTTACCTTTTATTTTGATAATAATAATGGTAGTATTGATGCTTTCTTTAATAATGTTCTTTATTTTAAAGCATTACCTTGTGATGGCGTGTATGAAACTGTATCTGTTGTAGATAATCTAGGAAATAATGTATTGTGTATTAACTCTTCCACTAGCTTAGATAAAGCATCCTTATGGCATTGTCGTCTTGGAAATGTAAGCAAGAAACGCATAGGCCAACTCCAAAAGGATGGAGTCTTGGAGTCATTTGACCTAAAGTCAGATGATAGTTGTGAATCTTGTTTGGTTGGTAAAATGACAAAGTCACCTTTTACTGGCACTTGTGCTAGGGGTGAAGGTTTGTTGGACCTCATACACACGGATGTGTGTGGACCCTTCAGAACCGCCACAAGAGATGCTAATAGGTTCTATGTGACTTTTACTGATGATTTTAGTAGATATGGATATGTCTAACTAATCACGCATAAGTCAGAAACCTTTGAGAAATTCAAAGAGTTTAAGCAAGAAGTGGAGAATTAGTTGGGCAGGAACATTAAGATGCTTCGATCCGATCGTGGTGGTGAGTATCTTAGTACTGAGTTCGTTGACTATCTTAAGGAATGTGGGATTTTCTCACAATTGACACCTCATAGGACACCACAGTTGAATGGTGTAGCTGAGAGGCGCAATTGGACCTTGTTGGACATGGTTCGTTCCATAATGAGTCGAGCTTCGCTACCAATCTCATTTTGGGGGTATGCCTTAGAGACTACCGCCCATATCCTTAATCTAGTCCCTATAAAGAAGGTTGCCAAAACACCTCACGAGGTGTGGACTGGAAAAGTTCCCAATCTAGACCACATCAAGATTTGGGGTTGCGAGGCTTTCGTGAGACGCGAGACTCACGATAAGCTCGAACCCCGAAGCGAAAGGTGTATTTTCATCGGCTACCCACAGAAAACCTTTGGTTACATCTTCTACAGACCCAGTGATAATGTGGTCTTTGTAGCAAGAAGAGGATTCTTTCGAGAGAGAGAATTCATGAACCAAGGAGATAGTGGGAGGCAAATTGACCTTGAGGAAATTCAAGAGTCAAGTGGTGAAGGAACCTCAAACCCTAGCCCTCAACCTGAGGAGGAAACTCCTGTTGAGCCGACCGAAGAATCTATACCTCTGAGGCGTTCCACTAGAGTTAGGAATGCACCTGAGCATTATTATGGTTTTCATATTCTGCAGAAGGTGAGACACTTATAAGTGATAACACACTGGTAAATCTGGATGAGCCTAACAGCTACACGGAAGCCATGGCAGGCCCTGAGGCTGCTAAATGGAAAGAGGCTATGGATAGCGAGATACAGTCCATGTATGACAATCAAGTTTGGAACTTGGTTGACAATGTACCTGATCGTAAGATAGTTGGGTGCAAATGGATCTTCAAGAAGAAGACCGACATGGATGGTAATGTACACACTTATTAGGCACGACTGGTTGCAAAGGGTTATTCTCAAACTCCGGGAGTTGATTATGATGAGACCTTTTCACCAGTGGCCAAGATTAAGTCTATTAGGGTTCTGTTAGCCATTGCTGCATTTCATGATTATGAAATATGGCAAATGGATGTCAAAACCGCTTTCCTTAATGGAAAGTTGGCTGAAGATGTTTACATGATTCAGCCAGAGGGTTTTGTCAATACAGAGTACCCCAGTAGAGTGTGTAAGCTTGAGAAATCCATTTATGGATTAAAACAGGCACCTCGCAGATGGAATCTTTTCTTTGATGAGAAAGTCAAAGAATTTGGCTTTTCAAGGAGTGAAGATGAATCTTGTGTCTATATCAAGGCTAGTGGGAGTATAGTCAGCTTTTTGGTACTGTATGTGGATGACATACTACTCATAGGAAATGACATCCCAACCCTGCAGGAAGTAAAGTCCTGGCTTGGGAAGTGTTTCGCTATGAAGGACCTTGGAGAAGCTGCCTATATCCTAAGGATAAGGATTTTGAGAAACAGGAGTAAAAGACTAATTGGACTTAGTCAAAGCACCTATGTGGACAAAGTGTTGAAAAGGTTCAACATGCATAACTCCAAGAAAGGAGAGTTACCCATCCAGAGTAACGCCAGATTGAGTAAGACACAAAGCCCTAGTACTGAGGCTGAGATAGCAGAAATGAGTCGAATACCTTATGCTTCAGCTGTAGGATTGATCATGTATGCTATGACATGTACTCGACCTGATGTAGCCTTTGCTTTGAGCATGGTTAGCAGGTATCAGGGGAATCCTGGCAAGGCACACTGGACTGCGGTAAAGAATATCCTCAAGTACCTACGGAGGACTAACGACTGGGTCCTTACCCTCGGTGGCAGTGAGGACTTGAGAGTTGTAGGGTACAGTGATTCTAGCTTTCAGACTGACAGGGATAATTTCCGCTCTCAGTCGGGCTGGGTCTTTAGTCTAAACGGAGGGGCAATTACTTGGAAAAGTTCCAAGCAGGAGACAGTGGCTGATTCCACTTGTGAATCAGAGTATATAGCAGCAAGCGAGGCAGCAAAGGAGGCTATATGGCTAAAGAACTTCATCGGAGACCTTGGAGTTGTACCAGCTATAAAGGAGCCAATGGAGATTTTCTACGACAGCAATAGTGCGGTTGCCTTAGCCAAGGAACCAAGAGATCATGGGAGATCCAGACACATTGACAGAAAATATCACTTCATCAGACATCGCATAGAAGAAGGAATCCTCGTGGCAAAGAGGGTATCATCGGATGAGACCCAGCAGATCCCCTCACGAAGGGACTGACTCGGGCTAAGCATCTCCAGCATGCTCGGAGCATAGGGCTGAAGGATGATATTAGTTTTAGTAGTTAGATAATCTTGAAATTTGTAAAATGTAATTGACATTTGATGATAAATAAAAGCTGTTATTTATGAGTAAAGTGTTGCTATCTCTTGTCAATCGTTTACTATTATTTCTTTTTGCATGTTTTGACTTCCAGAATAATTATGTTATGGTTTATATCATATTATTCAAACTCTCCACAGTCGGTCATATGTTGGAAGTAGATATGAATGAAGACTGTCATGAGTTGGCTTGTAGAGGTCTAAGATGTTAGACAAAGTGGGGCTACAACACTCATGAGTGTTCATAAGTTCTGAGTATTGGATTCAACCCACACTCACTTGTATCACTTCATGGAATTTATCTCGAGTGATCGTGAGACGGTAATTTCATATAAGTCTTCAAACCTAGAGATATGATTTGTTGCCTATGAGTTGGTTATGCATTGATTGCACGAAAACGCATTGGTAACTCGATGTTATAAACCGTGCTTTTGTGTGTAATTCAACAAGTAGTAGAGCAAACATATGAGTCGAAGTTTATCTGTTCCTTCTAGGATTAGAAGCGATATCTGGGCCCCTCGATGATTTTGTTTTGACCTATGTACCGGGCCCGGTCAGAACTAAATTGATGTGTTCAGTTAAGTTCTATGTCAAACAAATCGGAAATCGGGAAACAAATGCTGGACAATAAGCAAGACCATGTTCCATGTATTTGTCCGGCTGATATCTAGAACAGAGGATCATATGATCACTTATCTAAAATGGCGCTTCATAGTTCAACAGAGTTTAAAGAGCTACGATTGCTGATCGGTTCCTGAAGTCATACTTGCAACTATAGTTATTAGACTTATCCAAGTGGGAGACTGTTGGATATAGTGTCTAAGTCCATAACTATATTTGGTATGTACTTGACCCGACCCGGCATGGTCCATTTAGGTTGCACTTCACCCGAACAATTTATGGATAATCGTTTGAGAATAGTATAAGTTATGATTTATTAATATATTATAAGTCCTAATATATTAATATAAAATCATATTATTTAATTAGTATTGATCTATAATTAATCTAGAATTAATTTAGAGATCAAAAGTATGACTAATTAAATATAGGCTCTTGTATTTATATAGTGTGGGCTAATGCTTATTTGGAATGGGCTAGGCTTGCATGGAAAGTCCATGGATACTCCATGGAGCTTTAACCCATGGATCTCATGGAAATGAAAAGACATGGGTATTAGGGTTTACATGGATGTAACCCTAATCCACCACACTATATAAAGGAGGCTTTGGTTCTTGAAATCACACGAGTTGTGAATAAAGTAAGAGGGCCGATTTCAAAAAGGTGATTACTATTCTCTCAAAGTTCCAAGTTTGTGGTGATTTGTGATTTCCATTTGAGGCATCCACACTATTGGTGCTAGGCTCTAAAACTCCAAGCAATCAACTACAACTACAAGGTAAGTAATTCTACTAGCTTTATTTGATTCAAGTTCCCCATGCCATGCTAGATAGGATAAGAACCTTGGAAAAATAATTATTTGCATGTATCATAGTCAAACATAGATCCAAGGTTTCTAGGGTTGCATATACACCATAGGAGTGTTAGAATGCTCAAAACCCATCAGGTAGTAGTTCGAACCCCAAGTGGGGGAGAACTGATTTTTATGGCGAGAGCACCAGATTGGGATCAGGGTTTTGTTCGGCTGCCATGGCTCGGCAGTACATTCAGCACGGGTGTGTGGGTTATCTAGCGTATGTGGTGGATACGCGGGTCAGGGATCAGGTTTCAGTATCAGAGGTTCCAGTGGTCAGATAGTTTGCTGATGTGTTTCCGGAGGAGTTACCCGGAGTGCTTCCGGAGAGGCAGGTTGAGTTTAGGATCGACCTAGTGCCAGGTGCAGCCCCTATCGCCAAGGCGCCGTACTGGTTGGCACCACCAGAGATGCAGGAGCTGTCATCACAGCTGAAGGAACTGCTGGGCAAGCAGTTCATTCGTCCGAGTGGTTCCCCGTGGGGAGCGCCGATACTCTTCGTCAGGAAGAAGGATGGTTCACACCGGATGTGCATTGATTACCGGGAGTTGAACAAGTTGACGGTGAAGAACCGTTATCCACTCCCGAGGATAGATGATCTTTTCGATCAGTTGCAGGGAGCATCTTGGTTCTCCAAGATAGACCTGAGGTCCGGGTACCATCAGGTCATGGTTAGGGAGGAGGATGTGGAGAAGACCGCGTTCCGAACTCGTTATGGACATTACGAGTTGGTGGTGATGCCGTTCGGGCTCACTAACGCGCCGTCAGTATTTATGGACCTAATGAATCGGGTCTGAAGGCCGATGCTCGATCGCTCGGTCATAGTGTTCATAGATGATATCTTGGTGTGCTCCAAGACCCGGGAGCAGCATAAGGAGGATCTACGGGAGTCATTGGGAGTTCTGAGGCGAAAACGACTTTATGTCAAGTTCTCGAAGTGTGAGTTTTGGTTACGAGAGGTTCAGTTTCTTGGACACCTCGATAACCATGAGGGGATTTTGGTCGACCCGGCCAAAATCGAGGCGGTTATGCAGTGGGAGGTTCCGAACTCTCGCTCAGACATCATGAGCTTTTTGGGATTGGCAGGGTACTACCGGAGATTCATACATGATTTCTCCAAGATTGCAGTACCCCTCACTCGTCTGAAGAGGAAGGGGGTGGAATTCCGGTGGGGCCCTGAGCAGCAGAGGGCATTTGAGACCCTCCGACAACGACTATGAGAGGACTCGGACAACCTCGAACTCGAATCACCTTGTAAGAACTCATGGTAAGTATAGTGAGAAGACTCACCTTGTAAGAACTCGGACAACCTCGAACTCGAATCACCGGTCTAGCCTCCGCCTAACACATACGATAAATATCTCTAATTAATACTCTATTCACGACTCTAAATAAACCAAAGGCTATTTCTCTTTCTCTCAAAATCTTGGAATGGGTAAAATATCATTTTACCCCTCTATGGCTTTTCGTTACTCATGTTGACCAAACCCTAAAGTCAATAGAAGTCAAACTCGAGTCAACATTCCATGTTTGACCTGACTCGCCGAATGCACCCATGTGACTAGTCGAGTCCAATCTTTTCCTCAGAAGTCTCGTGAAGGTTCGACTCAACTCACCGAGTTGACCCGTCAACTCGCCGAGTTATCGCATGATCAAGCTCATTGGGACAAATCCTCACCGACTCGTCGAGTCGGCTCATCGACTCGGCGATTCCATTCAAACTCATTCCTCATTCAGACAACTCAAAGCAGATCTACCACTCCAAACACTAGATCGAGCATCTCAAGACTCAGTTGTCACATAAAGCTTTGATCTTTACGTTCATGTATGGTAATTTTTCTCCAACATACCAAAACATTCTCTCACAAGGTGTTAAGCACAATAAACCTTATGTGGATGAATAAAGTTGGGACCTTTGGACTCTTAGGACCTCACAAGGTCCAGATCTGAGGTTTAAACCCCATGATAACTCTATATGCTCGAAGTCCCAACAAAGGTGGAAGAAACCCTAATCTTTTACAATAATGAGATCTAGGCAAAAAAAATGAGAAAGGTGCAAGCTTTTACCTCCCACTGAAGCCCTTGCATGAAGATTCACTAGATCCAACCGATTCTCTTGCTTCCTTGTTGGATAATCCCCTATTCTTCTCAAAAGATGCACTAGGTTACTCCAAGTTTAGCTTCTAAAACTCTCTTAGCTCACTACACACGTTTAGAGTTTTACACAGGAAGGTTAGGCAGCTGGTCAGGCAGAAATGGGGGCATAAGTTCCCTTATATAGGCCCCAACCTCGGGAAATTAGGGTTTCACAACTCAGCACCAACTCGGCGAGTCTGCTCTCTGACTCGTCGAGTCCATTAATTAATCCCACGCGGTCAACTCGACTCTACTCGACGAGTTGGACTCACAACTCGTCGAGTCACTCAATAAATCTCAAAATTAAACACCCAATAATATACATGGGAGTCCGGATGTTACAATTCTCCCCCACTCGAATTAGATTTCGCCCTCGAAATCGCTCTTCAACAACACATAGATTGGAACCAATAACTCGAAAAGCACCACCGAAAGGGTCTCATACCACACAACAATCTTCCTCCAGGGACACCTGAATCCAAACAGGAACTCCCAAACCCGGAAATGGACAGACCCCTCTGCCGCTACGATACCCGTTCTGACTCTCCAGAACCTGGAGACTCTAGTGGACTGTCTCATTGCCATACCACCATCTCAAGATATCACAATGTTATTCGTCCCTCGAATAACAGACCTCGTTTACTTACTGCCCCTCTGGTTCTCTTATGGTGTCTGATAGAAACGAGTCAATGACCAAAAATTGGCTACCGATCACTCACACCAGACATACTAAACGATCCAGATCATACTCCAAGGAACGAAAGGGTCACATCACACCAGGGACCCATCCACTGTGCCACAACCAAAACCCATCTGAACAATGAACTCTCTACACCCTGTCCTCAGACACAAGAAAATGATCAGGCTTGCTCAGAAGTATCCTCTTTCATCTAACAACCATAAGCCCCAGCTCCCTACTCAATTATCCCTTTCAACACTGAACACCAGGTCGACTAACGACCCAACAGTTGAACCTATAAAGGTTACCCATTGCATACCCCAAAACGTCTCACTGACTTCCTTCTCACAATAACTATCTCGGCCCAGTGTGACACAGAAGTCATGAAGTTCGCTTTACCCCAAGCGAATACTACAATCCCAACTGATATCGTCTTACCCTCGACCTCTGTCGTCTACTACTCTTTAGTTCCATACGTCTCGCGGCCCTTCCCATACAAACGAACTGACCCACTCCGGTCTAAGACATCAGATGACACACAATACCCCTCCTAATGGAACCCATCTACGAACCCGGAACCCCATCTCGCCTACTCAATATACGAATTGTCCCAAATTCAACTTGAGAGTCTAATTTCACAACATAATTGAAACCACTCATTTCCAATCTGATACTCAACCCGAACCCACGATTCGCGAATTTATGCACACACCGTCTCTCCAATTCCTTCCGATTACGATAATCCCTCCTCAACCCGGGATACAACAATCCTCGACCGACACGGAGACCCAAGTCTCGCCCCTGGTCCGACAACCAGGTTCCAGAAGACCCAAGTGTTAAGGCTACCCAGGCCTAAGAACTCCTCTGCGTCATACTCTAACTAGTGAATACTACAGATCCCCGTGGATTCACAACGCTTCTCTCTTGTTCGATGGCTAGTGAAAGCTACGGTTCCCCGCAGTTCCACAATACTCTTCCGCTGACCAGTGAAAACTATGGCTCCCCGTAGTTTCACAACGCTCTCCCTCTGACCAGTGAAAGTTACGACTCCCCGCAGTTTCACAACGCTCTTTCGTTGTTTGGTGGATACTACGGCTCCCCGCAGTATCGCCACACCCCCTCGCTGACTGGTGAATACTATGACTCCCTGCAGTATCACCACACTCTCTCGCACTAACTCATGGATGCTACAGCTCCCCGCAGACTTCCAACACTTTTTCTTATCACCCCACGATCTCCTCCTCGAGTCGACACCCCAAAATAATTCGAAATTTAGGATATCATACTCGAATACCTCGGTACACCATCACAGGACCTCACGATGTCTTGCCTCAACCACTGATCTCATATTCACGACATCATACTCAGATACCACAATGTACCCTCTCAGAATCTCACAACCGATCTTCCTCTCGCACAACTTGTAACTTCGGAATATTCGCATCTCACAAATTGAAATACAGAGGAATCGTCAATGAATGAAAACACGTTGACAAAAATCCGAAGCTCCACCCTCTACTGATCACCGCTCATACGAACTACTCACACCGACTCTGAAATTGGTCGACAAATCAACTGCCGCCCCTCCTGATGTATAGATCACAATCTATACCTATACCCACAAATCTCAGCTATTTCACCCTGAACTCGGCGATCCAACCGCCTCGAACTCAACAATTGCAAAACCCGAAAAATCCCTAGCCATAATAGATTATCTGAACAACGGCCACCTGTCGTGGATTCACTCATCCTTCCTTAAGCACATACCAATACATCATCCCGCCTTGCACCTCGCGTCATCTACCAATAACCCAGGTGTCATGTGTCCGCACCGCGGATCCCCATAACCAGTTCTCTAACCTTACTTTGAACGGATCGCTGATCCTCTCAATAAAATAATCAGTTCTCCCCCACTCAGGGTTCGAACCATCACTAATTGGCATACCAACAATCTACTCCATAGACTGTTTCACCAGGTATATCACACTTGACTCTTGGAATGTACCATATAATCACTTCAATGATCTTCCCGATGGAACCAAGCAACTCCAAATATCCCGTAACTCAAACAAGAATCTCAGAATCCTCCCAACATGACTACCTCTAGTCATCTCGAAGCCTCACACCGATATACCGCCGGATACCCCAACTGTTCTGAATTAGTACTGACTCTCAGTCCGGAAATAATGCACCATCACACACTTCGTTCCTAACTCCTTGACCAGCCCATCATCACGAGAATCATCATAAAAGCAAGAGACCCCACTCTCACAGTCGATACTCAACAAAGACAACGAGGGCCACCGCCCCGATATACTTCTCTTAATCACCTTAAGCCGCCGCTAGAAAGTATGCCTCCCAAAAAGGCACCTCCCTGTTCTCTTCCATCATAAACCCACAAATGACTCTCTCATGGTATAAGAATTACCTTTCAGTAAACATACTGCCCAAAATACTCTGGTGAAAAGGTTGCAAGCCTATGCTTCCCCACGGGGTTTACCTCAAATTCTGAAATCAAAAGCTCAATATCTCGTTTTGCTTCTCCTAGGAAACGGGAACAACGCAAATCTTGTCACATAAGGTGACATCTCAACTATCGGCTGATTGCTCAATTCAGGCTGCAATTCTCCATAAAGTCTCATCTCCACCCATCCCTGTGTTTTGCGACTCCAATTGGCATTTCACTAATGAAAATCTCTCAAAACTAACTGGATTTCCCTCTCCAGGTATGCACCATTAAAACTCGTTCGACATGGCCCTCTTGCCCCACACTCTATCATATCTGTTCTCAGTCTAATTAGTCACAACGGGATAACTGGTAAAACCAGAAGCACTAGCCGCCACGATTCATGGTACTCGAACCATGTGATCTCCTCTCAATCTGCTACGAATCATGGTACTCGAACCATGTTATCACTTCTTAATCTGCTACAAATCATGGTACTCGAACCATGTTATCTCTTCTCAATATGCTACGAATCATGGTACTCGAACCATGTTATCTCTTCTCAACCTGCTACTAAGAACCTCTGGGATTCTCCCTGTTTCGAGTACGGGTCCTCTGCTTTCAGTAGTACGGGCCCATACTACCTGACACATCTACCCATACTTTCCACACCGATCATCCCAGATTTCCTAAGTAGCTTCTTAACCCCCTCGATCACCAATCCCGATATACATGGTCGCTATCCAACGAATACTCTCCTCTATCAGTGTACTCTTTTGACTAAAGTCACTCCCCAGGATCTTCCTAAGTTCTCACACTTCTCCGCCATCAGCTGCTGAAGAACTCCTCATGATGCCAGCCCTCTACCTCCTGAATATCGTCATATTCACTCGGTAGCTGACTCCCATCACCAATTGTTCCACAAAGCACATAGCAAGCAACATTCGGGTATCGAATAATCACCACCAACACGTAAAACCACTCTAGGTTACAACCCCACTTGCTCTACTCACACTCAAAAGGTATCACCGAACTCAAGCAACCCTACCTCTCGCGGGTATCTCTCTACTCCCTCAGTCAACTTCTCAAATGCACATCTAGGTATCTCTACTAGATTATCACTCAACTCAGAACTCTCTCACTCAAAAGCACATCACAGATAGCAACAACTCCTAGGCTAAGGCATCACAAATCAGGCCACTCTAGTCCTAAAATATGAATTACCTAGCCTACCCTCTAGCATGCATAATATCTCATAAAATGTCTCATAGATATATCATAACACAAAAGTAAGGGTATGTTAGGAAATCACCGTTCGGGCTCTGGCTGATTGTACACACTGCTTCAACTCGTTTTCTCTTAAAAACTATTGCTCGTTTTAGAAAAATCTTTTCTTTTGAAATTTTTTTCTCAAATCTTCAGTTTGAGTCCAGACATACCCTGAAGGTGCATCCGAATCCCTCAAACCAAGGCTCTGATACCAACTTGTAACACCGTAAATTTTCAAACAAAATTTTCAATTTAAAATCACATAATTCTCATAACACGTTTCACAAAATCCCATTTATTCAATTTACAAAACACAACTCCATAATTGTTTGATTAATAATCCAGGATCCTCAAAACATAACTCTTTTTCTGGTGTGCACAATCGAACCAGCGCCCTCCCGCGATCCTAAGAAGAACCTGAAACACATATCACATAACACGGTAAGCACGAAGCTTAATGAGTTCCCCAAAATACCACACATATCTCGTTAGCCTCTCATGGCTATACTCAGATAAGACCCTTCGGTCAATGTGTCTCAGTAGGACCCTCCGGTCCCACAACTCGGGTGGACCCTCCGGTCTTAACTCAGCAAGCTCAGAATAATACACAACATAAATCACATAGACATAATGCAGGATATCACAATTCTCAATATAAGCACATAAGATACCTCGGTCACACAAAGATACCACTCATGGTAAGTATAGTGAGAAGACTCACCTTGTAAGAACTCGGACAACCTCGAACTCGAATCACCGGTCTAGCCTCCGCCAAACACATACGATAAATATCTCTAATTAATACTCTATTCACGACTCTAAATAAACAAAAGGCTATTTCTCTTTCTCTAAAACTCTTGGAATGGGTAAAAGACCATTTTACCCCTCTATGGCTTTCCTTTTCTTTTGTTGACCAAACCCTAAAGTCAATAGAAATCAAACTCGAGTCAACAGTCCAAGTTTGACCTGACTCGTCGAGTGCACCCACATGACTAGTCGAGTCCACTCTTTTCCTCAGAAGTCTCGTGAAGGTCCGACTCAACTCGCCGAGTTGACCCGTCAACTCGCCGAGTTATCGCATGATCAAGCTCATTGGGACAAATCCGGAAAAGGAAAGACCCCTCTGCCGCTATGATGCCCGTTTTGGTACTAAACCGGTTCTTTTTGGTTCCAAAGTAAATTGTACATGTTGTTTGGAACCGGTCCTGGTATTACCTATCCAGTTTTCCGTTCCTATATTTGTTCAGATTTGGTTTTCGGTTCTTTCGGTTCTGGTACGGTTCGAGCGGACCAATGTACATCCCTACATCATGTGTGGAATTCCGCACCTCAATCACTAGACTCTCATCATAGGAGATCTTCGTACCATACACTTACAAATAAAATAATTTTGGTATATTCTCGGACCATTTACAGGTCATTAGTGCATTTTATGTTGCTATTTCTAAAGAGACAGATCAATCACATATTTACAAACCTAATGATTAAAAGTGTTGGTCATTTAGTACTCCACCTCATGTGAATGTAAACAATCTAATAACTAGTTTTCTGAAATATAGTATTCCTTAAGTATTTTAACTTATTTTATTATGCCTTTTTTTAAACATAAAACTGAATGTAATTATGTACCAATATTTTGCCAAAGGGAAATTGAGCAACTTAACAGACCTCGCTAACTTACTGCCCCTCTGATTCTCTTGTGGTGTCTGATAGAAACGAGTCAATGCCTAAAAATTGGCTACCGATCACTCACACCAGACATACTAAACGATCCAGATCATACTCCAAGGAACGAAAGGGTCACATCACACCAGGGACCCATCCACTGTGCTACAACCAAAACCAATCTGAACAATGAACTCTCAACACCCTGTCCTCAGACACAAGAAAATGATCAGGCTTGCTCAGAAGTATCCTCTTGCATCTAACAACCATAAGCCCCAGCTCCCTTCTCAATTATCCCTTTCAACACTGAACACCAGGTCGACTAACGACCCAACAGTTGAACCTCTAAAGGTTACCCATTACATACCCCAAAACATCTCACTGACTTCCTTCTCACAATAACTATCTCGGCCCAGTGTGACACACAAGTCACGAAGTTCACTTTACCCCAAGCGAATACTACAATCCCAACTGATATCGTCTTACCCTCGACCTCTGTCGTCTACTACTCTTTAGTTCCATACGTCTCGCGGCCCTTCCCATACAAACGAACTGACTCACTCAGGTCTAAGACATCAGATGTCACAGAATACCCCTCCTAATGGAACCCATCTGTGAACCCGGAACCCCATCTCGCCTACTCAATACACGAATTGTCCCAAATTCAACTTGAGAGTCTAATTTCACAGCAAAATTGAAACCACTCATTTTCAATCTGATACTCAACCCGAACCCACGATTCGCGAATTTATGCACACACCGTCTCTCCAATTCCTTCCGATTACAATAATCCCTCCTCAACCTGAGATACAACAATCCTCGACCGACACGGAGACCCCAGTCTCGCCCCTGGTCCGACAACCAGGTTCCAGAAGACCCAAGTGGTAAGGCTACCCAAGCCTAAGAACTCCTCTGCGTCATACTCTGACTAGTGAATACTATAGCTCCCTGTGGATTCACAACGCTTCTCTCTTGTTCGATGGCTATTGAAAGCTACAGTTCCCCGCAGTTCCACAATACTCTTCCGCTGACCAGTGAAAACTATGGCTCCCCGTAGTTTCACAACGCTCTCCCTCTGACCAGTGAAAGTTACAGCTCCCCGCAGTTTCACAACGCTCTTTCGTTGTTTGGTGGATACTACGGCTCCCCGCAGTATCGCCACACCCCCTCGCTGACTGGTGAATACTACGGCTCCCCGCAGTATCACCACACTCTCTCGCACTAACTCATGGATGCTACAGCTCCCCGTAGACTTCCAACACTTTCTCTTATCACCCCACGATCTCCTCCTCGAGTCGACACCACATTGCGTTCACTAACTCATGCTCCACGACCCAACATAGATAGGTGTACACACCCATCCAAAAATAAGCATTACTACTCCTGACGGCAACCGCCAGGACAAAACTCATTTTCTCACCGCAATTCACATTCTTAGATAATCCCACTTGATGTTAATTAGCCGAAGGGCTCCCGCTGGAACCCTAGATACTTGATACACCACTTACCATCTCATAACTGAAGACTGAAAATAATCCAAAATTTAGGATATCATACTCGAATACCTAGGTACACCATTACAGGACCTCACGATGTCTTGCCTCAACCACTGATCTCATATTCACGACATCATACTCAGATACCACAATATACCCTCTCAGAATCTCACAACCGATCTTCCTCTCGCACAACTTGTAACTTCGGAATATTCCCATCTCACAAATTGAAATACAGAGGAATCGTCAATGAATGAAAACACGTTGACGAAAATCCGAAGCTCCACCCTCTACTGATCACCGCTCATACGAACTACTCACACCAACTCTGAAATTGGTCGACAAATCAACTGCTGCCCCTCCGGAAGTATAGATCACAATCTATACCTATACCCGCAAATCTCAGCTATTTCACCCTGAACTCGGCGATCCAACCGCCTCGAACTCAACAATTGCAAAACCCGAAAAATTCCTAGCCATAATAGATTCTCTGACCAACGGCCACCTGTCGTGGATTCACTCATCCTTCCTTAAGCACATACCAATACATCATCCCGCCTTGCACCTCGCCTCATCTACCAAAAACCCAGGTGTCATGTGTCCGCACCGCGGATCCCCATAACCAGTTCTCTAACCTTAGTTTGAACGGATCGCTGATCCTCTCAATAGAATACTCAGTTCTCCCCCACTCGGGGTTCGAACCATCACTAATTGGCATACCAACAATCTACTCCATAGACTGTTTCACCAGGTATATCACACTTGACTCTTGGAATGTACCATATAATCACTTCAATGATCTTCCTGATGGAACCAAGTAACTCCAAATATCCCGTAACTCAGACAAGAATCTCAGACTCCTCCCAACATGACTGCCTCTAGACATCTCGAAGCCTCACACCGATATACCGCCGGATACCCCAACTGTTCTGAATTAGTCCTGATTCTCAGTCCGGAAATAATGCACCATCACACACTTCGTTCCTGACTCCTTGACCAGCCCATCATCGCGGGAATCATCATAAAAGCAAGAGACCCCACTCTCACAGTCGATACTCAACGAATACAACAAGGGCCACCGCCCCGATATACTTCTCTTAATCACCTTAAGCCGCCGTTAGAATGTATGCCTCCCAAAAAGGCACCTCCCTGTTCTCTTCCATCATAAACCCACAAATGACTCTCTAATGGTATAAGAATTACCTTGCAGTAAAGATACTTCCCAAAATAATCTGGTGAAAAGGTTGCAACCCTATGCTTCCCCACGGGGTTTACCTCAAATTCTGAAACCGAAAGCTCAATATCTCGTTTTGCTTCTCCCAGGAAACGGGAACAGGGCAACTCTTGTCACAGAAGGTGACATATCAACTATCGGCTGATTGCTCAATTCAGGCTGCAATTCTCCATAAAGTCTCATCTCCCCCCATCCCTGTGTTTTGCGACTTCAACTGGCATTTCACCAATGAAAATCTCTCAAAACTAACTCGATTTCCCTCTCCAGGTATGCTCCATTAAAACTCGTTCGACATGGCCCTCTTGCCCCACACTCTATCATATCTGTTTCCAGTCTAATTAGTCACAACGGGATAACTGGTAAAACCAGAAGCACTAGCCGCCACGATTCATGGTACTTGAACCATGTGATCTCCTTTCAATCTGCTACGAATCATGGTACTCAAACCATGTTATCACTTCTCAATCTGCTACGAATCTTGGTACTCAAACCATGTTATCTCTTCTCAATCTGCTACGAATCATGGTACTCGAACCATGTTATCTCTTCTTAATCTGCTACTAAGAACCTCTGGGATTCTCCCTGTTTCGAGTACGGGTCCTCTACTTTCAGTAGTAAGGGCCCATACTACCTGACACATCTACCCATACTTTCCACACGGATCGTCCCAGATTTCCTAAGTTGCTGCTTAACCTCTTCGATCACCAATCCCGATATACATGGTCGCTATCCATCGAATACTCTCCTCTATCAGTGAACCCTTCTGAATAAAGTCACTTCCGAAGATCTTCCTAAGTTCTCACACTTCTCCGCCATCAGCTGCTGAAGAACTCCTCATGATGCCAGCCCTCTACCTCCTGAATATCGTCATATTCACTCGGTAGCTGACTCCCATCACCAATTGTTCCAGAAAGCACATAGCAAGAAACATTCGGGCATCGAATATTCTCCACCAACACGTAAAACCACTCTAGGTACAACCCCACTTGCTCTACTCACACTCAAAAGGTATCACCGAACTCAAGCAACCCTACCTCTCGCGGGTATCTCTCTACTCCCTCAGTCAACTCCTCAAATGCACATCTAGGTATCTCTACTAGATTATCACTCAACTCAGAACTCTCTCACTCAAAAGCACATCACAGATAGCAACAACTCTTAGGCTAAGGCATCACAAATCAGGCCACTCTAGTCCTAAAATATGAATTACCTAGCCTACCCTCTAGCATGCATAATATCTCATAAAATGTCTCATAAATATATCATAACACAAAAGTAAGGGTATTTTGGGAAATCACCGTTCGGGCTCTGGCTGATTGTACACACTGCTTCAACTCGTTTTCTCTTAAAAACTATTGCTCGTTTTAGAAAAATCTTTTCTTTTGAAAATTATTCTCAAATCCTCAGTTTGAGTCCAGACATACCTGAAGGTGCATCCGAATCCCTCAAACCAAGTCTCTGATACCAACTTGTAACACCGTAAATTTTCAAACAAAATTTTCAAATTAAAATCACATAATTCTCATAACACGTTTCACAAAATCCCATTTATTCAATTTACAAAACACAACTCCATAATTGTTTGATTAATAATCCAGGATCCTCAAAACATAACTCTTTTTCTGGTGTGCACAATCGAACCAGCGCCCTCCCGCGATCCTAAGAAGAACCTGAAACACATATCACATAACACGGTAAGCATGAAGCTTAATGAGTTCCCCAAACTACCACACATATCTCGTTAGCCTCTCATGGCTATACTCAGATAAGACCCTTCGGTCAATGTGTCTTAGTGGGACCCTCCGGTCCCACAACTCGGGTGGACCCTCCGGTCCTAACTCAGCAAGCTCAAAATAATACACAACATAAATCACATAGACATAATGCAAGATATTACAATTCAAAATATAAGCACATAAGACCCCTCGGTCACACAAAGATACCACTCATGGTAAGTATAGTGAGAAGACTCACCTTGTAAGAACTCGGACAACCTCGAACTCGAATCACCGGTCTAGCCTCCGCCTAACACATACGATAAATATCTCTAATTAATACTCTATTCACGACTCTAAATAAACCAAAGCCTATTTCTCTTTCTCTCAAACTCTTGGAATGGGTAAAAGACCATTTTACCCCTCTATGGCTTTCCTTTTCTTTTGTTGACCAAACGCTAAAGTCAATAGAAGTCAAACTCTAGTCAACAGTCCATGTTTGATCTGACTCGCCGAGTGCACCCATATGACTAGTAGAGTCCACTCTTTTCCTCAGAAGTCTTGTGAAGGTCCGACTCAACTCGCCGAGTTGACTCGTCAACTCGCCGCGTTATCACATGATCAAGCTCATTGGGACAAATCCGGAAAGGACAGACCCCTCTGCCGCTACGATGCCCGTTCTGACTCTCTAGAACCTGGAGAATCTAGTGGACTATCTCACTGCCAGACCGTCATCTCAAGATATCACCATGTTATTCGTCCCTCGAATAACAGACCTTGTTAACTTACTTCCCCTCTGATTCTCTTGTGGTGTCTGATAGAAACGAGTCAATGCCCAAAAACTGGCTACCGATCACTCACACCAGACATACGAAACGATCCAGATCATACTCCAAGGAACGAAAGGGTCACATCACACTAGGGACCCATCCACTGTGCTGCAACCAAAACCCATCTGAACAATGAACTCTCACCCCCTGTCCTCAGACATAAGAGAATGATCAGGCTTGCTCAGAAGTATCCTCTGGCATCTAACAACCATAAGCCCCATCTTCCTTCTCAATTATCCCTTTCAACACTGAACACCAGGTCGACTCCTGACCCAACAATTGAACCTCTAAAGGTTACCCATTGCATACCCCAAAACTTATCACTGACTTCCTTCTCACAATAACTATCTCGGCCCAGTGTGACACACAAGTCATGAAGTTCGCTTTACCCCAAGCGAATACTACAATCCCAACTGATATCGTCTCACCCTCGACCTCTGTCGTCTACTACTCTTTAGTTCCATACGTCACGCGACCCTTCCCATACAAACGAACTGACCCACTCAGGTCTAAGACATCAGATGACACATAATACCCCTCCAAATTGAACCCATCTGCGAACCCGGAACCCCATCTCGCCTACTCAATACACGAATTGTTCCAAATTCAACTTGAGAGTCTAATTTCATAGCAGAATTGAAACCACTCATTTCCAATCTGATACTCAACCCGAACCCGCGATTCGCGAATTGATGCACACACCTTCTCTCCAATTCCTTCCAATTACGATAATCCCTCCTCAACCCGGGATATAACAATCCTCGACCGACATGGAGACCCCAGTCTTGTCCTTTGTCTGGAAACCAGGTTCCAGAAGACCCAAGTGGTAAGGTTACCCAATCCTAAGAACTCCTCTGCATCATACTATTACTAGTGAATACTACAGCTCCCCGTAGATTCTCAATGCTTCTCTCTTGTTTGATGGCTAGTGAAAGCTACGGTTCCCCGCAGTTCCACAATACTCTTCCGTTGAGCGGTGAAAACTTCGGCTCCCCGTAGTTTCACAACGCTCTCCCTCTGACATGTGAAAGCTACGGCTTCCCGCAGTTTCACAATGCTCTTTTGTTGTTTGGTGGATACTACGGCTCCCCGCAATATCGCCACACCCCCACGCTGACTGGTGAATACTACGGCTCCCCGTAGACTTCTAACACTTTCTATTATCACCCCACGATCTCCTCCTCGAGTCGACACCCCACTGCGTTCACTAACTCATGCTCCGCGGCCCAACATAGATAGTTGTACACACCCATCGAAAATAAGCATCACTACTCCTGACGGCAACCGCCATGAAAAAAATCCTTATCTCGCTGCAATTCACATTCTTAGATAATCCTACTTGATGTCAATTAGCCGAAGGGCTCCCGCTGGAACCATAGATACTTGATACACCACTTACCATCTCATAACTTAAGGCTCAAAATAATCCGAAATTTAGGATATCATACTCGAATACCTTGGTACACCATCACTGGACCTCACGATGTCGTGCCTCAACTACTGATCTCATATTCACGGCATCATACTCAGATACCACAATGTACCCTCTTAGAATCCCACAACCGATCTTCCTCTCGCGCAACTTGTAACTTCAGAATATTTCCATCTAACACAGGAATCGTCAATGACTGAAAACACGTTGACGAAATTCCGAAGCTCCACCCTCTACTGATCACCGCCCATACAAACTACTCACACCGACTTTGAAATTGGTAGACAAATCAACTGATGCCCCTCCTGATGTATAGATCACAATCTATACCTATACCCGCAAATCTCATTGCACCTTGAACTCGGCGATCCAACCGCCTCGAACTCAACAATTGCAAAACCCGAAATATACCTAGCCATAATAGATTCTCTGACCAACGGCCACCTGCCGTGGATTCACTCATCCTTCCTTAAGCACATACCCATGACATCATCCCGCCTTGCACCTCGCCTCATCCACCAATAACCCAGGTGTCATGTGTCCGCACCGCGGATCCCCATAACCAGTTCTCTAACCTTACTTTGAACGGATCGCTGATCCTATCAATAGAATACTCAGTTCTCCCCCACTCGAGGTTCGAACCATCACTAATTGGAATACCAACAATATACTCCATAGACTGTTTCACCAGGTATATCACACTTGACTCTTGGAACGTACCATATAATCACTTCAATGATCTTCCCGATGGAACCAAGCAACTCCAAATATCCTGTAACTCAGACAAGAATCTCAGAATCCACCCAACATGACTGCCTCTAGTCATCTCGAAGCCTTACATCGATATACCACCGGATACCCCAACTGTTCTGAATTAGTCCTGACTCTCGGTCCGGAAATAATGCACCATCACACACTTCATTCCTGACTCCTTGACCAACCCATCATCATGGGAATCATCATAAAAGCAATAGACCCCACTCTCACAGTCGATACACAACAAAGCAAACGAGGGCCACCGCCCTGATATACTTCTCTTAATCACCTTAAGCCGCCGCTAAAAAGTATGCCTCCCAAAAAGACACCTCCCTGTTCTCTTCCATCATAAACCCACAAATGACTCTCTCATAGTATAAGAATTACCTTTCAGTAAACATACTGCCTAAAATACTCTGGTGAAAAGGTTGCAACCCTATGCTTCCCCACGGGGTTTACCTTAAATTCTGAAACCGAAAGCTCAATATCTCGTTTTGCTTCTCCCAGGAAACGGGAACAGCGCAACTTTTGTCACAGAAAGTGACATGTATGAGGATTTCAATGGATTCTCCACTTGTGGTCTTGATCAGGGAAGCCGAGGCGTAGGGTATACGTCAGGAGAACTGTAAACTTGAGAGGATCAGAGGTTAGAACATCCGGTTTGTGCAGGATAGGCGGGGATTACTGACCCGTTGCGGTAGGGTATGGGTTCTGATGTCTGGTGGGGTCAGACAAACTATTTTAGAGGAGGCTCATAAGTCTCGCTTCTCTATTCATCCGGAGGCCACTAAGATGTACCAGGATCTGCGATTGAGTTACTGGTGTCCGTGCATGAAGCGAGAAATCGCTTGGTTTGTTGAGAGGTGCTTGACCTGCAAGATGGTCAAGGTCGAGCACCAGAGGCCGCATGGCAAGCTGCAGCCTCTGGAGATACCCATGTGGAAATGGGAGCAGATCACGATGGACTTCATCACAAATCTGCCAAGAACGACAATGGGGTCCGACGCTATTTGGGTCATCGTGGATCACTTGACCAAGAGTGCTCATTTTCTGCCCATCCGGGAGAGCTCATCGGCCGAGAAGCTGGCCGATGTGTATATACGCAAGATTGTCGCTCGCCATGGGGTTCCGATCTCTATCGCCTTAGACCGTGATGTTCGGTTTTCCTCCCGATTTTGGCAGAAGTTCCACGAGGAACTGGGCACACGGCTGCACTACAACACAACCTATCATCTGCAGACGGACGACCAAAGTGAGCGGACTATAAAGACTCTTGAGGACATGTTGAGAGCCCGTTTTATTGACTTCGGTGGGAGCTAGGACTCCTACCTACCCCTTGCAGAGTTCTCCTACAACAACTTTCACTCCAGCATTGGTGCTCCACCTTATGTGTTGTTGTATAGACGAAGATGCCGCACCCCAGTCTGTTGGAGAGAGGTGGGTCATAGGGTGATGGGTCAGACTGAGGTAGTCCTGCAGACTACCGATATGACTCATCAGATTAGACAGCGGCTACAGACCGCATAGAGTCGGCAGAAGAGCTACGCCGACCGACGCCGATCTGAGCTGTAGTTTCAGGTTGGTGATATGGTACTCCTGAAGGTCTCGCCCTATAAGGGTGTGATCCGCTTCATGAAGAGGGGGAAATTAGGCCCTCGATACATTGGAACGTTCAGGATCATTGCCAGAGTTGGCAAGGAAGCGTATAGACTAGAGCTACTAGAGGAGCTTAGTCAGATCCATAGCACTTTCCATGTGTCACAGTTACGAAAGTGCGTATTAATTACATACAATTCGACGAGCGCCTGAATTACATAGAGCGACCAATGGCCATTCTGGAAAGGAAGGTGAAGGTTCTGCGGAACAAGGAAGTGCCTTTCGTAAAGGTACAATGGGAGCACCGGAGGGGATCTGAGTGGACTTGGGAGCCGGAGGCTGAGATGCCGGAGCATTACCCAGAGTTGTTCACCGCAGCAGACTTCGCGGACGAAGTCTAGTTTAAGTGGGGGAGAATTGTAACACCCCGACTCTCAGGTATAAACTTTCAGTCTTATATTTCGAATTTTTAAGGTCGACTCGACGAGTTGGATGCCCTGACTCGTCGAGTAGGCACAGTTTTGGTCGCAGGTTTTAAGTGACCAACTCGACGAGTCAGAGGCAGACTCGACGAGTTGGAGCTAGAGGATGAAACCTAATTTCCAGGGTTTTGCACCCTATTTAAGGGGTCATTAACCTCCGTTAGCCTCCCTTACAGTTCCCCTTTGAGTCTAGAAACCCTAAATCGCATTTTCTCCCCATCTTTGTGTGTTTTAAGCTTGGAAGGTGAATCTTGGTGAGAGGAGCTTGGAGATCAAGAAGCTTTGAGCAGGGAGCAGTTGAGGGATCCGAAATCTACTTCATTTTTGCATCACCTGAATGTAACAAGTCGTTACCTTGAATTTTCTCCTTCTAGATCTCTTTATGTTAAAGATTAGGGCCATTTTAGCTTGTTTGGTGTTTCATTTCGGGTATTGAACATGATATAGAAGTTACAACTTCAGATTTAGGTTCATCTTGGTTCTTATGGTCATAAAGTTTCAGCCTTTAGCAAGATAATGCCTTATCCTCACTTAGAACCTCTTCTCTAGCTTAATTTTTATCATTAACACCTTGCATGTACGTAAAGTTTGCAACTTTACGTAGGAAGTATGCTCTAGGAACTCAGATCTGCAATATGGAGATTTGGGGTGGATTATAAGCATCTGAATGGAGAAAGGACTGAAGAGACGCGACGAGTTGCATGGCCAACTCGGTGAGTCCGATGAAGAATAGCCTTGAGGGTTTCTGCATGAACTCGGCGAGTCAGTAGGATGACTCGACGAGCCAGTTAGGGTTTCCTCGACTTCTGAACACACGTAGACTCGATGAGTTGGTAGTAAACTCGGCGAGTCAGTGAGGCTTTTATGATCTTCTGAACCCTTAAGGAACTCGACGAGTTGCTAGCTGCACTCGACGAGTTGGGTCAACAAGGACTGTTGACTATGACTTTGACCAAGGGTTGACCAGTTTGACTTCTGGGGGTTATTTTGGTAACTTGGAAATTTATGGGAATGGGCTTATGGTAACTATAGGTGGTGGAGTTCATGGTTGTGGTTCTAGAGTTTGAGCTTATCACTTCAGTTCGACAGTTGTGAGGTGAGTTTTCCTCACTATACTCAAGGGTCTAAGGCACCAAGGTCGGCCCTTTTTGATTGTTACTCTGATATGTTATGCTAGTATGAGCTGTTAGATTAGCATTCTAGTAGATAGGATGGTATTATGTTGCTATGATCTGTAGATCAGTATCCTGGTAGATAGGATGATGTTATGTTAGTATGATCGGTTAGATCGGTTTGAATGTCTACAGACTGTTATGTGATTATATGATATAGGTGCACATGTTGATTGGTTGTTGAGGCTCCTCTGCTTTGTGCGAGAGCCAACAGAACTGGGCATTCCAACCCGATGGTTGTGGGCTGTGAGTATTCCATCCTGAGGATGATTGGAATCATAGTATGAGGGCATTCCAACCCGATGGTTGTGGGCCTGGGGTATTCCATCCCGAGGATGACTGGACCTATAGTTTGATCGACATTCCAACTCGATGGTTGAGGGCCTGGGGTATTCCAACCCGATGGTTGATTGGACCCATAGTATGTTGTTTGTGTTATATGTATGTTGATGTGCGTATGGGTATTTTGGGGGAAACTCACTAAGCTTCGGGCTTACAGTTTTTGATTTTGTTTTAGCTACTTCTGATGATCGCGGGAAGGCGAAGGCATGATCGTACACATACTGTTGTTTATGATTTGATTCTGGGATATTTTAACACTGAACTATTTTGGGAACAACTTTTGTAATAATCAATGGTTTTGGAATATTTTTAAAAGTTTAAATTTGGCATGATTTTTATGGATGTTACATGTTTATGAAATATAATCTTGAACTTGTCCATTATCTAGTATTTGGTGGTCAATCGTTGTGTACATTACCAACGTGATTATGCAATAATGCAAACAGGTTTTAAAAAATACCAAAAAGACTCTGATTTTACAAAGAGTACCAAACAGCCCCTAAATCCAATTTTTTTTTTTATCAAAACAACCTGATTTTTTTTGGTACTAAACTGGTACTTTTTGGTTCCAAAGTAAATTGTATATGTTGTTCGGAACCGGTCCTGGTATTACCTGTCCAGTTTTCCGTTCCTATATTTGTTCAAATTTGGTTTTCGGTTCTTTTTTGGTACGGTTCGGGCGGACCAATGTACATCCCTACATCATGTGTAGAATTTCGCACCTCAATCACTAGACTCTCATTATAGGAGATCTTCGTACCATACACTTACAAATAAAATAATTTTGGTATATTCTCGGACCATTTACAGGTCATTAGTGCATTTTATGTTGCTATTTCTAAAGAGACAGATCAATCACATATTTACAAACCTAATGATTAAAAGTGTTGGTCATTTTGTACTCCACCTCATGTGAATGTAAACAATCTAATAACTAATTTTCTGAAATATAGTATTCCTTAAGTATTTTAACTTATTTTATTATGCCTTTTTTTAAGCATAAAACTGAATATAATTATGTACCAATATTTTCTCAAAGGGAAATTGAGTAACCTAACCCTTATAAACAACCATTTTAATAAAAATAACCAACAATGTTTTTTTGGAAAAATGGCCATTTGATTCGGAATACCATATTCCGAAGCTCGAAGTTTTGTTTCGGAGGTGTGCTTTGGAATATGATATTCCGGAGTATTTATGATCTTGTTCCGAAGTGGGTACCGATTGGTGGGGATGAGGTCTAGAATCTGACACTCCGTACCTTCCAGACTAGAAAAGTGTATTCCGGACTGACGTCTGGAACGACCGTACATTCCGGAGTGGTGTTCCGGAGAACTAGAATGAAGGGTTTTCTATGTTTTTCTTCCAAATATGCAATACATTTGTGTTTTTAATATACTTGTGTGTTCGATACTTTCCATAAATGTTCCGGAATGAGTACGTTTTTCCAAGTTCCAGTTTCTAGTGGAGAGCGTATCGCTGGATGTATGCAGTATCTTGCTCCAGATTACACATGCTTTGGTGTAGATATAAGAAATGATATCAACTTCATTGGGTTAGTTATGTTGGTTGCTTCCAAGTCCAGCTTACACACTAATCAAATTTGTCTATCTTTTAAATGTCATGGATCAAATATAGTTATGAAGATTCTTGACGATAGTGATGTTAGATATTTTCTTAGTTTTGCTACTACTCTGCCTCCCAACACAACACAATTGTTTGTTGTTAATAATGTTATAGAAAGTGGTACCAATCGATTTCCCGGGGAAAATCATTCTGGAAATGGTTCTTCCAGTGCTGGAAGTAACCAAATTTGTAATTTATTATCTATGAAAACAAACCATGTTCCTTCTTACAATGACGTTATACATGGGGGTGATTATAGGTCTAAAGGTAAGGTTGTTGTTCACGCTGACCTTACTGTTGATGTTGATGAATCTGCGAATGATGAGGCAAAACTAATGATGTTGGTTGATTATGGTAATATAATTCCACATGGAGAGCTAGTTGAACAGTTTCAGAGTTACACTGAATTTGATAGGGATGATCATAACGAGGGAGAGGATGAAATCGATCCCTTACAACCCCGAAAATCACAACAGGAAAAGTTTCCTTTTTATTTTTCTGATTCTAAAGAAACACAACCCACCCATTGGGGTATGACTGAACCTTTACCACTGCCTGAATTAGCTCAACAAAATTGGAAAGGGGCCACAATGCACAACTATGTAAGTCCCAAATCTGCTTGAGTATCAATCAGATCCGTTTGATGGTGCGGAATCCCAATCAAACGGATAATGCCAGATCAAAATAGAAGAGAAGGAGAAGAAGAAAAATATGAATCTTCAATGTATTGATGAATGGATTGATGCTCCTTTACATGAGATTCACACACTTACACACACTTATTCTCCTTTCTCTCTCTCTCTCTCTCTCTCTCTCTCTCTCTCCTTATGCTCATTTCTCTCTCTCTTCACCCCTAACACACACACACACACACACACACACACATATATATATATATATATATATATATATATATATATATATATATATATATATATATATATATATGGGGAACATGGGCCGTAAATGGGTTCACGGCCGTAAACACCCACCTGGGCTGTGAACACACAACTACAAACACATATTACATTACAAAAAAATACATTTTCCTAGAAAAGTAAAGTATAAACCAATATTTTAGACCCAACAATCTCCCCTTTGGTTTATAACTTTCTTTTCTAATTGACCCAACAAGCTCCCCTAAAAAGTAGTTGGCTTTTCTTGTCAATCTTCATTTGGAGCTTGGCTTCAACATTAATCTTCAAATTCTTCACAACTTCAAGATAAACTTGATGAATCTTTAATGAATGTAGAGCCCCAATTCAGTGATCTAAACCAGTGATCAAAACAAATGCAAACAAGAAATGAGTAGAACAAGAAGATGACCAAGCAATGCACACGTTCATTCACAAAACGTCTGATACACCTTGAGTTACACACACAGTTGACCGCAAACTCTCTGGACGCATCCCTAGGACTGACAGACTCTGACACTATATATAGGGACAGACTGGCCGTGAACAGGGTTCACGGCCGAACACACGTTTACGACCGTAAACACCAACACAGCCGTAAACAAACACAAACACGTACATTACAAGATCAAGACCCTATAAGACTTATAAAAATGATTGCCTAGCCCAAACCACTAATCTATGACCTATCAATCTCCCCCTTGGTTTGTGGCTAGCATGTGCTCGGTCTTCTTTTATCTTGGATTCTCCAACAACACCACATCTGATTTATCTTTTGCCCCCATCCATAGCCTCTTGTCAATTATCTTAGCAATCATTCCTGTGAACTCCTTAGTAGCTGCCTCGCTGATATCCGATTTGCAGATTATCTGATGTCTTGCCAAGGTGTGAATATCTCTCTCCCTGAACCTCAGCAGATCTTTAGCTTCAACAAGTCGAAGGACAATATCACTGTCTGAAAACTTGATTACTGCAGTGGTTGTGACCTCATCAAAAGCCCAAAATTCCATCCGATCTAGATATCCATCTTCAAAATGTTGAGGAATTGGAATTTCTTTCAACTGTTTAGTAGCAGGCCACAATACTATCTTCATTGGATCGTTTGTTTTGGGATCGAGCACCTCCGGATCTCTTCTAATCATAGAGTTAGCTGTCTTCATTCCAGAAAATTTTTCTTTGATCTGTCGCTCCAAAAAGAATTTGAAATTGAAAGCCTGAGGGTCCTTGGAGGGATTGTGGAATGGAGCATTTGAGAGTTCCATAAGATCGACTTTTTTCCAAGAACAAAAGTTGTGAGTACTCTTGTAGTATTCAGGAGCGCCAAAGTTCCTCTTCACCAACCACAGTTTTAAGTCAGCATGATATCCCCACATCTTAATTCCCGATCGATTGCCAAACTTATCACCAAACCTCCGTTTTTCAAGATCAGTCAATGTGAGTTGATGCTGGTCTGCACTTCGATTCTCATCAGAGTTCTTCGTAAACAGCCATCATTCTTTCTTCTCAGCAGTAACTTTTCTCTTAGCTTGCTTGATAGTAATTCAAGTGTTGGAATTTATAGGTTCAGTTTCGAATCGATCGACAATTCGCGTGGTTTTGGGAGGTGGAGGATCCACATGGTTATCATTTTGAGAGGGCTGGACAGAGACACTGGAAAGACCTTCAGTGGCTACAGGCTGTTCCACTGATGACTTGAATTTATCACCAAATTCTTCAAAAAGTTTATTCTTCAAGTCATAATAGCATGCAGTTAAAGCTCCAAGGTGAGTCTGGAGATCTGTTATCTGCTTTGACTTGGTTTTGTTGTCTGCTTCAACATCCGAAAGTCGAACGTCGAGTTTACCTATCAAGAGATCTTTTTCAATTAATGTCTGCTTTAACACTCCTATCTCGACCTTGAGCTCTGTATTGGATGGCTCCACTCACTCTGTGGTACCTTCCTCGATTGATATGCCTTTTCCGCGAGGAGGAAGGCCTCTTGCTTCTTGTGCTGCCAAGGCCTGTGCAAGTCTCTCAGAAGCGATGTCATGATCAGGCCTTGGGAGGGAGGAACCTCCAGGAGCTGAAGAACTCCCGGTTTCAAATACATTACTAGGTCCTTCTTGAGTCTGAATGATTGGCGTAGAGTCTTGTGTTGTGATTGCAGGCTGAATTAGTTAGGTCTGTTCCCGAATTAGTACCCCCGGCCTCGAATCATGTCTTCTACTCTTCAATGGAGGCTGGGAGGTATGTGTCACAAGCGGATCACTCACAGACGGCGCAGAAGTTGGAACATCAACATTAAGGGGAGGAATCCTTGATGCTGCATCCGTATCAATTGGAATACTGGCCATCTGTTCAGAGGTAGGAGGCGTAGCTACTTGAACATTATCCACTTCCCGTGTCTCTATTGTCGGTTGAGCAACTTCATAGACACCGTCAAAGAAGGAGTCAAGGTCCTTATTTGTTGGGCAATAATCATCCGCAAACTCAAAATTCATTTCCACATCATCATGTCTATGCAAGTTACCACCAAAAATTGAGTCATCATCACTGAAACCCTCATCGTTACCATCATCATCACCATCACCACCCGCATCTTGACTCTTATTGAAGTCACTCTGTACCTCCACATTTATCATGGTGTCATGTTCCTCTACTACCATTGCAACATGTGACATCCCCATTTTCACGGCCAGAAAAGACCGATTTTGTTTATGCTTGTTTGAAAATCAGAATAGCATTTTAAATAAAAGTGTTGCGGAATTTGTCCCAAAAACAAAATATGATAAAGATTTATCAAAAGCATTTCCAAAGAAATGTATTTCATTAAAAGACTCGGGATGTCATGTTCGATACATATCAAAAGCATAAACAATACAATATAAGCCTTACTACATTATTTCATATCTACAGGCCTATATCCGTAATCCCTCATCCAAAACATCACATCTGTGCTCGAATGCCACTACCTGTAATACATGAAACTGAGTGGTTCAGGCTTGGGAGCCTGGTGAGCACATAGGGTTTTCAACCCACAATAAATAATTTATTAAATTCATCAACCAACAATAACCCGATTACCCGTTCCCGTTATCCTCACATTACGCCCCTAAACACCTATCATAAGGGACCTAGACTAAGGATCATTATCGGGATGGACACCACTGCTAAGGGGGTTCCTCAGCAATAAATGTCCTAAAGGCAACCATGAGGGGGATGGACTACACCGGTGAACACATCGTTCACAAACACCTACAGGTTGCGAGCCTGCTAGCGTTCCACTGGACTGTCTAGAACAGTCCGTGGTCGTCATCTATACTCCGCTAGATGACTGGATCACCAACAACATCGAGGCCCCTCATCATTTTATCACACATCATCTTATTACATCTACCCATGTTTTTACCCCAACATTTTGTAGATATAAAATACATATACAGTTTAAAACATTTAAAACATGTATAAAAATATTTCATCAGCATAGACAACAAGTATTCAGATAATATGCACACATAACACGTAGTTTATAATAAATACTTCATATCTGTGTGTAAGATGAAAGGGACTATGCACTCACCTGAGAAGGTGGTGACTGGATACTCGGACAGTGCTTCGTTATCTCAAAACAATTTTTCCTTGACCAAAACCTAGTATCAATACCACTAGGGTTTAGTTTTAACGTTAACCGCGACTAATTAATAGTCTAGCTATTATTATTATTATATAAGCGTTAAATAACACTCAATATAACTCATAATAATAGCCTAAACAATTATTTTAAGGACCTAATAACATTACTATAATTATTTAAAAGTTATATTAAAAATTGCGTAGGCGTAGCTCACTTACAGCGAATTTTAAAGAAAACCGGGCTTTGTTCGGAGCAGCGTTTCCGAACCGAAAGACCCTTTTTTCTCGGGACTTCCTTTGGGTGTTAGGGATTTTTCCTAGGGTTTAGGGGGGTTAAAATAGGCTAGAGAGAGAAGTGAATTGGTGCAAATTTTCCGGGAAATCTCGCAGCTATTTATAGGCTGCTGAACCTCGGACCTACGCTGCGCGTTCAGCAAGTTACGCGGGGCGTAACTTCGGATATGGTACAGGTGGCGAGGCTTCGGTGGGGCTACGTGGCCATCTCTCGGACCGCACAAGATCAAGTACGCCGAGCGTACCCAATTTTGGACGCGAGGCGTATCGAAGGGGCGACGTGTCCTGCATCCGAAGCGAGACCGTGGGGAGCAAGCAACGACTAGGATCTTGCCACGTCATCACAGTTTCGCAAATTGCACTCTCGACTTTAAAAATTCGTAACTTTCACATACGAGCTCCGTTTTCGACGTTCTTTATATCCACGTGTAGGCGGTAACATACTCTACAACTTTCGTTTAGACTCCGTAGGCTAATTTTGACTTTATTTTAAAAGTTATATTTTTAACAGGCCGGGAGAGGATTGGTCCGTTAAAAATTCATAACTTCTTCATCCGACGTCCGTTTTCGTCTGTCTTTTTATCGATACGCTACTATTAACGAGATCTTCGATTCTCATTTAGGTTGTGTCCGCTCGATCTATTATTCGAACTTCGGGCTGTACACCGCTAAGCCGAAACTTCGAAAAATCATAACTTCCTCATACGAAGTCAGATTTGGGCGTTCTTTTTATGGACGCTCTCGGTTTAACGTTTTCTACGACTTTCGTTTAGATCGCTAAGGCTAAAAATCGCTTTATCGTAAATTCACTATTTACGCTTCCCGGTATCGTGCCGGTTCCATTGCGAAACTTCGACGGGTCATAACTTCTTCGTCATAACTCGGATTTCGGCGTTCTTTATATCCCCGGAATCCATGTTTCGACTACTACAACTTTATGTAAAGATATAGGGCTTATATCACACTTTAATTTTGACGCTTATTTTTATTCTTTATTTATTATACGTTTATAAATAAATAATAAGCATATAAATTCACATAATTCACATAATACTCAAATATTTCATCTTTATTACTTCAAAAGAGTGACAATAGTTGACCTAGACTATTACATCGTCTAAAAATGCTTCGCCCCGAAACCCGGGCGTTACACAACAGGAGGAACTCTTTCTTCTTCATGCTTTGAGACAGTAATGACATCGTCTTCAGATTCCAAGTGGTCAGAGGAATCACTGGACTCAGATGCATCATTCAATTCAGCAAACATCCCGAATTTCACCAGGGTGTATTTTCCTTCAAACAAATATTTACCCTTACGGTTTTGCTTCATAAGACCAAAGGTGGTAGACCCAAGGGATTTCATGTCTATAGTCTCTCCTTCCTTTTCAATCTCAGGGAATTGGTTGTTGATGATCAACTGCAAGAATCTTGGGTACATGAGAAATTTGTCTTTTTTCTTTCCTTCAATATTCACAACCAATTCATTCAATATAAATTTGGAGAAGTTGAAATCAAAACCCGCAGCAAGAGCGGCGATTGCACCAGTGTTCTAAATCGAAATTTCATCCGCTCCGGATCTCCTGCCCGAGATGCAGCTTACAAAGACATGGGCTAGAAACCTCCAGTATGGTGGTAATAACTTTTTGATAGTTGGAGGAACTTTCCTTTATAACCCATTTGCTCGATAATTTCTTCAGTTTGAACCATTTCAATCTCGGTTAGAAAACTCAATTGGTCTTCAACCCTCAAAACTTCCCGGATAAT
The DNA here is from genome assembly GCF_052849685.1 of Lactuca virosa. Taxonomy (NCBI): domain Eukaryota; kingdom Viridiplantae; phylum Streptophyta; class Magnoliopsida; order Asterales; family Asteraceae; genus Lactuca; species Lactuca virosa. The sequence continues at coordinate 232,869,456 of NC_136432.1, read as the reverse complement.
CTGCTCTGTAACAGTGATTTTTCTCCCTTTAAATTTTGCTTCAATATACTTGGAGTCACCATCCCCTTTTCTCACCACAGCAGAGTTCAAAAAGTCATTAATGTGGCTTTGGTAGATCACATTATTTAAAGTGAGATCGAAAGCAAGGCAACATTTCCTCAGACCATGCACCATTGACCTGAAATCACCATGGGATGCTGGTGGGTCAACCAAGAATATAGCTAAGTTATGACTTTATGCAAACTTGAGGTAAGCCATTCTTGATCTGCAATTAACCATGTCAAGTGAGAAAACAATTTATTTAAGCAATTAAGTATGAGTTTTACTCAATTATCAATTAATTTAGGCTTATATAGGTGATTGAAAAAATATAGGGATTTATGTTCACAGATTTGGGTTTACAGTTAGAGAGGGTGTGTACGGTCGTAGACGGGTTTACGGTCGTAAACCCGTCAATGACCGTAAACCCTTCAACTGGTCGTAAACTCTTCAATGGCCGTAAACGACTCAAGAACCGTAAACGTCGAACAGTTCAAAATCTTCGATTAAACCCTCGATTCGTGGTCGTTTTTGTGTTAGATTATGATTTCGGTGATCGCAATGAGCATACCTACAAGAGTAAATAAGCAATTTCGAGTTAAAAGCACGGAATTAGGATGGATCGATGAACAACAGTGAAAGAATTTCGGGAGCAGTTTACGACCACAAGTAAAAATGAGGGATAAGAGTGTACAGCCGGACATGGAGGCTTTTATACCTGGACCCAAAACCCGGTCCAATATCCATGGACTGCAACCCATAATGCTTCAAATATTAAGCCCAATACTCAAAAAAAAAATTTAAAAAATAATGCATTTTGAGGACTAAAAAAAATAAAATGAAATAAAATAAAATAAAAAGTAAAATAAAATAAAATCTAAGAATTTAAACTAAAATATAATTTTTTAATTTCTCTGATTTTCTTAGCAAAATAAAAATAAAATTTAATATTATAGTTGAAATTAAAATGACTTAACACTAATTTCTCATTTACCAATGCTAATTATATTTTATGAGATTGGGATCAAAGTTGCTACACAGCCCAAATCCGTTTATCGGTACTTCTACCTTCATGTCTTGATCTGGTCGATCGCTAGTATTGTGGTCCACTTAAACACGCAAGATTGTTACAAATTTCTGACATACTATAAATGACAAGACATTGTGACCTTACGTTTCTAGATAAAATTCCTAAAGACCATTCATTTGACGACGACCAAGGATATTGTTGTCCTCCTAAATTGAGCAGCGAGATCTACAGACAACCTAGTGATTGTTCAATTTTAGATGTATTAGAACATGTTTCCCGCTTCCTGATATACCCCAATAATCAGAGACTTCCAAAATACTCCTTACTTTAGGTGAGCAGACAGTTATTATGGGAGAAGTCAGATTTAGAATGCATATGTTGTACACCCAGGTCGGATCTCTTCCAATCTCGCAGAGGGTGAAGCATATGACTAATCAGATTTAGAGGGATTGAGAAGTAGAATGGTGCATATGCTGTGTACCAGGTCGGATGTATTTCAATCACACAAAGGAGACAACATATGGCTAAAAGACATGAATAATTGCATAGATAGAAGATGCAGAGAAATAGAATTGCATATTTTGCAGTCCAGATCGGATGTATTTCAATCACGCAGAGGAGGCAACATATGACTAAGAGAAAGAAAGCAAGAAAATAACCTTCTACAGACCTAATTTTTCGGAATTCCCCAGTCGCCCCGTCAATACTGGAATTAAGGACAGAGTCTGTACATCAAGGAGGAGTTAAACCACGGTTCTAGATACGGATTGCTTTAGTGTGACCGGTGGATTCTCATGTATATCTCCCTGCTCAATCTACCCAAGCGTCGTATTGTCAGGCTAAATGGAACTATCTAAGTTAAGATTTGTCAAGTCTCTAGATTCCTTAAGTTCATCTATACCTAGTCAAGTCCATTTAAATCTTTCGTTCCTACCAGCGCATCGAACACAGAGCCTAGACAATTCAACTTTGGTACATTACACAAATTCAAATTGCCTGTTATCACATGAATATATCACTTCCCATCACAACACCTACAGAAATGCAACTGATTTTGGATTTTTTTTAATTTTTTAATTTTTGTTTGTTTTTTTTATTTCTCCCCCTAAGTTTGTGCATGGGTGAGAATGAAATTAAATGCGCAAATTTAAACTAACCTAAAACAAAAAATAGTCCTCAAAGCGTATCATTTTCAAAAATCCCACAAGCACATCGAATCGAGCTTTGTTAAACGGTTTTGTAAACAAATCCGCCACATTATTAGTAGACGGAACCTGTTCCAACCGAATGAGCGAACTCTCATAACAATCTCTGATAAAATGCACTTTGATATCAATGTGCTTGGTTTTCGAGTGTTAGACTGGGTTTTTAGCAATTTGAATTGCAGCTTCATTATCACAAAAATAGGGGTTTCTAGAAAATTCAAACCGTAATCCTGTAATTGATGTTGTATCCAAATAACTTGAGAACAACAGGCAGAAGCAGCCACGTATTCTGCCTCTGCCGTTGAGGTTGAGACTGTATGTTGTTTCTTGCACTGCCATGACACCATCCTGTCTCCAAGAAATTGATATCTGCCAGACGTTGATTTTCTGTCAAGCTCACATCCTCCATAATTACTGTCAGCAAAAGAATATAAATCAAATTTAGAATTTTTCGGGTACCAAAGACCCAATTTTGGGCTGCCTTTGAGATACCGAAAGATTCTTTTGACAACAATAAGATGTGAAAGTTTAGGATTAGCCTGGTATCGTGCGCATTGACAAACCGCGAACATAATGTCTGGCCTGCTCGCGGTAAGATACATCAACGATCCGATCATTGATCTGTAGTCAGTCTGATCTACGGATTCACCCTCAGTATCTGGAGTCAACAGAGGTCGCTCGGCCATTGGCGTCAAGGTAGGTTTTACGTATCGAAACCTGAACTTCTCTAGCATATCTTCAACATACTTGGCTTGATTTAAAAGGATTCGGATTGAGTCTTGTTTGACCTGAAGCCCCAAAAACATGGTCATCTCCCCCAGAGAACTCATCTCGAACCTCTTCTTTATCACGCTTTCGAACTCCTTGCATAGCGGTGGACATGTTGACCCGAATATGATGTCATCGACGTAGATTTGAACAAGAATCTGATCGGCACCAACATGCTTAATGAACAGGGTTTGATCGATTGTCCCCCGTGAATAGCCATACTCGAGCAAGTGCTTCGTAAGAGTTGCATACCACGCCCTAGGAGCTTGATGTAACCCGTATAAAGCCTTGTCCAACTTGTAGACATGATTCGGAAACTTCGAGTTGACAAACCCAGGAGGTTGATCAACATAGATTTCTTCCTTCACAGCGCCATACAAGAAGGCAGTCTTGACATCCATCTGGTAAACAATGAAGTTCATGTAGGAAGTGTACACGAGGAAAATGCGAATAGCCTCCAAGCGAGCCACTGAAGCATAAACTTCGGTGTAGTCGAGACCCTCAATTTAGCGAAATCCATGTACAACCAATCTGGCCTTATTACGTACAATAACCCCTGAATCATCTTGCTTGTTTCGATAAACCCATCGCGTGTCGAGTGACTTCTTGCCCTTAGGTAATTCAACCAACTTCCAAACCCCCAGCTTTTCAAATTGATTCAAATCCTCATGCATAGCATCCACCCAGCTGGGATCATTCAAAGCCATTTCAACGTTCTTTGGCTCTATTTGAGAGATGAAGCAAGAGTAGAGACATGTATTTACGTCTCCACTTTGACTTCGCGTTTTAACACCGTCGCCCAGCTGACCAATGACATTTTCGATTGAATGATCGCGTTGAATTCTGGTGGGAAGCTCGTGGCTGATGTCATTGAGCGTTACGGGAAGGTTGTTGATGTTGATGGGTCCGTCATTTGCTGAATCAGGCACCGCAGATGATCTGATATCATTAGAAGTGCTGGCCACATACTCGTTAGAAATCGGCTCGGGAAAGAGTAACTCCATGAAAGTCTGAGTTGCAGCGGAAGTATCTCTGGTCATGAAGTCTCTTTCTGCAGGAGTAAGAGGAGTGGATTCAGCATCGGGATCGGTTCTTTGGCATGGTGAACCTGAAGGAGTACTTGTAACAGCTTCATCCACCGCATGAGTCATAGAAGGCACCAATGGTGGTCTGTACACAACATCTTCTTCTCCATCTTCAATAACTTCCGTCGAACCGGAGCAGGAACCAGACGAATCATTTAAAGACACATTGAATGATTTGAAAAGAGATGTGTAATCAAATAATCAATTCGGACCGACTCGGGCGTCCGTCTCGTTCTCCTCCAACCAACGCACGTCATAGGATTCCACAATTTGCTTTGTTTTCTTGTTGTAGACCCTGTACGCCGTGCGAGCAGCATACCCCACAAAGTAACAATCATGAGCCTTGGCGTTGAATTTAGGGTTGGATTCCAGATGAAGGAGGGTGCAAGGACAGCGAAAGATACATAAATGACTAACAGATGGCTTGTGACCATAGATAATTTCGTACGGGATTTTCATCTGAGCTTTGTTGATCAGGACACAATTTTGAACATAACACGCCGTGTTGATCGCCTCGACCCAAAAGAAAACCGGAAGTTTGGAGGCACATAACATCGTCGTTGCAGCGTCTTGTAGTGTTCGGTTCCGCCTCTCAGCAACACCATGTTGCTGCGGTGTGCGAACGACACTATATTGACGCACTATCCTTTTTTCCGCACAAAAATGATCGAGAACAGCATTCTTGAATTCCGTCCCGTTGTTAGTTCCGAGCGCCTTCACCCGGTGATTGGTCTGGTTCTCAATAATCACAACGAACTTTTTAATCAGGTCAGCAACCCCAGCCTTGTTGTACAAGAAGAAGACCCACGTGAACCACGAGAAATCATCGATGACAACCAGACAATATGAATTTATGTTGATGCTGAGGACGTTAACCGGACCAAATAAGTCCATATGCAACAATTGGAGCACCTGGTTGATCGAATTAACCTGTTTTGGCAGGTGTGGATTTCTGTGATGTTTTCCTTGAGCGCAAGCCACACACTTTTCAAACGTGATGAAATCTTTGATAGGAAGCCCGCACACCATTTCATTCTTTGCAAGTCGATTCAGGTTCTTTGTGTTAGTATGTCCGAGTCTTCGATACCATAACATAGCATTGTGCTCGGAAACCTTTGAGAAGAGGCAAGTGACTTGTTCAGGAAGATTGTTTTTCATGTCAATGATATATGCATTGCCATCCCGCTTTGATTTAACAAGAATCCATTCATATGGGATAACAATGCCTGGCTTCAAAATTAGACATTCTTTATCGGTGAAATGCATCGAGTAGCCCTTGTCACAAATTTGAGAGACGCTCAACAAACTGTGCTTTAACTCGGGTGCGTAGTTGACATTCTCAAAGCTCAGCACTCCATTAGAAACTATTCCCCTTTGAGTGATCTTTCCACCATCTCCTCCCGCAAAGGAAACGTATCCCCCATTAAAATTCTGAATGTTGTGCAGTTGGGAGATGTCTCTTGTCATGTGCCTGGAACAACCGCTGTCGACATACCATGGTCTGGCGACATTCCTCCGCAACTGTTCCTACACAATGAGCGGGATCATTTAGATTTGGGACCCAGGTCATTACATCCCTGGGTTTACCCTTGACATTCACAGATTTATCATTTTGATTTTTCAATTTTGAATTAGAATCAGATGCACCGTCAGAAGATGATGATGATTGGACAAGTGTAGATTTGGGCACCCACTGATATTTAGGTTTTGAAGAAATTACATGTGATTTAGAAATAATTTTCTTTTGCTTTGAGCGTTTAGATCTTCGGCTAGGATTAGACGAAGATCCAGACGCACCCTTTGATGAAATCGATCTTGGCTTAGCCACATTCGATTTTGGCAAAGCACCTATGGCTGGTTTAGTGAAAACCTGTTTGTTCGTTTTCAGATCAGCCCTTTTATTATCATTATATTCTTTCCGATCATCATCACGAAGATGAGATCTTGAGGACTTTCTCGTTAGAGACCTTCCTCGAGACTCGTTTTCTCTTCTCGGTGCAGAAAAATGCACAAATGCCCTGTTGGGACAATTACGAGCAATGTGGCCGACAGTACCACAGTTGAAACAAATTTGCTTATTATCATTACACCTGGTACCGCCTTTATCATATTTCGTGCTCTTATTGACTTTTCTAATTTTCCCACACGTGCAAGTGCATGAGTCAGATTGTATGAGAGGTGTAGAAGATGTGGATGTGCTAGTGTCAGATTCAGATTCAGTAGATTTCACAAAAACAACACCACATTTATCAGAAACATTAAAATTTGACACCAAATCATCACAAAGTAAAATATCAGTTTTAACTTCAGACACAAACTCAATAGGAACACCAAATTATTTTCAGACACTTTCTTTCCAGCCTCTTGCTTTTCCTGACTTAAAGATGAATCTGAACAGGAAGTAGAAATCTTAGTATCTAATTTCCTAGCACTATATCATGTCGCCTGTTCAGCAGTTGGTTTACCATATACCATGAATGGTTCTCGGTCTATTTCAGCTTGAGTTAATGGAGTGTTAATATAAGTGTGATTGAATGGGGGAGGGACACTCTCATAACCTATTCCTACTTGCTTCTGATCCTTCCATTTCATTTGTTTTTCAATTATTGTTGCAACTCTTTCACTTGACACATCAAATTTATTGAAGTTAAAATCGGCATTTTCAAAATGAGTCTTCAATGTGTCAAATTCTGTAGTTATATCATCCAAATCCTTTTTAAGATATTTATAATGAACACATTTGTCGCTGTATTCTGCCTGTAATTTCTTATAATCATTTGTTTTGGCCTCTAATTGATCTTTCAATGGTTTCTGGCCTTTCCTAAGTTGATATACCTCATACTTTAGTTCCTCTATCTCTCTACGCATCAAATCAACCTGTTCACGTAAAAATTTGATAGTTTTAATAGAAGATGGAGAGCAAGTGATTTCACTGACCTCTGGCTTTGCAGGCTCTGGCGTAGTTTGAACCATGAACGCAAATTGTAGATCCATCATTTCCACCTCTGGGTCCACCTCAGCTTCTTCTTCTGCAATGTCGTTGATCTGGGCAAGATGTGCATTTTCAGGTCCCGAGATGTTCAGGGCCTGAATTTGGTCGTCCCAGTCAAATGACTGAGCTACTACAACAATATTTGCGGTCTGGTTATTGATGGTAGCTCCTCTGCTGCTACCCACTGGCACCATAGTTCTTTCGTTGTTTTCCCTCATGTCAGGCTTCGGGCAGTCTCTGGCAAAATGGCCAGGCTCATGGCAGTTGAAGCAGCGAAGTTTGCCTTTGTTGAAGCCCACCTTCTTTTCAGCATTCATTCCCTAATTATTTTTGTCTGTCTTCTTTGAGAACAGTTTGGCCCTGAACACCACAATAGCAATTTGCCATGTGATGTCCATCTCCTCAACATCTTCGGGATGAATTTGATCCAAATCAGCAAAAGATAGTTGAGGAGGTAGCTCGCCAGCCACGAAAGCATTGTAGCAGTTGACAAGACTAGTAGCAAGAGCCAAATTTTCATCATTTTCCTTGGGAGTAGGAGCTGGAGCAGGTGCTTTTGAAGAAGAAGCAACTTGTGGATAAGATATTGGAGGTTGAACACTTAACATGAATGGAGTGGCATATGATGATGGTTGAGGAGCAACAAACGGCTGAGTATGAGGAGTGGTGAAGGATGAGAAAGCATTGTTGGATTGAATCCCGAGATTAGCAGTGGAGTATGAATTAACGGGATTAATCTCTCTCTATTTGTCATCAAGATCACATGCTTTGATGATGGCCATGGTTTCAGCCAGACTAAGTCGGTTAAGATCTTTTGTTTTCTTGATGACAACAACATTCATATCCCATGCCTTTGGAAGAGAATTCAACAGTTTCTTGTTGATTTCAGATTTTGGCACTGAGATCCCAGCTGAACTCATTTCAGTGGTCAATGTGATGAATCGTTGAAGTTGAGCTTCCAGGGTTTCTCCAAGAATGTGGTTGAACATATTGAACTTTTGTCTCAGCATATCCTAGCGATTTTGTTTCATGTCCTCATTCCCTTCATAAAATTCGATCAGTGCCTCCCATAGAGCCTTCACAGACTTGTATTCACGGAACCCCTGATCAATCTCTGGTGACAAAGCCATAGTGAGTGTAGCAAGTGCTTTCTCTTGCTGTTCAACTTTATCAAATTCTTCATCGGTATAGTCTTCGACATCCTTGTCAACGATTGTTTCATCCGGGAGTGTTGTGGTGATTCTGATAGGTCCTTTCAAGATGCATCTCCAAATCTTGAAATCTTTCATGTTGATATATTTTTCCATACGATATTTCCATTCCGGAAAACCCTCAGCAGATAACAAACGTGGGATGCGCGTGGTTATACCCATAATGGAATCAAGTTCTTGGTGAGAGTTAGTGAATCCATTTTTTTTAATTTTCTTGACTAAATGATACTTGAAAACAAAATGTTAGAACAATATAAGTGTTTACAGCCGGAATCCGTTTTCGGCCGTACACTTAATTCACGGTCAACTATTTACGGTCAAGCAATACTTTACTGTCCAAGATGTGATTATGGTCAACACTTGATGAATGTTTCACGGTCAAACAATCGATTACAGTCCAAAAAACGTTTATAGTTCTTGAGTATGAATGGATTACGGCTGAATAAGGCATTTACGGCCGTACTCCCTTCAACACAGCAAACCGTAAACTCCCAGATTTTGATGAAAACGAGTGTTTTGAATCAAATTTCGATTTCCTCAGCCTTGAAAACACGATCAGATGCAGAAACAAGCTTGAACAATGAAGAACACAAAAACTCCTTCAACCGCAAACGTAACTTGAATCTGTTTTGACACTAGATCTGCTCTGATACTAATTGTAGAGCCCCAATTCAGTGATCCAAACCAGTGATCAAAACAAATGCAAACAAGAAATGAGTTGAACAAGAAGATGATCAAGAAATGCACACATTCATTCACAAAACATCTGGTACACCTTGAGTTACACACACAGCTGACCGCAAACTCTCTGGATGCATCCCTAGGACTGACAGACTCTGACACTATATATAGGGACAGATTGGCCGAGAACGGGGTTCACGGCCGAACACACATTTACGGCTGTAAACACCAACACAACCGTAAAGAAACAAAAACACATACATTACAAGATCAAGACCCTATAAGACTTATACAAATGATTGCCTAGCCCAAACCACTAATCTATGACCTATCAATGAATGACTTCATCTTGAGCAGTTGGGCTTTTCTTCAGAATTTGGCATTGAACGCACGTTGGGTGAGGAGGCTTCTTGAAAAGATTCTTGAAAGATAGCGCTTTCAACTTGAGAATCTTCAGAGAGAAATAATCTTCTGGATCACTTCAGCAGGTTCATAGATAGCAGCAAATTGATTGAGGAGGCTTCAATGCAATCTGTAACTTAATCTTCAAGAACAGCTTCACCTTGCTTCTGGGGTTGATGGATTGAATGTTGAAAGAATAGTCTTCATTTTTTGCTCCTTCGAATGAGAATTCTTCGATGATCACGGACGAAGCCTTGGCTCAGAAAATCTCGATACAATCTCTATGAGTCTCATCTACATCTGAATTCACTTTTCAAGACAAAGCAAAAACTAAAAGAAAACTTAGCACACAATATTTTTGGATTTTTCATATTTTCTGGAAAAATAAAAAATAGAAACAAGAATATTTTTGGATTTTTGATTTTTTTGAACAAGAAATAAAATAGAAATAACACTATTTTTGATTTTTTTTTTAATTTTTCTGATTTTTGTTTGATTTTTGAAGTTTTTTTTAATTCTCCCCCTAAATTTGTGCATAGAGAAAAACTATGAACAAATTTAACAAAAACAAAAATATTTGGGATCAAAGTTGTGAGACAGTCTTAACTTTGTTTATCAGTACCTTCACCTTCATGAATAGATCTGGTCAATTTCCGGTATTGTGGTCCACTTAAACACGAAGGATATCGACAAATTTTTTTCAAATATACCATTTAGCTGACGACGACCACGGGTATTGTTGTCCACTTAAATTAAGCAGCGAGATCTACAGACAACCTCTAAATGGTTCAGTTTTAGTTGCACTAGAACGTGTTCCCCACTTCACGATATACCCTGGTTATCAAGAACTTCCAAAGAACTCCTTACTTTAGGTGAGTAAACAACTATTAAGGAGGAAGTCAGATTTAGAAATAAGTGCATATGTTGTTTCCCAGGTCCGATCTCTTTCAATCATGCAGAGGGGACAACATATGACTAACAGAGATAGACGGATTGAGAGGTAGAATATTGCATATGTTGTGTCCCAGGTCGGATCTTCCGATCACGCAGAGGGGACAACATATGGCTAATAGATAGAAAGAATTTCATAGATAAGGAGGTGCGTAGAATAAGAGTTGCATATGTTGCAATCCAGGTCGGATCTCTTCCAATCACACAGAGGAAGCAACATATGACTGACAGATAGTAAGCAAGAAAATAATTTCCTACATACCTACTTTATCAGAACCCCCAGTCGCCCTATCAGAACCAAAATTAAGGATATAAGTCCGTACATCAAGGAAAAGTTAAGCCACAGTTCTAGATGCGTATTAATTTAGCGTATCCCGTGGGTTCCCGTGTTTATCTCACTGCTCAATCTACCCGAGCGTCGTATGGTCAGTCCAAACGATCCTATCTAAATTCAGATTCAGTCCCGTACACATGTTTTAGACTGCCCGTTATCACTTTATCTTGATATCACTTCCCAAAACAACACCTACAAACGAAAAGCTATCAGAAAATAAAAGAATTGTCTTTGAAACGAATCAGTTTAAGATAAACTCAGGAGTATCGAGAAGAAAACTCAAACCGTAAGTCACCAATTGAATTTGCATCCAGAAGGTCTGAGAACAGCACGCATAATCTCAGAACAGATCCAAAAATTCTTCACGTCATTAAGCACTAACCCCATGTGTGATCCCTTCCTTTCTTCCTTTCCCGCAAAGGACACATACTCTCAAACAAAGTTCTGAGTGTTGCACAGTTGAGAGATGTCCCATATCATGTGCCTAGAATAGCCACTACCAACAAACCGAAGTCTGATGATATGCCTTCATAGCTGTTCCGACACAGAACAGGATCAGTTGGTCTTTGGAACCCAGTCCATTTTGAAACTGGGTTGACCTTTGTCATCTGTGCAAGGAACTCTCTCCCATGACATATCCTGCTTATCACAAACAGATGATGTAGAAATATTAGAATCATTAGAAGATTTGGGAGATTGAACCTTTGGTACCCATCTGTAGTTGGGTTTAACCCATTTCTTTTTCGAGCGAATGGGTGCCTCGACACTTGATTTTGAACTTGAAGTCGGTTGCCGAGATGACTTTGACCTAACCGGTCTTGGCTTCACAGGAGCATCTCTTGAACTTGACTTCTGGGCCGACATTCCCTTCTTGCCCTTAGGAGTTTTCTTGGCCTTGGGAGTTGAACTCTTGTCCTTGTTGGAATTCCAGTCGCCATTTCGCGATTTTGACCTTGAAGGGCTTCTTTTGGGGAATCTCCCACTTTGCACGTTCTGCCAGCCTTGTGCGTAGTAGGGAACGTATGCGCGATTTGGAAAATTTCTGGCAATGTGTCCAGGTGTTCCACAGTGAAAACATGTCTTTTTCTTCACTGGGAAGTTGTTTCTTCCTGCCCCTGGTGGCGTGTCCTTGCCTTGTCTTTTATTGTTCCCACAAGCACACTTGCAACAGGCACTCTGTTTCACTGGAATTGGTGGCCTGTATTTCTCAACAGCATGTTTGTTAGGAGTGACTGAGTTAGAAGAAATAGGTTCAGAGTTCAAGGAGACATTGGTTTGTTCAACAATATTCTCCTTGTTCTCATCTACCGCTACTTTACCTGCACAAGAAGTATAAATATTAGAATTATTCACCTCAACACCCTCAGTTGGCCCTGATTGTTCAGTCTTAACTGAAGCTGAAGCAGGGGGTTGGCCATACTTAAGGTGTTCTCCATTTTCAATTTCTTCCTTAGTCAGAGGGGTGAAAGTGTAGTGATCATTGAAAGGAGGTGGAACATCATGATACCCAAGACCCTTGTTTTGATTATCTTTAAATGTTAATTGTTTTTCTATCATGGACACAACTACCTCACTTGATACATCAAACTTTTTAAAGTTAAATTCAACATCTTTATATTTTGTTTTTAATGCATCAAGTTCGGCAGTCACAACATCAAAATCTTTCTTAAGATATCTATAATGGACAGACTTGTCACTGTACTATGCCTGTAATTTCCCAAAGTCCTTAGTCTTGGCCTCTAGTTGTTCTTTTAATGGTTTTAGGCCTTTCCTAAGTTGGTACCTCTCATATTTAAGTTCCTCATTTTATCTTTTTAATAAATCGATGTGTTCACGTAAATTTTTAACAATCTGTCATACCCCCAAACCGAAACGGTAGAAACGTTCGGGGGCGGAGGACGTCATGTACAATATCACAACAATTGAATAATAGTAATCAAAGCAACAACAACCATTGTATTTATAGAATAATGTTTACATTGTATTTGAATCATACACGATTGACTCTACAAGAAAATAGCAAAATACAGACTCGAATCTATTATGCTCCATCTTCTTGAACTCAATATGTGTACCTGTCTACTAATGTTTTGAGAATACAAGTAGGTTTTAAAAGAGTATCAGCATTAAGCTGGTGAGTTCATAAGCATTTTATTTTAGAAAAACAGGTTCTGTGTTCTTTCGAAAAGTGCGTTGTGTTTCTCCAGAAAACCTTATATTTTCTGATGTAATGAATGTTAAGAAAAATGATTCTTATTAGTTCCTCCTGTGAGTGCTTAGTGTATACAAATTATATACAATTCAGATCGGACAAACAATCCATTGTGTGGTTTCCGCCTCATTTCCTGTTCCTTGTTTGGTTGTGGGCTTAGGGCAGATCCACACAATTAACTGTCTGTTCGATATTGGTTTATACATAACTAGTATGAACTAAGTAGTTATAGAAGGGATTAGTTTAATCATGCTTTCACTAAGAAAATATTGGATTTTCTTGAGGAACACCATCAATAGATTTCAAAAGACCAATACAGTTAACTTTGTAAGTATTTAGTGAATACTTCAGGGTTATATACATGAATATCCGATAACCAGTGGAATGTGTGGCCTCCGCCTCATTTCCTGTTCCTTGTTTGGTTGTGGGCCGTGAACCCATGGTGGTTTGGCCGTGAACTCCTTCTTGTCCCTCATTCTTGGTTCTAACACTTCGTTGTAAGTGTTTCCTATGCTTGTTAGTGGTTTTAGACACTAATTGTAGGCCTATACATGTTAATATGTGCTTAATAGGACCGTACTGTGCTCGGGACTTCACTTAGCGTACCAAGCATCTTATCGTTGTCATTCATCCAAATCACTCACAGTCAGGTGAGTTCATACCCCTATACCTTTACTGTTTTAACGTTTTCAGGGGGAAATACAAGCCAAACATAAATGATCTTGTGAAATTATACAAAAAGATTTCAATACACTTAAAACTGATGCAATCGATACAACATACGGTTTCCATACTTCAATAAAATATTTAGATATTTATCCCTTTTGTATTATGCTGAGCATAAGGGAAGTTTTCAACATAATTGTAGAGTTTTCAAATGTAAAACATGAATCGAATACATTAACGAACATATAAACTATAATAGGTATAGTTTATGGAACAATTATCTTATCAATGTACAGAACATAGATTAAATGTGATCAAAAATATAAGCTATATAAAGTATAGTTTATGAGTCATATAGACATCAAGTTAAATTCAATGGATTCATTTTATTCTACATCTAATCGTTAGTATAGCATTTTATGAGTGAGCATTCTTCGCGTACTTACTTAAGTACTAAAAAAAGTCCTGAGATTATAACCAGAGTCTTCTTGCGGGGGAACATGATTTTGTGTATAGATCTATACGGGATTGACAATCCCGCACCATAACCGTTAGCTACAGTTAGGCCGGCAGGCCTGGGTAACAAAGTCATTTCGATTCCGACACCTGAAGAACGTCGTTCAGGCAATTCAATGGTCAAGTATGGTTATAACAACTCATAAATTTGGTACTAAATAAAACGATTAATGTATGAATGGTAATAACTTCATTTAGTTTTATTTTAATTAATGAAACTACTATACATACTCGTAGTAACCAGGGTTTTTCCAACAGAACATTTTATTAATACTGGTGATAGCCAGGGCTTTCGTACTTGTAGATCATGGTAACAAACTCATACATTCGAAAATATTGGATTTTCTTTGAAACATATAAACATTTTCACTGATTCATTAACAGGTTTTCATCACAAAAACATGTTTATGAACTCACCAGCTTAATGCTAATACTCTTTCAAAACTGCTAGTATTCTCAGGAAATCACTAGGCAGGTATCTCGGCAGACTTTTGAGAAGACGGAGCGTATAGAGTCACGTCTTTTATATTTTGTTATACTTTTGATGTATATAAATATGAATCAAACAGATGTAAATACTTTTTATATATTCAATGTAATGGTTGTGTTTACTTTGATTACTATGATGCAATTGTTGTGATACTATACATGAAGTCCTCCACCTCGAACGTTTCCGCCGTTTCGGTTTGGGGGTGTGACAAACACCCACCTGGGCCGTGAACACACAACTACAAACACATATTACATTACAGAAAAATACATTTTCCTAGAAAAGTAAAGTATAAACCAATATTTTAGACCCAACAAACTATAATTACCATATGAAGTTATTCCAACTCTTCAAAAACAAAGAAGCACTTAAGCTTAAATTAGGAATAAAAAGTGCTAGTGAAGGTTTCCAATATAAAGTGAATAAATCTACAAAAGACAGGTTTGAAGCTGTTTGCTATATAGATAATTGTGACTGGCGGATTAGGGCAACAAACCATAGTACTACTGATACATTTCAAGTGGTTAAACTATCGGAGAAACACACTTGCTCAAACACACAGTTACGTTCCCATCACCGACAAGCCAACAAAAAGGTATTGGGTTACTTATTGAAGGGCATATAGCTGATAGTACCGATAATATGTTGCGGGGGAAATTAATACAACGAACTTTAAATGACCGTCTTTATGTATATATTTCATACTGGCAAGCATGGAATGCTAAAATTTATGCTCTAAATCTATTGAGAGGAACCCCTGAAGAAAGCTTTCAAAGACTACCTTTATACTGTTACAACTTGGAGAAGAAGAATCGAGGGCGGTTACACATATAAAGACGAGTGATGACAACAAATTTGAATTACTTTTTCATGGCTATCTATTGCGAGGTGATATATTTTATATACCTACTTCTTTATATTTAATTCCCATACACATGCGTTCGCTTTAATTATATTATTAATTAGTTTTTAGGTTCAAGCGTTTCAAAGATGTTTGCATCCTATTATTATCATTGACGGCACACACCTTAAAGGGAAATACTTGGACATCATGTTCCTAGCAGTAAGCATGGATGGTAATAACCAAATCCTCCCTATTACACTTGGTGCTGGGAAAACTGGAAGTGGAGAGTTATGGATTTAGTTTTTATCAAGACTCATAGAATGTATTGGAGACATGCCATCTTTGGCTATCATATCAGATAGAGCCAATTCAATTGAAATGACCATTCAAGTCGTGTTCCCGAATGCATATCACGGACTCTGCTGTTGCCATTTTTTGATGAATATGAGAGAAAAGATCGGCAAGCAAGAGAGAACAAAGATTTTGTTTTGGGAGACTGCAAAGGCATATCAAGAGTCTGATTTCAAAAAAGCTTGAGTAGGGTCGTGTTTCCTTGTGGTTCAGTACAATATTATGACATCAAATAGTGCTGAGTTCGTCAATGCATTATCAAGAGACGCAAGGAAACTACCGATAATAATGTTGATCGATTTCTTTCGAGCAACTATGCAACAATGGTGGTGTCAGCGACGTAATGCTGGAGGTAAGTGTTTTCCTATATTGTAATAGTTCGGTGATAATTGTAGTGTAATTTACTGTGCATGACAATGTATACGTAAATGTTTGTTATAGCTGAAAGCAAAAAAGATGTTACTGAGTATGCTGAGAAGATCATCGATAGGAGGATCCACAAATCCTCTGCTTTTCGGGTATACCAGATTGATCAAAGCAGATATGAGGTGCCTGATCAAATGAAAAATGGTATAGTAAACTTGGATATAAGTTACTGCACGTGTGGGAAATGGAAATTGTTGGGTATACCTTATACTCATGCTATGGAGGTATTCAAGGAACTGAGATATCAACATTGTAGTTCATGGGTGTCATCGTACTTCACAATGGAAACATATCGATCAACATATGTAGAGATTGTGTTTCCTGTGCCAGTTCCAACTGAATACGAAGAACCAGATAAAGTCATGGTTGTTTTGCCACCATTAATGGACAAACGAAAAGCCGGACTACCTAAAAACCATAACTGTATCCCATCCCAATGTGAAGGTCCGATTAAGAAAAATGTAGTCGTTGCCAAAGGAAGTGTCACACAAGCAGAAACTGTGACGCTCCGTTCCCACAGAGTCAACAAAAAATGAATCTTCAAGTATGACCAAGTCAAGTGGCAAAAATAATGTTCAGTCTAAGAGTAGACATACTAGTCAAAAGGTAGCCAACAATATAATTCTGTTGATTTAAAAAACCCGTAGTGATGTTTATACGATATCATAATATTCTACAAAATGTTGTTCGGAAGGATAAACTTGTTTTTGCTACATCTTCAAAAGAAAATTGTTTTAAAACATTAACAAAGAAAACCATGACTCAAACATTAGCGTAATATGCATCATCTATCCACTGGACACTCTCAATCCACCACCTAGCAACACGCTCATGCGCAGTAGGCTGCAACAACTCGTTGGGGGGATGCTGCATAAAAACAATATATAAAGGTTAATCATAAGTTATTTATGTCATATCAACTTATAAATTATAAGGTGGACTAAACTACATACATTAGTAAAATCGAGAATACGTTCACAATCAGGTGCATGCAAACGCCTCATCCTAGGGTATGCAACTGCCCGATGGATAACATCTGATATAGGGAACCAATAATACTATTGTTGGGAAATGTCTCGAAGATCCAAATCTACAAAATTAAGATGACAAATAACTTACCAAGTTAACAAAGTTACAATACTTGTTGTTTAAAAACTCTTATTAAACATAGTGTACATACCTTAAATATATATACAAATCCCTGCAGAGTATATGTGTGTCTACTGCCGATTCTTGCCACATTTGGGTTAATATGGTCCTTAATCTTATCAAACACAGTACATATCTGTTTTTAAGTAAAATCCCATATCAATCTGCCTCATGGGTACCTATGTCAATAAATTACACTTAATAAGTATATGTATCATTTTGATATAATGTGGGTAAAAAACTATATACCTGTTAAATTCCTATAAATTAAAGACGAGTGCCATACGTTTATTAGCAACTGGATGTCGTGCGTATTTCTCCAAAAATCCTTGCTCTAGCATATACATCAGTGAGACTCTCACCACGTGTTCATTTCTTAATTGATGAAGTGAGTTATTGAACACGTTCGTAAGGTCATTCACACTCACCGAACGTGAAAGCAGAACAAATGGAAACACACATTCTCTAAATTCTGCAAAACAAGAACTGGGATGAAAATAATCCTCGAACCGAAAGCCGGTGACCAAGCAGAATGCTTTCTTTTCAAAGCAAACCCGATAGTCGCTAACCGGAAATAGAAGCTCTTCTAGGTCAACTGAATCAAAAGTAGTAACTTCCTTGCATATAAGATAGTGACATAGTAACGGGTAACATTCGACAGCTATCAACATTGTCACAACTAGCAAGTTTTCTAGGAAATTCTATACTTTTGTAAACAATATCAATGACAACACATAGTAACCATAACTTGATATGCATATGATGTTATTCAATAACAACAAACTTTCATCAAAATCCAATTATAAAGCCCAAACTTCATGCAAAACATTACAAAATTCAAGTTAGGGTTTGAAAACCCTAAGAATCCCGACCTAAGTCCATTTTGGACCTAGGATTTCCTTATTGGGCTTAATGGGCCAATAAGCTTCCAATTCGATTGTTTTGGGCTTAGAACTCTTAATTTGGGCTCTAATTGGATCCACATTCACAAAACTTAACATTTTGGGCTAGGATGGGCCTAAAATGAATAGGTTTACTCTTAATGGGCTTAGTTGGGGCCAAACTAAATCTAATTAACCCTAATAGGCCATAAAATCCATTCCTTTAT
Organism: Lactuca virosa; assembly: GCF_052849685.1. NCBI lineage: Eukaryota > Viridiplantae > Streptophyta > Magnoliopsida > Asterales > Asteraceae > Lactuca > Lactuca virosa. The sequence goes on along the minus strand of NC_136432.1, from coordinate 232,850,996 downwards.
ACATTTAGGGCCGTGAACCATCCTATAGACCCAATGGGCCTAAAACCTTCTTAATAGGCTTCATGTTTCCGAAACAAGAACAAGAATGGGCCAAACTAATTCACTTCTCTTTTCCTTAAACCCATTCTTGGCCCATGTGTTAAAAAAAAGGAAATGAAGGGTTTATTTGGCATTTGACACCTCACTAATGTTTAGAGGTTATCCAAGCTTAAATCTCATACTTCTAAGGCTCTAAACCTCCATGTAATAACCAAGAATCTTTTTCCTCCTTCACTTCTTATCACTCTCGGCCAACACCAACATCCCACCACCTTCATTTCTTTTCAAAATTCTCTCAAAAATCCTCTCAAGAACACCTCTTTTTCCTCCATATTTTCGAGACCTTGTGTGGATCTTCAAGAGATTTTCATCTAGATCATCATCTTTGGTAAGTTGTCATCATCTTTAAGTCTTTGATTTTCATCCTTAAACCAAAAACACTCCCTTATAAAGCTTTATTTCGTGATCATGCCTCCTAGGACATTAAAGTTTTGAAACTTCTTCTAAGGAAGCATTCAAAACCGAAAATCACATCACCTTATTCCATTCTTCTTCAAAAATCGAAGCATCAAAGCCCAAGGTGAGTTCATACCCCCTTGTTTTCGGTTTTTACATGATTTTTGGGGGAGAATACAAGTTAAATGTGTACATCTATGTGTTATATGCATGTCTTGTGTGATTTCTTAGTTGATTTTGTGATTATGTGTTATTTTCTTCATAAATCTAGAAATATGTTAAGAATATGAAGTTTATCACTTAGATCTACATGAAAACCTTGAGAAAAGTATGTGTTATCACATATAATACATGTAGACTTGTAGATCTGGGATTTATACACCTAAAATAGCAAAAATGAGTGTTGGGTTCAAAGATCTATAAACTAAACTAAAAAATCAGCCCTTGACAGAAACGTTTTGGTCCAATCTCGAACTGTTTTGACCACCTTAATGATAATATTTTTCAAAACTGTTTTACATGAACACAGTTCAGGTTTATACCTTTAAAATGACTATTCTCACGTTTTCATATGATTTTTCTACAATTTTTGGTGAATTTTACAAAACTGCCTATCATATTTGAAATAATTTCGGACCAGCCTGTGATGGTGAGCAATTTCACACTTATTAGAGACCATTAAAAATTATGACAACAATTATGAACAAATTAGACAAAATTTCCAAACTTCCAGAATTTACGGATCCAAATTTCGACTTACGATGATTTTACTACAAATTTTCCAACAACCGGGTCAGAAAAGTCAAAAACCATAAAAGTGTGTATTTTTACAAAAATCAAGACAAAAATGATATTTTTGACAAAAATGGGTTAGAAATGTTATTTTCACCAAAACTAGCTATAAATACAATAGTTTTGGGCTGAAATTATTATTTTAAATTATGTTTGGGCCGAAAATGTCAAGAAAAATAGTTTAAGGACCAAAAATGTCAATTTTCATCAAAAGGGACTAAAAGTGTCATTTTTACTAATAAAGCGGCTGAATTGGTCAAAATCAATATTTTTGGGTCAAATAGACTAATATTTAAATTATTGGGCCAAGAATATAAAATTTATAACGCATGGTTTTAAAAATGTTTATAGATATATACACATATATATAACCAAAGCTTCGTTATAAAACAAACGTCAAAGTATTTTTTGACATCGCGAATAAACATTTGACATACAACAAAACCTACAAATCGATAAACAGATAAATGATACAACGATTGGGCTCAAATACCTTATATTCGTGCTATTGGGTCTATGTGGCCCAATATCATGATTATTGGGCCCAATATATTCACACATGTTTATTGGGCTTCCGGTGACCCAATTACATGCCCGACGGGCCTTTCTTAGTTTCAAAATGCTATTGGACCCTATTGGCCCGATTGCATTGCTAATATGGTCCTAAATATTCAACATGTGCTTAATGGGCTATAACGTGTCCATAACATACTCGACAACCTGTATTAACATACAAAGTTAGTAGGCCTCCGTTGTCCTCTTTTCTTTGTCTGTTAGGCTTACCTTATATTCAAGTAAACATAAATCGGGTTGTTAAACAATGTTATTCAATTTTATTTGGATTTAGTGAGAAATAACGGGTGACACCAATAAGTGCCGGTCGTAGTTTGTAGTTATAATCAGAGTCTCCTGGAGGGAGAGCGAGAGATTGTGTATAGATCTAGACGGGGGTGACTCCCCGACACCTGAGCTGTTCGCTACAGTTAGACTAGGCCAGTCTAGGGTGACAAAATCTTGATCAAAACCGGCGTTTGGAAAAATGCCAAGACAGGCGAATTAGTCATTATTATGCATGGTTATAACAACTCACATAGAGATCCATTACCATTTTAGTATTCATGGGAAATCATATTCATTCACGGTGACGATGCAAAGTGATTCATACAATAATACAAAACTATCATACCATTTAAATTGGAAAACATCGGGTTTTCCGGGGAAACGACATTATTCACTTCTACATACAACAACTATAATACAAGGAACAATTATGAAGAACATTCACTTTTACATGTTTTGAAATCACATACATATGCACTTATGGGATCATCACATCTTTTTCGCAAACAGCTTTTGTTACTTAAAATATCGGATTTTCTGGGTTTTACAAACAATACAAAGTAGTTTTATATCAAACATGCTTATGAACTCACCAACATTATATATGTTGACCATTTTCAAAATAACTTGTATTCTCAGGAAATCGTTAGACTGAAGAACCTCCAAGTGTGTCTCAGGAAATTTCTTTTGTGTGAAATGTTAATCATCAGACAATTTATGTTTTGGAATATGTCATGTAAACAATGTACTTGATGTGAACAAGGTCAGTTGTAATGTATTAATGCATATCGATGTTTATGTTATGTTTCATTTATATTCATTGTGATGATATTTCAATTTAAGTCACACGAGCCCTCGGACGTTTCCGCCGTCTGGTTCGGGGGTGTGACAAGCATGTTCACGTAATCACCAAAACATGATTGCCTAAAAATCGCGTCATAAACTGGTCGGTTTTGTAAGCGCACCAACATTATGATATTGGGTTACAAAGCCCTAGGTTTGGTAAAGAAGACGACCAACTCCTGTTCCCAATCCTATTATTGGTGACTTAATAAAAGTCCACCCAATTACTATAAAATTGCATACATTTTAAATGCAACATTATCTGTTTGGTGTATTTGGTGTTGAGTACTTCACACGTGTGTTTTTACCGGGGTAATACATCTCTATGGCTTAGATCTTACATAGCTACGGAAACAACTCATTTTTTTATATATATGTTTTCTTTCACAAGGTGGGTTATTTGCCGTTCTTTTTGATGTTATTTTCATTCTTATAGGTCTAGAAAGAATAATGCATAACATTTTCTCTTTCATATTAAAGCTAGGTGTCTTAAGTTACTCTCATCCTCTCATAAACCAATTACAAGTTGGAGTGACACTTACATAAAATTTCCCATTCCTAGCATCGTATTTGTGATGTTTTAAATCAACACACATACCGGGAAAGGACAATTTAGATTTTGACGTATCATTTTATGGTTAAAATCAACCCAAATAATCACCTATTAATGGTTTTTTGGCAAAAAAAGATAAGATTTTCCTTCACAGAGTGTGTTGCTATAAATGATCTCTTACCTCATTCTTATAATTGTTATTTAATCTCGAATGCTCATAGTTTTTGACTTATTCCCAAAGTTCGTTTCTTCTTTTGGAAGACTTGGTGGCTTATTACCAAATTTTGTTGTTATATTTAGAATAATCTATGTTGTTAATGAACTGTCTTATATGCTCATCAATGTTATTCCAACCGATTGGCAGTTTCCCGTTCGCTTTTGTCTTAATAAAAAAACATAACCCAACCATGGTACATTAGATTTATTGGTCTATGTGGTGTTCGTTGGGTAGGTTTTATTTGGTGTTTGTTTTTCTTTGTGTTTGAGCTTCTATTATTATCTTATTTTTTTTTTATAATTTTTTGTTGGTGGCTGCTTGCCCGAAGAGTGGAGGGGATTTATGGTTTTTGCTACAGAATTGCGATTTAATTTGTATACTTCATTTTTCAGTCCAATTATTGCCTTGTGTTTCGACAAGGTGGATGGTGAGATTTTGAAAAGGTGGATGGTGAGATTTTGAAAAGAAAATTGTCTTGGAGTAGAATTCAGTGGTTATTGATTTGATGGTCTTCGACCATGTTCATCAATTATTTTACAATGATTTATAGACTATATTAGCCTTGTATACAAACATTGTTCCTTGAATGATGTAACACCTGATTTATCAACGAGACTGTTAAATTATGATTTTAATAAGCTAAAGTGGAGTCTGGTTTCAAATAATTTCAAAGGTATAGATTTCTTGGACGATTATGCCCTTGGTGATGTTGCCCATATGAAGCTGCTATTTTTGAGCCTATAAGCTTGGAGAATACAAACTTTTATAATCTCTCCCTTAGAGTCTATAGTTTTTGTGTTAGTTTAGATGTTTACAACAATCTGCTTTAAATCCTTCAAACCAATCGTTGGAGGATTTTTTTTAGTGTTTTGTCAGTTTTTTTTATTTCCTAATGTTTTTATATAGTTTCTAGCTTCCCATAGGTTTTCCTTAATAATTTTTTTTTTCGATAACAAAAACTATTGTCCCGTTTTCATCAATACAAATCAAATGATGAAGAGATTATGTAAACTTTTTTGAACAAAATCGATTTATATGCATTGAGAACAAATTCTGGGAGATATTTTTATATTTTCCTCAACTAAAAAAAAATACTAAAACTTACATTTTACTCAAAATATTTTTCATTTGAATGGTCCATGACCCTACAAATTACTAGGCCTAATCGTTCAAGATGTGTCATTTGGTTGAAACCAAGTGATGTTCATGCATCCATCAATTGACTCCATCAATCGAATGGTAAATGTAGGGTAATTTAGTTTTTCTATCCACATGTTAGCCAATTACTTGAAAATATTTTCTTCCGCAAACATTTTCCTTGGTACTCGGTATGTGTTGCTACATATGGTAGCTCCACCACCCTCCATCCATGTACTCGCATGGTAACAACAATGATGATCTCATCATATTTCTCCAAAACTGCAGTATAGAAACCTTTATAACTTGACTTCCTACTAAGAATCATGTCTTGCACCATATCACAATCAAAACATTCTTGCATTACTCTTAAAGAAACCTTTAGTTTGGTCTTATTTTTTTTCTATATTTTCTTGGTTTTCATCACTATCTATCTTTAGAAGATTCCAACTAAGGTTTTTCCTCGGTCAATGGAAATATTATTCACAAAATACCCTTTAATCCTTGGAATATATGCGTACATTTTTTTCAGAATAATATGTGTTTTTAGAAAATGAAGCCCCTATATTTGGCTTTTTTCACGCAACCTAAGTGCGACAACATTTCATATTGTCCATAATGGGTGTCTTCTTTGCTAAATAGACATTGGCGACAAAACAAGAAATAGTAGGTGGGAAAAACCACTGATGTGAATGATCATGAACTTCACTGGTTGAGCAATTTACGATGCATTGCATCTTATATAAACCAATAAGGTTCAATTCCTCTCATTTTCATGGTGCGATGAACAAACTTGAACTCCTTCCACTTTTTGACATTGATCATATTTTTAGGCCAAAAAGAGTAATGTCTTCTCCTCCCTTTGGTTTAGTTTTTTATAACTTTTTATGTTGTTTTCCAAAGTCTTTTCCTCCTATATGGTTCATATTCTTACCCTCATTAACATACCCTCATTAACATTGTCTTGATCTCGTTCATCTTCTTTTAGGACTAAAAGAGTAATGTCTTTTCCTCCTCCTTAACCTTTTCCAAATTTTTATGTTGTTTTGGGGAACTCCCTATTCTTTATACTTACGATTTTATGATTATGGTTTCAGGTACTTCCGGTTTGAAAGGGAAGGGCCCGACTTGATCGCAATGCATCCACCCATGTTTCTGCAATGTGATGATTTTGGGATTGTACTCTGATGATTGTTTTATTATGAAATACTTTTGAATGTTTGAATAAAAGATAATTGGTGTTTTGATTGAATTAAAAATAAAAATTTTACCACATAAATTTTGGGACGTTACATCTCCGTTCATAGGAACAATGTGAAACTATTACTTTAGATGCAATTTATTCAAGATGTATTTTCCTTAATACAATTTATCAAGCTTTTCCCAAAGTTCATTTGTTAATATCTCATGCACATTTTCAAGTACATTATTTTCAAGACATAAACTAATTGCACATGCCGCCCTTAAATGTAAATCATCCATTCTTTATCATCGACTTTACTGGTTTCGATTGAATTCTTGCTATGAATAGGGTTGGTTTCCCCTCTATGCCTTGTGCTTTGTGTAACCCCATATTAGATCAACACATCTTTGATTTTAGCATGTAATAAGCCAAAGGTGATTTGAGCTTGTGTAGCCCATATTGGATAAAAAAATATTATATACTAAAAAAATAAGCTCCAAGCCTATAAGTACTACACCCAACAAAGCATTCCCATGAAAAAGGTGGGTGTCACTACGGACACACGTAAGTATCGAGTCTTTCCTATCCAGAACCTTCCCAAGCGTTTCATACTCCCAACTTGTATATAATTATATTGTACACAAACTAATCAATATAATCATTATTTTTTATGTGGAAGAATAGACCAAGCTGCAAACACAATAAAACCACTAGAGATTCGTTTCTGGTTGTGGAAGGTCAAACAAAATTGTAACCATATAACATAATAAAAACCTTTAAAACTGATACCTCCTCCAAAGCCGAAGCTTTGATACCACTTTTTGGAAAAATTTCCTCAAAGATTCACAATAACCCTCCCCATAACAATAATATAGAAAATAACTGAACATAAGAATATACATGAAAAATTGAAATAAAATACTTGATGATGTTCTTTTGCAAATTGTTTTTATAAATCGTTATATTAAAAATGAAATTTTTGGTCTTGGATTTTGGGATGTTACAAGTTGGTATCAGAGCCTTGGTTTGAGGGATTCAGACACACCTTCAGGAGTGTCTGGACTCAAATCGAGGGTTTGAAAGATTTTTACAAGAAAATAGTTTTTGAAAAATTTTAAATAAGGAGTTTTGAGAAAGAACAAGGTGTATGATGCGTGCAACCGGCCGAGCTGAAGTAAGTTTTCCCCAAGATACCCATGCATGTTATGTTATGATATGATAGGATTATGAGAACTGCATGCTACATTAGGGATAAGGATATAGGAATGATGCCTTATATGCCTATTGTATGTGTATGAGAACATCATGCTAGATTAGGACTAAGGATCTAGGAAGATGCCTTATGTGCCTGCTATATGTGCTTATTGAGTTACATGCTAGAACTGATTAGCCAGTAATATGATGACCTGAATAGGATATGCTTGGTATGGTTACTCGATGATCGAATGCTGCTTGCTTTGTGCTTTTAGGAGTTCTAGTTATCTTTAGCTAACTAGTAAATGAATACGTTAAGTTACGTACTGCGAGGACTAAATAATTTCAGAAGGTTAGGTGTTAAAACCGCTGTCGTGCACGATTTAAACAAATAAAATATAAATAAAATTGCTCTTTTGCACTAACAGGTAGTATTGGTAAGCAGGGTCGGATCCTCAGGGACACGTCCTAAAGTCTTTGCCTCTTTGCGCAAGGCACGAACTAAATTTTGACAAGTGAATAAAAGATAGGGGGGGGGGGGGTTATTTCTGAAAATTTAGACTTATAAAAATCAAAAATGATAAAGATTAACTAATATTAAAAGTAGTAAAAATTCAAATAAGAGAAAGCAATTCCAGTTTCGCGGTGACTCCCCTGATCATATAATTAACCTTCAACACAATATTTGACTGTGCACTTGTTCAAACTGGTACTGAAGTTCATTAACAAACTCTAATGATCTCTATTACAAGATTTATTTAATCAAAATACGTTCTCTGAATTAAACCTAACTTTTTACCAAATTAACCAAACAAACTCTTGATTAACAAAGAAAAGTTGCATAAAACACAGTGTAATTTCCCAGTAAAGTCCAATACCTCTCATAAGCTCGGAGGCGTAAAAACTTGTTTGATCAATCCATATTAGAGTTAACCCTAAACGCAGAATTAATCTAATATATGTCACTTTTTACCAATTAATCTAGACAATTACAGATCTAAACAATTAGATGACTAGAATGATTCACAAACAATTTAAGTGGCCAACATAAATTGAAATCAAAATCAAACACTCAATTAAACACATAATTGCTCAAACTAAACAGTAATCACAATCAAACATAGTGCCTAATGATTAATCATACAAAAGGTTATGTCTTGCGAAACTGAAATCTGAGTTTTTAGCCTGACATGGCTAAAAATGGATTAGAAACAGTAGAAAATAGAGTCTAAACGATAAATCTTACTAAACAATGAAAAGAAATTGAATCGTCTCCTTTAGATCTGCGTTCTTCACTTGAAACCCTCTGAAAATCACCTTAGAATCGTCAGGAGTCGCCAATTAGGGTTACTAAGTGTGGGGCTCTATTTATATGTACAGAATAAAAATCGTCGTTCATGCGATCACATAGGGACAACCTGCGATCACATGTATCATGAAGACGCATCATAGGTCTTCTAAATGAAGTATGGTACCATTTCAAGACATTTTGGCCAACCTACGATCGCATATACAGAACCTGCGATCGCATGTATCTCTTTTTCTCAGCCTGATGAATTTTTGGCACGAAAAAACCACGAAGCGAAGCTGCGAGCCAACCTGCGATCGCAAAGGCATACTTGCGATCGCATGTTGTCATTTTCGCGTCTTTCGATCGTCGTTCCTCCTTCCAAGCAGTTCTTGATCATTCGTCGGCATCCTTCTCTAGTCTAGGCTCTAGTTAAGCTCCAAAGCATCCACTAACGCATCCCGAACTCGCGTAATCCTCCATGTTCTCCAAATTACCCTGAAAAATCATAACAAATGTGAGCAGTACGGGCATTCTACAAAATAATCATGAAACACGAAATATATGAAAATAATCGGGAGTTAGTTAGCATTTTATGAAAAAATACCGAGGAAATCGTGCTAAACGATGCATATAAAATGCATCTAACATTAGGTCTAGCCCTATTGCGTAGCTCTTGTTTGAGTCCAACCATTGTAGGGTAGGATATTTCATTCAAAGAATTATCTGGTCTTAGTAATATGTAATGGTATTCGCAAGCTAGTTAGGTAAAGGTAGCAGGAGTTTCTTATGCAGCTGATGACGGAGAGTAGGTCGGAGAGTTACCCTAGGGTAAGCCTAGGATAAGATTAGTGCAGTGAGCAGTAGTAGTAGAAGGTACTTGGTGAAGTCAAGGAAATCCTTGAGGAAAGTACGGATAGATGTAGAAGGTAGTATGGGCCCGTACTACTGAAAGCAGAGGATCCCTACTCGAGTCAAGAAGTACTGAGATAGAACCAAGGAACTTGTAGTATGTGAGACATCTCGAGGTTATGTATGACCCTGATGATTATGTGTTTTGTTTCAGAATATTGATGATTACACAAAACAGAGGGGGAGGTTCAGGGTCAGGATCAGGTTCAGGATCAGGTTCGGGATCGAGTGCCGAGCCAGTCGATGAGGGACTACTTGAGTTCATTGCTTCTGAGATCATGAGAGGCATCCTTGAGTCGACCCCGGTGATTTTCGGGTTGATCAAGGAAGGGATTATCGAGCTGATGGAGGATCGCCTCAGGGCATTTCAGAGTGACATGGATGCCACTCAGTCAGGGACACACACACTCTCGTTTAAGGATTTCAGGGGATGTGGTGCGCCAGACTTCCACGGGGTGAAGGACCCCATTGTTGCCAGGAGGTGGATTGCAGACATAGAGTCTGCTCAGTTGACGAGCTTCTGCCCTGAGGGGTCGAAGGTCCGGTATGCTGCAGGATGTTTGAGAGACCGAGCTCGAGATTGGTGGGAGGCGGTCAGTGATTCTTTGGGAGCCCCAACCATTGAGGCTATGACCTGGTCTGACTTTGTGACCAGGTTTAGGGCTGAGTTTGCGTCGGCTGTGGAGCTTCAGCAGCTGGCTAAGGAGTTTATGGATATGAGGCAGATGACTGGGTCGGTGGAGGATATTACTTCCAAGTTCAGGGAGAGGGCCTTATTAGTGCCTCAATATGCAGGGGATAAGGAGATGCGGAAGACCCGCTACCATGACATGTTGAGAGATGACATTCGGAAATATGTCAGCTACTCGGCATGCCTGATATTGGATGACATGATTACGAGGGAGAGGGAGAGGGAGATTGACATTGAGCATATCCGAAAGAGGAAGGCGGAGGCTGGGCATATTACTGGGGTTTCAGGGAAGAAACCCAAGGGATGCGACTCTAGGTCGAAGGGCCCGTAGGGCCGGGGCCGCTGTGGGAAATGTGGCAAGTCACATGAGGGAGTTTGCAGGTTAGGGACATCGGGCTGCTATAAGTGCGGCAAGACTGGGCACTTTGGCAGAGATTGTACTGCCCCTACCCCCACCTTTCAGACATCAGACCTGATTTGCTTTCATTGCAATCAGAAGGGCCATAAAAAGGCCGACTGCCCGAGATTAACAGTAGCAGCAGCGCCAGTGGCGGCGCCAGCTCCAGCGACCCTGCGGATTACGGATTGCCGACAGGGCAAGACAAATGCGCCGGTGATGAGGAGCCGAGCCTTCCAGCTGACCGCCGAGAAGGCGCGTGCCGCACCTGATGTGGTGACGGGTATGTTTTCTTCTCCCTAACTCTTATTACATGTCGATTATGATATTTATGTGTGGTGTTTATGTGTTATGTTTAGGATCATTCCATGTGAACGGTATCCCAGTACATGTGTTATTCGATTCGGGGATGTTAGATTATCCTTTAGAGGTCGAGATTGCTAACGACCGATCTGTCCGAGCATCAGAGGTATTCAGAGACTGCATGTTGAGGTTATATGACGAGCGTTACCTTATAGATTTGGTTCCCATTCCGTTACGTGGGAACAAGGTTATCATAGGCATGGACTGGTTGAGCCCTAATGGGGCGGCGATCGACTGTGCGCAGCAGCTGGTGTGTATCAGGAACCCAAGTGGGGGAGAGCTGGTGATTCAGGGCGATATCGAGGACCAACTTTGTGCTCAGCAGCGAGAGCTAGGCGCTACCTTCAGCAGGGTTGCGCAGGGTACGTCGCCTACGTCATGGATACCCGGGAAGTGGGTAAGGCGACCGTGAGTGATGTACCAGTGGTACGAGAGTACCCGATCGTATTTCCAGAGGAGCTTCCTGGGATACCTCAGGAGAGGCAGGTGGAGTTCCGGATCGACCTAGTCCCTGGTGCGGTTCCGATAGCCAAGGCACCATATCGGTTGGCTCCTCCCAAGATAAAGGAGTTGTCTACACAGCTGCAGGAGCTGCTAGACAAGGGATTTATCAGGCCTAGCAGTTCGTCTTGGGGATCCCCGATCCTGTTTGTGAAGAAGAAGGACGGGTCGCATCGGATGTGTATATATTACCGGGAGTTCAACAAGGTAACGGTGAAGAACCGTTACCCACTCCCGAGGATTGATGATCTCTTCGACCAACTACAGGTGGCATCTTGGTTTTCCAAGATAGATTTGCGTTCAGGCTCCCACCAGATGCGAGTCAGAGAGGAGGATATGCATCTTGGTTTTCCAAGATAGATTTGCGTTCAGGCATCGTGGTGATGCCCTTCGGTCTCACCAATGCCCCTGCCGTGTTCATGGACCTCATGAACCGCGTGTGCATACCGATGCTGGATCGGTCTATGATAGTTTTCATTGACGATATCTTGGTATACTCCAAGACGCAGGAGCAGCACGAGGAGCACTTGCGGGAGGTTTTTGATACCCTGAGGAGGGAGAGCTTGTACGCCAAGTTCTCCAAGTGCGAGTTTTAGTTGAGCGAAGTGCAGTTTCTGGGGCACCTTGTCAACCAGAACGAGATTTTGGTTGACCCGTCAAGGTGGAGGCCGTGATGAGATGGGAGGTTCTGAAGTCTCCATCTTAGATTTGGAGTTTCCTAGGGTTAGCAAGCTATTACCGGAGATTCATTCAAGACTTCTCCAAGATAGCAGTACCCTTGACTCGGCTGACGAAGAAGGCCGTCGTATTTCGCTGGGGGCCTCAGCAGCAGGCACCGTTTGAGACTTTGAGACAGAGGTTGTGCGAGGCGCCGATCTTAGCCCTGCCAGAGGGCATGGATGATTTTGTAGTATACTGCGATGCGTCCATTTCGGGTTTGGGCGAAGTATTGATGTAGAAAGGGCACGTCATCGCTTACGCCTCGAGGCAGCTGAAGCCTCACGAGGCGAACTACCCGACGCACGATCTGGAGTTGGGGGCGGTTGTCTTCGCCCTCAAGATTTGGCGACATTACCTCTATGGGTTCCGTTGTACCATTTACACGGACCACAAGAGTCTGAGGTACCTCATGAATAAGCCGAATCTGAACATGAGGCAGCGTCGGTGGCTAGATGTGGTGAAGGATTACGACTGTGAGATCCTCTACCACCCGGGGAAGGCCAATGTTGTGGCCGATGCTCTTAGCCGCAAGGCAGCCCCGATCGGAGATATTTGCTTATGGATGACAATAGTGACGACGCTTTTGGAGCAGATCTGAGAGGCCCAGAAGGAGGCTATGAAGGAGGAACATCGGAAGAGCGAGCGTATTGTGGATCAGGTTTCCTCCTTTGACTATGATAGCCGTGGGTTGTTGACAATACACCGTAGGGTGTGGGTTCCATATTATGGAGGCATGCGCCAGGTTTTGATGGAGGAGGCGCACAAATCTAGGTTTTCTATTCATCCCGGGGCGATGAAGATGTACAGAGATCTTCGTCCTGATTACTGGTGGCCCTACATGAAGCGGGACGTAGCCTGGTACGTCGAGAGATGCCTGACCTGCAGGAAGGTCAAGGCCGAGCACCAGAGGCCTCACGGAAAGACACATCTGTTGGATATTCCCATGTGGAAGTGGGAAGATATTACTATGGATTTCATCACAAAGCTTCCCAGGAGCGCACGAGGGGTGGATTCGATTTGGGTCATCGTGGATCGGTTGACCAAGAGTGCTCACTTCATACCGATCCAGGAGAGCATCTCGGCCGAGAAGCTGGCCGCTATCTACATCAGAGAGGTAGTAGCTCGACACAGAGTGCCAGTTGCTGTGATCTCTGACCGTGACGTGCGATTCACTTCCAAATTTTGGAAGAAATTCCATGACGAGTTGGGTACTCGTCTGCATTTTAGCACGAATTTCCACCCTCAGACGGATGGTCAGAGTGAGCGAACTATCCAAAGCTTGTAGGATATGTTGCGAGCCTGCATATTAGACTTTGGTGGTAGCTGGGATACCTACCTTCCCTTGGCAGAGTTTTCCTACAATAATAGCTACCACGCGAGTATCGTCCGTCCTCCCTTTGAGATGTTATACAGGAGGAAGTACAGAACCCCGATATGCTAGGGTGAGGTTGGACAGAGGGTCATGGGGAGTATCGAGGTGGTACTTAAGACGACAGAGAGGATCCAGCAGGTCTGGAGCAGGCTTCAGACTGCTCGGAGTCGGCAGAAGAGCTATGCCGACAAGCGCTGATCGGACCTAAAGTTTCAGGTGGGAGATAGGATTCTCCTGAAGGTGTCACCTTGGAAATGTGCCATCCGGTTCAGGAAGCGGAACAAGTTGGGCCCCAGATACATTGGTCCTTTCAGGGTTGTAGCCCGGGTGGGCAAAGTGGCGTATAGGCTGGATCTGCTAGCCGAGCATAGTCAGATCCACAATACCTTTCATGTTTCCCAGTTGCAGAAGTGCCTAGTAGACGACTCTGCGGTGGTGCCTCTAGAGGATATTCAGGTTGATGACAGCCTGAACTACATTGAACGACCAGTAGCCATCCTCGACAGGAAGACGAAGGATCTGAGGAACAAGAAGGTCGAGTTGGTGAAGGTGCAATGGCAGCACCGCAAGGGCTCAGAATGGACTTGGGAACCGGAGGACGAGATGAGGGAGCACTGCCCCGAGCTTTTTCCGGATGCAGCATCAGACTTCGAGGACGAAGACTAAAATAAGTGGGGGAGATTTGTAACGCCCAGTTCCTGGTACGTATTTAAATAAGAAATTATGCATATTTATAAAGGGACTCGACGAGTTGGAAAATCCAAACTCGTCGAGTAGGAATTGGATATGTGGACGCGGGACTTGAAGTCTACTCAATGAGTCGAGGAGCCTCGACTCGACGAGTAGGCCTGCCAGAGTGAAACCCTAATTTTCAAGGTTTGCACCCTATTTAAACACCTTAACACCCCCATTGTGGCCTCCCTCATCGCCTCCCTTATTCCAAAAAACCCTAACTCGAAACCCTAACCCATTTTGAGTGTTCTTGAGCCATTTTTGTGTATTTTTGGTGGTTTTGAAGCTTGAGAAGGAAGAAAAAGCTTGGGAGTTCAAGAGGAAGCAAGTAGATCTAGAGGTTGTGTTCCATTTCCAGCTCTTTTGAGGTATAAAGTCTATACCTTGACTATTCACTTGCTAAATCCTTTCATGGAGTAGTTTAGGGCTTTAAGGAACCATTTTTGGAAACATTCATGGATGCAAGCATGTTTGGGGTTAAGACTTCAGATCTGGAACCTTTAAGGGACTCTATGGCATAAATGTGCCAACTTTATGGCCATGGGAGTCCCATGAACCTTGTGAACCTCATTTTAAGGTCTTTTGAGCTAGATAACCCATGCATGAACGTAAAGTTTGTAACTTTACTTGTGATATCGACCCAAGGAGGCCAGATCTATGTTTTAGATGCGTTAAGCCCGACTAAAATTGACTGTATAGTCTTAGGATCATGGGGGACTCGACGAGTCGCTCATAGGAATCGGCGAGTCGGGTTGTGGTTCCCCCAAACCTTCTCTGATACTTAGCAACTTGTTGAGTCTAGAAGATGACTCAGCCAGTTAGACGTGTTTTGGACTTAAGGTCAAGAACTCGACGAGTCCAAGGATGAACTCGGCAACTCAATGAGCAAATGTCCTGACCTGTATGAAGGAGAACTCGATGAGTCCAAGGAAGGACTCGACGAGTTCAAATGGAAAGTCCCAATTCTGTCATAAGGAGAAACTCAGCGAGTTAGAAGGTAACTCGACAAGTTAGATCGCAAATTCGAGATTCTCTGAATTATGGAACTCGACTAGTTGAGGGACCAACTCGGCGAGTTGAGTCAACCAAGATGTTGACTTTGATCAGGGTGTTGACTTTGACCTTGACCTTGATCATTATCCAAGATTGACCCTTCAAGGGGTTATGAATATGAAAGAGTAATTGAAGAAGACTGTTATGTGTAGGGGTTTGAGGAGAGTAGATCCCAGCACCGAGGACAGTTCTGTTACTACACGGCATCGAGGTGAGTTACCTTCCAGTAGAAGTGGGTCTAAGGCCACAATGTCGGCCCACTAGTAGGAGATGTTTGTTAGATGATTGTCTTCGTGATAATTTTCTGGTGTGCCACTATGCTTTATGTGCTAGTATGTTATGTTATAGTATAGTAGTGGTAGGGGGTGAAATAGTCCCCAGTTACCGGTTGAAAGATACCGAAGGGGAGGCCAGCACCCAGATATGCTAGGCAGTATATGATAAATGTATGTATGGTAGGGTATTATGTAGTAGTAGTAGGGGGTGAAATAGTCCCCGTATCCGGTTGAAAGAGACCGAAGGGGTAGGCCAGCACCCAGATATGGTAGGTAGTTACTAGTTGAAAGAAACCGAATGGGTAGGTCGGGCACCAAGATATGCCTGACAGTATGATGTTGTATGGTATGTGGTATGATGGGGGAATTCACTAAGCTTTGTGCTTACGGTTTACAGTTTTGTTTCAGGTCCTTCTTCATCGAAGGGAAAGGAGCCGTCACGATAGCAGCGCATCACACCACTATTTTCCGCACTTGATGTTCTTGGGATTGTACTCTGACATTGTTACTATTTGATGATATGGTTTTACGACACGTGAACTATGGTTTTTATGAAATAAAATACTTGATGATGTGCTTTTGCAAATTGTTTTTATAAATCATTATATTAAAAATGAAATTTTTGGTCTTGGATTTTGGGATGTTACAGTTCGTCTATTGGTGGGGGATTTCAGGGTATTATGATTTACAAGACAAAAATTTTGACAATAGTAACCTAGAAATTCAACTCTACAAGTGCACAATGGAGGAATTTGGTATAGGAGTCTTGAAGATAAAACAGAAGGAGTTCTTCGAGACAAATATTAATTGTATAGTATTTCAGGGTATTCTGATTTCTAAGACGAAAGCTTTGATAAAGTTGGCCTAGAAATTCAATTTAGTTGGTGCGTAGTGGATGAATTCAGTGTAGGGTTTAAGAATTAGAAGTTTTGATGGTATGTTAGGGTTTGATACGTTGATTGTTCTTGCAGATGAAGATTAAGGTTTGATACTTTGATTGATGGTGAGGATTTGGGAATATTTCGTTTTACACGAGGATAAACTTTGATATACTTGACTAGTTGTTATTAAAAATTAAACTTATCTTATCATATGGATTTTAAATTTTGATGATTGTTCCTTACAATATAAAAAACCTGAATTTTGTTAAGTTTAATGTCACGATATATTAGGAAATATTGTAAGATAACTTATATCTATTATCATAGTTATTATATTTTAATGTTTTTAAGTAAATATGAACATAACTTACATAATTTAATGGTGGGTTATATAGTAACAATTTTACTTAAGGTTTTTATTTTACGTACATTGCATCTTGAATGGACTTGTAATAAAATAGTTCCAAAAAAATACTTAATGTATAACTAGTAGCGGTCACATCATATCATCATACTATACTTATAAAAGAAACATTTTTCCTATCACCATATGTATTTGAAACTCTCATTCTTTTCATATTCTTTATAATTAATAATGACTCTAATGTTAGATACATGCAAAACTTCTTCAGCTTATGCAACTTATATTCTTACAAGAAATGTGATTCTTTATGAAAGTATGTTTTTTTTCCTATTTTTACTTTTCAAGTCTCAACTTACACGCATGAAAAATATTTTTGAAATAATGCATAAATATGGTCTATAATCACTAGCTTCGTTAGTCCTAGTGTTCATGTCTACTCCTTGCTCTTCTTATAGCTACTATATTCCTGCTACACAAGTGTATGCTACATAATTCTACTTACAAGTTTAGTTCTTTTACACAACTAACATTACCCTAAATCAAATGATTGTTTGTGTATATATAGTAAGCCATGAATCCATGATAGTGAAAGTGTGAAACGTTTTACTTGTTGCTGGAACATTGTTTGCTTTTTCAAAGCTACAACTGCTATGTTTTTATAGGGTTCCATCAATTGTTATTATTATTATTATTATTATTATTATTATTATTATTATTATTTTGATATTTAACTCCTTATGTCATGACAATATTGTGTAGGGATGAGCATTTTGATTGAAGAAAACGAAACGAAACAGGTTGGTACAAAATAGGCTTAAATGGTTCAGTTATCGGTTCTAAATATCTCTCAATTTCGTTATCGATTTCGGCCTTACCATGTATCGTGTATACTGGTTTCAAGAATTGGGACAGGAAGTTCAAAAGTTAGCAAGGTAACAAAACTCTATTACTGAAAAACTTACAAAACTATTGTATAATGAATTGTTTCTTATTTTTAGCATAGACATTGGTAAGTTAGAAAGCTTACAAAACATTACTTGGCTAATATTTTGAATTTTAGTTGTGTCCTGTATTTTGAGAGAAATTCTCTAAGATTTTGTTGGCAATATGTATTTGTTATTTATAACCATTTCTTTTGGGGTGGCTTCTTTTTTGAGTGACATTTTGATGTTCCAAATACATATATGCATGCATGTATTTCAGTACATTTGTATTTGCATTGATGTAATCTAAAAGATGATATAATCATATAATTAGTTAGAGCATTGAGTAAATAAGTTATTCATTCCGTAGATGTATCATTTTCTATTTACCCCAAGGATGAAGATAGGATCATCAATAACCAAAAAAAGCAATACAATTTACTTCCTCTGCATTTGAAGTCATTTGTTTTAAGGAAAATAAGTATTGAGTTTTGAATAATAAATACAATTTACTTCTTTTGCTTTTGAAGTCGTTTGTTTTTAAGGAAAATGGGTATCGGGTATTGACTAAGAACACATTGCAATTTAGTCCTCTGCATTCAGTTTTTACGTAAATAATCCCTTCAATTTAAAAACAAGTATCAAACAGCCCCCTTTACACATTTTTTATACCAAAAAACTCATGTTTTTGGTTATTTTCGGTTCCAAGCCCGATTTTCGGTTATTTCCAGTTCCAATTAATCATAAATTTTTTGGTCTTAACTGTTTCCAAACTCAATATAACCGGTTTTGTACCGAAAACTGAACCAAAAATCTTCATTTTGGTTCTTGGTTATTTTGGTTCCAGTTCGGTCAAGTTCCGAAACAAAACACACCGGGGATTCTAAAGATTGTTTTGGGTCCGATATCTAGAACCGGAATCGGTACAAACGATTTCAAAAGCGGTTTTGAGTTATTAAACACTAGGTTACAACCCGTGGA
The DNA here is from genome assembly GCF_052849685.1 of Lactuca virosa. Lineage (NCBI taxonomy): Eukaryota > Viridiplantae > Streptophyta > Magnoliopsida > Asterales > Asteraceae > Lactuca > Lactuca virosa. The sequence continues at coordinate 232,832,289 of NC_136432.1, read as the reverse complement.
AACCACGGGTAAAAGATTTAAAAATTTTTATAAAATTTCAAAGATTTATTTCTTTTAGACTTTTGTATTGATTATTTAACATTACACCCATCCTTGACTTTCATATGAGATTTTGTACCTTTACTTATCATCATTCTTTTCATCCACATTGACCAAACGATGCATCCATAAAAAAATGGATCCATTGTTAACTTGTAGACCACAAAAACTAAAGCACAAGTGACTGAAACTCTTTTTACATTATAAACTTTCAATTGTTTCAAGTATTGTTGTTTTCAGAGTTATCCTCTTTTGATTATTCATTTAACAAACTAGCCACCACTTCAAACCATTTTTTCAAGCATAAGAATCTTACATCTCCATCTTTGGTTCCTTTGCAAATAATGGAAACACTTGGACGTATTTTGTGGAAAAAAACTCAAGTGGTTTCCTTCAATAAAAGATGCTTCTTCTGTGATTGGTTCAAGCACATGTTAAGGGTTACCAGAAAATCATCCCTTCCCTGAAATTCAATGATAATCTTGAGTTATTTGCAAACAATAGATTGAAAGAATAAAAAATGTTTGCTCAAATGTGAAAATGTAAATGTTGAAAAACAATAATTGGAACACCTGTTCCCTGTTTTTTAAATAATAATTTTCTAAATTTTAATAATATCATACCATTTTACCAAAACCAGTTTCTCAAAAACCCCAACTTTTATTTCCAAAGCATACAAACATTTAGATATCAATATATTATATATTTTCCTTTTTGTCTTTTATACAATTTCGATAATTTTACGTCTTTTTAAAAGTAAGTAAAATTTCATTTTTCTCAACCGAAACTTGTCATATTTTGGTTAAATCTTATATCTCACATTTTATTAGCTTACTCTAAGTTAATTCCATTCAATTTATTAAAAAATTTCAAATTTATCAAAATGTCAACAAAAGTCAAGTTGTTCATTTTTTGTACAGCACCAAAAGTTAGCATGTAGCCAACTTTAAACTCTCGTATCTTGTTCGTACGATATCCATATGAGTTAAATCAACTTGCTGCCCCTTCCTCTCATTCCCGACTAAATTTTTGGCTCAATAATGAAATGATTTGGATATGTATAACTCAAGTTATGCAGCCCTAAAAATGACACCTGAATACTTTAAACACAACTTTCCAGCTTTGTGCAGAATTTTACTCAACTTTGAACACACATAATTCTCTCAAATTAAGTCGGATTAGTTTGATTTTTTTGATATGTTCTATTTTTTTTTGGCGACAATTTAAAGCAAAGAATTACCTGCCTTCCTACATTAAAGATCGAGTTATACAGCCTCAAACATGGGTTCTTGGATTAATTTAACTAAAACTTTGCATTTATTTTCATTTTGTTCAAAAATGGAATTAGTGATTCCATTCCAAGCTTCTTTGCATTTCACATATTGGTAACATACTTTCAAGTTGTATTTTCTTTGTAATTATATAGAAATACTTAATTACATCTGACCAATTTCCAACATTTATAACTTACTTAAGTATTCAAGTTAGCATAATTCTTTTTCATCAAATAATCCTTATTCCAATTTCATTTCATAGTTTAAGCAAGCTAGAACACCCCCTGTAAAATCCTAGATAAATAAAAAGGTTAAATGCATACCTTATTCCAAAAACAATATCAGTTGAATGATATAAATGTACCTTCAGGGCTTCAAGAATCCAAGTAAATAATTCTAGATTCCAAGAAAATATGCTCAGAAACTCTTTCATTTCTTCTTAACACATTTTTGATCCAAGAGACCTACAATTTTGCACTAACAAAATCAAATTAGTTTACAACTAAAATAAAATAGTTCACCTTTTGAAAAATCATCTTTATAACAATGGTAATCGAAAACAGTAAAAATGAAATTGAATCAAAGAATATGACAATAAAATATTTTAAAATAATACCATATACAAAGAAAAAAACAACCACTACCCACGATACATATTTGATATTTCATTCAAGCATTCTAGCAAACACTTGGCAGACAAATGATGCAAGGATTTATTCAGGCACTTCTCCATCACTGAAGTCGCACAACAATTCATCAATGTTGTAGCTTTTAGTTTGGAATACATTCAAGTAAGTCTAATGGATCAAAAACGTGTGACAACAGAAAGAAGAAAAAAGAAATAGAAGACGCAGCGGTTGTACTAAAACGTTCTACTTCTCTAATAACTACAAAAAAAAGTTAAATTTAGTTGGAAAAAATCAATAACAACATTATCAAGTGTTATTACCTGCTTCTAAAATCATATATTGAGGATGTTTTTGACTTCCTGTAATCAAATCACTTGCTATTCTCCTCAAACTGGATGCATATGTGTCGCTATTCTCCTCGATTTGAAATTTTAAATATGAAGATAAAACTTGAAACGAATTTTGAAATCATTCAATTAGACATAAACGTGTGCGTAAATTGGGGGATATTCATGGAAACTGTAATCGGAAGAGGGGAGATATTCATGGGATAGAAGGACAAAAGGTAATTCAACTTAGGAGGAAAAAGCATTTTAAGAGACTACACATATACAAAATGGATTCTTTTATTAGGATTAGGATGTAACCTGTTTCGGGATCGGTTCTAACATTCTAGGAACCGTCGATTTGAGTTTCACTAAGCTTATATATGGAAAATAACCAAAAACAACATATATAAAATTGTAAATTCTAACAAATTTTAAGCACATAGTTACTTTGTTGCGCAACGTGCGAGGATAGGTCTAGTTAATAACATATAATAATCTATACACGATTTCATTATCGAATCTAGAAAAATGCCCAAAAATTGATTTAGTTAACCTGAAAATTACAATAGCAATCATCTTTCAAAAATTGGTCTCCGCTCCCGCTAACATATCAATAATTATTTTATATCTCTTTAACATACATATTAAATATTAACAAAATATACAAATTTACTTTTTTATTGATTTGTATGTCTAAATTGTCAAGTATGTCAAATTTATATTATTGTATTTATGTTGTTTTGTTTTCTCAATGTAAAAAATTAAATAAAAAATATTAATAAAATCTATAATTTTTCTTATAGAAATAATCGGAATCCTAAATGAACCTATGTGGTTGATCTCCAAATATAGATGTTCCCATATGTAAGACTTTTTTAGCACCATCCTAAAAGTGATTATATAATATAAATTCGTTAAAATAAATAAAATATTTTTTTGACGCCTTTCTAACACTAAAGACTATATTCTGCGAGGCTGCAATTTGAGTTTGAAAGGCCCTTATGAGGCCAATGTGGATGCACAAATGACAATTAAAAAAATTCTTTTTGAATAGGGTTTTATATGTTTTTTAAGTTGTTGAAGGTTCAAATCTTGTGATTAACATTTAGAATTATGATTAACTGTGTGTATTAGTCGTTCTAAAAAAATAATAAGGTTTTATGGGTGTGCGCCCATTGGTTCGTTACAAAAGCTACAAAAATATATCCTACGTCTGTGACACCTGCTTTGCTTTATAGAACTTATTAAAAAGGATGTGATACCATTATTAGTTAAATAAAAGAGTTAATACATGTATTTTGCTAAAGTATATGAAAGGCGAATGTAAAGAATATGTTTGTGTGTAGTTTTGAGAACGAATAAAGTATACTATTTGCTATATGGGAGTAAAAATAAAAATATAATCCTGTATATCTAACATAAGATTAATCAACCCAATATTTGCTAAACTTAGTCAATATGTGAGTAGCTATTTTTTCATATAATCATCGGGAGTGTCTTTTGTTTCAACCAACTTCAAACGTATTCCAAATACTTGAGGGAAATACACATTTGAAGTAGGATAAAGAGATCTTGAAAACTGAAAAGTTGCTTTATGAAACACTTTAAGAAAACCACACATTTTCTTAACTCTTTCCCATACATTAGAGGACGACTAGGTTTGAAAGCTCGATCACTCAAGAACAAATATGCACATCAGCGATGCAGTGCAGCTACCGACGATGACGACTTGAGAGCTGAGAATTTCGACGAGGAGAACTGGAGAAGGCGTTTGTCGCTCATAAAGCACATCATTGAATCAGACAATTCTGAAATGGATCTTTTCGCTGAGCTGCTTCCTTTGAATTAACCTCTTCTAACCCTGTTTTCTCTGCTTTCTTCATAACGCTTGACGATAAGTGCAACGCTGGCAACAAGCTTATTGGTGAGATCTTCATCACTTTGTTCACACTGATCTGAATTGTCTGATTCGCTGATGTGCTTTATTGTTTCCTTTCGAGACATCAGGGCAACAAACTTTTCTTATTTAGAAATTCATTCTCGTAATTGTCATGTATATTCTTCATTGGAAATTCATTCTCAATGAATCTCACATCCCTTGATATCACTAGCCTATTGTGTTCTATATCATATATCTTATATCCCTTTCTTCCTTGGGAATACCCAACAAAAATTATGGGTCTACCATGTGGTTCAAACTTGTCTACCTTAATTTATGTATTCTGATAAAATGTTAAACACCCAAATATGCACATGTAATCATAACTTGGTCGTTTGTTGAAGAGGATTTTGTAAGGCATGGATCCCTAAAGAACTTTGGATGGAGGTGCAATGCAACACCAACGAATCGGCGAGGAGAAGTGCAGTGCAACTACCGACGGTGGCGACCTGAGAGGTGGGAATTTCGGCGAGGAGAACTGGAGAAGGCGTTTGTCGCTCATAAGTGCAGCGACGAAGAAAACTCAGTGCGTTATGCGTATTTTCAATTTTGTGTTATTTACTGATTTAGGGAAAACGTGCAATCGTTAAGGGACTAAGGGAAATGGTCAACCGGTCCAGAGAGTAACAACCAAACGAGTACAGAACTACATACATATCCAGATATCGCACTTAAAACATTTAATAAATATATAATTTTTTTTATTAAAATCATAAACGGGTCACAGATCAACCCAAATTTTTTTGGCAAACTCATATACGACCCGTTTAATAAACGGGTTGGTGGGTTGAAAAACTCAACCGAAACCCATTTATCTTCGCGTCGGTTTCATGTCGGGTCACAGGTAGTGTCCAAAATTGCTAGGCCTAGAATTCGACATGCCAAAAAGATGGGATGGTATGCGTCGAACCACCTCAGCACTGACGAGAAGTAATGCTGATCCACTTCTCACATCCAAATATCCTCATGGCACATAATTTTAGGGGTTCACGCATGACTTTGAGAATACAAACAATTTGTTTGGTCTCTTTTGGACCTTTGCCTTCTATTTTACAAATCTACTTCACATGTTTATGTGTAACCATGTTTGTTTTTTTCTACTTTTTGAATTCCAATATTTTTCTTTAACCTTATACAAACAAATCCAAAATAAATATCACAAGATAAGGATATTCCATAATAAACATACATTTATAATATGCTATGAGTAACCATAGGCTGCCGCGAAATGTTAATTATTCATTTAAAAAACCAATGGTAACACTTTTAGTAAATATCAATTTCATTAAAACCAGATATAACAATTACACATTATGTATTGAAAGCCGCGCATAAATTATCAAAAAGGCTTGTAAGTTGTAATATGATCATTTGTATATATATAAAGAAAACAAGTGAGATCGACTAACTTTTCTTCTAAAAGCTGAATAACTCATTTTATTCTTCCAATAATCTAATTAAACGCTTTACATACACGTCTAATGTTCCCATTAGAATCGTCCTTGGTTCCGATTCTTCCCATTCTCACCATGGAATTCACAAAATCCTCCTCAAAAGTTACCGGATTCAACGCACCAAAATACGAATCCACTATTCCCTTTGTTGTCGGGTCATCCATTAGCTTTGCATCCGATTCTAGCACTGCAAAACCACTTCTTATATTTTGTAAAATTTGATTGTCAAAAGTCTCTCCACTCCCATGATCTATGGGCAACCGGACCATTATGTCCCCGTTTTTAGGGCATGTATGTGTCAGTTCGGGTAGGAAACTAGGGTTTATCCTCGGGTCCGGACCTCCAGTATTAGCAAAGTTGTATAGCCGGTCCTCCATGAAGAAGCATGCAGTTGTACCAATAGTGTGAGCAGCTGAAATTGATTCACAAAAATAAATGTATATACATATGCTTAAATTAGCTAGGTAGATTCAATCAACTTCTCAAGTTCATGACTTAATGTTTGGTTGTGAAACTGGCCTATACATGATGCCTAATTTGGAAATTATGATGTAATTGATCCTAAAAAAAGATTTAAGTACACTAACAAAATCAATGCAGAATCTCGTATTTTAAGAGAATAAAAATGCATGAGTTGTTCCACCTATTCCAATTTATTGCAAAACTAGAGTATTTCAGGCAAGAAAGAACATGCAGTTGGTTGCTGATACAATTACAAAAGTAGTAAATACTAAATACTATGGACACGTACAGCAGTATTTTGGTTTTAAAAGAGTAGTAAATACTAGGACACAGTCAGAACATGCAGTTTGTTGTTGATAATTCCTAGGAATTACAAAAGTAACTGGTGTAAATGTTCTATCAATTGGGGTTGTTGCTTTAAACACTCTTGAAATTTTCTAACCGATAAATGATGGGTTTTTATCTTATAGAAAATATCGATATACTATTATTTTATTGACTGTTTTAAAGATATGTTTCAATGTGTTCATATGGGACCCAAATAAGTACATCCTTTTCTTTATATATCCACATTCCTTTTCATGGTATTTAGCATTTTTAGTTCATTTACTGTTTAATTTCATGCAAAATAATGTTTAAATGTTAAAGAAATACACTTCTAATTACTAGAACATCATTATTAATAAACTGCTGGCCTCCATATCATTTAAACACGAACCCTGCGAATCTGTGATCGGTAGTTCTAAACTTCTAAAGCCAATACTATCAGTATTTTATTCAGTTTTAACTTTTAAGTATATAAGCATGTAAAAAAGTTTTCTAAGTACGTATATAATTAAGAAAATAAAATCGTAAATATACTTTCTTGACGGAATGAATGTATAGAAAGATAGACATTACCACTAAGAACCACAAGGTCTTTGTCGTTAAGTCCTTTTTCGATGAATTTTTGCTTGAGAAGCTGAATTGAATCTTTAACATCTGGCATTCTGTCAGCAAGATTTATATTTGATACCAGACCATCTTTCCTTCCTGTTTCGACTTGAAAGGATGGCCCACCACTCTGCTCAAACACCATTATCATTAACAACAAACGACGAAAAAGATTTCATTTTTACTCTCTTTCACACACTACCTGTGTGTGTGACAAAGAAGTAGATGATCATTAACTTTTTTTTCACTTACAAAAGCAACGCCATCTCTTGCAGCCATGGTAACAATATCCGCACAGGAAACTACGCCTGGACAAACACTTTCCAACTTCGCTTTTGCATTCTCTACTACATCATACCCTTGTACCCCTTGATGCCCGAATGCCAATCGCTCTGAATCTTGTCCAATATCTATCAGAATCGACCCATCACATCCCTGTAAATTTCGCATTCAATCAGTTACTTAACTGAAGAAAAACATAAGTCCAATTCACCATATGTATTATATATTTTGAGAGAGAAAGACTGAAAGAGAGAACCTCGACGAAGCAGTCATGGAAGTGAAGCCTGAGCATGATAGCAGGAATCTTAGAGTTAGAATTGGCTGCATCTCTCACAAAACCTGTAACTATTGATTCTGCTTCGGGACACACTTCATTGTAAAACCCAACTTGGAGTTGGGCATTTGAAAACCCAAATATCAGTTCGAATAATACGATAATAAACAACATCACTGTTCTCATTCTGATCATTTCAACAAAACACTTTAATGTATTTGTTGGAATTAATGCGAAAGAGATGAGATATTTGGAGCTCGGTGGGTCTCTGATATGCTTACAGAGAAGGTTCAGCTTAGCATTTAAGCTTTTGCCAGCCACATTTCTAAATTATTGCAGTCTTAAAATACACGTCAATTTCTATTTAAAATTTGTTGAATAGGAGTGAGAATGAGATAGGGACAGAAAGATGCGTTATTTATGGGTTTATGATCAGTTTTGGTAAAAGAACGCAATTTTTCTATGTTGGAATTGTTGTTGGGGTTGATAAATTGTATTTATGGGCCTTTTTTTGACGTATGGTAGTATTATTTTCTTTAAATAATTTTTAAGTGGCATCCAGTTTATATATGTGTAGTGAATTGAAATGAAATGAAAACGTATATAAAAAAATGTTAAAAATTTGTTGCGTCATTAGCTCATTCATTTCCAAAACACGGTGCATTGAAAAAAGATAGCTTCCCGGAAAACTAGCCAAAATGTTGTGGATGACACCTAAATCAATCCTAACACACTTATGAGTGTTGACAGAGGAAGTTAAACCACATGTAAATCTTGGATGGGTTAGAATGTTGGGTATGGGACACCATAACGTCATTATGGCTGAGGTGGCAGCCCTATAATCTAGTTAGAATATTTAAGGCAACCCTATAATCTAGTTATAACATGAACACCGTCCACCCTCATGTTAAGGCCTGGTAAAGGCAACACAATTTTCATATTATAACATAATAATGTTGTGTTGGCACGTGAGGGTGACAACTTTTGGGTGTTATAAAACCCACCCCTACCAAGTAGTCTTATAGACATTTGTTCATGGGATATGATGTATCTTCTTCTTCGTATTCTAATAAATGAATAAATTTATTCTTTTATTGACAAATGTCATAATATTAGAAATCATCATTAATATTATATGTCACCTATCGTGCCACATGTGAACGTATTAATTATCTATTTCAAATTTTAAATTTAAAATTCACACTCTAATTACATTAAATTAATAATTGATTCTTCATTTCAAATTTCAAATTTCAAATTTTAAATTCCACACTCTAATTACATTAAATTAATAACATTAGAATAAAAAATAAAATAAAATTGATATATATTATAAGATAACATAATTTCATTATTTATTTAAATCAATGATTATAATTTTATATAACTAAAAAAATATCTTTGAATTAATAATTTATTTAAAATAATTGATTAATAATTGTAAGTTTTTACTGTGAAAGTTTAATTAATTTTATAACTGTGATTTTCACGGGTTATAAACTAGTTATTGTAATATAACGAAGCTAGTAGGGCCCATAACCATTTCTATATATTTTTTACATTTGAATTTATGGTGTATGATGTACATGATGTACTATAGACTTTTGTTCATGGTATATGATATATTATCGTAATATATGATGGGTTACTGATTACGAATATTGGAGAACAAAACAATTACAAAAACATAAAATTTTAAAAATACATCGATATGATGTTTGATATTGTGAAAATCGCTAGGGATTGCTTTGCATTAGCTCCGATATGTAATTAGAAATTAATTAGTATAATCTTTATACAAATGACCTTATACTATACCATTATATAAAAAGAAGACAACAATACATAGTAGTACATAAGTTATTTAATGGGGTGGTTAAAATGATTAATGGAACTACAACTACAAATATTGCATCCAAAAATACCCACATTTAATGGTGTGGTGGTATATAACATCACCAAAAAACAATAAAACCGCACCAAAGCACAAATCTTAGAATCACACTAAAAATGATTATAACTGCACGAAAACATCATCAACTTAATCTTCAATGTCTCGCTCTGCAAAAACTCGCTCCATACACATTGAGTGAAGGTCATTAAAGTAATTAATCTCTGAAGAGATGGGTAGTGGTATAAGTATAAAATTCGGTAACAAAAGACTTCTGTTTTATTGATTAATGATTGAATCTTCAATAATTGTCATACAATGCATACCTACGATGCCTTTTATATAAGGACTTTAAACTAACATTTATCCTATCAAACAATAGATAAAGATAAGTGAAAGATAATGGTAAGTAAACTACATCATGATATTATCCCAATGGCATGATTTGGAATAATATCGATTCATTTACTCCCCCTCAAGTTAGAGCATGAAGATTACGAATGCCCAACTTGCTCGATAAAAGCTTGATATGTTCTGAACCCAATGGCTTAGATAGCAAGTCCGCCAACTGATCATGTGTATTGATTTGTATCGGAGGTATTTCTTTTAACTCTACTCGTTCTCTCACGAAGTAAAACATTCATCTCTACGTGCTTCGATCTCCCATGAAAAACAAGATTGTGAGCAATATGACGTGGCAACTCATTGTCGCATAAAAGAGGTTTCTACTTGTCCATTTTGACATGAATCTCGGTCAACGGCCATCACGTCCAAAGTATTTCAATAACTATTATAACCATCACCCGGTATTCAGTTTCAACTGAAGATTTGGAAACAACCGACTATTTCTTGGACTTCCAGAAGATTGGAGCACCACCTAAAATCAACAAATATTCGATCTGTGATCATCGTGAGAAGGGAAAACGAAACCAATATGATTCACTGTAGGCAGTAAATTCATCCCATCATTCTTTTGGTAGAAGTATCCATTGCCCCCAATATGGTCTTCAGTTACCGAAGTACCCATATAGCTGCATCCCAGTGATTTTGTCTAGGATAAAAACAAATTGGATTAGCACATTCACTGCATAGGTGATTCAAGGTCCAATTACGTGAAGATATAGAAGTGTATCAACCAGGCGTCTAGACCTGCTAACATCAACCCGATCTTCTTCTTCACCCTTATCCAAGTTCAGGTTTTGTTCCATAGGGAACCTACTGGGTCGACAACCAAGTTAGCCAGAATCCTCCAAAATATCTTTTGTACACCTCGATCCCCAAGAAGTACTTTAAGTTCCCAAGGTCTTTGATACTGAAATTCTCGTCAAGACGTGACTTAGCGTCTTCAATATTTTTTAAAATTAATTCCAATGATTATTATGTCGTCAACATAGATTAGGGCTGCCACAAATGTACTCTCACTTTTATAATTGAAAAGAGAATGATCTGTATGTGACTGTCGAAATTAAAGACTTAGATGGGTGGCTATGAACTTATAATACCAATTCATCGAGGCTTGATTTAAACCATACAAATATTTCTTGAGCTCACAGACTAGTGTCCCGTTTTCTTTTCTAAAACCTTGTGGTATGTTAATATATACATATATATATCCTCTTCTAAATCATCATGTAAGAACATATTGTTTACGTCTAATTGATGTATGATCTTGTTGTGTTTGACAGTCATTGTTAGCAACACACGAACCATGACAAGCTTAGCCACCGGTGCAAATGTGTCATGAAAATCGACACCTTCCATTTGAGTATACCCCGTTTCAACTAGACGAGCCTTGTATCGTTCCACATCTCTATTTGGTTTATACTTCACTTTGTACACCCACTTAGAATCTATGGCTTGTTTTCCTTATGGAAAATTCGCAAGTTCCCAGGTTCCATTTTGTTTGAGGACATCAATCTACCTTTGCATTGCTTCCTTTCATCATTCATCACGAAGAGCTTGACTAAAATATTTTGGCTCATTTTGTGTAGCAATTCCAGCTAAGAAGGCTTTGTGAGTCTTAGAAAAAATTTCGTAAGAAACATAACTAGTAAGGGGATGTACCATCGAGGCGACTTGACTGGCTTCGGGGTGTGGATGATTTACTAAAAGAGGCATCTCTACTTCATAGTACTTGAACAGTGTAGGCTGTGTTATGGTTCACACTCCTCTTTGTTAATTTACGCCATTTTTTCATAATTAGTATTGTGGTTCGTTAACATGGAGATATCATCGACTTTCTTTGAAATATCATGCAAAGTGGGAGGCCTATGATCCCTCCGATCTCATTTGTATGCCTCCTTGTCATCAATTTTTATGCCATCCTGAGTAGAAATCTCGATTATAGAAGATTTAAGAACATGGAGAGTGGTTTCATTGTGTGATGTGATATTCTTATTGGCAAATTGAAAGAATTCTTCTTCCTCCTATATCTCCTTATTGTCAAGTGTATTCTTCATCAGAAATTCACTCTCAATGAATCTCACATCCCTTGAGATCACCAGCCTCTTGTGTTCTATATCATATATCTTGTATCCCTTTGTGCCTTGAGGATACCCAACATAAATTTTGGGTCTACCATTTCGTTCAAACTTGTATCCCTTAATTTATGTATTCTGATATAATGTTAAACATCCAAATATGCGCATGTGGTCATAACCTGGTCGTTTGTTGAAGAAGATTTTGTAAGGTGTGGAACCATAAAGAACATTTTGAAGGAAGTCGGTGCATTACATAAGTGACAGTCAAGATACATTCACCCCAAATGGACTTTGAGGTGTGCTTGGAAACGAAGAGCACATGTTGTTTCTAGTAAACGTTTGTGTGTGCGTTCCACAACCCCATTTTCTTGTGGGAGTGTATGGTCAAGATGTCTCTAGAATTTTCCCTTCTTGTGGATAAAAGTTATGCACTTTGTCCGAAAAAATTATCCCCCGTTATCACACCTTATCCGTTTGCTTTGCTTTCTGTGACATCCCCAATTTTCTCGGCCAGAAAAGACCGATTTCGATTATGCTTTTTAAAATAAAATCAGAGTAATCTTTCAAAAGGTGTTGCGGAATTTGTCCCTAAAACTTCATATGATAAAAATTTATCAAAGCATTTCTTAAAGAAATGAATTTTCATTATATTATAAAACCTCAGGATGTCATGTTCAGATACAGACCAAAAGCATAAACAATACCATATAGGCCTTACAACAGTTATTTATATCTACTGGCCTATAATCCAAAATCCCCCGTCATCGTCCAACTATGCTATTGTTCCACTACCTGTAATATAGAAAGCTGAGTGGGTCAAGCTTGGGATCCTGATGAGCATATAAGGTTTTCAACCCACAAATAATAATAAATTTATTAAATTCATCAACCAACTATAAATTTATTAATTTCATCAACCAACTATAACCCTGATTACCCATTCCCGTTATCCTCACTTTACGTCCCTAAACACCTATCATAAAGGACCTAGTCTAAGGATTTTCATCGGGGTAACAACACTGCTTAAGGGATACTTCTGCAGTTTCTTAAGATTTAACCCTAAGAATCCTCACAACGACACAATCTATACTCTCAGATCTAAAATCAACCTATTTACCTAATCCATACTCCCGGATCAATAACTGTGCCCATTCCATACTCTTGGACTAGGGACAATTAACTATGTCTTAATCCATACTCCCGAATTAATAATAAATAACTATTGTCTTAATCCATACTCCCAGATTAATAACAAATAACTATGTTTTAATCCATACTCTCGGATTAATAACAAATAACTACGTCTTAATCCATACTTCCAGATTAATAACAAATAACTACGTCTTAATCCATACTCCCAGATTAATAACAAATAACTACGTCTTAATCCATACTCTCAGACTAAGGACAATTGACTAAGTCTAATCCGTACTCTCGAAAAACATCTACAGTTTACGAGCCTGTTAATATTCCACTGGATTGTCTAGAAAAGTTTGTGGTCGTCATCTATACTCCGCTATGTGACTACAAAAACAACAATATCGAGACCTCTCATCATTTTAACACACATCAACTATTTCATCTACCCATGTTTTACCCAACATATTTGTAGATAAAAATACATATACATTTTAAAACTTGTATAAAACATCTATTCAACACTCATCTCAAATAAACAAACAATATAATTACACATAGCACATATTTTATAGAAAATACTTCATATCTATGTGTAAGATGAAAGTGACTATACATTCACTTGATAAGACGGCGGTTGGACATCACTTCGTCCCTAAAAACAATATTCTTCGATGAAACCGGGATATTTTCTCAAAAACCGGGCTTCACGTGGGCAGAGTTTCGGCTCAAAAACTTTTTTTCTCGGGATCGTCGGGCTCTTCGGGGCTTGCTTACGATGCTAGGATGATATTCTAGGCTTAGGGGTAATTTTTGCAATATTCAAGAAAGTATAGGGGAGAGAGAATGAAAATTGTAACTAAAATCGGATGGCATCGTCCGCTATTTATAGTGGATGAACTCTGAATTTACGATGGGCGTAAATCCAAGGTACGTTGGGCGTACTGCTCAGCGTTGCTCTACGCGGGGCGTAAGCCTTCGTACGTTGGGCGTAGGGTGATGCGTGGCATCAGACGTGTCGAACCTGCGTGAAACGCGTCGTATGCGAAGAGGGTGTTGACGTGGCCGGCTCCAGATCACACACACGAGTACGCTGGGCGTACACAGATTTTCCAAACTTCAAAAATCTATATCTTTCACATACGAGCTCCGTTTTTTACGTTCTTTATATCCACGCGTAGGTGAGACCGTGCTCTATAACTTTCGTTTAGACTCCGTCGGCTAATTTTGACTTTATTTTTAAAGTTATATTTTTAACAGGCCGGGACAGGAAAAGTCCGTTAAAAATTCATAACTTCTTCATCCGACGTCCGTTTTTGTCTGTCTTTTTACCGTTGAACTACTATCAACAAGATCTTCAATTCTTGTTTAGGTTGTTTCTGCTAAAAATCACTCGATCTCATATTCGAACTTCGGGCTGCATACTACTAAGCCGAAACTTAGAAAAACCATAACTTCCTTATACGAAGTCAGATTTGGGCGTTCTTTCTATGCACACTATCGGTTTAACGAACACTATGACTTTCGTTTAGATCGCTAAGGCTAAAAAGCACTTTATTGTAAATTCACTTTTTACGTCACATTGCGTCGTGCCGGTTCTGTCGCGAAACTTCGACAAGTCATAACTTCTTCGTTATAACTCGGATTGCGGTATTCTTTATATCTCCGAAATCCTTGTTTCAACCACTACAACTTTCTTCATAGATATCAGCTTTATCTAATATTTATTTTCGACGCTTATTTTTATCCTTAATTATAATAATTAAGTTTAAAGCACATAATTCATTCTTATTACTTCAAAACGAGTTCCAATGGTTGACCTAGACTATTATATCATCATTAATGCTTAGCCCAAAAACACGGGCGTTACAATTTCCAAATGGGGTATTGATCATTTTGTGAAAATTCACGAGACATGTGCTTGTCTCATATGGCTAAAATCATCCACTATTGTTAAGAAGTAAAATGCCTTTGAAAAAAAAGGTAATGTTAGGGCTGTAAACGAACCGAACAAACACGAACGGGGGTTTGTTCATGTTAGTTCGTTTAAGTTAGTTGAACAAATGAACAAACAAGAACTGATAAATGAACAAGTTTTCTTATTCATGTTCGTTCGTTTAACAAATTAAAATAATGGTCATGTTCGTGAACATGTTAAACGAACGTAAATGAACAAAGATAAACAAACATGATTGCACATATATGAACATAAGTGAACATATAATATAGTAATGTAATCAAACACAATTAAGTGTATATTAACATAAAAGGAACTTATATTAACGAACATAAACGATCGTACAAGAACAACATAAACGAATGTTCACAAACATAACTGAATGAACGAGACCATTGTTCATATTCGTTCATTTAACTAAACGAACAAAAATTTGTGTTCATGCTCGTTCATTTATTAAATAAACGAACATACACGAACTTCCCACCAAAAGGTTCACAAACAGTTCGTTGAATGTTCAGTTTGTTTATAACCCTAGGTTATGTACTTCCCCCATATATCACAATGTACTAGATCAAAACAAGTTGTTGTTTTTATTTCACTAATAGGAAAGGGAAGCCTAGTTTGTTTCGCCTTAAAACAAGCATCACACACTTCAACTTGATTATTTCTATAAACATATTTAACAAAAATTAAATTTGAAATCTTCTTGGATGAAGAGTTTTATGCCAAACCTCAAAAGTTGTCACAAGAGCCTTTCTTTCCATTGCTCTCATTCGATACAATCCTCCAATACAATTACCCAAACCAATAAAGTCCCTCGTCGCCAACTTCTACATTACAAAGAAATTAGGGAAAAAGGTTATAGCACAATTAAAACTGTTTGCATGTTTTGCTAACTGACAAGAGATTGTAATTGAATTTGGCACGTATAAAACTCCATTTATTTTAAATCTTCATGTTAGAATATCTTCAGCCTCACCCACCATTGATACCTTATCTCCATTTGGAATTATAATACATGTTTCCTTTGGATCTGTGACTTCATTTTCTAGAAAAGTACTTATATATGTGATATGCTCGGTTGCACCCGAGTCAATCACCCATCCATCATGTGTATTATATTTACCTGCCAAATTAGCACTTGGATGCATCTTATTGCCAACTTCCTCCTTGAAATGTTCCACGAACAAAAAATAATGTTCATCTATTAGCCCTGACTTCCACACAAGCTGTCTTTGGTTTCGGTTTGTCTTTCTCCCCGAGCCACCAATCGGGATATCCAATTTTCTTGAAACAACCGTATTTGTTATGCTCATATTTCCCACAGAATGTACACTTGTTTTTCCTGTCTTTTCCTGGTTTAGAAATTTTCTATGCTCCTTATTTTCTAGTAGTGTTGCCTCTCCTCCTTGGGTCTGACGTGGTCCTTTTCGACCCTCATAATTGACTTGAAAGGCTGTTGCATCACTGCTTGCTCTCTTGGTATATCTAGTGATGGCATGTTGCTGCTCATCCTCAGGCACTAGGTGATATGTGGCTCCCAAAGTGGGTGCAAGATTCATGGCTAAGGTTTGGGTGCGGATGGTCGAGAAGTCTTCATCGAGTCCCATAAGGAACTCATAGATCCTTACTCTTTCTTTCATATCATTCAATCTTTTTCATAATACACAATCACACCCATCACAAGTGTATCATGGTATGGGAATAACGAGTTGCAGCTCGTCCCAAATGGTTCTTAGTTTCATGTAGTAAGAAGAAAGAAAAGTACCGTCTTATCTCATCACATCCAGCGATTACTTCAGTTCGTAGGGATGGGGAGTACCTTCTTTCTCGAATCGCTCTTCCAAATCCTTCCAGATCTCGGCTGAAGTATTTTCATACCTCGCACTAGTTCGAATATCGCTCTCCATGGTCGTTGTGTTGGGTTTTATGTACTCTAACATTCCTATGGTGCACATACAACCCTAATGCTTTGGATCTAAGTTTTCTCTAATTATACATGCAACATTGGTTTCCATAGCATGAAGCCTAAACTAGCATACAAAATTTAACATATAAATCATAAAATAAGTTAGAAAGTTACCTCTTGATGTAGCTAGTAAGACTTTAGCCTTGAGAGAACTTATCACCCCAAGTTTTGTGCCTCAAACAAGTCACAAACACCAATAAACAACTAGATGGATATGAGAGAGGCTAAGGAGACTAAAAACAGATTTCTCTTCTTGGAATACAAGTAGTGGTCGATTTTAGGGCTTAACACGACCTTTGATATTCTACACACACACACACACACATATATATATATATATATATATATATATATATATGTGTGTGTGTGTGTGTGTGTGTATGTGTGTGTGTAGAATATCAAAGGTCATGTGTAACCCTAATCCATACACATTAGCCCATGATCCATCCATTTGATATGGATAAATACTTCATGGATTAACCCATAAGCCCACCACAAATCAAACCATGGATCATTAGCCCAACTCATATGTATCAATTTAATTAGTCTCTTTTGATCACTAAATTTATTTTAAATTAATTGTTGATCAATACTAATTAAATAATATGATTCCTCAATTAATATATTATACTTATAATATATCAATAAATCATAATTAACCTCTTACTCAAATATCCATCTATCAAATTGTTCTGGTGAAGGCAACTCGAAATGGACCATGCTACTATCGGGCCAATACATACCAATTATAATTATGGGATTAGACACCTAATCCAACAGTCTCCCACTTGGATAAGTCTAATAACTATAATTGTCGATGCAACTAAAAATCCGATTAGCAATCGTAGCTCTCAAAAATCTGTTGTCATACTCTAATGCGTCCATTAGATAAGTGATCATATAATCCTCTGTTCTACAAGATATCATGCGGACAAATACATGGAACATAGTCATACTTATTGTCATGCAATTTGTTTCCCGATTTCCGATTTGTCTGACATAGAGCATAATTGAACACATCAATTTAGTTCTGACCGGGCACGACACATAAGTCAAAACAAAATCATCGAGGAGCCCAAGATATCGCTTTTAATCCTCTTAGGATAAAAGGAACAGATAAACTTCGACTTATATTCTTGTACTAACTATTCGTTGAATCATACACAACAACACGTTTTATAACATCGAGTTACCGATGCGTTTTCGTACTATCAATGTACAACCAACGAATAATCGCCAACTCATATATCTTGGTTTGAAGATTATATGATATTATCGTCTCACAATCACCCGTGATAAATTCCATGAAGTGATATGTGAGCGTGGGTTTAGTCCAATACTCAAATCTTATTTCAAGAGCACTCATGAATGTTTTGTAGCAATCTTTTGCTATGTCTAACACCTTAGACAATCATACAAAAACCCATTCATGACAGTCTTCTTTGATAACCTACTTCCAAAGTATGATTGACTGTGGATAGTTTGAATAATCTTATTATTCTGGAAGTCAAAACATGCAAAATGAAACAATAGTAAATAATTGAAACAAGACAGTAACACTACTTATAAATAAAAATCACCTTTTATTCAATCATCAAATGTCAATTACATTTTAACTATTACAACTTTCTAAAATTCTATCTAATCGTTAAAACTAATATCATCCTTCAACCCAATTCTTCTAGCGTGCTGCAAGTTCTTGACCCTACTCAGTCCCTTTGTAAGTGGATCTGCTGGGTTCTCCCCTGACGATACCCCCTTCGTTACGAGGAGTCCTTCTTCTACTCGATGTCTTATGAAGTGATATTTTCTGTCGATGTGCCTGGATCTGCCATGATCCCTTGGTTCCTTAGCTAAGGCTACCACACCCTCATTGTCACAGAAAATCTCCATAGGCTCCTTTATAGCTGGTACAAATCCAAGGTCTCCGATGAAGTTCTTTAGCCATATCGCCTCCTTCGATGCTTCACTTGCTGCTATATACTCTGATTCGCACGTTGAATCAACTACAGTCTCCTGTTTGGAACTTTTCCAAGTTATTGATCCTCTATTTAGGGTAAATACCCAGCCCGACTGAGAGTGGAAATTATCTCTGTCGGTCTGAAAGATGGCGTCAATATACCCTGTCACTCTTAAGTCATCACTCCCACTGAGGGGAAGGACCCAGTCCTTAGTCCTCCGCAGGTACATTAGAATGTTCTTTACTGCAGTCCAGTGAGCTTTACTAGGATTCCCTTGATATCTGCTAACCATGCTTAGAGCAAAGGCTACATCAGGGTGAGTACATTTCATAGCATACATGATCGAGCCAACATCAGAAGCATATGGTATTCGACTCATTTTTGCTATCTCATCATCTGTACTTGGACTCTGAGTCTTACTCAGTTTGGTATTGCTCTGGATAGGTAAGTCTCCTTTCTTGGACTCCTCCATGCTGAAACATTTCAACACCTTGTCCAAGTAGGTAGTTTGACTAAGTCCTATTAGTCTTTTACTCATTTTTCTCAATATCCTTATCCTCAGAATGTAAGCAGCTTCTCCAAGGTCCTTCATAGCGAAACACTTCCCAAGCCAGGACTTAACCTCCTGCAAGGTTGGGATGTCATTTCCTATGAGTAGTATGTCATCCACATACAGCACAAGAAAGCTAACTATACTCCCAATGGCTTTGACATATACATAAGACTCATCCTCGCTTCTCGAAAATCCAAACTCTTTAACTTTCTCATCGAAACAAAGATTCCATCTGCGAGATGCTTGTTTCAATCCATAAATGGATTTCTCAAGCTTACACACTCTATTAGGATACTTTGCATAGACAACACCCTCTGGCTGATTCATGTAAACATCTTCAGCCAACTTCCCATTAAGGTAAGCGGGTTTGACATCCATTTTCCATATTTCATAATCATGAAATGTAGCTATGGCTAGCATAACCCTTATAGATTTAATCTTGGCCACTGGTGAGAAGGTCTCATCATAATCAACTCCAGGAGTTTGAGTAAAGCCCTTCGCAACCAATCGCGCCTTATAAGTGTGTACTTTCCCATCTATGTCGGTCTTCTTCTTGAAGATCCATTTGCACCCGACTGTCTTACGGCCTGGTACATTGTCAACCAAGTTCCAAACTTGATTGTCATACATGGACTGAATCTCGCTGTCCATTGCCTCTTTCCATTTTGCAGACTCAGGGCCTGCCATGGCTTCCTTGTAGTTGTTAGGTTCATCCAAATTTACCAGTGTACTATCACTGATAAATGTGTCACCTTCAGAAGTAATATGGAAACCATAAAACTCAGGTATCTGTCTAACTCTACTGGAACGCCTCAGAGGTAAGGACTCGTCAATCGGTTCAACTGGAGTTTCCTCCTCAGGTTGAGCACTAGTGTTTGAGGTTCCTTCATCACTTAACTCTTGAAGCTCTTCAAGGTCAATTTGCCTCCCACTGTCCTTCTGTCATATGAGTTCTCTCTCGCGAAAGACTCCTATCCTCGCAACGAAGACAACATTGTCACTCGGTCTATAGAAGAGATATCCAAAGGATTTCTGTGAGTAGCCGATGAAAATACATCGCTCACTACGAGGTTCGAGCTTGTCGTGAGTCTCTCGTCTTGCGAAAGCCTCGCAACCCCAATCCTTGATGTGCTCTAACGAAGGAACCTTCCCAGTCCACATCTCGTGAGGTGTTTTGGAAACCTTTTTAGTTGGGACTAGATTAAGGTTTTGTGCGGCAGTCTCTAAGGCATACCCCCAGAATGAGGTAGGTAACGAAGCTCGAATCATCATAGAACGAACCATGTCCAACAAGGTTCGATTGCGCCTCTCAGGTACACGATTAAGTTGTGGTGTCCTAGGTGGAGTCAATTGTGAAACAATTCCACATTCCTTAAGATAGTCGTGGAACTCGATACTAAGATACTCTCCTCCACGATCGGATCGGAGCATCTTTATCTTCATGCCCATTTAATTCTCCACTTCTTGCTTAAACTCTTTGAACTTTTCGAAGGTTTATGACTTATGCTTGATTAAGTAGACATAGTCATATCTGTTATAATCATCAGTAAAAGTCACATAGAAGCAGTTAGCATCCCTTGTGGCGGTTCTGAAGGGTCCACACACAGCTGTGTGTATGAGATCCAACAGACCTCACCCCTTGTACAAGTGTCAGTGAAGGGCGACTTTGTTATCTTTCCAAGTAAACAACATTCACAAGTGTCATCTGACTTTAAGTCAAATGACTCCAACACTCCATCCTTTTGAAGTTGGGCTATGCGCTTCTTGTTGACATGTCTAAGATGACAATGCCATAAGCATGCTTTATCTAAATCATTGGAAGCATCGATATGCAACACATTATTTCCTAAGTTATCTACAACCATCACAGTTTCATATATGCCATTGCAAGCTAATGCTTTAAAATAAAATACACCATTAAAATAAGCATTCATTGAACCAATTTCATTATTAAAAGAAAAGGTAAAACCTTGTTCATACAAATTGTGAAAGGAAATAATATTTCTCGCCATATCAGACGAGTAGCAACAATTATTCAAATCTAATTTTAAACCATTACTAAGCAATAAAGAATAAACTCCAATCTTGGTGACATGCGACTTTCCCCTATTCCCCATGATTAAGTTCATCTTCTAGTGCTCTACATCCCTACTTCTTTTTATACCCTGCAAATAAGAACAAATGTGTAAGCCACATCCTGTATCAAGGACCCAAGAATTAGCATGTGATGAGTTATTAGACAGAATAATATAAATACATGCGAAGGAGGGTTTGATCTTCCCATCCTTTATGTCCTACAAGTATTTAGGGCAGCTTCGCTTCCAGTGCCCTTTATCATGACAATGGAAGCACTCGGCTTCCTTTGGGTTGGAAAAGGGTGTAACAGAACGAACTTTGGTTTCACTAGAAAAGGATCCAACATGGGACTTTGCCTTATTACTCTTGGAAGGAGTCTTCCTCTTCTTTCCCTTCCCATGTCCAATTTCCAAGACAGGGGCAGTTGCAGTAGGAGTAGGTATAACAGATTTGCCTTTCAAACTGCTTTCAGCCGTTCTCAAGAGACCTTGAAGCTTGCTTAGAGTGACCTCCTCCTTGTTCATATGATAAGTCATACGAAACTGATCATAACAAGGAGGTAAAGAGTGTAGAATAATATCTATGGCCAACTCTTCATCGATGTTTACATTCAACTTCAGCAAGCGATCCACAAACCTTTGCATCTTTTGCAAGTGGGCCGTGATGGACTCTCCATCCTTCATTTTGGTCGTGATCATGGAGGCAATGATCTCATACCTCTCCTGCCGAGCACTTTGATGGTACCTTTCCATCAAGTCCTGGTGCATTTCATAAGGCCAAAAGTCCTCATATGACTTTTGGAGCTCAGTAGTCATGGTAGCGATCATTATACACGACACTTTGGTCTCGTCCCTCTCATGAGTTTTGTACTCAACAATCTGTTCGGGAGTAGCAGTAGATTCATCAATCTCCTTAAGCTCTTTATCAAGGAGATATTCTTTGTCCTCATAATGAATAGCCATTCGGATGTTTCGAATCCAATCATTGAAATTCGATCCATCGAAGATGACCCTCCCACATAAGTTCATGAGGGAGAAAGAGCCGGAAGGGATTGGGTTGGAAGCATTGTTTGAAGTAGACATCTGAAAAGAAAGACAAAGTTTAGATTAGATAATGATCCTTAATATAACACCCAAAATGGAATATTAAGGCTAGGATCCAACACAATATTTTACAATTCGGAAGTGGGATGCCGTAATCCAATTGCAAAATATTTGAAGGTAGGTAAATGACGATTTACCAATTTCCACCAAGAAAAACGAAATTGAAGATAGGTTTTAAAAGAATTGAAATTCCTAGATTCTTTTGAGATTCATTGAACTTTTAAATGACATGTTTAAATCCCGATTATGCCCTTCAAGTTGGTGACTGAGATACTGAGGATCACAAACAAGGTGTGAATAACCATGCAAACTAGCTATGTACTCTCGATGTTAAAAATCACCTAATCAATGTGCCGGTTAACCACACATGCTCCATTGATCCATGATTAACACCAAGCTACCATTTGCCACACATTGTCAGTCCCAAATTAGTGTATCGGTTAACCACACACGCTCCACTAACGACTTAACAAGGTGCAAAGTGCAATTTCGTGGAATAGCACCATTTTCACATTTTTCCTAAAGTAACTAAGATTGGGAATTTATAAAAGTTTAGTTACTTTAATAATTTTCATTATACTTATTCATGAGAATTAGTGTCCTATCCTACCCGTTCGGCTAACGACCCTCCACCAGTCAAGGAAGCGATGGGTAAGAGTTGACACCCATTAAACCACTATTTTATAGGCAGTAACCTTATTACCCCTCTTATAGACCGGCTTCGTGAATGAGGCCTACTAACGGTAAGACTGACTTGTATTATACATATATATAAGTATTAAACTTTAATATTATAATAGTATAGGGTTGAATTTTAAACTTTTAAAATTGTAGGGTATGGAATTAAAGTTTCATTAATGTAACTTTTCAAGTTCCAAAACTTGAGGGCAAGTTTTTTAACTTGTCAAAACTCCTGAAATTCATAACTTATGAACTTTTATGTTGCATGAATGAGACCTTTCCAATTCCAAACTTGTGTACAAGTTATGAAACCTTCCAAGACTCTTTGAATTCTATAGCTTACATTAATTAATGGTTTCATAAATAAAGTCTTTTCATATTCCATAACTTGAGGACAAGTTATGGAACTTTTTCAAGAACACATATAGATCAAATTAACTAATCCAATTATGATAGGATGATTATTTACCAACTTGATGTAATTTGTTCATGTTACATGATAACTTCAAATTTTACAAATAACTAGTATATCACAAAAACAAGTAGTTATCTTAGAATTTGATAAACATCATGTTATTGGATGGGGATAGACATTACCATATCATTAAAATCGAATTTTATGAATTAAAACAGTTTGTGGTAATGTTCCTAATCCAAAACAGGGCACAAACTCGAAAATTGTGCCATCAGATGCATCAACTCATCGAGTGCCATAATGGACTCATCGAGTTCAAGGCAAACTTCATCCAACTCGTCGAGTTCAATGATGGAATCGACGAGTTGGCCCTGGCAGAATCCCGAATTGTCATTTTTCAACTTTTGAAAAACACATGATTGCATCAATACAATAGAAAACACCCATGACTCTGATACCACTGTTGGGTTTTATGTACTCTAACATTCCTATGGTGCACATACCACCCTAATGCTTTGGATCTAAGTTTTCTCTAATTATACATGCAACATTGGTTTCCATAGCATGAAGCCTAAACTAGCATACAAAATTTAACATATGAATCATAAAATAAGTTAGAAAGTTACCTCTTGATGTAGCTAGTAAGACTTTGGCCTTGAGAGAATTTAGCATCCCAAGTGTTGTACCTCAAACAAGTAACAAACACCAATAAACAACTAGATGGATATTGTAACACCAGTCAAAATAGGTCAATAACAATCACATGTGATTATGCCAATCATGTAATGTGATTTTGTTAAACTAGTAATGTGATAAACTTACTATGTAATTCATGATAAATTCTAAAACAAGTATGAACTTTCATACATACTTTATTGTATCATTCAAAGTATACGTCCATACGATTCAAAAATATAGAGAACGTCTAAATCTGACTTCGCGTGAAGAAGTTATGATAAATTCTAACGCTATAATGCCTTATAACAAGAGGAATTTAAAATAGACTTAGAATTAGCTATTAGAGTCTAAAAGAAATTCGTAGTACTCGAAATTACCTACGCGTGCATATAAAGAACGCCGAAAACGGAGTTCGTATGCAAAAGTTATGACCTTTCGAAGATGTAGTTGTCCGAGAGCATGACACGTGGCAGAAAACCCTAGCTGTCTGGATTCACGACGTGAACATTCAATTCACGACGTGAAAGTAGTCCAGGACACTAATCGGAGCTAGAAAACACACGTTAAGGCTATGGGATGACTCATGGAAGTTCCTGGCGTTGATGAAACGTACGTGGGAAGTATTTACCTTGGTGGAATCCTTTATGGCACCAATGGTGGTTTTATTGTGGCACCAATGGAGGAACCATTGGTGGGATATCTTTTAATCAGAGGTTTGTACGTCTAGCAGCGGTTACGGACTCATGGTAGCACAACTTTAGAAGCATTATACTTTGTCGATATACAAGTATGAATGTTAAGTATAAGTTTCCCAAAGGCTTACACTCTAAGTACAAGGAACTTGTAGGTATACTACTTCCTCATTAAGTAGGCAACTATACTTAACACACTTACTCGTATAGAATTGAAATAGATTTATACATAGCGGTTTTACTCGTATAGAATTGAAATAGATTTATACGTAGCGGTTTTACTCGTATAGAATTGAAATAGATTTATACGTAGCGGTTTTACTCGTATAGATTTGAAATAAGATTTATACGTATCAACCTTAGTTTGTATGGGATTACAATCATTTATTCATAATATATGAAACTTATAGGTATATCACTTATTTAATAAGTAAACCATTATACATAATATATATACTAAATGTTGGAGAGTCAAAATGATACTTTCAAAACTATACTTTTGAACTTGAGAAAAGTGTTATTTTATATGGAGTCAAGACCTGTGAACTCACCAACTTTATGTTGACGTATTTTAAAATGCATGTGTTTTCAGGAAGTTGATAACTATGATACAAGAAATGACGTTACACTGCCCGGTGTTTCCGCCGCTGGCCGGGGTGTGACAGATTGGTATCAGAGCTATTAACTATAGTGAATTAGTACTTTCTTAGGAAAGCACGACTATAGTTTAGGGCTTACTCTGTTAGGTTTAGGTATATCTCTTAACCTACAAATAAAAAGTATTATTAAATTATTCTACTGAAGGACTACTTATGGGAGCGGTGACAGGATAGACATGTCGATTTGGGTTGTTGGATTCCAGAACGGCTATATGCTAAAATGATCCTGCCTTTTCGACTGTCCTGACTGGCCGGTGCCTTATCAGATAGACCTGACTGGCCGGTGCCTTGCTCTGTTAGGTTTAGGTATATCCCTTAACCTACAATAAATATAGAAAACCCAAACCCTCGATAACTATACAACATAATGTTTTAGGTCAAACTTCTTAGTCGATTTTTATTGTACATGGGCTGAACCACAACTAAACGTTGACTGATCACCTATGTTTAATTATGGTTAGACCAATGCACAACTAAAATTGGATACCGTGTTTGAATAGACTAAAACACCTGAAGATTCTAGAAGATTAAAGATAGATCTCAGATCAGGATACCATCAACTCAGAGTACAAGAAGATGATGTTCCGAAAACAACATTTAGGACTCGGTATGGTCATTAAGAGTTCTTAGTTATGCCTTTGGATTGACCAACTCTCCAACAATGTTCAAGGACCTCAAGAATAGTGTTCTCAAACCGTACTTCGGTAAATTCGTGATAGTAGTTATCGATGATATATTGATATATTCACGAACCAAGGAAGAACATGGTCAAAAGTTGCAAATAATCTTGGAACTACTGAGAAAAGAAAAGTTGTACGCCAAATTCTCCAAATGTTAATTTTGGATTAGAGAAGTACAAATTTTTAGAACATGTAGTTAGTAACAAAGGGATTCATGTCGAACCCTCCAGATTGAAGCAATCAAGAATTAGGAAGCACCGAAGACGCCAATAGAAGTGCATCAATTCTTAGGACTTGATGGCTATTACCAAAGATTCATAGAGAATTTCTCCAAAATAGCCAAGCCACTTATATGAAGTTCAACTGGGAAGACAAACAAGAAGCTGCTTTTCAGAAACTAAAGCAAATGTTGTGTAGTGCACCAATCCTATCCCTTCCAGATGGGACAGCTGATTTCGTCGTATATTGCGACACATCAAATCAAGGATTTGGATGTGTGTTGATGCAAAGAGGAAAAGTTATCGCCTATGCATCACGACAACTTAAGGTGTATGAGAAAAATTACACTACCCATGATCTTGAAATGGGGAGCTGTAGTTTTTGCACTAAAAATCTGGAGACATTACTTATACGGTACTAAGTGTACTATTTTTACCGACCACAAGAGTCTCCAGCACATCTTCGACCAAAATATGAGACAACGAAGATGGGTTGAATTGTTGAATGATTACGAATGTGAGATTCGTTATCATCCCGGAAAGGCAAACGTGGTAGCAGATGCCTTGAGTTGGAAAGAATATA
Source organism: Lactuca virosa (assembly GCF_052849685.1). Lineage (NCBI taxonomy): Eukaryota > Viridiplantae > Streptophyta > Magnoliopsida > Asterales > Asteraceae > Lactuca > Lactuca virosa. The sequence continues at coordinate 232,804,938 of NC_136432.1, read as the reverse complement.
TTAAACCCCATCGGGTACGAGCATTAACCATAACTATCCATTCTAACTTTGCCACACAAATTAGAGAAGCTCAACTTGAGGCTCTAAAAGAAGAAAACATCAATACTGAAGATTTGCGAGAAATGGAAAAGCAACTTATACAAAAAGATGATGGAACGCGACACTTTATGAACCGAATTTGGACGCCTAAGTTCGGTGGAGTCAGAGACTTGGTCTTAGAAGAAGCCTACAAGTCCAAATATTCCGTACATCCAGGCTCTGACAAAATGTACTTAGATTTAAAAGTACATTATTGGTGGCCAAACATGAAGGCTGAAATTGCTACTTATGTGAGAAAATGCTTGACTTGTTCTAGAGTAAAGGAAGAACATCAAAAGCCTTCAGATTTACTTCAACAACCGGAAATACCTGAATGGAAATGGGAGCAAATATCAATGGACTTCATCACTAAGTTACCCATAACTCCTAGTGGGTTCGACACTATTTGGGTAATAGTCGATAGATTGACTAAGTCCACCCATTTCTTACCAATTAAGGAGAACGACAAGATGGAGAAGCTGAGTAGAGTTTATCTTAAGGAAATTGTCAGATTGCATGGAGTTCCAAATTCTATTATTTCTGACCGAGATAGTAGATTCACTTCACGATTTTGGCAATCTCTACAAAAATCCTTAGGAACACGTCTAGATATGAGTTCAGCTTACCATCCACATACTGATGTTCAGAGTGAGAGAACCATTCAGACTTTAGAAGATATGCTCCGAGCCTGTGTTATTGACTTTGGAAATGCATGGGATACTCATTTGCCGTTAATTGAGTTTTCCTACAACAAATAGTCATCACACAAGCATCAAGACTGCACTGTTTGAGGCTCTTTATGGACGAAAATGTCGTTCCCCAATATATTGGGCAGAAGTTGGAGATACGCAAACGGCCAGGAGATACCTTATACACTGGACCATAAATAATCCACGAGACAACTCAAAAGATCGTGACAATTAAGGATCGATTAAAGGCAGCACGTGATCGTCAGAAGAGCTATGCTGACATAAGACGTAAGCCTTTGGAATTACAAGTTCGAGATAGAGTAATGTTGAAGGTCTCTCCTTGGAAAGGCATGATTCGATTCGGGAAACGAGGCAAACTAAACCCGCGATATATAGAACCTTTTGAAATTCTAGCAAGAATTGGTTCTGTCGCATATCAACTTAAGTTGCATCAAGAGCTAAGCAATATCCACAATGTTTTCCCCAACTAATTAACAGTTCCTCGTCCACAAGATAAATTTCGGGACAAAATTGTTCTAACGGGGGGAGAATGTAACACCAGCCAAAATAAGTCAATAACAATCACATGTGATTATGCCAATCATGTAATGTGATTTTGTTAAACTAGTAATGTGATAAACTTACTATGTAATTCATGATAAATTATAAAACAAGTATGAACTTTCATACATACTTTATTGTATCATTCAAAGTATACGTCCATACGATTCCAAAAATATAGAGAATGTCTAAATCTGACTTCGCGTGAAGAAGTTATGATAAATTCTAACGCTATAATGCCTTATAACAAGAGGAATTTAAAATAGACTTAGAATTAGATATTGAAGTCTACAAGAAAGTCATAGTACTTGGAACTACCTACGCGTGCATATAAAGAACACCGAAAACAGAGCTCGTATGCAAAAGTTATGACCTTCCGAAGATGTAGCTGTCTGAGAGCATGACACGTGGCCGAAAACCCTAACTGTCTGGATTCACGACGTGAACATTAAATTCACGACGTGAAAGTAGTCTAGGACACTAATCGGAGCTAGAAAACACGCGTTAAGGCTATGGGATGACTCATGGAAGTTCACGACGTGAATGAGCTCAGAACACCCTATAAATAGCGATCAAAGCTCATTCAATCCTTACACCTTCTCCTTTCATTCTCTCTCGTTTCCGAAGGCCGTTTCCCTTCTCGAGCCTAACAACGACGAGCCTCTGACCGTTTAGATTCAATGGATCACGCTACTAGGGTGAGTTTCACGGCCCCACTTTTTAATATTTTCGGGGGAAAACGCATGCTAAATATTGTATATACGTTAATATTATTTCTATATGATAGTATATCAGTATCAACGTAGATAGTTATATTAACCGGGATATAGTTGTTTAAATATAATATTTTGAATATATACAACTATTATCAACTTGTTAGCATGTTATTATACTAATGTAGATCTTGAGTTATACTTAGGATTCTATATATATGTTGTGTGCGATATAGTAACGAAGTCATATTCAGAAGTTCTATATGTTAATTTATAAAGTATTTTGCTATTATTGGTTTTATGTCAAGATAAAACTTGGTATGTTATATGTTGTTATTGTTGGTTTTATGATAAAACTTGGTTTTACCTCAAGTTATAGCTGTTATACTGCCTAAATATTATGAAATTAGGAATAATGTTTAAAAGCATAGTCTAGTAACTTAGGGTTTTAGACACAAATATGCTTTGTTGTTAGAGTTATAGGAAGCCGACAAAGTCTACATGAGCTACCTCATTCCTCAACTAAGATTGGGAATCTTAGTGGAAATCCTCTGACTTGTAACCGTTAATCCCGTGTGAGCGAGGAAGTTGTGTATGGATCTATGTGGGTTAACGCCCCATCCGTGGTTGTTGGTTACAACCCAATCGGTTGTACGATGGACTATAGATCTATGCGGGTTAACGACGCCACCCGTGGTTACTTGCTACAACCCAACGGTCTGCGGGTGACGAATTGTCCTATTGATTGATATGGATCCGGCGTCGATGAAGCGTACGGGGGAAGTATTTAGCTTGGTGGAATCCTTTATGACACCAATAGAGGTTTTATTGTGGCACCAATGGAGGAACCATTGGTGGGATATCTTTTAATCAGAGGTTTGTATGTCTAGCAGCGGTTACGGACTCATGGTAGCACAAACTTAGAAGCATTATACTTTGTTGATATACAAGTATGAATGTTAAGTATAAGTTTCCCAAAGACTTATGCTCTAAGTACAAGGAACTTGTAGGTATACTACTTGCTCATTAAGTAGAAAATTATACTTAACACACTTACTCGTATAGAATTGAAATAGATTTATATGTAGCGGTTTTACTCATATAGAATTGAAATAGATTTATACGTAGCGGTTTTACTCGTATAGATTTGAAATAAAATTTATACGTATCAACCTTAGTTTGTATGGGATTACAATCATTTATTCATAATATGAGAAACTTATAGGTATATCACTTATTTAATAAGTAAACCATTATACCTAATATATATACTAAATGTTGGAGAGTCAAAATGATACTTTCAAAACTATACTTTTGAACTTGAGTAAAAGTGTTATTTTATATGGAGTCAAGACCTGTGAACTCACCAACTTTATGTTGACGTATTTTAAAATGCATGTATTTTCAGGAAGTTGATAACTATGATACAAGAAATGATGTTACACTGCCCAGTGTTTCCGCCGCTGGCCAGGGTGTGACAGATATGAGAGAGGCTAAGGAGACTAAAAACCGATTTCTCTTCTTGGAATACAAGTAATGGTCGATTTTAGGGCTTATCACAATATATATATATATATATATATATATATATATATATATATATATATATATATATAATATCAAATGTCATGTGTAACCCTAATCCATACACATTAGCCCATGATCCATCCATTTGATTTGGATAAATACTTCATGGATTAACCCATAAGCCCACCACAAATCAAACCACTGATCATTAGCCCAACTCACATGTATCAATTTAATTAGTCTCTTTTGATCACTAAATTAATTCTAAATTAATTCTTGATCAATACTAATTAAATAATATGATTCCTCAATTAATATATTATACTTATAATATATCAATAAATCATAATTAACCTCTTACTCAAATATCCATCTATCAAATTGTTTTGGTGAAGGCAACCCGAAATGGACCATGCTACTATAGGTTCAAGTACATACCAATTATAGTTATGGGCTTACACACCTAATCCAACACGTTGTTAGCCAACCCTTGATCATGGCATCAGCACACATCCATGCCATATACATGGTAGACGTTTCTTATTGCTTCTTGATTAATCTGTTGACCAAACGCACCTTCTTCTTTGTAAACAGGAAGTTCATCATCTGATGTTTCCATTCATTGAAGTTTTCATCATTCATCCGATCATTCACCTGCATCTATTAGGGGTAAGCAGACGGGTGAATATAGTAGGGTGAGTAAGTATCACATGCATCCTCATTGTTCTTGCTTCCATCTCCCTTCTCTCCTGTCATGATCGCCACCGGGTTGGTGCTTCTTTAATATATTTATGCTCTGATACCATATAGAATTCGGTAACAGATTACTTTTGTTTTATTGACCAAATCTTCAATAACAACCATAAAATGCATACCTACAATGCCTATTATATAAGGACTTTAAACTAACATTTATCTTATCAAAAAAGAGATAAAGATAAGCAAAAGAGAATGATAAGTAAACTACTTCTTGATATTATCCCAATGGAATAATCTGGAATAATCTCGGTTCCTTTAATAAGTGATTTTTGGGGTGGACGTAGATTGTAGGTTTGGTAACAATATTGGTTGGTTGCTCAAACACCATTGCACTGTCAACGTCGTCTTTCTGGTTTGCTACTGATGCCATCTTTAACTGCACTCAACAACATCTCATCACTTCTTCCACTTGTTTTTTTTTTGTTTTTTTTCACATAACAAAATCTTCAATCAAAACTAGACATGTTTTCATGGAAACTATGCTTTTTTTTTTCAATTTTTTACACATAACATGTCACACCCCAAAACCGGAACGGCGGAAACGTTCGGGGGTGGAGGACGTCATGTACAGCATCACAACAATGCAAAGTAGTAAACAAGCAACAACATCATCCATTGCATTAATAATATAATTTCATACAAGTGTGTTCTGTCAAGTTATATAGACACCAAAAATATGAATCAAAATAAAAGATGAGTGTTGAACCAATTGTATTGTAGTGTTGTATTAAGTAATTACTGCTGTACTAACTACCTTAAACCAATTGTTATTTAAAGTACCATGTGATCGGCCTGTACCATACTACCGACTATAAACACGACGATGTAAGACGTCGGAAGAAATGACGTTTGGCACCCGTAGACTTGCAAGTTCCACTATAGCGAGCAGCAAGGTGTAGGATAGTCAATCCAGTATAGATCTACACACAAACTCAACGCTCTCCATTTAAGGAGATTCTGGATACAAAACGAGCCATGACAGGTGATGCCATGCCCCGTTACGTGGCTCACATAACTGTATTAGTGCACTTGTGTATGTATTGAATGTACTAGCTGTATTGTATGTTCTCTCTCTGTCTAGTATGTATGTATGTTCTCTCTGTATGGTATTGTTTGTTTCTTAACATAATATTCTCTATCTGTATGTTATGTTCTCTCTGTATGGTATTGACTCATGTATGAACTGACTCATTTGTATGTTTCACTGTTCTAGTAATAGTATTAGTATGTTCCTAAACTATACCTATTATAGCTTACTAGTAATGTTGTTTGAATGTATAAACATGTTTGTATACCTTTGCTATCCAAAGGTATTGAATAGAAAGAAGTAACCTTTTATATCTATATACATATACATGATATATGACTAGGATTCAAATGACCTTCGGACAAACAACCGATACCTTAAGTCCACAACCAAACAAGGAACAGGAGGTAAGGTGAGCTATCAGTCCTAAGTCCTTTAAATCCTACTTATATAACTATATCTATATAGATACACATTTAACAGAATATAAGTTTAAAATAGTTTAATAAAAGTATTTGTCATGTGAAGGAGTTTGATAAAAGCATTTGATATGTAAAAGAGTTTGTAAAACAGTTTGAAGTAGTTTGTTTGATAACACAGTTTTGAAAAGTAAGAAATCCACTTGTTTGGTAGTTATTAATCACATGTGATTGATATAATAACTATAATAGTTCAACTTGTATTCCCGCCCATAAAAGCATTTAAAATCATTTAAAAGGTTGATTAAGGGGTATGAACTCACCTGTAGTGAGTGGTTTGGATGAACGGATGTTATAGGATGCTAAGTGTCAAGTGAAGACTTGAACACACACAAGGATCCTAGTTAACATATCCCTTAACATACAAATAAAAAGTATTATTAAATTTGTAACATCCCAAAAATACAGGCCAAAAATTTCATTTTTAAATACATTATTATAAAACCAACAGTATAATAAAACATCCATAATATCATGTCATGTCAAAACCCAAGTAGAAATAATCAAAACATGTTATCATAAAACAATATCAGAGTGTAATCCCAAAGATCTCGTATGCGGAAAACCATAGTGTGATGCGCTGCGATCAAGCCGGCTCCTTTCCTTCAAAAACGAAGTTCCTGAAAACAAAACTGAAAACTGTAAGCACAAAGCTTAGTGAGTTCCCCCACAATACCACATACCATACAATCACATAGCATACATACTGCCGGGCAATTCTGGGGTGCCGACCTACCCGGTACGGCCATTCTGGGGTTCTGACCTACCCGTGTCAAGCCATTCTGGGGTGCTGACTACCCGTGTCAAGCCATTCTGGGGTGCTGACCTACCCATGTCAAGCCATTCTGGGGTGCTGACCTACCCGTCGGTCCTAACAACCGACCCTCGGGGACTATTCCACCCCCTACTGCTACTATCATATATATCATAACATAAACATACTATCAGACATATCTGGGGTGTCCGAACTAACCTTCGGTCCTAACAACCGAACTTGGGGACTATTCCCCTCCTACTACCACTATCACATATAACATATCATGCCAGCATATAAACATATCATCACATACTGTCAGACATATCTGGGGTGTCTGACCTACCCTTCGGTCCTAACAACCGAACTCTACTACAATCACATATAACATATCATGCCAGCATATAAACATATCATCAGATACTGTCAGACATATCTGGGGTGTCTGACCTACCCTTCGGTCCTAACAACCGAACTCTACTACTATCACATATAACATATCATGCCAGCATATAACATATCAGGTAGTCGCACACCTAGATGATATCACGAAGACAATCATCTAACATACAACTCCTACTGGTGGGCCGGCATTGTGGCCGTAGACCCACCACTACTGGAAGGTAACTCACCTCACACTGTTGAAGTCCCGTAGACACAATCCCACACTGCTGAAGTCTCGCAGGCTCAACCCCAGCTGCTGGATGACAGATTCCCGAACTGTCAACACCAAAACAACACCCAATTAATAATTGGGTCCCAACACATAACCATAATACATACTTGGATAATTACTACATTACCCCAGGCTTGGCTTATTTAAGCCCAATGCCCAATCCATAGGCCCAAAGTCAATTAGAAATCAAAGCCCAACATATGGCCCAATTTTCCAAATTGGGCCCAAGCCTATTCATGGTCTTATTCTAAGGCCCAACATCATATAATCATTAAGGCCCAAACTATGGCCCATCTATGGCCTAATTTTCCAAATTGGGCCCAACTCCTCATATGGGCCTTACCTCAAAACACATTAATTATTATAGTCCATTTGCTTGATCTTGGATGGCCCACTAATAACTCAATCATCAAGGCCCAATAGAAAGGCCCAACAATAAACCCAAGTGAAATTAGGGTTTCACATAAAATGACGATTAGGGTTAAGTGTTTCTCACTTAACCCATTACGAACTTAATCCATTAAGTCCATCACTCTTCTAAATAAATCATATGGTGTGATTGGGCTTAACACACAATTCCATTCCAGTGGCCCAAATGTGGGTCCCGATAGGTCCAAGCCCATAAATCCAATATTAGGGTTTTCTAAAGCCTAATTAGGGTTTCCAATCCCCATCTTAGCCCAATAGGCCCAATAGCTAGGTCCTTAAGCCCATTAGGGTTTCCTAAGGTCAATTAGGGTCCATTAGACCCATTAGACACATGTTTGGGCTTTAAAGTCAATTACGGCTTCATTAGGACGAATAGGGTTTCACTAAGCCCATTAAGGCTTCTTTGGTCCCATTCGGGTTTCTAGCACCCCAAAAGAATCAATCACAACGAGGCAAAGCACACCGCCACCCGACACAGCGGCCGGTGGCGGCAGCCACCACCCTACGGTGGTGGTTTGAGTTTCTTTTCATTAATTTTCTTTCCGGTTACATTTTACAATGCTAAAACCCCAAATAATCACACACACACACTAATAATAACACATGTACACAACAACCTAATGGTGGTTGGCGGTGGCGAACGACGGCAGTCACCATGGCTGGCGGCCATGGTGGTTTCTTGACAACTCCGGCCAATAGAAAATGACCATACACCCGATCACACACTCATGGCGGCGACAACAACGGATTTGGGGTGGCGGTGATTCCTTTGGATCTCAGTCAGTCAGCCACACATACCAGCGGCCCCAACTCGGAAATGAACTCAATACCCACCTGTGGTGGGCAGCAGCGGTAGCAGCAATGACTTGGCGATGGCAGCAACCTAAAAGCCGTCCCCGATCTTCGACAGTTTCCCTCCTTGGCCGCCCACGATGTCACAGGCAGCGGCTGTGGTGTTTGGGTGGCGAAGTAACAGCAGTAACGTAACAATGGCGGTTAGCGGCTCCCGGCCTCGTCATCGACCGATCTTGCGGCTCCACCGACGGTCTCGTTTCTCCGGCTTCACAGATGAGGAGGAGGCGGCGTAGGTGGCTACGACTTGCCTCCCGTTACTTCCGACTTAACGATGCTCCATTGTCGTTCTCCGCCTCCAACAGCAACAGAAGCGGTGGTTGAGATCCGGTGGTTCGCAACAACAACAAACTATCCAATCACCGTACTCACTTTCCGATGTAGAGAGGATGGACTCCGGCGATTGGCTTTTGCGGTGGCTAGGAGACTGCGGCGGCTGGAAGTGAGAGGTGCGAGTGGCGGCTGGACATAGTGGCGTTAGGGTTAGGGCTTCAACGGGGTGACGGGTTTATATACCCCGATCCCCTAAAGTTGTTTCCATAATGCCAAGATCGGCCCCTCCTTTCCCTTTTCTTTCCAACTAACATCCGAAATTTACGATTTAGCCCCTCCAGCTAGAAATTATTTCAAAGTAAATCCCAAATTTACCTTTTAAACCCTGTCCCGGAAAATCTTTACTAACTAAGTCCTAGATTTACAAAACAGCCCCTTGCTTGACAAATTCTTTTCAATTAAGGTTCAGAATTTACCATTTAGTCCCCGCCTTCATAAATAATTACAAAATCAATCTGGAACTACACTTTTAACCCTCAACTTCTAGATTATGACAATTAGCTCTGGGAGACCATCCTTTTACATGTAATTATTTATTTTAGGGCTACTATTCGTTCATTAATTAATTTATTTATTAATTAAATAAATAGGGTGTTACAACTTCCCCCCACTTAAATTAGATTTCGTCCTCAAAATCATTCCTTACCATTCCTTACACGCCCAACCACTCTAGTAGCATGGTCACCAACTTGGGCACACCCTAGCCTTCCCAGGGTCGCCATGACTAATTCTCGTAAAGCCCTAAAATCCACAGGTGAACGAATTCCTCGCAACAAGATCTCATTTACCCCGTCTGAAATCTGCTGTCTCGAGATGATATGAATCCCTGACAGACCACTCTTACTGAATCATCATCGTCGAATCTAGCCCACTTATCTTTCATCCGATTACTCAGTTGCTGATAACTCGAGGTTCCCACTAAAAATCGGGACCACAAGCCCAATTATCTCTGCAGGTCACTTATAGTCGGCTAAGGCTCAAATAATCCCGATGTGAGTGACTTGCCACTTCCCAATCAACCAGCTATTTCGTCCGTATTTGCAACCTGAAATGCAAATACTAACACTGCCCGAACACTGAACGGCCTGAAGCAGTATGTTGCCACATGGCTGCTTTCCAAAATCTAACGAGACCTGTTTGGTCTCAATTCGTTCACCATCCATCTGAAATACCGGGTTCCGGCCCGACAGCGGAGCCAAGGGACTCCCACTTAGTCGCCTCACACAACTTTCGAACGAAATTCTTCCCTGGAACTAGTTGTCACTAGTTATCATGCCACTGAGGCTCTAACAACTTTCTGATCTAACCGATCGGGTCCCTGCGCCGAATCCTGTCATCATCAAATTCCAAGGCTACAAGTGATTGCCACCTAACCGATGGTAGCCTCATATCACAAGCAATATTATACAATCCACTACTTTCCTGATCCCATCACTGTAGTGGCGCTCCTACAGTCTTATCACTGGCTCAACCAGATCTAATCCACTTGGGTAAATCCGAAGTCCAATACGTGGATTTCCATATCCTCACTGCTGCACCCGAACTGGTGGGTACTACTGTTCCTTCCGCGTTCTAACAAAACGCTCATGCCATCTACCAACCTAGTGAATGCTACGGCTACACCTGCAGACTTACAACACTCTATCACTATCTAGCTACTAGTGAATGCTACGGCTACAACCGCAGACTTACAACACTCTAGCACTATCTGCCAACCTGGTGAATGCTATGGCTACACCCGCAGACTCACAACACCCTAACACTATTTGCCAACCTGGTGAATGCTACGGCTACAGTCGCAGACTTACAACACCCCTCACACTATCTGCTGCTAGTGAATACTACGCCTACTCCCGCAGACTTACAACACTCTAACACTATCTGCCAACCTGGTGAATGCTACGGCTACACCCGCAGACTTACAACACCCCTTACACTATCTGCTGCTAGTGAATGCTACAGGTACACTCGCAGACTTACAACACTCTAACACTATCTGCCAACCTGGTGAATGCACTCGACCTAACCCTCAAATGAACTCGAGTCCTAACCGGAACTCTAACCTGGTTCCCGAAACCTGCTATCACGTGACCCCACTGTATCAGTACCGTACTCATGCCCATGATCAAAGTGTCACAGTAAACCACGAAATCATCTACACCCTCTGGCAGGGTGAGAATCGGTGCCTCGCACGACCGATGTCTGAGAGTCTCGAGGCTGCCTGCTGCTCAGGCCCCCAGCAAAAGGCCACCGACTTCTTAGTCAGTCGGGTCAAAGGAACCGCAATCTCGGAGAAGTCCCGTATAAATCTCCGGTAATAACTCGTTAGACCCAGAAAATTTCGAATCTTAGATGGAGACCTCGGAATCTCCCACTGCATCACGGTCTCTATCTTAGCCGAAAGAACTAGAATACCCTTCTGGTTGACAAGGTGGCCAAGAGATTGCACCTTGCGCAACCAGAACTCATAATTGGAGAACTTTATAAAAAGTCTCTCCCCCACTTAGATTCGACTAAGTCTTCACATTACATGAGAATTGAAGGATTCCCAATCCTTCTCGCCTTCTAATATCCCATTGATGACATCCTGTGCCTGCCAATGCTAGCGTTTAATCACCGATTAAACCTTGAGATCTCCCATCCTCGGAAATCTTGATGAGTACTCTTGAAATCTGATCCAAACTGACACCTCAATCCGTCTAACATGTTGTCAATTGAAGACCTTAATCTTCACTCTAGCTGACGAATCCTCGTTCCCACTCCCAATCTTGCATTACCACTAAACTCTAACCGAACACAACCCATGCGAAAACACAATTCTCTTGAACATCCAATGACCAACCACTTATGCAACTAACACCCGCGACTGACACTACCCTTTTCATGTCACCAGTTCTGTCCTAGCAACGGTAGTGCCTTGAACTCCAAAGTTCATCCATAGACAATTGTCGACCATATCTGAACCATGATAGAACCTCTGAACGCTGACTTCACTGGAGAACAATCACTCCAACCCTAATCGAGTATCCTCTAAATAATACTCCTGCATAGATCCCGACAAGGATCCGAAATGATAACGGTATGCGCAGAACCCACTCCGCAAGATACGTCCCTCTGTAGGTTCATCAAGGACCTTTCGGCATGCAATATGGCATATACGGTCCTTGATAACCAAACACTAGCAGAAAACCGACTCGAGATCCGACTTATCCAAACTCGCTCATAATTCCAAAGCGATAGGTATTCCCAACATCCATCTAGTAGCAGTAAAAGATGACATACTCGCAACATCTGGAGGAATACTGACCCCCTTCTGCTGATATGACCAATCCTGCTACCCTGTAGCAGCCTAAACCCTTGGAGTGACAAACTCCCTCGTGTACTTTCTCGTACGCGTTGTACTGACTCAGGCCCTGCTGGCCTTTCACCCGATGATCAGAAGGCATGGGTCTCTTCCCGGGACCCTCTACTATACGCACTTGGCACGAACCTTTTCTCAAAGTGCTCCAAATCGATCTCGTATCTACAAACTCTTGGAAGTCATATCCTTCAGGGTCTGACACCCTGTCACGCTCGCTAGCTCACTTGCCAATGGCCAAGCTGTAACACTGGAACATCCTCTGTCCCCAAACCGGGTCACTAACTCTTCCTTGAAGCTTCTCAGATTCTCCAAGACTCTCACTGATTCGAGTATGGATCCTTTGCTTTCAGTAGTACGGGCCCAATACTACCTTCCACACCTATCCATATTTTCCTCAGCAATCCTCCCGAATCCTCCAAGTCACTTCCTCAAACTGGTACTCCCAAGTCTCAATCATCCTAACTACTAACCCACTGAAACGTATCCTAGGCTTTCCTAGGTTCCCGAACTCACCCAGTCCTCAGCTGTTAAAAAGATTCCCAGTAATTTCAACTAGCTACCTCATGAATATAGCCACATGCAACAGAGATCAGATAATCCTTCGAGTAAAAGACCCATCCCTAGAACGGTTGGACTCAGACAAGAGCTACGCAATAGGGTCAAGTCTCTCACTCTGAGATTATCCGGCCTGTGTCCCATGTGACCTAGCATATTCACTTAATAGTTAGCTCACATTACTAAGAGTCCCACAAAGCACAGAGCAAGCAGCATTCAGACAATGGAAAATCTAACCATCATATTGTTGGGTTATGAGCATTCTAACACTCCTAAGTGTACATGCAACCCTAAATACCTTGGATCTATGTTTTCTCTATTATACATACGATTATGAACATCCAAGGTATTATCCTAATCTAGCATACAAAATAATAAATATAACAAGATAGAATACATACCTCTTTGATGTAGAATGTCTTCATGAAGCTTGAGTGCCTAGTGCCCCAAGTGTGACACCTCAAATGGTTCGCACAACACCAAATACACTTGGAATAACTTGAGAGAAACTTGAACACTCCTTGAAATCGTCTAGCCCTCACACTCACACATTAGTGCACGATTTCTTGAGCCATGGGATTCTTTTATATGGTGGCTATTAGGGTTACACCATGTAACTCATAACTTTACCCATTCCTTATGCTCCATGGATTTTAACCTCCATGGAGTATCCATGGGTCACCCCATGGACTTAGTCCAACATAAGGAATCTTGGATCACAAGCCCACATATATAAGCATGAATGATTTACACAATCAACCCATATATTTAATTAGTCTCCTTTTGATCACTTAATTAATTCCAAATTAATTCTTGATCAATACTAATTAAATAACCTTATTAATATATTAGAACTTATAATATATTAACCAACCTTAAGTGTTATTTCTCTCATTATAGTCTATCCAAATACATGACGCCATGCAACCCAAATGGACCATGCCGGGTCGGGTCAAGTCTTACCAATTATAGTTATGGACTTAGACATTAATCCAACAGTCTCCTACTTGGATAAGTCTAAAACTATTATTACGTATGACTTCAGGAACCGATCAACAATCGTAGCTCTCAAAAGCTTCTGTCGAACTCTGACCCTGTCGATGAACTCTGACCTTTGTGAATGACTTGTCCATTAGATAAGGGATCATATATTCCTCCATTCTAGATATCATATGGACTGAGACATTGATTATCAATCATTCTCTCTGTCCATTTGTTGTTTCTCGATTTCCGATTCATGATGACTGACTGATTGAACAAATCAAATCAGTCCTGGCTTGGCCAAGCACTCACATGTATCATCTTTAAATCATCGAGGGGCCCACAGATATCGCTTTTATCCCGAAGGTAAAAGGAATGGATAAACTTCGACTCATATGGCTTGTTCTACTACTTGTTGAATCATACACAAAGGCACGTTTTATAACATCGAGTTACCAATGCGTTTTCATGCAATCAATGTATAACCAACTCATAGTAACAACTTATATCTCTAGGTTTGAAGAATATAAGATATTATCGTCTCATGATCACTCGTGATAAAATCCATGAAGTGATTCAAATGAGCGCGGGTTGAATCCAATACTCAGAACTTATGAGCACTCATGAGTGTTGTAGCACCACTTTGTCCACCAACTTGGACCTCTACAAACCAACCCATGACAGTCTTGATTCATATCTACTTCCAACATATGACCGACTGTGGATGGTTTGAATAACTTAATCATTCAGGAAGAGCGACTTAGTTATTCTGGAAGTCAAAACATGCAAAGTGAAACACAAGAATAAATGAATCAAATATGGTATCAAACCCTATGAATATAAATAAACACTTTTATTTATCACCATACTGATTACTCATTATTCATTGTTTCGGTTTTATCAACTTTATACTTGAATTTAAAACAATAGTTGTCCCATGCTCCAAGCATGTACACTATGTTTTCTAAACACTAGTCATGCCATACACCAAGTATGCATACTATGTTTGTCTATGATCTTTACTTTGTAAAATAGATCAATTGAACATCACTCCAATGATCCTCTTTTCACAGTCCCAAATCCTTACTGCAAATGCAAGAATTCCAAATTCATGCCATTTACTGAAATCTGTTAGATTCTAAACTTATATGCATTGATACTCTTAATGATTATGCACAAAGTCAGAAAGACTTGACAACAATCATTACAGAGCATTCCAAAGGAGATCGGCTCCTTGGAAACATCATTCTTTCATTAAGTTTCCTAATCTTACACAGATTGAATAATTTCTAACTTTGAAACATTTCCATATTCCATTTTGACTATCACTTCTGAACAAGAGTTGCCTCCTTACAGATTATGTCAATATGGTCCTTCCAGAATTAACATTATACTTCCAACTGTCCTTGAGAAACCAATCTTTTGTAAACCTTAGATTGTCCTCGACAATTGCTTAATCATTTTAGTCATATCCAATTCTAGACCTTTTCCCTTCATAATGCCCCAGGCATTTGGAAAATTTTAGAAAGGATGAATATAGCACATGTAATCGATCCTATATCCGAAGCATATGGGACACGATTCATGATGTCTCACATAAAGACTAAACCAGTCTTTTGCTATAATATTTCCATTTCAATTTGCTAAGTTCTCAAAATTCAGATTATGAAAAGGGATGCCGTAATCATAATCGAATTTTAGAACGCAAATAATGGACCCATATATAGAATTCCTTATGTTGAGCCATTCCAACATGAAATTCATATATATATATATATATATATATATATATATATATATATATATCCTTGATTAAATACGATTAAAATCTCAATCTAAGCTTTTTAGAATTGAAATGAAGTATAATTTCCTCTCCCTTAATTATAGCAAAACAACTTTTTCAACCCCTTCAATCTCACGAATTGAAACTTTTGTTTTCTATAATTAACATTGCTAACTTGCAACCTTTGTCATAATTATCATGGTCCCACTAACATGATGATTATTAGCATAACACTTATGCTCCCACTAGCTTTGACATGTACTCAGAAATCAGCTGACTTTCTTACCAAAGTTCAGATTTCTGATACTAGATTGTTTTGATAAAACTTTATCAAAATCATACACCTCTCTTAGATAGCTCACATGTGTGTCTAAACAATTTTAGAACTATGAAAAGGGATGCCGTAATCATAGTCTCAATTGTTTAGACCTTTGCCACTTCTCACAAGTCCATGTTAGTGTGCCGGTAAACCACACACGCTCCACTAACGACTTTGAGAATGCAAATATCATAATTGCTATCTAGCTAAAATCTACTTAGTGAAAGTGTTTCCTTACCATCATTTTCATGAATCGGAGAGAAACCTTATGACACTTAGATTTAATAGTGTATGTGTTCTTATCCATGTGAATTTGTCAAAACCATAATCACAAGACAAGGTTAGTGACAAATCCAAACTCATATTGATTAAACTTGTGCAATCTTAAATTCTTGCCATTTGGCAGCTCAAGTGTCTGCCATTGCTTCCAAGTAGTTGTGCAACCAATTGAGAACTCTCAGAACTCCTATGCAAAGCCAACTTGAATAGGCACAAAAATTTCAACACGATAGGTTATAAACCTCAAGTCGTGTGCTAGTAAAGGACTTTAGGTTTTATTCTTGATTAAGTCTTGAAACTTTCAAGAGCTTTAAGACTCCCACTGTCCTCTTGACATATAAGACTCCCTTGTCAAATATTCAAGAGATAGTGCGGATTCTTTATCAAGACTAACACTTTACACAATTGGCCTAAGTTGGTCTCTGTTTTATCCAAAACATCACAAGTTACCAATTTCAAATGTACAAGAGTAGATAACCTTTTACTCTTACATTTGACTAGTGTTAACAAACCCTCTTTAAGATATGTCACTCAAGTTACAATCTTGGAGTATGACTCTAAGAATTGTTTTGGAACGAAGTATGACTCATCTTTTTGATTTAACCATTTCAACAATTCATGACTCCTCTTCTTGACTTTAGAGGACCAATTGTGATATGGTATCTTAATCATTAAGATGATCATAAACATGATACTAAAGTACTCTCCTATCTTTTCAGATTTGAGAAACTTTTATCTTTCTGCCATACTTTGATTCTTCTTATTCGTTCTGTCTCACATTGAAACTTCTCCAATGCTACAGACTTATACTTAAACTTATAAGTATAACCATATTTACTGAACTTAAGTAAATCATGACGAATAGTCTTCTTGATCTTTTGTGGTGGACTTGACCAGTGCACAAGAATGTGTACTCGATCCCTTAGTCCTTTCCTTATTCACATAAGGAATTAGTCTTAATTTTCCAAGCTGAAAGTTCTCATTCATCATAGTATACAACTTGCATGATTCCAAGTTTCGGTCCAATTGAACCTTGGGTGATGAGAATCTTTCCTTATTTGGTAATATTAGACACTACCACAACCGAAAGAATCAAATCCATTTTTCCAATATTGTTATCAATGGAATCTTATAAGCAACAACTTTTCACAAATGCCATTGTAAGGATACTTAAAATAAATAAAATCAAAACCTTTTTTCTTTTATTTTAAAACTTTGCGGAAAAACTTATCCTTACAATCCATATGAAAACCTTGTTGTTATCTATTCCTAAGCAATATAAATATCATAACTCTTAAGTAATAGCCCAAAATTCTGATCACCGAACCATGCGATTGAAATCCATCTTCGCGATCAGAATCAGCATGTACTTAATAGAGTTAGACAATGGACTTTACCTGAAGTAGAGCCAAACTTATTGACTTTAACATCCTTATGTAAATTTGGCAGCTTCGTAACCAATGCCCCTTCCTTTGGCAATAGTTACCTATGGATCCTTGATAATGGGACTATCTCAGACTTCGCCTCTCTCTTTACCATTGGGTCAACAGAGTTGACTATGGCCGATCCCTTTCCATTGGGAAGAGAGAGCTTTACTGGATATCCAATGACATCATTGTCAATGTCCATAGCGTTTTAGGAAGTTGATCTTAGCAAATAGATAAGATCATTAAGGGTCTTGTCTTAGTCTGTTTCATAGGATTCCCAAGAACTCACTATGTGACTTAGAAAGTAGTTGAGCCACCAACTTTCTCAAGACTTTGACACCCAACTCTCCCGGGTTGTCAATATGTGACTACATCTCCAAGATGTGATCACACCTAGACCTTGCCTTGCCAATAGGGCTTGAGTGACCTTAAACTTTTTAGGAACTTGTGGGTTAGGGAGAATAATTGGAGGAGGTGAAAAAAGTATGATATCCATGGGACATCATCTTCATTCAGGAAAGCTTGTTTCAAGAGATTTGGGAAGATCATAAATGTCTAGACCAGACATCTTTTTGGGAGATATTCAAGATAGTTGACTTAAAGTCCTTAATATGACACCCAATATGAAATATTAAGGCTAGGACCCAACAAACTATTTTATAACTTAGAAGAGGGATGCCGTAATCCAAGCTATAAAATATTTGAACGTAGGTGAATGACGATTCACCAATTTCCACCATGAAAAACAAAATAATTTATTAGGTTTTAATTGGATTTGAAAGTCCTAGATCTTTGAGATTCATTGAACTGTTCAAAGGCATGTTTCAATCTCGAGTGTGCCCTTCAGGTTTTGTGACTGGGATGCCGAGGATCACAAAACAAGGTGTGAATAACCATGCAAATATACTTGGTACCCTTAATATTTACCCCTTAATCAGTGTGCCGGTTAACCACACACGCTCCACCGATACTATGATAAATATTAAGTTACCCTTTGCCTACCTTGTTAAGTCCAGGTTAGTGTGCCGGTTAACCACACACGCTCCACTAACGACTTAAGCAAAGTGCAAAGTGTACTTTCATGGGTTAGCACCAAATTCACATTTTCCTAAGTAACTAAGATTGAGTATTAATAAGAGTTTAGTTACTTAGTATTTATCATTAATACTTTTAATGAAAGGAGAATTATAGTCCTTGTCCTACCCGTTCGGCTAACGACTCTCCACCAGTCAAGGAAGCGGTGGGTGAGAGTGGACACCCATTAAACTGTTATTTTATAGGCAGTAACCTTATACCCCCCTTATAGACCGGCTTTGTGAATGAGGCCTACTAACGGTAAGACTGACTTTACTCTTATACATATATATAAATATTAACTTATAATATTATAAAGTATAAGGGTTGAATTTTAACTTTTAAAATTCTAAGGGCTAACTTGGAATTAAAGTATTCATAAGTGAAAACTTTTCAAATTCCAAAACTTGAGGGCAAGTTTTGAAACTATTCAAAACTAATTAATTCCATAACTTATGAGTTTAAAGTAGTTTTAATTAAAAAAAAAAAACTCTTCAAGTTCCATAACTTGAGGACAAGTTATGGAATACTTTAAACTAATTAATAAAAAAAATAACTTTTTTTTATTTGTAACTTATGGAACTAATTAAGGTTACACTTTTTTTTTAATTTAATGAAGAGACTCTTCATTTTGTAACCTTTGCCAACTTTTATGAGTTTTATGATTCTTAAATGTGACTTTTCATATAACTTGAGGACAAGTTACAAAAACACACTTTGGAATCAACTCTTAGATTAAAATGGATTGAAAACAACTATTTCACACAACTTTTCTATTAATCTAAGAACCTCATAAGAACAAGATAATTCAAATCATCAATCTTCAAGAAATTAGCATGAACATACAAACTAATACAAATCTTGAAATTATGACAATTATCTTAGAAATTGGATTAGCATGAACATTACCACATCAAAAACAAGTTTATAAGTCCAAAAACATCTTAGGGTAATGTTCCTAGTCCAATTCCAGCCAAAACAATCGAATATATGCATCCAACTCGATTTTTCAGCTACTTTTGCAAGTATAACAAGAAAACAAGCCTAGGCTCTGATACCACTGTTGGGTTATGAGCATTCTAACACTCCTAAGTGTACATGCAACCCTAAATACCTTGGATCTATGTTTTCTCTATTATACATACAATTATGAACATCCAAGGTATTATCCTAATCTAGCATACAAAATAATAAATATAACAAGATAGAATACATACCTCTTTGATGTAGAATGTCTTCATGAAGCTTGAGTGCCTAGTGCCCCAAGTGTGACACCTCAAATGGTTCACACAACACCAAATACACTTGGAATAACTTGAGAGAAACTTGAACACTCCTTGAAATCGTCTAGCCCTCACACTCACACATTAGTGCACGATTTCTTGAGCCATGGGATTCTTTTATATGGTGGCTATTAGGGTTACACCATGTAACTCATAACTTTACCCATTCCTTATGCTCCATGGATTTTAACCTCCATGGAGTATCCATGGGTCACCCCATGGACTTAGTCCAACATAAGGAATCTTGGATCACAAGCCCACATATATAAGAATGAATGATTTACACAATCAACCCATATATTTAATTAGTCTCCTTTTGATCACTTAATTAATTCCAAATTAATTCTTGATCAATACTAATTAAATAACCTTATTAATATATTAGAACTTATAATATATTAACCAACCTTAAGTGTTATTTCTCTCATTATAGTATATCCAAATGCATGATGCCATGCAACCCAAATGGACCATGCCGGGTCGGGTCAAGTCTTACCAATTATAGTTATGGTCTTAGACATTAATCCAACACATATTCCATTCAAATCATTCTATCCTCTAATCAGGAATCTGTACATGCAATTCAAAGGCTCATACAATCAGGCATAACCTAAACAGGCTATCCTATCACTGACTGATCAGTACTAGCATGCAAGTCTACAAGAACATATAGTAGGCATATAAGGTATCCTCCTAGATCCTCAGCCCTAATCTAGGATGCAGTTCTCATAATCATATCAGATCATAACATAACATGTATGGGTATCTTGGGGAAAAACTTACTTGAGCTCGGCTGATTGCACGAATCACACACTTTGTTCTTCTCAAAGTTCTTTTCTCTTTTCAGATTCTTTTCAAACCCCTTTTTATAAAATGGTTTTACTTTTGAAAATTTTCATACCAAGCCCTTAGTTTGAGTTTAAACACACCCGAGAGTATGTCCGAATCCCTCAAACCAAGGCTCTGATACCAACTTCTAACATCCCAAAAATACAGGCCAAAAATTTCATTTTTAAATACATTATTATAAAACCAACAGTATAAGAAAACATCCATAATATCATGTCATGTCAAAACCCAAGTAAAAATAATCAAAACATGTTATCATAAAACAATATCAGAGTGTAATCCCAAAGATCTCGTATGCAGAAAGCCATAGTGTGATGCGTTGCGATCAAGCCGGCTCCTTTCCTTCAAAACGAAGTTCCTGAAACCAAAACTGAAAACTGTAAGCACAAAGCTTAGTGAGTTCCCCCATCATACCACATACCATACAATCACATAGCATACATACTACCGGGCAATTCTGGGGTGCCCGACCTACCCGATACGACCATTCTGGGGTGCCGACCTACCCGGTACTGCCATTCTGGGGTGCCGACCTACCCGTGTCAAGCCATTCTGGGGTGCTGACTACCCGTGTCAAGCCATTCTGGGGTGCTGACCTACCCATGTCAAGCCATTCTGGGGTGCTGACCTACCCGTCGGTCCTAACAACCGACCCTCGGGGACTATTCCACCCCCTACTGCTACTATCATATATATCATAACATAAAGATACTATCAGACATATCTGGGGTGTCCGAACTACCCTTCGGTCCTAACAACCGAAGTTGGGGACTATTCCCCTCCTACTACCACTATCACATATAACATATCATGCCAGCATATAAACATATCATCACATACTGTCAGACATATCTGGGGTGTCTGACCTACCCTTCGGTCCTAACAACCGAACTCTACTACTATCACATATAACATATCATGCCAACATATAAACATATCATCACATACTGTCAGACATATCTGGGGTGTCTGACCTACCCTTCGGTCCTAACAACCGAACTCTACTACTATCACATATAACATATCATGCCAACATATAACATATCAGGTAGTAGCACACCTAGATGATATCACGAAGACAATCATCTAACATACAACTCCTACTGGTGGGCCGGCATTGTGGCCGTAGACCCACCGCTACTGGAAGGTAACTCACCTCACACTATTGAAGTCCCATAGACACAATCCCACACTGCTGAAGTCTCGTAGGCTCAACCCTAGCTGCTGGATGACAGATTCCCGAACTGTCAACACCAAAACAACACCTAATTAATAATTGGGTCCTAACACATAACCATAATACATACTTGGATAATTACTACATTACCCCAGGCTTGGCTTATTTAAGCCCAAGGCCCAATCCATAGGCCCAAAGTCAATTAGAAATCAAAGCCCAAAATATGGCCCAATTTTCCAAATTGGGCCCAAGCCTATTCATGGTCTTATTCTAAGGCCCAACATCATATAATCATTAAGGCCCAAACTATGGCCCATCTATGGCCCAATTTTCCAAATTGGGCCCAACTCCTCATATGGGCCTTACCTCAAAGCACATTAATTATTATAGTCCATTTGCTTGATCTTGGATGGCCCACTAATAACCCAATAGAAAGGCCCAACAATAAACCCAAGTGAAATTAGGGTTTCACATAAAATGACGATTAGGGTTAAGAGTTTCTCACTTAACCCATTAAGGACTTAATCCATTAAGTCCATCACTCTTCTAAATAAATCATATGGTGTGATTGGGCTTAACACACAATTCCATTCCAGTGGCCCAAATGTGGGTCCCGATAGGTCCAAGCCCACAAATCCAATATTAGGGTTTTCTAAACCCTAATTAGGGTTTCCAATCCCCATCTTAGCCCAATAGGCCCAATAGCTAGGTCCTTAAGCCCATTAGGGTTTCCTAAGGTCAATTAGGGTCCATTAGACCCATTAGACACATGTTTGGGCTTTAATGTGAATTAGGGCTTCATTAGGCCGAATAGGGTTTCACTAAGCCCATTAAGGCTTCTTTGGGCCCATTAGGGTTTCTAGCACCCCAAACGAATCAATCACAACGAGGCAAAGCACACCGCCACCCAACAGAGCGGCCGGTGGCGGCAGCCACCACCCTACGGTGGTGGTTTGAGTTTCTTTTCATTATTTTTCTTTCTGGTTACATTTTACAATGCTAAAACCCCAAATAATCACACACACACACACACTAATAATAACACATGTACACAACAACCTAATGGTGGTTGGCGGTGGCGAACGACGGCAGCCACCATGGCTGGCGGCCATGGTGGTTTCTTGACAACTCCGACCAATAGAAAATGACCATACACCCGATCACACACTCATGGCGGCGACAACAGCGGATTTGGGGTGGCAGCCACCACCTCACGATGGTGGCGGTGATTCCTTTGGATCTCAGTCAATCAGCTACACATACCAGCGGCCCCAACTCGGAAAAGAAAAGTTGTACGCCAAATTCTCCGAATGTTAATTTTGGATTAGAGAAGTACAAAATTTGAGAACATGTAGTTAGTAACAAAGGGATTCATGTCGAACCCTCCAGATTGAAGCAATCAAGAATTAGGAAGCACCGAAGACACCAATAGAAGTGCGTCAATTCTTAGGACTTGATGGCTATTACCAAAGATTCATAGAGAATTTCTCCAAAATAGCCAAGCCACTTATATGAAGTTCAACTGGGTAGACAAACAAGAAGCTACTTTTCAGAAACTAAAGCAAATGTTGTGTAGTGCACCAATCCTATCCCTTCCAGATGGGACAGCTGATTTCGTCGTATATTGCGACACATCAAATCAAGGATTGGGATGTGTTTTGACGCAAAGAGGAAAAGTTATCGCCTATGCATCACGACAACTTAAGGTGTATGAGAAAAATTACACTACCCATGATCTTGAAATGGGGAGCTGTAGTTTTTGCACTAAAAATCTGGAGACATTACTTATACGGTACTAAGTGTACTATTTTTACCGACCACAAGAGTCTCCAGCACATCTTCGACCAAAATATGAGACAACGAAGATGGGTTGAATTGTTGAATGATTACGAATGTGAGATTCGTTATCATCCCGGAAAGGCAAACGTGGTAGCAGATGCCTTGAGTTGGAAAGAATATATTAAACCCCATCGGGTACGAGCATTAACCATAACTATCCATTCTAACTTTGCCACACAAATTAGAGAAGCTCAACTTGAGGCTCTAAAAGAAGAAAACATCAATACCGAAGATTTGAGAGGAATGGAAAAGCAACTTATACAAAAAGATGATGGAACGCGACACTTTATGAACCGAATTTGGACGCCTAAGTTCGGTGGAGTCAGGGACTTGGTCTTAGAAGAAGCCCACAAGTCCAAATATTCTGTACATCCAGGCTCTGACAAAATGTACTTAGATTTAAAAGTACATTATTGGTGGCCAAACATGAAGGCTGAAATTGCTACTTATGTGAGCAAATGCTTGACTTGTTCTAGAGTAAAGGAAGAACATCAAAAGCCTTTAGGTTTACTTCAACAACTGGAAATACCTGAATGGAAATGGGAGCAAATATCAATGGACTTCATCACTAAGTTACCCAAAACTCCTAGTGGGTTCGACACTATTTGGGTAATAGTCGATAGATTGACTAAGTCCGCCCATTTCTTACCAATTAAGGAGAACGACAAGATGGACAAGCTGACTAGAGTTTATCTTAAGGAAATTGTCAGATTGCATGGAGTTCCAAATTCTATTATTTCTGACCGAGATAGTAGATTCACTTCACGATTTTGGCAATCTCTACAAAAATCCTTAGGAACACGTCTAGATATGAGTTCAGCTTACCATCCACATACTGATGTTCAGAGTGAGAGAACCATTCAGACTTTAGAAGATATGCTCCGAGCCTGTGTTATTGACTTTGGAAATGCATGGGATACTCATTTACCGTTAATTGAGTTTTCCTACAACAAATAGTCATCACACAAGCATCAAGACTGCACTGTTTGAGGCTCTTTATGGATGAAAATGTCGTTCCCCAATATATTGGGCAGAAGTTGGAGATACGCAAACGGCCAGGAGATACCTTACGCACTGGACCATAAATAATCCACGAGACAACTCAAAAGATCGTGCAAATTAAGGATCGATTAAAGGCAGCACGTGATCGTCAGAAGAGCTATGCTGACATAAGACGTAAGCCTTTGGAATTCCAAGTTCGAGATAGAGTAATGTTGAAGGTCTCTCCTTGGAAAGCCATGATTCGATTCGGGAAACGAGGCAAACTAAACCCGCGATATATAGAACCTTTTGAAATTCTAGCAAGAATTGGTTCTGTCGCATATCAACTTAAGTTACATCAAGAGCTAAGCAATATCCACAATGTTTTCCCCAACTAATTAACAGTTCCTCGTCCACAAGATAAATTTCGGGACAAAATTGTTCTAACGGGGGGAGAATGTAACACCAGTCAAAATAAGTCAATAACAATCACATGTGATTATGCCAATCATGTAATGTGATTTTGTTAAACTAGTAATGTGATAAACTTACTATGTAATTCATGATAAATTCTAAAACAAGTATGAACTTTCATACATACTTTATTGTACCATTCAAAGTATACGTCCATACGATTCCAAAAATATAGAGAACGTCTAAATCTGACTTCACGTGAAGAAGTTATGATAAATTCTAACGCTATAATGCCTTATAACAAGAGGAATTTAAAATAGACTTAGAATTAGCTATTGGAGTCTACAAGAAAGTCGTAGTACTTGGAATTACCTACGCGTGCATATAAAGAACGCAAAAAACGGAGCTCGTATGCAAAAGTTATGACCTTCCGAAGATGTAGCTGTCTGAGAGCATGAAACATGACAGAAAACCCTAGCTGTCTGGATTCACGACGTGAACATTAAATTCACGACGTGAAAGTAGTCTAGGACACTAATCAGAGCTAGAAAACACACGTTAAGGCTATGGGATGACTCATGGAAGTTCACGACGTGAATGAGCCCAGAACACCCTATAAATAGCGATCAAAGCTCATTTAATCCTTACACCTTCTCCTTTCATTCTCTCTCGTTTCCGAAGGCCGTTTCCCTTCTCGAGCCTAACAACGACGAGCCTCTGACCGTTTAGATTCAATGGATCACGCTACTAGGGTGAGTTTCACGGCCCCACTTTTT
Organism: Lactuca virosa; assembly: GCF_052849685.1. Taxonomy (NCBI): domain Eukaryota; kingdom Viridiplantae; phylum Streptophyta; class Magnoliopsida; order Asterales; family Asteraceae; genus Lactuca; species Lactuca virosa. Next base: position 232,778,963 of record NC_136432.1, on the reverse strand, counting down.
AATATTTTCGGGGGAAAACGCATGCTAAATATTGTATATACGTTAATATTATTTCTATATGATAGTATATCAGTATCAACGTAGATAGTTATATTAACCGGGATATAGTTGTTTAAATATAATATTTTGAATATATAAAACTATTATCAACTTGTTAGCATGTTATTATACTAATGTAGATCTTGAGTTATACTTAGGATTCTATATATATGTTGTGTGCGATATAGTTCCGAAGTTATATTCAGAAGTTCTATATGTTAATTTATAAAGTATTTTGCTATTATTGGTTTTATGTCAAGATAAAACTTGGTATGTTATATGTTGTTATTGTTGGTTTTATGATAAAACCTGGTTTTACCTCAAGTTATAGCTGTTATACTGCCTAAATATTATGAAATTAGGAGTAATGTTTAAAAGCATAGTCTAGTAACTTAGGGTTTTAGACACAAATATGCTTTGTTGTTAGAGTTATAGGAAGCCGACAAAGTCTACATGAGCTACCTCATTCATCAACTAAGATTGGGAATCTTAGTGGAAATCCTCTGACTTGTAACCGTTAATCCCGTGTGAGCGAGGAAGTTGTGTATGGATCTATGTGTGTTAACGCCCCATCTGTGGTTGTTGGTTACAACCCAATCGGTTGTACGATGGACTATAGATCTATGCGGGTTGACGACGCCACCCGTGGTTGCTTGCTACAACCCAACGGTCTGCGGGTGACGAACTGTCCTATTGATTGATATGGACCCGGCATCGATGAAGTGTACGGGGGAAGTATTTACCTTGGTGGAATCCTTTATGGCACCAATGGAGGTTTTATTGTGGCACCAATGGAGGAACCATTGGTGGGATATCTTTTAATCAGAGGTTTGTATGTCTAGCAGCGGTTACGGACTCATGGTAGCACAACTTTAGAAGCATTATACTTTGTCGATATACAAGTATGAATGTTAAGTATAAGTTTCCCAAAGACTTATGCTCTAAGTACAAGGAACTTGTAGGTATACTACTTGCTCATTAAGTAGAAAATTATACTTAACACACTTACTCGTATAGAATTGAAATAGATTTATATGTAGCGGTTTTACTCGTATAGAATTGAAATAGATTTATACGTAGCGGTTTTACTCGTATAGATTTGAAATAAGATTTATACGTATCAACCTTAGTTTGTATGGGATTACAATCATTTATTCATAATATGAGAAACTTATAGGTATATCACTTATTTAATAAGTAAACCATTATACCTAATATATATACTAAATGTTGGAGAGTCAAAATGACACTTTCAAAAATATACTTTTGCACTTGAGTAAAAGTGTTATTTTATATGGAGTCAAGACCTGTGAACTCATCAACTTTATGTTGATGTATTTTAAAATGCATGTGTTTTCAGGAAGTTGATAACTATGATACAAGAAATGATGTTACACTGCCTAGTGTTTCCGCCGCTGGCCGGGGTGTGACAGATATGAAAGAGGCTAAGGAGACTAAAAACCGATTTCTCTTCTTGGAATACAAGTAGTGGTCGATTTTAGGGCTTATCACAATATATATATATATATATATATATATATATATATATATATATATATATATATATATATATAATATCAAATGTCATGTGTAACCCTAATCCATACACATTAGCTCATGATCCATCCATTTGATTTGGATAAATACTTCATGGATTAACCCATAAGCCCACCACAAATCAAACCACAAATCATTAGCCCAACTCATATGTATCAATTTAATTAGTCTCTTTTGATCACTAAATTAATTCTAAACTAATTCTTGATCAATACTAATTAAATAATATGATTCCTCAATTAATATATTATACTTATAATATATCAATAAATCATAATTAACCTCTTACTCAAATATCCATCTATCAAATTGTTTTGGTGAAGGCAACCTGAAATGGACCATGCTACTATAGGTTCAAGTACATAGCAATTATAGTTATGGGCTTACACACCTAATCCAACACGTTGTTAGCCAACCCTTGATCATGGCATCAACGCTCATCCATGCCATTTACATGGTAGACGTTTCTTATTGCTTCTTGATTAATCTGTTGACCAAAACCACCTTCTTCTTTGTAAACAGGAAGTTCATCATCTGATGTTTCCATTCATTGAAGTTTTCATCATTCATCCGATCATTCATCTGCATCTATTTGGGGTAAGCGGACGGGTGAATATAGTAGGATGAGTAAGTATCACATGCATCCTCATTGTTCTTGCTTCCATCTCCCTTCTCTCCTGTCATGATCGCCACCGGGTTGGTGCTTCTTTAATATATTTATGCTCTGATACCATATAGAATTCGGTAACAGATTACTTTTGTTTTATTAACCAAATCTTCAATAACAATCATAAAATGCATACCTACAATGCCTATTATATAAGGACTTTAACCTAACATTTATCTTATCAAAAAAGAGATAAAGATAAGCGAAAGATAATGATAAGTAAACTACTTCTTGATATTATCCCAATGGAATAATCTGGAATAATCTCGGTTCCTTTAATAAGTGATTTTTGGGGTGGACGTGGATTGTAGGTTTGGTAACAATATTGGTTGGTTGCTCAAACACCATTGCACTGTCAACGTCGTCTTTCTGGTTTGCTACTGATGCCATCTTTAACTGCACTCAACAACATCTCATCACTTCTTCCACTTGTTTTTTTTTGTTTTTTTTTCACATAACAAAATCTTCAATCAAAACTAGACATGTTTTCATGGAAACTATGCTTTTTTTTCATTTTTTTACACATAACATGTCACACCCCAAAACCGGAACGGCGGAAACGTTCAGGGGTGGAGGACGTCATGTACAGTATCACAACAATGCAAAGTAGTAAACAAGCAACAACATCATCCATTGCATTAATAATATAATTTCATACAAGTGTGTTCTGTCAAGTTATATAGACACCAAAAATATGAATCAAAATAAAAGATGAGTCTTGAACGAGCTCCATCTTCTCAAAACCTGGCACCGGTACCTGTCTACTGGTGACCTGAGAATACAAGTTATTTTGAAAGAGTTTATCAGCTTTAAAGATAGTGAGAACATAAGTATATTAGTGTCTGTGTTTGTATGAAAGTGTTTGTATGTATGTAATGTATAAGTTTGTAATTGTTTGTAAATTGTTTGAACTCTCCTAGAAAACCCTATGTTTCCTACTAAAAGTAGCCTTCTACCAAGGCATCTAGTGTTTGAGTGTGTGTCTCTTTTAAAAGTATGTATTTTCCCAAATCTGACTATCATTAACCAAAAATATAGTTTTTACATTCCTGTTTATTGTGTGAAGATCACAAAGTGAATGCAATGGGAAAATGAAATAGTAATGTAGTGTTGTATTAAGTAACTACTGCTGTACTAACTACCTTAAACCAATTGTTATTTAAAGTACCATGTGATCGGCCTGTACCATACTACCGACTATTAACACGACGATGTAAGACGTCGGAAGAAATGACGTTTGGCACCCGTAGACTTGCAAGTCCCACTGTAGCGAGCAACAAGGTGTAGGATAGTCAATCCAGTATAGATCTATACACAAACTCAACGCTCTCCATTTAAGGAGATTCTAGATACAAAACAAGCCATGACAGGTGATGTCATGCCCCGTTACGTGGCTCACATAACTGTATTAGTGCACTTGTGTATATATTGAATGTACTAGCTGTATTGTATGTTCTCTCTTTGTCTAGTATGTATATATGTTCTCTCTGTATGGTATTATTTGTTTCTCATCATAATATTCTCTATCTGTATGTTATGTTCTCTCTGTATGGTATTAACTCATGTATGAACTGACTCATTTGTATGTTTCACTGTTCTAGTAATAGTATTAGTATCTTCCTAAACTATACCTATTATAGATTACTAGTAATGTTGTTTGAATGTATGAACATGTTTGTATACCTTTGCTGCCCAAAGGTATTGAATAGAAAGAAGTAACCTTTTATATCTATATACATATACATGATATATGACTAGGATTCAAACGACCTTCGGACAAACAACCGATACCCTAAGTCCACAACCAAACAAGGAACATGAGGTAAGGTGAGCTATCAGTCCTAAGTCCTTTAACTCCTACTTATATAACTATATCTATATAGATACACATTTAACAGAATATAAGTTTAAAATAGTTTAATAAAAGTATTTGACATGTAAAGGAGTTTGATAAAAGCATTTGATATGTAAAAGAGTTTGTAAAACAGTTTGAAGTAGTTTGTTTGATAACACAGTTTTGAAAAGTAAGAAATCCACTTGTTTGGTAGTTATTAATCACATGTGATTGATATAATAACTATAATAGTTCAACTTCTATTCCCGCCCATAAAAGCATTCAAAATCATTTAAAAGGTTGATTAAGGGGTATGAACTCACCTGTAGTGAGTGGTTTGGATGAACGGATGTTATAGGATGCTAAGTGTCAAGTGAAGACTTGAACACACACAAGGATCCTAGTTAACATATAATAACACATATATGTATCCAATTAGTCATTAAACAACTAATTAACCAAGTTAAGACATCCTAGGACATGTAAAACACTTGATTTAAGTGCTATAAGTACTAAGGATTGCATCTAAGGGTTGTAGGACTTGGCTTTTGAGTTTAGGGTCCAAGGGTAAACTCTTTTGGAGTTTACGGTTTTGGGACCAACTCCCTTGGAGTTTACGGTCGTAAACCCATGAGTTTACGGCCGTAAACTCATGGTACTTCTACCATTTTGTGTTTTGAAGTCCTAAAAGTCATAATGAAGCATCCTACTTCAAGTTTAAGCCTTAGGTAGTGATTGTGGCATCATTTCTACCCTTTCTAGAGTTTACGGCCCATGGACCATTTCTCCATGAGTTTACGGCCGTAAACTCTAATGGTTCATGGTATTTTTGATGTTTAAAGTCCTAAGCACATCAAGGATGGGATCTAGACTAGTATCCAAGGCTTGGTAAGGGACTAGGGCACACAATGGCCCTTTCATTAGGGTTTACGGTCCAAGAACATGTTTGGACCGTAAACACCTTTGATCTTGTGTTTCTTTGTGTTTCCTAGATGATTAAGAAGTGTAAAAAGCCTTATAACACACTAGGGTAAGAGTACTTACAATAAAGGAGCTTGAAAGGGTGTTAAAAGTCCAAGAACACTAGTGTGTGTTCTTGGTGTTCTTGGTGAAACTAAGAACACTTGAAGATCTACACAAATGGAATGATTTCACGGATGGAATCATGTAAGATCACTAGATTAAGTAAGATATCAAACAATTAGGGCAAGAAACACTTACAAAGTTGAAGATCAAGAAGGAAAATCGGATGATACTTGAGAGGATTTGAGTTCTAGTTCTTGAAAATGGTAAAAAGTGTATAAAATGACTAAGTGTCATATTTAGACTCCTTAGAGTTTACGTCCGTAAACACCATGTTTAGGCCATAAACTCCAAACTCTTGGAGTTTTGGGACTTTATTGTTACACAATAAACCCTAGGGTATCCTCTCTCCTGTTATCTCTTGAAGACCCACGCTTTAAAACACTCAAATTGACTCCAAAAAGCTTGAGAGTTAGTAGAAACAATTCTGACTTCTCTTGAAGTGAATGGTTGTACATAATAGAAATTTCGGGTTGTCACATCATCCCCCCGTTAGAAGGAATTTCGTCCCAAAATTAGAGTTTAAGCAAATAAGTAGTTACAAATAACTAAGTACAAAGGCGAGGATATTTCAGTTTCATCTGATCCTCTCGCTCCCAAGTGAATTCAGGTCCTCGCTTGGCGTTCCAGCGAACCTTCACTATCGGGATACGGCTTTGTTTCGTTTGCTTGACCTCCCGGTCCATGATCTCTACAGGTTCTTCCACGAAGTTGAGGCTCTCGTTGATCTCGATCTCGTCGAGTGGGATTATAAGAGTCTCGTCGGACCGACACTTTTTCAAGTTCGAGATGTGGAAAGTAGAATGTACGTTACTGAGCTCGCGGGGTAAGTTAAGTTTGTAAGCTACAGGGCCGATTCTGGCAAGAATCTCGAAAGGCCCTATGTATCTTGGATTTAGCTTTCCACGCTTTACAAAGCGTATTAAGCCTTTCCAGGGTGAGACCTTCAATAGAACACGGTCGCCCACCTAGAATTCCAATGGTTTCCTTTGTTTATCTGCGTAGCTTTTCTGTCGGTCTCTAGAGGCTTTCAATCGTTCACGAATCTGAACGATCTTCTCTGTCGTTTCCCGAATGATCTCCGGACCCATGAGTGTGCTTTCAGGAACTCGTCCTTAAGCTAACTGGGTATCACCCACCTCAGCCCAGCACAGAGGGGATCTGCTCTTTCGGCCATAGAGGGCCTCGAATGGAGCAGCCTTTTTGCTCGTGTGATAACTGTTGTTGTAGGAAAATTCGACAAGGGGTAAATGAGTATCCCATGCTTTCCCAAAGTCGATCACACAGGCTCGCAACATATCTTCCAAGGTTTGGATAGTCCTCTCACTTTGTCCGTCGGTCTGTGGATGGTAGGCTGTACTCATGTCCAGCCTAGTTCCTAGAGAACTTTGTAGCGACTGCCAGAACCTCGAAGTGAATCTACTATCTCTGTCCGAGATAATAGATATGGGAACACCGTGCAGTCGTACAATCTCCCGAATGTAGGTTCTTGTAAGCTTCTCCATCTTGTCTGTTTCTTTGATAGGCAGGAAGTGTGCGGACTTGGTCAATCTGTCGACGATGACCCATATGGTATCAAGTCCACCCGTTGTCTTGGGTAACTTGGTTATGAAGTCCATAGTGATCCGCTCCCACTTCCATTCCGGTATCTCCAGTTGTTGTAGTAGACCTGAGGGTTTCTGGTATTCGACCTTGACCTTGGCACAAGTAAAGCATTTACTCACGAAGGTAGCAATCTCTGCTTTCATGTTAGGCCACCAGTATAGCTTTTTAAGATCCAGATACATCTTATCTGAACCTGGGTGGACGGAATAACGAGTGTTATGTGCCTCAGTCATGACCAAGTCTCTGAAACCACCGTGTTTCGGTGTCCAGATCCGATCCATGAGATAATAAGCTCCGCCACCCTTGACTTCCAAGTTCTTATCCATCCCTCGCAGGGATTCACCCGCCACATTTTCAGGTTTCAAAGCGTCGAGCTGAGCCTCCTTAATTTTCGTTGACAAGTGTGACTGGATAGTCATAGTCAATGATTTGACTCTACGACCTGAGTATTCTTTCCGACTTAGGGCGTCAGCTACTACGTTGGCCTTGCCGGGATGATAGCGAATTTTACATTCGTAATCACTGAGTAGCTCGACCCACCGTCGTTGTCTCATGTTGAGCTCCTTCTAGTCGAATATATGTTGTAGGCTTTTGTGGTCTGTAAAGATAGTGCTTTTTGTACCATACAGGTAGTGTCTCCGGATCTTCAGAGCAAACACAACTGCTCCTAGCTCAAGATTGTGAGTGGTGTAGTTGACCTCGTGTGTCTTCAGCTATCTCGAGGCGTAGGCGATGACCTTACCTCGCTGCATCAGAACACAGCCGAGCCCTTGATTAGATGCATCGCAATAGACAACAAAGTCTTCTATCCCTTCGGGGAGGGATAGTATTGGTGCGGTGCACAAGGCTCGTTTGAGCGTTTGGAATGCTCTCTCCTGCTTCTCTTCCCAGTCAAAGGCCACGCCCTTCTGGGTCAGTGTTGTAAGAGGTTTCGTGATGCGGGAGAAGTTCTGAATGAACCTGCGATAGTAGCCAGCGAGGCCTAGAAATTGACGAATTTCAGTAGGCGTCTTCGGTGCTGACCAGCTCTCAATGGCTTTGATTTTGGAAGGGTCCATGTGTATTCCCTCCTCGCTAACCACGTGCCCTAAGAATTCGACTCTTCGGATCCAAAATTCGCATTTCGAGAACTTCGCATAGAGCTTCTCCGAACGTAGTGTTTCTAATACCTGTCGCAGATGTCGACCATGCTCCTCCTTACTACGAGAATATATAAGTATGTCATCAATGAAGACGATGACGAACTGATCCAAGTAAGGACGACACACCCTATTCATTAAATCCATGAATACTGCGGGTGCGTTTGTTAATCCGAACGGCATCACTACAAATTTGTAGTGCCCATAACGAGTTCGGAAGGCTGTCTTCGGAACATCCTCCCCTAGCACTCGTAGTTGGTGATATCTGGATCTTAAGTCGATTTTTGAAAAGATGTTCGGCCCTTGAAGTTGGTCAAATAAATCGTCAATACGAGGCAGTGGATAACGATTCTTGACGGTTAGTTTGTTGAGCTCCCTGTAGTCGATGCACATACGAAACGATTCGTCTTTCTTCTTGACGAACAAGACTGGAGCTCCCCAGGGTGAGAAGCTTGGTCTTATAAAGCCCTTGCTGTGCAGTTCGTTAAGTTGACAGGACAGTTCTTCAAATCTCTGCAGGTGCTAGACGATAGGGCGATTTGGCTACGGGGGTAGCCCCTGGAACTAAGTCGATTCTGAACTCGACTTGACGTTGCGGAGGTAATCCTGGGAGTTCTTCCGGAAAGATTTCAGGAAAGTCGCGTACTACTGGGATGTTCTGAATGTCTTTCATTTCTTGGCTCACATCGACCACATGAGCAAGGAATGCGCGACATTCCTTTCGCAAGAATTTCTGAGCTTGAATGCTCGAGATGATACGAAGGTTAGTGCCGGGTTTGTCGCCATAAACTACTAGAGTTTCACCCGACGGCAGATTTAGGCGAACAACCTTTTCGTAACACATGATGTCGGCACGACGAAGACTCAACCAATCCATGCCGATAATGACGTCGAAACTTTTAATTGAGACCGACATGAGGTCGATCGAAAATGAATGGCTATCTAGTGTTAGGGTACACCCTATGTATATACTGCTAGTGCTCTCCGTCTTTCCATTAGCCATTTCTATAGTGAACGGTTCTTTAAGTGCTCGTGATTTTTTCTTAAGTAAATGAGCAAATTTTTGGTTCACGAAACTCCTCTCCGCTCCACTATCAAATAGTATGCACGCATAAGAGTTATCGAGGAGAAACGTACCAGTGACCACTGTGGGGTCGGCAACCGCTTCCTCGTGGCCTATGGCCAGAACTCTTCCCACTCTACTGGCATTCCCTGCCTTAGGGCAGTCCCTCTTGTAGTGGCCCACCTCGCCACAACCGTAGCAAGCTTGGCCCACTCCTGCGCCGGGGACTTGGTTGAGTGGCCTCGCCGGTGCCTTGCAGAAACAGACAGTGTGCCCCTTCCTGTTGCAGTTTGAACACTGCATTTCCCGGCAGGCTACTGTGTGGTGGAAGTTTCATTTGTTGCACTTAGGCAAACTTCCAGCGTATTGATTTACCGGAGCAGCAGCGGCAGGTGCTATCGCAACATGAACTGCCACGACGTGCTGCTTTTTGGCAGCCTTCTTCTTCTTCTTGTCATCCCAGAACTTCCGCTTGGAATCAGCGGTTTTGGAAGGTTCTAAGATGGATAGGGTTGTTGTTGCGGCCGGGGTACGAACCCCATGGTCTATAAGCCGTTGTGCCAATCGCTTGGCACTATCGAATGTAGTGGGGTTTGAAGCCAAAACATTTCCCTGGAATGGAGGCACCAGCCCCCATATGTATCTTTCTATCTTCTTTCCCTCTGTATGAACCATGTTGGGACAGAGGGCCACCAGCTCACAGAACCTGGCGGTGTAGGAGACTATGTCGGAGCCCTTCATGGTTAGGCTCCACAGTTCCTCCTCCAGTTTTTGGATTTCGCCCCTCGGGCAGTAATCTTCGATCATCAGCTCTTTCAGAGCTTCCCAGCCCATAGCATTAGCCACCACTAGAGATAGTGACTTGACATGGCTATTCCACCATGTCAGGGCTTTTTCCTCAAAGGTGCAAGCAGTATGTTGCCACATGGCTGCTTTCCAAAATCTAACGAGACCTGTTTGGTCTCAATTCGTTCACCATCCATCTGAAATACCGGGTTCCGGCCCGACAGCGGAGCCAAGGGACTCCCACTTAGTCGCCTCACACAACTTTCGAACGAAATTCTTCCCTGGAACTAGTTGTCACTAGTTATCATGCCACTGAGGCTCTAACAACTTTCTGATCTAACCGATCGGGTCCCTGCGCCGAATCCTGTCATCATCAAATTCCAAGGCTACAAGTGATTGCCACCTAACCGATGGTAGCCTCATATCACAAGCAATATTATACAATCCACTACTTTCCTGATCCCATCACTGTAGTGGCGCTCCTACAGTCTTATCACTGGCTCAACCAGATCTAATCCACTTGGGTAAATCCGAAGTCCAATACGTGGATTTCCATATCCTCACTGCTGCACCCGAACTGGTGGGTACTACTGTTCCTTCCGCGTTCTAACAAAACGCTCATGCCATCTACCAACCTAGTGAATGCTACGGCTACACCTGCAGACTTACAACACTCTATCACTATCTAGCTACTAGTGAATGCTACGGCTACAACCGCAGACTTACAACACTCTAGCACTATCTGCCAACCTGGTGAATGCTATGGCTACACCCGCAGACTCACAACACCCTAACACTATTTGCCAACCTGGTGAATGCTACGGCTACAGTCGCAGACTTACAACACCCCTCACACTATCTGCTGCTAGTGAATACTACGCCTACTCCCGCAGACTTACAACACTCTAACACTATCTGCCAACCTGGTGAATGCTACGGCTACACCCGCAGACTTACAACACCCCTTACACTATCTGCTGCTAGTGAATGCTACAGGTACACTCGCAGACTTACAACACTCTAACACTATCTGCCAACCTGGTGAATGCACTCGACCTAACCCTCAAATGAACTCGAGTCCTAACCGGAACTCTAACCTGGTTCCCGAAACCTGCTATCACGTGACCCCACTGTATCAGTACCGTACTCATGCCCATGATCAAAGTGTCACAGTAAACCACGAAATCATCTACACCCTCTGGCAGGGTGAGAATCGGTGCCTCGCACGACCGATGTCTGAGAGTCTCGAGGCTGCCTGCTGCTCAGGCCCCCAGCAAAAGGCCACCGACTTCTTAGTCAGTCGGGTCAAAGGAACCGCAATCTCGGAGAAGTCCCGTATAAATCTCCGGTAATAACTCGTTAGACCCAGAAAATTTCGAATCTTAGATGGAGACCTCGGAATCTCCCACTGCATCACGGTCTCTATCTTAGCCGAAAGAACTAGAATACCCTTCTGGTTGACAAGGTGGCCAAGAGATTGCACCTTGCGCAACCAGAACTCATAATTGGAGAACTTTATAAAAAGTCTCTCCCCCACTTAGATTCGACTAAGTCTTCACATTACATGAGAATTGAAGGATTCCCAATCCTTCTCGCCTTCTAATATCCCATTGATGACATCCTGTGCCTGCCAATGCTAGCGTTTAATCACCGATTAAACCTTGAGATCTCCCATCCTCGGAAATCTTGATGAGTACTCTTGAAATCTGATCCAAACTGACACCTCAATCCGTCTAACATGTTGTCAATTGAAGACCTTAATCTTCACTCTAGCTGACGAATCCTCGTTCCCACTCCCAATCTTGCATTACCACTAAACTCTAACCGAACACAACCCATGCGAAAACACAATTCTCTTGAACATCCAATGACCAACCACTTATGCAACTAACACCCGCGACTGACACTACCCTTTTCATGTCACCAGTTCTGTCCTAGCAACGGTAGTGCCTTGAACTCCAAAGTTCATCCATAGACAATTGTCGACCATATCTGAACCATGATAGAACCTCTGAACGCTGACTTCACTGGAGAACAATCACTCCAACCCTAATCGAGTATCCTCTAAATAATACTCCTGCATAGATCCCGACAAGGATCCGAAATGATAACGGTATGCGCAGAACCCACTCCGCAAGATACGTCCCTCTGTAGGTTCATCAAGGACCTTTCGGCATGCAATATGGCATATACGGTCCTTGATAACCAAACACTAGCAGAAAACCGACTCGAGATCCGACTTATCCAAACTCGCTCATAATTCCAAAGCGATAGGTATTCCCAACATCCATCTAGTAGCAGTAAAAGATGACATACTCGCAACATCTGGAGGAATACTGACCCCCTTCTGCTGATATGACCAATCCTGCTACCCTGTAGCAGCCTAAACCCTTGGAGTGACAAACTCCCTCGTGTACTTTCTCGTACGCGTTGTACTGACTCAGGCCCTGCTGGCCTTTCACCCGATGATCAGAAGGCATGGGTCTCTTCCCGGGACCCTCTACTATACGCACTTGGCACGAACCTTTTCTCAAAGTGCTCCAAATCGATCTCGTATCTACAAACTCTTGGAAGTCATATCCTTCAGGGTCTGACACCCTGTCACGCTCGCTAGCTCACTTGCCAATGGCCAAGCTGTAACACTGGAACATCCTCTGTCCCCAAACCGGGTCACTAACTCTTCCTTGAAGCTTCTCAGATTCTCCAAGACTCTCACTGATTCGAGTATGGATCCTTTGCTTTCAGTAGTACGGGCCCAATACTACCTTCCACACCTATCCATATTTTCCTCAGCAATCCTCCCGAATCCTCCAAGTCACTTCCTCAAACTGGTACTCCCAAGTCTCAATCATCCTAACTACTAACCCACTGAAACGTATCCTAGGCTTTCCTAGGTTCCCGAACTCACCCAGTCCTCAGCTGTTAAAAAGATTCCCAGTAATTTCAACTAGCTACCTCATGAATATAGCCACATGCAACAGAGATCAGATAATCCTTCGAGTAAAAGACCCATCCCTAGAACGGTTGGACTCAGACAAGAGCTACGCAATAGGGTCAAGTCTCTCACTCTGAGATTATCCGGCCTGTGTCCCATGTGACCTAGCATATTCACTTAATAGTTAGCTCACATTACTAAGAGTCCCACAAAGCACAGAGCAAGCAGCATTCAGACAATGGAAAATCTAACCATCATATTGTTGGGTTATGAGCATTCTAACACTCCTAAGTGTACATGCAACCCTAAATACCTTGGATCTATGTTTTCTCTATTATACATACGATTATGAACATCCAAGGTATTATCCTAATCTAGCATACAAAATAATAAATATAACAAGATAGAATACATACCTCTTTGATGTAGAATGTCTTCATGAAGCTTGAGTGCCTAGTGCCCCAAGTGTGACACCTCAAATGGTTCGCACAACACCAAATACACTTGGAATAACTTGAGAGAAACTTGAACACTCCTTGAAATCGTCTAGCCCTCACACTCACACATTAGTGCACGATTTCTTGAGCCATGGGATTCTTTTATATGGTGGCTATTAGGGTTACACCATGTAACTCATAACTTTACCCATTCCTTATGCTCCATGGATTTTAACCTCCATGGAGTATCCATGGGTCACCCCATGGACTTAGTCCAACATAAGGAATCTTGGATCACAAGCCCACATATATAAGCATGAATGATTTACACAATCAACCCATATATTTAATTAGTCTCCTTTTGATCACTTAATTAATTCCAAATTAATTCTTGATCAATACTAATTAAATAACCTTATTAATATATTAGAACTTATAATATATTAACCAACCTTAAGTGTTATTTCTCTCATTATAGTCTATCCAAATACATGACGCCATGCAACCCAAATGGACCATGCCGGGTCGGGTCAAGTCTTACCAATTATAGTTATGGACTTAGACATTAATCCAACAGTCTCCTACTTGGATAAGTCTAAAACTATTATTACGTATGACTTCAGGAACCGATCAACAATCGTAGCTCTCAAAAGCTTCTGTCGAACTCTGACCCTGTCGATGAACTCTGACCTTTGTGAATGACTTGTCCATTAGATAAGGGATCATATATTCCTCCATTCTAGATATCATATGGACTGAGACATTGATTATCAATCATTCTCTCTGTCCATTTGTTGTTTCTCGATTTCCGATTCATGATGACTGACTGATTGAACAAATCAAATCAGTCCTGGCTTGGCCAAGCACTCACATGTATCATCTTTAAATCATCGAGGGGCCCACAGATATCGCTTTTATCCCGAAGGTAAAAGGAATGGATAAACTTCGACTCATATGGCTTGTTCTACTACTTGTTGAATCATACACAAAGGCACGTTTTATAACATCGAGTTACCAATGCGTTTTCATGCAATCAATGTATAACCAACTCATAGTAACAACTTATATCTCTAGGTTTGAAGAATATAAGATATTATCGTCTCATGATCACTCGTGATAAAATCCATGAAGTGATTCAAATGAGCGCGGGTTGAATCCAATACTCAGAACTTATGAGCACTCATGAGTGTTGTAGCACCACTTTGTCCACCAACTTGGACCTCTACAAACCAACCCATGACAGTCTTGATTCATATCTACTTCCAACATATGACCGACTGTGGATGGTTTGAATAACTTAATCATTCAGGAAGAGCGACTTAGTTATTCTGGAAGTCAAAACATGCAAAGTGAAACACAAGAATAAATGAATCAAATATGGTATCAAACCCTATGAATATAAATAAACACTTTTATTTATCACCATACTGATTACTCATTATTCATTGTTTCGGTTTTATCAACTTTATACTTGAATTTAAAACAATAGTTGTCCCATGCTCCAAGCATGTACACTATGTTTTCTAAACACTAGTCATGCCATACACCAAGTATGCATACTATGTTTGTCTATGATCTTTACTTTGTAAAATAGATCAATTGAACATCACTCCAATGATCCTCTTTTCACAGTCCCAAATCCTTACTGCAAATGCAAGAATTCCAAATTCATGCCATTTACTGAAATCTGTTAGATTCTAAACTTATATGCATTGATACTCTTAATGATTATGCACAAAGTCAGAAAGACTTGACAACAATCATTACAGAGCATTCCAAAGGAGATCGGCTCCTTGGAAACATCATTCTTTCATTAAGTTTCCTAATCTTACACAGATTGAATAATTTCTAACTTTGAAACATTTCCATATTCCATTTTGACTATCACTTCTGAACAAGAGTTGCCTCCTTACAGATTATGTCAATATGGTCCTTCCAGAATTAACATTATACTTCCAACTGTCCTTGAGCAACCAATCTTTTGTAAACCTTAGATTGTCCTCGACAATTGCTTAATCATTTTAGTCATATCCAATTCTAGACCTTTTCCCTTCATAATGCCCCAGGCATTTGGAAAATTTTAGAAAGGATGAATATAGCACATGTAATCGATCCTATATCCGAAGCATATGGGACACGATTCATGATGTCTCACATAAAGACTAAACCAGTCTTTTGCTATAATATTTCCATTTCAATTTGCTAAGTTCTCAAAATTCAGATTATGAAAAGGGATGCCGTAATCATAATCGAATTTTAGAACGCAAATAATGGACCCATATATAGAATTCCTTATGTTGAGCCATTCCAACATGAAATTCATATATATATATATATATATATATATATATATATATATATATATATATATATATATATATATATCCTTGATTAAATACGATTAAAATCTCAATCTAAGCTTTTTAGAATTGAAATGAAGTATAATTTCCTCTCCCTTAATTATAGCAAAACAACTTTTTCAACCCCTTCAATCTCACGAATTGAAACTTTTGTTTTCTATAATTAACATTGCTAACTTGCAACCTTTGTCATAATTATCATGGTCCCACTAACATGATGATTATTAGCATAACACTTATGCTCCCACTAGCTTTGACATGTACTCAGAAATCAGCTGACTTTCTTACCAAAGTTCAGATTTCTGATACTAGATTGTTTTGATAAAACTTTATCAAAATCATACACCTCTCTTAGATAGCTCACATGTGTGTCTAAACAATTTTAGAACTATGAAAAGGGATGCCGTAATCATAGTCTCAATTGTTTAGACCTTTGCCACTTCTCACAAGTCCATGTTAGTGTGCCGGTAAACCACACACGCTCCACTAACGACTTTGAGAATGCAAATATCATAATTGCTATCTAGCTAAAATCTACTTAGTGAAAGTGTTTCCTTACCATCATTTTCATGAATCGGAGAGAAACCTTATGACACTTAGATTTAATAGTGTATGTGTTCTTATCCATGTGAATTTGTCAAAACCATAATCACAAGACAAGGTTAGTGACAAATCCAAACTCATATTGATTAAACTTGTGCAATCTTAAATTCTTGCCATTTGGCAGCTCAAGTGTCTGCCATTGCTTCCAAGTAGTTGTGCAACCAATTGAGAACTCTCAGAACTCCTATGCAAAGCCAACTTGAATAGGCACAAAAATTTCAACACGATAGGTTATAAACCTCAAGTCGTGTGCTAGTAAAGGACTTTAGGTTTTATTCTTGATTAAGTCTTGAAACTTTCAAGAGCTTTAAGACTCCCACTGTCCTCTTGACATATAAGACTCCCTTGTCAAATATTCAAGAGATAGTGCGGATTCTTTATCAAGACTAACACTTTACACAATTGGCCTAAGTTGGTCTCTGTTTTATCCAAAACATCACAAGTTACCAATTTCAAATGTACAAGAGTAGATAACCTTTTACTCTTACATTTGACTAGTGTTAACAAACCCTCTTTAAGATATGTCACTCAAGTTACAATCTTGGAGTATGACTCTAAGAATTGTTTTGGAACGAAGTATGACTCATCTTTTTGATTTAACCATTTCAACAATTCATGACTCCTCTTCTTGACTTTAGAGGACCAATTGTGATATGGTATCTTAATCATTAAGATGATCATAAACATGATACTAAAGTACTCTCCTATCTTTTCAGATTTGAGAAACTTTTATCTTTCTGCCATACTTTGATTCTTCTTATTCGTTCTGTCTCACATTGAAACTTCTCCAATGCTACAGACTTATACTTAAACTTATAAGTATAACCATATTTACTGAACTTAAGTAAATCATGACGAATAGTCTTCTTGATCTTTTGTGGTGGACTTGACCAGTGCACAAGAATGTGTACTCGATCCCTTAGTCCTTTCCTTATTCACATAAGGAATTAGTCTTAATTTTCCAAGCTGAAAGTTCTCATTCATCATAGTATACAACTTGCATGATTCCAAGTTTCGGTCCAATTGAACCTTGGGTGATGAGAATCTTTCCTTATTTGGTAATATTAGACACTACCACAACCGAAAGAATCAAATCCATTTTTCCAATATTGTTATCAATGGAATCTTATAAGCAACAACTTTTCACAAATGCCATTGTAAGGATACTTAAAATAAATAAAATCAAAACCTTTTTTCTTTTATTTTAAAACTTTGCGGAAAAACTTATCCTTACAATCCATATGAAAACCTTGTTGTTATCTATTCCTAAGCAATATAAATATCATAACTCTTAAGTAATAGCCCAAAATTCTGATCACCGAACCATGCGATTGAAATCCATCTTCGCGATCAGAATCAGCATGTACTTAATAGAGTTAGACAATGGACTTTACCTGAAGTAGAGCCAAACTTATTGACTTTAACATCCTTATGTAAATTTGGCAGCTTCGTAACCAATGCCCCTTCCTTTGGCAATAGTTACCTATGGATCCTTGATAATGGGACTATCTCAGACTTCGCCTCTCTCTTTACCATTGGGTCAACAGAGTTGACTATGGCCGATCCCTTTCCATTGGGAAGAGAGAGCTTTACTGGATATCCAATGACATCATTGTCAATGTCCATAGCGTTTTAGGAAGTTGATCTTAGCAAATAGATAAGATCATTAAGGGTCTTGTCTTAGTCTGTTTCATAGGATTCCCAAGAACTCACTATGTGACTTAGAAAGTAGTTGAGCCACCAACTTTCTCAAGACTTTGACACCCAACTCTCCCGGGTTGTCAATATGTGACTACATCTCCAAGATGTGATCACACCTAGACCTTGCCTTGCCAATAGGGCTTGAGTGACCTTAAACTTTTTAGGAACTTGTGGGTTAGGGAGAATAATTGGAGGAGGTGAAAAAAGTATGATATCCATGGGACATCATCTTCATTCAGGAAAGCTTGTTTCAAGAGATTTGGGAAGATCATAAATGTCTAGACCAGACATCTTTTTGGGAGATATTCAAGATAGTTGACTTAAAGTCCTTAATATGACACCCAATATGAAATATTAAGGCTAGGACCCAACAAACTATTTTATAACTTAGAAGAGGGATGCCGTAATCCAAGCTATAAAATATTTGAACGTAGGTGAATGACGATTCACCAATTTCCACCATGAAAAACAAAATAATTTATTAGGTTTTAATTGGATTTGAAAGTCCTAGATCTTTGAGATTCATTGAACTGTTCAAAGGCATGTTTCAATCTCGAGTGTGCCCTTCAGGTTTTGTGACTGGGATGCCGAGGATCACAAAACAAGGTGTGAATAACCATGCAAATATACTTGGTACCCTTAATATTTACCCCTTAATCAGTGTGCCGGTTAACCACACACGCTCCACCGATACTATGATAAATATTAAGTTACCCTTTGCCTACCTTGTTAAGTCCAGGTTAGTGTGCCGGTTAACCACACACGCTCCACTAACGACTTAAGCAAAGTGCAAAGTGTACTTTCATGGGTTAGCACCAAATTCACATTTTCCTAAGTAACTAAGATTGAGTATTAATAAGAGTTTAGTTACTTAGTATTTATCATTAATACTTTTAATGAAAGGAGAATTATAGTCCTTGTCCTACCCGTTCGGCTAACGACTCTCCACCAGTCAAGGAAGCGGTGGGTGAGAGTGGACACCCATTAAACTGTTATTTTATAGGCAGTAACCTTATACCCCCCTTATAGACCGGCTTTGTGAATGAGGCCTACTAACGGTAAGACTGACTTTACTCTTATACATATATATAAATATTAACTTATAATATTATAAAGTATAAGGGTTGAATTTTAACTTTTAAAATTCTAAGGGCTAACTTGGAATTAAAGTATTCATAAGTGAAAACTTTTCAAATTCCAAAACTTGAGGGCAAGTTTTGAAACTATTCAAAACTAATTAATTCCATAACTTATGAGTTTAAAGTAGTTTTAATTAAAAAAAAAAAACTCTTCAAGTTCCATAACTTGAGGACAAGTTATGGAATACTTTAAACTAATTAATAAAAAAAATAACTTTTTTTTATTTGTAACTTATGGAACTAATTAAGGTTACACTTTTTTTTTTAATTTAATGAAGAGACTCTTCATTTTGTAACCTTTGCCAACTTTTATGAGTTTTATGATTCTTAAATGTGACTTTTCATATAACTTGAGGACAAGTTACAAAAACACACTTTGGAATCAACTCTTAGATTAAAATGGATTGAAAACAACTATTTCACACAACTTTTCTATTAATCTAAGAACCTCATAAGAACAAGATAATTCAAATCATCAATCTTCAAGAAATTAGCATGAACATACAAACTAATACAAATCTTGAAATTATGACAATTATCTTAGAAATTGGATTAGCATGAACATTACCACATCAAAAACAAGTTTATAAGTCCAAAAACATCTTAGGGTAATGTTCCTAGTCCAATTCCAGCCAAAACAATCGAATATATGCATCCAACTCGATTTTTCAGCTACTTTTGCAAGTATAACAAGAAAACAAGCCTAGGCTCTGATACCACTGTTGGGTTATGAGCATTCTAACACTCCTAAGTGTACATGCAACCCTAAATACCTTGGATCTATGTTTTCTCTATTATACATACAATTATGAACATCCAAGGTATTATCCTAATCTAGCATACAAAATAATAAATATAACAAGATAGAATACATACCTCTTTGATGTAGAATGTCTTCATGAAGCTTGAGTGCCTAGTGCCCCAAGTGTGACACCTCAAATGGTTCACACAACACCAAATACACTTGGAATAACTTGAGAGAAACTTGAACACTCCTTGAAATCGTCTAGCCCTCACACTCACACATTAGTGCACGATTTCTTGAGCCATGGGATTCTTTTATATGGTGGCTATTAGGGTTACACCATGTAACTCATAACTTTACCCATTCCTTATGCTCCATGGATTTTAACCTCCATGGAGTATCCATGGGTCACCCCATGGACTTAGTCCAACATAAGGAATCTTGGATCACAAGCCCACATATATAAGAATGAATGATTTACACAATCAACCCATATATTTAATTAGTCTCCTTTTGATCACTTAATTAATTCCAAATTAATTCTTGATCAATACTAATTAAATAACCTTATTAATATATTAGAACTTATAATATATTAACCAACCTTAAGTGTTATTTCTCTCATTATAGTATATCCAAATGCATGATGCCATGCAACCCAAATGGACCATGCCGGGTCGGGTCAAGTCTTACCAATTATAGTTATGGTCTTAGACATTAATCCAACACATATTCCATTCAAATCATTCTATCCTCTAATCAGGAATCTGTACATGCAATTCAAAGGCTCATACAATCAGGCATAACCTAAACAGGCTATCCTATCACTGACTGATCAGTACTAGCATGCAAGTCTACAAGAACATATAGTAGGCATATAAGGTATCCTCCTAGATCCTCAGCCCTAATCTAGGATGCAGTTCTCATAATCATATCAGATCATAACATAACATGTATGGGTATCTTGGGGAAAAACTTACTTGAGCTCGGCTGATTGCACGAATCACACACTTTGTTCTTCTCAAAGTTCTTTTCTCTTTTCAGATTCTTTTCAAACCCCTTTTTATAAAATGGTTTTACTTTTGAAAATTTTCATACCAAGCCCTTAGTTTGAGTTTAAACACACCCGAGAGTATGTCCGAATCCCTCAAACCAAGGCTCTGATACCAACTTCTAACATCCCAAAAATACAGGCCAAAAATTTCATTTTTAAATACATTATTATAAAACCAACAGTATAAGAAAACATCCATAATATCATGTCATGTCAAAACCCAAGTAAAAATAATCAAAACATGTTATCATAAAACAATATCAGAGTGTAATCCCAAAGATCTCGTATGCAGAAAGCCATAGTGTGATGCGTTGCGATCAAGCCGGCTCCTTTCCTTCAAAACGAAGTTCCTGAAACCAAAACTGAAAACTGTAAGCACAAAGCTTAGTGAGTTCCCCCATCATACCACATACCATACAATCACATAGCATACATACTACCGGGCAATTCTGGGGTGCCCGACCTACCCGATACGACCATTCTGGGGTGCCGACCTACCCGGTACTGCCATTCTGGGGTGCCGACCTACCCGTGTCAAGCCATTCTGGGGTGCTGACTACCCGTGTCAAGCCATTCTGGGGTGCTGACCTACCCATGTCAAGCCATTCTGGGGTGCTGACCTACCCGTCGGTCCTAACAACCGACCCTCGGGGACTATTCCACCCCCTACTGCTACTATCATATATATCATAACATAAAGATACTATCAGACATATCTGGGGTGTCCGAACTACCCTTCGGTCCTAACAACCGAAGTTGGGGACTATTCCCCTCCTACTACCACTATCACATATAACATATCATGCCAGCATATAAACATATCATCACATACTGTCACACATATCTGGGGTGTCTGACCTACCCTTCGGTCCTAACAACCGAACTCTACTACTATCACATATAACATATCATGCCAACATATAAACATATCATCACATACTGTCAGACATATCTGGGGTGTCTGACCTACCCTTCGGTCCTAACAACCGAACTCTACTACTATCACATATAACATATCATGCCAACATATAACATATCAGGTAGTAGCACACCTAGATGATATCACGAAGACAATCATCTAACATACAACTCCTACTGGTGGGCCGGCATTGTGGCCGTAGACCCACCGCTACTGGAAGGTAACTCACCTCACACTATTGAAGTCCCATAGACACAATCCCACACTGCTGAAGTCTCGTAGGCTCAACCCTAGCTGCTGGATGACAGATTCCCGAACTGTCAACACCAAAACAACACCTAATTAATAATTGGGTCCTAACACATAACCATAATACATACTTGGATAATTACTACATTACCCCAGGCTTGGCTTATTTAAGCCCAAGGCCCAATCCATAGGCCCAAAGTCAATTAGAAATCAAAGCCCAAAATATGGCCCAATTTTCCAAATTGGGCCCAAGCCTATTCATGGTCTTATTCTAAGGCCCAACATCATATAATCATTAAGGCCCAAACTATGGCCCATCTATGGCCCAATTTTCCAAATTGGGCCCAACTCCTCATATGGGCCTTACCTCAAAGCACATTAATTATTATAGTCCATTTGCTTGATCTTGGATGGCCCACTAATAACCCAATAGAAAGGCCCAACAATAAACCCAAGTGAAATTAGGGTTTCACATAAAATGACGATTAGGGTTAAGAGTTTCTCACTTAACCCATTAAGGACTTAATCCATTAAGTCCATCACTCTTCTAAATAAATCATATGGTGTGATTGGGCTTAACACACAATTCCATTCCAGTGGCCCAAATGTGGGTCCCGATAGGTCCAAGCCCACAAATCCAATATTAGGGTTTTCTAAACCCTAATTAGGGTTTCCAATCCCCATCTTAGCCCAATAGGCCCAATAGCTAGGTCCTTAAGCCCATTAGGGTTTCCTAAGGTCAATTAGGGTCCATTAGACCCATTAGACACATGTTTGGGCTTTAATGTGAATTAGGGCTTCATTAGGCCGAATAGGGTTTCACTAAGCCCATTAAGGCTTCTTTGGGCCCATTAGGGTTTCTAGCACCCCAAACGAATCAATCACAACGAGGCAAAGCACACCGCCACCCAACAGAGCGGCCGGTGGCGGCAGCCACCACCCTACGGTGGTGGTTTGAGTTTCTTTTCATTATTTTTCTTTCTGGTTACATTTTACAATGCTAAAACCCCAAATAATCACACACACACACACACTAATAATAACACATGTACACAACAACCTAATGGTGGTTGGCGGTGGCGAACGACGGCAGCCACCATGGCTGGCGGCCATGGTGGTTTCTTGACAACTCCGACCAATAGAAAATGACCATACACCCGATCACACACTCATGGCGGCGACAACAGCGGATTTGGGGTGGCAGCCACCACCTCACGATGGTGGCGGTGATTCCTTTGGATCTCAGTCAATCAGCTACACATACCAGCGGCCCCAACTCGGAAAAGAAAAGTTGTACGCCAAATTCTCCGAATGTTAATTTTGGATTAGAGAAGTACAAAATTTGAGAACATGTAGTTAGTAACAAAGGGATTCATGTCGAACCCTCCAGATTGAAGCAATCAAGAATTAGGAAGCACCGAAGACACCAATAGAAGTGCGTCAATTCTTAGGACTTGATGGCTATTACCAAAGATTCATAGAGAATTTCTCCAAAATAGCCAAGCCACTTATATGAAGTTCAACTGGGTAGACAAACAAGAAGCTACTTTTCAGAAACTAAAGCAAATGTTGTGTAGTGCACCAATCCTATCCCTTCCAGATGGGACAGCTGATTTCGTCGTATATTGCGACACATCAAATCAAGGATTGGGATGTGTTTTGACGCAAAGAGGAAAAGTTATCGCCTATGCATCACGACAACTTAAGGTGTATGAGAAAAATTACACTACCCATGATCTTGAAATGGGGAGCTGTAGTTTTTGCACTAAAAATCTGGAGACATTACTTATACGGTACTAAGTGTACTATTTTTACCGACCACAAGAGTCTCCAGCACATCTTCGACCAAAATATGAGACAACGAAGATGGGTTGAATTGTTGAATGATTACGAATGTGAGATTCGTTATCATCCCGGAAAGGCAAACGTGGTAGCAGATGCCTTGAGTTGGAAAGAATATATTAAACCCCATCGGGTACGAGCATTAACCATAACTATCCATTCTAACTTTGCCACACAAATTAGAGAAGCTCAACTTGAGGCTCTAAAAGAAGAAAACATCAATACCGAAGATTTGAGAGGAATGGAAAAGCAACTTATACAAAAAGATGATGGAACGCGACACTTTATGAACCGAATTTGGACGCCTAAGTTCGGTGGAGTCAGGGACTTGGTCTTAGAAGAAGCCCACAAGTCCAAATATTCTGTACATCCAGGCTCTGACAAAATGTACTTAGATTTAAAAGTACATTATTGGTGGCCAAACATGAAGGCTGAAATTGCTACTTATGTGAGCAAATGCTTGACTTGTTCTAGAGTAAAGGAAGAACATCAAAAGCCTTTAGGTTTACTTCAACAACTGGAAATACCTGAATGGAAATGGGAGCAAATATCAATGGACTTCATCACTAAGTTACCCAAAACTCCTAGTGGGTTCGACACTATTTGGGTAATAGTCGATAGATTGACTAAGTCCGCCCATTTCTTACCAATTAAGGAGAACGACAAGATGGACAAGCTGACTAGAGTTTATCTTAAGGAAATTGTCAGATTGCATGGAGTTCCAAATTCTATTATTTCTGACCGAGATAGTAGATTCACTTCACGATTTTGGCAATCTCTACAAAAATCCTTAGGAACACGTCTAGATATGAGTTCAGCTTACCATCCACATACTGATGTTCAGAGTGAGAGAACCATTCAGACTTTAGAAGATATGCTCCGAGCCTGTGTTATTGACTTTGGAAATGCATGGGATACTCATTTACCGTTAATTGAGTTTTCCTACAACAAATAGTCATCACACAAGCATCAAGACTGCACTGTTTGAGGCTCTTTATGGATGAAAATGTCGTTCCCCAATATATTGGGCAGAAGTTGGAGATACGCAAACGGCCAGGAGATACCTTACGCACTGGACCATAAATAATCCACGAGACAACTCAAAAGATCGTGCAAATTAAGGATCGATTAAAGGCAGCACGTGATCGTCAGAAGAGCTATGCTGACATAAGACGTAAGCCTTTGGAATTCCAAGTTCGAGATAGAGTAATGTTGAAGGTCTCTCCTTGGAAAGCCATGATTCGATTCGGGAAACGAGGCAAACTAAACCCGCGATATATAGAACCTTTTGAAATTCTAGCAAGAATTGGTTCTGTCGCATATCAACTTAAGTTACATCAAGAGCTAAGCAATATCCACAATGTTTTCCCCAACTAATTAACAGTTCCTCGTCCACAAGATAAATTTCGGGACAAAATTGTTCTAACGGGGGGAGAATGTAACACCAGTCAAAATAAGTCAATAACAATCACATGTGATTATGCCAATCATGTAATGTGATTTTGTTAAACTAGTAATGTGATAAACTTACTATGTAATTCATGATAAATTCTAAAACAAGTATGAACTTTCATACATACTTTATTGTACCATTCAAAGTATACGTCCATACGATTCCAAAAATATAGAGAACGTCTAAATCTGACTTCACGTGAAGAAGTTATGATAAATTCTAACGCTATAATGCCTTATAACAAGAGGAATTTAAAATAGACTTAGAATTAGCTATTGGAGTCTACAAGAAAGTCGTAGTACTTGGAATTACCTACGCGTGCATATAAAGAACGCAAAAAACGGAGCTCGTATGCAAAAGTTATGACCTTCCGAAGATGTAGCTGTCTGAGAGCATGAAACATGACAGAAAACCCTAGCTGTCTGGATTCACGACGTGAACATTAAATTCACGACGTGAAAGTAGTCTAGGACACTAATCAGAGCTAGAAAACACACGTTAAGGCTATGGGATGACTCATGGAAGTTCACGACGTGAATGAGCCCAGAACACCCTATAAATAGCGATCAAAGCTCATTTAATCCTTACACCTTCTCCTTTCATTCTCTCTCGTTTCCGAAGGCCGTTTCCCTTCTCGAGCCTAACAACGACGAGCCTCTGACCGTTTAGATTCAATGGATCACGCTACTAGGGTGAGTTTCACGGCCCCACTTTTTAATATTTTCGGGGGAAAACGCATGCTAAATATTGTATATACGTTAATATTATTTCTATATGATAGTATATCAGTATCAACGTAGATAGTTATATTAACCGGGATATAGTTGTTTAAATATAATATTTTGAATATATAAAACTATTATCAACTTGTTAGCATGTTATTATACTAATGTAGATCTTGAGTTATACTTAGGATTCTATATATATGTTGTGTGCGATATAGTTCCGAAGTTATATTCAGAAGTTCTATATGTTAATTTATAAAGTATTTTGCTATTATTGGTTTTATGTCAAGATAAAACTTGGTATGTTATATGTTGTTATTGTTGGTTTTATGATAAAACCTGGTTTTACCTCAAGTTATAGCTGTTATACTGCCTAAATATTATGAAATTAGGAGTAATGTTTAAAAGCATAGTCTAGTAACTTAGGGTTTTAGACACAAATATGCTTTGTTGTTAGAGTTATAGGAAGCCGACAAAGTCTACATGAGCTACCTCATTCATCAACTAAGATTGGGAATCTTAGTGGAAATCCTCTGACTTGTAACCGTTAATCCCGTGTGAGCGAGGAAGTTGTGTATGGATCTATGTGTGTTAACGCCCCATCTGTGGTTGTTGGTTACAACCCAATCGGTTGTACGATGGACTATAGATCTATGCGGGTTGACGACGCCACCCGTGGTTGCTTGCTACAACCCAACGGTCTGCGGGTGACGAACTGTCCTATTGATTGATATGGACCCGGCATCGATGAAGTGTACGGGGGAAGTATTTACCTTGGTGGAATCCTTTATGGCACCAATGGAGGTTTTATTGTGGCACCAATGGAGGAACCATTGGTGGGATATCTTTTAATCAGAGGTTTGTATGTCTAGCAGCGGTTACGGACTCATGGTAGCACAACTTTAGAAGCATTATACTTTGTCGATATACAAGTATGAATGTTAAGTATAAGTTTCCCAAAGACTTATGCTCTAAGTACAAGGAACTTGTAGGTATACTACTTGCTCATTAAGTAGAAAATTATACTTAACACACTTACTCGTATAGAATTGAAATAGATTTATATGTAGCGGTTTTACTCGTATAGAATTGAAATAGATTTATACGTAGCGGTTTTACTCGTATAGATTTGAAATAAGATTTATACGTATCAACCTTAGTTTGTATGGGATTACAATCATTTATTCATAATATGAGAAACTTATAGGTATATCACTTATTTAATAAGTAAACCATTATACCTAATATATATACTAAATGTTGGAGAGTCAAAATGACACTTTCAAAAATATACTTTTGCACTTGAGTAAAAGTGTTATTTTATATGGAGTCAAGACCTGTGAACTCATCAACTTTATGTTGATGTATTTTAAAATGCATGTGTTTTCAGGAAGTTGATAACTATGATACAAGAAATGATGTTACACTGCCTAGTGTTTCCGCCGCTGGCCGGGGTGTGACAGATATGAAAGAGGCTAAGGAGACTAAAAACCGATTTCTCTTCTTGGAATACAAGTAGTGGTCGATTTTAGGGCTTATCACAATATATATATATATATATATATATATATATATATATATATATATATATATATATATATATATATATATATATATATATATATATATATAATATCAAATGTCATGTGTAACCCTAATCCATACACATTAGCTCATGATCCATCCATTTGATTTGGATAAATACTTCATGGATTAACCCATAAGCCCACCACAAATCAAACCACAAATCATTAGCCCAACTCATATGTATCAATTTAATTAGTCTCTTTTGATCACTAAATTAATTCTAAACTAATTCTTGATCAATACTAATTAAATAATATGATTCCTCAATTAATATATTATACTTATAATATATCAATAAATCATAATTAACCTCTTACTCAAATATCCATCTATCAAATTGTTTTGGTGAAGGCAACCTGAAATGGACCATGCTACTATAGGTTCAAGTACATAGCAATTATAGTTATGGGCTTACACACCTAATCCAACACGTTGTTAGCCAACCCTTGATCATGGCATCAACGCTCATCCATGCCATTTACATGGTAGACGTTTCTTATTGCTTCTTGATTAATCTGTTGACCAAAACCACCTTCTTCTTTGTAAACAGGAAGTTCATCATCTGATGTTTCCATTCATTGAAGTTTTCATCATTCATCCGATCATTCATCTGCATCTATTTGGGGTAAGCGGACGGGTGAATATAGTAGGATGAGTAAGTATCACATGCATCCTCATTGTTCTTGCTTCCATCTCCCTTCTCTCCTGTCATGATCGCCACCGGGTTGGTGCTTCTTTAATATATTTATGCTCTGATACCATATAGAATTCGGTAACAGATTACTTTTGTTTTATTAACCAAATCTTCAATAACAATCATAAAATGCATACCTACAATGCCTATTATATAAGGACTTTAACCTAACATTTATCTTATCAAAAAAGAGATAAAGATAAGCGAAAGATAATGATAAGTAAACTACTTCTTGATATTATCCCAATGGAATAATCTGGAATAATCTCGGTTCCTTTAATAAGTGATTTTTGGGGTGGACGTGGATTGTAGGTTTGGTAACAATATTGGTTGGTTGCTCAAACACCATTGCACTGTCAACGTCGTCTTTCTGGTTTGCTACTGATGCCATCTTTAACTGCACTCAACAACATCTCATCACTTCTTCCACTTGTTTTTTTTTGTTTTTTTTTCACATAACAAAATCTTCAATCAAAACTAGACATGTTTTCATGGAAACTATGCTTTTTTTTCATTTTTTTACACATAACATGTCACACCCCAAAACCGGAACGGCGGAAACGTTCAGGGGTGGAGGACGTCATGTACAGTATCACAACAATGCAAAGTAGTAAACAAGCAACAACATCATCCATTGCATTAATAATATAATTTCATACAAGTGTGTTCTGTCAAGTTATATAGACACCAAAAATATGAATCAAAATAAAAGATGAGTCTTGAACGAGCTCCATCTTCTCAAAACCTGGCACCGGTACCTGTCTACTGGTGACCTGAGAATACAAGTTATTTTGAAAGAGTTTATCAGCTTTAAAGATAGTGAGAACATAAGTATATTAGTATCTGTGTTTGTATGAAAGTGTTTGTATGTATGTAATGTATAAGTTTGTAATTGTTTGTAAATTGTTTGAACTCTCCTAGAAAACCCTATGTTTCCTACTAAAAGTAGCCTTCTACCAAGGCATCTAGTGTTTGAGTGTGTGTCTCTTTTAAAAGTATGTATTTTCCCAAATCTGACTATCATTAACCAAAAATATAGTTTTTACATTCCTGTTTATTGTGTGAAGATCACAAAGTGAATGCAATGGGAAAATGAAATAGTAATGTAGTGTTGTATTAAGTAACTACTGCTGTACTAACTACCTTAAACCAATTGTTATTTAAAGTACCATGTGATCGGCCTGTACCATACTACCGACTATTAACACGACGATGTAAGACGTCGGAAGAAATGACGTTTGGCACCCGTAGACTTGCAAGTCCCACTGTAGCGAGCAACAAGGTGTAGGATAGTCAATCCAGTATAGATCTATACACAAACTCAACGCTCTCCATTTAAGGAGATTCTAGATACAAAACAAGCCATGACAGGTGATGTCATGCCCCGTTACGTGGCTCACATAACTGTATTAGTGCACTTGTGTATATATTGAATGTACTAGCTGTATTGTATGTTCTCTCTTTGTCTAGTATGTATATATGTTCTCTCTGTATGGTATTATTTGTTTCTCATCATAATATTCTCTATCTGTATGTTATGTTCTCTCTGTATGGTATTAACTCATGTATGAACTGACTCATTTGTATGTTTCACTGTTCTAGTAATAGTATTAGTATCTTCCTAAACTATACCTATTATAGATTACTAGTAATGTTGTTTGAATGTATGAACATGTTTGTATACCTTTGCTGCCCAAAGGTATTGAATAGAAAGAAGTAACCTTTTATATCTATATACATATACATGATATATGACTAGGATTCAAACGACCTTCGGACAAACAACCGATACCCTAAGTCCACAACCAAACAAGGAACATGAGGTAAGGTGAGCTATCAGTCCTAAGTCCTTTAACTCCTACTTATATAACTATATCTATATAGATACACATTTAACAGAATATAAGTTTAAAATAGTTTAATAAAAGTATTTGACATGTAAAGGAGTTTGATAAAAGCATTTGATATGTAAAAGAGTTTGTAAAACAGTTTGAAGTAGTTTGTTTGATAACACAGTTTTGAAAAGTAAGAAATCCACTTGTTTGGTAGTTATTAATCACATGTGATTGATATAATAACTATAATAGTTCAACTTCTATTCCCGCCCATAAAAGCATTCAAAATCATTTAAAAGGTTGATTAAGGGGTATGAACTCACCTGTAGTGAGTGGTTTGGATGAACGGATGTTATAGGATGCTAAGTGTCAAGTGAAGACTTGAACACACACAAGGATCCTAGTTAACATATAATAACACATATATGTATCCAATTAGTCATTAAACAACTAATTAACCAAGTTAAGACATCCTAGGACATGTAAAACACTTGATTTAAGTGCTATAAGTACTAAGGATTGCATCTAAGGGTTGTAGGACTTGGCTTTTGAGTTTAGGGTCCAAGGGTAAACTCTTTTGGAGTTTACGGTTTTGGGACCAACTCCCTTGGAGTTTACGGTCGTAAACCCATGAGTTTACGGCCGTAAACTCATGGTACTTCTACCATTTTGTGTTTTGAAGTCCTAAAAGTCATAATGAAGCATCCTACTTCAAGTTTAAGCCTTAGGTAGTGATTGTGGCATCATTTCTACCCTTTCTAGAGTTTACGGCCCATGGACCATTTCTCCATGAGTTTACGGCCGTAAACTCTAATGGTTCATGGTATTTTTGATGTTTAAAGTCCTAAGCACATCAAGGATGGGATCTAGACTAGTATCCAAGGCTTGGTAAGGGACTAGGGCACACAATGGCCCTTTCATTAGGGTTTACGGTCCAAGAACATGTTTGGACCGTAAACACCTTTGATCTTGTGTTTCTTTGTGTTTCCTAGATGATTAAGAAGTGTAAAAAGCCTTATAACACACTAGGGTAAGAGTACTTACAATAAAGGAGCTTGAAAGGGTGTTAAAAGTCCAAGAACACTAGTGTGTGTTCTTGGTGTTCTTGGTGAAACTAAGAACACTTGAAGATCTACACAAATGGAATGATTTCACGGATGGAATCATGTAAGATCACTAGATTAAGTAAGATATCAAACAATTAGGGCAAGAAACACTTACAAAGTTGAAGATCAAGAAGGAAAATCGGATGATACTTGAGAGGATTTGAGTTCTAGTTCTTGAAAATGGTAAAAAGTGTATAAAATGACTAAGTGTCATATTTAGACTCCTTAGAGTTTACGTCCGTAAACACCATGTTTAGGCCATAAACTCCAAACTCTTGGAGTTTTGGGACTTTATTGTTACACAATAAACCCTAGGGTATCCTCTCTCCTGTTATCTCTTGAAGACCCACGCTTTAAAACACTCAAATTGACTCCAAAAAGCTTGAGAGTTAGTAGAAACAATTCTGACTTCTCTTGAAGTGAATGGTTGTACATAATAGAAATTTCGGGTTGTCACATCATCCCCCCGTTAGAAGGAATTTCGTCCCAAAATTAGAGTTTAAGCAAATAAGTAGTTACAAATAACTAAGTACAAAGGCGAGGATATTTCAGTTTCATCTGATCCTCTCGCTCCCAAGTGAATTCAGGTCCTCGCTTGGCGTTCCAGCGAACCTTCACTATCGGGATACGGCTTTGTTTCGTTTGCTTGACCTCCCGGTCCATGATCTCTACAGGTTCTTCCACGAAGTTGAGGCTCTCGTTGATCTCGATCTCGTCGAGTGGGATTATAAGAGTCTCGTCGGACCGACACTTTTTCAAGTTCGAGATGTGGAAAGTAGAATGTACGTTACTGAGCTCGCGGGGTAAGTTAAGTTTGTAAGCTACAGGGCCGATTCTGGCAAGAATCTCGAAAGGCCCTATGTATCTTGGATTTAGCTTTCCACGCTTTACAAAGCGTATTAAGCCTTTCCAGGGTGAGACCTTCAATAGAACACGGTCGCCCACCTAGAATTCCAATGGTTTCCTTTGTTTATCTGCGTAGCTTTTCTGTCGGTCTCTAGAGGCTTTCAATCGTTCACGAATCTGAACGATCTTCTCTGTCGTTTCCCGAATGATCTCCGGACCCATGAGTGTGCTTTCAGGAACTCGTCCTTAAGCTAACTGGGTATCACCCACCTCAGCCCAACACAGAGGGGATCTGCTCTTTCGGCCATAGAGGGCCTCGAATGGAGCAGCCTTTTTGCTCGTGTGATAACTGTTGTTGTAGGAAAATTCGACAAGGGGTAAATGAGTATCCCATGCTTTCCCAAAGTCGATCACACAGGCTCGCAACATATCTTCCAAGGTTTGGATAGTCCTCTCACTTTGTCCGTCGGTCTGTGGATGGTAGGCTGTACTCATGTCCAGCCTAGTTCCTAGAGAACTTTGTAGCGACTGCCAGAACCTCGAAGTGAATCTACTATCTCTGTCCGAGATAATAGATATGGGAACACCGTGCAGTCGTACAATCTCCCGAATGTAGGTTCTTGTAAGCTTCTCCATCTTGTCTGTTTCTTTGATAGGCAGGAAGTGTGCGGACTTGGTCAATCTGTCGACGATGACCCATATGGTATCAAGTCCACCCGTTGTCTTGGGTAACTTGGTTATGAAGTCCATAGTGATCCGCTCCCACTTCCATTCCGGTATCTCCAGTTGTTGTAGTAGACCTGAGGGTTTCTGGTATTCGACCTTGACCTTGGCACAAGTAAAGCATTTACTCACGAAGGTAGCAATCTCTGCTTTCATGTTAGGCCACCAGTATAGCTTTTTAAGATCCAGATACATCTTATCTGAACCTGGGTGGACGGAATAACGAGTGTTATGTGCCTCAGTCATGACCAAGTCTCTGAAACCACCGTGTTTCGGTGTCCAGATCCGATCCATGAGATAATAAGCTCCGCCACCCTTGACTTCCAAGTTCTTATCCATCCCTCGCAGGGATTCACCCGCCACATTTTCAGGTTTCAAAGCGTCGAGCTGAGCCTCCTTAATTTTCGTTGACAAGTGTGACTGGATAGTCATAGTCAATGATTTGACTCTACGACCTGAGTATTCTTTCCGACTTAGGGCGTCAGCTACTACGTTGGCCTTGCCGGGATGATAGCGAATTTTACATTCGTAATCACTGAGTAGCTCGACCCACCGTCGTTGTCTCATGTTGAGCTCCTTCTAGTCGAATATATGTTGTAGGCTTTTGTGGTCTGTAAAGATAGTGCTTTTTGTACCATACAGGTAGTGTCTCCGGATCTTCAGAGCAAACACAACTGCTCCTAGCTCAAGATTGTGAGTGGTGTAGTTGACCTCGTGTGTCTTCAGCTATCTCGAGGCGTAGGCGATGACCTTACCTCGCTGCATCAGAACACAGCCGAGCCCTTGATTAGATGCATCGCAATAGACAACAAAGTCTTCTATCCCTTCGGGGAGGGATAGTATTGGTGCGGTGCACAAGGCTCGTTTGAGCGTTTGGAATGCTCTCTCCTGCTTCTCTTCCCAGTCAAAGGCCACGCCCTTCTGGGTCAGTGTTGTAAGAGGTTTCGTGATGCGGGAGAAGTTCTGAATGAACCTGCGATAGTAGCCAGCGAGGCCTAGAAATTGACGAATTTCAGTAGGCGTCTTCGGTGCTGACCAGCTCTCAATGGCTTTGATTTTGGAAGGGTCCATGTGTATTCCCTCCTCGCTAACCACGTGCCCTAAGAATTCGACTCTTCGGATCCAAAATTCGCATTTCGAGAACTTCGCATAGAGCTTCTCCGAACGTAGTGTTTCTAATACCTGTCGCAGATGTCGACCATGCTCCTCCTTACTACGAGAATATATAAGTATGTCATCAATGAAGACGATGACGAACTGATCCAAGTAAGGACGACACACCCTATTCATTAAATCCATGAATACTGCGGGTGCGTTTGTTAATCCGAACGGCATCACTACAAATTTGTAGTGCCCATAACGAGTTCGGAAGGCTGTCTTCGGAACATCCTCCCCTAGCACTCGTAGTTGGTGATATCTGGATCTTAAGTCGATTTTTGAAAAGATGTTCGGCCCTTGAAGTTGGTCAAATAAATCGTCAATACGAGGCAGTGGATAACGATTCTTGACGGTTAGTTTGTTGAGCTCCCTGTAGTCGATGCACATACGAAACGATTCGTCTTTCTTCTTGACGAACAAGACTGGAGCTCCCCAGGGTGAGAAGCTTGGTCTTATAAAGCCCTTGCTGTGCAGTTCGTTAAGTTGACAGGACAGTTCTTCAAATCTCTGCAGGTGCTAGACGATAGGGCGATTTGGCTACGGGGGTAGCCCCTGGAACTAAGTCGATTCTGAACTCGACTTGACGTTGCGGAGGTAATCCTGGGAGTTCTTCCGGAAAGATTTCAGGAAAGTCGCGTACTACTGGGATGTTCTGAATGTCTTTCATTTCTTGGCTCACATCGACCACATGAGCAAGGAATGCGCGACATTCCTTTCGCAAGAATTTCTGAGCTTGAATGCTCGAGATGATACGAAGGTTAGTGCCGGGTTTGTCGCCATAAACTACTAGAGTTTCACCCGACGGCAGATTTAGGCGAACAACCTTTTCGTAACACATGATGTCGGCACGACGAAGACTCAACCAATCCATGCCGATAATGACGTCGAAACTTTTAATTGAGACCGACATGAGGTCGATCGAAAATGAATGGCTATCTAGTGTTAGGGTACACCCTATGTATATACTGCTAGTGCTCTCCGTCTTTCCATTAGCCATTTCTATAGTGAACGGTTCTTTAAGTGCTCGTGATTTTTTCTTAAGTAAATGAGCAAATTTTTGGTTCACGAAACTCCTCTCCGCTCCACTATCAAATAGTATGCACGCATAAGAGTTATCGAGGAGAAACGTACCAGTGACCACTGTGGGGTCGGCAACCGCTTCCTCGTGGCCTATGGCCAGAACTCTTCCCACTCTACTGGCATTCCCTGCCTTAGGGCAGTCCCTCTTGTAGTGGCCCACCTCGCCACAACCGTAGCAAGCTTGGCCCACTCCTGCGCCGGGGACTTGGTTGAGTGGCCTCGCCGGTGCCTTGCAGAAACAGACAGTGTGCCCCTTCCTGTTGCAGTTTGAACACTGCATTTCCCGGCAGGCTACTGTGTGGTGGAAGTTTCATTTGTTGCACTTAGGCAAACTTCCAGCGTATTGATTTACCGGAGCAGCAGCGGCAGGTGCTATCGCAACATGAACTGCCACGACGTGCTGCTTTTTGGCAGCCTTCTTCTTCTTCTTGTCATCCCAGAACTTCCGCTTGGAATCAGCGGTTTTGGAAGGTTCTAAGATGGATAGGGTTGTTGTTGCGGCCGGGGTACGAACCCCATGGTCTATAAGCCGTTGTGCCAATCGCTTGGCACTATCGAATGTAGTGGGGTTTGAAGCCAAAACATTTCCCTGGAATGGAGGCACCAGCCCCCATATGTATCTTTCTATCTTCTTTCCCTCTGTATGAACCATGTTGGGACAGAGGGCCACCAGCTCACAGAACCTGGCGGTGTAGGATACTATGTCGGAGCCCTTCATGGTTAGGCTCCACAGTTCCTCCTCCAGTTTTTGGATTTCGCCCCTCGGGCAGTAATCTTCGATCATCAGCTCTTTCAGAGCTTCCCAGCCCATAGCATTAGCCACCACTAGAGATAGTGACTTGACATGGCTATTCCACCATGTCAGGGCTTTTTCCTCAAAGGTGCAAGCAGCGAACTTGACCTTGCTCCCTTCTGGACAAGAGCAGATTTCGAAAACCAATTCGGTCTTCTCGAACCATTGCGAGAGGGCAATGACTCCGCCAGTCCCTCTAAAGGACTTGGGCTTGCAGTTAGTGAAGTCCTTATAGGAGCACTTTCTCAAGCGCATAGGAGCTTCACCATGAGCAGATTGAACAGGGGTTCCTCCTCCCGTTGAACCAGAAGAATGATATTGTGCCATGGCTGTAGCCACAGCCACAGCTACAGCAGCATTCAGAGCTGTCGTATCGATTTGAGGAGCAGGGGGTGTTGCAGTTATCGGATGATCGCGTCTCATTGATCGACATGGAGGCATCTTTCAACTATAAGTTTACAAAGATGAAGATATTGGTAAGAATTTAATAGGAAAATTGATGAGAATGACTCATGGACTAACTCTCCATAGCCCAACAACACAATTGAATAGCACGGTTGATTGTAGATCTAGAAATAACAGATGATAGCATTTGGATATAAATTTCCATGAGATTAGATATTTGTCAATAATACTGGAATTACAGATGTAATAAGTTCGGGGAAAAATGACCTAGAAGTAGGCCTTACATCAACCACGATGGGAAAATTTTGACAGAACTACGACCTAATCAAGACCTAACAGGTCTAAGAATTACGAAGATAGGAAATTAGACTAGAGTTTTTACACAAACTAGGTTATATCCAAAAGAGAAGTCGAGGAGACTCTATCGGCGACGAGAACTACTAGAGTGAGTTCTTGAATCCGACAGAAGGCGTTCTATGTCCCTTATGCGCCTTTCAGATCTTGCTTGCTGAGCTTGAAGTTCCCTAACTTCAGCTTGGGTTTCAGCGAGTTCCCTCTGCAGAGCTGCATTGCGGACCTGAGTCCTTTCATGAGTAGACTCTAGCTGGCGAATGCGGACCGTGTTAACGCCAGAGTTGGTGTCAATCTCCACGACTCGGTCGATAGTTGCTCGACCTTGCTCGGTGTTCCGAGAAATCCTATGAACCATGAAGGGTAGGACTCTGTCAGCTGAACCTCCCTCGGTGAGGTTGTAGAAGCTTCTGTCACCATTGTAGGGAATGGGTTGACCCTGTTCCTGACTCCATCTATTCAAGTTTGTGGCCCAGAAATGTGTGAGTCCTTGAAATGTTGTACGAGGGTTCGGGTTTGGGTTATGAGCAGCTGGGGGTAGGTTGTTGACTTCTGGCTCTGAGTCAGAACCATCAGATAAACATTCAGCAAGGTGATCATCCAAAGGGATTGGATGATCATCTTCTGGTTCTTCTCCCAGCCATCCTGCATTTCCGTGGTTGGGAGGGATAGTACGGGTCTCCGGGAAGATGGAATCCAGCCATTATATCTACGCGAGAAAAGGGATAGAGAAATAATTAATAGATGAACTAACTAGATAATTATAAGATGATCTTTATCAGTTACTTCAACATTTGCGTAGTGCATACCAGTCATATGTAACCAAGACAGGATAGACCTTCGAATAAGTGACCCTAACTCTAAGCCCACAACCAAACAAGGAACATGAAGTAAAGCAAAGATCACAGATTCTAAGTCTATGACATCCTAGTTACATATAACCTTAGTGTATCCACTCTGCAACTATTGACATACTAATAAAGACCTTTTTAGTTCTCAGTTAAGTAATTATAGTAACACAAAATATTCCTATAGTATTTTAAGTTTATGTTATGTTCTACTGTTCTCATTGTAGTAGTGTTGGTAAGTTTTTAGACTTGTTGCAACCTCACAACCACACTTAGGCACATGCTACTCAATCCTCGGATAATATAGTTGATCAGGCTATATCTTCCCAGATTTGACTATATGTCTCTAAGTCTACTTGTGCTGCCCAACAATCGTAATACTTTTGTTCTGTCCTAGTGACACTGATTTTAGTATGAATGCAGGTATGTATACTTGGTTAAATATTTTATTATTTAAAAGTATATACTCTTTATCAGAGTATTTTAATCCCGCTGTGTTTATAGTTCGTATATCTTTTATGGGTTGATATACTCGATTCACTATAAACAATGCTCTGATACCAATCTATCACACCCCAAAACCGGAACGGCGGAAACGTTCGGGGGTGGAGGACATCATGTACAGTATCACAACAATGCAAAGTAGTAAACAAGCAACAACATCATCCATTGCATTAATAATATAATTTCATACAAGTGTGTTCTGTCAAGTTATATAGACACTAAAAATAGGAATGAAAATAAAAGATGAGTCTTGAACGAGCTCCATCTTCTCAAAACCTGGCACCGGTACCTGTCTATTGGTGACCTGAGAATACAAGTCATTTTGAAAGAGTTTATCAGCTTTAAAGCTGGTGAGATCATAAGTATATTAGTGTCTGTGTTTGTATGAAAGTGTTTGTAAGTATGTAATGTATAAGTTTGTAATTGTTTGTAAATTGTTTGAACTCTCCTAGAAAACCCTATGTTTCCTACTAAAAGTAGCCCTCTACCAAGGCATCTAGTGTTTGAGTGTGTGTCTCTTGTAAGAGTATGTATTTTCCCAAATCTGACTATCATTAACCAAAAATATAGTTTTTACATTATTGTTTATTGTGTGAAGATCACAAAGTGAATGCAATGGGAAAATGAAATAGTACTGTAGTGTTGTATTAAGTAACTACTGCTGTACTAACTACCTTAAACCAATTGTTATTTAAAGTACCATGTGATCGGCCTGTACCATACTACCGACTATAAACACGACGATGTAAGACGTCGGAAGAAATGACGTTTGGCACCCGTAGGCTTGCAAGTCCCACTGTAGTGAGCAGCAAGGTGTAGGATAGTCAATCCAGTATAGATCTATACACAAACTCAACGCTCTCCATTTAAGGAGATTCTGGATACAAAACGAGCCATGACAGGTGATGCCATGCCCCGTTACGTGGCTCACATAACTGTATTAGTGCACTTGTGTATGTATTGAATGTACTAGCTGTATTGTATGTTCTCTCTCTGTCTAGTATGTATGTATGTTCTCTCTGTATGGTATTGTTTGTTTCTCATCACTGTATTCTCTATCTGTATGTTATGTTCTCTTTGTATGGTATTGACTCATGTATGAACTGACTCATTTGTATGTTTCACTGTTCTAGTAATAGTATTAGTATCTTCCTAAACTATACCTATTATAGATTACTAGTAATGTTGTTTGAATGTATGAACATGTTTGTATACCTTTGCTGCCCAAAGGTATTGAATAGAAAGAAGTAACCTTTTATATCTATATACATATACATGATATATGACTAGGATTCAAACGACCTTCGGACAAACAACCGATACCCTAAGTCCACAACCAAACAAGGAACAGGAGGTAAGGTGAGCTATCAGTCCTAAGTCCTTTAAATCCTACTTATATAACTATATCTATATAGATACACATTTAACAGAATATAAGTTTAAAATAGTTTAATAAAAGTATTTGACATGTAAAGGAGTTTGATAAAAGCATTTGATATGTAAAAGAGTTTGTAAAACAGTTTGAAGTAGTTTGTTTGATAACACAGTTTTGAAAAGTAAGAAATCCACTTGTTTGGTAGTTATTAATCACATGTGATTGATATAATCACTATAATAGTTCAACTTCTATTCCCGCCCATAAAAGCATTCAAAATCATTTAAAAGGTTGATTAAGGGGTATGAACTCACCTTTAGTGAGTGGTTTGGATGAACGGATGTTATAGGATGCTAAGTGTCAAGTGAAGACTTGAACACACACAAGGATCCTAGTTAACATATAATAACACATATATGTATCCAATTAGTCATTAAACAACTAATTAACCAAGTTAAGACATCCTAGGACATGTAAAACACTTGATTTAAGTGCTATAAGTACTAAGGATTGCATCTAAGGGTTGTAGGACTTGGCTTTTGAGTTTAGGGTCCAAGGGTAAACTCTTTTGGAGTTTACGGTTTTGGGACCAAATCCCTTGGAGTTTACGGTCGTAAACCCATGAGTTTACGGCCGTAAACTCATGGTACTTCTACCATTTTGTGTTTTGAAGTCCTAAAAGTCATAATGAAGCATCCTACTTCAAGTTTAAACCTTAGGTAGTGATTGTGGCATCATTTCTACCCTTTCTAGAGTTTACGGCCCATGGACCATTTCTCCATGAGTTTACGGCCGTAAACTCTAATGGTTCATGGTATTTTTGATGTTTAAAGTCCTAAGCACATCAAGGATGGGATCTAGACTAGTATCCAAGGCTTGGTAAGGGACTAGGGCACACAATGGCCCTTTCATTAGGGTTTACGGTCCAAGAACATGTTTGGACCGTAAACACCTTTGATCTTGTGTTTCTTTGTGTTTCCTAGATGATTAAGAAGTGTAACAAGCCTTATAACACACTAGGGTAAGAGTACTTACAATAAAGGAGCTTGAAAGGGTGTTAAAAGTCCAAGAACACTAGTGTGTGTTCTTGGTGAAACTAAGAACACTTGAAGATCTACACAAATGGAATGATTTCACGGATGGAATCATGTAAGATCACTAGATTAAGTAAGATATCAACTAATTAGGGAAAGAAACACTTACAAAGTTGAAGATCAAGAAGGAAAATCAGATGATACTTGAGAGGATTTGAGTTCTAGTTCTTGAAAATGGTAAAAAGTGTATAAAATGACTAAGTGTCATATTTATACTCCTTAGAGTTTACGGCCGTAAACACCTGATGGGTTTTGAGCATTCTAACACTTCCTAAGTGTACATGCAACCCTAATAACCTTGAATCTATGTTTTCTCTATATACATTCAAATTTCTTTTTCAAGGTTATTTCCTAACTAGCATGGCATGGGGATTACATAGAACATAAAACTAGTAGAAATACATACCTTGTTGTTGCTTGGATTCCTTCAAGACTTTGTGAGACTAGCACCCCAAATGTTGTGCCTCAAATGCTTCACACAACACCACAAGACTTGGAATAACTTGAGAGAATACTTCTAGCACTCAAAATCGATTATGCCCTCTCTAGTAACACTAGGTCACGATTTTGCTAGCCATAGGGTTCCTTTTATAGTGTTGTCACAATTAGGGTTTACACATGAATGCCCTTAATTGTCATGACTCTTGATTTCTCATGACCCATGGGTTTGTAACTCCCATGGACTATCCATGGAGCTCCATATGGTTATAACCAAACCCATAAACCATGGATCATTAATCCACCATAAAAGAATTGGTGATTGTCATAATCAACCCTATATATTTAATTAGTCTCACTTTGATCACCAAATTAATACTAGATTAATACTTGATCAATACTAATTAAATAATACTATTATTAATATATTAGAACTTATAATATATTAACAATCATAAGTGCCTTATTCTCTCATCTAGTCTATCCAAGTATTGCAATGCCATGCAACCCAAATGGACCATGCCGGGTCGGGTCAAGTACATACCAAATAAAGTTATGGACTTAGACACTATATCCAACAGTCTCCCACTTGGATAAGTCTAATAACTATATTTGCAAATATGACTTCAAAATCCGACTAGCAATCGTAGCTCTTTCAAAGTCTCTCGGAACTGAGATGATGATGATACGCCATTTAAGATAAGTGATCATATAATCCTCTGTTCTCATGATATCAGCCGGACAAACACATGGAACATGGTCTTACTTATTGTCCAGCATTTGTTTCTCGATCTCTGATTTGTTTCGACATAGAACTAAATTGAACACATCAATTAGGTTCTGACCGGGCCCGGTACATAGGTCAAAACCAAATCATCGAGGGGCCCAGATCAATTATTCACAAAGGCACGTTTTATAACATCGAGTTACCACTGCGTTTTCGTGCAATCAATGAATAACCAACTCATAGTCAACAACTCATATCTCTAGGTTTGAAGATTTATATGATATTACCGTCTCACGATCACTCGAGATAAATTCCATGAAGTGATGCAAGTGAGCGTGGGTTGGATCCAATACTCAGCCCTTATGAGTACTCATGAATGTTGTAGCAACCATTTCATTGTCCAAAGCACTTTTAGACAAATCATACAAGCCAAATTCATGACAGTCTTAAATCAATACTTACTTCCAAAGTTTGACTGACTGTGGATGGTTTGAATAATAACATAATTATTCTGGAAGTAAAATCATGCAAAATTGAAACATAGTAAACAATCAACACAAGATAGTAACACCTTACTCATAAATAAATAACAACTTTTATTTATCATCAAATGTCAATTACATTTTACAAGTTTCAGGAATCTAATTATTGAAACTAATATCATCCTTCAGCCCAATGCGCCTCGCATGCTGTAAATGCTTAACCCTGCTCAGTCCCTTCGTGAGGGGATCTGCCGGGTTCTCATCTGATGATACCCTCTTAGCCACGAGGAGTCCTTCTTCTATTCGATGTCTGATGAAATGGTATTTTCTGTCAATGTGCCTAGATCTCCCGTGATCTCTCGGTTCCTTAGCCAAAGCAACCGCACTTTCGTTGTCACAGAAAATTTCCATTGGCTCCTTTATAGCTGGTACAACTCCAAGGTCTCCGATGAAGTTCTTTAGCCATATCGCCTCCTTAGCTGCTTCACTTGCTGCTATGTACTCTGATTCACAAGTAGAATCAGCTACTGTCTCCTGCTTGGAACTTTTCCAAGTAATTTCCCCTCCATTTAGGATAAAGACCCAGCCTGACTGAGAGCGGAAATTATCCCTATCAGTCTGGAAGCTAGCATCGCTATATCCTTCCACTCTCAAGTCATCACTGCCTCCGAGGGTAAGGACCCAATCCTTAGTCCTCCGCAGATACTTGAGAATGTTCTTTACCGCTGTCCAGTGTGCCTTGCCAGGGTTCCCTTGATATCTACTGACCATGCTCAAAGCAAAGGCCACATCAGGGCGAGTACAAGTCATAGCATACATGATCGAGCCCACAGCGGAAGCATATGGTATATGACTCATTTCAGCTATCTCAGCCTCTGTACTTGGACTCTGAGTTTTACTTAGCTTGGCATTACTCTGGATTGGTAATTCTCCTTTCTTGAAATCTTGCATACTGAACCTCTTCAGCACCTTATCCAAGTAAGTACTTTGACTAAGTCTAATTAGTCTCTTACTCCTATCTCTCAATATCCTTATCCCTAGGATATAGGCAGCTTCCCCAAGGTCCTTCATAGCGAAACACTTCCCAAGCCAGGACTTAACCTCCTGCAAGGTTGGGACGTCGTTTCCTATGAGAAGTATGTCATCCACATACAACACCAAGAAGCTAACTATGCTCCCACTAGCCCTGACATACACACAAGACTCATCCTCACTCCTAGAAAAGCCAAACTCTTTGACTTTCTCATCAAAGCAAAGATTCCATCTGCGAGATGCTTGTTTCAATCCATAAATGGATTTATCAAGCTTACACACTCTATTAGGGTATCTTGTATCGACAAAACCCTCTGGTTGAGCCATGTAAACATCCTCAGCAAACTTTCCATTAAGGAAAGCGGTTTTGACATCCATTTGCCATATTTCATAATCATGAAATGCAGCTATGGCTAACAATACTCTAATAGACTTAATCTTA
Organism: Lactuca virosa; assembly: GCF_052849685.1. Lineage (NCBI taxonomy): Eukaryota > Viridiplantae > Streptophyta > Magnoliopsida > Asterales > Asteraceae > Lactuca > Lactuca virosa. Next base: position 232,735,508 of record NC_136432.1, on the reverse strand, counting down.
GCTACTGGTGAGAAGGTCTCATCATAGTCAACTCCCGGAGTTTGAGTAAAGCCCTTCGCAACCAGTCGCGCTTTGTAAGTATGTACCTTCCCATCCATGTCGGTCTTCTTCTTGTAGATCCATTTGCACCCAACTGTCTTTCGACCTGGTACATTTTCAACCAAGTTCCAAACTTGATTTTCATACATGGACTGAATCTCGCTGTCCATAGCCTCCTTCCATTTAGCAGACTCGGGGCCTGCCATGGCTTCCCTGTAATTATTAGGTTCATCCAAATCTATTAGTGTACTATCACTAATAAATGTATCACCTTCAGTGGTGATGTGATAACCATAATAAAAATCAGGTGTGTTCCTCACCCTAGTGGAACGTCTTGGAGGTACAGACTCATCTATCGGATCAACAGGAGTTTCCTCCTCAGGTTGGTCGATAGCATTTGAGGTTCCTTCACCACTTGACTCTTGAAGCTCTTCAAGGTCAATTTGCCTCCCACTGTCCCCTTGGCTTATGAATTCTCTCTCACGAAAGACTCCTCTTCTTGATACAAAGACCACATTATCACTGGGTCTGTAGAAGAGGTAACCAAAGGATCTATGTGGGTAGCCGATGAAAATACACCTCTCACTTCGAGGTTCAAGCTTATCATGAGTCTCACGCCTCACGAAAGCTTCACAACCCCAAATCTTGATGTGGTCCAAATTGGGAACTTTCCCAGTCCACATCTCGTGAGGTGTTTTGGCAACCTTTTTAGTAGGGACTAGATTAAGGATATGGGCGGCAGTCTCTAAGGCATACCCCCAGAAAGAGATTGGTAACGAAGCTCGACTCATCATGGAACGAACCATATCCAGCAAGGTTCGATTGCGACTCTCAGCTACACCATTCAATTGTGGTGTTCTGGGAGGTGTCAATTGTGAGACAATCCCACATTCCTTAAGATAGTCAAGGAACTCAATGCTAAGATACTCTCCTCCCCGATCGGATCGGAGCATCTTGATGTTCCTGCCTAATTGATTCTCGACTTCCTGCTTAAACTCTTTGAATTTTTTAAAGGTTTCTGACTTATGCTTGATTAAGTAAATATATCCATATCTACTGTAATCATCAGTAAAAGTCACATAATAGCGATTAACATCCCTTGTAGCAACTCTGAAGGGCCCACACACATCCGTGTGTACAATGTCCAACAAACGTTCACCCCTATCACAAGTACCTGTGAAGGGTGACTTTGTCATTTTTCCAAGTAAACAAGACTCGCAACTATCATCTGACTTGAGGTCAAATGATTCCAAGACTCCAGCCTTTTGGAGTTGGCCTATGCGCTTCTTGTTGACATGTCCAAGACGACAATGCCATAAGGATGCTTTATCCAAGCTATCTGAAGAATCAATATACAACACATTATTTCCTAGATTGTCTACAACATTCACGGCTTCATATACACCATCACAAGGTAATGCTTTAAAGTAAAATACATCATTGTAATAAACATTAATAGCACCATTTTTATTATCAAATGAAAATGAAAAACCTTGTTTGTACAAGCCATGAAAAGAAATAATATTTCTCGCCATTTCGGGCGAGTAACAACACTTATTCAAATCTAACATTAACCCATTATTAAGCAATAAAGAATAAACTCCTATCTTGGTAACATGTGATGCTTTCCTGTTGCCCATGACTAAGTTTATCTTCCCGTGCTCCACTTGCTCACTTTTTCTTAGTGCCTGCAAATCAGTACAAATGTGAATACCACAACCTGTATCAAGCACCCAAGAATTAGCATTAGATGAGTTATTAGACAATATTGTTGGATATAATGTCTAAGTCCATAACTTTATTTGGTATGTACTTGACCCGACCCGGCATGGTCCATTTGGGTTGCATGGCATTGCAATACTTGGATAGACTAAATGAGAGAATAAGGCACTTATGATTATTAATATATTATAAGTTCTAATATATTAATAATAGTATTATTTAATTAGTATTGATCAAGTATTAATCTAGTATTAATCAAGTGATCAAAGTGAGACTAATTAAATACATAGGGTTGATTATGACAATCATCAATTCTTTTATGGTGGATTAATGATCCATGGTTTATGGGTTTGGTTATAACCATATGGAGCTCCATGGATAGTCTATAGGAGTTACAAACCCATGGGTCATGGGAAATCAAGAGTCATGGCAATTAAGGGTCTTCATGAGTAAACCCTAATTGTGACAACACTATAAAAGGAACCCTATGGCTAGCAAAATGTGGAGCTAGTGGACCTAGTGTTACTAGAGAGGGCATAACCGATTTTGAGTGCTAGAAGTATTCTCTCAAGTTATTCCAAGTCTTGTGGTGTTGTGTGAAGCATTTGAGGCACAACATTTGGGGTGCTAGGCTCACAAAGTCTTGAAGGAATCCAAGCAACAACAAGGTATGTATTTCTACTAGTTTTATGTTCTATGTAATCCCCATGCCATGCTAGTTAGGAAATAACCTTGAAAAAGAAATTTGCATGTATATAGAGAAAACATAGATTCAAGGTTATTAGGGTTGCATGTACACTTAGGAAGTGTTAGAATGCTCAAAAACCCATCAGTGGTATCAGAGCCTAGGATTGTTTTCTGTATACTTGATGCAAAACTGCTTAAAAAATCGAAAATTCTGCATTCTGACGACTGGACTCGCCGAGTCCATGGGGAGGACTCGCCGAGTCCATGAACAAATTCATCCTACTCGGCGAGTAGAATAATGCACTCGGCGAGTAGGAGCGTGCTGGGCAGTTTTTTCGAGTTTTGTTGCTGGAAATGGATTAAGATCATTATCCCAATCTGTTTTGGACTTGTAAAATCTGTTTTTCAAAATGATAATGATTATGTTAACCCATTTTACATGACTTTTATCAATTTTCAAGTATTGTATATAGCTATATGATTTCTTGAAATTGCTTGACATGAATTTGTGTTCTTATGAGTTTTTAGAAGATCATAGGAATTATATGTAACCTCCATGTATGTTTAATTCATGATCTTAATGGAAATGATGGTGTCCATAACTTGTCCTCAAGTTATGGATAACCAAAAGTCACTTCTTTAAATTGTGATTAAAGAACTAAAGAGGTTTCATAAAATGAAGAGTCTTCATTTTTATGAACCATTAAAACTCATAAGTTACAAATTGAAGAGACTTGGAATAGTTTCAATTCTTGCCCTCAAGTTTTGGAATTTGAAAAGTCTTACACTCTAATACTTTAATTCCAAATTAAACCTTAGATTTTTAAAAAGTTTAAAAATCAACACTTATACTATTATTATAATTTTATTATATAGATATGTATAAGAATATGTCATTCTTACTGTTAGTAGGCCTCATTCACGAAGCCGGTCTATAAGGGGGGTATAAGGTTGTTGCCTATAAAATGGTGACTTAATGGGTGTCCACTCTCACCCACCGTTTCCTTGATCGGTGGAGGGTCGTTAGCCGAACGGGTAGGATACGACTTTAAATACTTGTCAAAAGTATAATGAATTATAAAGTAACTATACATTATAAATTCCCAATCTTAGTTACTTTAGGAAAATGTGAAATTGGTGCTAGCCCATAAAATTACACATTGTACCTTACCAAGTCGTTAGTGGAGCGTGTGTGGTTAACCGGCACACTAACATGGACTAGTAAGAGTGGCAAAGGGTAACTTGACCTTATTATAGATCGGTGGAGCGTGTGTGGTTAACCGGCACATCGATTAGGTAATATTGTTGAGGGTACCAAGTCAATTTGTATGGTTATTCACACCTTGTTTGTGATCCTCGGCATCCCAGTCACAAACTTGAGAGGGCACAATCGAGATTCAAACATGCCATTGAAAAGTTCAATGTATCTCAAAAGATCTAGGAGTTTCAAAACCAATAAAACCTAATAATAAAATATTTCGTTCTTATGGTTGAAATTGGTAAATCGTCATTTACCTACCTTCAAATATTTTATAATATGGATTACGACATCCCTCTTCCAACTATAAATAGTTTGTTGGATCCTAGCCTTAATATTTCATTTGGGTGAATTATTAAGGATTCCTAATCTAATGAAACTTGTCTTTCTTTCCTTTCAGATGTCTTCCAACAATGCTTCTGGCTCAAACCCAACAAGCTCCTTTTCGCTTATGAACTTGTGTGGTAAGGTCATCTTTGATGGATCCAATTTCAATGAGTGGATCAGAAACATCAGAATGATTACCCGCTATGAGGACAAAGAATATGTCCTCGATAAGGAGCTTAAGGTTGTGAATGAAGCCACTGCTACTCATGAAGAGTTTGCGGAGTTTGTTGCACATGAAAAGGATGCTACTAAAGTAGCATGCATCATGATGGCCACCATGACTCCTGAACTTCAAAAATCCTATGAAGATTTCTACCCCTATGAGATGCACCTGGATCTGATGGAAAGGTACCATTAGAGCGCGCGTCAGGAGAGGTATGAAATCATCTCCTCCATGATAACCGCAAGGATGAAGGATGGTGAACCCATCACCGGTCACTTGCAGAAGATGCAAAGGTTCGTTGACCGGTTGCTGAAGCTAAATGTTGACTTTCCTGAGGAAATGGCGATTAACATCATTCTCCATTCCTTACCTCCAAGTTATGATCAGTTTCGTATGACTTATCATATGAACAAGGAGGAAGTCACACTTAGCAAACTTCAAGGACTCTTAAGGACAGCTGAAAATGGCCTTAAGGGTAAAGCGGTTGCTACTTCTACTCCTTCAATAGCCCCTGTTATGGCTATTGGGTAGGGAAAGGGTAAGAAGAGGAAAAGCCCTTCGATGGGTACCAAGGGTAAGACTCTTGATGGTTCCTCTTCAAGTGGGACAAAGAAAGGTCCCATTACTCCTTCTTCAAACCCAAAGGAAGCACAGTGCTTCTATTGCCAGGATAAGGGACACTTCAAGCGAAGCTGCCCTAAATATCTGCAAGATGTAAAGGATGGGAAGGTTAAACCCACCCATGCAGGTATTTACACAATATTGTCTAATAACTCATCTAATGCTAATTCTTGGGTGCTTGATACAGGTTGTGGTATTCACATCTGTACTGATTTGCAGGCACTAAGAAGAAGTGAGCAGGTGGAGCACGGGAAGATAAACTTAGTCATGGGCAACAGGAAAGCATCACCTGTTACCAAGATAGGAGTTTATTCTTTATTGCTTAATAATGGGTTAATGTTAGATTTGAATAAGTGTTGTTACTCGCCCGAAATGGCGAGGAATATTATTTCTTTTCATGGCTTGTACAAACAAGGTTTTTCATTTTCATTTGATAATAAAAATGGTGTTGTTAATGTTTATTACAATGATGTATTTTACTTTAAAGCATTACCTTGTGATGGTGTATATGAAGCTGTGAATGTTGTAGACAATCTAGGAAATAATGTGTTGTGTATTGATTCTTCAGATAGCTTGGATAAAGCATCCTTATGGCATTGTCGTCTTGGACATGTTAACAAGAAGCGCATAGGCCAACTCCAAAAGGCTGGAGTCTTGGAATCATTTGACCTCAAGTCAGATGATAGTTGTGAGTCTTGTTTACTTGGAAAAATGACAAAGTCACCCTTCACAGGTACTTGTGATAGGGGTGAAGGTTTGTTGGACCTTGTACACACGGATGTGTGTGGGCCCTTCAGAGTTGCTACAAGGGATGCTAATCGCTATTATGTGACTTTTACTGATGATTACAGTAGATATGGATATATTTACTTAATCAAGCATAAGTCAGAAACCTTTGAAAAGTTCAAAGAGTTTAAGCAGGAAGTGGAGAATCAATTGGGCAGGAACATCAAGATGCTCTGATCCGATCGGGGAGGAGAGTATCTTAGCATTGAGTTCCTTGACTATCTTAAGGAATGTGGGATTGTATCACAATTGACACCTCCCAGAACACCACAGTTGAATGGTGTAGCTGAGAGGCGCAATCGAACCTTGTTGGATATGGTTCGTTCCATGATGAGTCGAGCTTCGTTACCAATCTCTTTCTGGGGGTATGCCTTAGAGACTGCCACCCATATCCTTAATCTAGTCCCTACTAAAAAGGTTGTCAAAACACCTCACGAGATGTGGACTGGGAAAGTTCCCAATTTGGACCACATCAAGATTTAGGGTTGTGAAGCTTTTGTGAGGCGTGAGACTCATGATAAGCTTGAACCTCGAAGTGAGAGGTGTATTTTCATCGGCTACCCACAGAGATCCTTTGGTTACCTCTTCTATAGACCCAGTGATAATGTGGTTTTTGTAGCAAGAAGAGGAGTCTTTCGTGAGAGAGAATTCATAAGCCAAGGGGACAGTGGGAGGCAAATTGACCTTGAAGAGCTTCAAGAGTCAAGTGGTGAAGGAACCTCAAATGCTATCGACCAACCTGAGGAGGAAACTCCTGTTGATCCGTTAGATGAGTCTGTACCTCCAAGACGTTCCACTAGGGTGAGGAACACACCTGATTTTTATTATGGTTATCACATCCCCACTGAAGGTGATACATTTATTAGTGATAGTACACTAATAGATTTAGATGAACCTAATAATTACAGGGAAGCCATGGCAGGTCCTGAGTCTGCTAAATGGAAGGAGGCTATGGACAGCGAGATTCAGTCCATGTATGACAATCAAGTTTGGAACTTGGTTGACAATGTACCAGGTCGTAAGATAGTTGGGTGCAAATGGATCTTCAAGAAGAAGACCGACATGGATGGTAAGGTACATACTTACAAAGCGCGACTGGTTGCGAACGGCTTTACTCAAACTCCGGGAGTTGACTATGATGAGACCTTCTCACCAGTAGCTAAGATTAAGTCTATTAGAGTATTGTTAGCCATAGCTGCATTTCATGATTATGAAATATGGCAAATGGATGTCAAAACCGCTTTCCTTAATGGAAAGTTGGCTGAGGATGTTTACATGGCTCAACCAGAGGGTTTTGTCGATATAAGATACTCTAATAGAGTGTGTAAGCTTGATAAATCCATTTATGGATTGAAACAAGCATCTCGCAGATGGAATCTTTGCTTTGATGAGAAAGTCAAAAAGTTTGGCTTTTCTAGGAGTGAGGATGAGTCTTGTGTGTATGTCAGGGCTAGTGGGAGCATAGTTAGCTTCTTGGTGTTGTATGTGGATGACATACTTCTCATAGGAACCGACGTCCCAACCTTGCAGGAGGTTAAGTCCTGGCTTGGGAAGTGTTTCGCTATGAAGGACCTTGGGGAAGCTGCCTATATCCTAGGGATAAGGATATTGAGAGAGAGGAGTAAGAGACTAATTGGACTTAGTCAAAGTACTTACTTGGATAAGGTGCTGAAGAGGTTCAGTATGCAAGATTCCAAGAAAGGAGAATTACCAATCCAGAGTAATGCCAAGCTGAGTAAAACTCAGAGTCCGAGTACAGAGGCTGAGATAGCTGAAATGAGTCATATACCATATGCTTCCGCTGTGGGCTCGATCATGTATGCTATGACTTGTACTCGCCCTGATGTGGCCTTTGCTTTGAGCATGGTCAGTAGATATCAAGGGAACCCTGGCAAGGCACACTGGACAGCGGTAAAGAACATTCTCAAGTATATGCGGAGGACTAAGGATTGGGTCCTTACCCTCGGAGGTAGTGATGACTTGAGAGTGGAAGGATATAGCGATGCTAGCTTCCAGACTGATAGGGATAATTTCCGCTCTCAGTCAGGCTGGGTCTTTATCCTAAATGGAGGGGCAATTACTTGGAAAAGTTCCAAGCAGGAGACAGTAGCTGATTCTACTTGTGAATCAGAGTACATAGCAGCAAGTGAAGCAGCTAAGGAGGCGATATGGCTAAAGAACTTCATCGGAGACCTTGGAGTTGTACTAGCTATAAAGGAGCCAATGGAAATTTTCTGTGACAATGAAAGTGCGGTTGCTTTGGCTAAGGAACCGAGAGATCACGGGAGATCTAGACACATTGATAGAAAATACCATTTCATCAGACATCGAATAGAAGAAGTACTCCTCGTTGCTAAGAGGGTATCATCAGATGAGAACCCGGCAGATCCCCTCACGAAGGGACTGAGCAGGGTTAAGCATTTACAGCATGCGAGGCGCATTGGGCTGAAGGATGATATTAGTTTCAATAATTAGATTCCTGAAACTTGTAAAATTTAATTGACATTTGATGATAAATAAAAGTTGTTATTTATTTATGAGTAAGGTGTTACTATCTTGTGTTGATTATTTATTATGTTTCAATTTTGCATGTTTTTACTTCCAGAATAATTATGTTATTATTCAAACCATCCACAGTCAGTCAAACTTTGGAAGTAAGTATTGATTTAAGACTGTCATGAATTTGGCTTGTATGATTTGTCTAAAAGTGCTTTGGACAATGCAATGGTTGCTACAACATTCATGAGTACTCATAAGGGCTGAGTATTGGATCCAACCCACGCTCACTTGCATCACTTCATGGAATTTATCTCGAGTGATCGTGAGACGGTAATATCATATAAATCTTCAAACCTAGAGATATGAGTTGTTGACTATGAGTTGGTTATTCATTGATTGTATGAAAACGCATTGGTAACTCGATGTTATAAAACGTGCCTTTGTGAATAATTCAACAAGTAGTTAGTACAAGCATATCAGTCGAAGTTTATCTGTTCCTTCTAGAAATAGAAGCGATATCTGGGCCCCTCGATGATTTGGTTTTGACCTATGTACCGGGCCCGGTCAGAACCTAATTGATGTGTTCAATTTAGTTCTATGTCGGAACAAATCAGAGATCGAGAAACAAATGCTGGACAATAAGTAAGACCATGTTCCATGTGTTTGTCCGGCTGATATCATGAGAACAGAGGATTATATGATCACTTATCTTAAATGGCGTATCATCATCATCTCAGTTCCGAGAGACTTTGAAAGAGCTACGATTGCTAGTCGGATTTTGAAGTCATATTTGCAAATATAGTTATTAGACTTATCCAAGTGGGAGACTGTTGGATATAGTGTCTAAGTCCATAACTTTATTTGGTATGTACTTGACCCGACCCGGCATGGTCCATTTGGGTTGCATGGCATTGCAATACTTGGATAGACTAAATGAGAGAATAAGGCACTTATGATTATTAATATATTATAAGTTCTAATATATTAATAATAGTATTATTTAATTAGTATTGATCAAGTATTAATCTAGTATTAATCTCGTGATCAAAGTGAGACTAATTAAATATATAGGGTTGATTATGACAATCATCAATTCTTTTATGGTGGATTAATGATCCATGGTTTATGGGTTTGGTTATAACCATATGGAGCTCCATGGATAGTCTATAGGAGTTACAAACCCATGGGTCATGGGAAATCAAGAGTCATGGCAATTAAGGGTCTTCATGAGTAAACCCTAATTGTGACAACACTATAAAAGGAACCCTATGGCTAGCAAAATGTGGAGCTAGTGGACCTAGTGTTACTAGAGAGGGCATAACCAATTTTGAGTGCTAGAAGTATTCTCTCAAGTTATTCCAAGTCTTGTGGTGTTGTGTGAAGCATTTGAGGCACAACATTTGGGGTGCTACACTCACAAAGTCTTGAAGGAATCCAAGCAACAACAAGGTATGTATTTCTACTAGTTTTATGTTCTATGTAATCCCCATGCCATGCTAGTTAGGAAATAACCTTGAAAAAGAAATTTGCATGTATATAGAGAAAACATAGATTCAAGGTTATTAAGGTTGCATGTACACTTAGGAAGTGTTAGAATGCTCAAAAACCCATCAAATATTGTGTAAATACCTGCATGGGTGGGTTTAACCTTCCCATCCTTTACATCTTGCAGATATTTAGGGCAGCTTCGCTTGAAGTGTCCCTTATCCTGGCATTAGAAGCACTGTGCTTCCTTTGGGTTTGAAGAAGGAGTAATGGGACCTTTCTTTGTCCCACTTGAAGAGGAACCATCAAGAGTCTTACCCTTGGTACCCTTCGAAGGGCTTTTCCTCTTCTTACCCTTTCCCTGCCCAATAGCCAGAACAGGGGCTGTTGAAGGAGTAGAAGTAGCAACCGCTTTGCCCTTAAGGCCATTTTCAGCTGTCCTTAAGAGTCCTTGAAGTTTGCTAAGTGTGACTTCCTCCTTGTTCATATGATAAGTCATACGAAACTGATCATAACTTGGAGGTAAGGAATGGAGAATGATGTCAATCGCCATTTCCTCAGGAAAGTCAACATTTAGCTTCAGCAACCGGTCAACGAACCTTTGCATCTTCTGCAAGTGACCGGTGATGGGTTCACTATCCTTCATCCTTGCGGTTATCATGGAGGAGATGATTTCATACCTCTCCTGACGCGCGCTCTGATGGTACCTTTCCATCAGATCCAGGTGCATCTCATAGGGGTAGAAATCTTCATAGGATTTTTTAAGTTTAGGAGTCATGGTGGCCATCATGATGCATGCTACTTTAGTAGCATCTTTTTCATGTGCAACAAACTCCGCAAACTCTTCAGGAGTAGCAGTGGCTTCACTCACAACCTTAAGCTCCCTATCGAGGACATATTCTTTGTCCTCATAGCGGGTAATCATTCTGATGTTTCTGATCCACTCATTGAAATTGGATCCATCAAAGATGACCTTACCACACAAGTTCATAAGGGAAAAGGAGCCTGTTGGGTTTGAGCCAGAAACATTGTTGGAAGACATCTGAAAGGAAAGAAAGACAAGTTTCATTAGATTAGGAATCCTAAATAATTCACCCAAATGAAATATTAAGGCTAGGATCCAACAAACTATTTATAGTTGGAAGAGGGATGCCGTAATCCATACTATAAAATATTTGAAGGTAGGTAAATGACGATTTACCAATTTCCACCATAAGAACGAAATATTTTATTATTAGGTTTTATTGGTTTTGAAACTCCTAGATCTTTTGAGATACATTGAACTTTTCAATGGCATGTTTGAATCTCGATTGTGCCCTCTCAAGTTTGTGACTGGGATGCCGAGGATCACAAACAAGGTGTGAATAACCATACAAATTGACTTGGTACCCTCAACAATATTACCTAATCGATGTGCCGGTTAACCACACACGCTCCACCGATCTATAATAAAGTTAAGTTACCCTTTGCCACTCTTACTAGTCCATGTTAGTGTGCCGGTTAACCACACACGCTCCACTAACGACTTGGTAAGGTACAAAGTGTAATTTTATGGGCTAGCACCAATTTCACATTTTCCTAAAGTAACTAAGATTGGGAATTTATAATGTATAGTTACTTTATAATTCATTATACTTTTAACGAGTATTTAAAGTCGTATCCTACCCGTTCGGCTAACGACCCTCCACCGATGAAGGAAGCGGTGGGTGAGAGTGGACACCCATTAAGTCACCATTTTATAGGCAACAACCTTATACCCCCCTTATAGACCGGCTTCGTGAATGAGGCCTACTAACGGTAAGAATGACATATTCTTATACATATCTATATAATAAAATTATAATAATAGTATAAGTGTTGATTTTTAAACTTTTTAAAAATCTAAGGTTTAATTTGGAATTAAAGTATTAAAGTGTAAGACTTTTCAAATTCCAAAACTTGAGGGCACGATTTGAAACTATTCCAAGTCTCTTCAATTTGTAACTTATGAGTTTTAATGGTTCATAAAAATGAAGACTCTTCATTTTATGAAACCTCTTTAGTTCTTTAATCATAATTAAAAGAAGTGACTTTTGGTTATCCATAACTTGAGGACAAGTTATGGACACCATCATAGCCATTAAGATCATGAATTAAACACACATGGAGGTTACACATAATTCCTATGATCTTCTAAACTCATATGAACACAAATTCATGTCAAGCAATTTCAAGAAAATCATATAAACATATACAATACTTGAAAATTGATAAAAGTCATGTAAAATGGGTTAACATAATCATTATCATTTTGAAAAACAGATTTTACAAGTCCAAAACAGATTGGGATAATGATCTTAATCCATTTCCAGCAACAAAACTCGAAAAAACTATCCAGCACGCTCCTACTCGCCGAGTGCATTATTCTACTCGTCGAGTAGGATGAATTTGTTCAGGGACTCGGCGAGTCCTCCCCATGGACTCGGCGAGTCCAGTCGTCAGAGTGCAGAATTCTCGATATTTAAGCAGTTTTGCAACAAGTATACAGAAAACAATCCTATACTCTGATACCACTGATGGGTTTTGAGCATTCTAACACTTCCTAAGTGTACATGCAACCCTAATAACCTTGAATCTATGTTTTCTCTATATACATGCAAATTTCTTTTTCAAGGTTATTTCCTAACTAGCATGGCATGGGGATTACATAGAACATAAAACTAGTAGAAATACATACCTTGTTGTTGCTTGGATTCCTTCAAGACTTTGTGAGCCTAGCACCCCAAATGTTGTGCCTCAAATGCTTCACACAACACCACAAGACTTGGAATAACTTGAGAGAATACTTCTAGCACTCAAAATCGGTTATGCCCTCTCTAGTAACACTAGGTCATGATTTTGCTAGCCATAGGGTTCCTTTTATAGTGTTGTCACAATTAGGGTTTACACATGAATGCCCTTAATTGTCACGACTCTTGATATCTCATGACCCATGGGTTTGTAACTCCCATGGACTATCCATGGAGCTCCATATGGTTATAACCAAACCCATAAACCATGGATCATTAATCCACCATAAAAGAATTGATGATTGTCATAATCAACCCTATTTATTTAATTAATCTCACTTTGATCACCAAATTAATACTAGATTAATACTTGATCAATACTAATTAAATAATACTATTATTAATATATTAGAACTTATAATATATTAACAATCATAAGTGCCTTATTCTCTCATCTAGTCTATCCAAGTATTGCAATGTCATGCAACCCAAATGGACCATGCCGGGTCGGGTCAAGTACATACCAAATAAAGTTATGGACTTAGACACTATATCCAACAACACCATGTTTAGGCCGTAAACTCCAAACTCTTGGAGTATTGGGACTTTATTGTTGCACAATAAACCCTAGGGTATCCTCTCTCCTGTTATCTCTTGAAGTACCAAGCTTTAAAACACTCAAATTGACTCCAAAAAGCTTGAGAGTTAGCAGAAACAATTCTGACTTCTATTGAAGTGAATGGTTGTACAGAATAGAAATTTCGGGTTGTCAGATAACACAACCTTTATAGACATGTTTTCATGGAAACAATGCTCTTTTAGTTATGTCGAAACAACATTAGAAAATCTTTTCAGTTTTCATGTAATAATTAAGAAAGAAATTTACATTCAACAATTAAGAAAGGTATTTACGTGTTGATTAAGTTCTTAGTTCTTTCCTTTCCTCGCTTAATTTCCTTTCCTACACAACACCAACAACATGTATATATATATATATATATATATATATATATATATATATATATATATATATATATATATACATATATATAATGAAGATCAACAACGAACTCTTATTGGAGGAACTAACCAACAAACTGTGCATTTCTTTCCCTCACTTTAAACCGCTTTCCTCGCTTCCATCTACACCCACCCCAGTTTCTCAGCCTCTCCAATCGATTGATACCATTTTTCTTTCATCATCATGTTTGGGTGTGTGTGGTCGTAAAACTTAGAAGAGAAGAGGAGATTGGAGCGAATTCGAAGTAGGAAAAACAGATTGAGGGCATTTGGTTGAAAGCAATCGAGATTCAGAGAGTAGTCGACGCTGGCAGCGACACTAATTTGAAAGAAATCGAGACCAGAGGGGTAAATATGGTTAAAGATTCCATTCCTTCATTTCTTGTTTCTTTTCTTCAAAATCTTGTTTCTACTCCATCAATTAGTTCAGATGACCTTGATATAATCACATTTCTAAAAGAATCAAGAGAAGAAATCGGTCGCCCTATAATCTACCAACAAGATGTTAGTGTCCTTAAATCCCTTGAGTCTAAAATAGAAAACCAATTTTTTCAAGGGTCTTCAATTCTTCAAGATATTGCTTCTGCTTCAAATGCATTTAACAATTATTACACTTTTTCCCTTCATGGGATGGAGTTCCATTTTCAAAATTTTGCATCTAGTTCAGAAGGGTTAGCATTTCTTTTTGGTCAACCATCAACAAGGATAAATATGTACTTAACCCCACCAAATTCCCAGTGGCTAGCTCGTCATTTTGACGACCATTGTGTTCTTGTGTGCAAAATTCAAGGAGTTAAAAGATGGATGGTTTTTTTTTCCAATTTGGGTAAACTATTATCTCGTTTATATTCACCTGTTGATGATTATATAGAGGGTGAAAATGAAAATTATAGGATAGATTGATGAAAAGAGTATTTATTGAGAGAAGGTGACATTTTATACATTCCTATAGGTTTTCATCATGAGGCATATACCACAGTTGATGATGTCAAAACAAATGTAGATGTGGAATAATCCTTGCATCTTACTCTTGCTATTAAGACTTAGCCTCCATCTGAGTAAGTTTTTATTTCTACTATGCAGAATTTATAAAATTAGTCTTCATAATTGTTTTTTAAACGTCATTTATCCAAACAACACTTAATTGGGAAAAAGGAAAGAAAGAGGGCCTTTCTTTGAGAAAAAAAATATCTATGGTTAGATTTATCATTACTTTGTAATGGTAATAATTAATATCCTATAATGTTCACAAATTCTCAACACGTGTCTAAAGTAAAACATATGACTACACATTATGTCACTCTTTGAAATTTGGTTTTCCTTTATATGATAGACTTGTAGACAATCATTACTCATTAGCAAGAAACCACAATAAAAAGATCTGTCAAGTAGATGCTTGGTAGAAAAGGAACAATAACATGAAATAAAGAGCAACATTAAATGCTTAACTTTATATGATATCATCATCTAATCATTTTGCTTTTGGACCCATGGTTGTTACATGTTTCAGGTTCATATTGTATTGTCAACACGCTAGTTGCTAGTTATCTTGACCATGGTTATGTGATTCACCCTTCAAGTATGTATTTATTTATAGACAAAATAGTATTTTTTTTTATACAATATCAACTGTATATATATGATTGTTTTGAATGGTCAAACTGATATATCTTGATGCCAGACATGAAAGTTGTTCTTTTGTACATATTTATCCTGTACTTTCATTTTTTACACATAATAACATTAACCATTAAAAACCTTCATTTTTTTAATGCACTTAGTTCAATATGAAATCATGGTGGAATTGCCAACAAAGTTGGACATTTTAGTAAAAGACAAGAATGGAGAAGCATATGAATATGCATATTTCATATACTTATCCATATGCATATACATATGAATATATATATATATATATATATATATATATATATATATATATATATACTTAAACATATGCCTTTGTATATATTTATTCATAAGCATATGCATATGTATATATTTATTCATATGCACGTGAATATGTATATGCATATGCATATGCATATGTATATGAATATGCGCATCTTATATACTTAAGTATATGCATATGCATATGATTAAGTATATGCATATGTATATACTTATTCATATGCATATACATATACTTATTAATATGCATATATTTATAAATATGCATATACATATACTTATTAATATGCATATACATATACTTATACTTTTGCATATGCATATGCATAATAATCATATTTCTTTAATTGTCTTATGTATATATACTTATTTTTATCCATATGTATATGCATATGTATATGAAGTATTCATATGAATAAGCATGTATTTATGCATATGTATATGTATATCTTTACTCTTAAGCATATAGAGCTATTAAAAATATTTTTTAAAAATGTTCATGTGCACATGCATATGTTTTTAAAAAATATGCATATACAAAAAAATATAAATATGCACTAAAAATACATTTTTTTGAAAATTTCTTTTTTAAGTATTAGTTTCAAAATATATTAAATATATTTGCTTTTTTAAAAATTAAAAATAAATAAAATTAAATAAAAATAAAATAAAATAAATTAAAAATAAATTAATTTTTTCAAATAAGTGAAAATATAACTTATATTTCAAAATTAAGATTTAAAAATGGAATTTTTCAAAAAAATGTTTTTTAATGCATATTCATATTTTTTATACATATTTAAATTTAAAAAAAATGCATATCTACCTGCATATGATTTTTTTTTTACAATTTCCTTAGATATATGTATTTGCATGCATATGTGAACTTTGATATCTAAATTCAATGTAGATAAAATGTTTGTTGGTTCTCTCCCTCCCTCAATTTCGTTCTCCATTGATCTTGCATCTCTCTCTTTATATATATATATATATATATATATATATATATATATATATATATATATATATATATATATATATATATATATATATATCAGAAGAATGTCTGGTGCACAGATATAATTAAAATGTTGATAAATATACTTTATTAAAATAATTATTTCCTTGTTATTAGCTTTGAATTAACAATTCTTATACTATATTATATATTACGTTATAAGTATTGTAAATATATGATAATATATATAAATATTTAAATCACATCATAATAATACCCGTTACATGTTGTTCGTGCATGAATGTACAAATAAATTTGATTCTTAATTTATAATGATTTTTAGCAATTAATGACTAATCAGTTTAGATAAACAAACTTTATACGCATATCATTTCGATGAAATAAATATGTAGGTTTGTGAATTTGGAATTTCGTTTAAAATTATTATTATATTTAAACATTTATTATTTTTAAAAAATTTTAAAACTATCTTTTGATGTAGGTTTTATATTTAAAATTATATTTAAGTTTCTAATATATTTAAATAGTTTCCAGACTATCTTTTTTTAAAAAAAAAGGATTATAAAAATTAGCTTTTGCTTTATATATATATATATATATATATATATATATATATATATATATATATATATATATATATATATATATATATATATATTAATTTGAAACTTGGGTTTAGGTCTTGTATTTAAACTATTTAACTATTTTGAAATAATAGATTTACAACGTATTTACAATAACAAACTAAATGTAATAGATTAATAATTATTAGTGGTGTTTAAAATTAACAAATTAAGTAAATTAAATTTATGTTTTGAATTTATTATCATATTTAAATTTCCAAATTGGTATTTTATACTACAAATAAAGAATTAATATTGAAATTAGAATAATAATGAATTTAATGTATTTATTGAAAAAGAACTTCAAAAGTTTGGGGGGATTCAAATGAATATGATGATAGAATAATGACCTCTTTTATAGTAGGTAATAGATAATAGATAATAGATAGATAGATAATGATCTTATGTAATCTTTGTGTATTAGGTAATTATACGGATATGTATAGAATAGATAGCAGATCTGATATCTTGGTAATAAGGATCAGTTCTTATTATAGATTAGATACAATTCCTTGATTGATGAGATATACTAGTATAGTTTAGTATATATTCAACATTAGGGTGAAACCCTAATGTTAAAGTCTTGGTGACCGTCTTTGTGAAAATCGTTTTCTTGGTGAAAACAACCCCTTTCTTGGTGAATGAAAATCTTTGTGCTCTTTACTTTTTCTGCTCATTGTTTTGCTCATTTAGTTCGTTCTTTGTTAATTAGTTCGTTCTTTGTCAATTATACTAGAAGTCTATCAGATCGATACAAACCTTCAATTGGTATTAAAGCATGTTTTTGATAAACTCAAGTAATTATGTCAACCTCTTACAATCCCAAATCAACTGTCTACAACAAGATCCCTCCTTTTGATGAACTCAACTTTACTTCTTGGAAATCAAAGGCCATGGAAGCTCTTGAGATCATGGACTATGACATGCTTGACATCATCAACAAGGGTCACATCGTCGTTATGCATCAATCATCCAATGATGGTGCATCTAATAGTGAGCAAAAGAAGAAATCGGTGTTAGGATACAACAAGGAATAGAAAAGGGTGCTAAATCTCGATTTTAAGGCGATAGTTGCTATTGGGAACTCATTACCATATCCTGTCTATCGTTTGGTTCAAAATTACTCAACTACACAAGAGATGATGATCATTCTATCATCTGCTTTTGATAAATAAAATCTCTCAGAGGACGAAGTTTCAAAAGGTAAGTGTCTCATGGCTCAAATAGTTGAATCTCACACTGATACATCGAATGACAGTGTTGGCACTCTTGACGCTGATCTTTCTCAAGTTGCTACAGACCTTAAGTCTGACTGGGACTCACCGTTAGCATATCAGGTGAAAAAATCTTGTTAACTATTCGTCCGTTGAAAAAGCTGACAAGATTGATCACGTGCGTTTTGATTTATCTGTTTCAAACGAAGAAAGATCTCTCAAAATTTAGTTAAAAAATCTCAAAGAAAAACTATCTTCTTTCGAAAAATCTATTTCTCTTTTAGAAAAGGAAAAAACTTGTATCTCACTGACCAACAATTTTCTTCACTGTGAAAAGAAAAGGTTGTTGATCATGTTAGATGCATTCAACTTATTTTAAAAAACATGGCTTCTTCTCATTATATTGTCACGAGAATAAATAATGATCAGATTTCAGATCAGTGTGAGAAAATTCTTGGAGGCGATATAAAAGGTGTTGTTTCTTTAATAGAAAAGGTTGAGACTAAACAAACCTTCTATAACGCTGATTGTTTAGAGAAAGACTTTAAAAGTAGATTTGTAAGTACCTATTTTATAAATCAAACTTTAATTAATACTCATTGCACCACTTACTCTAATAGTAATGCCAAATGTGTATCTCACTTATCTGCTCTTGATCCTTCCTTCCAACCTCCTCATCGTGAGTATGTTCTGCCTTGCACTAAGATTTTGCTGAATTTTCCTATATCTAATGCTGATGTTCATTTAGTAAACAAAATTCTTAGCATTTTTCCTCAGTGCTCCGTCAACAACTCTGAACATGGAGATCAATTAAAGTCTTCTATTCCAGATGGCTCTTCAATATATCCTAAGCCTCGTGACAAAGTGTCACCTAAGCATACCATCGATGAAATTCCTTGGTCCAGAACTAAAGCAAGAATTTTTAAATCAAATGATCAAAGTTCTTTCGGATTTAGCAGTTAAAAAGGAAACAAAATCGAATGTTAAAAGGAAAAATCCTGGAACCAAAGTTTGTTATCAAATTGGTGATTCCTCTCACAAAGTTAGCGAGTCCACTTTTGATAAGGGTTCCATTCATGCTGACAACATCATGACTCGAAATGATAAGTGGATAAAAAAGGGAAACTCTTTAAACTGACTCATTGATGCTTGTTATCATATTTTTTTCTCTTTATTGACCCATTGAAAGATGGGTCAGTGTATATTAATTGTATGTTTTAGTTTCAGGGTAAAGAACATATTTGGTATTTAGATAGCAGTTGCTCAAGACATATGACCAGATTCAAGTCTCTTTTGGAGATTTCATAAAGAAGGATGGTCCTACTCTTACATATGGAGATAATTGCAAGGAATCTACAAAGGGATATGGAACCATCAAGTGCAATTATGTTATTTTCAAGAATGTCTCTTACGTGAAAGGTCATTAGCATAATCTCATTTCAATCAGCCAACTGTGTGATGCTGGCTATGAAGTTCTCTTTAACAAGAAAAAAGGAAAGGTTGTTGATCAAAAGAATGTCACTATTCTGACTGCAAATCGACTGAATAACATTTATGTTTTGGATATGTTTTCTGTTGACAACTCTCTTCGTCATATCTTATTCTCTCGTGCTCAGTCTCATATAAATTGGTCATGGAACAAGAGGTTATCTCATTTGAATTTAAAGAACATATCAAAGATTTAAGTGAATCAACATGTAAGAGGAATTCCTACGATGCAATTTGTCAAAGATAAAATATGCTCAACGTGTCAAAAGCGAAAGAAAACCAATTCCTCCTTCAAGCCAAAGTCCTGTTCTTCCATTATAAAACATCTTCATCTTCTCCACCTGGACTGGTCACGATTAAGTCAAGGGCTGGGAAAAAGTATACTCTTGTTATTGTGGATGAATTTTCAAGACTTACCTGGGTAGTCATCTTAAGGAAGAAGAGTCATGAAGATGATGAAATCATTTCACTAATTAAACAATGGGAAGTCCTTTATAATCATAAAGTCAGGCAATTACGTAGCGATCATGGAACTGAATTTAGAAATTCCTCCCTGGAAGACTTTTGCTCAATCTCAAGAATATCTAAAAACTTCTCTGCTGTTAGAACTCCCCAACAAAATGGCATTGCTGAAAGAAGAAATAGAACTCTCATTGAAGCTGGAAGAACTATGGTCGTTGAATTTGGTCTTCCTTTGTCATTTTGCGCTGAAGCTGTTAACACAACATGTTATACTCAAAACTCTTCCATCATTATTAAGCGTCATGGCAAAACTGCCTATGAGCTACTTAAAGGGAGAAAACCAAAGATCTCTTACTTTCATGTGTTTGGGGTGTGTTTTTTACATTTTGAATCAAAGAGATCAACTCTCCAAGTTTGAACCTAAAGCCGATGAAGGAGTGTTTCTAGGATACTCTAGTATATCCAAGGCTTTCAAGGTATTCAATCTTTCAAGTCAAACTATTGAGGAAACTGCTCATGTTACATTCGATGAAGACTCATTCATTCATGATCAAATTGATCATCCTTCATCCATTATGATTGAACTTACTTACAGTCCTTCAGACCCTATTCTTGATTATTTTCCAAATAACATTGAGCCTGTTGTTCCTAATGTTGATCTAGTCATCAATTCTCAACCTATCTCTGAAGATCAACCTTTTATATCTGAAGAATCCGAGCCATCTAATCAGGAAGATTCGGTTCCAAATAATACGAATGGATGTTCTAATCCTATAATTCTTCGAGATCATCCTAAATCTCAAATCATTGGAGATGTAAATTATGGGATTCTCACTGGTAGCAGAGTTAACAACAACTTATGCATGTTTGTGAATTTTGTCTCAATGATTGAACCAAAGAATGTCGTTGATGCTCTGAAAGAAGCTGACTGGATCAAGGCTATGCAGGATGAGCTGAATGAATTTGAACGACATCGTGCGTGGACTCTTGTTCCCAAGCCTCAAATAAAAACTGTCATTGGCACTCCCTAGGTATTAAAAAACAATAAGGATGAATACGGGATCGTTATTAGAAACAATTCAAGACTTGTGGCTCAAGGATTTTGTCAATTGGAAGGGCTTGACTATGACGAAACGTTTGCCCCTGTTGCTAGACTTGGAGCAATTCTTTTTTTTTTGGATTTTGCTTCATTCAAGAACTTCAAAGTCTATCAAATGGATGTTCAGACTGACTTCCTACATGGGAATCTTCAAGAAGAAGTATTTTTAAAGAAACCATAACGGTTTGAAAGTGAAGAATTTCCAAATCATGTATATCGTCTTGATAAAGCTTTCTATGGTTGGAAGCAGGCACCTAGAGCGTGGTATAACACATTGGCGAGTTATGTTCTTGAAAGTGGATACAAAAAAGGAATGAGTGACACCACCTTCTTCATCAAGCATTCAAGATCTCACATCATTCATGCTCAAGTGTATGTTGATGATATAATTTTCGGATTCACTGATGTGAAACTAAGTTCAAAATTTGCTGAGATCGTGGCTAAGAAGTTTGAGATGACCATGATGGGTGAACGGACTTTCTTTTTAGGTTTGCAGGTTAAACAACTAACTGGTGGAATTTTTGTTTGTCAAACTAAATACATTGCATACATGCTGAAGAAGATTGGTTTTTGTGATTTCAAGTCGGGAAAGAATCCAACGTCCTCATCAACGTCCATTGGGGCTGATCCAACTGGCGCTGATGTGAATGCAACCCTGTATCGAGGAATGATAGGTTCACTAATCTATGTTATTGCCATTTGTCTTGACATTATGTTTACTACCATATTGTGTGCTCGTTATCAAGCCAGTTCTAAGTAATCTCATCTTTTCGCTGTAAAAATGATTTTGCGTTACTTAAAGTATACACCCAATCTTGGGTTATGGTATTCTCGTGATTCTGAGTTCAAGCTGGTGGGATACACTGACTCTGATCGTGGTATATATGGCATTGATCGTAACATTACTTCCGGAAGGGCTCAAATGCTTGGAGATATATTGGTGAGCTTCTCCAACAAGAAACAGACATCAGTGGTTTGCTCTACCGCTGAAGCATAATATGTAGCCGCTGGAAGGTGTTGTGCTAGATTCTATGAATTCAAAATCAGCTCTTAGATTATGGTCTAAACTTCTCAAAGACGCCTATCTGATGTGACAAAACCAACGCCATTCAAATGATATATAATCCAATGCAACATTCCAAAACCAAACACATTGGTATCCGTCATCACTTCATCAGGGACATTATTCAAAAAGGAAAAGTGGAGTTGTTCTACATCCCATCTACCGATCAACTGTCTGACATTTTCACTAAGGCATTGGATGAGAAACCTCTAAACAAATTAATTTCTAATCTTGGTATGCTTTCAATGACTTAATCGTTTGAAACAACTTTGCTTCTACTTGCTTTCTCAAAACACAAAAGAAAGTGTTACTTTTATTATGTTTTTAGAACATTACATAGTTTTCTTAAGCTTTTCTTCTAATGCTAATAAGTATTCTCTTTTATATCTATTTATCTATCTTTCAGGTCTATCTACAAATTTTAATTAGAGTTAGTAAGAGCTGGAGTCATCCAGAATGTTCTGAATGCTCCTGTTGTTGAGAAGAATATTGGCATCGAGTCTTCTTCTTGTTGACAATCCTCTTTTGTCTCTTCAACTCATTGTTATGGATGCAAAGGGAAACCATTAATTCAACGAGTCTTACTTTCATCTACTGACTCATAATCCGATAAAACATTGAATGCTCTCGTGTGATCTTGTCAACATGATGATTTCACAAATTTGAGCCAGTTAACTTC
This sequence comes from Lactuca virosa, assembly GCF_052849685.1. Taxonomy (NCBI): domain Eukaryota; kingdom Viridiplantae; phylum Streptophyta; class Magnoliopsida; order Asterales; family Asteraceae; genus Lactuca; species Lactuca virosa. Next base: position 232,712,555 of record NC_136432.1, on the reverse strand, counting down.
TTGGTTACAAAGACTAGTTCCTGCTCCTCTCTTGTTCTTGATGAACGTGAAGCTTGCAATCTATTTGAAACATCTCAACGATAAATGGTTTCATCATTCTTCGTTTGTAGTGAGTTGTACTGTATATTAATGTGTTTGTTCTTGATTGTGTTTTCTTTTATAGCCAGATTCGAAGGACATACATCTCGAAGAAAGGAAATTGATTAATGAGTATTTATTTCAAAAGATCCTTCTTTGGTGATTCTACTCAAAAGATTTTCTGCCTTTATGATTCTTTTATAAAGGCTACATAAAGAGCCTCTAAAAAGTATACACAAGTATCACTTTTAGAATATTTCCTTGTTTGACTAACTCTTTTGTTTGTATTCTTATATTATTTATTATTTTGTCTTGTACCATTCTAGAAGATTTTACGGTGGCATTTCACAAGCCAATTATGTAACTATGGACAAATCTTCATCGCTGGAAGCATGCTTGTCGTATGTATCAAGTCTCATGTTCTGCTGAAACATCAAACATAATCCAGTGGGTTATCTTGATTGCATATTCATCAACGTAAGAGATACTTGTCTGGTCTTTCAATGAAAAAGGGTTATTTATGTCGTTGACCTCCAAGTCTGAGAGATGACAAGTACCATTAAATGATTTCACAATGAATTTAAAAAGTTCTAGATTGCAACTTAACTCTATGATATGGAATTTGAACCACTTCTTGTTGATGAGCTGACAACGTTTATGACTCACGTTGATTCCACCTCAGCGTGACTGAAAGAATCCATTCTCTCCTTAATTTCTTCTCAATAAAACTTTGTGATTCATTGTGATATACCACACACTGGTAAAAGTTTGAAACGATGTGCCGGTGGTTAGTGTATGTACCGTAGACTATCACACGCACCAATCCCTTCTTGCCCTTACATTCTTCTTTAGAGTTTTATGATTCAGCATGTGAAGCCTGACACTGATGAGAATTCGAAAAATATGTGTCGATGGTTATATCATTGTCCGTGATATATTACACGCACCTACCCGTTCTTTCCCAAAAATTATTATATTAGGAAGTTAATGATTCAATGTATTAGCCATACACTGATAAAACTTCGACACTTTTTGCCGATGGGTACATTTCATTCCGGAATGTATTACACGCATCATTCCACTCTTGCCATTTTCTTATAATAAAAGTGATTAATGAGTCAACGTATGAAACCACACGCTGATGGAATCTCGCAATACTATGTCAGTGAATTGTAGTTCAAACCTAGACTATCAGGAGACATGACAAACTCACTAGATTACGAGCTGCAACTCTGATACGCTGATAGCTTCTTGAGTACCAAATATGCTGCTGATGTCAAAAAAGGGGAGACATGTCTAGTTCTGCTACACTGTAAGCTTATACGTCTAAGCAAAACAAGTATATTGGTTATCTGAGGGGGAGCTGATATCAACATTTTATCATATCTTCATCTATAAGTCCGTTGCAACTCATGATACACTGTTTTCGATGTTCTTACTGCTTCTACTGCTAATAACAAAAAATAGGAGACATACACCTTCTCAGGAGGAGCATTCATTACAGCTGAAGAATTATTTGAAGATTAGTTTTGACATCATCAAATAGGGGGAGATTGTAAGGTCACACCTTATGATCTGATGAGTCAAACACTTTACACGCTGACTACCAGTGCCAGCGCCAACATGAGCACTAGCGCCAACACCTCAAGACCTTATCAACGTCAGCTTCTAGATAGTGATCTTATGTAATCTTTGTATATTAGGTAATCATACGGATATGTATAGAATAGATAGCATATCTGATATCTTGGTGATAAGGATCATTTCTTATTATAGATAAGATATAATCCCTTGATTGAAGGGATACACTAGTATAGTTTAGTATATATTCAACATTAGGGTGAAACCCTAATGTTAACGTCTTGGTGACCATCTTTGTGAAAATCATTTTCTTGGTGAAAACAAACCCTTTCTTGGTGAAAGACATCTTTGTGATTAACTAGTGTTATTTACTTTTTATGTTCTTTGTTTTGCTCAATTAGTTTGTTCTTTGTTAATTATACTTGAAGTGTATCCGATCGATACAAACCTTCAGTTTTAATAGTGTGGTTTTAGGCTACCACCGCACCAAAAAACAATCACACCAAAAACAAGGTTTTATACTAGTGACAATATATTATATTGCACATAACTCCATTAGAGTGAAATACAATTGTGTGCTCAGACTATTACAAAAGTTTGGAAAGAAATTGAAAGTATGGTAGGATGTGTTTGGAGGACCAAGAAATGAGATTGTCATCAATGTGGTCACATATCCCAAAAGTAGAATATAACCAATCCAACAAACATTAGAATATGAAAATAAATGATCAACAAAAGAATATGGAATATGAAGACCATGTAACAGGGCACCATAAGGGTATCATATGTTGCATTTGAGGGCAAGGAAGTGGGGTTCACAAAGGTCATGAATTTCGAGGCACACTTGTTGAATCACATTTGAAATATCGGGTTAAGTGAAGGTTAGATACTGTAAGGCATCAACAAGAGTTTGAAAAAGGGTATGGAGACAATCTTGCTCTCAAAGGAGAGTTTGGGCTTGGAAATTATCGGTGTGCTACAAGGATTGCATGTGGTACTGTGAGTTATTGACAATGAAAGGATGAGAGATTATAAAAATTATGGGTTAGGAGGTCAAGGGATCTATAAGTATAATTATTAGAAGATGGACCAAGATAGAGACTAGCCATGGAGAATACCAACTTGCATGCAACAGTAGATGTAACACCCCTTGTACATGTTAGTAGAAATTAGGTTATCCTTTACAAAATCATTTTTAAACCATTAATTTATTTTGAAAAGATGAGTATGGAATTCAGTCCCAAAAAATTTAAGTCAAAGGTTTTAGTAATTTACATATGAGAGTGTTTCATTCAATATCATTCCATAAGGTTAAGATGAGTCATACATACATGGTCTTCTAAATGTCCAAGCATACTATCCAAAGCTTTATTTTCACATGCAAGTACATGTTAAAATAATAGGTTAGGCTTGGGGAACCTAGTGAGTAATACTGAAATACAACTATGGAATGGAATTGGGAATCACAATACCTATTTCCTAAGTTTAGATTCCAAAAATATTTTGAAAACCTTTTTTTTACGGTTTAATTGTATCATAAACCATTTCCAAAACATTAATTTCAACATAGTGGTGCTAAAAATATAAATTTAGTATAATTTCATAAAAGAAACAATGTATTTGTATGTAGAACTATCCCAATCCAATACGCTACTCTCTAAAAAGTCCTTTTCAACAAAAGGTCTAATGATCTAGCAGATTCGGAACACATATCCATAAACATGTCTCCCATGGAAGGTTGCAAATCTCATCCCAAATCTTTTGCTTCAAACAATGATATTGGATCCTTCAATAGGGAATTTTACCTTTTTACCTATAATTTAAGTCATGCAGACTCTCATAGCCCATCCTACAAGCAATGCACACGTAATGGTTCTCAAACCAGACCATGTCCCAAAATTCATTTCCACACCATGTAAAAATATTCCATAAGGCCACACAATGAAATTTCATATAAGTATAAGTAATACTTTCGAAATACTTTAAATAATTAGTAGGGGACATGAACTCTAGGTATGTACCCATCATAGTGTAATTCTAGGCTTCTAATACCTACTTCATTTTTCGAGAATTGCTTAAGATTTCAAGTGTCACCTATAAGCATCATTAGGAGTGTGATGTGTATTTTTATATACTTATATTATGCGGTTTTAAATTTATAAATCCTTATTTAACCTAACCAAATAGTAACAAACTAATAGTTAGTGAACACGATCGTGTAATAGTATATCGATGGTAAAATAAGGGTGTCGAGCTCTTAGGGAACAAATACGATTAAATGTAGTTAATAAAGCAATTAATTAAGGGGGGGGGGTAACTAAACTAATTAAGGGGGGGGGGGGGGTAACTAAACTAAACTTGATATATAACCAAACTAAATCAAACAAATGCAAAGAATTTGATTTAAACAGTCAATTTAAAGTACTTCCACTTAGATTCAAATCGTCTTATTTTCCTATGGTTGAATTATTAGAGTGAAATGTATTTAACAAGTTGATTACCAATTATTATCACAACTAGTTACTTGATCTGATTAACTAATACTATTAATTATAAAGTCACTAACACAATGATGATGCGATCAACTAATTAAATAACTAATTAAATACTCGAATTATGAATGGATTGATATAGTGCTTTCCTATTAATGACAACGACAATTAATCTAGCATGATATATAATACTTTTTTACATATTCAAGTTAACATTTATATTATCTAACCCTAGGATTTGCTCAATCTTTTGCCCTAATAGTCTATTATTTTAGATAATAAACTTAGTTGTAGATAATGAAAATTAACATTTTATTACATAAGGTAAACGATCAATTACACATAATAAATAATCAAACTTTATATATCCATCTAACAAATCAAACCATAGTATTTATGAATCATCTACATCTAAGAAGAATTAAAATGGATTTAACCCATATTATCTACTGAAAAACAAAAAACTATCATAAAAGCATTGCTAAACACGATTTCTGAGACAAATTGAATGATTAAATAACATTTCCAAGCTTCCATCTTCAAAATGATGCTCCTATAATGTTCTTCAGCCTTCAAATCGACCAAAAATGGTTTTGGAAAACTTCTATCTTTGTAGCAAAGGTTTCATTTGGTTGCACGCTGAATTGGGGTTGAGAAATCCTATATTTATAGATTCAGCGACATAATGGTGCGACGCTTTTAATGGTGTGTTGCGAAGGCTAATCTGCATCTGATTCGGTCTTGGTTTCTTCGAAAGTCATTATCTGATTTTTTGAATTCTGATAGGGTGTGTCATGCTTTTAAGAATGTGTGACACACTATAGCTCTTTTTCTACTCGCACATTATTTTTCAGTCCCTTTTCAACTCCATATCAGTTCCCGTTTGTTGCTTTTTCGTCAAGCCACAAATTTACCTATAATTATCCAATTCAAAATATTTTAAGTATCTTTTATCTATGAATATAAAAACTAAGCTCTAAATATTAAGATTATTACCACAAAATATATGACTAAATATAACAATACCAAAATACACCACACTTATTCTTTTCTTGCCCTCAAGCAAACTTAGATTCATTTTAAAACCAGTTATAGTTTTCAAGCTCATATACTCAATTTAAAAAGAAAAAGAACAAAGAAATAAAAGCTTAAGACTTTGTTTTGCAAGTTATGGTGAACTTTTTCCTCTTTTTTTTACTTGCACACATTGACTTCTTTTGTGAGATTTTCATACTTTGCATGCTCTTATTGACCTAACAGTTGACTTTTATTTAACTACAGACAATTCTTATTTACTCTTTTTGAATTTCATCAACTTTTTTCATAACATTTTCAATATGTGTTTTTTTCAATATTGACTCTATTTATACTTCAAGAAAAGTAAATAAACTAATTCTTGGAAACTTAGAAAAAAATTCAAATTAGACCCAAATTTGCATCTAGTATGCACCATCCTAACTCTAATCCTCATACCCCACACTTAAGTTTTACAATGCCCTCATTGCATAAATAAACAATTAAACACAGTATAAAAGAGAGAGAATTAGAATAAACTCTCATTGGGTATGTAGTGGCGAGATGGAACAATTGTTGTGGGTTAATTATCTATATAATGCTTCAATTGTCTCCGTTGAAAATTTCTGGAAACTTTAGGTTCATTGCTGATAATAGTGGACACTTGGCATTGATATTGGCATGCAATTTCTTGAAAAATGAAGCGTGAATGGATCTGGAGCGTATTCGCGACCTGAATAAGTGAACGTTGTGTCGTCAATCTTCAATTATTGGGAATGTCTGTAGCAATGAAAACGATAGTCACGTCGCTGGTTTGATAGGCCCGCGTCGCGGTCTTCGGAAAAGAATTACTTTGAATCACTAAACAAAATCAACGTGGAAGAATGTGGATCTGTTATTATCCAGTCTCTCGTTTACGCTCATTCCCAATAAAACAATAATAATTCATCACATGCTCCTTGATTTGTGATGTTGTCAATCCACCTCACACTTATCATCTTTTCATGTCATTAATCTTTTCTAACCATGTCCTCTTTTTATCTGAAATATATCAAAGCTAGGAAAACACATCAAAGCAACATCTGATAATCAAAGCGGAAAAACTATACTCAAAAAATAAAAATAAAGTAAAACGAAAACTCAAAAAATAAAATGCAAACCAAAGTTCAGGTTGCCTCCCACCAAGCGCTTCTTTTTGCGTGTCGTGAGCCCGACTCCACCTCTCAGTTTAGTTTCTTCAATGATTTGGAGGGGTACCTATTTTTTTGTCATCTGTTTTTGTTTCCTTCTTTCGTAATTAGCCATTTTCTTTTCTTTATTTTTCTTGAGCTTTCTCTTGGTTCAACCTTTTTGCAACATGTTCCATTTTCATTTTACCTTTAATCTTATCACCCTTCTTAGTAGTTGAAGCCTTCTCTTTTACCCTTGCTAATATTTCCTTCTTCGTACCATACTCATTTTCATGAGAACCATCAACCACTAAGCTTGCTTTGGGTCCTTCCAACTTAAGGAACTCTTTAGATTCATCATTTCTAGGAAAAAGGTTCGAACTTTTATAATTTTGAGAAGTTATGATATTAATATAAAGTTTTTCAAAAAGGATATTCGCTTTGCGGACAGTTGGGTGGTCGTGTCGCGAATATGAAGCTTCCTTGATTTCTATTCAGAATTGGTTTTCAGGACACAATGTGTAGACTGTATAGTTGCTTCGTGAGAACTGCTCTAGACTCGTATTTTTCATTTCTCCTTCCATTAACTTCTCAAGTTCCAAAAGTATTTTATTTGCATCAAAATTTCATCCTTTTGTTGTTCTTCTGAATCCTCCTTTAGTAGATTATAAAATATGCCCATAAAGAACACTTCATTATCTTATGATTTGGAGTACCTCATTGCTTGATCAGCTCCAAAGGTTATCTCCTTGGACCCCACTCTCAATGTTTGCTTGGAATCATGGATGTCAACTAAGGCTCTCGCAGTACTTAGGAATGGCTTTCTAAGGATTATCGATATATGATCGTCTTCTTCCATATTAAGGACAACAAAGTCAATAGGAAAACCAAAATTTCCCACTTTAAGTACTAAATATTCTATAATCACTCTACGATAAATAATTGACCGATTTGCCATGTGGATTTCTATACTTGTCGGTTTCAATTTAAGAAGATCAAGCTTCTTGTAGAATGAGTATGACATTAGATTCATACTAGCTCTAGAATTGGCTAATGCATTCATTTTAGTAGAATCCCCGAATTCACAAGGCAATGTATGTGTGCCTGTATCTATCATCTTTTTTGGAATCTTCCGTATTACCACTGATGAACGTTGTTCATTTAGAACTACACTTGAAGCTTGTTTCAATTTCTTTCAAGTAGTGAGCAGGTATTTGAGGAACTTTGCATACTTCGACATTTGAGTTATTGCATTGATGAAGGGCATGTTTATTGAGAGGGATCTAATATGTTCCAGGAATGTTTTCTACTCTTGATCGTGTCGGAACATCTTCTGACTTCTTGGAAAAGGTAGTGGTGGTTAATACGGATTTACATCAGGAGTTTTTATAATATACTCAAAAGGTAGCGACGTGACATCTCCTCCGTCACGATGCAATTTCGAAACAGGGGAATTATCTTCAACAATCTCGTCGACTTGTTTTTCGGGTTTCTTGGATCTACACGACGAATCTATAAAAATGGGTCTATTGTAACATGTTCAAGAACTGGCCCTTGAGCTGGAACTTGGTTGCTTCCAACATGGTCGGACTAACTGGACATGTGTCGGCGCCCTCTCTAGACACGTGTCGTCGGCGCCCTCTCTGGTACGGATAACATACTCTTGAGTGTAAGGTTGGTGAAGTCCGTCATGATGTGGATTATGAATTAACTGAAATAAACTGAAACTAAGAAAAGAAAAACGTAAAAAGGAACAATATATATATATATATATATATATATATATATATATATATATATATATATATATATATATATATATATATATATATATATATATATATATATATATATATATATATATATATATATATATATATATATAACTATATCAAGGTCGCGTCGCAAGCAAACATGGTCCAAGGCACGCAGACTCGCTCTTCACAAAAATAAAATATAAAAAGAAAAATAAACTTGATGCAAAATAAATCCCATAAACAGGATCGAATAACTAAAGACTAAATAATATAAACAAATTAAACCGTTCCTCGGCAACGGCACCAAAAACTTGATGTGTATTTTTTTTATATATACTAAAATTATCAAGTTTTTCAATTTGTAAATTGTTATTTAACCTGACCAAATAGTAAGACACTAACAGACAATGAAATCGATCATGTAATAGTATAGCAATGGTAATAAGGGTATCGAACTCTTCGGAAATGGGTATGATTCAATTTAGATAATAAATAAACTAATCAAACTATAAACAATTAAGTAAAAGGGGGGGGGGGTGTTTGTTTAAATAAATTAAAGTTGATTTATATCCAAACTAAAGCAAATAAATGCAAAGAACTTGATTTAAACAATCGATTTAAATTACTTCCACTTAGATTCCGAATCCTCTCATTTTCCTATGGTTGATGTATTAGAGTGCAATGGATGTAACAATTTGATTACCATTATTATAACGACTAGTTATCTTGATCCGATAAACTAAGATTATTATTTATAATTTGTAATAACTGGATCCCCGAGGTACGAAATTTCATGTAACACATGAGTATGGGGTAGGTCACGACGTGAGGGAAGCCTTTTCACGTCATGACATGGCCGCGTGAAACGGGAGGATCATTTAAGTGTCATGAAGTGACACTATGATGGTCACGACGTGACACCTGATCAGGGGCAAACCCTAATTTTTGTACTTGGATGTTATTTAAAGGAAGAGAGGAGGTAGTGTTCCTTCACTCTCAGCCTTCATCACCTCCAAAACCCTCTTGAAGAAACCTTAATTCATCTCCTCCTTTTTTAGCTCATTTTAGTGCTTTTGGTTGCTTTTAAAGGAGGAAGAAGACCTTGGTAGTATTGTCTTCATCTTGACAAGCTTTGGATATTCCTTTGGGCATCTTTGGACCATTGTAAGTATTGAAGATCCAAACTTTATTGCTCTAGGTTTCTAGATCTAAGGTTTTGTCCCAATTTATTCAAGTATGATCTAGTTGGAATGGTAGGATCCATAAAGTTAGAAACTTTATGGACCCTTGAGGTCCTTTGAGTAGTTTATGCCTTGGATCTAAAGTATGCTAGTATTTTGGACCTATGCATGAGATTCTTGGTGTTATTTCCCCATTTTTGACCTAGTTTGGGCTTTAGACTCACAATGGACATGCATAGCTGAAAAGCATCGATCTTTAGGAGGTATTGGACGTTTGGATGCCTTATGAAAGGAATAGATGGATGACGTAATGGATTAACAGTTGAATCCATTACGCTGAGAAAACCTACTTTCACGACATGACAACCTACTTGTCACGACTTGACAATTGGGGGATTCCCAGTTATTTTGGACATATTGTGTCACGACGTGATGACCTGTACATCACGACATGACGAAAGCATGGATCAAGACTGAGTGGCTAAGTTAGATCGTGACCAAGTTTGGGATTGGGCTGAGTGTATTCCTCACGACGTGAGAATGGGCTGGTCACGACGTAATGGTTAACTGATGGTGATGGTGACCGTTGAATTTGACCTTGATCGTTGAATTTTTGACCTGGGTTGACTTTTGACCAAATTGCTAGTTCTAGATTATAGACTAAAGGTAGGACCTTGTTTGATTCGATAGGTGGGTTGTAGCACCTGGTTTGTGGCTTAGAGTTGTGGGTTATGTGACTGCATGAGAAATATGGATCTTCTCACTATACTATGTAGGATGCTAGCCGTCTTTGTGACTCTGGCATTATATGTTGGGCGGGGCCCATTTGTATGTTGGGCGAGGCCCATTTGTATGCTAAGCAGGGCCCGTTCGAATGTTGGGAGGGGAATGTTATGTTGGCAGGGCCCAGTATGATGGGCGGGGCCTGATATGTGGGTCGGGCCCGATGCTATGTATGGTATGTGGTATTTTGTGGAACTCACAAAGCTTTGTGCTTATGGTTTTGAGGTTTAAACATTTTTAGGTGCTTCCAGTTCCAAAAGGGAAAGGCCCGACTTGACTGCACCACATCCCCCAATGATTTTCCACACTAATGATAGTTATTTTACTCTGATAAATGTGATACATTTTACTATGACTGATTTTGGAACATGTCTTGATGTTTGAAATAGAAATTTTTTATCAATATTTATGGGATGTGACAAGTTGGTATCAGGACCTTGGTTTGAGGGATTCGGGCACACTCTCGGGTGTCTCTTAACTCAAACTGAGAAATTGATAATCTTTTTGAAAGAAAATAACTTTTCTAAAAAGATCTTTGGTAAATAAAGGGGTGCGATGCGTGCAATCAGCCGAACTTAAGTAAGTGATTCCCAAAATACCCATACATGAGTATTATGATTAGTATGCTATTATGTGGATTGCGTGCTAGATTAGGGCTAAGGATACCTTCAGGAATTTCATGAGAAAATTGCTTGAGTTGTGTGATGTCATTGATAGCTCATAATTATGTGGTTTGGGCTAGGCATCCATCTTGTATAAGTCTTTGTAGGGGTTTGGGCATTAATTTGGTATATGTAACTTTTGTAGTTGTGTACGGCCGTGGTCGTGTGTACGGCCGTACTCCTGTGTATGGCCGTACACGGGTGTTCGGCTAGTGGTCTTATAAATAGAGCTTGTCAGTGTCAGTCATTGAGTGACGTATGTGTATGTATGCAAGGTGTACCTGACGTTTTTGTGATATTAACGTGTGCATGCTTGGTTTAATCTTTCCTCTACTCCATTCTTGTTCTGAATGATTACTATCTGTTTGATCACTGGTTTGGATCATTGAAATCGGGACTTACAATTGGTATCAGAGCCAAACCGGTGTCAATTTGGATCTTTGTCTGTACGGCCAGACCTACTTCATCATTTTTGAGGATAATTCGAGATTACTAATTGGATATTTGCTTTGGATCAACATTCAAAGCCATTGGATCAGAATTTACTTGGAATTCAAGTGTTTTTGGTGTGTACGGTTGAAGTTAGTTGAAGAGTGTACGGCCGAACTCCTGTGTACGTCCGTAAACCATTCAAGATCATTGGACTTGTGTATGGTTAATTCGTGTTTACTTGTTGGATATATGCTTTTGATTGACGTACAAGGCTTTTGAATCAGAATTTGCTTGGAAAACTGATGAGTTTCGTGTGTACGGCCGTAATCCCTGTGTACGGCCGTAATCCCCGTGTACAACTGTAATCTCCGTGTACGACCGTAATCCCTGTGTACGGCCATAATCCCTTGTGCGGCCGTAAACCCTCTCAGTTGTTGGTTGAGCATTTTAAATTTTAGTACGTTTCTTGTTAGCTTGTTTGTTTGATCAATTTAATCTTTAAAAAAAATAGACTCACAAAACTCAGCAATTCATCATGAACTGGATTCCATAATGGGAACAACCACACGCATTCCCCATCTGTTATCTGCCGAAGGTTTCCCATAATGGAAATATCGGATTGAGAAGTACATCAAGATGAAAGATTTCAAAGTATGGCGTAGCATTCTCAAAGGACCAGTCAGGATTACTACCACGCTTGCAAATGGAACAATAATTGACAAAGTGTATGCAGACTACACTGATGAGGATTTTGAAAAGGTGGATGAACAAGAAAGGGCTCTGGCTACTCTGACCATGGCTTTATCTCCCGATATAGCTCAAGGTTTCAGAGAATATGATTCAGCCAAAGCACTATAGGAAGCTCTAATTGAAGTCTATAAAGGAAACGAAGACATGAAACAGAGCCGTCGGGATATGCTAAGACAAAAATTTAATATGTTCAATCATATTCTTGGTGAAACCCTGGAAGCTCAGTTACAGCGATTTATCACACTTACTACTGAAATGAGTTCAGCCGGAATTTTTGTGCCTAAATCTGAAATAAACAAGAAGCTGCTCAATTCTCTGCCGAGGTCTTGGGATATGAATGTTGTTGTGATCAAGAAAACAAAAGACCTCAATCGTCTAAGTTTAGCTGAAACAATGGCAATCATTAAAGCTTGTGACTTGGATGACAATCAGAGAGAGATCAACCATGTCAATTCATATTCCACTGCGAATCTGGGGATTCAATCCATCAATGCCTTTTCATCTTTCACCACTCCTCAAGTTCAACCGTTTGATGCTTCCCAACCATCATCATATGTCATTCCATCCATGCAAATTGTTCACTCTCCAGTGTCTTATCCACATGCTGTTTCTTCTTCAAAGGCACCTGCTCTAGCTCCCACTCCAACCCTTGCTCGTAAAGAGAATGACGAAAATATGGCTCTTGCAACTGGTTTAGTAAATTGTTATAATGCTTTTATAGCCAGTGAACTGCCCCCTCAGTTTTCATTTGCTGATTTGGACCAAATTCATCCCGAAGATGTTGAAGAAATGGATATTACTTGGCAGATTGCAATGGCAGTATTCAGGGCAAAGCAATTTTCAAAGAAAACTGGAAAGAACAATTGGGGAATGAATGCAGAAAAGAAGGTAGGTTTCAACAAGGAAAAGCTTCGTTGCTACAACTGTCACGAGTCGGGTCACTTTGTTTGTGATTGTTCGAAGCCTGACAGACGGGTAAACACTGATCGAACGATGGTACCAGTTGGGAACAATCGAGGAAATGCTGCTGTTAACAGTGAGACTGCAAATCTGGCAGTGGTAGCTAAGTCATTTGACTGGGAGGACCAGATTCAGGCCTTGAAAATTTCAGGATCTCAAAAATGCACACTTGGCTCAAATCAATGTCACTCATGAAGAGAAAGCTGAATTGGATCCATAGGAAGAAATGATGGAGCTGAAATTTGCATTCATGGTGTCTACCACTCCAGAGACTGAAAAGAAAGAGGTAAGGCAGACTTCTTGTTCTCAAAAATGCATTGATAATGTTAAAAATCTACTTGAGCATATAGAATTGTTACGTAGAGAGAACGAGGACCTAAAATACGATAGATATCAACTTAGGAAAGGACATAAACCTTTTCAAGCTCAATTAGAATAAAAAACAAAAGATTTTAGGAAACTTCAGGAAGAATACGGCAATAAATGTGCTAACTATAGATATGTAATAGAACAACTTGCAGAGTTAACTGCTGAACTTGACGCATTAAAACATAAGTTTGAAAATGCGGATTTTAATTTCAGAAAATTTGATGCATCGAGTGAAGTAGTTGCATCAATGATGGAAAATAGTTTGAGATTTAAAAATAATCAGTCAAAGGGTTTAGGGTATGATAAAGTGCCTCCTCCTTTTAATCACACCTATCAGTATAACCCTTTGACAAAAGAGGAAATGGACAGAGAGGCACATCTCAAATATGGCAAACCTGCTGTATTTGTGTCGGGATGTGGTCCTTAGGTTGCGAGTACTAATGTTTCCACTTCTTATGCAGATCAACCATTAAGTCAACTCAAGCAAGAAGCTGAAGAAAATGTGTCTGATAATAAAATTGTTTCTGAACCTGATGTTTTTGTTTCTAATGATGTTACTTTTGTTTCTGATTCAAAAACTAATGTTGTGTCTTGTGATGATTCTGTGTCAAAGTCTGACAACTCAAATTTCTTTGATATGTTTGATGATTTTTTTTTGACAATGCTGATGTTCCTGTCTCAAGCACATCCACTTCACCCTCACCCAACACACACACTGACCTTTGCACATGTACTTGTGGGACAAATAAGGGCGTCATAAAAGAAAATAAATCAGAGAAAGGAAATACCAATTTTCGTGATCAAAAACAAATTTGTTTTAATTGTGGTACTGCCGGTCACATTGCTCGCAATTGTTCTAACATGGCATTTGTACATTTTTCCACACCGACGAGAGAGAACGAATCTCGAGGAAGGTCTTTAACTAGAAAGTCCTCGAGATCTCGCCCTCAAGATGATGATTGGAAGATTAATCATAACAAGAAAAGGGTTGTTTTGCAAACGAACAAACGGTTTTTAAATAAACAAGCCACAGGTATGTAGTGACAAAGAACAAGGTTTGACATGCGGAATTAAAGTTTGCACAATGAACATGGTGATTTGGGTGTTCAAGAGATGTATTGAATATGTATTGTGTTACAAAAAGGGACATAGATCTACATCTACATAAATAACACACACTCACACACTCACCTTTACATCTCTCAAGCACACCTCTACATGTGGTATGAACCCACTATTTATAGAGGTGTTTACATGTCTCTCTCTCACTCTCACTAACACATGTGTCTAAAGACTAATACACCACATGCAAGTGGGTCTACATGAGTCAAACCATTACAAATTCATACATGAAGAACTTTGCACCCCAACATTCTCCCCCTCAAAGTTAGGAATGGATGACCCACTTCAAATCTTCCAAAGTCGAGCAACTACGCGGTTCGAGCCTCAAAGGTAACACATGTCGAAACGAACTTCAATCTTCAATTCTTCCATGATTCTTCAATTTGGGCTCTAGGATGTGAAACCATACAAACCGAGCAGCAACGAATGATTAATTCCAAATAATCACCCAAAAGTTGCGCATAAAAACACATCCCAAAAATCTTCAATAATACCAAACCCATTTCGAAAATAAATCATTTCGAACTTCTAATTGCATCATCTCGTAAGCTTCAAAAATTAAGATCACTTCGGTCTTCAAATCCGCGTAATACGAAAAATTCAAGTTCGAATTTCCATATAAAACTTCTCCCCCTTTTTATAATCGAAAATTTATTATAAAACTCCCAAGGAAAAAGAACGTGCTCTATTTGGAATTTTTCGTGTCAAAACTCCCCCTTAACATGTGGCATAAACTATGTGCTTCAATCCGGAAAATCCAAAAAATATTGAATTTTTAGCTTCGTTCACGGATCGCCTTTGACAAAATTTCTCAAAAATGGGTAGAAATTGTCAATTTCAAAATTCTGCAGTGACCCGGTGCGCCCAAAACAGCAAAATATGCAAAACTCTCCCCCTTTTTCAAAGCTGGGTAGAAAGCGTCAATTTGCACAAACTGCAGGGGCCTGAAATGCACTTTCTTCAATTTTCAGCAAAACATAGTCCTTTTTCGAATTTGTGTATGAACCGCCAAACATTCGAAGCCTCAGGGACTATTTTCGAAAATTCTGCCATTATGCACCAAACATACGAAGAATCCCCAAAATATTCGAAGCTCAAAAAAAATTTCGAATTTGGGTGAAAAGTGTCAAACATTCGAAACTTCAAAATTTTCGAATTTGGGTGAAAAGTGTCAAACATTCGAAACTTCAAAATTTTCGAATTTGGGTGAAAAGTGTCAAACATTCGAAACTTCAAAATTTTCGAATTTGGGTGAAAAGTGTCAAACATTCGAAACTTCAAAATTTTCGAATTTGGGTGAAAAGTGTCAAACATTCGAAATTTCAGGGGCTGAATTCGAAAATTCTGCTTTTTGATCAAAATGTTCGAAGCTTTTTGCCAATCATTCGAAGCCTTGCCCCAACATTCGAAGTTAGACCATTTGTGTCACTTTGTTAAAAGAGCAGGGACCCAATTCGAAAATATTTGTTTTCTTCTCCAATTCACCAATTCACGCTTCGTACGTTTTCTTATAAACACTTCGTACGAAAATCGCAGGTACCAAACACACGAAAATTTTTCACCCACCCAAACACACAAAAAAAAATTTTCTTCTCTCTCCTCTTCGTATGAAAATCGTCTTCCCAAATTTTTTCCCAAACGTACGAATGCGAAGCATACGAAGACTCTGAATGTACAGTAACCTCTGAATATCTCTGAATCGGATTTGTTCACTTCGTACATTCAACCCAAAAAAAAATTCTTCGTTCTTACAGTCCGTTCCTTACAGTTCTTCCCCAAATCAAAAACAAGTACCCTTCGAATTTATCAACCCCAAAATCAGTGATTTTCATCATCACCCTTCGAATATTCATCAACAGCAAAACAACATTAGGCAACATCGATTCCCAGATCTTCCATCAACAAACAAAATCAAAAACTTTCGCACATCGGCCCAAGAACACAAATCTTCGAATTCAGATTAAAAAAAAAACTTTTGTTCTTAAATCAAACCCAGTCGACACTAATCATCCATCCAAACCATTCGAACCTCAATCCAAATCGATCTAAAACCGTCGACAATCACTGTGACCAAATCAAACCTTCACAGCTCAATATTCGATCCAAATCAAAGGAATCGAAGAAATTACAATCGATCCAAGCTTCGCTTTTAACACATAGACATCAAATCATCGAGTCACAAACCCAAAACGAACGAAATTGAAATCCAGACTTCGAACATCGACTCCAAAATCGATCATACGCCCAAAATATCTGTTGATTGAAAATCTTCATTCACGAACACAGACATTCATAAAAGTCATCGATTCTAAATCAAAATCGTTTTCCAGTTCGTTATCGAAATCATCATCGACCATTGGATATCAATTCCTTCCCAAAACGATCTTTGTCATCAACAATTGAACTCCACATTAACCAATATCGATTCTTACTTCGTTCTTCACTGTAATCATCAACTTTTGTTTCAAAATAATCAATCGATTCCCAACTCGTCATCAACATTCGAAAATTGACTCCAAAGAACCAGTCAGCTCATAAGATCGATTCCTTCCTAATCGTTATTTAACAATCAACCTCAATTTACTGAAACAACAATCGAAAAATCGATTTTGACTTTTTATGTTTGACTCCAAACAATCGATAATCAAACAACAGTTGAAATCACCACTAAAATTGACTTATCGAGTTTCGATCATGAACCACAAATCAAATTTGACTTGATTCAAATTAAAAACAGATTGAATATATGATTTAATGAACGACGTGATGAGAAAAATGTGTGAAGTTTTAAGCTCGAATCTGTGAGGTTAAGTACACCAAATCAAACGACAAATGCATACTTAAAATAAGAAATCGATTGGATTTGATAAAAGAGTAATCGATTGAAATCGATTTTGAACTTCTACTATGTAATTATCTGAATGAAGAATGAAGCGAGACAAGAACATCATATACTTGAATTATCGGGTCAATATTTTGGGCTTGAATTTTGAATAATAGATGAACAGTAACTAATTCACATTTTGGGCTCAATTTTTCGAATCAGATTCAATGACATTTTGGGCTTGAATTTTGGATTGATGATCAATAACGAAATTTTGATTTTATATTTGATCTTAAAAAAAAATATTGATGGATCACCAACGGGGTTGAAACAAATTAGATCCATCGAGACAAATTGATCAAAAATCAAGAACTTAACGCACGATTTAAAGATTATGAGAGATCATAGAGAGAGACTCACCAAAATTGTTCAAATTGTGACAAATATTGCCAAACCGAGAATCGTTCTTCAAATACCACCTTGATCTTGAAGACCCGCTCTGATACCAATTGTAGTGACAAAGAACAAGGTTTGACATGCGGAATTAAAGTTTGCACAATGAACATGGTGATTTGGGTGTTCAAGAGATGTATTGAATATGTATTGTGTTACAAAAAGGGACATAGATCTACATCTACATAAATAACACACACTCACACACTCACTTTTACATCTCTCAAGCACACCTCTACATGTGGTATGAACCCACTATTTATAGAGGTGTTTACATGTCTCTCTCTCACTCTCACTAACACATGTGTCTAAAGGCTAATACACCACATGCAAGTGGGTCTACATGAGTCAAACCATTACAAATTCATACATGAAGAACTTTGCACCCCAACAAGGTAATTTACCAAAATCGAATAAGGCTAAGCCAAGATCGATTTCGTCAAAGGGAGGAGCTGAATCTTCGACCAATTCTGATCGAAAATCCAAACGCACGAAGCAAAAGCAAAAGGAAAATATTTCAAAAACACCCGTGATTTTTCAAAAACCTAAATACCAGTGGGTGCCCAAATCTACTTCTGGCCAGTCATCATCATCCTCTGAAAGTGTTTCCAATAATGATGCAAAATCAAAAAGTAAAAAGGATAAATCTGTGATTGTTAAGGGTCAACCCAGGGGTGTAATGACCTGGGTCCCCAAATCTAAATAATCCTGCTCATTGTGCAGGAACAGCTGCGGAGGAATGTCGTCAGACCGTGGTATGTCGATAACGGTTGTTCCAGGCACATGACATGAGACATCTCCCAATTGCATGACATTCAAACATTTAATGGGGGTTATGTTTCCTTTGCGGGAGGGGATGGCGGCAAGATCACTCAAAGAGGAACAGTATCAAATGGAGTGCTAAGTTTTGAGAATGTCAACTACGCTCCCGAGTTAAAGCATAGCCTGTTGAGTGTCTCTCAAATTTGTGACAAAGGATATTCGACTCATTTCACTGATAAAGAGTGTCTGATTCTAAAGCTAGACATTGTCATCCCGGATGACTGGATTCTTGTTAAATCAAAATAGGATGGCAATGCATACATCATTGACATGAACAGTAATATTTTGGAACAAGTCACTTGCCTCTTCTCAAAAGTCTCTCAACAAAATGCTATGCTGTGGCACCGAAGACTCGGACATGCTAACGCAAAGAACTTGAATCGTCTTGCGAAGAATGATATGGTGCGTGGATTTCCTGTCAGAGACTTCATCACATTTGAAAAGTGTGTGTCATGTGCCCAAGGAAAGCATCATAGAAAACTACACCTGCCAAAACAGGTCAATTCAATCAACCAGGTGCTCCATTTATTGCATATGGACTTATTTGGTCTGGTCAATGTCCTTAGCATCAACATAAATTCGTATTGTCTGGTTGTGATCGATGACTTCTCGCATTTTACGTGGGTCTTCTTCTTGTCCAACAAAGTTGGGGTTGCTGATCTGATTAAGAAGTTCATTGTGATGATAGAGAACCAAACCAATCACCGGGTGAAGGCGCTCAGAACTGACAACAGAACAGAATTTAAGAATGTTGTTCTCTATCATTTTTGCGCAGAAAAAGGGATCGTGCGTCAATATAGTTCTGTTCGCACGCCTCAACAAAATGGTGTTGCTGAACGGAGAAATCGAACATTGCAAGACACTGCAAGGACGATGCTATGTGACTCCAACCTACCAGTTTTCTTTTGGGCTGAGGCGATCAACACAGCTTGTTATGTTCAAAATCGTGTTTTGATCAACAAAGCCCAGATGAAGACTCCATACGAAATTCTCTATGGTCACAAGCCATCTGTCAGTCATTTCCGTATTTTTGGCTATCCTTGCACCCTGCTTCATCTGGAATCCAACCCAAAATTCAATGCCATAGCCGATGACTGTTACTTTGTGGGGTATGCTGCACGCACAATGTATAGGGTATACAATAAGAAGACAAAACAAATCGTAGAATCCTTTAACGTGCGCTGGTTGGAGGAGAACGAGACGGATGCTAGAGTTGGTCCAGATTGGCTGTTTGATTACACATCTTTATTCAAATCCTTTAATGTGTTTTCAAATGATACACCTGGTTCCACCTCTGGTTCGAAGACTGTGATTGACGATGAAGACGAAGAAGTTGTTTACAGACCACCTGTGATGTCCTTTACGACTCCTACAGTGGATGCATCTGTTCCAAGGAATTTGTTCGATTCTCCATATCAAGAAAACAATCCAGATGTTGATGCCACTCCTCTTACTCCTGATGAAAGAGAGTTCATGTCCAGAGATGCTTCCGTTGTCACTCAAAAATTTATGGAACTTCTCTTTCCCGAACCTATTGCCAATGAGTTCGTGGCAAGCCCCTCTCACGATTCTAGACCGTCTGAGGTGGTTCATTCAGCAAATGATGGATCTGTCAATATTCACAATCTTCCCGTTTCAATCAATGACATCAGCCAGGAGATACCTTCTCGAATTCAACGCGATCACCCGATCGAAAACGTCATTGGTCAGCTGGGCGACAATGTTCAAACGCGGAGTTAGAGTGGAGATGTAAATACATGTCTCTATTCTTGCTTCATATCTCAAATAGAGCCAAAGAATGTTCAAATGGCTTTGAATGAGCCTAGCTGGGTAGATGCTATGCATGAAGAATTAAATCAGTTTGAAAAACTTGGGGTTTGGAAATTGGTTGAATTACCTAAGGGCAAAAAGTCTCTTGATACGCGTTGGGTTTATCGCAACAAACAAGATGATTCAGGTGTCATTGTACGAAATAAAGCTCGATTAGTTGTCCGTGGATTTCGCCAAATCGTGGGTCTAGACTACACCGCAGTGTATGCTCCGGTGGCACGCTTGGAGGCTATTCGGATTTTCCTAGCGTATGCCTCCTACATGAACTTCACTGTTTACCAGATGGATGTCAAGACTGCCTTCTTGTACGGCCCGGTGAAGGAAGAAATATACGTTGATCAACCTCCTGGGTTTGTTAACTCAAAATTTCCTAATCACGTATACAAGTTGGACAAGGCTTTGTATAGGCTACATCAAGCTCCTCGAGCGTGGTATGCCACTCTTACAAAGCACTTGCTCGAGCATGGCTATTCACGAGGCACAATTGATCAAACTCTTTTCATCAAGCATGTTGGTGTCAATCAAATTCTAGTTCAGATCTACGTTGATGACATCATTTTCGGGTCCATAAGTCCCCAGCTATGCAAGGAGTTTGAAGTCATAATGAAGAAGAGGTTTGAGATGAGTTCACTGGGAGAAATGACCATGTTTTTGGAGCTTCAGGTCCAACAAAAGTCAACCGGTATCATGCTCCATCAAGCAAAGTATGTTGAAGATATGCTAGAGAAGTTCGGGTTTCGAGATGCAAAACCTGCACTGACACCAATGGCTGAACGACCCCTGTTGACTCCTGATACTGATGGCGAATCCGCAAATTAGACTGATTACAGATCGATGATCGGTTCGTTGATGTATCTAACTGCAAGCAGGCCAGATATTATGTTTGCGGTTTGTTAATGCGCACGATACTAGGCTAATCCTAAACTTTCACATGTTATTGTTGTCAAAAGAATTTTTCGGTATCTCAAAGGCAATCCAAAATTGGGTCTTTGGTATCCGAAAAATTCTGAATTCGATTTATATGCTTTTGCTGACAGTAATTATGGAGGCTGTGAGCTTGACAGGAAATCAACCTCTGGTAGGTGTCAATTTCTTGGAGACTGGCTGGTGTCATGGCAGTGCAAGAAACAGCTCACCGTCTCAACCTCAACAGCAGAAGCGGAATATGTCGCTGCTTCTGCCTGCTGTTCTCAGGTTATCTGGATCCAACATCAGCTGTTGGATTACGGTTTGAATTATCAAGAAACCCCTATCTTTTGTGACAATGAGGCTGCAATTCAGATTGCTAAAAATCCAGTCCAACAGTCGAAAACCAAGCACATCGATATCAAAGTGCATTTCATCAGAGATTTTTATGAGCGTTCGCTCATTCGGTTACAACAGGTTCCCACTGCTAATAATGTGGCGGATCTGTTCACAAAACTGTTTAACAAAGCTCGATTCGATGTGCTTGTGGGATTTTTGAAAAGGATACGCTTTGAGGACTAATTGTTTTTTTTTTTAGGTTAGTTTAAATTTGTGCATTTTACTTTCAATCTCACCCATGCACAAATTTAGGGGGAGAAATAAACAAAAACCAAAAAAAAATAATAATAAAAAATAGAAAATCAAAAACTCAAAAAAAAATTAGATAGTGTTCTTTGTATTTCTGTAGGTGTTGTGACGGGGAAGTGATATCAACAAGTGATAACAGGCAATCTGAATCTGTGTAAGGTACCAAAGCTGAATTGTTTAGGCTCTGTGTTCAATGCGCTGGTAAGCACAAAAGATTTAAATGGACTTGACTAGGTTCAGATGAACTTAAAGAATCTAGTGACTTGACAAATCTGGACCTAGATAGTTCCGTTTAGCCTGACAATACGACGCTCGGATAGGTTGAGCAGAGAGATATACATGGGAATTTGCGGATACATTAAAAAAATTTGTATTTAGAACCGTGGTTTAACTCTTCCTCGATGTACGGACTTTGTCCTTAATTCCGGTATTGACGGGGCGACTGGGGAATTCCGATAAATTAGGTCTGTAGAAGGTTATTTTCTTTCTTTCTATCTGTCAGTCATATGTTGCCTCCTCTGTGTGATCGAAAGATCCGACCTGGACTGCAACATATGCAACTCTATCTCTCTGCATCTTCTTCTATATGTTATTCTTTCTACCTGTTAGCCATATGTTGTCTCCTTTGCGTGATTAACAATCCGACCTGGTACACATCATATGTACCTTTCTACTTCTCAACCTTTCTAAATCTGGTTAGTCATATGTTAACCCCTCTGCGTGATTGGAAGAGATCCGACCTGGGTGTACAACATATGCATTCTAAATCTGTCTTCTCGCATAATAATTGTCTGCTCATCTAAAGTAAGGAGTATTTTGGAAGTCCTTGATTATTGGGGTATATCAGGAAGCGGGAAACTCGTTCTAGTACAACTAAAATTGAATAATTAATAGGTTGTCTGTAGATCTCGTTGCTCAATTTAGGTGGACAACAATAACCTTGCTCGTCGTCAGCTGAATGCTCCTTAGGAATTTTATCTAGGAGCTTAGGATGAAAATGTCTTGGCACTTGTAGTATGTCCTAATGTTATCACAATCTTTCGTGTTTAAGTGGACAACAATATCGGCGATTGACCAGATCTATTCATAAAAGGGAAGGTACCGACAAATGGATGAAGGCTGTCTAACAACTTTGATCCCAATCTCTCAAAAAACATTATCTGCTCTAGTAAAAAAAATAGGAATTAGAATCAATTCGTTTTAATTTTATTTTATTTTATTTTTCTTTTGCTAAAAAAAATAATAATAATAATTAAAATTTTTAATTAAAATTCTTGTTTAGTTTAAAGTTTTTAGATTTTATTTTATTTTTATTTTTTTATTTTATTTTTTTAATTTTTAAAGTCCTTGAAGTGCACTGTTTTTAAAATTAATTGTGTCGTTGGGCTTGAATTTAAAGCTAGTTGGGTTGCAACCCATTATGGTTGCACCGGGTTTGAGACAAAGTATATAAGTCAGTGTGTCCGGCCGAACACTCTTATTCTCTCAAAATTGGAGTACGGCCGTACACAGTCCTTGAACTCCTCTCTAACCAGCCTTCAAAACCATCGGTTATTCCTAAAAATTGATTGTTCCACTGTGTAGGTATTACCTTGACGATCTCGGTAAAGCTAATCTTGATAAAAAAACGACTGAAAAACGAGGGTGTATTGAAGCAAAAACGGGTTTTCGGCACTGTTGACCGTGTACGGCCGGACACCCGTGTACGGCTGGACACCCATGTACGGTTGGACATCCATGTACGGTCGTAGACCTTCTACTTTGCCCTAAAATAATTTTTTTAACTCACAATTGAAAGCTTAAATTAATTGTTAAACAGGAAACACTTGATATTCATTGATTAAATTATGTGTTTTTCTTACTTAGCATGTTTTGTGCAGTTCAATATGGCTGGACTTAAGTTTTCTGAAGTTCACAACTTGGTCATCTTCTTGGTTGATCCTCCAGAGGCTCATTCTGATTTCAAGTCCATGATCCATGGATTGAGAAATTGTTGTTTGTCTACTCCTCTCACCACCAGTCCTGTCATCTATCAGCGGTTGATAAAAGAGTTCTGGAGCAATGATGTTGTTCTTAAAGATGAGAAGGAAACGAAGTCCTTTGAATCAACTGTCAAAGGAAAGAAGATCTTGGTGAATGAGCAGATTCTCCGTGAAGCTTTGCAGATTAATGATGAACCAGAATTTCCAAAGGAGATTAAAATGGATCAGACTCAAGAGATATTGGATAAAATGGGATACGAAGGGGTGTTCCCTCCTACTCTTAAGAAATTGTTACCTCTGTACTGGAGATATTTAGCTCATTTATTTGTGAGCTGTATCTCTGGTCGGAAATCAGGAGCTGATGAAATCTCACTAGTCAACACTAGTGTAATTGCAGCTCTAGCTTCAGGAGTGGATTTCAACTACTCAAAGTTTATTTTGAATGAGATGATTTTAAACATTGAAGAAAAGACAAGAAATAAGTTCCTTATGTATCCAAGATTTTTTCAGATAATCTTCAACTCCATGCACCCAGAGATTGAGAGAAGAGGAGAGACTTTGGAACTCAAGTCTGTTGGTCCTAGTGCTTTTGGTCTTATAAACCAGAATCGGCCGGGAAAATTTTCTTTTGAAGGAAAGTATCCTTTGGTTAAGTTTGGGAATTTTGTTGAAGTAGGTGATGATTCTGATTCTGATGATCTTTCAAACCCTACTGAAACTGAAACTGAGGATATTGTCATCTCGGCCTCGGAGCATGTGCTCGAAGAAAATCGTGTTCCTCCTGTCATAATTGTGGCAGAGGAACATGAACAACTGAAAAATGTGGTGGTTCGAAGTGATTATGATGCAGATGATGATGATGAAAATGATTTTGAAGAAAATTTGATGGACAATGTGACGGTAAATGACGATGAAGTGGCTGATGAAAATGATGAATTTTTTGATGGGATGGATTTGTTTGGTTTTAACAATGAGGAAATCCCACTGAATCTTGATCTTGATCTTGATCATGACAACTTAGGTCCAAGTTCAGAGTTCCTCGACAGGTTTTTTTTCAATGTCAATGAAGTTGCTCAAACAACAACAAAGACTAGGGTTGCTGATGATGTTCTTGAAACAATGCCTCCTACATCAAAACCAATGGATGATATTTCAAGTCAAATGGATGCAACTTTAGGGATTCCTCCCCTTGCTGGTGCTATTCCAACATCTATGTCATCTATGAGTGATCAGATACTGACACAAACCTCCCAGCCTTCTGTGAAAAGAAGACGACTTGATCCGAGGCAGGGAGATTTTACCCAACAAGCACCACCAGCTCAATCCACAATCACAACTACATCTGTTACTGCACCACATGTACCAACCCAACAAGGCCCAAGCTCTATATATGAAAATGGAGGATCTTCATCCGTTCAAGGATATTCCCCTACAAGGCCTTCGCTAGATGAAGCCTCTATCAGGCTAGCAAGGCACTTGTCACAACAACACAGTCCAGTACCTTCCTCACGTGGAAAAGGAATATCTATTGAGGAAGGTCATTCAGGGATGATGATCCTACTATGTCCAAGCTCAGAGAAGAATTCGACATTCTAAATCAGAAAAACATTGAGAAGGACATTATGATTGAACAACATGATATAAGGATTGCTAAACTTGAAGCTGATAATGCTCTAAAGTCAAAGCAAATCTCTGACTTGCAGACTAATCTTGGGTCCTTGACTGCATCCTATTTCAGCTTAAAGAACAAAATTTTTGAAGAATTTGGTGATAGGTTTAATTGTTTATTTCAACAGCCTCCATCTAATGTGGATGCCTCCAGTGCTCAAGCTCAGTCTCCTCCTCATGACAACCCGGTAAATCAACCCTCTCTCAGAACCACAAGGGTGGTTGATCGATTTGAAAAGGAACCAGCTCAAGCTCCTCACATTGTTACTTTGAAACTTGCCAAAGCTGCGTCATCTTATAATAAGCAAAAGTATCTATTCAAGAGGAACTCATATCAAAATGCTCGAGGAGGCCAACCCCAAATCACTGGTACAGATCTTGAACAGGGATGTTTTGGTGGCACGTATGGAGATAGATCAGGAATTGTGTCATGGGGATTTCATGATGAATTACAATTATGGCTTGTGAAGCGGAAAAGTGCCAATGTGGAAAATTACAAGAGCATACATGATTTCAACTCTTTTACGAGAGTTGACTTGTCTTGACTTGCTAATGCTCCCTTTCTCAATCCAGGAAACGTTCCTCAAGCGACTCAATTCAAGCTTTTCCTGGAAGATCAAGTAAAAAGGGGATTTCCTAGTATGAAGACTGTTGAATCCTTTCTCAAGAGCCACCCTGCCGTTCTTAATCCATTTACTGGCAAGCCTATCCAGACAGTGATGTGGCCAGCCACTAATCAAGTGAGACAGATCCCTATATTGCAGAAATTCCACGATGGTTCTTTAAGAAACATGCTCTACTGGGTATTTGATGAAGCAACAGCTTCTGCTGTCATCAAATTTCCAGATGGCTGTTTCCGTTTGTTTGACAAGAAGGATCTTTTTCAATTTGGAAAGAGGGATATTCATCAATTGGCTCATCATCAAATCCGGGTTGCCGAAGAGATCTTTGAATCTGCCGCTAAGGAGTACACTGGAATGGTTGCGGATATCATTAAGGAGTAGATGTGGTGTGGTGCAATGGAAGGATCTGATGTACTAATCATTGAGAAAGACTGAGTCTATGCTAGCCACAAACCAAGGGGGAGATTGATAGGTCATAATTATGTGGTTTGGGCTAGGCATCCATCTTGTATAATTCTTTGTAGGGGTTTGGGCATTAATTTGGTATATGTAATATTTGTAGTTGTGTACGGCCGTGGTCGTGTGTACGGACGTACTCCTGTGTACGGCCGTACACGGGTGTTCGGCTAGTGGTCCTATAAATAGAGCTTGTCATTGAGTGACGTATGTGTGTGTATCCAAGGTGTACCTGACGTTTTTGTGATATTAACGTGTGCATGCTTGGTTTAATCTTTTCTCTACTCCATTCTTGTTCTGATTGATTACTATCTGTTTGATCACTGGTTTGGATCATTGAAATTGGGACTTACAGTCTTGTAGCCTAGGGGGTTGGATGTTATATATTGCTTGGAGTCTATGTTTACAGAGTTAATTGCTTAGTGTATGTTTAAAAATTGTATATACGATTAGGATCATATAAATGATCTATTTAGCCTTATTTCATGTTCCTTGTATGGTTGTGGGCATAGGGTATAATCATTTATTCGACGATCTATTTGATCCCATGTTGTGTATAATTTGCATTCATAAGGAAACTGACGATGTTGGTAGAAGTTTCGAGTATTGTAGAAGCAAGTGAGATGAGGATGAGAAGGAGGTTTGTTTTGTTCTAGTTGTGGTGTTTTGCCGCTCATATGTGGTTACCCTCCCCCTTTTCTTCTTCTTCGATAAGCTTTCTCCATCCCCACTTTCAATTATCTCACCCTTCTTCTCCGGTGATATGGGTCCCAAGTCGTCTGGAGGTAAAATGCACAGAGGAAAACAAACAAAACACTAGTATATATGTCGTCAATCTCTGACCCTTATGACCTAAATGGGTAAAACCTAGTAGCAACTAGCAGATTAACCCTCACATCTTCATCGTTTCTGGTTTCAAGTTGTAGATTTGTTAAGTTGCAGGATTTCTGGTTTCAAACCTTTAAGTTTCTCTTTTTTTTCTGATTTCTTCTTCTTCAGGGGACAACGATGATGAATACTAGATATTGCACCTAGAATGTTTTTGCGCAAGCATTTCATATTGCATTTGGTTTTTTTAGCAATGATTGTATATTGATTTTAGGTAACATGGAAAGAGGTTGGACAGGGTAGACGTAGGAGGTGGTGTTGGTTTGCTATAATTAAGTTGTCGGATATGATGGTTGGACCCAAAAAGACATCCTAGTTCATGCATGGAAAGAAAACAACGACCAAGACTACATTTTTATGACTTATCACTCCTCAAAACATCTGAAAGGACAACTCAAAGTTCCTGGAGTATTTCATACTCACAAGGATCAAGATTTGGGACAAAAAGGAATAAATTTTAGGCTAAAACAAGATCTAAAGGAAAACTCATCAAGGTTGGGACTTTATACCTCTAAAAGATGCACAAGGGAGAGTAGATGTTGGATCCAATGCCTTGAGTGAAACACCACAACTTCAAAATCCTTTATTCACCACCAAGAACACCAAAATGGTACCAAAAAGACACACCGATCTTCAAAACACACTCACACACTTAGGGTTTCGAAATAGAGAGGGAGGCTGAAGTTAAGGAAGGGTGGGAGGTTATAATGATACTTAAATAGGGTCCAAACCCTGAAAATTAGTGTTTTGAGTCCAGGCTGAGAACGCATGGCGTCCATAATGGATGCATGGTGTCCCAACGCATAGCATTCTCAATGAACGCATAGCGTTCTCAACTAACGCATAACTTTCTACTGCATATGTGTTTTTCTTTAAACGCAACTACAGACCCTTTTTGCCAACAAATCTTATAACAAGGGTATAAAAGAAATACTTGGAAAACAAGTTGTTACAATTCTCCCCCACTTGAACTAGACTTTGTCCTCGAATTCCGCTGATGCAAACAAATCAGGATAATGCTCTCGCATCTCTATCTCGGGCTCGCATTTCCATTCTGTGACAAGCCGACTCTTTTTCCGTTAATGTTAGCCTGATTCCGTTAATAAAATTTGAATTTTATTTAATTCCGTCAAATTCTTATGATTTGGAAAATCATTTAAGTTATATAATTGAATTTTCTTTTATGAGTCGGAACCAAAATCACGCGAAAACCCGAGTTCCTTCGAAAATTAGCGAAAATCCGGCCTGACTGGTGTTCACGGCCGTGAACCCGATCACGGCCGTAAACCGATCACGGCCGTGAACCCATTCTCGGTGGGTGGACCCTACCACCGACCATGAAAACCCCCTATAAATACGAGACTCCCAGCCTCATTTGAACTTTTCTGGCCGCGAACACACTTTCTCTCTCAAAAAATCATCACTAGAAAACACAAGGAAACACAAGATTACTCTTCATTTATCGTTCTATCCGCCTTGGAACTCGTTTTGGAGCATCAAATCATCAGTTTTTCATCGAGATCAAGTGTTGTTGTTCTTGAGTTTACGGTCGTACACCCTTCAAAAGTTCATATTTCCTTTCAAGAACACCGTTCACGACCGTAAACCCTTCAAGGGGTTGTTCACGGCCGAGAACAGTTCACGGCCGCAATCAGCCTCACATCGTGAATCTTGGCTGAAACCCACTTTCCCCGATTCAATCGAATCCCGGTAACATTCCTAAACCGAAAACAAGTGTTTTTCTGACACTATAAATAATGGTTTCGCTAATAAAATACATATATGTATTTAATTGTTATTAGGATCCTGTTAGGTGCCGCGTACATCAACCCGAGGGTCCTCACTTCCAGTTTCGTTGTCCGACATTTCACACAACCAATTGTGAGTTCATACCCCTATGCTTTTATGTTTTTAATGTTTTCAGGGGGAGAGTACAAGCCAAACGCAAATGATTTGTGAATTTATACAAAAGGATTTCAAAACACTTAAAACTGATGCAATGGATATAGTCATACGGTTTCCACATCTCATAAAATATTTATATATTTTAATCCCTTTTGTATTATGCTGAGCATAAGGGATGTTTTCGACTTACGGCCAAATTGCATAGTTTTCAGATAAATTCATGAACCAAATACATAATATTCATACAAACTATAATAGGTATAGTTTGGGGTTTCAAAATACAACATCACTAATTCAGAGTTTATACATTGTTAAACATATAAACTATGACAGACTTAGTTTATGATATTATCGGGTAACAAGGATACTTTATTACATAATTATTTAAGTATAATTATTACTCTATAAAGTATACACCCGGTTTTAAATACAATAGATCAACACAGAACTGCACGTAAACTAGATTATACATAATTGTGAGACTCTACTTCAAAATTGTACCCATTGGTGTACTGAATTAAATCCTATCATAGTATAACCAGAGTCTCCTAGAGGGAGAGCATGAGATTTGTGAATAGATCTATTCGGAACTGACAATCCTACACCTGAACTGCTAGCTACAGTTAGGCAGGCATGCCTGGGGTGACAAATGTAGTATATCCGACACTTGAAGAACGTCGTAAAGGTCTCTAGGTCATATCAAACATGGTTATACGACTCACGATAGTATAAAATAAACTTTTGTTTACGAGATTTCATTCTTGTTTAGTTTTATTTTCATTAATAGAATGTGTCATAACACAACTGGAGGATTCCAGGGATTCCATCTCATGGTTTTATTTTAATTAATAAGACTAATATATATATATATATATATATATATATATATATATATATACTGGTGTTATCCAGGGATTTTCATACAAAAAGGGGGTTTTACATTCAAAACCGTAATATACAATTCATTTGGTGGTAATCAGGCATTCAAACTAATACTTTATGGAACACTGTAACAAATACATATGTTAGAAAATATTGGATTTTCTTGGAAAACATTCAAACTTTTTCATTGAATCATTAACATGATTTCCTTATAAAAACATGCTTATGAACTCACCAACTTTATGCTGATACTCTTTTCAAAATAACTTGTATTCTCAGGGAATCAGTGGACAGGTACCTTAGCAGAATTTTGAGAAGACGGAGCATATAGAGTCACGTCTTTAAATTTTGCTACTTTTGATGTATATCAATATGAATCAAACAAATGTAAATATCTTTATATATATATATATATATATATATATATATATATATATATATATATATATATTCAATGTAATGCTTGTGTTTACTGTGCTTACTATGATGCAATTGTTGTGATACTACATATGATGTCATCCTCCCCCAAACATTTCCGACGTCCCGGTTTGGGGGTGTGACACATTCGGAACCCTTCCGATGCTGCCACTGGACCTTGACCAAAGATTCATCCTTATTGTGCAAGGTCTTCGTCTTCCTATCCAAAATCGCCAGTAGTCTCTCAACATAATTCAGGCGATCATCGACCTGAATATCGTCCAAAGATATAACTACGGACTCATCGGTCACACACTTCCGAAGCTGAGAAACATGGAAGGTGTTATGGATTTAGTTGAGATCACCAGGTAAATCCATCCGTTATGCAACCTTGCCCACTCGAATGCTAATCCTGAAGGGGCCGATAAATCGGGGGCCCAGCTTGCCCCGCTTCCGAAATCGGATGACAACTTTCCAAGGTGACACCTTCAGAAGCACCAAACCCCTTCCTGAACTCGAGGTCTGAACATTTCCGATCTACATAACTCTTCTACCGGCTCAGCGCGATTCGCAACCTGTCACACACTTGCTGAATCAACTCAGTAGTCTTGATTACCACCTCCATACTGCTCATGACTCGATGCCCGACCTCACCCCAGCAAACCGGGGTCCTGCACCTCCTCCCATACAACATCTCAAACAGTGGCCGGTCAATGTTGGCATGATAGATGTTGTTATAGGAGAACTCATCATGTGGAAGGTAAGTATCCCAACTCCCTCCAAAATCTAATACACACGCCCGGAGCATATCTTCGAGTGTCTAAATCGTCCGTTCGCTTTGATCGTAGGTCTGGGGGTGGTATGTAGGTACTTTTTTTTATTGAAATTCAAACATATCTATCTCAATTTTGTGGAAATTTTATCTTCAAATAACTTTCCTCCTCAGATGAGGCTTAGTTCAGGTAGCCCTAGACAGATCACATCACAAAAATTCAACTGAGTACCCCACTCCTCATGAAACTTCCTCCAAAACTTGGAGGTGAAACGAACATCCCGATCTGAATTAACAGAAAATTTATTTTTCCCATATAAACAAGTACTGATTCACTCATAAAGGAGAGGAAGAGAGAACTTCAGAGAAGGACAAAAACTAAGAGACCAATACAGAGGAAGAAATCGAGAGGGAAATGGATAGATAAACGTACGGATGATTATAAATTAGTTTTAAAAAATCATATGCAGACACTGATGACGGGATTCCATACCGAAATCATCAAAATAACATCGAGTTTATCCCTTTGTATTATGATTGTGTTCATGTTCTTGATTCCATTTAGAAGTTGCACAACCTGGGCATTTTAAATTTAATTATTTAATATGATGCGTGTGTGCACTTGATAAATTATCCCTTGAGGCTTAAGTAGATATCACGTCATGCGGGCTTGAGGAAAAAATTTCACACACAATGCACTATTCCGAAACTAAGACTCCATGACCATGTACTGTTGTAAAACTGTTTTCTTATCAAAAAAATTCCAAAGTGATGTTCATTTTATAAATTGTTGAAACTCATATAGAGTATTATCGTTATCTGTAGAAAAAAATAACATTCATTCATTTAAATTTATAGAATAAATAGAGCTTAGATCTAATAAGAAAGACTTTAGTGTTGTTTATTTTTTGCAAAAGGTCTGTCTACCTTCTGATGTTTGTAGACAGAAATACATTTGGAAAATATTGTTTGTTTTTCAGTAGAAAAAAGACATAAAAAAACTCCTTTTGATCTCTTTTTTTGAGAAGACAAAACAAAAGTATAGAAGACATTTTCTAAGAACTAACCCTAATGTGGTATTTCTTTTTTTCACCCCAGCCACAACCACCACCGTAGCGACCCCCCCCCCCCCTCTTCCACCACCGTCATTGCTGCCACCTCCACCATTACCACCACTACCGTTACCACCACCACCGCTACCGCCACTTCCACCCTGCATCTACTACCACCATTGTCGCTGCCACCTCCAACACCGCCTCTACAACCTCCATCGTCATCGCCCCTCCTCTGCCACCACTATCGTCACCACCTCTACCACTTCCACCAGCTCCGCCAACATCCCCACCTCTGCCACCACCCCCGCCCCTAACCCCAACACCACCACCACCAACACCATATTTGGAAGTACCATGTAGATATATGAAAATCTACTTTACTTCTTGTCAATGCTTCTTACCCAGATTTGATAAAACCGACTAACAACGCAACTGCACGGGTAATATCAGGGCTTATCCACATCATGGCATACATCAAACGTCCAACGGTTGATGAATGTAGGATTCTATCCATCTCTTCAGTCTCGTTCTTAAAAGGAATGAAATACCTATTAGTTAGCTTTTAGTTGGCAGTTAGAGGTAAACGAACCACTTTAGCTTTATCCATGTTGAATCTACAAAGCACCTTCTCAATGTATTTCTCTTGCGACATGTGCAAATTTTTTAAAGCTCTGTCTCTAGTAATCTGAATGCCAATAATTTTTTTTGTTGGCCCCAAGTCATTCATAGCAAAAGGCTTGCTCATTTGTTTATTCAACTGAATAATTCTATCTGTATTATTACCAACAATCGACATGTCATCATCATAAAATAATAAAATGATGAAATCATCATTGCCAAACTTTTGGAAGAAAACATAGTGATCTTAAATAGTCTTACGGTATCATTGCTCACCCATAACTGACTCAAATTTCTTGTACCACTTTCTTGGTGTTTGTTTCAACCCATAAAGACTTTTCTAAAGCCTACATATATATAGTCTTCTTTTCCCTAAACCTGAAAACCTTCACGTTCATCCATATAAACTTCCTTGTATTGGATTTGTATCAAAGGTCACAACTAAATTGGTGTAACTTTCTGAATAAAAGCAAAGTCCTTTTTGGGTTGCCCGCATAACCAGAAATAGCTAGAATTGATATTAGAGATATATAAAATGATTCGTTAATATATTATATGATTAATATACTATTTGGAAATAGTTAATAATTAATTTTCAATTAATTAGAAATGGTTGGAATTAATTAAAGGTGTAAGGGTGAACTGTAATGTTCAATAGTTGAAAAAAAGAGGAAATTCTAGAACCATCCAAGGCATGGATGGTTTTGGGAGCACTTCTAGGGTTTCTGGAAGCCTATTGGTTGTAGATAAGGAAGTGATTTGAACTGGCATTAAATCTATTAATTAATTAATTCAAATCTAGATTCATCTGCAAGTTACCTAAACTATAAATAGGACCCTTAGTCATCTAATTTTTGTATATTATCATACCTAGAAGGTGGAGAACAAAATTCTTCTCCTCCAACCTCTTACCTCTTGTCTTTCTAGTGTTCTAGGGTTTTGGGTGTGAACCGTTAGAGGGGTGACACTTGTGACCCTTGATTTCCAAGTCAACCAAGGATAAGATTCATGGATTTTGTATAATATTATAATATCAAATGTATGTAATCAAAACTTGTAGATTTCGATTATAAGGTTTCTTGTTGAAGTTTTCATAAGTATGTTGCTATTAATGTGTAAAGACATAGATCCATTAGGTTGCATGTAACCTTAACTGTTAAGTGATTTTCCGCATGTACATTGATTTTGTAACCAATAAATTCCATCAGTGGTATCAAATCCATGTCTTACCATTAAGTGTGTGCATAATAGAGTAAACTTGCAAAACAAATTAGAAAATTTTCGCAAGGGGTGCGTCACACTTTTCTTAAATTCATTTTTTGTGTTGGCTTTCCTAATTTTATTATAGGGTAAGTTGTAGTCATTATCTGATATTTAACTGTTCAAATACAAATCTTATAATGCTAGATAAATTTAAAAACCCTAATTCAAATTTTGAGGAATTAAATAAGGAAGCATAATCTTTAATTATAAGATAATTAAGTGGAATTATCCTTTATGGATTTTAATACAAAGTTTAATTAATGATTAATCAAAAGATAAATATGAAATCCATAATTGGTTTTAACGATTAATTAATTAATTGTTAATTTAGAAAATTAAATTTAAACCATGAAATTTTAAATGTATTTTAAAATACACCCTATAAATATGTAAGAGCTTTAGTACTATATGTATCACTCTAAGTCATTCAAATTAATAGTTGGCCTCATTCACCAAGCCACACTGTAAGGGAGGTGTAAGAAAACGACCTTTAAAATGACCGTTGAATGGGTATCCTTTTCACCGACTCCTTCTTTGTGTGGTGGAGTGTTCTTTGTAGAATTGGTTTGATAGAACATAAGTAATGTTAAAATTATAATAAATAAAGTAATAGAAGATTCTACAAAAATCTCACTTTATTTACTTTAGAAAAAATTGTGAAATGTATGCTAATCCATGAAAAATGCACACCTTTTCTTTATAACTCATTAGTGGAGCGTGTGTGGTTAACCGACACACTAATGTGGGACTATAAAGATGAAATGATGAAACAACTCGTTTTTATGCTTGTTGATGGAGCATGTGTGGTTAACCGACACACCAATCAGAGATCATAAGTGGATTAAGGGTGTTTGACCGAGTTTGCATGGTTATTCACATCTTAATTATTATCCCCGACATCCCATTCACAATTGATAAGAGCATAATCTGAGATTAAACATGACATTGATGTTTCAATGAAAATTTAAGGAGTTATAGGAATTTCATACAATTGAAATTGGTGAAATGTTTCTACCTGCCTAAAATAGTTTCGTGATATGACTACGACATCCCTCTTCATATTACGAAATGAAAATATGAATCCTAACGTTAATTTAAAATTTTGGGTTAGTGATTAAGGATTAAAGCCAACTAATTGAATTCTCTCTTTTCCCACTTTTAGATGTCTGATCAAGATAAAAATAGTCTCCCACGTTCTTGTGGAATTGGTTTTCCTCAATCCTCTGTGAATGGTCTTCCACATTCAAGCCAAGGTGAAATTGTCTTCCCTTCCTTGGGTAATTGTGGAACTGGACATCGTCCCTCTTCAACTCTTCCACCTCCTCCTCCTACACCTCTCCAATGTCACATTTTCCTCAAGATGAGAGATATAAGAATGCTCAAGCCCTGTCGGCATGTAAACACCAAGATGGAGACTATGTGTGTGCGTATGTTCTGATAATCAAACTGTACATTGACAAGTTGGGAAGAACGGGTGTTTTATTCCCGATGGATCAAGCCAATGATTTGGTTCTGGTATCGTTTCCTATATCATATGGTCAGTTCGTAAAAAAAACATTCATATGAGGAATCTCGATGTGACCCTAATTGATCTGACCTACATGTTGATAACTACTGAAGAAAAAACGCTTAAGAGTAAAACTGGAGTAGGAATTCTTATAGGATCTAATCCTATGAGTTCCTTGGAGGTTGACAATGGTCATATGGTGATCAAGAAAGGGTTTCTCTTCCCAATCGAAAGGTATCGGCCAAGGTCAAACCATTCGATCATATAGAAAAGAGAAATTCCCAAACTAAGATCATTCTTTATGTTGAACCCCAACAAGTCTATTTGTTTCTATTGCCAAATAAAGGGACATTAGAAACGAAGCTTCCCAAAATACCTGAAGAACCTTAATGATGGTAAAGTTGAGTCGTGTAACACTACTTCAGGTACATCCATTTTCTAACTCCATTATTTTGATAAGTTCATATTCATAGACTCTTAATACATGATGTGATGATCACATTTTGATGGTATTGCATGATATAAAAGAAAGAAATAAGCTTAAGAAAAGCAAGCTAAATCTGATCGTGGGAAATAGACTTTAGTCTCATGGTTCCATGGTCAGAATTTTGAGCTACTACTAAGGATTTAGGATAGTTTTAATAGTTTTCTATTAATCTTCGGACTTTTCTAGAAACATAGTTTTTCATTTTATGCATTGTAAGGACAAGTCTTAATTCTCATTTTAAATCAATAAAAGTTAAGTTTTGGTTTATATAGTTGCCTTATTTATATTTCCTTGCAATGACATTAATGAGGGTGTCGATTATGTTTCTAATAATAGCAATATTAATGATGGATATTGACTATTCTAAAACGCACTTGTGGCATTGTCATATTTGACCAAGTGGAAAGAAATCTCATCACCAAGTTTCAATTAGACAGAAACTTGAGTCGTATAATTCAAATTGCATGATGCATGAGAATCTTGTTCATTGGAAAATTATGACTGAATAATTATTCAAATGTTATGTGAAGTAAGTGAAGGATTGATGGATCTAGTGCGTGTTCATATGGACTCTTCAGATCCACCACAAGGGACGATAACTCTATTCATCATGATTTACTAATGCTTCAGTAAACATGATTATGTTTATATGATTAAGCCGAATTCTAATACTTTTGAAAAGGTTCAAAGAGTAGCAGAGCGAAGAGAATAATATATTAGGTAGAAAGATAAAAGATTCTCCAATCTGAAAGAATGGAGAATACTATAGAATCATGTTTTATGATCATCTTAGTAATTGTGGAATTATATCACAATTAGATCCTCCAAGAACATCTTAGTACAATTGTATGACTAAGAAGAGGTATTGAACATTGTTGGAAATTATTCGATCATAGGTTAGTCATGCTTTGTTCAAATCAAGTTTTAGAGGTATGCTTTAGTATTAGGTCTTGTAGATCATTCCAAACTAAGAAGTTCGGTAGCACATCATAAGTTGCGGAGAAAAAATGCTTTCTTCACCCCAAGAACTTTAAGAAGAAAAGTTGTGTTGTTTTTGTTAACCGAGAAACAAAAGATAAACTGAGCCCAATTCTATGAAGTGTTTCTTGTCATAAATCCACACAAAATTTTGAATTTTGTTTGTTAAGGAATGTTCCTAAACCTAGTCTTATGATTGTAGATTGAAAATGAAAGATCCACATGGATAGGAACGTATGCACCCTCAAATCTAGATGGAAAAAGGTTTTTCTCTAATTTATGAATATGGTTTTGAGAAAATACTTTCACTGATAGATTTTAAAGATCTGATAAAGATCAATATGGATATTGGTTGTAATTGCATTCTCTTATTCATGATATGATCACGACATACCTCTTCATATTAGGAATTCTGAGGAATGGCAAGGAATTATTTAAACTTTCAAGAAATATGTTTATCACGTTATGGAGGGCTTGAACACATATACTATCCGAATAAAGTGCATAAACTTGAGAAGCTTAATTAGAGACTTAACGAAGCATCGCGAAATAGGAATCTGTACTACCGTAAGAAAGTCAAAGGGTATTGATTTCTAGAAGTCTAGTTGATTTCTGGGTGCATGTCAAAGCTAGTGTGAACATAATCCTTTTCCTAGTATTACATGATGACAATATTTCTCATTGGAAATAATGTCTCTGTTTTGTAAGCTACAAAGTTCAGAAATGTTTCGCTATGGTAGACTTAGGGGAGAGAGAACTCATACTTCGTTTTGAATCTAAAAGTTTAGATCGTATAGTTAATAGAACTTATTCAAAAACATCTATTAATAGCATGTTGAAATGTTTCAACGTAGGAGATTCCATATATATAAATATTATAGCAAGAAGTTGAACACATATTAAATCCTTATATAGGTACGAATGAGTCGATTCAAAATTTTAAAATGCCTTGAGAATTATGAGAAAAGGATTATAATTTTTTCTTATTCAAAATTTTAAAATGCCTTCAGAATTATGAGAAAAGGATTATAATTTTATGTGACTGAAGTTGTTAAACAACTGTCAAGAACATTCTAAGATTTTACCAAAGGTTGATTGTTTAAGGATTGTTGGAAGTATGATATTATTTGGGAAGGAGGATAGTGACACGTTTTGAATTGAGATGATTCTTAGTTAGAATTTATGGTCATATGGGAATATGAAAATATTTCCATAATGGGAGATGGTTATAAAATCTACATGTGAGTTGGAAACATTAATGCACAAGAAGTGTTCAAGGAGTGTACCTTGAATTTGATACTTCATAACCATGGAATTGTTTCAAGTAACAAGTTTCAGTGGAACATTCTATGTTATCGAAAGCTCAGTCTCTTTGACGTTATAACCTCGACATCATAGAAGGTCAATGAACGTAAAGATGATTTTTCACTACATCTTAGATAACGATAAGAATTAGGAATGGTTATATGAGCATCGTTCGAGTAATGTCCAGTCAATATGTTAACAAAGGAAGGACCATAGAGAGGTATAGCATTCATGTTTATATCATGGGATGATTGATGTTACTTAATTCAAGTGGTTAATTGATTACACGAAACAATCTACAATGAATAAATTTGTAATTGTTATGGTGATTAAATAATAGAGATTTATTTATATTCAAAGGGTTTGAAATCATAGTTAATTAGTTTATTGTTGTGTTTCACTTTGCATGTTTACTTTCCTGAGTAATTTAAATATTATTCAAAATTCCGCAGTCAGTCATACTTTTGGGAGTAAGTAATGATTTAATACTGTCATGGAGTATTAATATAATCAATCATAGTAAAAGTGTATTACATGATGATTGTTATTATGCTCATGAGTGCTTAAAGTGATTTTAATATTGGATAAACCAACGCTTAGGGATTACTTCATGGATTCAATCACAAGTAATTCTAAAACGATAACATCTACTATTCTTCAAAATGAGATGCATAAGTTATAGTTTATGATTATGTTGTTCATTGGTATTCCATAAACACATCCGTAAATGTATGTCATAAAATGAAGTTCCATGTGTGGCATGATGATTAATGGTTATAGTTATGTAGTTAAATTTAATCAGAGTTCCACAATGGCTTAGAAAACACTTTTTGTTGGTTATTCAAAAGTGTATACTTGCAATTATAGTTGATGAATTATCCAAGTGGAAGACTATTGGGTTAGTGCCTAAGGTCACAACAAAATTGGTGTAACTTTTTGAATGAAAGCAAGGTCCATTTTAGGTTGCCTTCATAACCTGAAATAGCTAGAATTGATATGAAAGTGAGATAAAATGATTTGTTAATAAATTATATGATTAGTATATTAATTGGAAATAGTTAATAGTCAGTTTTGAATTAATTAGAAATGGTTGGAATTAATTAAAGGTATAAGGGGTGAATTGTAATTGTTCAATAGTTGAACAAAAGAGGCAA
This sequence comes from Lactuca virosa, assembly GCF_052849685.1. NCBI lineage: Eukaryota > Viridiplantae > Streptophyta > Magnoliopsida > Asterales > Asteraceae > Lactuca > Lactuca virosa. The sequence goes on along the minus strand of NC_136432.1, from coordinate 232,672,762 downwards.
TTGTAGACCCATCCAAGGCATTGCCGATTTTGGGAGCTTTTATAGGTTTTCTAGAAGCCTCCTGGTTGCATATATAGAAAGGATTTGAACTGAGACTAAATCTATTATTTAATTAACTCAAATCTCGATTCATCTGCAATTTACCTAAATTATAAATAAGACCCTTGGGCATCAATTTTTTGTGACTTATCATACCTAGAAGATGATGAATGAAATTCTTCTCCTCCAACCTCTCTCCTCTTGTCTTTCTATTGTTCTAGGGTTTTGGGTGTGAACCATTAGAGGGGTGACACTTGTGACCCTTTCTTTCCAAGCCAACCAAGGAGAAGATTCAAGGGTATTGTATACTATTACAATATCAAAGGTATATAATCGAAACTTGTAGATTTCGATTATAGGGTTTCTTGTTTATGTTTTCATAATTATGTTGCTTTTAATGGTTAAAGACATAGATCCATTAGGTTACATGTGACGGTAAGTGTTTAGTGATATTTTGCATGTACATTGATTTTGTAACCTATAAATTCCATCACCTTGTCCATGTCACCAAGGAGGAAAGTTTTCTTGACATCCATCTACTCAACCTCAAGATCAAGGCTAGCATCTAAAATAAGAATCACATGAACTGGAACCATCTTCACGACTGGAGAGAAAATCTTATCAAAATCAATAACCTTTTAAAACTCACTTTGTAAAACCACTTGTTCTTTAAATGTCTATTGCCTTTAGGCAACTTCACTAACTCAATGTTATTGTTTTCATCCAAGGAATTCGTCTCATCTTCCATAACTTCAACCCACTATCTTTTATGCTCATTTTCAATAGCCACCAAATAAAAATCAGGATCTACCCCATCAGTGACTGAAACATACTCATCAGGAGAGTGACGTGTGGAAGGACGTCGATCTCTCATAGACCGCTTAAGTGGGACAAATGGTGGTATATCAGTTAGCGGTAAATTTGGATGAAAATTCTCATCCACCTCGGACTGCTTTGGAATGCCATTTTCATCAGTACCATGTTTTTCGTCATTCTAACATTATCTTCACCCAATGTTCTATTCACTCGTTCAGCTAAACCGTTCATTTGTGGTGTTTTTAGAGGAGTCTTTTGGTGGTGAATATCCGGCTCTCTATAATAAGCATAAAATGGACCAATGTATTCACCTCTGTTATCTGTCCGAACACACTTCAATTTCTTGCCATTTGTCTCTCAACTAAGCAATGAAACTATGTAAACATATCCAATGCTTGATCTTAGTCTTCAAAGTATAAACCCGTACCTTCCATCAATGATCATTGATGAATGTGACAAAAATACAATCAACCTCCAAGTGTCCTAGTCTTCATAGGACCACATACATTGGAGTGTACCAGATCAAGTATATTCTCCTTCCTAAAAGGAGGATGACTCTTAAAGGAAACACTATTTTGCTTACCTTTCAGGCATTGAGAACATATTTTCACAATTACATCTTTCACACTGGTCAACAAAATTTTCTTCGATAAATACATCCCCTTTTCACTCATTTGACCAAGTCTCTTATGCCACAAATTATTCATGTGAGAATGTATTGTTTTATAGATTGATTTTTTGGAGATCTTTGGATATGTCATGTTAAACATTGAGAATCTTTCACCTCTTTCCACGATCAAAGCAGCACGAGTAAGTTTCTAAATGCCACCACCAAAGGTATTGTGGTTACCATCATCATCAAATAAGCCAACCGAGATAAAAAAAAGGTCTAATATCTTGAACATGTTTTAGATTATGTAAAACCAACTCTATCCCAATCTCAAACTTCAAACAAATATCTTTGACGCCAACAATCTTTGATAACCCATTATTACCCATCTTAACATTCCCAAAGTCACCGGGAGTGTAAGATGTATAAAAATACATTTGTGATGTCACATGAAAAGTAGCACCACTATCAATAACCCAACTTGAATCATCATGTGCAAGGTTTACCACATCATAATCATAACAAATAAAGAACTCTTCGGTACAAGTGTTAACTTTAATAATATCATTACCACCACCATTTTTCTTATGGTTGTTGTAATTGGCCTTCTTGTTCTCCCTTTTCATTTGTCTGTAGAATCATATTGTATGCCCTTTTCTACCATAATTATTCCACTCATAACTAATAAACTTTTCTTTAGACTTATTACGATGCTTCCCTCTGTTACTCCGACCTCTACTTGGATTTATCCCCTTCCTTCTGTGACCAAAACATATGAATGTGAAGATTAACCTTGTGACTTTCTTCTCATCTCTTCATTTAAAACAATGCCTTTAGCCAATTCCATGGTGATAATACCATCTTGTGCGGAGTTGAACAAGGATTTCCAAAAAGTTTCACAAGAATCAGGTAAAGTGCCAAGGAGCCATATACCTTGTATCTAATCTTCAAACTTGATACCCATTGCTGCAAGATGATTAATATTTCCCTGAAAAAGAATTCAAATGATTGCTAATAGGAGTTCCCATCATGGTAATTCAAGCCAATCAACTTTTTAATGAAGAACAATTTATTATTTCCGATCCTCCGAGCATATAACTACTCAAGCTCGTTCCACAAAGTATGAGCATGAGTACACATGCTAATATGGTTCAAAACATTATCATCAACCCATTATCGAAGATACCTACAAAACTTTTTTATGAAAAATACTTCACTCTGCCACTGTTTTATCCTAAGGTTTGTTGCAACTGAATACGTGAAAATAATAATCCTTCACATAACGAATGTCTTCCATCTTGCCTTTCCAAACATGATAATTAGAACCATTCAGCTTGACAACCCTACTTGTATTATCTTCCATCGCTCCTACAAGTAACCTAATAATAAGAACCAAGTCCTTCATACTAATATGATAGAAAAAAAACACAACCACGACGGCAAATAACAATGCGGATTAAAACTTTGTTTTTCTAAACTTTTACCATCTTGAAAGAACCTTTGAAGATGCAAACAAATAGGATATTTTCAATTGCAACAAAACAGGCCCAATGCAATTTATATGAACAAAATAATCAACCCAAAAACAATATGTAATCAACCAATACGAGACACAAAAATTTTTGTATGGAACCGTCTCAAGAAAGGAGAGTAAAACCATGGGACTGATATGGTTTTCTACACATGTATACACTAAAATTTGGCAACAGAAGCAATTAAAATAACCATAATTATACATGCACCCTAGGATCTAGGTTTTACTAGTTATAGCAACCTACTTTCAAAACCATAAAGTAATTCTACAAAGAGAGATAAAATTTATAACCTTTAAGCAAAATCGAATCTGCTTCTTGAACCCTTGTAGATCTCGAATTCCTTGATGCTCTTGGAACATCTAGCACCCAAAGTAGAGTGTCTCTAAAGAATCACACCCAAAAGACTAAACACTAGAAAATAAGGAGATAGGAGATAGGACAGCAAAAAATCGAACTCTAAGATTGCTTGGAGGGAGGAAAGAAATGTATGAAGGCATATAGGGTCTAATTATCACTGAGCAAACTTGTAGAGAAAGTAAAGTTGAATTAATTAAATAATAGGATTTACACCTAATTTAAATCCATGCCTTATCAGCAGCTATAGACGAATTACAAAAGGATTCAATCCCTCCTAATTTTCGTCCACCCTATAGGGATTCTCTAATATTTCAGTTGCACAACTATTGAGCAGTTAATATGTAACACTTGTAGATTCAGGCTAGTCAATTAAGATATAATTAGCGTTAAAAATGACTTTTGATAGACGATTATTTCCGATAAATAATCTTAACCAAAGTTATAGTGTATGTGACAAGGATTTCGTACATATAAACAATTCTGAAATCCGACTTCATATAAAAAAATTATTATTCTTCAAAGTTTTGCGATTAAACCGGCAAGACTTTTCATATCGTAAAAAGTGAATTTTTTTTAACTTACTTTTTAGACTAAGTAATCAAAATGAAATTCGTAGTAGTCATTAAACCAAGAGCGTGCATATAGAGAACGTCCAAATCTGACTTCATATGAGCAAGTTATGATTTTTCGAAGTTTCAGCGCAGCTGTGTTAGCACAAAAATCGAATTTTCGATCGGTTACTTTTTAGCTGAAACAATGTAAACAAGAGTTGAAGATCTCGTTAACAGAAGTTCGTCGATATAAAGACAGTCAAGAACGGATGTCGTATGAAAAAAGATATGAATTTTAAACGGAGATTAGTAGTCTAAGCTTTCTAAATAATAAATAAAAAAATAAATTGAGAATTAGCCTATGGAGTCCAAATGAAAGTTGTAGATCTCATGGATAGCTACGTGTGGATATAAACAACGTAAAAAATAGAGTTCGTATGAATACGTTTAGAATTTTTAAAGTCTTTCCAAGTGCGTCACGTGCAAAAAGGCGTGACGCGCACGCTTCTAGAAGGTGAGGCGTGAACCACCACTTTTTTGACATGTATCAGCAACAGATGCATCCTTGTTATGCCGAGGCGTAGCACTTTATTACGTAGGGCGTAGCCTCTCTTGAAACCCCTCTAAATAGTTCCGAAAATACCTTTAATTTCTCACAACATCTTCATAAACTTTCTTTTTCTCTCAAAATTTTCCCCACTCTTGAGGTCCAAGTTTATGAGTTTTTAGGAGCTTGTAAAGAGGCTCTGGAGCGCCAGAAATTCCGGTAAAATAGAGCTTTCTGTTTCGGAATTCTGCCCGCGTAATTTCCCGATTTTTGCTAAAACCTCTATCACGCCGAAGGAAAATCTAAAGTACCAAGGCAAACTTCTGCCCAAATTCTAAGGCATCCACTTTAATCAAGTGAGTGCATAGTCTCTTTCATGAACATGATTTTAATACAAGTATTAATTAAAGCATTAAATATCTATTAGAATGTCTACATATGAGCTATATGCTTATGGTTCTATGTATATTAAAAGATGTATAACTATTATATGAGAGTCCATGAAGTGTTATTGGATTAAAAGCCTAAGTGTATAAATTAGGGTTTACAAGTGACCCTTAAGATTCTACACTATAAATGTGTTCCCTTAGCTCCAAAATCGATACACAAGTATTCCAAGAAGAAGCTAGCCGATTTTGGTGTCTCCTAGACCTCTCTCATATTCCTCTAATTGTTCTTAGTGTCTGTGACTTGATTGAGGCATCACACTTGAGGTGCTAAGCTCTTATAAGCCCAGGTTCTACAAGCTACAACAAGAGGTAATCATCTAAGTAGTTTTTATGATTCATATATCAAAGTTTCATGCTAGTTAGGCTTCATGCTTTAGAAAATGAATATTGCATGTGTAACTAGAGAAAACTTAGATCCAAAGCATTAGGGTTGTATGTGCACCATAGGGAAGTTAGAGTACATAAAACCCAACAAAAAGTTGTAGCTTGATTCCCCCTGCTAAAAAAAGTAGCATGAATAGGTGTTGGCATAGGAGGAACAGTTGCAGCTTGAGGACAATGAGTCGTTGATGTTGGGGAAATCACATCTTGGATCAGTAGACCAATACTTTCCACTTGAGGTGGGGTTGCTCCGCGATGAATAATATCATCTGTAGAGGGATTGGATGAAGAAGTAGAGGAGAATCAAATGTGCTTGTTCAATCTTAGAGGATAACTCATTCCATGAACATGAGTTTCATATTTATTAGTGGCTGGTTCATCCTCTACATCTTCATCATCATTTTCAACTTCATCACTGTCTTCTTCCTCATCAGCGTCATCATCCTCTTCTTCGGATTCAGAGGATTCAACAACATAGGGATTTGCAATCCATCTTTTATCCTATGGTTAATAGAGAGATCATCATCAGAATGAGCAGTGTTGATGATCTTTGATGAGAGAGCAGGAATTGGAATGAGGATCCCATGATTATCAAAGTAATCTTCATTTCGAGCCAAGATCAGTCCAAGCCAATAGGGATAGGGAACATACACTGGCTTCTTGTTCCCAGTGATACAATCAATCAACTGATCAATAAAGATTTGAGCAAAATCCAGTCTCTTGTTCCACATAATGAAATACAAAATTCTTTGCTCAAAAAGATTCAGTTGATCCAAGCTCCCAGTTTTGTGTCGAAGGCATTTACCTACTACCCCATTTAGGTACTTCCACCCTACACTAAAACACTAAAGAAGAGTGTATTTGTGTGGATCACGAGAGGTGCCCTGAAGAGAAAAGTCATAACCTAATCTTTCATGAATGGACTTGTATTTATCTTCTGAAGGAATTTCAAAATAGTTTTCTAGTCGAGGAAGTCGAAGAGCAATTCAAAAGGATTCCGCATCAATGGTAACCCTAGATTGACCATCTCCAATGGTCCCGGTAATGGTTTAAGCATCAGTATCAACAAAGAATGAATAATAGAACTCACATACTTTCTTAGGGTAGAATGGTTGTGGGTAGTCGAATAAGGCATATCGAAGAGGGCAGCTTTTGACATAGTTGACGAAGTCTCCAATTCCTGAGCTCACAAACTGTTTTGGGATGACATCAGAGAATGCCACATTGTTTGCTTGAATGAGAATGGGAGAATCATGGGCATGAGGACCTTTGACAACATTGGCTTTAGGAGAAAACTCATACAGAGTCTTTGACATGATGAGAGCTTGAGGAAAACGATGGTTGAGATATTCTTTATCGAGAGAAATTCAAATGCTTGAATGAAATGCAAAGTAACCTAGGAAAGAGAATTCTCCTATTTTATAAGAAAATCTCTTTACCCTTTCATAATCATTAGTAGAGAAAAGACTGATGTAAAAATCTCGTGCTTCAAGATAATGATTAAAGTTTTGATAGGCATCCAAAAGTTACCATTGAGATAAAGAAGTTACAACAGTGAGACATAGCATCAGCGACAATAATCATCAGTGGAAGCAATCAGCGTATCAAAGTTGTAGCTTGTTATCTAGTAAGTTTATGATGCCTCCTGATAGTGTGCGTTTGAACTACCATTCACTGACATAGTATTGCGAGATTTCATCAGTGTGTGGTTTCATACGTTGACTTATTAATCACTTTTATTAGAAGAAAAAGGCAAGAGTGGTATGATGCGTGTAATACATTCCAGTGTGAAAGGTACCCATCGACAAAAAGTGTTGAAGTTTTATCAATGTATGGCTAATACAATGAATCATTAACATCTTAATAGAAGAATTGTGGGGAAATAATGGGTAGGTGTGTGTAATATATCATGGACAATAATATACTCATCGACACAAAATTTTCGAATTCTCATCAGCATTTGGTTTCATACGCTAAATCATAAATTTCTAAAGAAGAATATATGGAGAGAATGGATTGATGCGTATGAGAAGTTGTGGTGTTTTGGCTTAACCATTGGCATACATTTTTCAAGCTCTCATCAGCATATAGTAAATTATGTTGAATCATAAACAGTATCACAACAATTGTGTAATAGTAATCAAAGCAAACATAACCATTACATTGATAAAGTATAGTTTTTACATCTGTTCATAACATTGTTTATATGATATCAAAAGTGTATAGAAAAAACTAAAAGACGTGACTGTATAAAGCCCCGTCTTCTCAAAACCTGTAAGTGTACGTATCTATTGGTTCCCTGAGAATACAAGTGATTTTGAAAGTGTATCAACATTTAAGTTGGTGAGTTCATAAGCATGTTTGTATTTGAAATCAGTCTGTTGTTCTTTGAAATGTAAATGTGTTCTTCCAGAAAATCTTATATTTTTTGTTGTAAATGAATTGTAGTCTTAATGCCATAAGACCAAAATGTGTAAAGGTTGTTGTACTCAGTAGTAGTATATCATAGTCTTACTATTTAAATAAAACCAAGTGTAAATAAATGTTTCCCTGAAATGTAGGTTTCTCTGTACTGGAAAATAGTATATTGTAGTGTACTTGTATGAAAACTTTGTAAATGTATGTGCCTGGATACCACCAGTTGTAATGTAAAATATTGTATTGTAGTTCTATTATTTAATAAAAAAACTTGAAGTTGTTTATGTATTCTTACACTAATCGTATTGTTCAATACCAGATTGTGAGTTATTATAACCATACTTGATGACCTAAGATGGCCTGAATACGAAGTTCTTCAGGCATCGGAATAGTTATGACATTTGTCACCCCAGGCCTGTCGGGCTAACTGTAGCTAACAGTTAAGGTGCGGGATTTTCAATCCCGTATATATCTATAAACAAATTCACGCTCTCCCTCCAGGAGACTCTTGTTATAATTTCAGGGCTTGGTTGGTACTTAGGTAAGTACTTGAAGTGTGTCTCACAAAGCTATACTGATGGTTACTTGTAGAATAAACAAAAATCACTTTGTAATGAATAACTGTATGTATGTTTCATAAACTATACCTACTATAGTTTATATGTTTGTTTCTGTAGTGTGACCTGAACTTAGTAAAATTGTACATATGTTCCATAAACTATACCTATTATAGTTTATATGTTTGTTTTGTATTGTATCTCTGAATTTAGTAAAAATGATGTAAGTGTTCCACAAATTATACCTATTATAGTTTATTATGTGTATTCCATAAACTATACCTATTATAATTTATTAGTAAGTTCTGTATGTAATGAAAATATTTATGAAAATACCCCTTTGCTCGACATGTTAGAAAAAAGGTTAAAGTTATATATATATATATATATATATATATATATATATATATATATATATTAAACAGACAGTCGTACAAATTATTTTACCCTAAGCCCACAACCAAACAAGGAACAGGAGTTAAGGCGAAAACACCAGTCCTAAGCCTGTTGAATCTTATATATATATATATATATATATATATATATATATATATATATATATATATATATATATATATATATATATATATATATATATATGTTTTGGTAAAAACAATAGTCGAAACAGTTGAAATAATTTAGAATAACTAGAACACAGTTTAAAATAATTTGAAACGTTTGAAATCGTTTGAATGTTAGCACAAGATCCCTTGTGTTTTACTTGTATTCCCCCTAAAAACATTGAAAAATAGTGAAAACGTAGGGGTATGAACTCACCTCAAATGCGTGTTCTCGTTTGGATACGAAGTGGTAGCGATGATCCTCGGGTTAGAACCCGTGTGAATAGTCATATCCTAATAATAATTATACACAATATCGTATTTAAATTAATGAAATATTAATTTAAATAATTATTTAAAGTGTTAGAAAACACTAAATTATGTAAGAACTACTTACAAAAAGCCTTAGGAATTATTTGAAGGTGTTCTTGGTGTTCTTGGGTGAAATATAAATATTTGAAGATGTGCTTGGTGTTCTTCAGGAAAAACTTGAAGATATGAAGGAACTTATGAAGATTTGAAGGTGGGATGATGATTTCGGTTGAATATTTGAAGATTGGATGAAGATCTGGGCAATATCTTATGAAGATATGAAGGTTTTCGGACGATATTTGAGAGCAAATTGAAGGTGTTTGCGACCTAAAAGTTGAGAAATGAATTGTGTTTTCGGATGAAAGTATATATATAAGGGTGGTTTTCGGTCCTAATGGGCCTAAACAAAGTGTGTTTTCGGTCCTACATATGGGCCTTGATAGGTTTTCGGTCCTAAAGTCAACAAGAAAGGGGATTTCGGTCTAGGTTTTCTAGAAAAGGGTGTTTTCGGTTTTGCTTTATTCCAAAGGAGGGTTTTCGGTTTTGGTTAGGGATTAGATTCCCTAAACCGAAAACTATATATATATATATATATATATATATATATATATATATATATATATATATATATATATATATATATATACACACATTGTCTTTTTATAATTTAAGCTAAGTACTAGGCTTTCGTATGAATAAGTGCAACCTTTATTTGAACTAGTGTAAGCTTTGTTGACTTTTATTGCCTCAAGTTATGTTGTGAATTCACTTACACTTGGTTAATATTTAGACTTTTATTTGAACAAGTTTGACTTTTATTGACCCGAAATAACCGGTTGTTACAGTGTTTCAAACTTTTATCAGTGTGTTGTATATCACAGTGAATTGTAATGTTTTACTGAGAAGAAATTAAAGAAATAATGGATTGTTTCAGTCATATTGAGGTGAAATCATTGTGAATCATAAACGGTGTTAGCTCATAAACAAGAAGTGGTTTAACTTTCGTATCATAGAGTTAAGTTGCAGTCTAGAACTTTGAAATTCACCATCAATGCACGTAATATGGTACAAGGCATAATAATAACTAATATAAGAATAAAACAAAAGAGTTAGTGAAAAAGGAAATATTCTAAAGGCGATATTTATGCAGCTTTTTCAGAAACATGATAAAGACTCGATACATCAAATTATTTGAATTGAAGGGTCATAAATGTACTTCCATTTTCCGAGATATCTACCCCTCAACATGCATTGATGGTGAATTTCAAAAAAGATCAAAGAGATATAATGCCTTTAATCATTGAGGTATTGTAGATTGATTCCAAACTTCATGTTCACCAAGAACAAGAGAAGAACATGAACCAATATTTGTAACCATCGAGTTAAGAGGATCCAATCTTTGTAACCTTCGTGTTACGAGAGTCACGAAGACAAAACTCAAGGTTTCCACTCATGATCCGTGAAAGAATAGAAGGTGGGATCACTGTCTTGTTGAAGACGCTTTTGGATTTCTGAGGAGAAGTATAGTGGTGACAACGTCTACGGAAATTAGGCGTGATATGTTAACTAACTTCACTTCATACCATTTCAACAGAGATAGGCTCTCTAAGAAGGAAGAGATATGTGCCCAGAAGAACACATTTTGGCACAGTTATCTCCAATCTGGTCTCATCAATAGAATGCAACATGTCAATCAGCGTGAGCATCATCGTCAGGGGGAGAGCTGTTAGTGCTAAAGAAAAGATGCAGAGTTAGCTTCAACTAGTTCTACTCTGAAGATTCTGCATCGAAGGAATGATACACTGATCAAATTAGTTAAGATCAATGTCAAGATGGAGACAGAGGATCCTGAGTCTTTTAGAAGATGAGACAGAAGAACACACACTGGCCATATTAGTAGCAAAATGTACAATGTATACTTCTTTGGTAAAAAAATTAAAATGAAATCTTGAAGCACACGATCATAGAAAATTAGAATTTTAGCATCTTATGTTCAGAAATATTAAAGTAGCGAAGCATAAAGTCAAAAACATAAAGTAGCATTGTCTAAACAAGTAAAATCAAACCATAAAAATGTTGTTGTCCCTAAGTGCAGTAAGCACGATTTTGTTCTCAGAGTCAAAAACCTTTCCTTCATGACAATTAAAGAGAACCTTATAACCAACATCACAAAGTTGATTGATGGAGATAAAATTGTTTTTTAGACCCTTGACATAGAACACATCCTTTAGCTTGAACGCCCTGCACTTAAAAGTTCCAACACCCATGACAACTTCTTCATTATTTTCGCCAAACCCACCATAGGACCATCTTTCTTCATAAAATCCGTTAAGAGCGACTTGAGATCGATCATGTGTCTAGAGCACCCACTGTCAAGGACCAAGTATGTTCTAGATTTTGCTTGATCCTTGGACAACTTGAGAAGTATCAGCGTCACACCTTTTGAGATTACCATTAGGGGAATCATTGATAAGAGGCATTAGACCCTTAACATTCAGCCCCTCATCTTCAGATACCTCCTCTTCTTCCACCCATTCTTCACGATCCTCTTATTTTGCAATGAAATCTTTTGGCAGAGAGATGTTCTCCTTCTTCATGTGGGCTAACAACTTCTTGTATAATACGTCATTGTTCTCTAGACTTTGAGCTTCTTTCTTCTCTTTGCAATACCTGGCAAAATTGTCAGGGCTTCCACACTAAAAACAATTACCCGGGGTTTTCTTCTCTAAAGTGGATCTCCTTACTGACTGCCTCCCTTAAATTGAGCTCTTGGACCCCCCATTTTATCTACTTTCTTCTTAATATTTGACAATAAGTGTAGCGTTGGCGACTAGTTCATCAGTGATATCTTCACCACTCTCTTCACCCTCATCTTAGTCATTTGAGTCGCTAATATGCTTCAATGCTTCCTTTTGAGAAACCAAGGCTACATAATTTTCCTTGCTTGAGTCCTTCATGATGTCTTTACGAAGAGCTTTGGTTTCTTCGTAATTTCATACATTCCCAAACAAGGAGTTCAGATGCATGGCATCGATTTTTTCACTATTCTGAAGGACATCAACATGATGTTACCAACTTTTCCCAAGAGAGTCAATGAAATTTAAAAGCAACTGAGAAGAATGCTTGACGATTCCCAGCTTGCGCATATCATTAACCAAACAGTTAAACCTGTTAAAGGTTTGGGTTAGAGAGTCACCTTGTTGAGCAAAGAAATGTGCATATCTCTAATTGAAGTTGTTGATGGTTGTGGCCTAAACTTCCAAGGTGCCTTCATAATCCACTGTCAGTGTATCCATCATCTCTTGAGCTGACTCACAAATCTATACAAGACGATACATGTGATAAGGAAGAGAGTTTCTTCTCGGTGCTCTAGCTTTTACATCAAGACTAATCACTTTCCAGTCATCGTCGTCATAACTAGTCTCTGGTTTTTGCTTCAAAGTACTAACGGGAGCATTATTGACCATAGGTTCATACATAGGAACGTGAGGACCTTTTTCAACAATTTTAAGCATCTCATAGTCCATGGTTTGAAGAAAAACCATGGCTTTAGTTTTCCACATGGCGACATTATGCTCATCGAAGGGAGGAATCTTGTTGAGACCAAAGGATTTGTCATTATAGGAAGTCGACATGATTACTTCAGTATATCAAAAACTTGCTTTGATACCAATTGAAGGTTTGTATCGATCGGATACACTTCAAGTATAATGAACAAGAACAAATAAACAAAGCAAATAAAGACCAGAAAAAGTAAAGAACATAGAATAATCAAAAGTTGTCTTTCACCAAGAAAGGGGTTGTTTTCACAAAGAAAACAGGTTGTCACAAAGATGGTCAGGAAGACGTAACATTAGGGTTTCACCCTAATGTTGAATATATACTAAACTATACTATTATATCCCTTCAATTAAGGGATTGTATCTAATCTAGACTAAGAACCGATCATTATCACCAAGATATTGGATCTGCTATATATATATATATATATATATATATATATATATATATATATATATATATATATATATAGTTACCTAATATACAAAGATTACATTATATTACTATCTACACGCTAACGCAGATAAGGCTTGAGGCACTGTCACTGATGCTGATGTTGGTGCTGGCGCTGGCAGTCAGCGTATAGAGTGTTTGACTCATCAGATCATAAGGTGTGACCTTCCATTAAGCAAAGCTGATGCATATCAAGGTCAACAACAAATGGACTAATAGTTCATTTGATCAACTACTTGAGTTGTTGCATTCGAAATTTCCGCAATACAACAAGGTTCCCCGTTCATATTATCTAGCCAAAAAGAAACTGAAGAAGATAGGTTTGCGGTATGAGCCAATACATGTATGAAAAAATGATTGTTTTCTCTTCTTCAAGGAACACAAGTCATTGGAAATTTTTCCCGTTTGTAAAGAGAGTTGGTGGATTGATAAAAACACCAAAGGTTAGAAGGTAGCTCATAAGGTGTTACAGTACTTTCCAGTGACCTCTAGACCACGATATTTGTATTATTCAAGGTACACTTCCAAAAATATGATTTGGCATAGTACCAGGAGATCAGAAGATGGTGTGATGCGTCATCCCGTTGATGAAGAATCTTGGAAAAGGTTTTATGTAGATTACCTTGATTTCTCTAGTGACCCTCGAAACGTACGCATAGGGCTTACAACTGATGACTTTAATCCATTTGGTAACATGCGTAATCCACATAGCACATGGTCGGTCGTACTCACCACATACAATCTACCACCATGGCTTTGTATGAAAGAGTCATCATTCATGTTATCCTTGTTGATTCCCTGCCCTAAAGCATTTGGAAAGGACATGTATGTTTTCCTTAGGCCGTTAGTGGAAGAGATTAAGTTTTTGTAGCACTCAGGTGTACGTATTAAAGACGAAGTGACAAACACATTCTTCACGATGAAAGCTATGTTGTTATGGACAATAAACGATTTTCCAGCTTGTAGTAGTTTATCAGGTTGGAGCGGGCAAGGCTATAGAGCATGCCTGAATTGCAATGAAGACACTCCCTCGTACCATGTAACAAATAAACTTGTTTATGTCGGTGATCATCGTTTCTTATATGCTAATGATTCATTAAGGATGAATTTGGAATTTAACGGGCAACCCGAGACAAGACTCGCTCCTACTTCTTAAACCGGGTAAACATCCGAAGATTTTCAAGGAAACGATATGTCGACAAGGATTCGAGTTGAACTGGTCGAAACATATCATATTTTTCGAGCTCGAGTATTGGTCTTCTCTACAGCTGAAGCACAACATAGATGTGATGCATGTCGAGAGAAATGTAGGTGAGAGTGTTTTGGGTACTACTCTGATAAATGGTAAGAGTAAAGGCACATCTAATGCACGGGTTGACTTGAGAAATGTGAATATCTGACGTAATCAATGGTTTCAAAGAAGGGGTAACAAGTTCACTAGACCACATGCAAGATACTCATTCAAGAACCTGACCACAAAATCTTGTCAATTTATAAAAGATGTAAAACTGCCAGATGGGTTTGGATCTAACATCATTAAGAAAGTGGTAGATAATGATACTAACATTGATGGGCTGAAATCTCATGACTATCACATACTTATGCAACATTTGATACAGAATGGAGTTTGAGCGTTATTAGACAAAGATACTTCTATACCAATTGTAGATATTTTTACGTTTTTCAACAAATTTGCTCCAGAACACTAAAGGTGGAGGATATAAGGAAAGTAAAAGAAGACATTATTAGAATGGAGAGAAATATTATGGCCAGTTAGATACGAGAGATATTCCTGATGATAATTTCACTATTATCAACACAAATGAGAATCGTACACAGATGATCAACTCATATATGTTTCATAAGCTAAACAACTGTTCTACATCCGCACGCCTTTTCGAAGAGACCAAAACGACAACCCTCTTTGTGTCGTCAAGCATATTAATCATCAAATTATTTGGGGTCTACCATTTAACAATGCTTGTGTCCAAAATGCTTACAGCGACTCTGTCCAAAATGTCAACAATGTGGAGGCCGGAAATGTTGATGATGTGGACGTAGTTCAAAACAACTCTTCATCTGGTGCTAGAATGTTTATCGAATTCTCACAATACTTTCAAAACAATGTTGATGTAGCTTAAAACAATGTTGGTTATGACGATGAGGACGAGAATGAAGTACATCCTCCAACGGGTAGAATCGATAATGTTTCTGAAGAAGAGAACGATTATGATGATGATGATTTTGATTATGATATTAAAGTATATGAGGGAGATTCTAATTAAAAAAATCATATGTAATGGGAAACTTTATATGTTTATGTTTTGTTTTTGAAATAGAAACTTTATTTGAAGGTTAACTTTTATTCATATTGTTTTTCTATGTTGTACATCTTATAATTTTGCAGGCTAACTTTTATTCATATTGTGTTTCTATATTTTACATCTTGTAATTTTGCAGGCTATATATGATGTTTAGTTGGGTGATACTCTTTTACATAATGGTCGATGTTATGGGCCTAGGACATGGAGGTGATGGAATCGGGGATCCACCACCTCCAGGAGATTTGGTCGTGGTCAACAAAAACATGATGGTAAGTCTTATTATGATATATTTATTATCTATTTTTATTCACTTGTTATAAACTATCGAGACTAATATTTTTAATTATATGTTCCTGCTAAGTTTCCCAAAAAAAGAAGAGGTCTATCTAAAAACCTCCAACTATCAATGTTGATATGGGCAAACAAGGGAAAGGTCGTGGATTTGGATTTCCACAGGGAGCTCAAATTTTTCCTTGTCGGGAAATGTGGTAATTGGTTTACCCATGATATTAGTAGTTATATGGGAGAACATCCCTTTTAGCGTATCTGGTTGGGACAATGTTTCCCCCTCTTTAGGAAATGACACAGTCGTGCATCTAAAGGTAACTAGGATAATATTTTTGGTTTAGTTGTGATTGGTATTTAATTAACTAACTTTTTTGTATTTGTAGAGAAAGTTTGATTTGGATAAGGTTAACTTGGATCCCGAGCGTGCTCAGTTGTTGTAGAGCATGGATGCAGCTCTAGAAAAAATTTACAGAGGCCGGATAAGTAAAGCATATACTTATTTTCATAAAGTCGGAGGGCTTGCAGAAATCCCAAGGTCATTATCCCCCCCGGAGGGTATATCATGTGAAAATTGGGCTCACGCATGTCGAACATCTTCAAACGCCCGAATTTATTAAGCGTTCG
Source organism: Lactuca virosa (assembly GCF_052849685.1). Lineage (NCBI taxonomy): Eukaryota > Viridiplantae > Streptophyta > Magnoliopsida > Asterales > Asteraceae > Lactuca > Lactuca virosa. The sequence goes on along the minus strand of NC_136432.1, from coordinate 232,656,380 downwards.
GCATCAAATAAATGAGTATGTATACAACAACAAGTTGTAAACAGAGAGGGATCGTGATCGTATAGCAGTTCATCTTTCAAAGAAGTAAGTTATGATATATTTAACTATCTATTTAAAGTATAATTAATAAACATTTTAATGTTAAATAGGACATCACTAGACTCGAAGCATTTCGTAAGACTAATACCGATCGTCAAAGGCCATTTAGTAGTCCTACAAGGAGTAAAGCATTATGAATTTTCGAAAAATGATAAACATCATTATATATATACATATATATATATATATATATATATATATATATATATATATATATATATATATATATATATATAATGATGTTTATCATTTTTCGAAAATTCATAATGCTTTACTCCAAGAGATCAATCAACAAACTCAAGCTTCTTCTAAAGCAAGCGTCTAACATCAGAGGATATAAATTTTTTTTGAAAGAATATTGGGTTCTCGATGCGGCCATGTCAGGGGTATCAAGCGTAAACCTTCTACGGTTGTATCTATGTACGATCAGGAACAACCACTAACACAACCACCACCACCATCGTAGGTAATTGTTAGTTTAAGTATATTTGAAAAGTACAATGCTATAATGGAAAAATGAAAAAAGTATGATGTTATAATCATCATGACCTTGATTTTTAAAGTAGAATGTTTTAATGATATGTTGGTACTTTTTAGTTTAGTATAGTACAATGCTATAATAGAAAAAATGATATAAAAGTACAATGCTATAATATATATGCAATATTGTGTAGGATGTAGTTTGGTTATAGTTTGATATGTTGGTATTTTGTTGTTGGGTAATTGTTATTTTACTATAGTATAATGCTATAAATGGAAAAATGAAAAAAAATGCAATGATATAATGTATATGCAATAGCATGTATGATGTATGTTTAAATGTATTTGGAAAGTAGAATGGTATAATGATATGTTCGTAATTGTTAGTTTAGTATAGTACAATGCTATAATGGAAAAATGAAAAAGGTACAATGCTATAATGGAAGAATGAAAAAGTACAATGTTATAATGTATAAGTAATATGTGTAAGATGTAGTTTGGTTATAGTTTGATAATTGTTATTTTAGTATAGTACAATGCTATAAAGGAAAAAAATTTAAAAAAAGTACAATGTACGTATGTATATGCAATATTGTGTAGGATGTATGTTTAAGTGTATTTGGAAAGTACAATGCGATAATAGAAAAATGAAAAAAACAAAGTAGGCTATCATCATCACCTTAATTGGTAAAGTAGAATGCTATTATGATATGTTGGTAATATATTTTGTTTTCTTCGTAGTTGGAAATGCTGCAAACAATGCTAAAAGACCAGGCTGTAGTGCGGCACTGGAAGACTGGTTTCGATTGTTGCCGCCACGAAATGAAAATGAAGGAAACTGGGGAGTGGTGAGGACGAGTAGCTACTTTTTTAGGATTTATGAAATGTTTTGTTTGGGTTAGTTAGTATTTTAGACTAGTATTTTGGATATATTGCACTATGTTTGGATGAATATTTTGGACCAGATGTTTGGATTAATATTTTGGATCGGGTGCCGTATATATTATGAAGTGTTTAATGTGTCGAACTATTTTTCCGCAAAATAAAGTTTCGTAGCAGTTTTTATACTTGTTATACTGTTTTTTCTAATTTTAATGTTAAATACAAAAAAAAATGGAAAATACAATTAGCGGTGACGCCTTTAGCGGCGACAGGCATGTATATATTAGTGGCAACGAGGCTTTTGCGGCGATGTTGGGCATTAGCGGCGACAATTTATTTGTGGCGACGAAGAGCAATAGCAGGGACATATGAAACATTTGCAGCAAGTCAACAGTGGCAACCTATTGGCGGCGACGGGTCGCTGCAAAAGCCTTTGGCGGCAACATATTTCCCTTTCTGTCGAAGACATTAGTGAAGACACTTGTCCTTTCAATGTGGAAGGGATTATATTAATGTAAATATTGTGTCGGTAGAATTATTTGTATTTGTCGTTGTATAATTATTGTTTGTATGTGTCATAAAGTTAGTGTCGGTTAGAAATGAAATAAAGTGTGTAACCCTCAATAGTCTAGGGGGCTATAATGTAAATATGTATTTCGTATTGCAATCAAACGATTGCAAATCAATTATGTAACCGGCTCTCTTGAGCCTATAAATAGGGTCTTTGCCTATATGAAATAAACAAGTTAAGTTTGAGTGTTTAAGACTTGAGTTGATCTCAGAGTTCTTCCTCTGTTGAAATAGTTGTTCTATTTCTGAATAGCAGAGCCCTATCCAAACATATTCATATAATCATTAATATAATTCAAACAATCCATCGTCAATCCATCCCGACGCATCATTCAGGTATAATTCTATCCTAATCTTTTTATTAATTCCGTCATGTCGTTAATTTTGGTATCAGAGCTAAGTAACATTCTTATTATTATTTTGCATATTCAATCTTTTGTTCATAAGAATATATGCATATGCAGCATCATAAACATGATAATGAATATTCATCGTTTTACATATTTGTTCATAAATACTCATATTCAAAAATCATCGTTATTAAAAATCAATTCACCAACAATTAAAACAATTATCGTAAGAAGGTTTTAATATCATTATAAATATGTCTCAAGAAATAAAAAATTCACCAATCATTATTAATAACGAAGAAAATGAATCTGGATACACTTTTGATGCTTTAATTAACAAAAATAACATTAATAAAGATGCTATAAAAAAATCAAATTTTACACTATCAGAAAAACATAATTTTAAAAATAACTCATTAAAAAAAAATTTATAGAAAAAATATTATATATTATGGAAAAATTATAGGAGAAGAAGCAATACCTATAGAATCAACTCAATGAAATATTATTATACCCATAATAAATAAACAACAAATTAGAAATAGATTATCTAATATTAAAGAAGTTGATAGAATAAAAATTGCTTATATTCATATATCAACTATTCAAGTAATTTTAAAAAGTACTTTTAGTGACTTAGATACACCAATAGAATTAGAAATCAGAGATGATCGTATAATTAAAAATCAAGAAAGTATTATTGCAAAAGGAAAAGGTAATTTAATTGAAGGAAAAATAAAATTTGATATTAATATTCAATTAGGATTAAGTCTTAAAGATAAAAAATCTAAGTAATAGTATTATTGTACGATATAAATTATTAAGACAAAATTTTATGTTAAAAGGAAATCATCCGTTTACTACTACATATCAAATAAATTATGCATTAACAAATTCTCATCATAGTATTACATTGAAAACAGAAGATAGAATTTATATAGATAAATTATTTACCCCTTTATTATCACTTAAATTACCAAATATGACTAATAATAGAATATTTAATGAAACTAATTTTCAACCAATAATAACTACTCCGTTAATAAAAAGAAGTCCAATTATAGAACCTCCAATTTCAACTATAACAGGTAGATCTTCCATCTCGAAATGTCAACCTACAACATCTAACGAAAATAACGATGAAAAATTAGAAGATATAAAAGAAATGATTAGATCATTAAGTTTAAGAATATGACAGAATCATCTAGTAATTCCTTAAAATATTTTAAAACACTTGAAGGATCATATCAAAATACAAAACCATGTATACCAGATAAAGAAATGATTATAGAAATACCGCAAAATTTACCACAAGGAACAGTATATAATATTGGTCTTAGTTCTGAAGAAGATAAATCAATAGGAGACAAGTTAAATATAATTAGTCAAAAACTAAACAATATTATAGAAATAGAAAGTTTACTTGTATTAAAACAAATTCCTGAATTATTACAAAATTTAACTCAACAGAAAATATTACTTGAAAAATATTTAAAAATAAAAACTATTAAAGAAGAACCACTTAATGAAAAACCACTACTTAAAGAAAAACCACTTACTATTAAACAACTATTTACATGGTAAAAAATAAAAAATTATGAATAATAAAACCCAAGTATATTGTAATTACGATAATAAATATAAAGCTAATCTACTAAAAAAATTATGGAAAGATTTAGAAAACTCTACAAAACATTTAAAAAAAAATCTGAAATACATAAATTAACCTCTAAAAACAAAAATTATACTGCATATCAATTAGTAAAAATTGGAAGATTAAAAATTGAAATTAATCATTTTAAAATAGTAATAAAAGACATTAACAATTCAATTAATTTTCTTTCAGACGCTTTAATAATTTGTTAAAATGAATTCAAAAGTACAAATTAATTCTTCAAAAGATAACATGCTTTGGACTAATATATTAAAAAACCATTGGAAAATAAATTCTAATATCTCTAATACCATTCAACATTTATAAAATGCTTTATCATATGAAGAAAACTATTTATTAAAATTACAATCAGTAAATGAAGAATATAATAAACAACTAAAAAAGATATCTCGATTAAAAGAAGGAATTAAAAAATATAAAAAATCACAAAATCGTAATTTAGAAACAATACACAATGTTTCAATTATACTAACAAACACAACTTGTTAATATAAAAACTTTGCAAGAAATAACATTAATTAATAGAAATTTATAAACTAACTCTAATGAGTAAAAGAGAAACAAATATTAACCCAAACAGTACCTTTATTACAACTAAAATACAAGATAAAGAACTAGTTTCGTATATAGATACAGGAGCTACCTTATGTTTTGGAAGAAAAAAGATATTAAAAAATTGGGAAAAATTAGAAAAACCATTAAAAATTACAATTGCTGATAAATCAATTCACAAAATTTGGTTCGTAGGAAGAGACATAGATATAGTAATTGAAAAAGCGCCATTTAATACTCCAACTATATATCAACATGATTCAGGAATAGATCTAGTAATAAGAAATAATTTCCTTAAATTATATCAACCATTTATACAAACAAATGATCATATAAGTCTAAATCACCCGACAAAAGGTGTTATAAAAACTGCAACTATCAAACATTTTGATCTTATTAAGATAATCAAATAAGAAGTTGGTTTCCAACTACACATATTACTAACATTTGCTAAAGAAATTGTTGAAAAACAACTTGAAGAAGTATGTAGTGAAAACCCGCTAGATCATTTAAAAAATAGAAATAATCAAGAAATAATAATATTATTAAAAAATCCTAATGATGAAATTAATATTCCAAATAAAATTTCATATAGTATAAAAGATGTTTCTGAATTTAAACAAGAATGCACTGAACTACTAGAAAAAGGAATCATTCGACCTAGCATAAGTCCCCATTCTGCACCTGCATTCTATGTAGAAAATAATAATGAAATAAAACGAGGAAAACGAAGAATGGTGATTAATTATAAAAAATGAACGATGCTACTATAGGAGACTCATATAAATTACCACGAAAAGAATATATTTTAGAAAAAATAAAAGGAAATACACATTTTAGTACATTTGATGCAAAATCCGGGTATTGGCAATTACGCTTACATGAAAATACAAAACTATTAACCGCTTTTTCATGTCCTCCTCAGAAGCATTATGAATGGAATGTCCTTCCATTCGGTTTAAAACAGGCACCAGCAATATATCAGCGATTCATGGACGAAACCCTAAATGGTTTAGATCATATTTGTCTTGCATACATTGACGATATAATTGTTTTTACAAAAGGAGATGAAAAAACACATATCGATACAGTTATCAAAGTTTTACAAAGAATCAAAGAAAAAGGTTTAGTTTTATCAAAAAAGAAATCGAAACTTTTTCAATCTACAGTTGAATATCTTTGTTTAAAAATCGGAGAAAATGGTCAACTATCTTTAACAGACAACATACGAGAAAAATTACATATGTTTCCTGATAAACTTGAAAATAGAAAACAAATACAACGTTTTCTTGGTTGTTTAAATTACATTGCAGAACAAGGATTTTTAAACAATTTAGCAAAAGAAAGAAAAGTTTTACAAAAGAAAATATCAGAAAAAATACCTTGGTGTTGGACCAATACAGATACTGTTTTGGTGCAAAATATAAAACAAAAAATTCAAGTTCTCCCTACTTTATATAATACAAAAATCGTCGATTTTCTAATTGTAGAGACAGATGCATCACAAGACACTTGGGCAAGATGCCTAAAAGCAATTATACATGGAAAAGTATTATTGGGACTAGATGATGAGGGAAACCTCATATTTGACCCATCAAAAGTAAACAATGATAAAGTATACAGTGAGATGAAAATATCACCAAAAGCATACATTGGTATGAAAATACCATCTGAAGTAAACAATGATAAAGTATACAGTGATATGAAAATATCACCAAAAGCATACATTGATACGAATGTATCATCTGAAGTATTAAAAACAGATAAATATGAGCAAAAATTATGTAAGTATATATCGGGAACATTTTCCCAAATGGAGCAAAATTATAGCACACATGAACGAGAAACACTAGCTTGTTTAAGAACATTGAAGAAATGGAAGGTCGAGCTTCTACAAACAAGATTCGAGTTACGAACAGATTCCAAGTATCTACTTGGATTTTTGCGCTATAAATTACAAGAAGATTATTGCCGTGGACGATTGATTCGTTGGCAATTAAAATTACATCAATTTCATCCTTATCTCAGATACATCAAAAGCGCAAACAATCATATAGCAGACACTTTGACGAGAGAATGAAAGCCATCATGAAGCCAGAACAACAACAGTTCAAAAAAGCATCCATTCATGGAAAACTAACGTCAGCCATGACCAAAGCACACATCATTCAGAAATATCTGTCTTTTCGAATGCGGGAGGAATGACGTAAGCAATGACATATAAAGTCATTATTATTGAAGACATTAGTGAAGACACTTGTCCTTTCAATGTGGAAGAGATTATATTAATGTAAATATTGTGTCGGTGGAATTATTTGTATTTGTCGTTGTATAATTATTGTTTGTATGTGTCATAAAGTTAGTGTCGGTTAGAAATGAAATAAAATGTGTAACCCTCAATAGTCTAGGGGGCTATAATGTAAATATGTATGTCGCCGATAATGCTCGCGTTTCTTGTAGTGTTATTGCATTTAGTTCTCAGTTTGTTTGAGTTTTTTGTTTCTTTTTTTCTTCTTGTTGTTGGTTGTTATACTTTGTTTCCAGCAGCTTCCTGATGGTGTTTGTTGGAACCCTTGCTCAAATATATACATTTATAATTCATTTAATCTATTTAATTATGACAAAATGCACTTATGAGCTAGCTATATGCCACAAAATTTCCTAGGTACCTTAATTAATTAGACAACAAAGAGCAAGTGCCAGAGGAAATAAATAAGCAGATGCTTTAATAAACTCCCTGCAAATCTGGAAACATATATGTAACTATAAATGTTATGCTCTTTCCATATAACTCGTATATATGTCTAAAAAACCCGGTTGTAGAAAAATGGTCCTCTTACCGTCACATAATTTGTCTCATATTCATAGAACTTGGTTGCATTCTAAAAACCAGGAAATATAATCCTATAGCTAAAAGCCCCGGTTGTTGCAAGAGAAACCGAGGTCCATTATGCATTATGGCGAGTCTTATGTGTGTGTAGTTTTACTTTAATTTGTGGGTGATAGCCCATTTGTGTAGTAGTGATTAATGAATGTAAAAAATTAACTTAGTGGGCACAACTTTCGATTCGATGTTTGCAGACACCTAAAGAACAATGATCCTTTGAAGCAAAAGACAACACGTTTTATTACATAAATTCAGATCCCAATCCTTACCCTGTGCATGGTACAGTACTTTTGACATAAAAAGGCCTATATCTTACTACGTGACCAGTAAAAATAAAAGGGCCATGCATTAATTATTCCCTTCAAAGTTATATGGCAGTAGATCCAATCAGCTTGGTTAGTCCAAAAGTGATGGCCATAGCCATCAACCCTCCAAACAAAACCCTAAAACAAGACTTCACCACAGGAGTGCCTCCAAGTAGAGAACCAGCCCATCCGAAAACCACTAGTGCCATGCTCACTGCGGCTACCACCACCCCCATCCTCACCTTATGGTCCCCTATGAAAGATGCAGCCAGTAAAGGAACAATCGCTCCTAAGGAAAATGCAAGAGCTGATGCTACAGCTGCCTGGATAGGATTTGGCAGCTGATCTTTTTCTTTTTCTTGTTGACTTCTCTTAATTTGAGCCACTTCTACATCTAGCTGAGAGTATACTGAAACAAATTCCCCTATTGCCATACTGCATGCACCTGCAACTAGCATGGCAAACCCAGAAAGAATCATGGATTTGACGTCTTTTTTCACAGCTCCAACACCTATCATTGGCTCCCAAGACAGCTGCACGAAGCCACTGTCCCCTTTGTGAGTAATCGATGCCTTCCTCTGTAGACATTTGGCATTGTTTTGGATCAGATTTGTCTTTAGGTTTTTGAACACAGACATCATATTGATTAGTGGCCGTGAAGATGAAGGAAGAAAAAAAATATGTTATAAAAGATTATTGAAGATTTAAGAGAACGAAATAAAACTGGCTTGTGGAAGAAGAGTTTCCCGTAGAGGATATTTATAGATGGGAAGGACCATCGAAATTAACTTGAAAACACAAAACAACTAAACAAACTTTAGGTGATGCAATTAAAAGAATAAGATAGTATTTAAAGCACATGCAAGCCTTAATTTGATGGTGTGACTTGAACTTAAAGAAAACTAATTATGGTTGTCAAATTGATCGCCTTTCTATTGTTTATACTTAATATTATTACTATTAAAACATAGAGTTAATTTTTAGAAGCAACAACTAATCAGAAATTTTTTGTAGCATGCGACAACGTCAGTTTTGTGTTGTGTTCTTCATTATTAAGAAAAATTATGTATCAATAACCGATCCAAAGAAGTTGCATGCAGTATAGGAACCAGCTGGCACAACCCCCGGAGTAAAGAAGAGAAAAGGAAAGTAGAACTCCTAAGAAAGTAGTGGGCTGTGTAGGATACCATTCGTAAAAAATCACGAGTGATTTGGTGGATTTTCAGTGAATATATAAAATTCAAAGGAGTGTGCACTCCACACTAAAGTTGCAAATATGAATAGTTATATAATGTGAGGATCGTGGAATCCACACGAAGGCCATCACCACTTCCATAAACAACGGAATGTCCTTTAATTTCTTATTTCTAGTGGGATGGAATGGTCATTATATATATTTTTGCATCTCTTGAAGACGCCAGTTTCTAGTGGGATGGAATGGTCATTATATATATTTTTGCATCTCTTGAAGACGCCAGTCACGGATATTAATTCTAATCTAATTGCTAGAGTTCCGCACATTAAAAGAAGTATTACCTAATTTTCTCAGTATATGACTCTCTCACCTGACAGGAGCGGATCCTTTTAGGGGCAAGAGGGGGCCATGGCCCCCCGCTTTTCAGCCTACTTATACTTGTTTATACATAGATTTATATTATTTCTTGCATATTAAAAAAAATGAAGCTTTGGAGAGACTTGAAATGAACAGGACACCAGAAAAATACAAACAAGAATTTTTGTGAATAACTAAAAATCCTAATATGAAGGAAACGGATACACCAAAAATAAATTCTGAAATCTCTAAATATTACTAAAAGAGAATATTTAATTCTAAATTGAAGAAATCAGAGTCATTTATTGAATTTCAATCCTATATTTTCCACCATTGGATTGTTTGCTGACATCATCTTTGTCAACCCCTTTATTTGTGTCTACAAATTTTATAAAACATATATTATGTTTTGTGACAACCGTCAATTTTTGGCCAAGTCAAAGTCAACTAAAGTCAACAAGTCAAATCGGCCAACTCATCTAACCCTTGTATATTAGGGTTTCCATTACGTTTCTTATTGTACAACTCGCAATCCTAATACAAAGTATCACTTGGAGTTTTCACGTGTTCGGAAATTCTAAACCCTAATTAGGGCAAGTGATGAAACTATTCGATAAAACATTATTCCTTAACCCTCGGGAGCATATAACAATCATAACGAGACTTAACGAGGTTTACAAACCTTGCGTTACAAAGCCAAACACTCAAAAAGGTCACAAAAGAAGTCTCTCCCAATCTCTTTCACTCTATCTCTCTCTACTTCAAATCTCTCCCAAATCTCTCTAAGTATGTGAAATCTCTCCCAAATCTCTCCAAGTATGTGAAATCTCTCCCAAATCTCTCCAAGTATGTGAAATCTCTCCCAAATCTCTCTCTGAATGAGAAATCTATCCAAGTGTGTGAAATCTCTCCCAAATCTCTCTCTGTATGAGAAATCTCTCCAAGTGTGTGAAATATCTCCCAAATCTCTCTCTGAATGAAAAATCTCTCCAAGTATGTGAAATCTCTCCCAAATCTCTCTCTGTATGAGAAATCTCTCCAAGTATGTGAAATCTCTCCCAAATCTCTCTCTGTATGTCAAATCTCTCCAAGTATGTCAAATCTCTCCCAAATCTCTCTTAAAATCTCTCTCAACTTTTTATAATCACCCAGGGCATCCCGGCCCTTAATTTAGTCGAAAACCGCTAAGTCTATGCAAAAACCATCCTTAAGGAGCCGAACCCTCTTAAGGAGCCGAACCTCCCTTAAGGAACCGAAACCTCCTGAGAACCGAAACCACCTCCTGAACCGAAACTACTAAGGAACCGAAATTAACCTTCGGTCCGAGATCTTGACCTTCAGTCACTTCTGATGAGCCGCCTGCGAGACCTCTCGGTTCCCATGCACAACCGAACCTTACATTCGGTTCTATGCTCCTAAGGAGCTGAACCTTCGCATCTTCGGCCCTGAACTTCGGAATTTCGCTTTCCTTTCCCGGTTTTCAATATTTTTAGCATTTTAAGCCCGTTTTTCGTGATTTTAACGCGGGATTTTCACCCAAACTCGTATTTTAACATAATGAACCCTAAATATTCATATTTTAATTATATTTTGGGGAAAATCCTTGCCTAAGAATAAAATCTAGTAGGTAAGATTTATGGGTGGAGTGTTGACCTTGCTTTAGTGTATGACACAAGCAACCACCCATGCGCACTCCATGACCAGCCCTTGTCCTTCCACCATACCTAGTCCTTTCAGTGTACTCTTTCCATCATTTTTCCAGCCACCTCCTTGATCAAAGGCTGGAAAACTCCCCTCTCTCCTCACATTTCTCTCATTTTCCACCAAAGAACAAACTTCATTCTCTTTCACTTTCTCTCTCTAAATTTCGAGATTCAAGGTTATTCTCCAAGCTTTTTTTCTACTTTTGGTAAGTATTATCATCCTCCATATGATTATTTCACTCCTTTCTACTCAAATCATTGGTTTCTTACACAAACTTCATCATATTTGTGTTAGAACTTCGAATCTTCAAGCAATCTTCTAAGTGTTCATGAGTTGAACACTTCCTTTCTTCATCATCCATCTACTGAAATCACACAAGGTGAGTTCATACCCCTACATTTTCATGTTTTCTTCAAGTTTTAGGGGGGGATACAAGTTAAAACACCAAAAACTTAACTAAACTCAAACAACAACGTTCATCAGAAAAGTTGAGTCTTATTCACGGACTGTTTTTACTATCTTAAACTTAATATCTTTCAAAACTGTTTAATATGCAAATCATTCAGGTTCATACCTTTAAAATGACTACTTGCACATCTCCATACGATTTGTCTACGATTTATGGTGATTTTTACAAAACTGCCTATCATTTCAGAAACGAATTCGGACTAGTCTGTGAATATGAACATTTTAACACAAGTTAAAGACTTCTAAAAATCATAATAAAAATTATGAATAAACTAGACACATTTTGTGAACTCTCAGAATTTACGGATTCAGTTTTCGACTTCGTATGATTTTTCCATGATTTTTCTAAAACAGTGTAGAAAGGTCAAAAACTAGTTAACAGCTTCTAACTTGCATCACACTTTGTAACATGTTGAACAAAGTGTTAATCTTTGAGAATTTCTTATCTTGCATATGTTTCTTGTTGTGGGATAATTGTATAACAGAAAATACTCACTGAATTGTAAGAATCCTCCATCATTACCAATAGTACAAAACAAGGCATGATAAACATAGTTATATATTTGCTATACATTCGACTTACATAGAAAAGGGTTCTTATACACCACAAACAAATATACTAAACTATAATAGGTATAGTTAGGTTGCATATACATTACAAACATTTTGATAAACTATAATAGGTATACTTTATGTTCATTTACATTACGAAAGGTTTTTATACAAAAAAGGGTACAAATACAAAGTACCGGGTTTTCTTACAAAGAAGGGTACAAATACAAAGTACCGGATTCATACAAAAAGGGGTACAAATACAAAGTACCGGGTTTATACAAAAATGGGTACAAATACAAAGTACAAGGTTTTCATACAAAAAGGGGTACAAATACAAAGTACCGGTTTCATACAAAAAAGGAGTACAAATACAAAGTACCGGGTTCATACAAAAAAGAGGTACAACTACAAAGTACCGGGTTTATACAAAAAGGGGTACAAATACAAAGTACCAGGTTCACACAAAATGGTTTTTATGATATTAAAACTACATTTCATCTAGAATTGTTAGACTTCAGCTATAATTGCTAAGTGTATATGCTAGAGTTATATAAAAATCTAGTCACAATCAACTTAGAATTGGTGGGCCCGCCTTATTTCCTGTTCCTTGTTTGGTTGTGGACCTAGGGCAGACCCATTATATTCAACGGTTTATTTAACTTAAATTTTATATAACTTATATACGCTCGGCGATTATAGAAGGAATCTATGGGTCCTTCTAGGGTACATTATCGCATAACATAGGAGCATTCATTTCACACTTAACTAAGAAAATATTGGATTTTCTGGAAATCATACTCTATCGCTTTTACAAGGAAAACAGTTTCTTCCTCAAACAAAACTCTTATGAACTCACCAACTTAATTGTTGACACTCTTTCAAAACTACTTGTATTCTCAGGAAATCAGTGAAACAGGAAAACATCAGCACTTTGAGGATGGGACGTTAAATCGTCAAACAGTTTATTTTGTCATCATAATGTAATTGATTTTGAAACATGTAATCATATACTAGGGTTTAACCTTTTCAATTATATTTATGATGTTTGTATTTATTTTAAGCACTATTATACTCGTTGTTGTGATACTTTACATGAAGTCCTCCACCCCCGAACGTTTCCGCCATCCTTGGTTTGGGGGTGTGACATGTTTTAAATTAGGAAGTCAATTAATGACAATTAAATCTCACCAAAAATAAAATGAATTAAATTAGTAATTCTATTAATGACAATTAAATCTCACCAAAAATAAAATGACAATTAAATCTCACCAAAAATAAAATGAATTAAATTAGTAATTTTATTAATGACAATTAAATCTCACCAAAAATAAAATGAAAAAATGCCCCGCCCCATCCTCATTTCCAGTACCCCTACATTCTCTCCCTTTTTTCTTTACATAATTTATCTAACCTAACTTTTGTAGTGGGAAAGAAAATGGGGGAAAGAAGAAATAAAATATATGTGGGCTTCGATTTGTGTAGATCAGTCTTGTGTTCGATCATCATGAAAGAAGGAGGAATGATATAGAGATAAATTTCTTTGGATTCTACTTTAATTTGATCGTAGTTTAGATCGATTTTGGGTACATTTTAGATTATGTTTCTTTTATTTTGTTTCAACTATGAAGTTCCAATCTATAAAACCTTTCGATTTAAGTTTAAATCCATAATTGTTACATTTTCTGAATCTGCTTCGATTTTTGTTCTTATGATCTGTATTGTTGATTTTGATTTTCTAAGTTATAGTTATCAGGAGAGCAAAAGGATGGACACAGCAGTACCACTACCTCTCATCCATTGTTTTGATTTGGAAGATATGTCTACTAGGTAGTGAATTTATACTAGCTTACGAGGTGATTCTTCTCACTATACTTACTGAAACATCCTAAAATACTAGCCAATAATTTCGTTTTCAAAATCATTTAGCAAACATAAATATCATCGCCATTGTATAAAATCATGGAACATGTATATAAAAATCTCATAAAAACTGTTATCATATCACAATCTCATATAAAATATCAGACTAAACTCCTAGGCTAAGAAAAACTGTGTTGTGTGTCATGCCATCATCCAGAGCTCTTCCCCTTGCTAGCTGAAGTACCTGAAACCAAAACTGAAACTGTAAGCACGAAGCTTAGTGAGCTCCCCCGAACTACCACATACCATACAATAACACATATAACAAATTTTGGGCCTTGCTCACTACATCGGGCCCCGCCCGACATCAGATCGAAGTCCGGCATAAATTGGGCCCCGCCCACTGCATCGGGCCCCGCCCGGCATCAGACCGAAGTCCGACATAAATTGGGCCCCGCCCATTGCATCGGGCCCTGCCCGGCGTCAGACCGAATTTCGGAATAAACTGAACATAACATAAGCATAAACATATAACATAATCACATATACTGCATCGGGCTTACCCGACATCGGACCGAAGTCCGGGACATATAACAGATAACATAAACATGCATGAATCACAAAGACATCAAGCATACATAGTTACTTCTCGGGACCACCCCGGCATCGGACCGAAGTCCGGAACTACTATTATCTAAACGGGCCGACATTGTGGCCGTAGACCCTTTCCTACTGGAAGGAAACTCACCTCGTATGGCCGACTGCTGAATAAATAGGGGAGGGATCCCTATCTGCTGCTCCGGCGACTCTCCGACTATAATTCCATAACTACACTTAATCAAAAACTGATAATCCCCTTAGGGTAAAATGACCATTTTACCCTCCTGGTCAAAGTCAACGCCAAGGTCAAAGTTAACTCTCAGTCAAACCAACTCGCCAAGTCCCTCTACCGACTCGTCGAGCTTAAACGGTAATAACATCGGGACATCTCGATTCTACTCGTCGAGTCTTTCCTTGGACTCATCGAGTTGTTTTGTTTCCGAGTCCCACTCATGTCCAACTCACTGAGTCATGACCTTAACTCAGTGGTTTCACTCATAATCGCAGAAGGGTTTGGGGACATTAATCCGACTCGTCGAGTCCCAAGAACAACTCGGCGAGTCCATTGCATGGTCAGATTATACAGTTGATCCTAGGTGATTCCACTGCCTCTAATTCATAGATCTGGACTCCTTACGCTAGAATAACATGTAAAGTTGCTAACTTTACGTGCATGCATGATGCTATGAAGCTAAATCATCCAAAACAAGCTAGAAATGAGATTCTAGGGCATAGAATGGGATCTTGGCTGAATAAAGGTGGTAACTTTGAGCTTCTGGAGCTCAAGAGTGCCTAACTCTAAAGTCCTTACAGTCCTAAAAGCTCTCTACCCGAAATTAGCTTGGAAAGGACCCAAATGTGGCAACAAACAAGCTTTCATGAAGATCTAAGTGAAAATAAACCAAGGTATAAACTTTATACCTTCAAGAGCTCTGAAATGCAACAAAAACTCTAGATCTCCTGCCTCTTCTTGAATCGCCAATAGATCTCTTCTTTCTCCTAACTTCAAATCACACAGAAATGGCAAGAAGGGGTTTAAGACACTCAATGGTTGCTAGGGTTTCGTGAATGGAATGTGGAGGTGATGGAGGCTGGGGTGAAGACTCTTAATGTTGCTTAAATAGGTTGCAAACCCTAAGGATTAGGATTTCCTCCTGATGGACCTACTCGCCGAGTCCATTTTTGACTCGTCGAGTAGTCCACTTAAACCCCGCGGTCTAGCTCCCATCTACTCAACGAGTTAGGGCTACCAACTCGTCGAGTAGCTCTTATAAAATGAACATTTAGAGAATTACTTTCGTACCAGGAATGGGGCATTACAATTCTCCCCCACTTGTCTTAGGCTCCCATGTCCACTCTGAACCCTTCCGGTGTTGCCACTGCACCTTCACTAACTCTACTCTCTTGTTCCTCAGCTCTTTCACCTTGCGATCTAAAATCTCCACTGGTCTCTCCATATAGTTCAGGCTATCGTCAACCTGAATGTCCTCCAGTGGTACCACTGATGAATCATCCACTAAGCACTTCCGCAACTCAGAAACATGGAACGTGGTGTGGATCTGGCTGAGCTTTGCTGGAAGATCTAACCGATAAGCAACCCGACCCACCCGGGCCAAAACCCTAAACGAACCAATGAACCTGGGGCCCAGCTTGCCCCGCTTCCGAAATCTAATAACACCCTTCCAGGGTGACACTTTCAGGAGGACCATATCGCGCACCTGAAACTCCAAGTCTGAACGCCGCTTGTTGGCGTAACTCTTTTGCCGACTCTGAGCAGTTTGGAGCCTGCTCCGGACTTGCTGAATTCGCTCCGTGGACTTGAGTACTACCTCCGTACTCCCCATGACTCTCTGACCGAGCTCACCCCAACAGATTGGGGTCCTGCACTTCCTCCCATAGAGCATCTCGAAGGGAGGCCGGTCTATACTGGAGTGATAACTGTTGTTATACGAAAATTCCGCTAACAGAAGATATGCATCCCAACTGCCACCGAAGTCTAGAACACATGCTCGAAGCATGTCCTCGAGAGTCTGAATCCTCCTCTCGCTCTGTCCGTCTGTCTGAGGGTGGAAAGCGGTGCTGAAATGGAGACGAGTACCCATCTCGTCGTGAAACCGCTTCCAAAATCTGGAAGTAAACCGGACATCTCTGTCTGACACCACTAAGACAGGCACTCCATGACGTGCCACTACCACTCGCACATAAATCTCGGCCAACTTCTCGGCCGAGATGCTCTCTTGGATCGGTATAAAATGGGCGCTCTTGGTCAATCGATCCACGATGACCCATATCGAATCAACCCCACGTGCGGTCCTGGGAAGCTTAGTAATGAAGTCCATCGTGATATCCTCCCATTTCCACACAGGAATGTCTAACGGTTGCATCTTGCCGTGGGGCCTCTGGTGCTCTGCCTTGACCTTCCTGCAGGTCAGGCATCCCTCTACATACCACGCTACGTCCCGCTTCATGCAGGGCCACCAGTAATCGGGTCGAAGATCCCTGTACATCTTCGTCGCCCCTGGATGGATGGAGAACCGCGACTTGTGGGCCTCATCCATCAACACATGCGGTACTCCTCCCCATTACGGCACCCAAACCCTCCCATGTAGGGTCAACAATCCCCGACTATCGTAATCAAACGAAGCCACTCGGCCAACTATCCTCACGCACTTCTGGCGCTCCTCCTTCAGGCCCTCGACCTGCGCCTCCCTAATCTTCTCCAACAATGGAGTAACTACTATCATCCTCAGGCAGATATCTCGAATCGGAGCTGTCACTGCCTTACGGCTCAAGGCGTCGGCCACTACGTTGGCCTTGCTCGGGTGATAAAGGATCTCACATTCGTAGTCCTTCACCACATCTAACCACCGACGCTGCCTCATGTTCAGAGTCGGCTGATCCATGTGGTACCTCAAACTCTTGTGGCTGTGTAGATAGTACACCAGACTCCGTAGAGGTAACGTCTCCAAATCTTGAGGGCGAACACTACGGCCCCAAGCTCCAAATCTTGTTTCGGATAATTAGCCTCGTGAGGCTTCATCTGTCTCGAGGCATAAGCAATCACATGCCCCCGCTGCATCAACACTGCTCCCATATCTGTGATCGAAACGTCACAGTACACTACAAAGTCATCTACTCCCTCAGGCCGGGTGAGAATCGGCGCCTCGCACAGTCGCTACCTGAGCGGCTCAAAGGCTGTCAGCTGCTCAGGACCCAACACCACCGACTTCTTGGTCAGTCGGGTCAGCGGAACTGCTATCTTGGAGATATCCTGGATGAATCTCCTGTAGTACCCTGCCAATCCCAGGAAGCTCCGAATCTCGGATGGAGACCTCGGGACCTCCCACTGCATCACTGCCTCAAACTTTGCCGAATCTACTAATATACTCTTCTGGTTGACAAGGTTCCCCAGAAACTGCACCTCGCGCAACCAAAACTCACACTTGGAGAACTTTGCGAAAAGCCTCTCCCTCCTCAAGGTCTCAAGCACCTCCCTCAGGTGTTCCTCGTGCTGCTCCTCAGTCTTGGAATAAACCAAGATATCATCAATGAATACTATCACAGACCGATCCAGCATCGGTCTGCACACACAGTTGATGAGATCCATGAACGCGGTTGGAGCATTGGTGAGCCCAAACGGAATCACCACAAACTCGTAATGGCCATAGCGGGTCCTAAAAGCGGTCTTCTACACATCATCATCTCTAACCCGCATCTGGTGATATCCGGACTGTAGATCAATCTTGGAAAACCAAGATGCTCCCTGAAGCTGGTCGAACAAATCATCTATCCTCGGGAGTGGGTAACGGTTCTTCACCGTTACCTTATTCAACTCCCGATAATTAATGCAGATACGGTGCGACCCGTCCTTCTTCTTCACAAACAGGATCGGGGCTCCCCATGGCGAACTGCTCGCCCTGATAAAACCCTTGTCTAGCAGCTCCTGTAGCTGCGTAGACAACTCCTGCATATCGGGAGGAGCCAACCGATACGGTGCCTTGGCTATCGGAGCCGCACCAGGGACCAGGTCAATCCGAAACTCAACCTGTCTCTCCGGAGGTATCCCAGGCAAATCCTTCGGGAGTATGTCCGAGTACTCTCGCACTACTGGTACATCATCGACCGTCGCCCTACCCTTATCCCGGGTATCCATGACGTAGCAACATATCACGCGCAACCATACTGAGAGTAACGTCTCCCTCTCGCTGCTGAGCAGAGAATCGGTCTGTGCTGCGGTCTCTCACCCTGAATCACTAACTCTCCCCCAATAGGGGTGTGAACCCTCACTAGCTGCAGCTCGCAATCAATCATCGCCCCATTGGGGCTCAACCAATCCATACCCACTATGACCTTATTCCCTCGTAGGGGAATAGGGACCAAGTCCACCGTAAACTGCTCATCAAATAACCGAAGCGTACATCCCCTATGAACTCTTGCGACCCAGACGGTCCTATCATCTGCTATCTCAACTTCAAGTGGAAATTCCATCTCCCCCGGAGCCCTGTTAAATCACTTGCTAAGTGCAAGCGACACAAACGATCGGCTAGCCCCCGAATCAACAACACCATAGCTGAAATGGCGTTCACTAGGAACGACCCTATAAATAACACACATAAACATGAGTAATAGTCAAAAGTAATAAAGAGAAGATGGAGAAATACATACCAGCAACCACATCAGGAGTCGCTCGTGCCTCCTCTGCTGTCAACTAGAAGGCACTGCTCTTCGCCACCGGCGCCTCAGCACGACCCTGTCGGCCGTCTGTAATCCTTAGTGTGGTAAGAGCGGGTGGCACCACCTTTCCCACTGATCCTAAACTCGGACATTGGGACCGCCTGTTTCCCCTCTGATTGTAATGGAAGCAAATCAGATCAGATGCTACTGTGGTGGTAGTGGTAGTAGCTGTACAATCCCTACTCATATGCCCAGTCTGACCGTACTTGAAGCAGCCGAAACTCCCCGCCTTGCACACCCCATCGTGCAACCTGCCACACTTGCCACACCGACTGTGGCTCTACTGTCCCCTAGACCTGTGATCAGACACCTTGGGCTTCTTGCCCGAACCTGTTGTGCCAGACGCCACCTCTGGCTTCCTCTTCCTCTCCATCTCTAAATCAATCTCCCTCTCACGAGCCCTCGCAATCATGTCCTCCAGCGTCTTGCAGCTGGAGCGGCTCACAAACTGGCGGATATAACTCCGCAACATGTCATGATATGAGGCCTTCTTCATCTCCTCGTCCGCCACATACTGCGGAATGAGAAGGGCCCTCTCCCTAAACTTGGCGGTAATCTCCGCCACAGTCTTTGTCGTCTGCTGGAGGTCCTGAAACTCCCTAGCAAGCTGCTGCACCTCAATGACAGGTGCAAACTCGGCCCTGAACCTGGTCGTGAAATCACTCCAGGTCATCGCATCCAACACAATGTCATCTCCAATGGCTCTCCCGACCTCCTCCCACCAATATCGTGCCCTGTCCTTCAAAAGACAGGATGCTAGTCTGACCTTGTCCCCCTCGGGATATCTGCTGGTGCGGAATGCGTTGGCGACATCTACCAACCATCTGGTACTTGCAATGGGGTCCCGAGCCCCATGGTAGTCGGGAGCTCACAAGCTCTGAACTCCCTGAAAGTCAATGTGCGCGATCCCATCATGGCTGCTATCTCAGTACGGAACGCGCTCAGCTTCTCATCCAGAAGCTCTAAGATACCCTCCTTGACCGACCCAAAAATCACAGGGGTCTGGTCTAGTATGCTACGTATGACCTCCGAGGAGATAAACTCCCTCGTCTGCTTATCTAACTGTCCGGATCCATAACCTGAGCCCGATCCCTCTCCAGCACCTGAGCTACCCGCTGCTGGTCTGGAGCGCAAAACCACCATTCTGTAACACATCATAACAAAAATCAGAATACTAATATAACTGGAGGGATCACATACACTACAAGTTCCCTGGTCTCATCTCATCCTTCCTTGATTTGAGTACGGATCCTCTGCTTTCAGTAGTACGGGCCCATACTACAATCCACATTTATCCGTACTTTCCTCAAGAACTACTTCGACTCCACCAAGTCCCTTCTACTACTACTACTGCTGATCTCATACTAAACTCTTCCTAGGGTTTCCCTAGGGTAATCACCAACCCACTCTCCGCCATCAGCTGCATAAGAAGTCTCTGCTTTCTTTCACTAACTAGCTCGCGAATACTATTACATATTACTCAGACTAGATAATTCTTCGAATGAGAGATCCTACTCTACAACGGTTGGACTCAGACAAGAGCTGCGAAATAGAGCTAGACTTAACCTTCTGAAATTATTTAGTCCTTGCAATATGAAACGAAACATATTCGTTTACTACTTTGTGAATGATAACTAAGACTCCTAAAAGCGCAAAGCAAGCAGCATTCGAGCATCGAGTAGACATAATCAAGCATCTACTACTCTGGCTATCATACTGACTAATCTGTACTAGCATGCAATTCTTATAAGGCTGAACACATATAACAGGAACATAAGGCATCCTTCCTAGATCCTTAGTCCTAATCTAGCATGATGTTCTAATAAAGCTGATAATCATAACATAGCATAAACTTGTATGGGTAATTTGGGAGTACTTACTTGAGCTCGGCTGATTGCATGCACCACACCCTTTTCTCTTTTCAAAGATCTTTTTTTATTTTAAAAATCCTTTTGTAAAAATGATTTTCTTTTGAAAGTTTCATACTACTTCCTTAGTTTGAGTTCAGACACACCTGAAAGTGTGCCCGAATCCCTCAAACAAAGGCTCTGATACCAACTTGAAACATCCTAAAATACTAGCCAAAAATTTCGTTTTCAAAATCATTTAGCAAACATAAATATCATCGCCATAGTATAAAATCATGGAACATGTATCTCAAAATCTAATAAAAACTGTTATAATATCACAATCTCATATAAAATATCAGAACTCCCAGGAAAAGAAAAAATGTGGTGTGTGTCATGCCATCATCCCGAGCTCTTCCCCTTGCTAGCTGAAGTACCTGAAAGCAAAACTGAAACTGTAAGAACGAAGCTTAGTAAGCTCCCCCAAACTAACACATACCATACAATAACACATATAACAAATACTGGGCCTTGCCCACTGCATCGGACCGAAGTCCAGTATAAATTGGGCCCCGCCCACTACATCGGGCCCCGCCCGGCATCAAACCGAAGTCCGGCATAAATTGGGCCCCGCCCACTGCATCGGGCCCCGCCCGACATCGGACCGAATTCCGGAATAAACTGAACATAACATAAGCATAAACATATAACATAATCACATATA
Organism: Lactuca virosa; assembly: GCF_052849685.1. Taxonomy (NCBI): domain Eukaryota; kingdom Viridiplantae; phylum Streptophyta; class Magnoliopsida; order Asterales; family Asteraceae; genus Lactuca; species Lactuca virosa. The sequence continues at coordinate 232,634,536 of NC_136432.1, read as the reverse complement.
CTCCATCGGGCTTACCCGACATCGGACCGAAGTCCGAGACATATAACACATAACATAAACATGCATGAATCACAAAGACATCAAGCATACATAGCTACATCTCGGGACCACCCTGGCATCGGACCGAAGTCCGGAACTACTATCATCTAAACGGGCCGGCATTGTGGCCGTAGACCCGTTCCTACTGGAAGGAAACTCACCTCGTATGGCCGACTGCTGAAAAACTGGGGGAGGGATCCCTATCTGCTGCTCCAGCGACTCTCCGACTATAATTCCATAACTACAGTTAATCAAAAACTAATAATCCCCTTACGTTAAAATGACCATTTTACCCTCCTGGTCAAAGTCAACGCCAAGGTCAAAGTCAACTCTCAGTCAACCCAACTCGTCGAGTCCCTCTACCGACTCGTCGAGTTTAAACGATAATAACATCGGGACATCTCGATTCTACTCGTCGAGTCTTTCCTTGGACTCGACTAGTTCTTTTGTTTCCGAGTCCCACTCATGTCCAACTCACTGAGTCATCTCCTTAACTCAGTGGTTTCACTCATAATCGAAGAAGGGTTTGGGGACATCAATCCGACTCGTCGAGTCCCAAGAACAACTCGGCGAGTCCATTGCATGGTCAGATTATATAGTTGATCCTAGGTGATTCCACTGCCTCTAATTCGTATATCTGGACTCCTTACGCTAGAATAACATGTAAAGTTGCTAACTTTACGTGCATGTATGATGCTATGAAGCTAAATCATCCAAAACAAGCTAGAAATGAGATTCTAGGGCATAGAATGGGATCTTGGCTGAATAAAGGTGGTAACTTTGAGCTTCTGGAGCTCAAGAGTGACTAGATCTAAAGTCCTTACAGTCCCAAAATCTCTCTACCCGAAATTAGCTTGGAAAGGACCCAAAAGTGGCAACAAACAAGCTTTCATGAAGATCTAAGTGAAAATAAACCAAGGTATAAACTTTATACCTTCAAGAGCTCTGAAATGCAACAAAAACTCTAGATCTCCTGCCTCTTCTTGAATCGCCAATAGATCTCTTCTTTCTCCTAACTTCAAATCACACAAAAATAGCAAGAAGGGGTTTAAGACACTCAATGGTTGCTAGGGTTTCGAGAATGGAATGTGGAGGTGATGGAGGCTGGGGTGAAGACTCTTAATGTTGCTTAAATAGGTTGCAAACCATAAGGATTAGGGTTTCCTCCTGATGGACCTACTCGCCGAGTCCATTTCTGACTCGTCGAGTAGTCCACTTAAACCCCGCGGTCCAGCTCGCATCTACTCGACGAGTTAGGGCTACCAACTCGTCGAGTAGCTCTTATAAAATGAACATTTAGAGAATTACTTTCGTACCAGGAATGGGGCGTTACGCTTACCACGAGTGGTACCTTTGTGTGATTGAGATATTTATTGTGCTTAACTGTGTATCTTAATATTTTGCATCATGTCTTGTGATTTATGCTGAGTATGGTTATTATGAACTTATTGAGTTGGGACCGGAGGGTCCCACTGAGACACTTTGACCGGAGGGTTTTATTGAGTTATAGCCTAGAGTGGCCAATGAGCTGTGTGTGGTATCTTGGGGAACTCAGTAAGCTTCATGCTTACCGTGTTATGTGTTATGTGTTTCAGGTACTTCTCCGGATCACAGGAAGGCGTCGGCTTGATTTTACACACACCTTCGTCGGAGATATTTTTTTGGAGGATCTTGGATTTGTGTTATAAACAGGTTTTGAGACATGTGTTTTGATAACTTGATGTTTGTGGAAATTTGTGATTTTGAAATGAGATAATTGCGTTTTTAAATGAAATTGTTTGTTTGAAAATTTACGGTGTTACAATACAGACAACTATCATACTAAACGTACAAACCATGAGACGATATTGGTGTGTTCTACCCCCTAAACATAGTGAGGAAATTCACCTCGAGCTGCTGAATCACTCAAAAGATTATTTAACTGTTGGTACGGAAGTCCCCGTGCTATCAATATCAAATAACATCCACTTATTAATTGGATCTCGACCCATAACTAAGAGTCTAAACTACTTAGCCCATAATTAGGGTAAAAGATCATTTTACCCTTTATCTAACTTCGCTCAAAGCCAAGCCCCAACATAACAACTAAAAAAGCCCAAATCCTAATTGGTAACCAAAAGCCCAAATATGGCCCAATCTTCCAAATTTGGCCCAAAACCCATTACGAGCCTCAATCCAAGGAAGCCCAAGATACAAGTCCAAAGTTTAAAACAAAAGTCTAATAGCCCAAGCAGGCCCAAACTTAGAAACTTAAACTATGACCTAATACCGAGGATGTCAAACCCAAAAGCCCATCTGCTAAGTACGCGGGGCGTACTCAGCTCGTACGCTTAACGTACTCCATTTGGGGCTAGTACGCGCAGCGTACCAGCTGGATACACCCAACGTACTCCCCAGTGTGCCAACTTACCCCATTAAGCACTTAAACAGTTAAGCCTTTTCTCTAAGCTCTCAGATATGGTCCTTAAAGTTGACTTATCACGTAAAGTTGGCAACTTTACATACATGCATGGCTTAATGGGGCTCAAGAGCTCAAAAATAGCTTAACAAAGGTATTAATACATTCATGGGTCAAAATACTCCATAAAGTTGACATTTTTATGAGGATGGGGACTAAATGGAGCTAAGATCTACCATCCATTGCTTCTGGAGTAGATCAAAAGCTCACCTTTAACACAGAATACTCAAAAGTGCACAAAATACTCTATAAACTAGATCTAACATATATAATCATCAAGGTGTGAGATTTTTACCTGAAAAAGCTTGCAAATGAGAAGTTAGCCCTGGATCTACAAGCTCAAGACACTCCTTCAAGTGTTCATCTTCTTCTTCGCCTTCACAAACCACCAACAAACACTCTTTCAAGCTCAAAATTCACCAAATCACTCTAGGGTTTCATTATTTGAGACAGTAAGGATGAAGGCTAGTCAATAGAGGTCCAAGATGGGGTTTAAGACATTTAAATAGGGAACAAACCCTAAAATTTTGGTTTTGCTGATGGGTTTTGAGCATTCTAACACTTCCTAAGTGTACATGCAACCCAAATAACCTTGGATCTATGTTTGTCTAATAATCATGCAAAGTTGAATTCCAAGGTTATATTCCTATCTAGCATACATGGGGAACATTTTTAACTTGAATGAAAGATAGAATAACTTACCTTGTTGTTGATTATGATCCTTGAAACCTTGTGAGCCTAGCACCCCAAGTGTGATGCCTCAAATACTTCACACAACACCAAATGCAAAGGAGTAAACTTTGAGAGAATCTTACACTTGAAAAATCGGCTCTAGCCCTCTTGTTTCTTATGTGTAGCTAATTTTGGTGGAGAATGGGTTTCTTATATAGTGTTGACACATCTAGGGTTACACCATGTAAACCCTAATGTGTCATGACTCTTCATTTCCATGACCCATGGGTTTGTAACTCCCATGGAGCATCCATGGAGCATCCTATGGGTGGAACCCAACTTGATAATCCATGGAGCCTCTTAGCCCACTATATAAGATATGGAAGATTTACATAATCTACCCATATATTTAATTAGTTATTTTTTGATCACTTAATTAATTCTAAATTAATTACTGATCAAACTAATTAAATAATATTATTAATATATTAGAACTTATAATATATTAATAAACCATAAGTGTTATTTCTTTCATTTTAGTTTATCCAATTGCATGGTGCCATGCAACCCAAATGGACCATGCTGGGTTGGGTCAAGTACATACCAGAAATAGTTATGGACTTAGACACCTTATCCAACAGTCTCCCACTTGGATACGTATAATAACTATAACTGCAATACTTCAGGAACCGATCGACAATCGTAGCTCTTTCAAGGTCTCTCGGAACTGAGAAGATGATGATACGCCATTTAAGATAAGTGATCATATAATCCTCTGTTCTAGATATCAGCCGGACAAATACATGGAACAATGTCTTACTTTGTGTCCAACACTTTGTTTCCCGATTTCCGATTTGTTTGACATAGAACTCAATTGAACACATCAACTTAGTTCTAACCGGGCCTGGTACATAGGTCAAAACAAAATCATCGAGGGGCCCAGATATCAGCTTCTAATCCAAGAAGGACAGATAAACTTCGACTCATATGTTTGTTCTACTACTCATTGAATTATACACAAGAGAACGTTTTATAACATCGAGTTACCAATGCGTTTTCGTACAATCAATGCATAACCAACTCATAAGTAACAAATCATATATCTAGGTTTGAAGACTTATATGATATTACCGTCTCACGATCACTCGAAATAAATTCCATGAAGTGATTCCAGTGAGCGTGGGTTGAGTCTAATGCTCAGAACTTATGAGCACTCATGAGTGTTGTAGCCATGTCCAACAACTTAGACCTCTGCAACCAATCATGACAGTCTTGATTCATACCTACTTCCGACATATGACCGACTGTGGAGGTTCGAATAATATGATATACCAAACATAATTATTCTGGAAGTCAAAACATGCAAAAGAAATATAGTAAACGATCGACAAGAGATAGCAACACTTTACTCATAAATAAAACACCTTTTATTTATCATCTAATGTCAATTACACTTTACAAATTTCAAGGTTATCTAACTACTAAATCTAATATCATCCTTCAGCCCTATGCTCCGAGCATGCCGGAGATGCTTAACCCGAGTCAGTCCTTTCGTGAGGGGATCTGCTGGATTCTCATCCGATGATACCCTCTTTGTCACGAGGAGTCCTTCTTCTATTCGATGTCTGATGAAATGGTATTTTCTGTCGATGTGTCTGGATCTCCCGTGATCCCTTGGTTCCTTGGCTAAGGCAACTGCACTTTCACTATCACAAAAAATTTCCATTGGCTCTTTAATAGCTGGTACAACTCCAAGGTCTCCAATGAAGTTCTTCAGCCATATCGCCTCCTTTGCTGCCTCGCTAGCTGCTATATACTCTGATTCGCAAGTTGAATCAGCCACTGTCTCTTGCTTGGAACTCTTCCAAGAAATTGCTCTTCCATTTAAGGTAAAGACCCAGCCTGACTGAGAGTGGAAATTATCCCTATCAGTCTGAAAGCTAGCATCACTATACCCTACAACTCTCAAGTCTTCACTCCCACCGAGGGTAAGGAGCCAGTCCTTAGTCCTCCGTAGGTACTTGAGGATATTCTTTACCGCAGTCCAGTGTGCCTTGCCAGGGTTCCCCTGATACCTGCTAACCATGCTCAAAGAAAAGGCTACATCAGGTCGAGTACACGTCATAGCATACATGATCGATCCTACAGCCGAAGCATAAGGTATTCGACTCATTTCTGCTATCTCAGCCTCAGTACTAGGGCTTTGTGTCTTACTCAATCTGGCATTACTCTGGATGGGTAACTCTCCTTTCTTGGAGTCCTGCATGCCGAATCTCTTCAACACCTTATCCAAGTAAGTACTCTGACTAAGTCCAATTAGTCTTTTACTCCGGTCTCTCAAGATCCTTATCCCTAGAATATAGGCAGCTTCTCCTAGGTCCTTTATAGAGAAACACTTCCCAAGCCAGGACTTAACTTCCTGCAGAGTTGGGATGTCATTTCCTATGAGTAGTATGTCATCGACATACAATACCAAAAAGCTAACTATACTCCCACTAGCCTTGACATATACACAAGATTCATCTTCACTCTTAGAAAAGCCAAATTCCTTGACTTTCTCATCAAAGCAAAGATTCCATCTGCGAGGTGCTTGCTTTAACCCATAAATGGATTTCTCAAGCTTACACACTCTATTAGGGTACTCTGTGTTGACAAAACCCTCTGGCTGACTCATGTAAACATCCTCAGCCAACTTTCCATTAAGGAAAGCGGTTTTGACATCCATTTGCCATATTTCATAGTCATGAAATGCGGCTATGGCTAACAAAACCCTAATAGACTTAATCTTGGCCACTGGAGAAAAGGTCTCATCATAATCAACTCCCGGAGTTTGTGAGAAACCCTTTGCAACCAGTTGTGCCTTATAAGTGTGTACATTACCATCCATGTCGGTCTTCTTCTTGAAGATCCATTTGCACCCTACAGTATTACGACCTGGTACATTCTCAACCAAGTTCCAAACTTGATTGTCATACATGGACTGTATCTCGCTGTCCATTGCCTCTTTCTACTTGGCTGACTCAGGGCCTGCCATGGCTTCCGCATAACTGTTAGGTTCATCCAGACCTATCAGTGTCTCATCACTGATAAGTGTATCACCTTCCGCAGTAATATGGAATCCATAGTAATGCTCAGGTGCATTCCTAACCCTTATGGAACGCCTCAGAGGTACATACTTGTCACTTGGCTCAACCGAAGTTTCCTCCTCAAGTTGAGTGCTAGGGTTTGAAGTTCCTTCACCACTTGACTCTTGAATTTCTTCAAGGTCAACTTGCCTCCCACTATCTCCTTGGCTTATGAACTCTCTCTCTCTCTCTCGAAAGAAAGCCCTCCTAGCTATAAAGACCACATTCTCACTAGGTCTGTAGAAGAGGTAACCAAAGGATTTCTGTGGGTAGCCGATGAAAATACACCTCTCACTTCGAGGTTCGAGCTTATCATGAGTTTCGCGTCTCACGAAAGCCTCGCAACCCCAAATCTTAATGTGGTCTAGTTTGGGTACTTTACCAGTCCACATCTCATGAGGAGTTTTGGCAACTTCCTTTGTGGGAACTAGATTAAGGATATGGGCGGCAGTCTCTAAGGCATACCCCCAAAATGAGATTGGTAGCGAAGCTCGACTCATCATGGAACGAACTATATCCAACAAGGTTTGATTACGCCTCTCAGCTACACCATTCAACTGCGGTGTCCTGGGAGGTGTCAATTGTGAGACAATCCCACATTCCCTAAGATAGTCGAGGAACTCTGAACTAAGATACTCACCACCTCGATCGGATCGAAGCATCTTAATGTTCCTGCCCAATTGATTCTCGACTTCCTGTTTAAACTCTTTAAACCTCTCAAAAGTCTCTGACTTATGCTTGATTAAGTAGACATATCCATATCTACTGTAATCATCAGTAAAAGTCAAATAATAACGATTAGCATCCCTTGTGGCATGTTTGAAGGGCCCACACACATCCGTGTGTATAAGATCCAACAAACCTTCACCCCTCTCACAAGAACCTGTGAAGGGTGACTTTGTCATTTTTCCAAGTAAGCATGATTCGCAACTATCATCTGACTTTAGGTCAAATGACTCCAATAGTCCATCCTTTTGGAGTTGGCCTATGCGTTTCTTGCTTATATGTCCAAGACGACAATGCCATAATGTGGCTTTATCCAAGTTATTATCATTAACAGAATCAATACACAATACATTATTTCCTAAGTTATCAACCACAGATACAGTTTCATACACACCATCACAAGGTAATGCTTTAAAATAAAGAACATTATTAAAGAAAGCATTAATCGAACCAACTTCATTATCAAATGAAAAGGTGAAACCTTGTTTATACAATGCATGAAAGGAAATAATATTTCTTGCCATTCTGGCGAATAACAACATTTATTCAAATCTAAACTAAACCCACTACTTAGCGATAAAGTATAAACTCCAATCTTGGTGACAGGTAAAGCTTTCCTATTCCCCATGATTAAGTTTATTCTTCCATGCTCCACATTCTCACTTCCTCTTAGTCCCTGCAAATCAGAACAGATATGAATACCACAACCGGTATCAAGGACCCAAGAGTTAGAATGGGGTGAGTTATTAGATAAGATAGTGTAAATACCTGCATGGTTGGGTTTAACTTTCCCATCCTTCACATCTTGCTGGTACTTTGGGCAGTTCCGCATCTAATGTGACTTTTCATGGCAATAGAAGCATTCAGCCTCTTTAGGGTCAGAAGAAGGAGTGACAAAACCTTTCTTGGTTCCACTTGAAGAAGAGCCATCAAGGGTCCTAGCCTTGGTACCCTTCGAAGAGCTCTTCCTCTTCTTCCCTCTACCTTTCCCGATTGCCAAAACCGGGGCGGAGTTTGGAGTAGGAGTGTTAACAACCGACTTACCCTTAAGACCTGTTTCTGCGGTCTTGAGGAGTCCCTGAAGTTTGCTGAGTGTGACCTCTTCCTTATTCATGTGATATGTCATGCGGAATTGATCATAGCACGATGGTAAGGAGTGCAAAATGATATCTATTGCAAGCTCCTCAGGGAAGTTCACATTAAGCTTCAGCAACCGATCCACATACCTTTGCATTTTCTGCATGTGGCTCGTGACGGATTCCCCGTCCTTCATCATGGTTGTTATGATAGAGCATATGATTTCATACCTCTCTTGTCATGCACTTTGATGGTATCTTTCCATCAGATCTTGGTGCATTTCAAAAGGGTAGAAGTCCTCATAGGACTTTTGGAGTTCCGCTGTCATGGTGGCCAACATGATGCATGCCACTTTGGTAGCATCCCTTTCATGTGCCCGGAAGTTAGCGATCTCCTGGGGAGTTGCAGTGGTCTCATCAATCTCCTTAAGCTCCTTGTCTAGGACATATTCTCTGTCCTCGTAGCGGGTAATCATCCTGATGTTTCTAATCCATTCATTGAAGTTGGATCCATCAAAAGTGACTTTCCCACACAAGTTCATAAGGGTAAAGGAGTCATTAGGATTAGAGCCAGAAGCAGCATTGTTTGAAGACATCTGAAAGAAGAGAACAAGATTAGTTTAGATATTAAGAGAGTCCTTAATAAAACACCCAAATGTAATATTAAGGCTAGGATCCAATCACAATATATTATAACTTAGAAGAGGTATGCCGTAATCCAAGCTATAACATATTTGAAAGGTAGGTGAATGACGATTCACCAATTTCCACCATGAAAAACGAAATATAAATATTAGGTTTTTAGTTGGTTCTTAGAAATTCCTAGATTCTTTTGAGATTCAATGAACTTTTCAAAGGCATGTTTCAATCTCGAGTGTGCCCTCCAAGTTTTGTGACTGGGATACCGAGGATCACAAAACGAGGTGTGAAGTAACCATGCAAATCACTTGGTACACGAGCTCCACCGACCTATAATAAACTTTAAGTCACCCTTTACCTACCTTGTTAAGTCCAAGTTAGTGTGCCGGTTAACCACACGAGCTCCACTAACGACTTAAACAAAGTGTAAAGTGTAATTTCATGGATTAGCACCTTATTCACATTTTCCTAAAGTAACTAAGATTGGGAATTTAATAAAAGCATTTAGTTACTTTATAGTATTCATCATACATTTAATGAGAATTTATAAGTCCTTGTCCTACCCGTTCGGTGGGTGAGAGTGGACACCCATTAAGTTGCCATTTTATAGGCAACAACTTTATACCCGCCTTGTAGACCGGCTTCGTGAATGAGGCGTACTAGCAGTAAGACGACTTGACGTTATACATATATATATTAGTAACTTATAATATTATAAAGTATAAGGGTTGAATTTTAACTTTTAAAATTCTAAGGGTTGGAACTAAAGTTTTAATCAAGACTTTACATGTTCCAAAACTTGAGGGCAAGTTTTGTAAACTTCCAAAACTTTTCATTTCTTATAACTTATCAATTAATTGAGTAATAAAAATGAAGATTCTTCATTTTTATAACTCTTGTGTTCTTTTAATGGCTTTAATAAAAGTGAGACTTTTGGTTTTCCATAACTTGAGGACAAGTTATGGACTCCATTGAAACACATTATAATCATGAATTAAACTACCATGAAGGTTACAAACAATTCCTATGATCATCTAATCTTCATAAGTTCAAGAACATGAATATGAACACTTTCAAGAATCAAAAAATTACACTTAAAAAAACTTGTAATTTTAATAATTGCCATTGTAAATGGATTAGCATAAACATTACACCATCTAAAACAAGCTTTAAAACATCAAAATAGTTTAGGGTAATGTTTCTAGTCCATTTCCAGCAACAAATGTGCAAACTTTCATACGCGCAGAAAACAGAAAAACGATTTTTTTTCAAGTTGTTTGCACACAAAAAAAAAACAAACAAACCTAGGCTCTGATACCACTGATGGGTTTTGAGCATTCTAACACTTCCTAAGTGTACATGCAACCCTAATAACCTTGGATCTATGTTTGTCTAATAATCATGCAAAGTTGAATTCCAAGGTTATATTCCTATCTAGCATACATGGGGAACATTTTTAACTTGAATGAAAGATAGAATAACTTACCTTGTTGTTGATTATGATCCTTGAAACCTTGTGAGCCTAGCACCCCAAGTGTGATGCCTCAAATGCTTCACACAACACCAAATGCAAAGGAGTAAACTTTGAGAGAATCTTACACTTGCAAAATCGGCTCTAGCCCTCTTGTTTCTTATGTGTAGCCAATTTTGGTGGAGAATGGGTTTCTTATATAGTGTTGACACATCTAGGGTTACACCATGTAAACCCTAATGTGTCATAACTCTTCATTTCCATGACCCATGGGTTTGTAACTCCCATGGAGCATCCATGGAGCATCCTATGGGTGGAACCCAACTTGATAATCCATGGAGCCTCTTAGCCCACTATATAAGATATGGAAGATTTACATAATCTACCCATATATTTAATTAGTTATCTTTTGATCACTTAATTAATTCTAAATTAATTATTGATCAAACTAATTAAATAATATTATTAATATATTAGAACTTATAATATATTAAGAAACCATAAGTGTTATTTCTCTCATTTTAGTTTATCCAATTGCATGGTGCCATGCAACCCAAATGGACCATGACGGGTCGGGTCAAGTACATACCAGAAATAGTTATGGACTTAGACACCTTATCTAACATTTGCCCCAGCCCTGCATACGTCATGCGTACTCCATGTACGCCCTGCGTACATGGGTGATATCCACGATCAGGCATCGGGATAGTACGCCAAGTGTAACACTTAGTACGCCCCGTGTACTAGCTAAAGGACCAAAATGAAAGGTTTTTTCAATAAAGGGGTTAAAAGAGAAACTTACCAAATTCGATTGTTACAATTCTCCCCCACTTAAATCAGACTTCGCCCTCGAAGCCCGCTGCTCCAAATAACTCCGAATAGTGTTCCCTCATCTCATCCTCCGGCTCGCACATCCATTCTGAACCCTTGCGATGTTGCCACTGGACTTTCACAAACTCAACAACCTTGTTCCTCAAGGTTTTCGTCTTCCAGTCAAGAACCGCCATCGGTCTCACAATATAATTCAGAAAGTCATCCACCTATATATCCTCCAATTGAACCACTACGGAATCATCCACTAAACAATTCTGCAACTAAGAGACATTGATCGTGCTATGGATCTGACTAAGCTCCTTGGGAAGATCAAAGCGATAACCAAACCGGCCCACTCGGACCGAAGCCCTGAAAGAACCGATGTACATGGGTTCTAACTTGCCTATTTTCTGAATCGGATAACACCTTTCCATGGTGACACTTTCAGGAGAAACATATCCCCGAATTGGAACTCTAGATCTGACTGTTTCTTGTCGTCATAGCTCTTCAACCGACTCTGAGCTATCTAGAGTCTACTCTGAACCTGCTGGATCAACTCGGTAGTCTTGAGTACCACCTCAGTACTCCTCATGACCCGCTGACCGACCTCACCCCAACATATTGGGGTCCTGTATTTCCTCCCGTAGATCATCTTAAAAGGAAGTCGATCAGTGCTGGCGTGATAGTTGTTGTTATATGAAAATTTCCGCTAATGAAATATACATATCCCAACTCTCACCGAAATCCAAAACACACGCCTGAAGCATATCCTCCAAGGTCTGAATAGTCCGCTCCATCTACCCATCAGTCTGCGGATGGAATGTGATGTTGAAATGGAGATGAGTACCCAACTCGTCATGGAACTTCTCCCAAAATTTGGAAGTGAACCGAACATCACAGTCTGAAACCACCGAAATCGGCACCCCATGTCGCGCTAAAACCTCCTTGATGTATACCTCATCCAACTTCTCCGTAGAGATACTCTCTTGAATCCGGATAAAAGGTGCGCTCTTGGTCAACCGAGGCAACTTTGTAATGAATCAATGGTAATCTCCTCCCGTTTCCAAACGAAAATATCCAACGGCTGCATCTTTCCATGAGGTCGCTGATGCTAGACCTTAAATTTTCTGCAAGTCAAGCACCGCTCCACGTACCATGCAACATCCCGCTTCATGCAGGGCCACCCGTACTTAGGACGAAGATCTCTATACATCTTCGTTGCCCCAGGATGAATGGAGGGCCTCGATTTGTGCACCTCCTCCATCAGAACCTGACACACCCCACCCCAACACGGAACCCATACTCTCTGATGAAGAGTCAATAATCCCCGGCTACATATTCAATGGAAGCCACCTGACCCACAACGCACTCACTCTTCTGGTGCTCTTCCTTCACAGCCTCGACCTGAGCCTCACGAATCCGCTCCACAAACGAAGTAATCACGGTCGACCTCAAAAAAATATCCCAGATCGGAGCCGCAACCGCCTTGCGGCTAAGAGCATCGGCCACCACATTGGCCTCCCGTGGATGGTAAAGGTAATCATAATCATAATCCTTTACCACATCTAACCACCGGCGCTGCCTCATATTCAGGCTCGGATGATCCATCAGATACCTTAGGCTCTTGTGATCCATATAAATGGTACAGCGGACCCTATAGAGGTAACGTCGGCAAATCTTGAGGGCGAAAACCATGGCCCCTAAATATAAATCGTGTGTCAGATAATTCACCTCATGAGGCTTCAGGTACCTCGAGGCGTAAGCGATCACGCGACCCCTCTGCATCAGAACTGCACCCAAACCTGTGATCGACACATCACAATAAACCAAAGAATCCTCAACACCCTCCGACAGGGTCAAAATCGGAGCCTCGCATAGTCTCTATCTCAGGGTCTCAAAAGCAGTCTGTTGCTCAGGCCCCCAGCAGAAAGTGACTGTCTTCTTCGTTAACCGAGTCAAAGGTACCACTATCTTAGAGAAATCCTGAATGAATCTCCGATAGTAGCCTGCAAACCCAAGGAAACTCTAAATCTTAGATGGAGACCTCGGAACCTCCCACCTCATCATGGCTCAACCTTGGCCGGATCGACCAGAATACCTTCCTGGTTGACAAGGTTCCCCAGAAACTGCACTTCGCGCAGCCAGAACTCACACTTGGAGAACTTTGCATAAAGTTATCCAATACCTCCCTCGGGTGCTCCTCGTTTTGATCTTGGGTCTTAGAATAGACCAAAATATTATCAATGAATACAATAATAGACCGATCTAGCATCGGCCTGCATACACGGTTCATGAGGTCCATGAACACGAATGGAACATTGGTAAGTCCAACAGGAATCACCATTATCTCGTAATAACCATAGCGAGTCCGGAAGGCCTTCTTTTGTAAATCTTCCTATCTAACCCTCATCTGATGATAACCCGAACAAAAATAAATCTTGGAAAACCAAGATGCACCCTGAAGCTGGTCGAACAGATCATCAATCCTCAGAAGTGGATAACGGTTCTTCACTGTTAGCTTATTCAGCTTCTGATAATCAATGCACATTCGATGAGACCCATCCTTCTTCTTCACATACAAGATCGGTGCTCCCCGTGGTGAACTGCTCAGTCGAATTAACCCCTTGTCTAACAGCTTATGTGGCTGTGTAGACAACTCCTACATCTCTAGAGGATCCAACCGATACAGTGCTTTGGCTATCGAAGCCGCAGTCGGAACTAGATCAATCATGAACTCAACTTGCCTCTCTGGAGGCACCCCATGCAAATCTTCCGGAAACACATCCGGGTACTCCCGTACAATCGGCACATCATCTACGGTCGCCTTACCCTTATCCCGGGTATCCATAAAATAGGAGACATAACCGGAACAACCCTGATGAAGATAGTGTCTCGCCCTCGTTACTGAACAGGGAATTAGCCCACGCTGAGCTCTATCTCCCTGCACCACCAACTCTCCCCCCTTTGGGGTTCGAATCCGAACTAACTGGTGCTCAGAGTCGATCGTCGCCCTATTGGGGCTCAACCAATCCATACTCACGATAACATTGTTCTCGCATAAAGGAGTGGGAACCAAATCAATCGGATACTGCTCGTTGAACATCCGAAGAATACAACCCCGATGAACCCTCGCTACCCGTACATATCGATCATCTGCAATCTCAACGTCTAAAGGACAATCCAGCTCCCCCAGATCTCTGGAAAACCTCTTGCTAAGCACAAGCGATACACAGGATTGGGTAGCCCCCGAATCAAACAATACCAATGCAAAAATACCATTCATGAGGAACGATCCTAAAATAAAACACATAAATACAACCAGGAAATTCAATATAAATAAAGAGATAAGGAGAAGACACATACCCGTCACCACATCAGGTGTCGTGCGAGCCTCCTCGGTTGTCAACTGAAAAGCCTTGCTTTTCACCACAGGCGCATCCTCTTACTCTGGCGACCATCGGCGATCTGTAGAGTCACAGGAGCGGGTGATGCCACTGGTTGTGTTGACGTCAAACTCGGACATTGGTTCTTCTTGTGGCCCTTCAGATTGCAATGGAAGAAAATCATATCGGATATTGGGGTGGCAGTAGTAGTAGTGAAATCCCTACTAATGTGACTCGTCCGACCACACTTGAAGTAGCCATAACCACCCACCCTGCACACCCCATCGTGTATCTTGACGCACCTATTGCAGCGGCTCCAGCCCTGTTGGCCTATCGATCTCAAATCAAGCACCATGGGCCTTTTTCCTGATCCCACTGAAATCTGAGTCTGATCTGGCTTCCTCTTCCTCTCCATCTCAAGATCCATCTCCATCTCCCTAGCTCTCGCAATCATGTCCTCCATTGTCTTGCAACTGGATCGAATCACAAACTGCCGAATATCACTCCTCAGTATTATATGGTATCTCGCCTTCTTCATCTCCCCATCCGCCACATACTGTGGAATCAACAGTGCCCTCTCTCGGAGCATCGAGGTGATCTCAGCCACCCTCTCAGTAGTCTGGCAAAGTTTATGGAACTCCCTCACCAACTGCTGCACCTCAATCACTGGTGCAAACTCAGCTCGAAACCTGGTCACAAAGTCATCCCATGTCATCATATCAACGACGACGTCTCCCACAACACGTCCAACCTCCTCTGACTAGTCTCGAGCTCTGTATTTCAGAAGGCAGGAA
Source organism: Lactuca virosa (assembly GCF_052849685.1). NCBI lineage: Eukaryota > Viridiplantae > Streptophyta > Magnoliopsida > Asterales > Asteraceae > Lactuca > Lactuca virosa. The sequence goes on along the minus strand of NC_136432.1, from coordinate 232,619,340 downwards.
GCAAGTTTGACATTTTCCCCCTCGGAACAATTGCTGGTACGGAAGGCGTTAGTGACATTCGATAACCATCGCCTGCTAGCTATCGGGTCCTTCTCCTCGTAGTAGTCCAGAGCTCCACATGCCCGGAACTCCCTGGAGGTCAATGAGCGTGCTCCAATCAAAGCCACCATCTTAGAACGAAATAAGCCCAAGCGCTCCTCCAACTCCTCCATGATACCCTCCTTGATCGTACCAAAGATCACAAGAATCTGCTTAAGTATGTTGTGGGTAATCTCAAAATAAATTCCCGCATCTGATCATCCAACTGTGCGGCTCCAGAACCTGAGCCCGAGCCCTCACCAACACCAGAAGCACCAACCGGTATGCCTCGAAGAGGCACCATACTGAAAAAAGGCCATACAAACCATCAGAATATGCATCAATACATATCGAGAAATCTCATACTCTACAAGCTTCCTGGTTTCATCGCAGCTCTCCTCGACTCGAGTACAGATCCTCTGCTTCCAGTAGTATAGGCCCATACTACTTTCCACATCTATCCATACTTTCCTCAAGGATTGCGTTGAATCCTCCAAGTGACTCCTTATCCATGAAAATAATCCTCATCAAGATAAGGCTCCCCACACCAAATCACTTCCTAGGTTTTCCTAGGGAAATCACCACACCACTCTCCACCATCTGTTGCAGAAGGAACTCCCGCTAACTCCCCTAACTATCTCACGAACATAATTACATATTACCAAAACAAGTCAATTCTTCGAATTGGAAGCCTCACACTACAACGGTTGGACTCAAACAAGAGTTGCGCAATAGAGTTAAAACCTAACCTTCTAAAATTATTTGGTCTCAATAATATGTAACTTAACATATTTGATTACTAGTTTGCTGAAGTTAATGAGAAATCCTAAAAGCACAGAGCAAGAAGCACTCGAGCATTAAGTAATCGGAATCGGACATAACCCTAACATGCCATCCTATCGCTAACTGATTAGTACTAGCATGCATGTATACAAGCTCATACAATAGGCATACAAAGGCATCTCTCCTAGCATTCTATCATGAAAATCATGAGCAAATCCTTAGCCCTAACTAGCATGTGATTCACATATTCATAAACCAAAGCATATCATAAATCACGTATGGATATTTTGGGAAAACTTACTTGAGCTCGGTCGATTGCATGCACCACACCCTTTTCTTTTATTAGAACCTCTTTTATAAAACATTTCTTTTTGAAATTTTTTACTAAACCCTCAGTTTGAGTTCAGACATACCCAAGAGTACGTCCGAATCCCTCAAACTAAAGTTAACTAAGGCTCTAATACCAACTTGTAATAGCGATGGCAAAAAAAACCAGAACCCGACGGGAAAAACCAACCCCCAAAGATTTCAGGGCGGGTCGGGTCGTTCTTATCGGGTTTCTGGTTGGGTTTTGGGTCGCTATCAGGTATTTTGTTCGGGTTCGGGTCAGGGAGTGGGGTACGCCTGCCCCGACCAGGCCCGCCTCGAATATATATATATATATATATATATATATATATATATATATATATATATATATATATATATATATATATATATATATAATTACATTTCACTCCTCAAAACTCTAACCCTAAAATCACGTATACGACACTATCCTTTTCTCTTCCAGCCGACCTCCAAAATTGATATAATTAAAATTTCCTCTGTGTTCTATTCTCTCGATCGTTTTCATCGAAGTCGAGTTGTTGACCCCTCACAGCTTCGTTCGTTCCTATGTGGCAGGCAGACACCAGCAATAGCTAGTAGCGAGCCAGCGACCTGCATTCTGAATCAATCGACCTGAACTTTGAATCCAGCGACTTGCTCTCCAATTCATCTAATCGAAACTCTAAATCTAGGTAAGATTAATGTTTTTTGGATGACTCGATGCAAAACTATTCTGAATCTGTTCGCATGATCACAATTAGTCGAATTTGATGTGATTTGAGTTTTGATTTCTAATGAATTTGATTCAATTTAAGCTGATTTGAGCTGATGTCTCTTGAAAGTAGTTCAACTTCAACTTCTTTAGCTATGGTGCCCAAATCTGTTACTCTGATAACCACTCGTCCATTTTCTCTCATGCTATAGGCATAGCTTCGATGTTGTCCCAGTTTTAGGCATCAGATGACACATTAGTATCTTTTCTTTCATTTTTGAAGGATTAGGCATCCATTTCACGGTTAAAAGCCATGAATGCCTCATCTTCTGCAACAGATTTGTACATCAAAGTCTTCAATTTTCATAAAGAAGAAAGTGTAAACTTACATAAATGTGTTAGGGTATTAAATATATGGTTGTAAAGTTAATACAGAACAAATCTATGCCTCATTTTCTACAGAAATGTACACCACAGTGGCAATGGTTGCAATCGATTTCCTCTTTTTTTGCACCAGATTTGTCATCTTATGGGGTTTGTCATCACCATACCTGAATATGTACAAAATAAATCCATATTACCAAATGCACAATTGTTCTACTAAATTGACACCTGTGCTGCTGAATTTCCATATTCACATCTATTCTGCTGAATTGAGTTTTCATATATGCAGTCTGCTGAATTAAGCTCTGATTTTTGATGAATTTGAGTTGATTTGTACTGTTGAACTTCATATGATTTGGTTTGATTTTAAGTTTGTTTAACATTTTGTAGGAAAGCACTAAAGAAAGCAGACAACAAGTTTGGATGATGTTGCTTGATTTTGAGTTTTTTTTGTTACAATATTAGACTTTTGTACAATATTAGGCTTTTGTAATTTCTGTTTGGTTCAATTATGTTAAGAACTTATAATCCTTTGTAGTTTTTTCTATTTTTGGGTTTTGGGTCGGGTTTTCGGGTCTATATCGGGTTTCGGGTCAGGTTCGGGGAATTTTTTGCCCCGACGAGGCGCCCCGACAAGAAACCCATCGAGTATCGGGTCGGGGTCAGGGGAAATTTAAATATTGGGTTCGGGGATGGGATATGTTGCCCCGCCCAGTTGCCATTCCTAACTTGTAACGTTCCAAAAATAAGACCAAAATTTTTAATTTTTAAATAAATAAAACAATTATCCAAAACATCATCATCAAATCATAGTAAAAAAAGTGTATCAAATACAACAGAAAACATCATAGTAATCATATAATGTAGAACGAGGTGGTGTGTGCACTGCAATCATCTCGGGCACTTCCCTAAAGAACAAGAATTAGCTAAAAATATAAACTGAAAACCGTAAGCACAAAGCTTAGTGAGTTCCCCAAAATACCACATATCATACATATCAAACATATACTGGGCCCCGCCCATCTTGGGACCCCGCCTGACCTTGCGCATCACTCGGTATACATATCTATCAGTCATCGCGCCGCGTCCGGCATCAGGCCCCGCTCGGTATACATATAAGTATATAAGCATAATAACACATAACACATGCAATAATCACAAAGATAAATAACATACAGAATGGTCATCGAGCCCCGTCCAGCATCGGGCCTTGCCCAGTAACATATAAACACATACCACATGTAAGAGTCACGCAGACAACTAGCATACAAACCATACAAATCATGGGCCGAAATTAGTACCATCGACCCGCTAAACATAGTGAGGAAACTCACCTCTAGCTGCTGAATCACTCAAAATAATCTTTGACTGCTGGTCCGGAAGTCCCCATGCTATCAATATCAAATAACATCTAATTATTAATTGGATCTTGACCCATAACCAAGAGTCTAAACTACTTAGCCCAAATATGGCCCAAATGCTAATTGGCAACCCAAAGCCCAAATATGCCCAAATATTCCAAATTGGGCCAAAAACCCATCATGGGCCTAAATCCAAGGAAGCCCAACATACAAGTACAAAGTCCAAAACAGAAGTCTAATGGCCCAACAAGGCCCAAACTTACAAACTTAGACTATGGCCCAATACCGAGGATGTAAAACCCAAAAGCCCATCTGCTGAGTACGCGGGGCGTACTCAGCTTGTATGCTTAGTGTACTCCATTTGGGGCTAGTACTGTTACACCCCAAAACCAGAACGGCGGAAACGTTCTGGGGCGGAGGACGTCATGTACAATATCACAACAAAGCATAATAGTAAACAAACAACAACATCCATTGCATTAATATAATAATTGAATACATGCGTGTTCTTTTGTAAGGTTCAAATGACACCAAAAATGTATAAAAAAATAAAGAAGAGTCTTGGATCCACTCCGTCCTTCAAAACTGCATGGGTGTACCTGTCTTACTGGTTCCCTAAGAATACAAGTTATTTTGAAAGAGAGTATCATCATAAAATGCTGGTGAGTTCATAAGTATTTAGTGTCATTGCTTGTATGAAAATGTTTGCAACAACGTAATGTAAGTGTTTGTGAAATGTTTGTAGGAGCTGCAGTAGTTTGTACTTCATATAAAATCCTACATTTTCTACTGAAATGTAGTCTTCTACCAAGACCCAACTTTTGTATGTTTGTTCATTTATAAATGCATGAGTTTTCCCAAGTATAACTATCATTATCAAAATATAGTATTTATTAACATTTATGTGAGAAGATCACAAAGTAAGTGTAATAGGGAAAATAATGTTTTACCTCAGCAGTGACACTGCTGACTATAAAGTGATAAATGCAGACTCCAGGTGTATTAAATATACAATACCCCTCGGGGAGTCTTTTTGCCTTTAATTCTGGCGTCATAAAATAGTGAGTTGACATTTTGTCACCCCTTGGCCTTACCGGCTGGGACTGTAGCTAGCAGTCGGGATGTGGGAGTGTCTGTCCCGTATAGTTCTATACACACAATGCCCTCTCCCCCTCCAGGAGACTTTGGTTACAAAGTGATACAACAATGTATTGCTGTATCTAGAAGTAGTATGTCACATTCTAGTTATCGTATTCAAATGTTTGTATTGTAAGTCATAGTGTAGTAATGTTTTCTCCGTACTAGTGTATAGTGTATTCTCTTGTATAGTGTATAGTATGTTATCTTGTATAGTGTATAGTGTGTATTGTATTTCATTGTAGTACGTTTGTAATGACTTATAGAAGTACTGACTCTTGTATGTTTCGTTGTAATAGTAATAGTGAGTAGTAATTTCTTAAACTATACCTATTATAATTTACTAGGAATGTTGTTTGTATGGTTGAACAGGTTTGTATACCTTTGCTACCCAAAGGTACTGAACTGAATGAAGGAACTTTTATATCTATACACATATACATAATATATAATTTAGATTCAAACGACTTTCCGATAAAAAACTGATACCCTAAGTCCACAACCAAACAAGGAACAGGAAGTAAGGTAAGCTATCAGTCCTAAGTCCTTTCAATCCTACTTATATAACTATATTTGTATAGACATGCATTTGACAAAAATATAAGTTTAAAAGGAGTTTTGTAATACATTTTAAGAGTTTAATAATGAAAATTGCTGACTTGATGTCAATTTGTAAAACGATTTAAGAGCGGTTTGTTTGATAACACAATTTGAAAAGTAGGAAAATCCACTTGTTTAGTAGTTATTAATCACATGTGATTGATATAATAACCATAGTAGTTCAAATTGTATTCCCCCCCCCCCCCCCATAAAAGCATTTAAAATCATTTAAAAGGTTGATTAAGGGGTATAAACTCACCTGCAGTGAGTGGTCCGAATGAAAGATCGGGTTGCAGGATGCTAAGTGCTAAGTGCAGACTTGAGCACAACAGATCCTAATGAGCCTATATCGGCACATAAATGAATATAATTAGTCTATTTACCACTAATCATCAAAGGAAAACACCCTAAGACTTAGGAAACACTTAGATTTAAGTGTTAGAAGCATCAAAAGTCTTCTGAAGTGGGTGTGCGGCCGTACAGGGTTGTGTGTGGCCACCTGGTGCGCTGCCCATTGGGTGTGCGGCTAGGTGTGCGTGGTCAGGGAGTGTGCGGCCGCACACTCATAGGGAAAATGGTCAAAAACATGTTTCTAAGGTCATATCTTGTTTCCTTTAAGTGTGTTTGATCGCTTGCTAGTGTATTAGTTGAGTTTGAGGCCTTAAAGAACTAAATATGAGGGGTGTACGGCCACATGAATGTGTGCGGTCGCACACTCCTTGAGGATCGAGTTCTGGACTTTCTACAAGGCTCAAATATAGCTAAACACATGTAGGAGTAGGGTACTTACAATGTAGAAGTGTATGGGGGTGTTTGGAGCCCAAGAACTTAGTAGGTGTTCTTGGTGTTCTTGGTGTTTTTGAAGAACACTTGAAGATCTAAACAAAAGGAGTAATTTCATGGATGAAATCATGTATTGTTACTAGGAAGTGTAATGAATCAACTAAACATAAGGAGAAACACTTACAACTTGAAGATCTATAAGGAAATTCGGATGATAGTTGAGAGTGACATGTGTTTTTGGCTTAGGTGTGTAAAAAGTGTCAAAGGAAAAGCTAAGTCTTAACCTTATACCGAGTGTGTGCTGCCAGGAGGGTGTGTGCGGCCGTACACTCCTAATATGGGAGTGTTTGGCCACTTTTTGCGTATCGAGGACTTGCGGAACACAAATTCAAACTTCTAACTTGTAACTACTAGGTTTAGGACACCCAAATGACCCAAAACAAGTCTAGAAAGTAGCAAAAAGATGAGTCTAACTTTAATTGATTTGAATAATAGTACTAGATGGAAATTTCGGGTTGTCACATCATCCCCCCGTTAGGGAGAATTTCGTCCCGAAATTAAAGTTTTAGCAATAAATAGTTACAAATAACTAAGCGAAAAGATGAGGATATTTCAATTTCATTTGATCCTCGCGCTCCCAAGTGAATTCTGGTCCTCGTTTGGCGTTCCAGCGAACCTTCACTATTGGGAAACGGCTTTGCTTCGTTTGCTTTACCTCTCGGTCCATGATTTCTACAGGTTCTTCCATGAAATTGAGGCTCTCGTTGATCTCGATCTCGTCGGGTAGAATTACAAGACTCTCGTCGGATAGGCACTTTCTCAAGTTCGAGACGTGGAAAGTAGGATGTACGTTACTAAGCTTGTGGGGTAGGTTGGGTTTATAAGCTACAGGACCGATTCTAGCGAGAATTTCGAAAGGTCCTATGTATCTTGGATTTAGCTTTCCATGCTTTCTGAAGCGTATCAAGCCCTTCCAGTGTGAGACTTTCAAAAGGACTCGGTCTCCCACCTGGAATTCCAAAGGTTTCCTTCGTTTGTCTGCGTAGCTTTTCTGTCGGTCTCTTGAGGCTTTCAATCGTTCACGAATCTGAACGATCTTCTCTGTCGTTTCCCGAATGATCTCCGGACCCGTGAGAGTGCTGTCAGGAATTCATCCTTTAGCTAATTGAGTGTCGCCCACCTCAGCCCAGTACAGAGGGGATCTGCACTTACAGCCATAGAGGGCTTTGAATGGGGCAGCCTTTATGCTTATGTGATAACTGTTGTGGTAGGAAAACTCGACAAGGGGTAAATGAGTATCCCATTCCTTTCCAAAGTCGATCACGCAGGCTCGCAACATATCTTCTAAGGTTTGGATAGTTCTCTCACTTTGTCCATCGGTCTGTGGATGGTAGGCTGTACTCATGTCCAGCCTCGTTCCATGGGAACATTGTAGCGACTGCCAGAACCTTGAAGTGAACCTACTATCTCTATCGGAGATAATGGATATAGGGACACCATGCAGTCGTACGATCTCCCGAATGTAGGTTCTAGTGAGCTTTTCCATCTTGTCGGTCTCTTTGATGGGTAGGAAGTGTGCGGACTTGGTCAATCTGTCGACGATGACCCAAATGGTATCAAGTCCACCCGTTGTCTTAGGCAACTTGGTTATGAAGTCCATAGTGATCCGCTCCCACTTCCATTCAGGTATCTCCGGTTGCTGAAGTAGACTTGATGGTTTCTGGTATCCGACCTTGACCTTGGCGCAAGTAAGGCATTTACTCACGAAGGTAGCAATCTCTGCTTTCATGTTAGGCCACCAGTATAATTTCTTAAGATCCAGATACATCTTATCTGAACCTGGGTGGACGGAATATCGAGTGTTGTGCGCTTCCGTCATGACCAAGTCTCTGAAGCCACCGTGTTTCGGTGTCCAGATCCGGTCCATGAGATATAAAGCTCCGCCACCTTTGACTTCCAAGTTCCTCTCCATTCCTCGTAGGGATTCACCCGCCACATTTTCAGGTTTCAAGGCTTCGAGCTGAGCCTCCTTAATTTGTGTGGACAGATGCGAATGGATGGTCATAGTCAATGATTTAACTCTTCGACCAGAATATTCTTTTCGACTTAGGGCGTCTGCTAGTACGTTGGCTTTACCCGGATGATAACGAATTTTGCATTCGTAGCCATTGAGTAGTTCGACCCACTGTCGTTGTCTCATATTGAGCTTCTTCTGGTTGAATATGTGTTGTAGACTTTTGTGGTCTGTAAAGATAGTGCTTTTCATACCATACAGGTAGTGTCTCCAGATCTTCAGAGCAAACACAACTGCTCCTAACTCGAGACCGTGTGTGGTGTAGTTGACCTCGTGCGTCTTCAGCTGTCTTGAGGCATAGGCGATGACCTTACCTCGTTGCATCAGAAGACAGTCGAGCCCTTGGTTGGATGCATCGCAATAAACTATGAAGTCTTCTATCCCTTCGGGGAGGGATAGTATCGGTGCGGTGCATAAGGCTCGCTTTAGCGTTTGGAACGATTTTTCCTGCTTATCTTCCTAGTCATAGGCCACGCCCTTCTGGGTCAGTGTTGTAAGCGGTTTCACAATCCGCGAGAAGTTCTGTATAAACCTGCGATAGTAGCCAACGAGACCTAGAAATTGACGAATTTCTGTAGGCGTCTTCGTTGCTGACCAGTTCTCGATAGCTTTAATTTTGGATAGGTCTACGTGGATTCCTTCTTCGCTAACCACGTGTCCTAAGAATTCGACTCTTCGGATCCAAAATTTGCATTTAGAGAACTTTGCGTAGAGCCTCTCCGTTCGTAGGGTTCCTAGGACTTTTCGTAGATGATCACGATGCTCCTCCTTACTTCAAGAGTAGATAAGTATGTCATTGATGAAAATGATGACAAAATGATCCAAGTAAGAATGACATACCCTATTCATTAAGTCCATGAATACTGCGGCTGCATTGGTGAATCCGAATGGCATCACTACGAACTCGTAGTGTCCGTAACGAGTTCGGAAGGCTGTCTTCAGAACATCCTCCTCAAGCACTCGTAACTGGTGATACCCGGATCTCAGATCAATCTTTGAAAAGTAGCTTGCCCCTTGTAGTTGATCGAATAAATCGTATATGTGAGCTAGGGGGTAACGATTCTTGACCGTAAGTTTGTTGAGTTCTCTATAGTCGATGCACATACGGAACGATCTGTCTTTCTTCTTTACGAATAAGACCGGTGCTCCCCAGGGTGAGAAAATTGGTCTTATAAAGCCCTTGTTGAGCAGTTCGTTAAGTTGACCAGATAGTTCTTGCGTCTCTGCTGGCGCTAGACGATAGGGCGATTTGGCTACGGGGGTAGCCCCTGGGACTAAGTCGATTCTGAACTCGACTTGACGTTGCGGGGGTAATCTTGGGAGTTCTTCCGGAAAGATGTCAGGAAAATCACTTACAACGGGGAGGTCTTTTAGGTCCTTTGTTTCTCGGCTCGTGTCGACAACGTGTGCAAGGAATGCACGATATTCCTTATGAAAGTACTTCTAGGCTTGAATACTTGAGATGATACGAAGGCTCGTACTGGGTTTGTCTCCGTAGATCAACAAGGTTTCATTATTCGGTAGGTTTAGACGGACTGCTTTCTCGAAACACAGGATGTCGGCGCAATAGAGACTCAACCAGTCCATGCCCACGATGACGTCGAAACTCTTGATTTCCACGAGTATGAGGTCGATTGGAAATGAATGATTATCTAGCGTGAGGGTACAACCTACGTAAATTTCGTTAGAACTCTTTGTCTTTCCATTAGCCATTTCTAAGACGAAGGTTTCTTTTAGTGCGTACGGTGCTTGATTAAGTAAGTGTTTAAATTTTTGGTTCACGAAGCTCTTCTCTGCTCCACTATCAAATAGGATACATGCATATGAGTTATCGAGGAGGAACATACCCGTGACTACTGTGGGGTCTACCACAGCTTCATTGTGGCCAATAGCAAGTAGTCTCCCTGTTCCTCCCGCATTCCCAGCTAGAGGACAGTTTCTTTTGAAGTGCCCTGTCTCACCACACCCATAGCAGGCTTGGCTTACTCCTGCACTAGGGACATGGGTGATGGGTTTGGGTGGTGCTCTGCAAAACCAGATGGTATGGCCCTTCCGGTCACAGTTAGTGCAGTGCATTTCCTAGCAGGGGCCGTTGTAATTGAAATTGCACTTAGTGCACTTGGGTAGGGTCCCTGCATATGGCTTTGATGGTACCAAGGCAACAGGAGTTGTGGCAGCATGGACAGCCACAACCTATTGGTTCTTGGAAGAGGGTTGAGCTGATTTTCCCTTCTTTCCGTCCCAACGCTTTCTCTTGTTGTTGGCCGCTTTGATTGGTGCTGAGACAGCAATTGTAGTTGTTGTTGAAGGAGAAGGAACCTCATGATCGATAAGCCTTTGGGCCAATTCCTTGGCACTATCAAAGGTTGCAGGGTTCGATGCTAGAACGTTCCCTCGACATGGGGGTACCAAACCCCAGATGTATCTCTCGATTTTCTTGCTCTCGGTGGGGACCATGTTGCGACATAGAGTCACCAGGTCGCTGAATCTGGCTGTATAAGCCACGATGTCGGAACCCTTCATCTTAAGGTTCCACAGTTCCTCTTCAAGTTTTTGAACTTCACCTCTGGGGCAGTACTCCTTTGCCATTAGATCCTTCAGTGTCTCCCATCCCATAGCGTTAGCTGCTACCAGTGAGAGTGATTTGACATGGCCATTCCACCATGTCAAGGCCCTTTCGGTGAAGGTGCAGGCAGCAAATTTTATTTTGCTTCCTTCAGGACAAGAGCACATCTCAAATATTGCTTCTGTTCTTTCGATCCATTGGGACAGTGCAATGATCCCTCCGGTTCCGTTGAAGAACACTGGTTTGCAGCTGATGAAGTCTTTATAGGTACACTCCCGTGTACGTGGTTGGATTTCACCATGGCTAGAGTTGGTGCCCGTTCCAGCTCCACTGGCACCACCAGAATTTATTTGAGTCATGGTTGCGGCCACAGCTGCGGTCACAGCAGCCTGAAACATCACCGCATCGAACTGCGGAGGGGGTGGTGGTGGTGGAGTTCAATTTACAGGCATGCCTGTCACACCCCAAAACCGAGAACGACGGAATACGTTCTGGGGTGGAGGACGTCATGTACATTATCATAACAGTGCATAATAGTAAAGACAAGCAACAACATCCATTGCATTAATATAATAATTGTAATACAAGCGTGTTCTGTATAGTTTGTTAGACACCAAAAGTATAATCAAAATAAAGAGGAGTCTTGTATGTGCTCCATCTTCTCAAAAGCTGCATCTGTACATGTCTACTGATGACCTGAGAATACAAGTTATTTTGAAAGCGAGTATCAGCATAAAGCTGGTGAGTTCATGAGTATTTAGTGTCATTGCTTGTATAAAAATGATTACAACCATGTAGTATAATAATTGATCTCAATGTTGGAAAATAGTATGCTCCCTAGGAAAACCCTATGTTTTCTAGTAAAAGTGGTCTTCTACCAAGACCCGGTTGTATGTATGTTTGATCCTTTGAAAATGTAAAAGTTTTCCCAGAGAAACTATTAGTAGGAAAATATAGTTTTAGACTTCAGTCATGTAAACTAATTGGGAAAATAGTGTTTTACCCCAGCAGTATCACTGCCAGCTAATGAAATGAAAATGCAGACTCCAGGTAGTATTAAATGTACAATACACCTCGGGGAGTCTGTTTTGCCTTTAATTCTTAATGTATTAATTAAAGGTCGAAATGTGAACTTGTATGTAACCATGCTGATTGACGATCGAATCCCTGATGACCCGCCGAGTCATCTGGAGAAATGTGAGATTTTGTCACCCCTGGGCCTAATCGGCTCGGACTGTAGCTAGCAGTCGGGATGTGGGAGTGTCTGTCCCATATAGATCTATACACATAATGCCCGCTCTCCCTCCAGGAGACTCTGGTTACACGGTGATAGCACAGTGAAGTGTCGTATCGAGAGATAGTATGTCACATTCTGTTGTAGTATGTTCTCTTTGTATAATGTATAATGTACTTCCTGGTATAGTGTATAGAGTGTTCTCTTGTATAGTATATAATATTCTCTTTTTATAGTGTTTAACATGTATTGACTCATAACTGTTCGGACTCTGGTAGGTACCGTTGTAATAGTATACACGAGTAGTAATCCTTAACTATACCTATTATAGTTAAATAGTAAGGTTGGTTGCATGCCTTTGGTACACAAAGGTATTGAACTGAAATGAAGACTTTAATATTCAACACGAATATATATAATATATAACTAAGAATTCAACGACAGTCGGACAGATAACAATATACCCTAAGTCCACAATCAAACAAGAACAGGAAGTAAGGTGAGTTATCAGTCCTAAGTCCTTCAAGTCTTACTTATATAAATATATTGGTGTAGATATGGTTTGGGAACAGAAGGAGTTTAAAAGAGTTTAGAAATATTTTTATAACAATTTAACATGAAAATGAGTTTGATAAACGCTTAAAGCAGTTTTGTTGGTAAAGAAGTTAAAAGTATAAAAATCCTTTTGGTTGCAAGTTATAAATCACATGTGATTGATACTATAACTTGATTGATTCAACTTGTATCCCCCCCCCCCATAAAAGCATTTAAAAACATTTAAAAGGTTGATTAAGGGGTATGAACTCACCTGCAATGAGTGAAGTGGATGGAAGTGTCGAGTAGGATGTTAGGTGTCAAGTGAGGACTTGAACACACACACGGATCCTATGTAACATGTAGTGATACATAAATGTATCTAATTAGTTATTTAATCACTAATTAGGTAAGTAAAGACACTCTAATGCATGAAGACACTTTGTTTCAAGTGCAAGGAGTGCTAAAGGTTGCATCTAAGGAGTGTATGGCCTCACTATGGAGTTTACACTTCAATTGGTTACACTTAAGTGTGTTTACGGTTTCTGGACCATTGTCCCCATGAGTTTACGGCCGTAAACTCATGGTAATGGTGCCATTGGGTGTTCAAAGGTCTTAAACTACTCAAGGAATTATGCTAGACTCGAATCCATGGCTTAAGAAGTGATTGGGGCTAGAAATGGACACTTCTTGGAGTTTACGGTCCTTGGACCACTCCCTTGGGAGTTTACGGCCATAAACACATGAGTTTACGGTCGTAAACTCATGTTGGTTCATTTCTCTTGTGTTTTGGTGGTTCTAGGCTATGCATGCAAGGCTCTAGTCACTTACACAAGCATAGGAAGGTTTTTAAGGCACTTAAACAATCTTAGAAGGTGTTTACGGTTTTGGGAGGCCTTCCCAAACCGTAAACTCATGTTTGTCTCATCCTTACACGTTTTTGGGGTTCCTAGTTCATGCATGTAAGTCCTTAGTTCATTACTCAAGCATTGGAAGGAGTTTGGGGCTTCAAAACCCTTCTTTGGGGTGTTTACGGTTTTGGAATGTTCCAAAACCGTAAACCCATGTTCTTGGGGTTTTTAGGTGTTTAATTCATGAATACTAAGCCAATAACTAGTTAGATGAAGTATACTTACTTATAGTAAGCTTGTAGAGGTGTTTTGGGACCCAAAAACACAAATGTGTTCTTGGTGTTCTTGAAGATTTGAAGATTCTTTGAAGATCTAACTAAAAATCGGAATCCTTTGGATGAGAAGGTGTAGTAACACTAGATTAAGTGTTGTTTAAAAGGATCTAGGGAAGAAACACTTACATTTTGGCGGATTTGAAGAGATGAAATTATGATACTTGATAGAAAAGTTTGGTGTTCTTGAGTGGGAAGTGGAAAAATGAGGACAAGGAGTGTAAACTCATGCTATATGCATGAGTTCTTGGGGAAAGGGTGTTTACGGCCCAAACACCCTTGTTTGGCCGTGAACACCTAGCTAAGGTGTTGGTTGTTCGCTTTGTTACACCTCACTAATTACGTCACTTCCTTTTATTAAATCGTTTGACGAAAAATAAATTAAAACACCAAATGGGCTTAAATCCGGCCAAAAATGTACTGAAATGTTTTTATCTAATATTTGAAGTGTTTGACTGTGGAAATTATACAAATGAAAATTTCGGGTTGTCACATCATCCCCCCGTTAGAGGGAATTTCGTCCCGAAATTAGAGTTCAAGCAACTAAGTTATTATACAATAACTAAGTAAAAAGATGAGGATATTTAAGTCTCATTTGATCCTCGCGCTCCCAAGTGAACTCCGATCCTCGCTTGGCGTTCCAGCGAACCTTCACAATTGGGATGCGGCTTTGTTTCGTTCGTTTGACTTCTCGGTCCATAATCTCTATTGGTTCTTCCACGAAGTTGAGGCTCTCGTTGATCTCGATCTCGTCGAGTGTTGTGCGCCTCCTTCATGACCAAGTCTCTGAAGCCACCGTGTCTCGGGGTCCAGATCCGGTCCATGAGATATAAGGTTCCGTTACCCTTGACCTGTAGGTTCTTATCCATTCCTCGCAGGGATTCTCCTGCTATATTTTCAGGTTTCAAGGCTTCAAACTGAGCCTCCTTTATTTGTGCGGAGAGAGGCGAATGGATAGTCATTGTTAATGACTTGACTCTTCGACCAGAATAATCTTTCCGACTTAGAGCGTCTGCTACTACGTTGGCTTTACCCGGATGATAACGAATTTCACATTCGTAGTCATTGAGTAGCTCGACCCACCGTCGTTGTCTTATGTTGAGTTCTTTCTGGTTGAAGATGTGTTGGAGGCTTTTGTGGTCGGTATAGATGATGCTCTTCGTACCATACATATAGTGTCTCCAGATCTTTAGGACGAACACAACCGCTCCTTGTTCGAGGTCGTGCGTGGTGTAGTTGACCTCGTGTGTCTTCAGCTGTCTTGAGGCGTAGGCGATGACTTTACCTCGTTGCATCAGAACACAGCCGAGCCCCTGATTGGATGCATCGCAATATACTACGAAGTCTTCTATCCCTTCGGGGAGGGACAGTATCGGTGCGGTGCACAAGGCTCGTTTTAGGGTTTGGAATGCCTTCTCTTGTTTCTCTACCCAGTCAAAGGCCACGCCTTTCTGGGTCAATGTCGTAAGAGGCTTCGCAATCCGAGAGAAATTTTGAATGAACCTTCGGTAGTAGCCAGCGAGGCCTAGAAATTGGCAAATTTCTGTAGGCGTCTTCGGTGCTGACCAGTTCTCAATAGCTTTAATCTTGGATGGGTCCACGTGGATTCCTTCTTCGCTAACCACGTGTCCTAAGAATTCGACTCTTCGGATCCAAAATTCGCACTTAGAGAACTTTGCGTAAAGTGTCACACCCTCAAAACCAAAGGAACGGCGGAAACGTTCTGGGGTGGAGGACGTTATGTACAGTATCACAACAATGCAAGTAGTAAACAAGCAACAACATCATCCATTGCATTAATAATATATTTTCATACAAGTGTGTTCCGTTAAGTTTTAAAGACACCAAAACAATATACATCAAAAATATAAGATCAGTCTTGAACGAGCTCCATCTTCTCAAAACCTGGCTCCGGTACCTGTCTACTGGTGACCTGAGAATACAAGTTATTTTGAAAGAGTTTATCAGCTTTAGAGCTGGTGAGTTCATAAGTATATTAGTGTCTGTGTTTGTATGAAAGCATTTGTAAGATGTTTTGTAAGATGTACTGTGTGTTTGTAAAAGTTTTGCATTTGTTTGAACTATCCTAGAAAACCCTATGTTTCCTACTAAAAGTAGCCTTCTACCAAGGCATCTAGTGTCTGTGTGTGTATCCTTTGTAAAATTGAGTATTTTCCCAAATCCGACTATCATTAACCAAAAATATAGTTTTTACATTATTGTTTCTTGTGTAAAATCACAAAGTAAAATGTAAAGGGAAAATGTTATAGTACTTTAATGTAGTATTATGAAACTACTACTGTACTAACTACTTTAAGCCAATTGTATATTTTAAGGTAACATGTGATCGGCCTATATCTTGCTACCGACTCAATAGTAAAGTGACAATGTAAGATGCCACAAAAATGACGTTTGGCACCCGTAGACTTGCAAGTCCCACTGTAGCGAGCAGCAAGGTGTAGGATAGTCAATCCAGTATAGATCTATACACAAACTCATACGCTCCCCAATTAAGGAGATTCTGATACAAAAACAGTCATGGCAGGTAGTGCCATGCCCTGTTTAATGGCTCACATAAATGTATTAATGTAAATGTTAGGTGAATTATGTGCTAGCTGTATTGTGTGTTCTTTCTCTGTCTAGCCTGTATGTTTGTTTCTCATCACTCTGTTTCATGTTTGTTTCTCATTATAGTATGTATTGACTCATGTATGAACTGACTCGTTGTATGTTTCATCGTTCTAGTAATAGTATCTTCCTAAACTACCCCTATGGTAGCTTACTAGCAATGTATGAATCTGTTTGTATACCCTTGCTACCCAAGGGTATGGACTTGAATGAAGGAAAACCTTTTATATCTATATACATATACATAATATATAACTAGGATTCAAACGACCCTCGGACAACTAACCTTGATACCCTAAGACCACAATCAAACAAGAATAGGAAGCAGGGTAGACTAGCAGTCCTAAGTCCTTCCAATCCTACTTATATAACTATATTTATATAGATACACATAATATAAGTTAGAAGAGGTTGATAACACGTTTGGATACCCTTGCTACCCAAGGGCATGGACTTGAATGGAGAAAACCTTTTATATCTATATACATATACATAATATATAACTAGGATTCAAACGACCTTCGGACAGCTAACCTTGATACCCTAAGACCACAATCAAACAAGAACAGGAAGCAGGGTAGACTAGCAGTCCTAAGTCCTTCCAATCCTACTTATATAACTATATCTATATAGATACACAGAATATAAGTTTAAAAGAGTTTAAGTAAAAGTATTTGATAAGTAAAAGAGTTTGTAAAGTAGTTTGAGGTAAAACAGTTTGATAAACAGTTTGAAAAGTAAGAAAACCATTTGTTTGGTAGTTATTAATCACATGTGATTGATATAATAACTATAATTGTTCAACTTGTATTCCCCCCCATAAAAGCATTTAAAAACATTTAAAAGGTTAATTAAGGGGTATGAACTCACCTGTAGTTGGTGGTTTGGATGAACTGAAGAAATAGGATTGCTAGGTGTCAAGTGAAGACTTGTACACACACAATGATCCTATTTAACATATAAATACAACATATATGTATCTAATTAGCCTTTAAACAACTAATTAGCAAAGTTAAGACATCCTAAGACAAGTTAAACACCTTATATAAGTGTTATAAGTCTCAAGGAATGCATCTAAGTGTTGTAGAACAATGCTATAGGGTTTAGGGTTCAAAAGAAACCCTAACTTGAGTTTACGGTTTTGTGACCTCAACCCAATGGGTTTACGGTCGTAAACCCTAGAGTTTACGGCCGTAAACTCCCCCTCTTTTGACCATTTGTTGATTTGAAGGTTTCTAAGTGCATTGAAGTGTTTCCACTTGAAGTATAAGCCTAAGGAAGAAGCTAGGGCACCATTTCACTCCTATTTGGAGTTTACGGCCCAAAGACCACATCCCTTTGGGTTTACGGTCGTAAACCCTTATGGATGTTGGTATTTTGATGATTTCAAGTCCTTAACACATCAAGGTAAGGATCCAAGTTAGTTACCTAGCCTTAGGAAGGGACTAGGGACATTTTGGTCCCTTAAAATGGGTTTACGGTTCAAGAATGTTCTTGGACCGTAAACACCATTTTCTTGGTGTTTCTTGGATGTTTTTATGTTATAATGAAGTATAGCAAGCTTAAACACACTCTAGGATAGAAGTACTTACTATATGGAAGCTTGAAATGAGCCAAAATGCCAAGAACACTAGTGTGTGTTCTTGGTGTTCTTGGTGAAAATGGAAGAATCAACCTTTTGGAATGATTTCACGGTTAGAAAGGTGTTAAAACACTAGATTAAGTGATCTACTAACTTGAAATGGTTGAAAACACTTACTAGATCGAGATCTGGAATAAATCCCGGGATGATACTTGAGAGGATTTGCTTTTGTTCTTGAGAAATTTAGAAAAATGACATAAAATGACAAGTGTCATATATATACTCCAAATTTCTGGGTTTTTTGCTGAAAATATTTTATTCCGGCAGTAAACTCCAATTTCTTGAAGTTTAGGAATAACAGTGTTGTACTATAACCCTAGGGCATCCTCTCTCCTGGTATCTCCTAAAGTGTAAATCCTAAAATAATCAAACTTAATCCAAAAAGTCTGAAAATTTAACTGTAACTGATTTGACTTCTATTGAATTGACATGTTGTACAGAATAGAAATTTCGGGTTGTCACATCATCCCCTCCTTAGAAGGAATTTCGTCCCAAAATTAGAATTTAAGCAAATAAGTAGTTACAAAGAACTAAGTAAAAAGACGAGGATATTTCAGTTTCATCTGATCCTCTCGCTCCCAAGTGAACTCAGGTCCTCGCTTGGCGTTCCAGCGAACCTTCACTATCGGGATGCGGCTTTGTTTCGTTTGCTTGACCTCCCGGTCCATGATCTCTACTGGTTCTTCCACGAATTTGAGGCTCTCGTCGAGTGGGATTACAAGAGTCTCGTCGGACAGACACTTTTTCAAGTTCGAGACGTGGAAGGTAGAATGTACGTTACTGAGTTCGCTCGGTAAGTTAAGTTTGTAAGCTACAGGGCCGATTCTGGCAAGAATCTCGAAAGGCCCAATGTACCTTGGATTTAGCTTTCCACGCTTTCCAAAGCGTATCAAGCCCTTCCAGGGTGAGACTTTCAATAGAACATGGTCGCCCACCTGGAATTCCAACGGTTTCCTTCGTTTATCAGCGTAGCTTTTCTGTCGGTCTCTGGAGGCTTTCAGTCGTTCACGGATCTGAACGATCTTCTCCGTCGTTTCCCGTATGATCTCCGGGCCTGTGAGAGTGCTTTCAGGAACTCGTCCCTTAGCTAACTGGGTATCACCCACCTCAGCCCAGCACAGAGGGGATCTGCACTTTCGGCCGTAGAGGGCCTCGAATGGAGCAGCCTTTATGCTTGTGTGATAACTGTTGTTGTAGGAAAATTCCACAAGGGGTAAATGAGTATCCCATGCTTTCCCAAAGTCAATCACACAGGCTCGTAACATGTCCTCCAAGGTTTGGATAGTCCTCTCACTTTGCCCGTCTGTCTGCGGATGGTAGGCTGTACTCATATCCAGCCTAGTTCCTAGGGAATTTTGTAGCGACTGCCAGAACCTAGAAGTGAACCTACTATCTCTGTCCGAGATAATGGATATAGGAACACCATGCAGTCGTACAATCTCTCTAATGTAAGTTCTTGTAAGCTTCTCCATCTTGTCTGTCTCTTTGATAGGCAGGAAGTGCGCGGACTTGGTCAATCTATCGACGATGACCCATATGGTATCAAGTCCACCCGTTGTCTTGGGCAACTTGGTTATGAAATCCATAGTGATCCGCTCCCACTTCCATTCTGGGATCTCAGGCTGTTGAAGAAGACCTGAGGGTTTCTGGTACTCGACCTTGACCTTTGCGCAAGTAAGGCATTTACTTACGAAGGTAGCAATCTCTGCTTTCATGTTAGGCCACCAGTATAACTTTTTAAGATCCAAATACATCTTATCTGAACCTGGGTGAACGGAATAACGAGTGTTGTGCGCCTCATTCATGACCAAGTCTCTGAAACCACCTAGTTTTGGGGTCCAGATCCGATCCATGAGATAATAAGCTCCGCCACCCTTAACTTCCAAGTTCTTATCCATCCCTCGCAGGGATTCACTGGTCACATTTTCAGGCTTCAAAGCGTCGAGTTGAGCCGTCTGTATTTGTGTGGATAAGTGTGAATGGATAGTCATAGTCAATGACTTGACTCTACGACCAGAATATTCTTTCCGACTTAGGGCGTCAGCTACTACATTGGCCTTGCCAGGATGATAACGAATTTCGCATTCGTAGTCACTGAGTAGCTCGACCCACTGTTGTTGTCTCATGTTGAGCTCCTTCTGATCGAATATGTGTTGTAGGCTCTTGTGGTCCGTAAAGATTGTGCTCTTTGTACCGTACAGGTAGTGTCTCCAGATCTTCAAAGCAAAAACAACTGCTCCTAATTCAAGATCGTGCGTCGTATAGTTGACCTCATGTGTTTTCAGCTGCCTCGAAGCATAGGCGATGACCTTACCTCGCTGCATCAGAACACATCCGAGACCTTGGTTCGATGCATCGCAATAGACAACGAAGTCTTCTATCCCTTCGGGGAGGGATAGTATTGGTGCGGTGCACAAGGCTCGTTTGAGCGTTTGGAACACTCTCTCCTGCTTCTCTTCCCAGTCAAAGGATACGCCCTTCTGGGTAAGCGTTGTAAGAGGCTTTGCAATGCGGGAGAAGTTCTGAATGAACCGGCGATAGTAGCCAGCGAGGCCTAGAAATTGACGAATTTATGTAGGCGTCTTCAGTGCTGACCAGCTCTCAATGGCTTTGATTTTGGAAGGGTCCACGTGTATTCCTTCCTTGCTAACCACGTGCCCTAAGAATTCGACTCAGCGGATCCAAAATTTGCATTTCGAACACTTCGCATAAAGCTTCTCCGCGCGCAGGGTTTCTAAGACTAATCGCAGATGTTGACTGTGTTCCTCCTTAGTACGAGAGTAGATAAGTATGTCATCGATGAAGAAGATGACGAACTGATCCAAGTAAGGACGACACACCCTATTCATTAAGTCCATGAATACAGCGGGCGCGTTTGTTAATCCGAACGGCATCACTACGAATTCGTAGTGCCCATAACGAGTTCGGAAGGCTGTCATTGGAACATCCTCCCCTAGCACTCGTAACTGGTGATATCCGGATCTAAGTCGATTTTAGAAAAGAAATTCGCCCCTTGAAGTTGATCGAATAAATCGTCTATCCGAGGCAAAGGATAACGATTCTTGACGGTCAGTTTGTTGAGCTCCCTGTGGTCGATGCACATACGAAAAGATCCATCTTTCTTCTTGACGAACAAGACTGGAGCTCCCCAGGGTGAGAAGCTTGGTCTTATAAAGCCCTTGCTGAGCAGTTCGTTAAGTTGACAGGATAGTTCTTGCATCTCTGCAGGTGCTAGACGATAAGGCGATTTGGCTACGGGGGTAGCCCCTGGAACTAAGTCGATTCTGAACTCGACTTGTCGTTGCGGAGGTAATCCTGGTAGCTCTTCTGGAAAGACGTCGGGAAAGTCGTGTACTACTGGAATGTTCTGAATAGATTTAGTTGCTTGGCTCACATCGACAACATGAGCAAGGAATGTGCGACATTCCTTTCGCAAGAATTTATGAGCTTGAATGCTCGAGATGATACGAAGGTTTGTGCCGGGTTTGTCGCCATAAACTACTAGGGTTTCGCCAGACGAAAGATTAAGGCGGACTGCCTTTTCGTAACACATGATGTCGGCACGCTGAAGACTCAACCAATCCACGCCAATGATGACGTCGAAACTTTTAATTGAGACTGGCATGAGATCGATCGAGAATGAATGGCTATCTAAAGTTAAGGTACACCCTATGTAAATGCAGCTAGTGCTCTCTGTCTTCCCATTAGCCATTTCTACTGTGAACGGTTCTTTGAGTGCTCGTGATTTTTGCTTAAGTAAATGAGCAAATTTCTGATTCACGAAGCTTCTCTCCGCTCCACTATCAAATAGTATACAAGCATAAGAGTTTTCGAGGAGAAACGTACCAGTGACCAATGTGGGGTCGGCAACCGCCTCCTCATGACCTATAGCTAGAACTCTTCCTACTCCACCGGCATTCCCTGCCTTGGTGCAGTTCCTCTTGTAGTGGCCCACATCGCCACAGTTGTAGCAAGATTGGCCCACTCCAGCGCCGGGGACTTGGGTGATTGGCCTCACCGGAGATTTACAGAAACGGGTTGTATGCCCCTTCCTGTTGCAGTTTACACACTGCATGTCCCGACAGGCTCCCATATGATGGTAGTTGCACTTGTTGCATAAAGGCAAACTTCCAGAATACTGCTTTATTGGGATAGCAGCAGTGGTAGGTGCTGTCGCATTATGAACTACCACCGTCTGCTGTTTCTTCGCAGCCTTCTTCTTTTTCTTGTCATCCCAGAATTTCCGCTTGGACTCTGTAGTTCTGGCGGTTTCTGAGATGGCCAGGGTGGTTGTTGCAGCCGGGGTACGGGTCCCGTGGTCAATTAGCTGCTGTGCGAGTCGTTTGGCACTATCAAAGGTAGTAGGGCGTGATGACAAAACATTTCCCTGGTATGGCGGCACCAGCCCCCATATATACCTCTCGATCTTCTTTCCCTCTGTATGAATCATGTTGGGACACAGGGCCACCAGTTCACAGAACCTGGCGGTATATGCTACGATGTCGGTGCCTTTCATGGTTAGGCGCCAAAGTTCTTCCTCCAGCTTTTGGATCTCGCCCCTCGGGCAGTACTCCTCAATCATGAGGTCTTTTAAAGTATCACAGCCCATATCATTTGCCACTGTAAGAGATAGTGACTTAACATGGCTATTCCACCATGTTAGGGCTCTGGTTTCAAAGGTGCAAGCAGCGAACTTCACCTTGCTCCCTTCTGGACAGGAGCAGATTGCGAAAACCGATTCGGTTTTCTCAAACCATTGCGAGAGTACAATGACTCCGCCAGTTCCTCTGAAGGATAATGGCTTGCAGTTTGTAAAATCTTTGTAGGAGCACTCTCTCGAGCGCACAGGGGTTTCAACCTGTATTGTTGGAATAGGAGTCCCTCCTCCAGTGGAACTTGAAGAATGATATTCAGCCATGGCTGTTGCCACAGCCGCAGCTACATCAGCATTGAGGGTTGTTGTATCAAATTGAGGAATAGGTGGTGGTGGAGGATTACGTCTTGTTGACTTACGTGGAGGCATCTTTTAGCTGAAAGTTTAGAATGAATAAGATATTGATAAGAATTTGACATGAACATTGACGAGAATGACTCATGGACTAACTCTCCATAGCCCAACAACATAATTAGATGGAGTACTTGAATGAAGATGAAAGCATTTGGATAATAATTTCTATTAGATTTTTATATCTGTCAAAGATATTGGAATTACAGATGTAATGAGTTTGGGGAAAAATGACCTAGAAGTAGGTCTTACATCAACCAAGATGGGAAAATTTTGACAGCATACTACCTAATCAAAACCTAGCAGGTCTAAGATTTATAAGGATAGGAAATTAGACTTAAGTTTTTACATAACTAAGTTATATCCAAAAGAGAAGTCGGTAAGATTTTAACGACGACGAGAACTGCTTGAGTGAGTCCTTGAATCCGATAGGAGACGCTCTATGTCCCTCACACGCCTATCAGACCTTGCTTGCTGAGCTCGAAGTTCCCTGACTTCGGCTCGGGTTTCAGCAAGTTCCCTCTGAAGCATTGCATTGCTAACCTGAGCCCTTTCATGAGCAGACTCCTGCTGGCGAATGCGGACAGTGTTAATACCAGAATTGGCATCCACTTCTACTACCCGGTCGATAGCTGCTCGACCCTGCTCGGTGTTCCGAGCAATCCTACGAACCATGATAGGTAGGACCCTATCAGCTGAACCTCCATCAGTGAGGTTGTAGAAGCTTCTGTCTCTATTGTAAGGAAAAGGTTGACCTTGTTCCTGACTCCACCTATTCAAGTTTGTGGCCCACAAAGGTGTGGGTCCTTGAAATGCGGGACGAGGGTTTGGGTTTTGAACAGCTGGGAGTTGGTTGTTGACTTCTGGCTCCGAGTCGGAACCATCAGAAAAACCTTCAGCTTCATAATCATCTAAAGGAATTGGGTGATTATCTTCTGGTTCTTCTTCCAGCCATTCTGCGTTGTCGTGGTTGGGAAAGTACGGGTCTCCGGGAAGATAAAATCCAACCATTAAATCTACGCGAGAAAAGGGATATAAGAAATAACTAAATTAAACTAACTAACTAAATAAATAATTATAAGATGATCTTTATCAGTTGCCTCAATACTTGTTTAAAGCATACCAGTTATATGTCATGCAGACGGGATAGACCTTCGAATCAGTAACCCTAACCCTAAGCCCACAACCAAACAAGGAACAGGAAGTAAGGCAAAGATCACAGATTCTAAGTCTATGACATCCTAGTACATATAACTTTAGTGTATCCACTAAAGAACCATTGATATACTAATAAAGACCTTTAGTTCTCGAATAAGTAATTATAGTAACACAAAATACTCCTATAGTATTTTAAGTTTAATGTTTTGTTCTACTGTTCTTGTTGTAGAAGTGTTGGTAAGTTTTTAGACTTGTTGCAACCTCACAACCACACTTAGGCACATGCTAATCACTCCTCGGATAATGTAGTTGATCAAGCTACCTCTTCCCAGGGTTGACCATATGTCTCTAAGTCTGCTTGTGCTGTCCAACAATCGTAATACTTTTGTTCTGTCCTAGTGACACTGATTTTAGTATGAATGCAGGTATGTATACTTTATTAAATATTTTATTATTTAAAGTATAAACTCTTCATCAGGGTATTTTAAATCCCGCTTGTGTTTATAGTTCGTATATCTTTTATGGGTTGATACACTCGATTCACTATAAACAATGCTCTGATACCAATCTGTCACACCCTCAAAACCAAATGAACGGCGGAAACGTTCTGGGGTGGAGGACGTTATGTACAGTATCACAACAATGCAAGTAGTAAACAAGCAACAACATCATCCATTGCATTAATAATATATTTTCATACAAGTGTGTTCCGTTAAGTTTTAAAGACACCAAAACAATATACATCAAAAATATAAGATCAGTCTTGAACGAGCTCCATCTTCTCAAAAACTGGCTTCGGTACCTGTCTACTGGTGACCTGAGAATACAAGTTATTTTGAAAGAGTTTATCAGCTTTAGAGCTGGTGAGTTCATAAGTATATTAGTGTCTGTGTTTGTATGAAAGCATTTGTAAGATGTTTTGGAAGATGTACTGTGTGTTTGTAAAAGTTTTGCATTTGTTTGAACTATCCTAGAAAACCCTATGTTTCCTACTAAAAGTAGCCTTCTACTAAGGCATCTAGTGTCTGTGTGTGTATCCTTTGTAAAAGTGAGTATTTTCCCAAATCCGACTATCATTAACCAAAAATATAGTTTTTACATTATTGTTTATTGTGTAAAATCACAAAGTAAAATGTAAAGGGAAAATGTTATAGTACTTTAATGTAGTATTATGAAACTACTGCTGTACTAACTACCTTAAGCCAATTGTATATTTTAAGGTAACATGTGATCGGCCTGTATCTTGCTACCGACTCAATAGTAAAGTGACAATGTAAGATGCCACAAAAATGACGTTTGGCACCCGTAGACTTGCAAGTCCCACTGTAGCGAGCAGCAAGGTGTAGGATAGTCAATCCAGTATAGATCTATACACAAACTCATACGCTCCCCAATTAAGGAGATTCTGATACAAAAACAGTCATGGCAGGTAGTGCCATGCCCTGTTTAATGGCTCACATAAATGTATTAATGTAAATGTTATGTTAATTGTGTGCTAGCTGTATTGTGTGTTCTTTCTCTGTCTAGCCTGTATGTTTATTTCTCATCACTCTGTTTCATGTTTGTTTCTCATTATAGTATGTATTGACTCATGTATGAACTGACTCGTTGTATGTTTCATCGTTCTAGTAATAGTATCTTCCTAAACTACCCCTATGGTAGCTTACTAGCAATGTATGAATCTGTTTGTATACCCTTGCTACCCAAGGGTATGGACTTGAATGAAGGAAAACCTTTTATATCTATATACATATACATAATATATAACTAGGATTCAAACGACCTTCGGACAGCTAACCTTGATACCCTAAGACCACAATCAAACAAGAACAGGAAGCAGGGTAGACTAGCAGTCCTAAGTCCTTCCAATCCTACTTATATAAGTATATCTATATAGATACACAGAATATAAGTTTAAAAGAGTTTAAGTAAAAGTATTTGATAAGTAAAAGAGTTTGTAAAGTAGTTTGAGGTAAAACAGTTTGATAAACAGTTTGAAAAGTAAGAAAACCATTTGTTTGGTAGTTATTAATCACATGTGATTGATATAATAACTATAATTGTTCAACTTGTATTCCCCCTCCCCCATAAAAGCATTTAAAAACATTTAAAAGGTTAATTAAGGGGTATGAACTCACCTGTAGTTGGTGGTTTGGATGAACTGAAGAAATAGGATTGCTATGTGTCAAGTGAAGACTTGTACACACACAATGATCCTATTTAACATATAAATACAACATATATGTATCTAATTAGCCTTTAAACAATTAATTAGCAAAGTTAAGACATCCTAAGACAAGTTAAACACCTTATATAAGTGTTATAAGTCTCAAGGAATGCATCTAAGTGTTGTAGAACAATGCTATAGGGTTTAGGGTTCAAAAGAAACCCTAACTTGAGTTTACGGTCGTAAACCCTAGAGTTTACGGCCGTAAACTCCCCCTCTTTTGACCATTTGTTGATTTGAAGGTTTCTAAGTCCATTGAAGTGTTTCCACTTGAAGTATAAGCCTAAGGAAGAAGCTAGGGCACCATTTCACTCCTATTTGGAGTTTACGGCCCAAAGACCACATCCCTTTGGGTTTACGGTCGTAAACCCTTATGGATGTTGGTATTTTGATGATTTCAAGTCCTTAACACATCAAGGTAAGGATCCAAGTTAGTTACCTAGCCTTAGGAAGGGACTAGGGACATTTTGGTCCCTTAAAATGGGTTTACGGTTCAAGAATGTTCTTGGACCGTAAACACCATTTTCTTGGTGTTTCTTGGATGTTTTTATGTTATAATGAAGTACAACAAGCTTAAACACACTCTAGGATAGAAGTACTTACTATATGGAAGCTTGAAATGAGCCAAAATGCCAAGAACACTAGTGTGTGTTCTTGGTGTTCTTGGTGAAAATGGAAGAATCAACCTTTTGGAATGATTGCACGGTTAGAAAGGTGTTAAAACACTAGATTAAGTGATCTACTAACTTGAAATGGTTGAAAACACTTACTAGATCGAGATCTGGAATAAATCTCGGGATGATACTTGAGAGGATTTGCTTTTGTTCTTGAGAAATTTGGAAGAATGACATAAAATGACAAGTGTCATATATATACTCCAAATTTCTGGGTTTTTGGCTAAAAATATTTTATTTCGGCAGTAAACTCCAATTTCTTGAAGTTTAGGAATAACAGTGTTGTACTATAACCCTAGGGCATCCTCTCTCCTAGTATCTCCTAAAGTGTAAATCCTAAAATAATCAAACTTAATCCAAAAAGTCTGAAAATTTAACTGTAACTGATTTGACTTCTATTGAATTGACATGTTGTACAGAATAGAAATTTCGGGTTGTCACATAAAGCTTCTCCGATCGTAGGGTTTCCAGGACCTGTCGCAGATGATCATTATGCTATTCCTTACTTCTAGAGTAGATAAGTATATCATCAATGAAGACGATGACGAACTGATCCAAGTAAGGACGGCATACTCTATTCATCAAGTCCATGAAGACTGCGGTCGTATTGGTTAGTCCGAACGGCATCACTACGAACTCGTTGTGTCCGTAGCGAGTTCGGAAGGCTGTTTTCGGAACATCCTCCTCGAGCACTCGTAACTGATGATACTCGGACCTTAGATCAATCTTGGAAAAGTAGCTCGCCCCTTGCAGTTGGTCAAATAAATCGTCTATGCGGGGAAGTGGGTAACGATTCTTGACCGTCAGCTTGTTGAGTTCTCTGTAGTCGATGCACATGCGGAACGATCCGTCTTTCTTCTTTACGAACAAGACTGGTGCTCCCCAGGGTGAGAAGCTTGGTCTTATAAAGCCCTTGCTGAGCAGTTCGTTAAGTTGACCGGACAGTTCTTGCATCTCAGCAGGCGCTAAACGGTAGGGCGCCTTGGCTACGGGGGTCGCTCCTGGGATTAAGTCGATTCGGAACTCGATTTGACGTTGTGGAGGTAAACCCGGTAGTTCTTCAGGGAAGACGTCGGGGAAATCGCGTACTACGGGAAGATCCTTCAGGTCCTTTGTTTTCTGGTTCGTATCTACAACATGCGCCAGGAATGCACGATATTCCTTACGCAGGTACTTCTGGGCTTGAATGCTCGAGATGATACGAAGGCTCGTACTGGGTTTTTCTCCATAGATCATCAAGGTTTCGTTGTTGGGTAGATTCAGACGGATGGCCTTGTCGAAGCACAAGATATCGGTACGGTGGAGACTCAACCAGTCCATGCCTATGATGACATCGAAGCTTTTGATCGTTACTGGTATGAGGTCGATAGGAAACGAATGATTATCTAGCGTGAGGGTACAACCTATGTAGATTTCGTTAGAACTTTCCGTCTTGCCGTTAGCCATTTCTACGACGAATGTTTCTTTCAGTGATCGCGGTGTTTGTTTGAGTAAGTGTTTAAAGTTTTGATTTACGAAACTTCTTTCTGCCCCACTATCGAATAGAATACAAGCATAAGAGTTATCGAGAAGGAACGTACCCGTGACTACGGTGGGGTCTGCTACAGCCTCATTATTGCCAATAGCAAGTAGTATACCCGCTCCTCCCGCGTTTCCATCCTTTGGACAGTTTCTTTTGAAATGTCCGACTTCGCCACAGCCATAGCAGGCCTGGCTTGCTCCCGAACTAGGAATTTGGGAAATAGGTTTGGGAGGTGCTCTGCAAAACCGGACGGTATGGCCCTTCCGGTTGCAATTGGTGCATTGCATCTCACGGCAGGGGCCGTTATGATGGAAAGAGCACTTATCGCACTTGGGTAGATTTCCCGCATATGGTTTGGCGGGCACAGGGGCAGCAGGAGTAGTGGCAGCATGGACAGCCACTGATTGTTGGTTATTGGAAAAGGATTGGTTTGATTTGCCCTTCCTTCGGTCCCCACGCTTCCTTTTGTTGTCGGATGTGTGGGTTGGTGCAGAGGTAGTTGTAGTGGTTGTTGATGGAGTGTAAGGGACTTCATGATCAATCAACCTCTGGGCCAATTCCTTGGCACTGTCAAAGGTCGCAGGTTGTGATGCTAGAACATTCCCTCGATATGGGGGTACTAATCCCCAGATGTATCGTTCGATATTCTTGCTTTCGGTGGGCACCATGTTTGGGCACAGAGCCACCAAGTCGCAGAACCTGGTCGTATAGGCTACGAGTCGGAACCCTGCATTTTGAGGTTCCAGAGTTCCTCCTCAAGTTTCTGAATTTCGCCCCTCGGGCAGTACTCTCTCGTCATGAGGTCCTTCAGTGTGTCCCAGCCCATGGCGTTGGCTGCGACCAGGGAGAGTGATTTGACATGGCCATTCCACCATGTCAAGGCCCTTTGGGTGAAGGTGCAAGCAGCAAATTTTATCTTGCTTCCTCAGGGCATGAGCACATTTCGAAGATCGCTTCGGTTCTCTCAATCCATTGGGACAGTGCAAGGATCCCTCCGGTTCCATTAAAGTAAGTAGGTTTGCAGCTGATGAAATCCTTATAGGTGCACTCTCGTGCACGTGGGTGGATTTCACCATGGCTTGAGTTTGTGCCAGTTCCCGTTCCACTAACACCACCAGAGTTGACTTGCGCCAGCACGGCGGTCACAGCTGCAGTCACAGCTGCTTGAAACATCACCGGGTCGAACTGCGGTGGGGGAGGTGGTGGTGGTGGAGCTTGAGTTGTGGGTGTTTTCCTGATTGGACACTTGCGAGGAGGGATCTTTTACCGAAAAATTTTAAAAGATGATGACAACAGTGTCTCATGGAATAAATCGCCATAGTCCAACAATTAGATAGATGCATATCAATAGAGTAAGAAAACACAAGAGCATGAACTTCCAAATAGATTAGACAACTGCCAATATTACTGGTATTACTGATGTAAAATGAGTTCAGGAAAAACGACCTAATAATTGGTCTTACAGCATACCATAAGGAGAATGTTGACAGTTTAGAGGGCTAGTTATAGTATTTTCAAAGACGGGAATGTTTTGCAGACAGGTGAGACGGAGGTATTGAAGGGGAAGGCTATTCTTCTTAGGAAGAGAGAGGATGAGTAAATAATCTTCTGCTGGCGACGGGCACCCCTCTGTGGGTTACCCTTGAATCAGCCATTGTATCTATGCGAGAATGGAGAGAAGATAGTTAGTAGACGTACTAATCCTAAGATACTTATAAGATGATCGTTATTAGTCGACCCAATACTTGCATAATGCATACCAATTACATGTAATCGAGACAGGATAGACCTTCGAATCAGTGACCCTAACTCTAAATCCACAACCAAACAAGGAACAGGAAGTAAAGCAAAGATCACAGATTCTAAGTCTATAGCGTCTTAGTCACATGTAACTGTAGTGTATCCACTTAGCAACTATTGCCCTACTAGTAACGACCTTTTTAGTTCTCACATATGTAGATTACAGGAAATGCAGAATACTCCTATAGTATTCTTGTTCAAATGTTCTTGTAGTAGTGTTGGTAAGTTTTTAGACTTGTTGCAACACCACAACCACTCTTAGGCACAGGCTAGTCACTCCTAGGTAAATGTAGTTGATCAGGCTACATCCTCCCAGATTTGACTATATGTCTCTAAGCCTAATTGTGCTGTTCAACAAGCTTAATACTTTTGTTCCGTTCTAGTATGATACTGACCCTTAGTGTGAATGGATGTATATATATACTTAGTTAAATATTTTCTTATTTAATAGTATATATTCTTGGTCAGAGTGTTTTAATCCCGATGTGTTTATAGTTCGTATATCTTTTATGGGTTGATATACTTGATTCACTATAAACAATGCTCTGATACCAATCTGTCACACCCCAAAACTGAGAACGGCAGAATACGTTATGGGGTGGAGGACGTCATGTACAGTATCATAACAGTGCATAATAGTAAAGACAAGCAACAACATCCATTGCATTAATATAATAATTGTAATACAAGCGTGTTCTGTATAGTTTGTTAGACACCAAAAGTATAATCAAAATAAAGAGGAGTCTTGTATGTGCTCCATCTTCTCAAAAGCTGCATCTGTACCTGTCTACTGATGACCTGAGAATACAAGTTATTTTGAAAGCGAGTATCAGCATAAAGCTGGTGAGTTCATGAGTATTTAGTGTCATTGCTTGTATAAAAATGATTACAACCATGTAGTATAATAATTGATCTCAATGTTGGAAAATAGTATGCTCCCTAGGAAAACCCTATGTTTTCCAGTAAAAGTGGTCTTCTACCAAGACCCGGTTGTATGTATGTTTGATCCTTTGAAAATGTAAAAGTTTTCCCAGAGAAACTATTAGTAGGAAAATATAGTTTTAGACTTCATTCATGTAAAGTAATTGGGAAAATAGTGTTTTACCCCAGCAGTATCACTGCCAGCTAATGAAATGAAAATGCAGACTCCAGGTAGTATTAAATGTATAATACACCTCGGGGAGTCTGTTTTGCCTTTAATTCTTAATGTATTAATTAAAGGTCGAAATGTGAACTTGTATGTAACCATGCTGATTGACGATCGAATCCCTGATGACCCTCCGAGTCATCTGTAGAAATGTGACATTTTGTCACCCCTGGGCCTAGTCGGCTCGGACTGTAGCTAGCAGTCGGGATGTGGGAGTGTCTGTCCCGTATAGATCTATACACATAATGCCCGCTCTCCCTCCAGGAGACTCTGGTTACACGGTGATAGCACAGTGAAGTGTCATATCGAGAGATAGTATGTCACATTCTGTTGTAGTATGTTCTCTTTGTATAATGTATAATGTACTTCCTGGTATAGTGTATAGAGTGTTCTCTTGTATAGTATATAGTATTCTCTTTTTATAGTGTTTAACATGTATTGACTCATAACTGTTCGGACTCTGGTAGGTACCGTTGTAATAGTATACACGAGTAGTAATCCTTAACTATACCTATTATAGTTAAATAGTAAGGTTGGTTGCATGCCTTTGGTACACAAAGGTATTGAACTGAAATGAAGACTTTAATATTCAACACGAATATATATAATATATAACTAAGAATTGAACGACAGTCGGACAGATAACAATATACCCTAAGTCCACAATCAAACAAGAACAGGAAGTAAGGTGAGTTATCAGTCCTAAGTCCTTCAAGTCTTACTTATATAAATATATTGGTGTAAATATGGTTTGGGAACAGAAGGAGTTTAAAAGAGTTTAGAAATATTTTTATAACAATTTAACATGAAAATGAGTTTGATAAACGCTTAAAGCAGTTTTGTTGGTAAAGAAGTTAAAAGTATAAAAATCCTTTTGGTTGCAAGTTATAAATCACATGTGATTGATACTATAACTTGATTGATTCAACTTGTATCCCCCCCCCCCCATAAAAGCATTTCAAAACATTTAAAAGGTTGATTAAGTGGTATGAACTCACCTGCAATGAGTGAAGTGGATGGAAGTGTCGGGTAGGATGTTAGGTGTCAAGTGAGGACTTGAACACACACACGGATCCTATGTAACATGTAGTGATACATAAATGTATCTAATTAGTTATTTAATCACTAATTAGGTAATTAAAGACACTCTAATGCATGAAGACACTTTGTTTCAAGTGCAAGGAGTGCTAAAGGTTGCATCTAAGGAGTGTATGGCCTCACTATGGAGTTTACACTTCAATTGGTTACACTTAAGTGTGTTTACGGTTTCTGGACCATTGTCCCCATGAGTTTACGGCCGTAAACTCATGGTAATGGTGCCATTGGGTGTTCAAAGGTCTTAAACTACTCAAGGAATTATGCTAGACTCGAATCCATGGCTTAGGAAGTGATTGGGGCTAGAAATGGACACTTCTTGGAGTTTACGGTCCTTGGACCACTCCCTTGGGAGTTTACGGCCGTAAACACATGAGTTTACGGTCGTAAACTCATGTTGGTTCATTTCTCTTGTGTTTTGGTGGTTCTAGGCTATGCATGCAAGGTTCTAGTCACTTACACAAGCATAGGAAGGTTTTTAAGGCACTTAAACACTCTTAGAAGGTGTTTACGGTTTTGGGAGGCCTTCCCAAACCGTAAACTCATGTTTGTCTCATCCTTACACGTTTTTGGGGTTCCTAGTTCATGCATGTAAGTCCTTAGTTCATTACTCAAGCATTGGAAGGAGTTTGGGGCTTCAAAACCCTTCTTTGGGGTGTTTACAGTTTTGGAATGTTCCAAAACCGTAAACCCATGCTCTTGGGGTTTTTGGGTGTTTAATCCATGAATACTAAGCCAATAACTAGTTAGATGAAGTATACGTACTTATAGGAAGCTTGTAGAGGTGTTTTGGGACCCAAAAACGCAAATGTGTTCTTGGTGTTCTTGAAGATTTGAAGATTCTTTGAAGATCTAAGAAAAAATCGGAATCCTTTGGATGAGAAGGTGTAGAAACACTAGATTAAGTGTTGTTTAAAAGGATCTAGGGAAGAAACACTTACATTTTGGCGGATTTGAAGAGATGAAATTATGATACTTGAGAGAAAAGTTTGGTGTTCTTGAGTGGGAAGTGGAAAAATGAGGACAAGGAGTGTAAACTCATGCTATATGCATGAGTTCTTGGGGAAAGGGTGTTTACGGCCCAAACACCCTTGTTTGGCCGTGAACACCTAGCTAAGGTGTTCGTTGTTCACTTTGTTACACCTCACTAATTACGTCACTTCCTTTTATTAAATCGTTTGACGAAAAATAAATTAAAACACCAAATGGGCTTAAATCCGGCCAAAAATGTAGTGAAATGTTTTTATCTAATATTTGAAGTGTTTGACTGTGGAAATTATACAAATGAAAATTTCGGGTTGTCACAATGCCTCTGGTTGGACGCTTGCGAGGCGGCATCTCTTACTGAAAGTTTATAGATATGATGATAATAATAAGAATCAATTGTAAGTATGATGAGGGTGATTCATGGACTAAATCGGCATAGTCCAACCATCCGATAGAGACATAACAATAGAGTAGGGAAACACCAGAGTAAGGACTTTCCAATAGATTAGATAACTGCCAATAATACTGGTATTAATGATGTAAATGAGTTCGAGGAAAAATGACCTAACAATAGGTCTTACATCAAACCATAATGGAAAATGTTGACAGCTTAGAAATCCAGTTTAAAGTACTTGAAAGATAGGAATATTTTACAGACAAGTGTTTCATAGAGCACCGAAAAGAAAGGCTATTCCTTTAAAAAAAAAGAAAGGATGAGCAGATCATCCCTTACTGGCGACGGGCACCCCTTGGGCGAACCCTTAAGTCAGGTAGCTGGCGCTCCATATTGAGAAGGCGTCGCTCGTACACTCGCTGGCGTATGCGATGCTCTATGACTTCAGCCCTAGTCTCAGCTAGTGCCTGATGTAGAGACTCATGGTCTCTTTGAGCTTTCTCGCTAGCATCTTCCAGACGACAGATGTTGATATTATTCATCCTTGTGTTGGCATCCAGCTCCGCAATTCGGTTAAGGGCTGTTCTACCCTAAATTTCGTTTCGAGCAACCCTGCGGACTAGAATAGGCAGGACTCTGTCCGCTGTGCTTCCTTCGCTCACGTTGTAGAAACCTTGGTCTCCATTGTATGGGATGGGTTGGCCCTGTTCCTAACTCCATATATCCAAACTCTCCACCCACAGAGGCGCCGGGCCTTGAAAAGCAAGACGAGGGTTAGGGTTTGGGTTTGGAGCTACCAGGGGTTGATCGTTAACTTCCGGCTCGGAGTCGGAATCCTCCGGGAGGTTCTCTGCGAAGTCATCGTACATTGGAATTTCATGATTCACTTCTGGCTCATCACCGGGCCATCCTCCATTGCCGTTGTTGGGAAAGTACGAGTCTTCGGGGATATGGAATCCAGCCATGTTATCTACGCGAGAATAGGGATAGAAGGAATAGTTAATAGACGGACTAATTAAGTTAATTATAAGATGATCTTTATCAGTTACTCCAACATTTGCGTAGTAAATACCAGTCATATGTAACCATAGCAGGATAGACCTTCGAATAAGTGATCCTAACTCTAAGTCCACAACCAAACAAGGAACAGGAAGTAAAGCAAAGATCACAGATTCTAAGTCTATGACACCCTAGTCACATATAACCTGAGTGTATCCACTCAGCAACTATTGACATACTAATAAAGATCTTTTTATTTTGCACATAAGTAATTATAGTAATACAAAATACTCTTATAGTATTTTAAGTTTATGTTCTGTTCTTAATGTTTTCATTGAAGTAGTGTTGGTAAGTTTTTAGACTTGCTGCAACATCACCAACAATCCTGGACACATGCTAACCACTTCTCGGAAAGATATAGTTGATCAGGCTATGTCACTCTCAGATCTGATTATATGCCCCCAAGACTACTCGTGTCGTCCAACAATCGTAATACTTTTGTTCTGTCCTAGTGACATTGATTCTTGTATGAATGCAAGTACGTATACTTTGGTTAAATATTTTATTATTTAAAAGTATATCACTTGGTAAGAGTATTTTAATCCCGAAGTGTTTATAGTTGTATATCTTTTATGGGTTGATATACTCGATTCACTACAAACAATGCTCTGATACCAATCTGTCACACCCCAAAACCGAAACGGCAGAAACGTTCTGGGGCGGAGGACGTCATGTACAGTATCACAACAAAGCATAATAGTAAACAAGCAACAACATCCATTGCATTAATATAATAATTGAATACATGCGTGTTCTTTTGTAACGTTCAAATGACACCAAAAATGTATAAACAAAATAAAGACGAGTCTTGGATCCACTCCGTCCTTCAAAACTGCATGGGTGTACCTGTCTTACTGGTTCCCTGAGAATACAAGTTTTTTTGAAAGAGAGTATCAGCATAAAATGCTGGTGAGTTCATAAGTATTTAGTGTCATTGCTTGTATCAAAATGTTTGCAACAGCGTAATGTAAGTGTTTGTGAAATGTTTGTAGGAGCTGCAGTGGTTTGTACTTCCTAGAAAATCCTATATTTTCTACTGAAATGTAGTCTTCTACCAAGACCCAACTTTTGTATGTTTGTTCATTTGTAAATGCATGAGTTTTCCCAAGTATAACTATCATTATCAAAATATAGTTTTTATTAACATTTATGTGAGAAGATCACAAAGTAAGTGTAATAGGGAAAATAATGTTTTACCTCAGCAGTGACACTGCTGATTATAAAGTGATAAATGTAGACTCCAGGTGTATTAAATGTACAATACCCCTCGGGGAGTCTTTTTGCCTTTAATCCTTAATCGGTTAATTAAAGGTTTAAATGTGAACTCGTTTGCAACCATTCTGATCGACGGCTGAATACTTGATGACCTTCTGGCGTCATAAAATAGTGAGGTGACATTTTGTCACCCCTTGGCCTTACCGGCTGGGACTGTAGCTACCAGTCGGGGTGTGGGAGTGTCTGTCCCGTATAGATCTATACACACAATGCCCGCTCTCCCTCCAGGAGACTCTGGTTTCAAAGTGATACAACAATGTATTGCTGTATCTAGAAGTAGTATGTCACATTCTAGTTATCGTATTCAAATGTTTGTATAGTAAGTCATAGTGTAGTAATGTTCTCTCCGTACTAGTGTATAGTGTATTCTCTTGTATAGTGTATAGTATGTTCTCTTGTATAGTGTATAGTGTGTATTGTATTTCGTTGTAGTATGTTTGTAATGACTTGTAGATGTACTGACTCTTGTATGTTTCGTTGTAATAGTAATAGTGAGTAGTAATTTCTTAAACTATACCTATTATAGTTTACTAGGAATGTTGTTTGTATGGTTGAACAGGTTTGTATACCTGTTCTACCCAAAGGTACTGAACTGAATGAAGGAACTTTTATATCTATACACATATACATAATATATAATTAAGATTCAAACGACCTTCGGACAAACAATCGATACCCTAAATCCAAAACCAAACAAGGAACAGGAAGTAAGGTGAGCTATGAATCCTAAGTCCTTTCAATCCTACTTATATAACTATATTTGTATAGATATGCATTTGACAAAAATATAAGTTTAAAAGGAGTTTTGTAAAACATTTGAAGAGTTTAATAATGAAAATTGCTGACTTGATGTCAATTTGTAAAACGATTTAAGAGCGGTTTGTTTGATAACACAATTTGAAAAGTAGGAAAATCCACTTGTTTAGTAGTTATTAATGACATGTGATTGATATAATAACCATAGTAGTTAAACTTGTATTCCCCCCCCTTATAAAAGCATTTAAAAGGTTGATTAAGGGGTATGAACTCACCTGCAGTGAGTGGTTCGAATGAAAGATCGGGTTGCAGGATGTTAAGTGCTAAGTGCAGACTTGAGCACAACAGATCCTAATGAGCCTATACCGGCACATAAATAAATATAATTAGTCTAATTACCACTAATCATCAAAGGAAAACACCCTAAGACTTAGGAAACATTTATATTTAAGTGTTAGAAGCATCAAAAGTCTTCTGAAGTGGGTGTACGGTCGTACAGGGCTGTGTGCGGCCACCTGGTGTGCTGCCCATTGGGTGTGCGGCCAGGTGTGTGTGGTCAGGGAGTGTGAGGCCGCACACTTCTAGGGAAAATGGTCAAACACATGTTTCTAAGTTCATATCTTGTTTCCTTTAAGTGTTTTTGATCGTTTGCTAGTGTATTAGTTGAGTTTGAGGCCTTAAAGCACTAAATATAAGGGGTGTACGGCCACATGAATGTGTGTGGCCGCACACTCCTTGAGGATCGAGTTCTGGACTTTCTACAAGGCTCAAATATAGCTAAACACATGTAGGAGTAGGGTACTTACAATGTAAAAGTGTATGGGGTGTTTGGATCCCAAGAACTTAGTAGGTGTTCTTGGTGTTCTTGGTGTTTTAGAAGAACACTTGAAGATCTAAACAAAAGGAGTAATTTCATGGATGAAATCATGTATTGTTACTAGGAAGTGTAATGAATCAACTAAACATAAGGAGAAACACTTACAACTTGAAGATCTATAAGGAAATTCGGATGATAGTTGAGAGTGAAATGTGTTCTTGGCTTAGGTGTGTAAAAAGTGTCAAAGGAAAAGCTAAGTCTTAACCTTATACCCGAGTGTGTGCTGCCAGGAGGGTGTGTGCGGCCGTACACTCCTAATATCGGAGTGTTTGGCCACTTTTTGCGTATGGAGGACTTGTGGAACACAAATTCAAACTTCTAACTTGTAACTACTAGGTTTAGGACACCCAAATGACCCAAAACAAGTCTAGAAAGTAGCAAAAAGATGAGTCTAACTTTAATTGATTTGAATAATAATACTAGATGGAAATTTTGGGTTGTCACAAGTACGCGCAGCGTACCAGCTGGGTACACCCAGCGTACTCCCCAGTGTGCCAACTTACTCCCTTAAGCACTTAAACAATTAAGCCCTTTCTCCAAACTCACAGATTTGATCCCTAAAGGTGACTTATCACGTAAAGTTGGAAACTTTACATACATGCATGGCGTAATGGGGCTCAAGAGCTCAAAAAGAGCTTAAATAAGGTCTTAATACATGCATGGGTCAAAATACTCCATAAAGTTGAAATTTTTATGAACATGGGGACTGAATGGAGCTAAGATCTAGCATCCATTTCTTCTGGAGTAGATAAAAAGCTCACATTTAACACAACAGACTCAAAAGTGCACAAAATACCCCATAAACTAGATCAAACATATATGATCATCAAGGTGTGATATTTTTACCACAAACAGATTGCAAACGAGAAGGTAGCCCTAAATCTACAAGCTCAAGCCACTCCTTCAAGTGTTCGTCTTCTTTTTCTCCTTCACAAACAACCAAGAAACACTCTTTCAAGCTCAAAAGTCACCAAATCACTCTATGGTTTCATTTTCTAGGACAAGGAGGATGGAGGTTGGTGAATATAGGTCCAAGATTGGGTTTAAGACATTTAAATAGGGCATACACCCTAAAAATTAGGGTTTTCCCCAGCCTTACGTACGTCATGCGTACTCCACATACGCCATGTGTATGTAGGTGATATCCGCGATCAGGCATCGGGCTAGTACGGCAAGCGTACCACTTAGTATGCCCCGCATACTAGCTAAAGGACCAAAATATAAAGGATTTTTCTATAAAGGGGTTGAAAGATAAACTTATAAAATTTGAGTGTTACAGCATCCCATTCGCTAATCTCACAACTCAACCACGGTCGACTTTTGTTTTGTTGTACGAAGGTAATACTGGCTACACAACTAGTACCGAGAATGTCGTTAATAAAAGCCTAAAAAAAGGCCGTGCAATTTTCCCGCCATTTACCGTTACAGGTCGCCGCTACTATGTCATGTCGCCGCTAAAGCCCGTCGTCGCTAAAGACCATGCAACTAAATCGGGATTTTGACGCATAATACCTTCCATATTATCTTCTATGGTGATTTTGACTAAATTATTCTGATATATTGGACCAATTATGCCATACACCAACGATTATCAACAACACGGGATAGCAACCACCAATGATTATCCCCATTTCTCAGTTTTTCCGACAAAAGCAGGCGTTTTTTGTCAGGTTTTGAGCACTATAACACTCCTATGGTGCACATGCAACCCTAAATGCTTTGGATCTATGTTTTCTCTATTATACATGCATATTTTCAATTTTTCCAAAGCATTGTCCTAACTAGCATACAAATTTCCAAATGAATAAAACATCTAGTTAGATGACATACCTTTTGAAGGACTTGTAGTTCTTGACCCTTGAAAGCTTGAGCACCTCAACTGTGATGCGTCTAATGGTTCACAAACACTAATATGCAAAAGGATGATTTAAGAGAATAAGCTACTTATCTCAAAGAGGAGAGGCAACCGTTTTTTGCTGTGGAGGGTTCTATTTATAGTGTTGGACATGCTAGGGTTACACTTGGTAAACCCTAATAACCCATGACTTTCCACATTCTCATGCTCCATGGGTTTATCCTCCATGGACTATCCATGGATTAGTTTAGCCCATAATCATGGATCATTAGCCCATACTACAAGAATGATTGATTTACATAATCAATCCCCATATATTTAATTAGTTTCTTTTGACCAGAAAATTAATAAATTAATTCTTGATCAATACTAATTAAATAATTGCGTATTAATATATTATACTTGTAATATATTAATAAACCATAAATAACCTTATTCTCAAAATCCAACCTATCTAATTGCACTGGTGAAGGCAAACCAAAAGGACCATGCTACAATCGGGTTATAGTTATGGGCTTAGACACCAAATCCAACAGTCTCCCACTTGGATAAGTCTAATAACTATTACTGCTTATGCACTTCGGGATCTGACTTAGCAATCGTAAGCTTTCAAACGCCGCTGTCGAACTCTGACCTAGTCAGTGACGCGTCCTTCAGATAAGCGATCATATACTCCTCTGTTCTTAAGATATCTATGCGGACAAACACATGGAACATAGTCATACTTATTGTCCTGTAATTTGTTTCCCGATTTATGATTCGTTTGACATAAAACATAACTGAACACATAAATTTAGTTCTGACCGGGCCCGACACATTAGTCAAAACAGAATCATCGAGGGGCCCAAGATATCACTTTTAATCCTTTTAGGATAAAAGGAACAAATAAACTTCGACATTATATGCTTGTACTAACTACTCATCAAATCATGCACAACGACACGTTTTATAACATCAAGTTACTGATGCGTTTTCATGCCATCAATGCACAACCAACTCGTAGTCAATAACTCATATATCTTGGTTTAAAGATTATATGATATTATCGTCTCACAATTACTCGTGATAAATTCCATGAAGTAATTTAGGTGAGCGCGGGTTGAATCCAATACTCAAATCTTATTTCAGGAGCACTCATGAATGGCGTAGCAGAATTTTTCTATGTCAAACTCCTTAGACAATCTACAAGCCAACTCATGACTGTCTTATTTCATACTTTCTTCCAACGTATGATCGACTGTGGATGGTTTGAATAATAATAATTATAATTTTTTATTATTCTGGAAGTCAAAACATGCAAAGTGAAACAATATTAAATAATTGGCGCAAGACAGTAACTTTACTTATAAATAAAACTCCTTTTATTTAATCATCAAATGTCAATAACAATTTAGCTATTACAAGTTTCAATTTATCTAATTACTAAAACTAATATCGTCCTTTAGCCCAATGCCCCTCGCATGCTGCAAGTGCTTAACCCTAGTCAGTCCCTTTTGTAAGAGGATATGTTGGGTTGTCCTCTGACAATATCCCCTTTACCACGAGGTGCCCTTATTCTACTTGATGTCTTATGAAGTGGTACTTTCTGTCGATATGCCTGGATCTACCATGATCTCTCGGCTCCTTGGTTAAGGCAAGCGCCCTTTCATTATCACAGAAAATCTCCATAGGCTCCTTTATGGATGGAATGAATCCAAGGTCTCCGATGAAGTTTTTCAACCATATTCCCTCCTTCGATGCTTCGCTTGCTGCTATGTACTCTGATTCACACGTTGAATCAACTACAGTCTCCTGCTTGGAACTTTTCCATGTCACTGCCCCTCCATTCAGGGTAAATATCTAGCCCGACTGAGAGCGGAAATTATCTATGTCGGTCTGAAAGCTGGCGTCGCTATACCCTGTCACTCTCAAGTCATCACTCCCACTGAGGGTAAGGATCCAATCCTTAGTCCTCCACAGGTACTTAAGAATGTTCGTAAATGCAGTCCAATGAGCTTTACCAGGATTCCCTTGATATCTTCTGACCATGCTCAAAGCAAAGGCCACATCAGGGCTAGTGCAAGTCATAGCATACATGATCGAGGCAACTGCGGAAGCATATGGTATATGACTCATTTCTGTTGTTTCAGCCTCTGTACTCGGACTCTGAGTCTTACTCAGTTTGGAATTTCCTTGGATAGGTAAGTCACCTTTCTTGGAGTTCTCCATGCTGAAACGTTTCAACACCTTGTCCAAGTAGATACTTTGACTAAGTCCTATTAGCCTTTTACTTTTGTTTCTCAATATCCTTATCCCTAGAATATAAGCAGCTTCTCTGAGGTCCTTCATAGCGAAACACTTCCTAAGCCAGGACTTGACCTCCTACAAGGTTGGGATGTCATTTCCTATGAGCAATATTTCATCTACATATAATACCAGAAAGCTCACTATACTTCCACTAGCTTTGACATATACACAGGACTCATCCTCACTTCTCGAAAGTCCAAACTCTTTGACTTTCTCATCAAAACAAAGATTCCATCTGCGAGATGCTTGTTTCAATCCATATATGGATTTCTCAAGCTTACACACTCTATTAGGGTACTTTGCATTGACAAAACCCCTTGGCTGACTCATGTAAACATCTTCAGGCAACTTTCCATTAAGGAAAGCAGTTTTGACATCCATTTTCCATATTTCATAGTCATGAAATACAACTACTGGTGAGAAGGTCTCATCATATTCAACTCCTGGAGTTTGATTAAATCCCTTCGCAACCAGCCATGCCTTATATGTGTGTACTTTCCCATCCATGTCAGTCTTCTTCTTGATGATCCATTTGCACCCGACTATCTTACGACCCGGTACATTATCAACCAAGTTCCAAACTTGATTATCATACATGGACTGAATCTCGCTGTCCATAGCCTCTTTCCACTCTGTAGACTCGGGGCCTTCCATGGCTTCCTTGTAGTTGTTAGGTTCATCTAAATTTACCAGTGTGCTATCACTGATAAATGTATAACCTTCAGTAGTAATATGGAAACCATAAAACTCAGGTGTATTTCTAACTCTACTGGAACGCCTCAGAGGTAAGGACTCGTCAATTGGATCAACTTGAGTTTCCTCCTCAGGTTGATTGCTAGTGTTTGAGGTTCCTTCACCGCTTGATTCTTGAAGCTCTTCAAGGTCAATTTGCCTCCCACTGTTTCCTTGGCCTATGAGTTCTCTCTCGCGAAAGACTCCTCTCCTCGTAATGAATACAACATTGCCACTGGGTCTATAGAAGAGATATCCAAAGGATTTTTGTGGGTAGCCGATGAAAATACATTGCTCACTCCGAGGTTCGAGCTTGTCGTGAGTTTCTTTTCTCACAAAAGCCTCACAACCCCAAACTTTGATGTGGTCTAATGTGGGAACTTTCTCTGTCCACATCTCGTGAGGTGTTTTGGAAACCTTTTTGGAAGGGACTAGATTAAGGATATGGGCAGCAGTCTCTAAAGCATACCCCCAGAATGAGATAGGTAATGAAGCTCGACTCATTATGGAACGAACCATGTCTAGCAATGTTCTATTGCGCCTCTCAGCCACACCATTAAGCTGTGGTGTCCTACGTGGCGTCAATTATGAAACGAACCATGTCTAGCAATCTTTATCTTCCTGTCGAATTGATTATCCACTTCTTGCTTAAACTCTTTGAACTTTTCAAAGGTTTCTGACTTATGCTTGATTAAGTAAATATACCCATATCTGCTATAATCATCAGTAAAAGTCACATAGAAGCGGTTAACATCCCTTGTTGCGGTTCTGAATGGTCCACACACATCAGTATGTATGACATCCAACAGACCTGCACCCCTTTCACACGTACCAGTGAAGGGTGACTTGGTCATCTTTCCAAGTAAACAAGATTCGCAAGTGTCATCCGACTTTCAGTCCAATGACTCCAAAACTCCATCCTTTTGGA
Source organism: Lactuca virosa (assembly GCF_052849685.1). NCBI lineage: Eukaryota > Viridiplantae > Streptophyta > Magnoliopsida > Asterales > Asteraceae > Lactuca > Lactuca virosa. The sequence continues at coordinate 232,575,534 of NC_136432.1, read as the reverse complement.
GTTGGGTTATGTGCTTCTTGTTGACATGTCCAAGACGACAATGCCACAAGCATGCTTTATCCATATTATTGGAAGAATCAATATTCAACACATTTTTTCCTAAGTTATCTACAATCATCACAGTTTCATATATACCATTGCAGGGTAATGCTTCAAAATAAAATACTCCCTTACCATAAGTATAAATACTACCACTTTCATTATTAAAAGAAAAGGTAAAACCTTGTTTATACAAAATGTGAAAGTAAATAACATTTCTCGCCATATCGGCCGAGTAACAACAATTATTCAAATCTAAATTTAAACCACTACTAAGCAATAAAGAATAAACTCCAATCTTGGTCACAGGCAACACTTTCCTATTTCCCATGATTAAGTTTATCTTCCTGTGCTCCACATCCATTCTTCTTTTTAGTCCCTGCAAATCAGAACAAATGTGAATACCACAACCTGTATCAAGGATCCAAGAATTAGTATGTGATGAGTTATTAGATTTAATAGTGTAAATACCTGCAAAGGAGGGTTTGATCTTCCCATCCTTAATATCCTGCAAGTACTTGGGACAGCGTCGTTTCCAGTGCCCTTTATCATGACAGTGGAAGCACTTTGCTTCCTTCGGATTAGAAGAGGGATTAACAGAACCACCTTTGGTGTCACTTGAAGAGGATCCATCAAGAGACTTTCCCTTGCGGCTCTTGTAGGGAGCCTTCCTCTTCTTTCCCTTTCCATGTCTGATTACAAGAACATGAGCAGAAATAGTAGTAGGAGTATACACAACCGACTTGCCTTTCAGGTTTCTTTCTGCAGTCCTAAGAAGGCCTTGAAGCTTGCTAAGAGTGACCTCCTCCTTGTTCATATGATAAGTCATATGAAACATATCATAGCAAGAAGGTAAATAGTGTAGAATAATATCTATGGCCAACTCTTCATCAAAATTAAAATTCAATTTAAGCAAGCGGTCCACGAATCTCCGTATCTTCTGCAAGTGGGTCGTGATGGGTTCACCATCCTTCACATTGGTTGTGATCATGGAGGCAATGATCTCATACCTCTCCTGCTGAGCACTTTGATGATATCTTTCCATCAAATCATGATACATTTCATAAGGATAGTAGTCCTCATAGGACTTTTGTAGCTCTGCAGTCATGGTTGCAATCATTAGACACGACACCTTTGTCGCATCCCTCTCATGAGTCGTGTGTTATTCGATTTGTTCAGGAGTAGCAGTGGTGACATCAACCTCTTTGAGATCTTTATCTAAGACATATTCTTTGTCCTCAAAACGAATAGGCATCCTGATGTGTCGAATCTAGTCACTGAAATTCGAGCCATTGAAAATGACCCTCCCACATATGTTCATGAGGGAGAAAGAGCCTGAAGGAATTCGGTTGGAAGAATTGTTTGGGATAGACATCTGAAAAGAAGAAGAACAAAGTTTAGATTAGATGATAATCCTTAATATTACACCCAATATGAAATATTAAGGCTACGACCCAACACAATATTCTACAATTGCGAAGAGGGATGCCGTAATCCAATTGTAAAATATTTGAAGGTAGGTAAATGAGGATTTACCAATTTCCACAATGAAAAAGGAAATAGATTATTAAGTTTTAATTGGATTTGAAATTCCTAGATCTTTGAGATTCATTGAACTTTTTTAATGGCATGTTTAAATCTCGATTGTGCCCTTCAAGTTTGTGACTGGGATGCCGAGGATCACAAACAAGGAGTGAATAACCATGCAAATTAGCTTGGTACACCCAATGTTACAAATCACCTAATCAATGTACCGGTTAACCACACACGCTCCATTGATCTGTGATTAACACCAAGTTACCCTTTGCCACACATTGTCAGTCCCAGATTAGTGTGCCGGTTAACCACACACGCTCCACTAACGACTTAACAAGGTGCAAAGTGTAATTTCATGGATTAGCACCATTTCACATTTTTCGTAAAGTAACTAAGATTGGGAATTTTAATAAAAGTTTAGTTACTTTATATTTTTATCATTATAATTTTAATGAGGGAGAATTAATGTCCTATCCTACCCGTTCGGCTAACGACCCTCCACCAGTCAAGGAAGCAGTGGGTGAGAATGGACAACCATTAAACTACCATTTTATAGGCATTAACCTTATACCCCCTTATAGACCGGCTTCGTGAATGAGGCCTACTAACGGTAAGACCGACTTTATCTTATATATATATATATATATATATATATATATATATATATATATATATATATATATATATATATATATATATATATAATATATATATATATATATATATATATATATATATATATTAAACTTATAATATTATAAAGTATAAGGGTTGAATTTTAACTTTTAAAACTCTAGGGGTTGGAATTAAAGTTTCATTAGTGAGACTCTACAAACTCCAAAACTTGAGGGCAAGTTTTGAAACTTGTCAAAACTCTTCACATTCATAAATTATGAGTTTAATTGGATTTTAATGTATGAGACCTTTCATTTTCCATAACTTGAGGACAAGTTATGGAGGTCATTAAAATTCATTTAGATCATATTTCTAACAACTAAAATTATCACATAATCTTTGATCTAACTAAACTCATAATCAAGATAATTCCTAGTCAACAATTTGAAAGCAATTTTGTTTATCATATAAAAAGAACAATTATTTTAAAACTTTGACAATTATCTTGTGGTTGGATGAGTACAAGCACTACCATATCATAAAAAACATTTCCAATGATCTAAAACTGTTTGTGGTAGTGTTCAAAATCCAAACCAGGCCAAGAAACTCGAAATTCTGCACACAGAGCCTTCAACTGGTCGAGTACATGAACTGGACTCGGCGAGTTGCTCTGTTACGGAGTGGACTCGTAGTGTCTATTCATGTACTCAGCGAGTTCACCAGTCAGAGGCCAAAATTTTGAATTTTTCAGCTTTGAAAAACTAGTAAGCATCAAATACAATAGAAAACAATCTTAGGCTCTGATACCACTGTCCGGTTTGGAGCACTATAACACTCCTATGGTGCACATGCAACCCTAAATTCTTTGGATCTATGTTTTCTCCATTATACATGCATATTTTCAATTTTTCCAAAGCATTGTCCTAACTAGCATACAAATTGCCAAATGAATAAAACAACTAGTTAGATGACATACCTTTTGAAGGACTTGTAGTTCTTGACCCTCGAAAGCTTGAGCACCTCAAGTGTGATGCCTCTAATGGTTCCCAAAACACCAATATGCAAAAGGATGATTTAAGAGAATAAGCTACTTATCTCAAAGAGGAAAGACAACTGTTTTTAACTATGGAGGGTTCTATTTATAGTGTTGGACATGCTAAACCCTAATAACCCATGACTTTCCTCATTCTCATGATCCATGGGTTTAACCTCCATGGATGAGTTTAGCCCATAATCATGGATCATTAGCCCACACTACAAGAATGATTGATTTACATAATCAATCCCCATATATTTAATTAGTCTCTTTTGATCAGAAAATTAATAAATTAATTCTTGATCAATACTAATTCAATAATTTCGTATTAATATATTATACTTGTAATATATTAATAAACCATAAATAACCTTATTCTCAACCATCCTATCAAATTGCACTGGTGAAGACAACCCAAAAGGATCATGCTACAATCGGGTCAAGTACATACCAGTTATAGTTATGGGCTTAGACACCAAATCCAACAATTTTCCGACGTCGAATCAACCACAACACGGTTGACATTTGTAATTAACCTCCGTCATTTCTCATTCTTTTTCACTTCTAACCAAAGAAACCGTGGTGGAATTTTTTTGTGTTTTCATAGCACCACACTGCCATTTCCTTCTTGTCTTCAGCGATACCACCGCCTTAGTTGTTGCTCGGATAACTGCGAACACCAAAAGTGAATCTCATTATGATTTCAAGTAAGTGATTTTGTTTAATTTTGTGTATAAAAATGTATATATTTTATGTATGGTTATGAATGTTTTTTTGAAAGTGGATGTGTATTTTGCATATGTTTATATGTTTATTAGTGTTTTTTGTGTGAGTGAATGTGTATTTTGTATATGTATAGATGTTTATGAGTGTGTTTTGTATGTTATGTGTTCATTGTATGTGTATGTGTATTTAGTATGTGTGTACGTATATTTGCGATATGTGTATTCGTATATATTGTATATATGTGTATATGTATGATGTGTATCTGTATATATATATATATATATATATATATATATATATATATATATATATATATACATATATATATATATATGTGTGTGTGTGTGTGTGTGTGTGTATTTTTACCGCTCGGTCACAACAATGATTACTTACTTCGTGATACAGAAATATATATATATATATATATATATATATATATATATATATATATATGTGTGTGTGTGTGTGTGTGTGTGTGTGTGTGTGACGGAACATTGCTTTTGAGAAAGATAGTTGGAAAGATGTACACCCCGCACAAAGGAATGCCTTAATTGAACCTCTGAGGGTAAATATTTTATATAAGTAAATTTTATACGTTTATTTCTAATTGGTTTTTAATTGATTGATTTTTTTTATTTACAAAAAAGTTATAATGAGATTTCCTGGGAACACCAGCATGTTCAGTTATCGGAAGGAATTAATGCATTGTTGGCTAAACGTTACAAAGACAGAAAAGTTGATGGCAAAAAGTATTTTAAGCGAAAGGGAGGGGAGCTGAATCTTGAGGAAGCAAGGATAACACTGATATTGCTTTATTTATACATATATTTATGAGTGAATACGCTAAGTCACATGCTACATGGTTTAAATGATCTTAGGATAAGGGATTTGGCTCTGTTGTGTAGCTCTTGTCTGAGTCCAACCGTTGTAGGAGTGAATCTTTTAGTCTAAGATTGTTTAAGCTATGCGGCATGTGATTGTATTCAAGCGATAGTTTTCTGGAACCAATGGAGGGTCGTGTGGCATTTTGTGGTAGGGTGAGTTATGTGGGGTTAGCCGGCCAGTTGAATTATGTTTAGCCTTCCTCTAGGAAGTGAGGATAGAGTGTATGAGTATGCTAGTGTGTAGGTATTGGTAAGGTTGTGGTGATGATCCTCTGAGACAAATACGGGTAGGTGTGGAAGGTAGTATAGGCCCATACTATTGAAAGCACAGGACCCGTACGTAAAGCAAGGAAGTCACAGCCCCTAGGGCCTTGTTGAGAGTTGATTCCCTTATTATGATATGTGTGTTATATGATATCTTCGTGGCTTATTTTCAGTATGGAGGTGACGACGTTTCGAGATAGGATCTAGGTCAGGATCAGGAGCTGGAAGCCAAGGTGGGCCAGTTGTGTATGAGTCCATAACTATATTTGGTATGTACTTGACCCGACTTGGCATGGTCCATTTGGGTTGCATGGCATCACAACAATTGGATAGACAAAATGAGAAAAAAAGGACAATTATGATTTATTAATATATTATAAGTTATAATATATTAATATGAAATCATATTATTTAATTAGTATTGATCCAGAATTAATTTGGAATTAATTTTGTGATCAAAAGGAGACTATTTAAATGTATGAGGATTGATTGTGTAAATCATTCATTCTTATATAATGGGCTTATGATCCATGGTTCATAAGATTGGGATAAACCCATAAGGTGCTCCATGGATGCTCCATGGAGGTTAAAACCCATGGATCATGGAGTAAGTGAAAGTTCATGCACATTAGGGTTTCCATGGTGTAACCCTAATTGCATGACGCTATATAAGGATCCTCATATGGAGCAAAATCGGCACTTAGACTAAAAAAGAGAGGGCTAGCCGAAATTTTCATACAAGTGTTCTATTCTCAAGTTATTCCAAGAGTTTTGGTGTTATATGAAACATTTGAGGCATCACACTTGGGGTGCTAGGCTCACAAGGTCTTAAGGAATCAAGCAACAATAAAAGGTATGTCATTCTACTAGTTTTATATTACATACACCTCATGATATGCTAGATAGGATGAAACCTTCGAAAAATAAATATTTGCATGTATAATAGAGAAAACATAGATCCAACGTTTTTAGGGTTGCATGTACACCATAGGAGTGTTATAATGCTCAAAACCTAACAGTGGTATCAGAGCCTAGGCTTGTTTTCTGTTATATTGTTGTTTATATGTGATCTTGCAAAGCTGGAATGTTGTCTAACATATCAACTCGCCGAGTCCATAAACAGACTCGACGAGTTGATGGTTTTAATCATGTACTCGACGACTCTGCTCTTATGTCACACCCCAAAACCGAAACGGCGGAAACGTTCTGGGGTGGAGGACGTCATGTTTAGTATCACAAGACATGCATCATAGTAATCGAAGTAATAAACAACCATTTCATTAGAAGGAAAGTGTTTACAAAGGGTGTGTTCATAAAACATAGAATATATAAGCAAATAACAAACAAGACTTGAAGCTATACTGCTCCATCTTCTGAATTCCAGCACGAGTAACTGTCTACTAGGCTCCTGAGAATACAAGTTATTTGAAAGAGTTGATCAACAATTAAGCTGGTGAGTTCATAAGATTTTAGTGATGTAAGTAGTTGTAGAAAGCTTAGTAAGATGTAGTAAGTTGTAAGTTTTGTTTATAAAAGTTCACCTGTTCCTCCAGGAAATCCTATATTTCCTACCTTGATGAAAGATAAGTAAAAATTGACTCTACAATCCTTTCTATGTGTACTAAATGGATACAAGTTACATAAAAATCAGAGTAAACAAACAATCGATTGTGTGTATCCGCCCCAAGCCCACAACCAAAAAAGGAACAGGGAATGAGGCAGATGACACACATCCCATTGGTTGTTAGATCCTTATTGTATATAACCCTGGTGTATTCCCTTGGTACTCACGGAGTTAATTGTAATAGTTCCTTTGTATTTGAATGAAAAGATTCTTTAAGAAAACCCTTATTTCTTCTAATAAAATGGTGACCACAGTGATTACTTCTATAATCACTTAGTTTATACTGGCTATATATAATCTAATATCGATTAGTAAGTTAATTGGGTGAATCTGCCCTAAGCCCACAACCAAACAAGGAAGAGGAAGTAAGGTGGAAAGCACACATCCAACAACCTATTGGGTATTAATGATATATAACCATGGTGTATAAACTAAAGTATTATAGAGTTAATCACCTAAGGTCCTTTAAATTGTACTGGTTTAATAAAATGGATTAAACCCTTAACTGGTGAGTTTCTAGTTTTGTAACCTAAACGTTATGATTCGTATAGTATGTTGTGTACTAGAAAATTGTGCATTGACTCTGTGTCCTATGACTTGACCCATACCAGGTACCCCTATGATGACTTAATGTATACGAAACCTATATATCTAGAATCGAATAGATATTAGACTGGGTGAATCTGTCCCAAGCCCATAACCAAACAAGGAACATGAAATGGAACGGAAAGCACACATCCTATTACCTGTCAGATTCTATTGATATATATATGTATCCTTTGATGTATACATTAAGGAATCATAAGGTTAGCATCATGGTCCTTCCTACTAAACGTAACCTTCTACCAAGGCATCAAATGTTATGTATGCTTGTTTCTTGTATGAGTGTGTATTTTCCCACGTGAGACTATCATTAACTAAATATAGTTTATACATTAATGGGTATGTGAGAAGGTCGCAAAATAAATGTAATAGGGAAAATAAGGTTTTTCCTCAGCAGTGACACTGCTGGCTATAAAGTGATAAAATACAGACTCCAGGTAGTATTAAATGTATAATACACCTCGGGGAGTCTTTTTTCCTTTAATCCTTAGTCGGTTAATTAAAGGTTTAAATGTGAACTCGTATGTAACCATGCTGATCGACGACTGAATAAAAGATGACCCTCCGATGTCCTATGTAGTGAGGTAACATTTTGTCACCCCTTGGCCTTATCGGCTGGGACTGTAGCTAGCAGTCAGGGTGTGGGAGTGTCTGTCCCGTATAGATCTATACACAAGATGCCCGCTCTCCCCCCAGGAGACTCTTGTTACAATATGATACAACCCTATATTGTTGTATCCTTATATAGTATGTCACATTAATTTATCGTATAACAGTGTTTGTATAGTAAGTCGTAGTGTAGTAATGTTCTTTCTGTACTAGTGTATAGTATACCCTCTTGTATAGTGTATAGTGTGTATTGTTTCTCATAATAGTGTGTTCTGACTCATGTATGAATTGACTCTTTGTATGCTTCATTGTACTAGAAGTAAAGAGTAGTGTCTTCCTAAACTATACCTATTATAGTTTACTAATGTTTTATTTGAACTGTTATTGAAAAGACTCATTTATCTACTAAGTTATGCTGGTACTTTACAAACGGAGTTTTGTAAAACCATAAAGTAACATAACCTTTAAAGAGTCTTTGAAATTCTTTGACAACTTATAAACGACATAAGTAATCCTTTTGAAAATGTTCATAACAAACAATTACACAATTAACAATGTGTTCAACTTGTATTCCCCCCCCCCCCTTAAAACATTTAAAATAGTTAAAAGATTCATTACGGGGTATGAACTCACCTGATGTGGGTGATTCAACGAATATGCGTGTAAGGATGAGAAGTTCCACAAATGAAGTCCCGAGATACAACAAGTCCTAAATGACATATATTGACATAAATATAGTGCTTGGAAGCAACCAAATGCAAGGAAACACCTCACGGGACTAGGAAACACTTTGACCAAGTGTTGGAATCACATGTGTTTACGGCCATGGGTTTACAGCCAAGGGAGTTTACGGCCGTAAACTCATGGTCAAACATGCATATGAGGGTGTTTGAAGGCTAGGGAAGCTTAAGGGAATTTTGCTCTACCCAAGTATGAGAAAGACCAACTCAATGGAGGCTTTTGATGAGTTTACGGCCCAAAGGATTTTACTCCTGGCCGTAAACTCTCTAAATGGTCACATTTAGGGTCTTAAAGGTAAGGAGTCTCAAGGGTTCAAGTGTTCTAAGGTTTAGCAAGAGCCTAGATGTCTTTAAGGTCCAAAACTTGCCCATAACTGGAGTTTACGGCCAAGGGTGTTTACTCTTGGGCCGTAAACTCTCTAAATGATGAGTTTGGTGATGATTCAAGGTCTTACAAAGCACATGTAGTGTTCTAGCCTTGAATCTAAGCCTTAGGAAAAGTTTAGGGCCAAAATGACACCTTTATAGGGGTTTACGGCCAAGGGAGATTGCTTGGCCGTAAACTCCTTTTGGTCTTGGATTCTTGATGATTTCAAGGCTCTAAACGTGAGTCTTAACTAGATATCAAGTATAGGGAAGAGTACTTATGATATAGGGGCTTGAAAGTGTCGCTCTTGGCCAAGAACACTAGTGTGTGTTCTTGGTGTTCTTGGTGAAACTTGAAGATCTAAGAAAAGTTGATTTCCATGGATGAAATCAAAGAGTGTAACTAGTAGATGAAGTGTAACAACAAACCAAGGAAAGAAAATGGAGTGTTCTTGAGGTTAGAATGTGAGAAATGGCTGGAAATGATCAAGGACCACATATATAGTCTTGCGTTTACGGCCACATGAGTTGACGGTCGTAAACTCATTGGCATTGGGCCGTGAAATCCTTATGATGAGGTTAAGGCTTGATTTGTTGTACAGTGTCCCTAGCAGGTACATTCTAACACTCATTCCTTAAGTGTACAAGGCTTAAAACTCCTTAGAATGATCTTTAACCAGGCTAGAACTCATTAGAGATGAGTCTGATACTCAATTGAGTTGACTGACTGTACTTTAAAAAGAAAAAAAATTTCGGGTTGTCACATCATCCCCCCGTTAGAGGGAATTTCGTCCCGAAATTAACTTTCTTAGTAGTGCTACTGAGGTTGAGTTCCTTTGATTTGTAGAATACCCACTCGTAGACCTGGAAACGTTTTCCTGGTGTTCACGATAGGACTTGTACCTGATCCATCTATCATTATCTCGTGTATACAAGTCGTATATAATTAGGATTAGTAAGACGGTCGGATGTGCGACTCTGCCCCAGGTCCACAACCAAACAAGGAACAGGAGATAGGGCGGAAACACACATACTAAATCTGCGTAATCATAATCTTATACCACCCTCGCGTATACACTGAATAGTGATAGGGGAGACGTATTTTTCCTTTGCCTCTGTGCTCGAACTTGGTATGCTGGACGAGTGGTATTTCGTGACGGTCTGTGGAACCTACGGCGGCAAGGCTTCGGAGGACAAAGTACTCTTCGTATGAGTACTTCGGGGTTTAGAATACGAAAGATAAAACTGAGGTTTAGATCGGACAGTCTATACGAATGACGAAGGTTTCGAGAACTTGACGATCGAGGCGATAGAAACATATGAATTTAGTATGGTGAGGACCACGCCAATTCATGTCGAATGTTAGTAACGGACTCTTCACTGAACAAAGTTTTCACCAAATTGAAAGGAACGTCGGTTACATGATGATGTATCCTTAGTGTGCTCGACGATGTACTCCTAGTGTGTTTGAAAATGTACTCTTAGTGTGTTCGAAAATGTACTCTTAGTGTGTTCGAAAATGTACTCTTAGTGTGTTCGAAAATGTACTCTTAGTGTGTTCGAAAATGTACTCTTTGTCTAGCAGGTAGTATGTTCTCTTAGTATATAGTGTGTAGTAAGTAACGTTTCTCGTTGTAGTGTTCTCCCTTTCTGTTTTCCTCTTGATGTTACCACTTCTACGTATCGTACCGCGATGTGCGCGTACATACCACGAAAGTGCTTTGTTAACTAGTATTGATACTTTAAACTACGATCCTCATTTGTACCACTACGATTGCCAGGAACATACAAGTTATGAATAATTAAGATGAATTGGACGGTCGACTGAGTAACTCTGCCTCAAATCCACAACCAAACAAGGAACAGGAATTAAGGCGGAATCACTCACTCTAAGTCTGCAAGATCTTAGCTATGCGCAACCCTTAATGTACATCCTAGCCATCATAGCTTCTCAGAACGGATCTTTTAGTTCCATTGAATTCTGTGACTTATTTCAATAAGTGAGTTATTATAATTACTTTTAGGTGTTATCCCCAATTTTAATCTTATATAAATATAGATTAATTTTTTTTTAAAAAAAATAATAATTAAGTCGAAAATGTATCGCTGCTCAATGGCGACTCCGAGGTCGATTCTCCTGCGGTGATCATCAGAATGTGTCCATCCGCGCCTGAGTTCTTCGTTATCGGACAGTCCTCCTGGTAGTTTCCAGTCTCACCACAGCCATAGCAGGCTTGGTTTTCTTCAACTCCGGGGACTTGTGAGATCGGTTGAGCCAGTGCCCTGCAGAAACGGATTGTGTGTCCTTTTCTGTGGCAGTTCAGACACTGCATTTTCCAGCATACTCCGGTGTGGTGATAGTTGCACTTCCCACACTTCGGAAGGGTTCCAGCATATTGACTAGCAGGTGCTGGAGTAGCAGGTGTTGTGGCGGTGTACATAGTACTCGTTCGTTCCTTCTGCGGGGTGTCCTGTGTTGTTCGTTTCTTCTTCCTATTGTTCCCCAACTTCTGTCCATAGTCCTCTTCCCTCGATGGCTCGGGAACCGGGACTTCTACGCCATGGTGGACTTCATGTTCGATAAGTCACTGGGCCAGGCGTTTGGCACTATCGAAGGTGGCTGGGTTGGAAGACAACACATCCCCTCGGGTCGAGGCAGTCAGGCCTCTTATGTACCTTTCTATTTTCTTGCTCTCCGGGGTAACCATCTCGGGGCACAGTGCTGCCAGGTCGCTAAACCTGTCAGTGTAGGCCACTATGTCTGAACCAACCATCTTGAGCTCCCATAGCTCTTGTGCTAGCTTTTGTACTTCGCCTCTTGGGCAGTACTCTCTCATCATCATTTCCTTCAAGTTTCCCCAGCCCATAGAGTATGCCACTATTAGAGTCAGTGACCTAACATGGTCATTCCATCATGTTAAGGCTCTGCCGAAGAAGGTGCAGGAAGCAAGCTTCACTTTGCTCCCTTCGAGGCATGAATAGATCTCGAAGACCGATTATGTTCTCTCGAACCATTCGCATCAGAGCGATGACTCCACCATTTCCGTCTAATGAATTTGTCTCGCACTTCATGAAGTCTTTATACAAACACCTTGGGGTTTTGTGGGTATCTTCGTGATTGGTTAGGCGAGCACCGCTACCAGATCCACCGATACCACTTGCGCGAATTTGGGTTAGGGCGGCTGTCGTTGCTGCTGTTACCGCTGCCTGAAAAGCAGCTAAGTCGAACTGTGGCGGGGGTAGTGGCGGTTGAGTTGGAGTTATCGGAGTAGTGCGTCTGTTCGATCTGCGAGGAGGCATCTTTGCTAAAAGAATACAAAGATGAGATGGGATAAGTCTAAAGCAATGGACACAAGCCGAAAGCTGAAAAGACAATGTTATCCCAGTTCTGGCTGTATCGGGTCCTGACTTCCACAGGATTCTAGAATTAATTCATAAATGAGTCTATACCAAATAAACTTTATGAATTTGAAATGGCCATCCGCAAATGAATATCTGTTACCTGATAACTGTTACCAGCTGCATGTAAGAAAATAATCCTAACACATAATGTGATTAGTGTCTCCACTCGCTCATTAGGTTAACAATATTATTATTTATTTGTGTGGCGTGTAAGACATTTTGGTTACATCGGTTGATCCCTCTTTGAAAACTCCTCATGAACTTGCTCTTGTTCCTCCTGGACTCTTATGTTGTCTACTATGAGGAAGTGATTACATCTATCTGGGTTTTTCGTGCGAGAATGGAAGTGACTAAAGAATCTATGAGATTAAGGGTAACCTTATGGGGTGATCCTTACAGAGTCCTCCTATAATTGCACAATGTATACAAGTTGTATATAAATTAAGACTAAATAGACCTTCGAATAACTGCTCCTACTCCAAAACCACAACCAAACAAGGAAAAGGTAGTGAAGCGTAGATCACAAATTCTAAGTCTATAAAATCTCAATTATATATAACCTTGGAAGTATACATTGGAAGATTATAGACCTATCCGTAAGGGTCTTTTAAGTTATCACATAAGTTATTTGTATAGTGCCTAAAACACTCCTATAGTATTTTAATGTAAGGTACTTAGTATGTTTCAAACTTGTTATCGTGTCATAGTGTCACAGAATACTCCTATAGTATTCTAATGTAATGAACTTGGTATGTTTTGAACTTGTTATCGCGCTATAGTATCATAGAATACTCCTATAGTATTCTAACTCAAATGTACTTGTTCTAGTATTCTCTTGACTTAGTATTCGGTAAGTTTTAAGACTGTTGCAACACCACATCACTCCCAAACACATGTCAGTCACATCTCGAATGAATATAGTTGATCAGGCTATATTGATCCTAGCTATGATTACATAATTGTTCAGGTTTAACGACAGTGTTCAACCTTTAAATACTTTTGTTCTGTTCTTCTTGTGATACTTGTTCTAGTATGTACATGTATAAGCAAGTAGGTATATTTTTATAACTTATCGTTATACTCTTAAAATATATCATTATCCAGAGAACTTAATCCCCATTGTATTTATAGTTGTATATCTTTTATTGGTTGGTATACTTAATTCACTATAAACAATGCTCTGATACCAATCTGTCACACCCCAAAACCGGAACGGCGGAAACGTTCTGGGGTGGAGGACGTCATGTTTAGTATCACAAGACATGCATCATAGTAATCGAAGTAATAAACAACCATTCCATTAGAAGGAAAGTGTTTACAAAGGGTGTGTTCACAAAACATAGAATATATAAGCAAATAAAAAACAAGACTTGAAGCTATACTGCTCCATCTTCTGAATCCCAGCACGAGTACCTGTCTACTAGGCTCCTGAGAATACAAGTTATTTGAAAGAGTTGATCAGCAATTAAGCTGGTGAGTTCATAAGATTTTAGTGATGTAAGTAGTTGTAGAAAGCTTAGTAAGATGTAGTAAGTTGTAAGTTTTGTTTAGAAAAGTTCGCATGTTCCTCCAGGAAATCCTATATTTCCTGCCTTGATGAAAGATAAGTAAAAATTGACTCTACAATCCTTTCTATGTGTACTAAATGGATACAAGTTACATAAAAATTAGAGTAAACAAACAATCGATTGTGTGTATCCGCCCCAAGCCCACAACCAAAAAAGGAACAGGGAATGAGGCAGGTGACACACATCCCATTGGTTGTTAGATCCTTATTGTATATAACCCTGGTGTATTCCCTTGGTACTCACGGAGTTAATTGTAATAGTTCCTTTGTATTTGAATGAAAAGATTCTTTAAGAAAACCCTTATTTCTTATAATAAAATTGTGACCATAGTGATTACTTCTATAATCACTTAGTTTATACTGGCTATATATAATCTAATATCGATTAGATAGTTAATTGGGTGAATCTGCCCTAAGCCCATAACCAAACAAGGAACAGGAAGTAAGGTGGAAAGCACACATCCAACAACCTATTGGGTATTAATGATATATAACCATGGTGTATAAACTAAAGTATTATAGAGTTAATCACCTAAGGTCCTTTAAATTGTACTGGTTTAATAAAATGGATTAAACCCTTAACTGGTGAGTTTCTAGTTTTGTAACCCAAATGTTATGATTCGTATAGTATGTTTTGTACTAGAAAACTGTGCATTGACTCTGTGTCCTATGACTTGACCTATACCTGGTACCCCTATGATGACTTAATGTATACGAAACCTATATATCTAGAATCGAATAGATATTAGATTGGGTGAATCTGTCCCAAGCCCACAACCAAACTGTCACACCCCAAAACCGGAAGGCGGAAACGTTCTGGGGTGGAGGACGTCATGCCAAGTATCACAACATATGCAGTATAGTAATCAAACTACAACAACCATTGCATTAATAGTAACAATTTTTACATAGGTTACATTTAACAACAACATCAAAGTAGATGTAGAAAATAACATAAGCTGCAGCTTGGTACTAGGCTAACTTCGCAAAAGCTCTCGGAGTGTACCTGTCTACTGATGACCTGAGAATACAAGTTATTTTGAAAGCGAGTATCAGCATTTTAATGCTAGTGAGTTCATAAGTATTTAATGACATTGGTATAAATACATGTTTTTCTTCAAATTAATCTCACTAGATGATGGTGATATGATTTTACAGAGTATTAGTATTTCTCCCAGAAAATCCTATATTTTCAAATAAAGGTAGTTTTCTACCAAAACTCAATTGTTTTATGTTTAAAGAGTATTTTCCCCTAAAGGTACTATCATTATCAAAATATAGTTTATACTTTAAGGAACATGTGAGAAGATCACAAGCAAAAGTAATAGGGAAAATACTATTTTACCTCAGCAGTAACGTTGCTGACTAAAAGTGAATAAAACATAGACTCCAGGTGGTATCGAACGAACCATACACCTCGGAGAGTCTAAAGGAATGAAGTATAGACTCCAGGTGGTATTAAGTGAACAATACGCCTCGGAGAGTATAAGTGAATGAAATACAGACTCCAGGCGGTATTAAGTGAACAATACGCCTCGGAGAGTCTAAGGGAATGAAGTATAGACTCCAGGCGGTATTAAGTGAACAATACGCCTCGGAGAGTCTAAGTGAATGAAATACAGACTCCAGGCGGTATTAAGTGAACAATACGCCTCGGAGAGTCTAAGTTAACCTTTAATCCTAAGTAGGTCAGTTTAAAGGTTTAATATGAGGCCTAGTATATAACTAGGAAAATATATTATGATGGTTTCATATGTAGAAAATACTGTGATAATACTTATTACCTTAAAGCCATGAATTATAAGGTAATTGTAAAGATACTCGTAACCATACTGATTGACGGATGTAAACACGACGACCTGCTGGCGTCGAAATGAATGTGACATTTGTCACCCCTTGGCTTGGTCGGCCGGGACTGTAGCTAGCAGTCAGGATGTGGGATGGTCTATCACGTATAGATCTATACACACAATGCCCGGTCTCCCTCCAGGAGACTCTGGTTACCACTCGACAACGGTGAAATCCGTGTCATGAGGATGTACTCGTGTTTTGATTTCTATATACCTTTCTTTTTACCATAAGTACAAGTTCTTAGAATATAGATATAACTAAGTTCTCCTTCATGAATGTTATGGTTGGTTTCTAAACTATACCTATTATAGTTTACTCGAGAGGTTATCTAGATGTCTTTACTACCTAAATGTGTTGAACTGGAATAAGAGTATTAACATCTAACCAGATATACATAATATA
This sequence comes from Lactuca virosa, assembly GCF_052849685.1. Lineage (NCBI taxonomy): Eukaryota > Viridiplantae > Streptophyta > Magnoliopsida > Asterales > Asteraceae > Lactuca > Lactuca virosa. Next base: position 232,559,270 of record NC_136432.1, on the reverse strand, counting down.
TAACTAGGACTTCAACGACACTCGGACAAATAACCGGATGCTCTAAGTCCACAACCAAACAAGGAACAGGAAGTAAAGCGGGTTATCAGTCCTAAGTCCTTCAAACCCTACTCATATAACTATATCTATATAGACATGAATCTATCAAGAATATAAGTTTAAAAGACTTTGATAAAAGCTTGGTAATTTAAAAGAGACTTTGATACTTTAAAAGAGATTTGAAAACAAAAGATGAAAAGCTTTAGCTGGATAAAACAATTTAACATGCAGAAATCTTTTTGCTATATAGTTATTAATCACATGTGGTTAATCTTTATAGTTCAACTTGTATTCCCCCCCCCCCCCCCATAAAAGCATTTAAAATCATTTAAAAAGGTTAATTAAGGGTTATGAACTCACTTGAAGTGGGTGATTCGGATGAACGGGTGGTATAGGATGCTAAGTGTCAAGTGAGGACTTGAACACACACGCAGATCCTATTAAGCATGCAATGATACATTTATGTATCTAATTAGTCATTTAATAACTAATTAAGCAAGTAAAGACACTCAAATACATGAAAACACTTTGTTTCAAGTGCTAGGAGTGCTAAGGGTTGCATCTTAAGAGAGTATGGCCTCACATTGGAGTTTACTCCCCATATGGTAGCACCATATGGGTTTACGGTTCTGGGACCATTTCCCCCATGAGTTTACAGACGTAAACTCATGGCAATGGTGTCATTGGGTGTTTTAAGTTCCTAAACCACACAAGGAAGTAAGCTAGACTCGAATCCAAGGCTTAGGAAGTGACTAGGGCTCGAAATGGCCCTTTGTTGGAGTTTACGGTCCTTGGACCACTCCTTGGGAGTTTACGGTTGTAAACACATGTGTTTACGGTCGTAAACCCATGCGTTTATGGCCATAAACTCATGGTTACCTAACCATTTCGTATTTTGGTGTTTCTAGCTCATGCATGCAAGGTTCTAGTCCTTTATACAAGCCATAGAAGGTGTTAGGGGCACCTAAACCCCACTTGAAGGTGTTTACGGTCCAAGAAGATCTCCTTGAACCGTAAACACATATGTTCTTGGGGATTTTGATGTTCTTCAAGGGTTTAACATGTATTCTAAGCAAACAACTAGTTAGGAGGAGTGTACTTACTTATGGGAAGCTTGTAGGAGTGTTTAAGGGCCAAGAACACTAGTGTGTGTTCTTGGTGTTCTTGGTGTTTTGAAGAACACCTGGAAATCTAAGAAAAGAGTAGATTTCCATGGATGAAATCGAGTATAAACACTAGATAAAGTGTTATATGAATAAATCAAGGAAGGAAACACTTACATTTTTGAAGGATTTGGAAGATGATCCTATGATAGTTGAGAGAAAACTTGGGTGTTCTTGAACTAGGAAGTGGGAAAGTGAGCCAAAAATGACTAAGTGTCATATTTATACTCTTTAGAGTTTACGGTCGTAAACTCATTGTTTGGGGCCGTAAACTCCAAACTCTTGGAGTTTTGAGACTTACGTGATGCACGACAACCTCTAAAGTATACTTCCTTTTATTTGTTCGCTTGACGAGTATAAAATAAAAACACCCAACAGACTGAAAACCGGCCAAAAACGTACTAAAATGAATTTGGATTTAATTTGATGTGCTTGACCGCGGAGTTTATACAAATGAAAATTTCGGGTTGTCACACAAACAAGGAACATGAAATGGAACGGAAAGCACACATCCTATTACCTGTCGGATTCTATTGATATATATGTATCCTTTGATGTATACATTAAGGAATCATAAGGTTAGCATCATGGTCCTTCCTACTAAACGTAGCCTTCTACCAAGGCATCAAATGTTATGTATGCTTGTTTCTTGTATGAGTGTGTATTTTCCCACGTGAGACTATCATTAACTAAATATAGTTTATACATTAATGGGTATGTGAGAAGGTCGCAAAATAAATGTAATAGGGAAAATAAGGTTTTTCCTCAGCAGTGACACTGCTGGCTATAAAGTGATAAAATACAGACTCCAAGTAGTATTAAATGTATAATACACCTCGGGGAGTCTTTTTTCCTTTAATCCTTAGTCGGTTAATTAAAGGTTTAAATGTGAACTCGTATGTAACCATGCTGATCGACGACTGAATAAAAGATGACCCTCCGGTGTCATATGTAGTGAGGTAATATTTTGTCACCCCTTGGCCTTATCGGCTGGGACTGTAGCTAGCAGTCAGGGTATGGGAGTGTCTGTCCCGTATAGATCTATACACAAGATGCCCGCTCTCCCCCCAGGAGACTCTTGTTACAATATGATACAACCCTGTATTGTTGTATCCTTATATAGTATGTCACATTAATTTATTGTATAACAGTGTTTGTATAGTAAGTCGTAGTGTAGTAATGTTCTTTCTGTACTAGTGTATAGTATACCCTCTTGTATAGTGTATAGTGTGTATTGTTTCTCATAATAGTGTGTTCTGACTCATGTATGAATTGACTCTTTGTATGCTTCATTGTACTAGAAGTAAAGAGTAGTGTCTTCCTAAACTATACCTATTATAGTTTACTAATGTTTTACTTGAACTGTTATTGAAAAGACTCATTTATCTACTAAGTTATGCTGGTACTTTAAAAACGGAGTTTTGTAAAACCATAAAGTAACATAACCTTTAAAGAGTCTTTGAAATTCTTTGACAACTTATAAACGACATAAGTAATCCTTTTGAAAATGTTCATAACAAACAATTAAACAATTAACATTGTGTTCAACTTGTATTCCCCCCTTAAAACATTTAAAATAGTTAAAAGATTCATTACGGGGTATGAACTCACCTGATGTGGGTGATTCAACGAATATGTGTGTAAGGATTAGAAGTTCCACGAATGAAGTCCCGAGATACAACAACTCCTAAATGACATATATTGACATAAATATAGTGCTTGGAAGCAACCAAATGCAAGGAAACACCTCACGGGACTAGGAAACACTTTGACCAAGTGTTGGAATCACATGTGATTCATCTAAAGAGTGTATATGGCCATGGCTTGGTGTTTACGGCCATGGGTTTACGGCCAAGGGAGTTTACGGCCGTAAACTCATGGTCAAACATGCATATAAGGGTGTTTGAAGGCTAGGGAAGCTTGAGGGAATTTTGCTCTACCCAAGTATGAGAAAGACCAACTCAATGGAGGCTTTTGATGAGTTTACGGCCCAAAGGATTTTACTCCTGGCCGTAAACTCTCTAAATGGTCACATTTAGGGTCTTAACGGTAAGGAGTCTTAAGGGTTCAAGTGTTCTAAGGTTTAGCAAGAGCCTAGATGTCTTTAAGGTCCAAAACTTGCCCATAATTGGAGTTTACGGCCAAGGGTGTTTACTCTTGGGCCGTAAACTCTCTAAATGATGAGTTTGGTGATGATTCAAGGTCTTACAAAGCACAGGTAGTGTTCTAGCCTTGAATCTAAGCCTTAGGAAGAGTTTAGGGCCAAAATGACACCTTTATAGGGGTTTACGGCCAAGGGAGATTGCTTGGCTGTAAACTCCTTTTGGTCTTGGATTCTTGATGATTTCAAGGCTCTAAACGTGAGTCTTAACTAGATATCAAGTATAGGGAAGAGTACTTACGATATAGGGGCTTGAAAGTGTCGATCTTGACCAAGAACACTAGTGTGTGTTCTTGGTGTTCTTGGTGAAACTTGAAGATCTAAGAAAAGTTGATTTCCATGGATGAAATCAAAGAGTGTAACTAGTAGATGAAGTGTAACAACAAACCAAGTAAAGAACACTTTCGTTTTTGAAGATCTCGAGGGAAGATCGGTATGATAGTTGAGAGAGAAATGGAGTGTTCTTGAGGTTGGAATGTGAGAAATGGCTGGAAATGATCAAGGACCACATATATAGTCTTGAGTTTACGGCCACATGAGTTTACGTCCGTAAACTCATTGGCATTGGGCCGTGAACTCCTTATGGTGAGGTTAAGGCTTGATTTGTTGTACAGTGTCCCTAGCAGGTACATTCTAGCACTCATTCCTTAAGTGTACAAGGCTTAAAACTCCTTAGAATGATCTTTAACCAGGCTAGAACTCATTAGAGATGAGTCTGATACTCAATTGAGTTGACTGACTGTACTTTAAAAAGCAAAAAAATTTCGGGTTGTCACATCTTACACTCGGCGAGTCTGATGAACAGACAGCATGTTGTTCGAGTTTTTTTTTTTGGCCAGAATTGGGTTAGAATCATTACCTGTTACTGTTTTCAATCATCTAAACTGTTTTCTATGATATGGTAATGATTATCTTAATCTAATTACAAGGTAATTGTCATAATTTCAAGAATTGAATTAATATGATTATGCTAATGTCTTGAACTTTGATGATATGAATTGTCTTGCTTCTATGAGTTTGAATACGATCATGCTTGCTTGTTTGATGATTATGATTAATTAAATCCATGATTCATATGTTTTAATGGAGTCCATAACTTTCCCTCAAGTTATGGATAACCAAAAGTCTTTTTCCTTTAAAGAGCCATTAAATAAAACTCATAGGTTATAAAATGAAGAGTCTTCATTTTATGAGCCATTAAACTCATAAGTTATAGAAATGAAAGGTTTTGAATAGTTTCAAAACATGTCCTCAAGTTTTGGAATTTGTAAAGCCACTTAGAAAACTTTAATTCCAAATCCCTAGAATTTTAAAAAGTTAAAATTCAACCCTTATACTTTATAATATTATAAGTTAGTAATATATATATATATATATATATATATATATATATATATATATATATCAAGTCAGTCTTACCGTTAGTAGGCCTCATTCACAAAGTCGATCTATAATGCGGGTATAAGGTTGTTGCCTATAAAATGGCAGCTTAATGGGTGTCCACTCTCACCCACCGCTTCCTTGACTGGTGGAGGGTCGTTAGCCGAATGGGTAGGAAAAAGACTATAATTCTCACTAAAAGTATAATGATAAATATAAAGTAACTAAACCTTTATTAATTCCCAATCTTAGTTACTTTAGGAAAATGTGAAATAGGTGCTAACCATGAAATTGCACTTTGCACCTTGCTAAGTCGTTAGTGGAGGGTGTGTCGTTAACCGGCACACTAACTTGGTCTTAACAAGGGTGGAAAAGGGTTGCTTAAGGTTTATCATAGTTCGGTGGAGCATGTGTGGCTAACCGGCACATCGATTAGGTGATAAAATTAAGAGTACCAAGTTAATTTGCATGGTTATTCACACCTTGTTTTGTGATCCTCGGCATCCCAGTCACAAACTTGAAGGGCACAATCGAGATTTAAACATGCCATTGAATCGTTCAATGAATCTCAAAAGATCTAGGAGTTTTAATCCATTTAAAACTTAATAATTTATTCAGTTTTTCATGGTGGAAATTGGTAAATCGTCATTTACCTACCTTCAAATATTTTGTAGCTTGGATTACGACATCCCTCTTCCAAGTTATAAGATATTATGTTGGGTCCTAGCCTTAATATTTCATTTGGGTGACTTATTAAGGATTCTTTATCTAATATAAAACTTTTCTTTCTTTATTTTCAGATGTCTTCCAACACTGCCACTGGATTAAACCCTACCTGCTCCTTTTCCCTCATGAACTTGTGTGGGAAAGTCACTTTTGATGGAACTAACTTCAATGATTGGATTAGGAACATCAGGATGATTACTCGCTATGAGGGCAAGGAATATGTCCTTGATAAGGAACTGAAGGTTATTGATGAGTCGTCTGCTACTCCTGCAGAGATTGCTGAGTACACTACCCATGAGAAAGATGCCACTAAGGTGTCTTGCATCATGTTGGCTACCATGTCAGCAGAACTTCAGAAATCCTATGAAGATTTCTACCCTTTTGAGATGCACCAAGACCTGATGGAAAGGTACCATGAGAGTGCTCGTCAAGAGAGGTATGAAATCATCTCTTCCATGATAACAGCCAAGATGAAGGATGGTGAACCCATCACTAGCCACTTGCAGAAAATGCAAAGGTTCGTGGACCGGTTGGTAAAACTAAATGTGGACTTTCCTGAGGAGATGACTATTGATATCATTCTACACTCCTTACCTCAAAGTTATGATCAGTTCCGCATGACTTATCATATGAACAAGGAGGAGGTCACACTTAGCAAACTTCAAGGACTTTTGAGGACCGCTGAAAATGGTCTCAAAGGTAAATTGATTGTTACTTCTACTCCTACTACTACCCCTGTTCTGGAAATCGGGCAAGGTAAGGGGAAGAAGAGGAAACCCCCTTCGAAGGGTACCAAGAGAAAGTCTCTTGATGGCTCCTCTTCAAGTGGAACCAAATTTGGTCCCATCACTCCTTCTTTAAACCCAAAGGAAGCACAATGCTTCTACTGTCAGGAAAAAGGGCACTGGAAGCGAAGCTGCCCCAAATACTTGCAGGATGTTAGGGATGGGAAAGCAAAGCCCACCCATGCAGGTATTTACACTATATTGTCTAATAACTCATCGCATACTAATTCTTGGGTTCTTGATACAGGTTGTGGTATTCACATTTGTACTGATTTGAAGGGCCTAAGAAGAAGTGAAGAAGTGGAGCACGGAAAGATAAACTTAATCATAGGCAATAGGAAAGCATCACCTGTTACCAAGATTGGAGTTTATTCTTTATTGCTTAGTAATGGGTTAACATTAGATATATAATAAATGTTGTTACTCGTCTAAAATGGAGAAGAATATTATTTCCTTTCATAGTTTGTACAAGCAAGGATTTACCTTTTCATTTGATAATAAAATTGGTGTTATTGATGCTTTTTATAATGGTGTATTTTATTTTAAAGCATTACCTTGTGATGGTGTATATGAAACGGTGTCGATTGTAGCAACTTAGGAAATAATGTATTACATATTGATTCTTCCATTAGTTTGGATAAAGCATCCTTGTGGCATTGTCGTCTTGGACATGTTAACAAGAAGCGCATAGGCCAACTCCAAAAGGCTGGAGTTTTGGAATCATTTGACCTAAAATCAGATGATAGTTGTGAATCTTGTTCACTTGGAAAAATGACAAAGTCACCCTTCACTGGTACTTGTGCTAGGGGTGAAGGTTTGATGGACCTCATACACACTGATGTGTGTGGACCCTTCAGAACCACCACAAGGGATGATAACCGCTTCTATGTGACTTTTACTAATGATTACATCATATATGGTTATATCTATTTAATCAAGCATAAGTCAGAAACCTTTGAAAAGTTCAAAGAGTTTAAGCAGGAAGTGGAGAATCAGCTGGGCAGGAAGATCAAGATGCTCTGATCCGATCGGGGTGGTGAGTATCTTAGCATCGAGTTCCTTGACTATCTTAAGGAATGTGGAATTGTTTCACAATTGACACCTCCTAGGACACCATAGCTGAATGGTGTGGATGAGAAGCGCAATCGAACCTTGTTAGACATGGTTCGTTCCATGATGAGTCAAGCTTCATTACCAAAATCATTCTGGGGGTATGCCTTAGAGACTGCCGCCCATATCCTTAATCTAGTCCCTACTAAAAAGGTTGCCAAAACACCTTACGAGATCTGGACTGGGAAAGTTCCCACTTTGGACCACATCAAGATTTGGGGTTGTGAGGCTTTCGTGAGGCGCGAGTCTCACAACAAGCTCGAACTTCGAAGTGAGAGGTGTATTTTCATCGGCTACCCACAAAAATCATTTGGTTACCTCTTCTACAGACCCAGTGATAATGTGGTATTTGTGGCAAGGAGAGTATTCTTTCGTGAGAGAGAGTTTATAAGCCAAGGAAACAGTGGGAGGCAAATTGTCCTTGAAGAGATTCAAGAGTCAAGTGGTGAAGGAACCTCAAACCCTAGCACTCAACCGAAGGAGGAAACTCCTGCTGAATCAACTGACTAGACCGTACCTCTAAGACGTTCCACTAGAGTTAGGAATGCACCTGAGGATTATTATGGTTTCCATATTAATGCGGAAGGAGATACATTTATCAGTGATAGTACACTGGTAAATCTAGATAAACCTAACAACTGTAGGGAAGCCATGACAGGCCCGGGGTCTGCTAAATGGAAAAAGGCTATGGAAAGTGAGATCCAATCCATGTATGACAATCAAGTTTGGAACTTGGTTGACAATGTACCGGGTCGTAAGACAGTCGGGTGCAAATGGATCTTCAAGAAGAAGACCGACATGGATGGGAAGGTACACACCTACAAAGCGTGAATGGTTGCGAAGGGCTTTACTCAAACTCCTAGAGTTGACTATGATGAGACCTTCTCACCAGTAGCGAAGATTAAGTGTATTAGGGTTGTGCTAGCCATAGCTACATTTCATGACTATGAGATATGGCAAATGGATGTCAAAACCGCTTTCCTTAATGGAAAGTTGGCTGAGGATGTTTACATGAATCAGCCAGAGGTTTTTTTCAATGCCAAGTACCTTGATAGAGTGTGTAAGCTTGAGAAATCCATCTACGGATTGAAACAAGCATCTCGCCGATGGAATCTCTATTTCAATGAGAAAGTCAAAGAGTTTGGTTTTTCGAGAAGCGAAGATGAGTCCTGTGTATATGTTAAAGCTAGTGGGAGAATAGTTAGCTTCTTGGTGTTGTATGTGGATGACATACTACTCATAGGAAATGACATCCCAACCTTGCAGGTGGTAAAGTCCTGGCTTGGGAAGTGTTTCGCTATGAAGGACCTTGGAGAAGCTACCTATATCCTAGGGATAAGGATATTGAGAGAGAGGAGTAAGAGACTAATTGGACTTAGTCAGAGTACCTACTTGGATAAGGTGCTGAAAAGGTTCAGCATGCAGGATTCCAAGAAAAGAGACTTACCGATCCATAGTAACGCCAAACTGAGTAAGACTCAGAGTCCGAGTATAGGGACTGAGATAGCTGAGATGAGACATGTACCATATGCTTTCGTTGTGGGCTCAATCATGTATGCAATGAATTGTACTCGACCTGATGTGTCCTTTTCCTTGAGCATGGTCAGAAGATATCAAGGGAACCCTGGCAAGGCTCACTGGACTGCGGTAAAGAACATTCTCAAGTACCTGCGAAGGACTAAGGACTGGGTCCTTACACTCGGTGGGAGTGATGACTTGAGAGTGGTGGGGTATAGCGACGCCAGCTTTTAGACTGATAGGGATAATTTCCGCTCTCAGTCGGGCTGGGTCTTTACCATGAATGGAGGAGCAATTACTTGGAAAGGTTCCAAGCAGGAGACGGTAGTTGATTCTACTTGTGAATCAGAGTACATTGCAGCAAGCGAGGCGGCAAAGGAGGCGATATGGCTGAAGAACTTCATTGGAGACCTTGGAGTTGTACCAACTATAAAGGAGCCCATAGAGATTTTCTGTCATAGCGAGAGTGTGCAGTTGCCTTAGACAAGGAACCAAGGGATCACGGCAGGTCTAGGCACATCGACAGAAAATACCATTTCATTAGACATCGTATAGAAGAAGGACTCCTCGTGGCAAAGAGGGTATCATCAGATAAGAACCCATCAGATCCCATCACGAAGGGACTGAGTAGGGTTAAGCATATACAACATGTGAGGCCCATCGGGCTGAAGGATGGTATTAGTTTTAGTAGTTAGATAGCTTTCGAAACTTGTAATATTTGAAATGTAATTGACATTTGATTTTTAAATAAAAGGTGTTTTTTTATTTACTAGTATGGTACTGTCTTGTGTCAATCATTTACTATTGTTTCATTTTGCATGTTTTAACTTCCAGAATAATTTTATTATTCAAACTGTCCACGGTCGATCATACTTTGGAAGTAGGTATTAAAATAAGACTGTCATGAATTGGGTTTGTAGATTTGTCTAAATTGTATTAGACATACAATGGTTGCTGCAACATTCATGAGTGCTCATAAGTTCTGAGTGTTGGATTCAACCCACATTCATTTGTATCACTTCATGGAATTCATCTCGAGTGATCGTGAGACGGTAATATCATATGAGTCTTCAAGCCAAGAGATATGAGTTTTTGAACTGTGAGTTGTCTATACATTGATAGTATGAAAACACATCAGTAACTTGATGCTATAAAACGTGTTGTTGTGTACAATTTGATGAATAGTTACTACAAGCATATGAGTCAAAGCTTATTTGTTCCTTCTAGTCCTTGGAGGATTAGAAGCGATATCTTGGGCCCCTCGATGATTTTGTTATGACTTATGTGTCAGGCCCGGTCAGATCTAAATTGATGTGTTTGATTAAGTTCTTTCTCAAACAAATCAGAAATCGAGAAACAAACTGCTAGACAATAAGTACGACGGTGTTCCACGTATTTGTCCAGCAGATATCTTGAGAACAGAGGAGTATATGATCACTTAGACTTATCCAAGTGGGAGACTGTTGGATATAGTGTCTAAGTCCATAACTATATTTGGTATGTACTTGACCCGACTTGGCATGGTCCATTTGGGTTGCATGGCATCACAACAATTGGATAGACAAAATGTGAAAAAAGGACACTTATGATTTATTAATATATTATAAGTTCTAATATATTAATATGAAATCATATTATTTAATTAGTATTGATCAAGAATTAATTTTGTGATCAAAAGGAGACTATTTAAATATATGAGGATTGATTGTGTAAATCATTCATTCTTATATAATGGGCTTATGATCCATGGTTCATAAGATTGGGCTAAAACCCATAGGGTGCTCCATGGATGCTCCATGGAGGTTAAAACCCATGGATCATGGAGTAAGTGAAAGGTCATGCACATTAGGGTTTGCATGGTGTAACCCTAATTGCATGACACTATATAAGGATCCTCATATGGAGCAAAATCGGCACTTAGACTAAAAGAGAGAGGGCTAGCCGAAATTTTCATACAAGTGTTCTATTCTCAAGTTATTCCAAGAGTTTTGGTGTTGTGTGAAACATATGAGGCATCACACTTGGGGTGCTAGGCTCACAAGGTCTTAAGGAATCAAGCAACAATAAAAGGTATGTCATTCTACTAGTTTTATATTACATACACCTCATGATATGCTAGATAGGATGAAACCTTCGAAAAATAAATATTTGCATGTATAATAGAGAAAACATAGATCCAAGGTTTTTAAGGTTGCATGTACACCATAGGAGTGTTATAATGCTCAAAACCTAACAGTGGTATCAGAGCCTAGGCTTGTTTTCTGTTATATTGTTGTTTATATGTGATTTTGCAAAGCTGGAATGCTGTCTGACAGATCAACTCGTCGAGTCCATAAACAGACTCGACGAGTTGATGGTTTTATTCATGTACTCGACGAGTCTGCTCTTGCACTCAGCGAGTCTGATGAACAGACAGCATGCTTTTCTAGTTTTTTTTTTGCCAGAATTGGGTTAGAATCATTACATGTAACTGTTTTCAATAATCTAAACTGTTTTCAATAATCTAAACTGTTTTTGGCCAGAATTGGATTAGAATCAAGTCAGTCTTACCGTTAGTAGGCCTCATTCACGAAGCCGGTCTATAATGCGGGTATAAGGTTGTTGCCTATAAAATGGCAGCTTAATGGGTGTCCACTCTCACCCACCGCTTCCTTGACTGGTGGAGGGTCGTTAGCCGAACGGGTAGGACAAAAACTATAATTCTCATTAAAAGTATAATGATAAATATAAAGTAAATAAACCTTTATTAATTCCCAATCTTAGTTACTTTAGGAAAATGTGAAATAGGTGCTAACCTATGAAATTGCACTTTGCACCTTGCTAAGTCGTTAGTGGAGCATGTGTCATTAATCGGCACACTAACTTGGTCTTAACAAGGGTGGCAAAGGGTGGCTTAAGGTTTATCATAGATCGGTGGAGCATGTGTGGCTAACCGGCACATCGATTAGGTGATAAAATTAAGAGTACCAAGTTAATTTGCATGGTTATTCACACCTTGTTTTGTGATCCTCGGCATCCTAGTCACAAACTTGAAGGGAACAATCGAGATTTAAACATGTCATTGACTCGTTCAATGAATCTCAAAGGATCTAGGAGTTTCAATCCATTTAAAATTAATAATTTATTATGTTTTTCATGGTGTAATTTGGTAAATCGTCATTTACCTACCTTCAAATATTTTGTAGCTTGGATGACGGCATCCCTCTTCCAAGTTATAAGATATTGTGTCGGGTCCTAGCCTTAATATTTCATTTGGGTGACTTATTAAGGATTCTTTATCTAATCTAAAACTTTTCTTTCTTTCTTTTCAGATGTCTTCCAACACTGCCACTGGCTCAAACCCTACAGGCTCCTTTTCCCTCATTAACTTGTGTGGGAAAGTCACTTTTGATGGAACTAATTTCAATGATTGGATTAGGAACATCAGGATGATTACCCGCTATGGGGGCAAGGAGTATGTTCTTGATAAGGAACTGAAGGATATTGATGAGTCGTCTGCTACTCCTGAGGAGATTGCTGAGTACACTACCCGTGAGAAAGATGCCACTAAGGTGTCTTGCATCATGTTGGCTACCATGTCAGCAAAATTCCAGAAATCCTATGAAGATTTCTACCCTTTTGAGATGCACCATGACCTGATGGAAAGGTACCATCAGAGTGCTCGTCAAGAGAGGTATGAAATCATCTCTTCCATGATAACAACCAAGATGAAGGATGGTGAACCCATCACTGGCCACTTGTAGAAAATGCAAAGGTTCATGGACCGGTTGGTAAAACTAAATGTGGACTTTCCTGAGGAGATGGCTATTGATATCATTCTACAGTCCTTACCTCCAAGTTATGATCAGTTCCGCATGACTTATCATATGAACAAGGAGGAGGTCACACTTGGCAAACTTCAAGGACTTTTGAGGACCGCTGAAAGTGGTCTCAAAGGTAAATTGATTGTTACTTCTACACCTACTAGTACCCCTGTTCTGGAAATCGGGCAAGGTAAGGGGAAGAAGAGGAAAAGCCCTTTGAAGGGTACCAAGAGAAAGTCTCTTGATGGCTCCTCTTCAAGTGGAACCAAAGGTGGTCCCATCACTCCTTTTTCAAACCCAAAGGAAGCACAATGCTTCTACTGTCAGGAAAAAGGGCACTGGAAGCAAAGCTGCCCCAAATACTTGCAGGATGTTAGGGATGGGAAAGTAAAACCCACCCATGCAGGTATTTACACTATATTGTCTAATAACTCATCGCATACTAATTTTAGGGTTCTTGATACGGGTTGTGGTATTCACATTTGTACTAATTTAAAGGCCTAAGAAGAAGTGAAGAAGTGGAGCACGAAAAGATAAACTTAATCATAGGCAATAGGAAAGCATCACTTGTTACCAAGTTTGGAGTTTATTCTTTATTGCTTAGTAATGGGTTAACATTAGATATGAATAAATGTTGTTACTCGTTTGAAATGGGGAAGAATATTATTTCCTTTCATAGTTTGTACAAGAAAGGATTTACCTTTTCATTTGATAATAAAATTGGTGTTATTGATGCTTTTTATAATGGTGTATTTTATTTTAAAGCATTACCTTGTGATGGTGTATATGAAACGGTGTCGATTGTACACAACTTAGGAAATAATGTATTACATATTGATTCTTCCATTAGTTTCGATAAAGCATCCTTGTGGCATTGTCGTCTTGGACATATTACCAAGAAGCGCATAGGCCAACTCCAAAAGGCTGGAGTTTTAGAATCATTTGACCTAAAATCAAATGATAGTTGCGAATCTTGTTTACTTGGAAAAATGACAAAGTCACCCTTCACTGGTACTTGTGCTAGGGGTGACGGTTTGATGGACCTCATACACACTGATGTGTGTGGACCCTTCAGAACCGCCACAAGGGATGATAACCGCTTTTATGTGAGTTTTACTGATGATTACAGCAGATTTGGTTATATCTACTTAATCAAGAATAAGTCAGAAACCTTTGAAAAGTTCAAAGAGTTTAAGCAGGAAGTGGAGAATCAGCTGGGCAGGAAGATCAAGATGCTCCGATCCGATCGGGGTGGTGAGTATCTTAGCATTGATTTCGTTGACTATCTTAAGGAATGTGGAATTGTTTCACAATTGACACCTCCTAGGACACCATAGCTGAATGGTGTGGCTGAGAAGCGCAATCGAACCTTGTTGGACATGGTTCGTTCCATGATGAGTCGAGCTTCGTTACCAAAATCATTATGCGGGTATGCGTTAGAGACTGCCGCCCATATCCTTAATCTAGTCCCTACTAAAAAGGTTTCCAAAACACCTCACGAGATGTGGACTGGGAAAGTTCCCACTTTGGACCACATCAAGATTTGGGGTTGCGAGGCTTTCGTGAGGCGCAAGTCTCACGACAAGATCGAACCTCGAAGTGAGAGGTGTGTTTTCTTCGGCTACCCACAAAAATCCTTTGGTTACCACTTCTACAGACCTAGTGATAATGTGGTCTTTGTGGCAAGGAGAGGAGCCTTTCGTAAGAGAGAGCTCATAAGCCAAGGAAACAATCATAGGAGTCTTTCGTGAGAGAGAGTTCACAACCCTAGTGAACTCTTTGCCTTCTCTTGTGTTGTTTTACTCGGGTACGACTAGGTCCTTTATATCTCGATCGTTCAGCAAAGATTTTGATATGCCTATTGGGGAGATAGAGTGTCCGTTGTGGGTTTCTATCGCGAACGAACATGGGGTTTCTGCGTCATCAGTGTATCAGAGTTGTATTTTGGAGATCTTCGGTGTGCCGTATCCGATCCATCTGATCCCTATTCCTATGGGGGATGTTTGTGTGATTGTGGGTATGGAGTGACTGAGTCCGTTTGGTGTCATGATTGATTATGAGGGCCAGCGGGTGGTAGTTCGAACCCCAAGTGGGAGAGTATTGGTTATTTATGGAGAGGTCACTAGAGTCGATTCAGAGTTTTGTTCGGTAGAAAGGGCTCGTCAGTATATTCAGCACGAGTGTGCAGGTTATTTGGCTTATGTGGTTGACACTCGGTTTGGGGACCAGATTTCAGTTTCAGAGGTCCCAGTGGTCAGGGAGTTTGCGGATGTATTCCCGGAGGAGTTTCCCGGTGTGCCTCCCGAAAGGTAGGTCAAGTTCAGGATTGACTTTGTGCCAGATGCGGCCTCGATTGCCAAGGCGTTGTACTGCTTGGCACCACCTGAGATACAGGAGTTGTCATCTCAGCTGCAGGAGCTGTTAGGCAAGAAGTTCTTCAGACCGAGCAATTCTCCGTGGGGAGCGCCAATACTATTCGTTAAGAAGAAGGATGGTCACACCGGATGTGCATTGATTACCTGGAGTTGAAAAAGTTAACAGTGAAGAACTGTTATCCCCTTCCGCAGATTGATTAACTTTTCGATCAATTGCAGGGTGCATCTTCGTTATCCAAGATAGATCTGAGGTATGGATATCATCAGGTTAGAGTGAGAGAGGAGGACGTGGAGAAGACCATGTTCCGGACTCGTTATTGGAATCACAAGTTCGTGGTAATGCCATATGGGCTCACCAATATGACTGTGGTGTTTATGGATTTGATGAATCGGGTATGCAGGCTGATGCTCGGTCATTCCGTCATTGTGTTTATTGATTATATCTTGGTGTATTCCAAATCCAAGGAGTAGCATGAGGAGCACCATCGAGAGCACCTGGGGGTTTTGAGGCGAGAACGACTTTATGCCAAGTTCTCGAAGAGCGAGTTTTGGTTACGAGAGGTCCAGTTCCTTGGGCACACCGTTAACCAGGATGGGATTTTGGTCGACCCGGCCAAGATCGAGATCATGATGCAGTGGGAGGTTCCGAAATCTCCCTCAAATATCAGGAGTTTCTTGGGTTTGGTAGGGTACTATCAGAGGTTCATTCAATATTTATCCAAGATTGCAGTACCCCTCACTCGTCTGACGAGGAAGGGGGTGGATTTCCAATGGTTAGCAGTTCCAAATCAAGCGTTCTGTGATTCGATGTAGTGTTGTTCGCAAGTTGCAATTGTTTGGAGTTCTTATGATTTGCAGTCCTCATTCGCATTTACAGCATTCACATTTGGCGATGAAGGTTCGCATTTAGAATCAATCGGAGGAGTTCCAGTCGCTCGTAATTCAGGGAGGCTCAGGTCGAGGGAGTTTGGAAGGAGAACTGGAAGAAGGAGAGGATCAGAGCTGAGATTGACAGATTTGTCACGGATAGTTGAGGGCTTTTGACCCGGTGCGGTCAGGTCTATCTTCCAGTTTCTGGTGGGATCAGGCAGGTTGTATTGGAGAAGGCTCATAAGTCTCGTTTTTCTATTCATCTTGGGGCCACCAAGATGTATCAGGATTTGAGATTGAGCTATTGGTGGCCATGTACGAAGATGGAAATAGCCTGGTATGTGGAGAGATGCTTAACTTGCAGGATGGTCAAGGCTGAGCATCATAGGCCGCATGGCAAGCGGTAGCCTCTGGAGGTTCCCATGTGAAAATGGGAGCAGATATCGATGGATTTTATCACCAAGTTTCCGAATATGGCAAAGGGTTTTGATGCTATATGGGTCGTCATGGATCGATTGACCAAGAGTGCCCACCTTTTGGCAATTCGGGATAGTTCTTCGGCCGAGAAGTTGGTCGATGTGTACGTTCGCGAGATCATTGCTTACCATGGGGTTCCGGTCTCCATTGTTTCTGACCGTGATGCTCGGTTCACCTCTTGTTTCTGTCAGAAGTTCCATGAGGAACTAGGCGTGAGGTTGCACTTCAGTACTGCTTATCATTAGCAGACCGACGACTAGAGTGAATGGACGATACAGACCCTTGAGGATATGTTGCGGGCCCGTGTTATTGATTATGGTGGGAGTTAGGACTCCTAACTACCTCTTACAAAGTTTTCCTACAACAACAGTTATCACTACAGCATTAGTGCACCGCCTTTCGAGCTGTTGTATGGGCGGAGATGTCGTACCCTGGTTTGTTGGGACGAGGTTGGTCACAGGGTGATGGGGTGGACCGAATTGGTCCTTCAGACCACAGACCTCATTCAGCATACCAAGCAGAGACTACAGACCGCTCAGAGTCGGCAGAAGAGCTATGTCGACCGGCACCGATCCAAGTTAGAGTTTCAGGTCGGCGATATGGTATTACTGAAGGTCTCACCTTGGAAATATGTGATATGCTTCAGGAAGAGGGGGAAGTTATGTCCCCTGTATATTTGGCCTTTTCGGGTGATTTCTAGTGTTGGCAAGGTTGCTTACAGATTGGATAGCTCAGTTAGATTCACAAAACTTTCCATGTTTCGCAGCTGCGAAAGTGTGTATTAGATGAGGATGCAGTGGTTTTCTTGGATAATATTCAGGTTGATGAGCTCATGAACTATGTTGAGAAGCCGATGGCTATCCTGGAAAAGAAGATGAAGGTTTTGCGTAACAAGGAAATACCTTTGGAAAAGGTACGGTGGCAGCACCGGAAGGGCTCCGAGTGGACCTGGGAGCTGGAGGCTGAGATGCGGGAGCATTATCCTTAGTTGTTCACCACAACAGACTTCGAGGACGAAGTCTAGTTCAAGTGGGGGAGAATTGTAACATCCCGATGTTCAGGTACTTCTAAATTGATCCCTATAATTCTATTTCAAGTCATTTTGGTCCCTAAGTCCAAGAAGTTATGATTTGAAGCCCTAGTGGCAATTTCGTAAATATGACAGGAGGAGTACGCCATGCGTACATGTGTGTACGCTAGGCGTACTAGGGCACACCCTAGTACGCTAGGCGTACACTTATGTACGCGGTGCGTACTAGCTTCAGGACAAAAACCCTAATTTTTAAGGTTTGGGTGGTATTTAAGCGACATTATGTCTCATCTTCCCTCACCTTTATAGCCTCCACATCCTTTGAGACATTTTTGTAAACCCTAGCCCTCTTAGTGTGTGTTTCGAGCTCAAGAGTGTGTTCTTGGTGTGTTGATGGAGGAAGAAGTTGCATTGAGGAGCCTTGAAGTGGAAGGAAGCTTGTGGATCCGGGATCTTTTCCTTCTTGAGAAGCTCCATAAGGTATAAAGTCCATACCTTGATGTCATGGTTGTTAGATCCCATTTTTAGGTGTTTGATGTTGCTTTTCTTTTCCCAAAGGTCCCATCTTGTGCATGGTTCGTTCTTATCATTTTGAGATGTCCTTTCAGGCCCTAGGAAGGGTCCTTAGCCATAAAAATGAGGTCCCAATTGCTAGAATTGCCTCATGCATCTTGTAGAAGGTCTTAATGGATTAATACCTTGTGTTAAGCACTTTGTGGACATATAAAGTCATAAAGTTGGAAACTTTATTACTCTAAGTTGCATTTGGACCATAGATCTAAAGTATGGACTTGAGTGCTTAAGTCAATAAGCACTAAATAGAGTTTGGAAGTTGCGAGGGTACGCCCCACTTACTCGGTCAACCACCCCGATGGTTGTCTTCTGCGAGGCTTCGCATACGCTAAGTGTACCTCCGGAGTACGCCCCGCGTACTCGCATGGGTCAGCCTCATTGAGTTGACTCATTTGAGTTGACTCGGCTAGGTTGACTCAATCGACTTAGTGGCTTTGATCAATTGACTTTGACTTTGGCCAAGTTTGACCTTGAGGGTATTTTGGTATTTTGGGTTTCTGATGGAAGTGGTCACTTGGTGGAAATATGTATCGATTAGAGAGCTGAGATTCGGAGTCGGACCTCATCAGTTCTGTTCAGTTTGTGACGTGAGCTTTCCTCACTATACTTACGGGTCAAAGGCACCAATGTCGGCCTATTGGATTGATATATTGTTATGCATACTATTGTATTGTAGTGATCTGTTAGATCGGTATCCTGGTATATAGGATGATGTTATGCTTAGTGATCTGTAGATTTGTTTAACTGGCTATAGACGGTTATATGATTATATGTTATATGTGCACATGTTTTGTGCATAAGCCAACAGGTCGGGGAAAACCAACCCAATGGTTGAATGGGCCCGAGGGTATTCTATCCCTAGGATGATTGGACCCATAGTATGTTGGCATTCCAACCGATGGTTGATTAGACCTGTAGTATGTTGGCCTTCCAACCCGATAGTTGAGGGGCCTGGGGTATTCTAACCCGATGGTTGATTGGACCCATAGTATGTTGTTATTGTATATGTGTTATTTGTTTGTGTGTTGGTACTTTGGGCGGACTCACTAAGCTTTGGGCTTACAGTTTTTGGTTATGTTTCCGGTACCTCAGATTACCGCCGGAAGGCGAAGGCGTGACCGTACACCTCCTCGTGTTTTGATTTATGATTTTGGGAAAACTCTGATATTAAACATTTTTTGAAAACTATGTTGTAACCAATGGTGATTTGTGGATTGTTTTTAAAAGTTTAAAATTTTCATGATTTTTATGGGTGTTACACATTCTACAAATCTTAGTGGTGAAATTTCAAAGCTTCGTGACATTTCGAAAGAACGTCATCAACTGTTTGCAAAACAACTTGAGGAAATGAAAGTCTGTTTATAGAATCAGATTTCTGATATTCGAAAGATGTTGGAATTAGAAATTAAAAAATTTGCCGAAATTTCTTCGACACTACACAAGAAGATGGATATGGTTGCTGAAGCGTCAACTCGTTTGACTGAAGACATCACTTCTTTTAAAAACGACTACATTGTTGGCCTTCATGACATGGTGAAAGGGGATACTCAAGTGTTTGCTAAAGTTAAGGAGTTCTTAACCAAAATCAGAACCATGCTTTCGGATCAATCGATGATTTCTCCAGAATCGATTTCTCAAATGATTTCCAATATCGAGACCAACAGTAAGGATGAGTTGGATCCGATCAGGAGGTTTGTTCTTCGACTCCCAACAAATGCTTCTGATGATATGCATGTGTCGCAAGGGGGAGAAGAAGGAGTTAGTTCGTCGAAGGATAAAAGTGACAACTCTAGAGTTGTTGTGGGAAAGGTGATAAGTACTTAAATCCCTATAACTATCAGTGAAGCCCATAACTTCAACTTCTACAACAACAACAATAGTCTAAACAAAAGGAATCTCAATTAATGAAGGAACAGGAGTTTCAAGTTCAATCCCTAATAAATCAACTTCGAATGTTGATCCAAAGGATAAAGGGAAATCAATCACAGTTGTTCAATCAGAAGAAGAGAAGAAAAAGAAACATGCCATCAAAATCGAAAGGAAAAGGCAGATAAACAACATTCAAATGCAAAGAGAAAATAACCCACCTGGCTTGAACAAGGGTGATCCTAACAAGCAGTGGTGTAAGGAAACTATTGAAGCGATTGTTATTGGATCGAATGAAGATTTTTGAAAGGTGCCTAAGAAGAGTTACGACACAAAGAACATTGATTTTAATAAGCTTGACTTTCCAATCAATCATATGTTGTTCACGTCTTCACAATATAAGATTGTACAGAACTTCAATGATAAAGAAGAAATCAAAAGATTGAAGATTCGCTTTCACGTACTCTTGGGAAAGAATGAAGAAGAGGTATGGTCTCCAGTGAAGATAATAAAAGTGATGTTCATTTCTCGTGATTGCATGTTTGAAGGTCTGATACAAAATTTGTGTTATGTTGTTGTAATAGCAAATAACATTGTTTTTGAATTTACAATAGCAGATTTTCCATTGGTGAACTTGAATGATTCGATATCTGTCACAAAGATTTTGAGAGCTGTTGATGTGTCGAAGATTCCATAGATCATTAAAGATGATTTCATTATTGGGTTTGCTCATATCAAAGTCTTTCTTGATAATTACTATAACTACTTGGAGATCACTGATATTGAGCTTACTACAACAGTAAAGAAGCCATCGAAAGTCCCTCAATCGTTGTAAAAAAGAAAGTTGAATATTGATAAATATGATGATGGTGAAATTATTCATCAACCTTTTGGTCTTGTGTTTATTGGAAAGAACAAGAAGGGGAAATGATGAAGTTTTTGTTTCAAATTTGTGATCTTGAGAGGTA
The DNA here is from genome assembly GCF_052849685.1 of Lactuca virosa. Lineage (NCBI taxonomy): Eukaryota > Viridiplantae > Streptophyta > Magnoliopsida > Asterales > Asteraceae > Lactuca > Lactuca virosa. Next base: position 232,538,426 of record NC_136432.1, on the reverse strand, counting down.
CACAAACTCTCAGTATATTAATATTCTTATTCGAATCAACAATTGCAAGAAGAATGACAGTGAAGACAAAGCTGAGATTCGAAAAACCATTTAATGGTATTTGGAGATTCGAAGAGAAGTTCTACACACTTTAAAGCTGGTTGCTTAATTTCGACTACTCTCACTAAGGGGGGGATTGTATGGGTCGAATGTGTATAGTGAGGTGTTGAAATGGCCAGAGTCTGTAAGGAGTCGAAATCATTATGACTTCGACTCTCTATCTATTTTACAAGGCATTGTGATTTTCAGTCTTTGATGTTTAGTCCTTGTAATTTCTTTTTTTTTGTGTCTGATGTACCCTATAAATAGGGTAGGTGCATAGAGTAGAGTAACGTTCGAACACTTGGTGTATTCTCTTTTATACTCTTGAACTCTTGTGTACTCGTTCAGATGTAATCGAGCCAAACAAATATTATTTACATCTTGTGTTCATTTACAGCTTTGATCGTCTTAATCATTTGTGTTCGTAATCAATCTTAACACACTTCAAAATTCTTAACCTTATGGAGAGTATGATTAGATTTTCTAAGGCCTAAATGGGTCTTTATATAGTTGTGGTATTTTTCAGATAAACCTGATTTGAATCATTTAAATAATTAGATTTAATCCATATTCAAATCTTCATCCTTATCAGCTATTTGAAAGATTTTGGAAGCCTTCTGGAAGCCCTCCAGAACCGTCCATTCTCATGGACATCCTAAATTTTCCTATTGCTCAAGTATTGAATAATTACCACTCAGCCCCTGAACCTTTAAATAAATCCAAATTAATTCCTGATAATTTCAAATAAATTCTAATAAATTTTTACTAGTTTCTACTTAATTTGTTAACCTGTAATAAATTAATAAACAATTTATCTCAATCTCTCAAATTAGTTTCAAGTTATTTTAACTTCTGAGGGCAACCTAAAAATGACTTTGTTATTATTCCTAAGGTTACACCAATTAGTTATGACATTAGACACTTATTTCCAACATCATCTTTCACTTGATGATTTACATGAAATAATAACATTCGATGGATACAATTTCTATGAAGGGCTTCGTACCTTGAAGGATAATCTTAGGTGAGATAAAAAAAAATTATACATTCTTAAGGACCCTATCTCTAAACAACTTTTACCTACCAGTAAAATTGAACATAATGCTTGGTGGAAGCATTACTATAATGTTGATGATGTTTCTCATAGCATATTAGAAACAGTTATTCATAACCTTTGGAATGAATTGGAAAACTTACAGGCATTTCATATATTTTGTCAGGTAAAACATATATTCCTAAGATACAATGTTATTAAGAATAGATGCCAGTTAATTCTCTTAACTGGCATCTATGGTGTAATCCTCTTTTATTCTGTTGTTTTTGTACTTCGTCTTGGAGCTTCTCGCTTGAGCTATTGTTTTTTTTCCTAATGAAATGCCTCATTGCAAAAAATAAAAAATAATACAATAATAAAATAAAACAAACAAATATTATCAGTTGAATTTTGATAAAAACGTGTGTATATGGTGTCAATTTAGCAACATGCTGTCGAAAAACACCAATATTCCTTATAAACTAACATTTATGCGACCTTTAAGTAGAATTCAATATATTTGATTAGAACAAATGTTTTTCATCTCTGTTTAATTAATAATTAATGAACTTTTTCTTAAATGTCAATATTAGGTAGGAATACTTTAATGTGATGTGGTCCTTTAATTAAATAAGCGTTAATATAATTTTTTTGGCATCATGATGAAATTACAAAAAACATAGTGTTCCATTACTACCAAAAAGAAATTAAAAAAATTAATAGCTTTCTGTTGTTTATAGAGTTGGTGATGGCCTTCGTGTGCATTCCACGGTCCATAGATTAAATTACTATTAATCTCTACAACGTTCGTATGGAGTGCACACTCCTTTCATTTGTATATATTTATTGAACATCCAACAAAATTTCATGCATGATCATTTGCGGCGAGCTAGTGGTATCCTATACATTCTACGGTGTTCAGTGTTCCTTTTCTCTTATTTGCTAGGGTGTTGTTACAATTCTTTTATACCAAATATACATATACATATTTATGGCACTACTTTAATTTGGACAAATATACATATTTTTCTTAAGAATCCAATATATATGGCACTACGTACCTTTTTTCGTACTACTAATACCACCATGTCTACCTTGGTCGTACGTTTAATCGAAGTAATTAATTTAAAGCTTGTAATACCATCTTTGTTGTAAATATTATTTCTAAGACATATATAGTCTCTCTTGTTATAAGAAAAATAAAATATATGAGAGAATATATCAGTGATAGGAGTTGACGAAAGAAAGGTAGTGTATTAATGCTTCATAGTAGTGTAGTCTATATATATGCCATTTGTTTGTCTGTATAGCTAGGCATAATTTCCCAATTTGAATATTGTACTTGTAGTGAATTACCAAGCATGTGTTTTTATATAGCACCGGCCGGTGTAACTTTTAGGGATGTTTTACGACAGATAAAAAGTCTTTTTCTTTAACAGCAAGGGAATTTTATTAAACCGAAAGGACAAGTGAGACCCAAGGCAAGTGTACGTAAGTCCCAACCGTAAAGGCATGCATGAGCCTAAAATACTATCTAATTGTTTTTGTATAACCTAAAAGTTTTGTTAGTAATGGTTATCTTTCCATCTTTTCTTGGTCCTTCCTCTCTCTATAAATATCCTCTAGAGGGAAACTGTTTTCCCACAAGCAAGTTTTAGTTCCTTCTTTTTTTATCCCTCTTCATCCTTTTGTGTATTAATATTATCTTTCAACATTCACCTTCATGGCAGCTAATCAAACTGACTTCACTGTTCCAATTCCTGAAGATCATTCACATCAAATGCAATTCCAAGTGTGCACAGAGGAAGACTTTGATTACTCGCAAAGGGGACAGTGGCTTCGTGCAGCTCTCTTGGGTGCTAATGATGGATTAGTTTCTGTCTCGTCTCTGATGATGGGTGTTGGAGCTGTGAAACATGACCCCAAAGCCATGATTCTATCAGGTTTCGTGGGTTTAGTTGCGGGTGCATGCAGTATGGCAATAGGAGAATTCGTTTCTGTATACTCTCAGCTAGATGTAGAAGTTGCTCAAAAGAAGAGAGAGCGTAGAACGGTGGAAAATCAGGAAGAAAAAGAGAAGGAACAACTGCCAAATCCTATGTTGGCTGCTGTAGCATCAGCTCTTGCATTTTCGCTAGGAGCAATAGTGCCTTTACTTGCTGCTTCTTTTGTAGAGGACCATAAGGTGAGGTTGGGTATGGTGGTAGCAGCGGTTAGCTTGGCGCTAGTGGTTTTCGGATGGATAGGGTCTATACTTGGAGGAACTCCTGTGTTTAAGTCTTGTTTTAGGGTTTTGTTGGGAGGGTTGATTGCTATGGCCATCACCTTTGGACTAACCAAGCTCATTGGCTCTAGTGTGATTTAACGTCAAACACTATCATTGGTCTTTTATATTACTGCGTGGTTATGTAGTAAAATGTCTCTTATTTATGTTATAAATGTACTATATGAAGGTAAGTTATTGTGTTATCTTAATCTATGTATAACTAGTGTGATGTCCCTTTAAATTATAATAAAATCATTGTTCATTGCGTACAAGCATGCAACTATATACTTTAAATGTCTTTTGGTTTTTATACTTTCTCTTCTGATCTCTTTTATAACATCACATTTTCTAATCAACGTTTTTCTTTTGAATAGTTGAGTATCAAATGAGATTTTATTGGAGGGGTTGTTTATGTTCGCTGCTATCTTCATGTATGCTAATAAGCTGCGTTCCTTTTCTGCTTAAGTGTTTGGGCTTTTTTTGGGCGACCTAAGATTTTTGTGAGTTTTAAAGATATGAGAGGGTTGTCACCATCGGAGAAAGTGGACGGAGGGTTCCTTCAGGAAGTCCGGTTGCACCTAGTATGTCCCGAATTTCACAGTTTTGAGGTAATTTAAGATCTAAAACTTCTCAATTTTATTTTTTTTCTATTTTTCTATTAGATCAGTTAGTTTCCCAATAACAAGGGTACCACTACAAGAAATAACACCTTTAGGGACGACCTCTTTAGCGACGACTACGGGCTTTAGCGGCGACACTAGACAAAGTCGTCGCTAATGGTCTCTGTTGTCACTACAGCTGTCGTCTCTAAAGGTATTCCACCGGCGATCCAGTTGTGCCACACGCCATTTAATCCTGACCGTAGGCTGCTATAGTGATCCATCGGCTAGGGTTTCATCTGGTGGAACGTAATAGCGACGACGTGTCGCCGCAATTGATAGCGATCCGTGTGCTTTTCATCGTGACCCTTGAATTGTTTTTAGATCGGACGGCTACCAGGATCCAGAGAATGGCGCGTGTTTTTCCCTCCAACTCGTCGCCGAATTTGGTTTCGGGGTCGCCGCAAATAGCGTCGCCGCTAAAGGGTTCATCCATTTGACTACCCCCTGCGTCCAGAAAACTCAGTTTCGTTGGGTAAATATCACTCCCTCGCAAACTTCGGCGACCATCGCAAACTCCGCCGACCCTCGCAAATTCCGGCGTACTTCACCACCACAAACCACCTCTCCTTCTAGGCTTTCATTTCCCGTGAATTTCCAGCAGATTCCAGCAATATCCGGCCATTTCCGGCGAAATCTAAGTTCTCCGACGAGATTAAAACTCCGGTAAGGTGCGTTTTGCTCTTCCCTTTTATATTTCTCTTGTTTTCTCACCTATATTTAACCTTAGTTTCAATTTTTTTTTTTGTGATTTTAAGTAACTCCGGTGGTGCTCTCACAATTTCCGGCGGCTAGAAGATATTTCCGGCGACTTTCGCTTTTCCGGCGACTTTCCGTTTACCGGCAGCAGGTTCCATTTTTTTTACTTTTTTATTTTTCTGTTGATAATATATGTGAAATGTATATATTTTGTTATGTGAAATTTGCATATTTTTTGGTATGTGAAATTTGATGAAATCTATGAATGTATATGTAAAATGTATATTCAAATATGTATGTGTGAATATGTATGAAAAAAATGTATATGTATGTGTGAATATTTATGAAAAAAAATGTATATGTATGTGTATGTATGAACAAATGTATATAAAAATGTATGTATAAATGTATTTCTATGTGAAATATATGTGTATGTGTATGTATATGAAAAAATGTATGTGAAAAAATATATGTATATGAATTGTAGGCATTTTTATGTGAAAAATGTATGTGAAAATATGAAACGTATGAAAAATGTATGTGAAAATATATGTGAAAATATAGGTATTTATATGAAATATATGAAAAATGTATGTGAAAATATAGACATTTTTATATGAATTGTATGAAAAAATATATGTGAAAATATAAATATTTATATAAGGCTTTTATGGGGTAACTTTAGACATATGAAATATTTATTATTATTAGCTTGTATATTAATATTTAATGAAAACTTTATTTAAAATCATCAAATAAATTATATTTTTAAAAATTTAATAACATAGAAAGTATCCAAAAAGAAATAGTAATAACTTACTATTTTAAATAAAACAAACTAAAAATAAAATTCTACTAAAGAAATAGTATCCATAAAGATCGTTATAGTACCACGTCTCTATTTTTTTTTCAAAAAAATTCTACTAAAATAACAACGCTAAATATGAAAAAAAAATGATATATATAACAAATATATAATATCGTTTATAGTACAATGTTATAAGAAAAAATAAAAATAAAAAGTTAATACGTTAAACTAAGTTATAATTACTCAAAATAGAAAAATAAAAACAAAAATAAGTTGGGATTAAAAATCAAAATATGGAAAAAAAAGATGATATAAATAACAAATATATAATATTGTTGAAAGTATAATTTCATTTTTATAAGAATTGTATGAAAAAATATATGTGAAAATATAAATATTTATATAGGGCTTTTATGGGCTAACTTTAGACATATGAAATATTTATTATTATTAGCTTGTATATTAATATTTAATGAAAACTTTATTTAAAATCATTAAATAAATTATATTTTTAAAAATTTAATAACATAGAAAGTATCCATAAAGAAATAGTAATAGCTTACTATTTTAAATAAAACAAACTAAAAATAAAATTCTACTAAAGAACTAGTATCCATAAAGATCGTTATAGTACCACGTCTCTTTTTTTTTCAAAAAAATTCTACTAAAGTGACGGCGCTAAATATGAAAAAAAATGATATATATAACAAATATATAATATCGTTTATAGTACAATGTTATAAGAAAAAATAAAAATAAAAAGTTAATACGTTAAACTAAGTTATAATTACTCAAAATAGAAAAATAAAAACAAAAATAAGTTGGGATTAAAAATCAAAATATGGAAGAAAAAAAAAGATGATATAAATAACAAATATATAATATTGTTGAAAGTATAATGTCATAATAAAAAAATAAAAATCAAAATTAAGACGCTAAAGTACAATGGTATAATAAATAAGTAAGTTATTTTTAGTTTAAGTCTCTTCTTTTTAAATCATCAAAAGCCTAGAATTACCCGTCCGTAATTGATTTAGAAATTAATTTCGGGTTGTCCCCGTTTTGGGACTGCTTTTTGAATACCTTACCTCATTTAGGATGTAAATGTGTATTACATGATTGATTGTTTAAGAAATATTCGGTTGTTATTTTCTCTTTGCTCCTCGGTATATAATTTTATATATACTTAGGAGCTAAGGGGAAATGCTGCCGAATTTTTCTTAAATGGTCAATCATGTAATACACATTTGCATATGAGGTAAGGTATTCAAAAAGTGGGTTTAGAAGCCTACCCTTGTGAATACTCTCCCGTTATCCGGTTTCCTATTCCATCTGATTGAGTGGTTATTCTATCCTTATAAATTTTCAATCCTAATTCTAGTTCTTGTAGAGTAAACACTAAAACCTAACCTATGTTTCAGTTGCAACATGTATATTGATAAAACTTGGACTACTATTGAAAACCGTAACTCTACCCTGTTCCAACAAGGACTCGAATCTTTTATCGAGAGGTCCAAACCACACGTCGATAACAAAGGTCAAATCAGATGCCCGTGTAACAAATGTAATGTCAATAAATTTATACTACTAGCCATAATGAAATTCCATATACTTCAACATGGTTTTAGTCCACATTATGTTGTATGGAAGTATCACAGCGAAAATACAACTCATCTAGTTGTTGAAGACATACCGCGTAGTAACGAGATGGCCGATGTTATTGATGATGTTATGGGGGTGTGATTGAAAATGATACCAACTGCGACGAAGGGAACCCAGATACCGACGGTAGCGGTGTCGATGATGGATTTCAAAAGCTGTTAGAAGAAGTCCAATTAAAATTATATCCTGGACGTTTGTTCTCGTCTCTTGACTTTTTAGCAAAGCTGATGCATATCAAGGTGATCAACAAATGGACTGATAGTTCATTCGGTCAGCTTCTTGAGTTGTTGCAAACTGCATTTCCTGAAGGAAACAGGGTCCCCCCGTCACATTACGAAGCAAAAAAGACACTTAAAAAGATCGGCTTGGGTTATGAGTCGATATACGTATGTAAAAACGACTGTTTTCTTTTCTGGAAAGAACACAGGTTGTTGCAAAAGTGTCCAGTTTGTAATGAGAGTCGGTGGGTTGATGAAAATACAAAGGGAAAGAAGGTTGCTCATAAGGTGTTACGATACTTTCCCCTGACCCCCAGACTACAACGTTTGTATTGTTCTAGACACACAGCTAAAGATATGATTTGGCACAGTACCGGACGATCCAAAGATGGTACGATGATTCATCCCGTTGATGGTACTTCATGGAAAAAATTTGATATGAAGTATCCTAACTTCTCGAGGGAACCCCGAAACGTGCGCTTAGGCCTTGCTGCTGATGGTTTTAATCTGTTTGGTAACATGTGTAATCCTCATAGCACGTGGCCTGTCATACTCACCACTTACAATCTTCCACCATGGCTATGCATGAAAGAGTCCTCTTTCATGTTGGCTTTGTTGATTCCCGGCCCCAAAGCACCCGGGAAGGACTTGGATGTGTTTCTTAGGTCGTTAGTGGATGATTTGAAGCAGTTATGGAGTTTTGGTATACGTACTAAAGACGCAGCGACAAATACATTCTTCAATATGAAAGCGATGTTGTTATGGACAATAAACGACTTTCCAGCTCGTAGTAGTTTATCCGGTTGGAGCGGTCAAGGGTACAATGCTTGTCCGACTTGCAACGAAGACACTCCATCATACCGAGTATCAATGAAAGTTGTATATGTTGGTCATCGCCGGTTCTTAGATGCTGATCATCCATGGAGAAAAAGTTTGGACTATAATGGTGAACATGAGACAAGAGGCCCTCCAAGACAGTTTAGTGAGGAAGAAATACAAGCGCAACACGCTCGTCTATTGTTTCGTCCACTGGGTAAAGTAGCTGCTCAACGAGCTGGTATTAAGAGGAATCGTGAGGAGTTCTAGTTGAATTGGTCTAAAAAGAGCATATTCTTTGAACTTGAGTATTGGTCTTCTCTTGAGCTGAAGCACAACTTCGATATTATGCATATTGAAAAAAATGTGGGTGAGAGTCTTTTGGGTACTTCTTTGATGAATGATAAGTCTAAAGACACATCAAATGCTCGGGCGGACTTGACAAAACTAAACATTCGGAAAAGTCAATGGTTGAAAAAGAGTGGCAAAAAGTTCCTTAAACCTCACCCATCTTACTCATTCACGAAACCTGACCACATTCGTTTTTGTCAGTTTATAAGAGATGTGAAACTGCCTGATGGGTTTGGATCTAACATCAGTAAGAAAGTGAATGAAACCAATACTAACATTATTGGGTTGAAATCTCATGATTATCACATTCTTATGCAACGTTTGATACCCATTGGAGTTAAAGGGCTTTTGGGCAAAGGTGTTTATAAACCAATAGTAGAGCTTTGTATGTTTTTTAAGCAACTTTGCTCAAGAACACTATTGGTGAAGGATATGAAAGAAGCAAAAGCATCCATTATTAAAATATTGTGCAAATTAGAAGTGATCTATCCTCCTACGTTTTTTGACATTATGGTTCATTTAGTTTTGCATTTACCTGATGAAGCTATTTGTGGAGGCCCAGTATATATGAGATGGATGTATCCTTTCGAAAGGTATATGAAAAAACTAAAAAACTATGTCAGAAACAAGGCGAGGCCGGAAGGTTCTATAGCTGAGGGTTATGTCGCTGAAGAGGCATTATCATTTTGTTCGATGTACCTTGAAGATGTCGAGACTCGATTCAATCGCATCGAAAGAAACGAGGATGTTGTCATAGAAGAAACAAAGTTATGGGTGTTTCAGTCTAAGTGTCGACCGGCTAGCGCAAAGAAAATGAAAAATCTCAGTCTAGAGGAAAGAAAACGTCCACATTGGTTTGTGCTTGATAGTTGTGAGGAAGTCAGAAAGTATATTGCGTAAGTGTTCTTATCTTTTAATTCATTTTCTATTTTTTATTTCTCTTTATTTACTAAATATATATATTTTTCATTAATGTAGTAAATTCAAATCATTATCCTGAAAGTGATGAAAAAACCGAATTCCCTAAATGGTTCCTTCATAAGGTCTATAATATGCAAAAACAAAAATCTCCAGAGTATAACAAAGAGTTATCGACTCTTTCAATCGGTGCGCATGCGAATGCCTTTACTTACACCGCTTGCATAGTGAATGGTGTTAGGTTTATGGTACTTATGCGTGACGCCCAATGATCAACACAAAACTCGGGAGTGCTAACTGAGGGAGAAAATAAGGAGAAATATTATGGTCAGCTAGAAGAGATTATCGAGTTGCATTATCCTCATAAATATTCCACCGTACTTTTTCGTTGCAAGTGGTTCGATACTGCAGGAGTTAAATCTGATAATAATTTCACCAGTATCGACCCACAACGCGAATTGAGCAGCGAAGATCAACTCATATTTGCTACGCAAGCCAAGCAAGTATTTTACATCCAAGAACCTTCTCGAAGTGACGAAAACTACAACCAACGGTGGGTTGTTGAAAATGTTAATCATAGAAGAATTTGGGATCTACCGATGAACGATGTCGACCATGATCCCATTGAAAATGTCGACAATGATTCAACGATCTCGTTCTTAGTAATGTTTCTTCTAATTTCACTCTCTCAATCGACTTTAGCCAGCACTTTCAAAATTCTCAATCGATTGAAGATGATATTGAAGTTGACCCACCAACGAGTATCATCAATAATGTGTCTGATTGCGAGACTGATTATGATGAGGAAGATTCTGATTATGATAGTGATGTGTCAGCAGACACTGAAGTGTCTAGGGGCGAGAATGATTAAAAAAATCTTTACATTTGACTAGTAAAATAAGGTTTGTATTTGTTGTAATCATATCATATTATATGTATATATATTCATATTGTGTTATAATTTTTCAGGATGTCATTTTTTTGGATTGCATTGCTCCATCTCATGGCTGCTGTGATGGGTCATGGAGGCGACGGTGGTGACTAGCCACCACATCCGTTCGGTGGAGGTTTTGGTGATCACCAGAATTTGAATAGACTTGAAGTATTTCATCGTGCGCATGTGAATAAAAAAGGGGAATTTGTTGATCCTTTGGTTGAAGACCAATATGTAAGTTATTATTACTTCAAATTCTCTTAGTAGATTGTTGGTTTTTTTTGTGTTAGTTTTAAAGTATATTAACAATCTTTGTGAATTACAAAATGTCTTAGTTGCTGAGGTTGCTCTACAGACTCATCATATAGCCGACTCTGGTGGTGATCCAGACACTATTGATTGGATCACAATATTTGAGAAAGTGTTGGGTACACGAAGGGGGCATGTGAGAGGCATTGGGCCTAAAGCTTCTTCAACTGCGGGTACAAGTGCTCCATCCCAATGGCAGTCACAGTCACAAGCACCGCAACCAACACAGGTACTTGTGACTTAAATTGTTATCGACTTAATTCATTTGGTGCTTTGATGGTTTGATAGTTTGTTGAATTGTTAATGACTTAATGTGCTTGTGACTTAATTGTAGGATGTTTATGTGAATGCTTTTCTTCAAAAGCCGGCATTTGTGACGGCCATTGAAGACATTATCCGCTCCTTTAAAAACCAAGTCAACAACGAGGAAAACAATGATGGGGAAGACGAAGACGAAGGACCATAGTATTTCTTGTTTTATGTTATAGATGATGTTATTTTGGATTTATTAGATAGTTTATGGATTATATATTAGATGTTTATGTAGGATTTATTAGATATGTAATATTGTATGTTTGATGTTTTATGTAATGTGGTATATATTTATTTATCTATTTTTATTAAATCTGTATTTTATTTATTTATGATATAAACTATAATATCATAAAAAATAAGTTTTTTCTAAAAAAAAAAAGAAAAATAAAACATTAGCAGCGACACCTTTAGGGGCAACGTCGACTAATTGCGACGATACATAACTCCGGCAAGCTTTGTCGGAAAAACTCTGTCCGGTCATCGGAATATAAATAGAGACGACGGCATTAGAGACGACACAGGAGTATTAGAGACGGCATGTATTAGAGACGACGTCATTAGAGACGATACAGGAGTATTAGCTACGCGTTAATTGCGACGACGCTTTAGAGACGACATGTCGTCGCTAAAAGTATTAGCGACGACAGCTTGAATCAATTGCGACGACAGCTGGAATCTCTATATTTTGGATCTATTTACAAAACAAATTAATCATTAAAACGGTAAACACTTACTAAATAACTTTATAACCATTTAGTGCAGGTTTAAAGGTTAAATTGTAAAATAAATAAATAAATAAAATAAAAAATTATGGGTGCCTTTGGTCAGTAAGATTAAAGTTTAAAAACTTTTCTGGAGATTTTTATTTTTATATATATTAAATTTGTTTGTTGAATAAAACTTATATTTATTTATTAAAAAGATCAAAGTATAAAGATAATTTTTTTTAGTAAAAATACAATAGTGATAATCTATATATCATTTTTGAAATTTATTATAATTCTCTTTAATATATATCATTAGTAAATTCATAAACTACCATCTATATCTTTTATAACTTAAGAGCACTTTGTAATTGATTTGTCCTAAAAAGTGTATTTTTAGGCAAAATGCTACTTCATTGTTAATTTTTAGGTCGTGAGTACAAAACGTTTACCATAAACTACAAGTTACTGAAAATTCTTGCACAATCAAACGACACCTCGGAAAAAAGGCTTATCAGAGGTTGTTATTCTTAAATAGAACTCTATTATACACCCTATGTAGTCTACAAAAGCACTTCTTACGAAAAATCAACAAAACTTCATTTTTGTGTTCATTAATGCCTCATATTTGACAAAAAAAAAATTCATTGTAACTTTTTATCAAGTTTTACACCCTTTTATCCGGTTTTAATGAAATGGAGGCAGATGGTTTCTTTAGTGAAAAGATATACGAAATATCTTTATGTTATGTTTTTTTAATAAATAAATATAAGAATTTCAATGGTTAAATTTAAAAGAAAAAAAAGGAAAAAACATCATAGGTGACTTTTTTGTCAATAAAATCAAAATAAAAAGATTTTTTTTTCAAAGTTCCCTTCTTTCTTTTATGGAAGCAAACAATTGGATTTTTGAGATTTTGCTTCCAATTTTTCTTTGAATAGATTTGTGTATAGAATGACACTTGAAAACTCCCATTGCTTTATATATATATATATATATATATATATATATATATATATATATATATATATATATATATATATATATATATATATGAGTTTGGTCAGTATCATTGTTTTTTATGAAGAGATTAAGCAAGCTTTTTCGTTAAACCAATATACGTATGTGAATCCGATCATTACTATAGATACGTTAGTGTAAATCTTAAGGATTTTTTTTCGAAATAACAGTCATGTTAGAAGCTTTTTTTCGCTAATAGAAGCTTTTATCTTTTAAATTAAACAAAAAAACTCAAAATCCAAAAAAATCAATTGGGTGGCTTGGGAGGTGGTTATTAAAATAAAGCAGATGGGAGGTCTTGGAGTTGGGTGTCTTGATTCGGCTAATTTGGCGCTTCTCGTCGAGTGGTGGTAGAGATTAAAAAATAGGTATGATTCTTTTTGGTTTCCTCAATAAAAGCTATTCATAATATTATGATTATTAATAGTAGGTCGATTGCCAAGATGTCTATTAAAGGTGTTTGGTTGAGTATTTCTCAAATCAATTGTGATTTTGAAAATATAAGTATCTGGTTTGATAAGTTTTTAAAAGAGTTGCTCGAAAAGGTGACAAAACACTCTATCGTTGGTGTGGTGATATAGCTTTAAAAGATGTTCATCCTCCCTTTATGCAATTGAGAAAAATAAAGATTGTCTTTTGGTAGAGAGAGTCAATATTATGAATTGGCAAATTTCGTCTTTTTCTTGGAACTGGGCGAGACAGCTTAGAGATGGGATGGAAACACGTCAGTTTCGGGCATTATCGGATCAGATTGTTGTTTTCAGGTTTGATAACGGCTGTGATAGGTGGATTTGGGGAGGCGACAATAGAGATGTGTTTTCAGCGAAAGCTTTAAGAGATGTGATGGTTATTCAGTCCAATAATGGGACTTTAGATTCTTTCAATTGGGTAAAATGGGTCCCTCTAAAAATCAACTGTTTTGTTTGGAGATTGATTAAAAACATAATTCCTACTTTCTTGAGCTTAGTTAGGCGTGAAATTAATGTCTCGTCTACCTTATGTCCTTTTTGCAAAGAAACTAATTAGAGCATTGATCATCTTTTTTTTTGTCCTATTCTTCTTTCGCTACGGTTCTGTGGAGATGGCTGGTGAACTGGTCTTCCCTTCTTCTGAGGCTTCCTATTTCATGTGATGATTTATTGGATATGCTCAATTCTACTGTGGGAAGCAAAAAAATCAAGAAGCTGTGTTTTTCTCTAGTCTACACCACTCTCTGGATGATAAGGAAGGCCAGAAATGTGATTGTTTTCAGAAAAAAAAGGCGAACGATCATGATTACAGTTGATGATATTAGTTTAAACACTTTCAATTGGATCAAACAAAGGTCTAACTGTAATTCTATTGATTGACATGTTTGGAACTCCTCCCCTATTTTAGATTGTTTCTTGTAATTTGGTTTGAGCTCCTCGTTTGTGTTGTTGTTTGTTTGTTTTTCTGCTTTAATAATATGTTCATCGTTTCAAAAGACAAAAAAACTAGTTTTTAACAAAAAAAAACTCTTTTTGATTTTAATAAACCGACTTAAATAAATAAAACATATCTATACTTTTGATAATTATCTTATACAATTAAATTAATATATTTTAACAATTATAATGTCTTTATTTAAAACAAAATATATCTTATAAAATTAAATATAAATATAATTAATAATTATGATGTATTTATTTAAAACAATAATGCCAACCGATTTTATAATTTATTAGTTTTCATTTAAGAAATAAATAATATTTATTATATGGATTTATAAACCAAAATTAATATCATACAATATTATTGTTTTTTTTTTAATGTCGAAACCCTTGTATTATCTAAAGTATATTTGCCATGAGTTTTTTTCAAAATTAAAAAGTCTTATTTATTTTATTTCAAAAAAAAATCATAATTTACTAATATATATATATATATATATATATATATATATATATATATATATATATATATATATATATATATATATATATATATATATATATATATATATATACACTCAAATGAGAAGCTTAATCTGTCCACCTGGTATTAACATTTGAAAAGTATGAACTTTCTTTTGATAATTATTGTTTATAAAAGTTAATTTATTATTATTATATTTCAATCTTAGCTTATGAAATTTTCTATATTTGAAAATCTTATAGTTAGTTGTGTCAAACACATTTATATAAATAAAAGTTGTAATTTTCAGCTTTACTATAATATTATCTAGTATTGTTTTTTTTTGTTTGGTTTTCTATAAAATGCTGAAAGTGATTTGTGAAAAAAAAAAAAAGATAGCAATTTTGATCATATCATAGGTTCACGACTAAATGTCTCAGTCACAACAATGGTTTGTTTTCTTTTCTTTTTTATTTATTTATGAATTTATGGTTGTTCAATGTGTGTGGGTCTACGTTTGAGTAACAAGTGGTAATAAATTAATGCATGTCAAAACTTTTTCGATCGCTTTAACAATCAACATATGAAAATGTGAATTTGTTTAGTTTTTTTTTTTTTTTAACTAGTCAATTTAATAATTATGACTATAAATACTATGTTATTCAAATAACAAAATAAATTTTGTGAATGTGTAATCTAAAATGTTCTTAAAAGTATTTTGAATTTGTTTCCATCTGTTAAACCATTTTATTTTCGGTTAACCTTTTTATTTTTAATATGTTGAAGATATGTAATTTATAATTAAGACGATGATTGATTAATTAATTATGATTTTTGGTTGTTCACTGGGACGTACGTAGGTTTGTTAAGTGGGATATGCAACGAATTGCAAGAGATTGTCGCTAAACTAAAATTAGCTTTGCTATTACCATTAAAATAAAAATTACAATCGGACATTTCATTTGTCTTATTGATGGTAATCTATAATATTTAACCTTCGGTTTGTAAGAAATTTATTGCTAACATGTTGTATAAGAATCATTACATGAAAAGAGAGCAATAGCGGTGATAATTGTCGCCGCTAAAAATACCAGATGTAGATGTCGTTGCTATTGTCCTTGGCGGCGACAAATCGCAACTAATATGTTGCCGTTGATAACTCGTCGTTATTGCACACATTGCCGCTGCTCATACTTGTTGCAGCTAATATGTTTTCGTCGCTATTATTGTCGTCGATAATATGATGTCGACAATAATACCGGTTGTTTTGTTGTTACTATTGTTGTCACTATTAGTTGCCACATATACTAGTTGTTACCATTAATACCTTTTTTTTCTTTTTTTCTTTTTAATTAAAATAGCACCAATGATGTCTTTTTAATTAAAATAGCATCAATGATGTAGGAAATATAATACAAAATATTAAAAACTGATACTAAACATTAAATGTTTAAAAAGTAAACTAAACAAAAAGTTAATAATATGACTTAACATATGAAGTACCAAATCATCATACATCATTTTTTTTTTAAATCTCATGCATTTGAAACCCCATAAAAATTTATCAACACCTCATGCATTTGAAACCCTCACACCCTTTCACCTTCAAAGTAATTAATCACACATAATCTCATTTCAAGAAAATCACACACTCTATAAGTTCAACACCTCATGCATTTGAAACTCCCACACCCTTTCACCTTCATTATATATGTAGTTATATTAGTACATTTTTCTTACAAAAAGTCGTCATTTGGTTGAAGATATTATGATTCAAAAGTTTTCATATAGTTGAAGCATTCACGATCCAAATATGATGATTTGAAGAAATGAGTTATGTCACATCGATGGTAACTGTAATATGATTTTTTCTTTCAACCAAAACAAATGAAGCTTTTCTATTCTTTTTTTATATTCAATTTCTTATTTTGATCTTTATATGTGATTTGTATGTATTACTCAATCTTGAATGTAACTCTCCAAACATCAATGTTTTGCTTGTAATATCTTTCTCATTCTTCTTTTTCAAGAAAAACATTTTGATTGCAGGTTAGTGAAGAATTGTCATCAAGTTTCTATGGTTGAATGATGTTAAATAAAGAAAGAAGATTCAGAAAACGGATATAGATTTTTTTTGTTTGAGCAAAGTAGACGAATGTTTGTTTTTTCTTTTGATTTAAACGTATATTTATGTAACATTTTTATTTATATATTCAACCACCCAATGTTCTTATTTATTTGAGGCATCTAGGGAAAGACAACTGGAGTTGGAGAAGCAAAAACGAAAGCAAAAGTAGGATCATGTTCACGTATCAGTATCAACAGTCCAGAAGACCATAATGACCGATGTTTGGTCAGGAGATCAAGGGATTCACAAATTTTGTGGCAGCTGTGGTTTGGCACATTGGGGTGTTTATGGTGTGTCGGTTTTTTGGTGTTTCAGATGCGGTCAGAGGGTGTCGAGGGTATGTTTCTTTTGTAGTCAGCCATGCATATTAAGGCTGAGTGTCCACAGGGAGCGGATAAGATGGTTTTCGATCCTGCACCTTTAGTTTGGCAGTTACCGGATAGACGACGTGGGACAGTTTGAGTCCCAAGGGTCATGGTTTGAGTTAGCAGCTCTTCAGTTACGTCGAGTGCAATATACGCTGGTGTCATCAGTACTTTTCCATTTATGTTCACTATTTTATTGTAATCCTTGATGATATGTTGAATGGTATTTAATTATAATCGAATTTGGATTTGTATTCCATGATTATTTTTGGTTGGCTTTCTTGTGTTTGTGTGGTTGAATCTAAAAATTTGAATGGTTATGAAGTCATCGAAGTCTAGTTAATCCAAAGTGGGGTTTAGATTTGTTTATCCAGGATGCAAGATTGCTGATTTGCATGTCAACTTGAATTTTTTTATATTCCTAAATAAAGGGTAACAGTTTCGTATTGTTGTCAAGGATGAAGCTCATGTAAGGAGTTTTGTTCAGCAGTCAGTTTCTAACCTAGGAGAATGCCAAGTATTCGGGCTTATATTATCTAGAAGACTAGAAACATCGGTGGCAGTGTAAGATAGGATTAGTGATTAGGCTCAGTTCGAGGGTTGTATTGAGGGACTCTCTGCCATTTTTTGTTTGATAAAGGTTGTGGGGTTTGATAGACGATCCGAACACCTAATGGAGTTTAGTAGTGTAGGTGTCTGTTTGTTGAGTATTTGAGATATTGATACTGATTTGGCATATTTGGTTATTTAGGGAAGCCTTTTTAGGGTTAATCATTTTATGATTCCCTATAGTGCCTTTATAGTAGAAGTTCTTAGTCGAGCTCTTCTAAGGCATTGGTTTTATATTAAGGCGTATATTTTATATTTATGGTATATCTTTATTGTTCCCTATAAATAATCATTTGGTTAGATTTTGGTAAAAAGCTTTTTACCAGATTAGGGTTTTTCTCTGTACGTTCATGAGATAATCAATATTCACAAAAACCTTTATCAGATTACTTGCATGTGATGGTGATTGATTCTTGATTGTTCTTTATATTCCGCATTCGTCATCTCGGATTTATTCTCAACAAGTGGTATCAGAGCGGGTTATTGTAGATCTCAGCGATTTTTGCAAGAATCGATCTTGTTTATGGCGAAAATTTATCTTGAATCTCACATTGTTCTTCAAGTTTTGTAAGTTCTCTGAAAAAGAAAAAGTCTACTACTTCATTTTATTGCCAAATCTTGTTCAGATCTGTTATCTTCTACCCATTCTATCATATAATTTGTTCTTAATACGTATTTTGGAAGAAAAAGAAGAAGAATTTCGTGATTTGTCAAAGTATTTGTGTTCAGATCTGTTTTCTCTCACTAGAAACCTTCTCAGATCCGTTTTCTCTCTCTAGAATCTTTATCAGATCTACTTTCTCTCTCTACAAGTTCTGTCATTTGTTAAAGATCGAATTGATAAAACGAATTTATTGTTTGACTCCATTTTAGAACTTGGATTAAAGGTTACTAAACCAATCTATGATGTTAACAAAGTGACCATGTTTCAAATCAGTAGTCAATGTATGTTGAATGATATTCCTGAGTTGTATAATCTTCTTGTTGATAAGAAAATATTTGCATACTCATCTGTTATTTACCGTGAATTAAGAGATTATGAGAGAATAGTAGAACAATTTCGTATTATCAATGAACATTTAGATTGAGAAAATAAACAGATGTTGAAGATGAAAAGGGCTGAAAAAGAAAAAGAAGAAGTTCATGTTGTTCTTCAAGTTTCTGAAGAAAAAGTGACTCCAGATGTTCTTATTGAGGGGGATTCAAGTGTTTCAAGTTTTTCAGAAGCTTCACAATCCGAATCTTGTGGTTCTGAAGATAAATCTCATAGCAAATATTTGGAAATCGTGAAAATGAAGACGTTTTGTTCTATTGGAACTCAAACAGATGATTCTTTATGTTCTGAAGATGTTTTTGAAGGAATGACTCCTTACAAAAAGCCAATAATTCAAGAAGTTCAGATTTATCAAACTCCTAAGGATTGTGTTCAAAGGTTTTCTAATGTTCAGATTCAGAATAGTGAAAAGGTTGTTCAGATCCAAAATTCGTTTCTGAAGCCTAGAAACAAGAAAAGAAAGAAGAGGAAGAAGAACAAAAGTAAAATGAAGAAGTTTTGGATGCCCAAGGTACAAGTACCCAATGCTTGTGAAAAATTTGAAGTCAAGCATGTTCAAAGAAACCTTAATTCTCATTTTTCTTCAGATAAAAATGTTAGAAGTTGGAAGGAAAAGAAAAGAGAATTTAGTTGGTTTAATGAAATTTATGGAAATTTTTGTTTTCAAACTAAAAGGAGGGTATTATTTTCAGAAGATGATAGATTTTCTTCAAATAAGTGGGTGTACAAGAAACCAACTTTAATGTTGAACCTTAAATGGGTACCAAAAATCTCATTAAAGATTTTGTCCTTTATCCAAAAAAAAAAAAAAAAAAACCCGAAAAGGTGACAAATCTGGTGAAGATTTAGTCAAAGATATGAACTTTTATTGATCTTTTGATTGTTGGAAATGACAAAAAGTTGAAAAAGGGGTGAAAAAGTGACATTTTCTGCATAAAGTAAGCTGTCACCTGACACATTTCAGCAAAAAGGGCACAAGCTATCAGTTCACTGCAATTAGGGGGTTAGATTTGCATTCATGGAAATATTGGGGTTAGATTCGGAGTTAAGGGCGAAATCTGTCATTTTATTAAAATACGAGGGATGTTTTTCGGGCATTTGGCCATCTTATCTTATCCTGTTCCTGTGATCGTTCTTTGAAGCGGAGACAAACAACCACATGCAAAAGTCTAGAGGCCAATGTCACAAGATGCGAAAGTCCAAATCAGAAACCAGATTCGCATCTTCATCAACAAAATTAACGTTCAAACCGCGAATCGCTGCGAACGTTCGCAAGCATTCGTAGGTTACTATTCATCTACACACTTTCGCAGGTTACAAAGATTCGCAAACTGAAATCGGAGTTCTGAAACTCGCGGTTGATTTCTGGAATTGATCGTCCACTATGTTCATACTCCAAGTCCTCGGAATCAATCTCTCGCAATCAAGATTCAAGTTTCGTTGTTCTTGGCTCGCTCATAAACGAAGGTTCGCTCGTAATGGAATCAGATTCGCAAGTGTATCACCGATTTAACGATCGTCTACGAATCGCTGCGAACGTTCGCAGGCATTCGTAGTCAGTGAATCACGTTCGTGTTTATGGCTCAATGGTTCGCAATTCCAAATCAAGCGTTCTGTGATTCGTTGTGGTGTTGTTCGCAGGTTGCAATTGTTTGGAGTTCTTATGATTTGCAGTCCTCATTCGCATTTACAGCATTCACAGTTGGCGACGAAGGTTCGCATTTAGAATCAATCGGAGGAGTTCCAGTCGGTCGTAATTCAGTGTAATCAATTGATTCGCAGTTCTTGGTATTGGAATTGGAGGAAACTACTTTCGTATTCTTGGAATTTAATCGATTCGCAGGTTTGGTAAATATCCGTCATCCGTATCTTTCGTGGAGTTCAGGGATTAAAGATTCGCAATCGGATTTCAAAACAAAATCGAAATGGAAAATGGGATTCAAACAAAATCCGAACTCCATAGGAATCAAATTTTCATGAAATCAGAAACCAAAATTGAAAACTCGTAGCAGTCGGAATTCAAAGAAATCGTATTCAGAAATCAATTTTGCATCAGAATTTTCATCAATCGTATTTTATGTCACAGAGTTCGGAATCAGAAACAATCAGAGATTGGAATCGTATATCAGAAAAGACATCAGTGATCGGATTTTTCTTTTATCGTATTCAATTTTTACTTTCAAAGTCAAAAGACGTTCATTCCGATTACATGAAGAAGATGGTTGAAGTTTCAAGTTCAGTCCCCAGTTTTTACACAGCTTGACAGCTTTAACCCCATATTCTTAATCCTTTCAATCTTTTGGGATATTATCACTTTTAACCCCTTCTTTCCAAAAAAATTTCATTTCTTATCCTTTTCTTTGGTCTTATTCATTTTTAATCACTTCTAAATTATTGCTTCTTTTTCTATTCTTTTGTCTAAATTTAAAAATCGAAAAATACAAAATTATTTTTTGTTATTTTTTCGGTTTTATTGTTTGAGAATTGCGATTATTCTCAAAGGGATTTATTTCATCTAATCTGACGGGTTTTGAAGATTGTTGGTGATTCTTCTTAGCTTTCCGGATTCTCTCAATGGTATTTGTTGAAGATTGAAGGGGGAGTGATGATTATTCAATGGGGAGTTCGTATTTGGAAGATTATTCTTATTTCTCTCGCTTTGAAGACCGCATGTGCTGATAAGTTTCACAATTTAGGGTGAGAAATGCCAAGAAGATTGGAAATCGTGATCTTCATCAGTTTCAACATCTAGGGGGAGATTGTTGAGTATTTGAAATATTAAAACTGATTTGGCATATTTGGTTATTTAGGGAAGCCTTTTTAGGGTTAATCATTTTATGATTCCCTACAGTGTCTTTACAGTAGAAGTTCTTAGTCGAGCTCTTCTAAGGCATTGGTTTTATATTAAGGCGTAGATTTTATATTTATGGTATATCTTTATTGTTCCCTATAAATAATCATTAGGTTAGATTTTGGTAAAAAGCTTTTTACCAGATTAGGGTTTTTCTCTGTACATTCATGAGATAATCAATATTCACAAAAACCTTTATCAGATTACTTGCATATGATGGTGATTGATTCTTGATTGTTCTTGATATTCCGCATTCGTCATCTCGGATTTATTCTCAACACTATTTCGTATCTGTCACACCCCCAAACCGGAACGACGGAAACGTTCGGGGGTAGAGGGCTTCATGTTAAGTATCACAACACATGCATCATAGTAATCAAAGTAACAACAACCATCGTATTAATAATATAAAGTTTATATTGTGTTCAAAATATTTCATGATTTACACTAAAACTATAGCAAAAGATAAGACGTTAAACTCCGTCTTCGCAACGCCTGAGAGGGTACCTGTCTATTAACGATCCTGAGAATACAAGTGGTTTGAAAAAGTGTCAACATTAAAGTTGGTGAGTTCATAAGTATTTTTGTTATAAAAGTATATAATTTATTCATTGGAAAAGTTCGCCTGTTCCTCCAGAAAATCCTATATTTTCTTAATGAGTAATAGGAGCGTACTCGTTCCTTCTATGATCATTTAGTGAATACAAATGATATATAATACAGATCGAATAGACAGTTGAATGTGTGGATCTACCCTAAGCCCATAACCAAACAAGGAACAAGAAATGAGGCAGAAGTCACACATTCCACTGTCTGCCGGATCTTCATTACATATAACTCTAGTTTATTCACCAAGTAATCACAAAATTAAAATTAATGATTCTTTTAGATATAATGAATGTGTTTCCTTCAGAAAATCCTATATTTTCTTAGTAAAATGGTAACCATAATAGTCACTTCTATAATTACTTAGTTTATACTAACTATATATAACCTAATATCGAACGGACAGTTGAATGTGTGAATATGCCCTAAGCCCACAACAAAACAAGGAACATGAAATGAGGTGGAAGTCACACATTCCACTGCCTATCGGATATTATTTATATATAACTCTGATGTATAAACTAAGAAATTATAGAATTAACCATTAAAGGTCCTTTATGTTATAATAGTTTGTAAATAAGTGTTGAACCTTTTGTAAATATGTTCCTAGTTGCACTTACTCTATTGTAAAACATTGTTTTCAGTAATAATTGTTATTGTTTTCAGAAAGTTAAATCGAAAACTGTTTACCTTTAAAATAACGATGTTTATGATAGAAAATCCTATATTTTCTATAAAACTGATTTGTAGTTTTAATCGTTCTAAGACCGAAAAGCACAAGTATAATTACCGTACTTAGTTTACTGATACCTAGTTTTATTTATGCGAAAAACTGGCTGAAGATGTGTTTGCCTTAAAAACTTGATGTGATGATACTACCCTCCTATGATCACTTAATACATACGAGTTGTATATAACCGAGATCGAACAGACAGTTGACTGCGTGAATCTGCCCTAAGCCCACAACCAAACAAGGAACAGGAAGTAAGGCGAAAATCACACATTCCACTGTCTATCAGACTTCAATTTTATCTAACACTATTGTATATACTGAGTAATCATATAGTTAATATCCCTTGAGACTGCTTAGGAAAAGTATATTACTAAGTAAATATATCGTTGTTTTCTCCTTGTGAGTTCTTATAACCATACTGATATGACGGATATCCTGATATGACATGAATCATTTGTGAATCTCAAAAATGACGTTTGTCACCCGCAAACCTACCGGTCAAACTATAGCTAACAGTCAGGGTGCGGGATTGACAATCCCGTATAGATCTATATACAAACTCACGCTCTCCCTCCAGGAGACTCTGGTTCTTAAGGATAGACTTCCTTTGGTACTTAGGTAAGTACACGAAGACGTGTCTCACAATTAGCTTCAACGAATTTACAAGTAATAATGCGAAAACCTTTTTATAATTAACAAGTAATTTTGTAAAAATATCCCTTTATTCCATAAACTATACTTAGTATAGTTTATAAGTTTATTTCCATGTTTTAACCTGGACTTTGTAAAATAGTTCATATGATCCATAAGCTATACCTATTATAGTTTATGAGTTTATTTCCACGTTTTAACAAGTTTCACGAGTAAATGCATAATAATGTTAAGAAAAACATAATAAGTAAATTAAATTTTAAAACACAAAATTTCTTGTGTTTTACTTGTATCCCCCCCCCCCCTAAAAACATTGAAAAAGCTTGGAAAAATATGGGGGTATGAACTCACCTTATGTGTGGTAACGGTTTTGTTAACGGGATTGAAACGATGATTCTTCGAGGTGGCACACGAAATGATAATCGTATCCTAATGTTTAAACACATATATATGTGTGAATATATGTTTAATCTATAACTTATAAATTGTATAAACACCAAACTTGATAGATACTTACCAAGTCTTATAACTTGTTCTAAAGAGAAATGATCCCCTAGAGTGATTTGTTCTTGAAATGAAAAGGAAGATGGGTTTGATATTTGAGAGAATTTAAGGGTAGTGTTTTCGTTCACTAGATATAAGAATGAGAATAGGACTTAAGTTGTGACTCATGTATGAAGGAAATTATGAGACGGTGAATGTAAGCTTAGGAAAGTGTGTCAAAAGGATCACCATTGAGGTTTTCGGGCATATCTTCACATGGAGAGAAGTAAATTCGGTCATGGTGGTCCAATAGCAAGTGAATTCGGTCTTGGTTCTTCTAGAAAGGGTTGATTTCGGTTTCAAGTCAAAGAGAACAAAGAATTCGGTCTTAGAGTCAAAGGGAGAAAGGAATTCGGTTCTAGGGTCAAAGAGATAACTAAATTCGGTTTCTAGTCAACAAGGAAGGAAGTAATTCGGTTTTTGCTTTATTCCTAAGTGTAAATTCGGTTTTGAGTTTGGGAAAAGATTCCCCAAACTGAATTCTATATATACATGTGCTATTTTTATGTTTTAAACTTTATCCTTTTGCCAAACTTGAATTTTACTACCCTAAACTAACTTAGGCTTTAATCCATGCTAAGTTATAACCTTATAAACAAGCCCTAAAGACTATAGAAGATACAATGCAACAAGGAGTGCAATGTAAATTCACTTGTATTAGGTTAGGTTTTAGGCTTTGCTAGGTATAAAAATTTGGAGTTGTGACATTATCCCCCCGTTAGAGGGAATTTCGTCCCAAAATTCGAATTCTTAGTGGTTACTAGGAACTAGGAAAGAGGTAGGTACTTTGGTTCTATCTGATCTTCTGTTCTGATTGGTGGAGAGTGTGTGGGTTTGGCTTACTTGACTATGTTTATCCAACTGGTAGAATGTCCACTCGTAGTTCTGGGTAGCTTTTGTCCTTAAGTTCATGGTAGGACGCATACATGGTTCAATCATCATTGTATCGTGTATATAAGTCGTATATAATTAAGATTATAAAGATGGTCGGATGGGTGGCTCTGCCCCAAGTCCACAACCAGACAAGGAACAGGAGATAGGGCAGAAGCACACATCCTAGGTCTATAGAATCTTAATTATATACCACCCTCGCATATACACTTAACAATGATAGGTTAACCGTATTTATCCCTAGCCTCTGTGCTTGAACTTGACTTGCTGCATATGTGGTATTCCCAAAAGTCTGTTGGGGATACTTCGGGAAGGTTACGGAAGAATATAATACTCCTCTCATGAGTACTTTGGAGTTTTTGAAGCGAGAGACGATTCCGAAGTTCGTATCTGATTTGTCGTTATGAGCAACGAGAATTTCATTAGGAAATTGATATGGAGAGGACCAAGGCAATCCATTTCTAAAGACGACATCGGAACTTCTTATCGTAACGATTGTTAAGTCGATTAGGAAAAAGTGTTTGTTAGAACGATGAATTATTCTATGTAATTGTTTTCAGTTCTTTTAGCTTTATCCTTGTTATTACTACTGCGAACATTATGTACCGCATTTTGCGAGTACTAGCAGTATGAGTGTTCTGATAATTGAAAATAATTAACTTTCATAAAATAATCCCTACCAGGTCCTTATATAATCGCTTGGTGTATACAATTCATATATAATTAAGATTGGAAAGACAGTCGACTGAGTGAATCTGCCCTAAATCCACAACCAGACAAGGAACAGAAAATGAGGCGGAATCACTCACTCTAAGCCTAAAAATCTAAATTATAAATGACCCTAATGTATACACTAAGCCATCATAGTTTACCTGCAAGGGTTCTTAGTTTTTATATGAACGATGTGCTAACTTATGATTTTAAATTTTAATTGTTAAATATTTTCCGTGAAAATTTGATGTTTAATTATTGTTGTTTAGAAAACGTACCAAAATCCTAGAAGGTTCCTCGTTGCTCCTTTATGTCCTATCGGTAAACTCCTCCCGTTCCTCCACCATTCTTCTCTGTTGGACAATCTCTTTTGAAATGTCTCATTTCACCACATAAATGGCATATTGGACTTACTCCGACATTGGTGGTCGAAGTGATGTGTTGGATCGGAGTCCTACAAAAGTGGGCGGTGTGTCCCTTCTTGTTGCACTTATTGCATTGCAACTCTCGGCAGATTCCATAATGATGGTAGTTGCACTTATTGCATTGTGGGAGGTTTCCTAAATATGGTGTTGTCGGTGTCGAGATAGTAGGGTCGGTGGGGGTAGGGACTGCTACAGCTTGTTGCCTTTTGATAGGCCCTTGGATCGAACTGCCCCCTTTTTCGTTTCGGAACTTTCGTTTCATGTTTTCAGGTTTGTGGGTTGGGATATTCTTGTAGGTAGATACTCGTTGGTTTCCTAGATCGTTATTACGGTTTGAATTGTCTACACCATTTCCATTTTCACTAGCGTTATTTGCATTGAAATGTGCCATGACGGCTGTCATGGCGGTCGTAACCGCAGCTTGAAAAGTAGCAGAGTCTATTTGCAGAAATGGCGTTTCGTCGGTTGGCTGGTTATTTCCATGTGAAGACATAATTTTGTTACATGATGTGAAACGAGTCGATAAGTAATTATGGTTGTTTCTAGTTATACTTTATCTATTTATATATACATATAAATTTCTCGTTTTGTTGTGTGGTTCTCAATGTTTCTACCTACATCCCTATGATGCATTCCTAGTAGAGAGTAGAAATAAGTTTTGTACAAAGGTTAAGTTCACCCGATAAGTCTATGAGAAGGCATCTTTCTACCATAAGTTTTAAAAGAATGAAACAGTAGTAAGTCTTTAGTATTAGTCTATAACTCATGTGACGATTGAACTATGTTATCTTGGTTATGTGTGTATTATGTTTAGACTCTTATAGAGTTTAATAAACAATTCATAATAGAAGTCTATATAAAATCAACTTATGAATTTTTAATAGTTATCGTCCTTATACAAAATTATTTGACTTGATGTACTAGTATTTGTTGTTACAAAAGAAGTAATAAATCTAACATGTAGTGTGAGCAGTGTAATCACTAACTCACTAAGTTATATCATATTATAATTTACTTGTGTGACGTATAGAGTACTTTCTGGTTTTCTCCTGATAGAATAAGGTTTGTTAATGATTTCTCTAGTGCTTTTCACTTCGTTCGGTCTTTTCTCAGAATTCTCCTCATGAACCCTCTTTTGGTTCTGCCTCAACTCCTCTGTTGACTGTTGTAATGGAGTGGTTATATCTACCTATGTTGTTCGTGCGAGAATGAGAGTGTCTAAAGAATCTACGAGATTAATAGAACATTTTTATTAAAAATAAATTTTTACAAGGATTATCCTTACCGGGTCTTTCTATAATCACGTAGTGTATACAGATTATATATAACTAAGATCATATAGAGCTTCGAATAAGTGATCCTACTCTAAGACCACAACCAAACAAGGAACAGGAAGTAGAGTGAAAATCACCAATTCTAAGTCTATAAAATCTCAATTATATATAACCTTAATGTATACACTTAGTAATTATAGCCTTACCGGTAACGGTCTTTTAGTTTTCACATAAGTTCGTTATAGTACTTAAAATACTCCTATAGTATTTTAAACTTTATGTTTTGTTCTAACATTTCTTTGTATATAGGGTTGGTAAGTTTTAGACTTGTTGCAATACAACTATCACTCCAAAACACATGTTGGTCGTATCTGAGATAAATATAGTCGATCAGACTATATTTATCTCAGATATGATTACATAACTGTCTAGGTTTGACTGTAGTGTCCAACATCCAAATACTTTTGCTTTGTTCTTCTTGTGATACTTGTTCTAGTATATATATATATATATATATATATATATATATATATATATATATATATATATATATATATATATATATATATGAATGTATGTATACTTCTATAAAATATTGTTGTATTTTAAAAATATACTTTTAGTTAGAGCACTTTGGCCCCATTGTATTTATAGATATATATCTTTTATAGGTTGATATGCTTAGTTCACTATAAACAATGCTCTGATACCAATCTGTCAGACCCCCAAACCGGAACGGCGGAAAGGTTCGTGGGCGGAGGACGTCATGTTACGTATTACAACACATGCATCATAGTAATCAAAGTAACAACAACCATCGTATTAATAATATAAAGTTTACATTGTGTTCAAAATATTTCATGATTTACATTAAAGCTATTACAAAAGATAAGACGTAAAACTCCGTCTTCGCAACGCCTGAGAGGGTACTTGTCTACTAACGATCCTGAGAATACAAGTGGTTTGAAAAAGTGCCAACATTAAATTTGGTGAGTTCATAAGTATTTTTGTTATAAAAGTATACAATTTATTCTTTGGAAAAGTTCTCCTGTTCCTCCAGAAAATCCTAAATTTTCTTAATGAGTAATATGACCATACTCGTTCCTTCTATGATCATTTAGTAAATACACATTATATATAATACAGATCGAATAGACAGTTGAATGTGTGCATCTGCCCTAAGCCCACAACCAAACAAGGAACATGAAATGAGACTGAAGTCACACATTCCACTGTGTGTCGGATCTTCATTACATATAACTCTAGTTTATTCACCAAGTAATCACAGAATTAACATTAATGATTCTTTTAGATATAATGAATGTGTTTCCTTCACAAAATCCTATATTTTCTTAGTAAAATGGTAACCATAATAGTCCCTTCTATAATTACTTAGTGTATACTAACTATATATAACCTAATATCGAACGGACATTTGAATGTGTGAATCTGCCCTAAGCCCACAACCAAACAAGGAACATGAAATGAGGCGGAAGTCACACATTCCACTGCCCATCGGATATTATTTATATATAACTCTGATGTTTAAACTAAGGAATTATAGAATTAACCATTAAAGATCCTTTATGTTATACTAGTTTGTAAATAAGTGTTGAAACTTTTGTAAATATGTTCCTAGTTGCACTTACTCTATTGTAAAACATTGTTTTCAATAATAATTGTTATTGTTTTCCGAAAGTTAAATCGAAAACTGTTTACCTTTAAAATAACGATTTTTATCATAGAAAATCCTATATTTTCTATAAAACTGATTTGTAGTTTTAATCGTTCTAAGACCGAAAAGCACAAGTATAATTACCATAATTAGTTTACTGATACCTTGTTTTATTTATGAGAAAAACTGGCTGAAGATGTGTTTGCCTTAAAAACTTGATGTGAAGATACTACCCTCATATGATCACTTAATACATACGAGTTGTATATAACCGAGATCGAACAGACAGTTGAATGGGTGAATCTGCCCTAAGCCCACAACCAAACAAGAAACAGGAAGTAAGGCAGAAATCACACATTCCACTGTCTATCAGACTTCAATTTTATCTAACACTATTGTATACACTGAGTAATCATATAGTTAATATCCCTGGAGAGTGTTTAGGAAAAGTATATTACTACGTAAATATATCGTTTTTTTTACTCCTTGTGAGTTCTTATAACCATACTAATATGACGGATAACCTGACATGACATGAATCGTTTGTCAATATCAAAAATGACGTTTGTCACCCGCAAACCTGCCGGTCAAACTGTAGCTAACAGTCAGGTGCGGGATTGTCAATCCTGTATAGATCTATACACAAACTCACGCTTTCCCTCCAGGAAACTCTGGTTCTTAAGGCTAGACTTCCTTTGGTACTTAGGTAAGTACATGAAGACGTGTCTCACAATTAGCTTCATCGAATTTACAAGTAATAATGTGAAAACCTTTTTATAATTAACAAGTAATTTTGTAAAAAATCCCTTTATTCCATAAACTATACTTATTATAGTTTATAAGTTTATTTCCATGTTTTAACCTTGACTTTGTAAAATAGGTCATATGATCCATAAGCTATACCTATTATAGTTTATCAGTTTATTTCCATGTTTTAACAAGTTTCACGTTTAAATACATAATAATGGTAAGAAAAACAAAATAGGTAAATTATATTTTAAAACACAAAATTTCTTGTGTTTTACTTATATTCCCCCCTAAAAACATTGAAAAACCTTAGAAAAATATGGGGGTATGAACTCACCTTATGTGTGGTAATGGTTTTGTTAACGGGATTGAAACGGTGGTTCTTCGAGGTGAAACACGAAATGATAATCGTATCCTAATGTTTAAAAACACACACATATATATATATATATATATATATATATATATATATATATATATATATATATATATATATATATATATGTGTGTGTGTGTGTGTGTGTGAATATATGTTGAATCTATAACTTATAAATTGTATAAACACCAAACTTGAGAGATACTTACCAAGTCTTATAAATTGTTCTAAAGAGAAATGATCCCCTGGAGTGATTTGTTCTTGAAATGAAAAGGAAGATGGGTTTGATATTTGAGAGAGTTTAATGGTAGTGTTTTTTTTCACTGGATGTAAGAATGAGAATAGGACTTAAGTTGTGACTTATGTATGAAGGAACTTATGAGGCGGTGAATGTAAGCTTAGGAGAGTGTGTCAAAAGGATCACCATTGAAGTTTTCGGCCATATCTTAACATGGAGAGAAGTAAATTCGGTCATGGTGGCCCAATAGAAAGTAAATTCTATCTTGGTTCTTCTAGAAAGGGTTGATTTCGGTTTCAAGTCAAAGAGAATAAAGAATTCGGTCTTATAGTCAAAGGGATAAAGGAATTCGGTCCTAAGGTCAAAGAGAGAACTAAATTCGGTTTCTAGTCAACAAGGAAGGAAGGAATTCGGTTATTGCTTTATTCCTAAGTGTAAATTCGATTTTGAGTTTGGGAAAGGATTCCCCAAACCGAATTCTATATATACATGTGCTATTTTTATGTTTTAAACTTTATCCTTTTGCCAAACTTGAATTTTACTACCCTAAACTAACTTAGGCTTTAATCCATGCTAAGTTGTAACCTTATAAACAAGCCCTAAAGACTATAGAAGATACAATGCAACAAGGAGTACAATGTAAATTCACTGGTATTAGGTTAGGGTTTAGGGTTTGCTAGGTCTAAAAAATTGGATTTGTGACAATATTGATATATGCCAGAATATCTTTATGATTCTTGTTTGAAAGACCATGGTTGGATCATGGCAGAAAAGACTATAGTTGGATTGTAGAAATGAAAGCGACTGTAAGACTAATGTTGGATCATAGCATTCACATGGGTTGAAATAGACCGTTGGCTGAAATAGGCTAGGAGTGATTGTAAGATAATGGTGGGATCATAGCATTCACATGGGTTGAATAGACCGTTGGTTGAAATAGGCCGGAAGTGATTGTAAGACTATGGTTGGATCATAACATTCATATGTATTGAAATAGACCGTTGGCTGAATTAGGCCATTGCAGGAGTGATTGTAAGACTACCGTTCGGCCAGTAGCATTCGCTTAGGTTGAAACAGACATGTTATTTTCGGTTTAGTTATTTCTATGATTAGAGGAGAGAGTTGTTAGAGCTGAGTAGATGTGTAGACTAGTTTAGTCTTTGTTTGATTGGTTACTTGTTAGGATCTTTGCTTTTGCGTTTGAATAAGAAGTTGTGAGAGACGGCGATTGACCGTGGATTTTGTTATCCAATTGTTCGGTAAGATGGTATGAGGTCGAGAAGTCTATCAGTGATCGAATCGGGGGACTTTTTGTCAACAGGGTGGATGTTTGGAATTTTCTCGTCCGCTAGGAAGTCAAGAAAGATCAGGGAATCTTCAGATCATGATTACGGGATTAGTTCCTCTCGGCATTGGTTAATTGTGATGTGTTTGGTGTTCCTTCTTCGTCGGGTAGCATGTTTCTCAATAAGGAATAAATCGGTATTTGTTTTGGGAGGCGGTCGTCTGTTTTGAGTGTCGTTCCAATACTACTATGGATGAAATTTGATTAGAAGTTTTCCATAACGCCCGTAGATTCGGGCTAGTCAATTTAGAGACGATAAGCGTCAAAAATGACTTTTTATAGGATCTTATTTATAATGAATAATCTTAACCAAGTTATATTATATGTCACAAGGGTTCCGTACATATAAAGAACGCTGAAATCCGATTTATAACGAAGAAGTTATGGCTCGTCAAAGTTTTACGGCGAAACCGGCACCACACCGCGTAACGTAAAAAGTGAATTTTTGATAAACTAATTTTTAGCCTTAGATATCTAAATGAAAGTTGTAATATACGTTAAACCAAGAGTGTGCATAAAAAGAACATCAAAATCTGACTTCGTATGAGGAAGTTATGAGTTTTCTAAGATTTGGCATAGCATTGCACAGCCCGAAATTCGAATTTTAGATCGGTCGATTTTTGGCCGACACAACCTAAACGAGAATCGAAGATCTCGTTAATAGTAGCGCAACGGTAAAAATGCAGACAAAAACGGACGTCGGATGAAGAAGTTATGAATTTTTAACGGACTTTTCCTGTCCCGGCCTGTTAAAAATATAACTTTAAAAATAAAGTCAAAATTAGCCGACGGAGTTTAACAAAAGTTGCAGGGTACGGTCCCGCCTACGTGTGGATATAAAGAATGTCAAAAAAGGAGTTCGTATGTACGAGTTATAAATTATAATAGCATATTTACGTATTAAAATAAATTATAAATCATATATACGTATATATATATATATATATATATATATATATATATATATATATATATACACAAAAAAATATATATCATTAGAAAGGTATCGACGATGCAGTCATTATAAGACTAGTGTTGAGTACTTTCGACATTAGTTTAGTACACATATCGTTAAATCTATTTAAAATAGTATTATGAAGGAGTGTTTAGTCGTTTATATAACTATAAGGTTATTAAGTAATTATGGGGGGTAGTTTTTGTAAATTCAATGACTATAAATAAGAGCCTTGGGCTCTCATATTTCTTGCACCATTATCTTGATTCAAGAGTCTTTCTCTTCTTATCCCGCGAGCATTTCGGTCCCTCGTGATTCTACTTCTCTTTCTATAGTTTTAGTATAGTAAGTTGAGCGCTGAACCGCTGCAAAAATCTTTCTTAGAAAGATTCATCGACGAAGTTCTGCCCCTGCAGAGCCCGACTCCTAGCTAAAACCCCCTTGTAAGTAAGTTATGCTTACCCTATTTTAAGATAGCTTACATTTATAATTAGTATTGTTATTATGAACTTATAATAAATATTTGGGCTATTATTATGACTTATATAAGTGTCGTTATAATATCTTTTTAACTACTCGCGGTACGGAGAATCTGGTTTAAAGGGCCACATAGGGTTGTTGGATTTCAGAAGTGCTATATGCCAAAATGGTCATGCCCTCCGGTGTTTTATGTCTGGCCCCTGTCTGTACATAGTGGTTGGAAAATATTGTTTAAACGCTTATATAATAATAATAATAATAATAATAATAATAATAATAATAATAATAAGACTAATAATTAGTCACGGTAAATATTACACTAAAATCTAGTGATAATAATACTAGGTTTCGTCGAAGGAAATTATTTTTAAGAAGCGAAGCGCTGTCTGAGTTCGGAATCACCACCTTAACAAGTGAGTGCATAGTTACTTTCATCTTACACATAGATATGAAGTATTTTATATAAATTACATGCTATGTGTGCATATAACTTGTATACTTGCTATCTATGCTGGATGAACGGTTTTATACATGTTTTAAATAATTTAAACTGTATATGTATTTTATATCTACGAATATGTTGGGTAAAACATGGGTAGATGAACGATGAGAGATGAAAGACGATATGAGTAAACATTGGCAGCTATAGACTTAGTGCCTAACAAATAACATCGGCAGCTATGGACTTAGTGCCTATCGAATAAACATTGGTAGCTATGGACTTAGTGATGGGTTCCGAGCACTACATCATTCCTATGGTGTACATGCAAACCCTAATAACTTTGGATCTAGTTTATCTAATGAACATGCAATTGATAATCCAAAGCCATAAACCCTAGATCTAATAAACTATAACAGAAATTAGGGTTTAGATCTTACCTTTGATTGTTATATAGTAATAACAATCAATCCTTGGCTTCAGAAAGCTTAGTGCCTCAAGTGTTGCACCTCTAATGAAGTCACAAACACCACTAAGCAACTTGGACGAAGAGGGAGGAGAGAGGAGGCACCAAAAACGGCTGGAAATCCTAAAGGAAGTATTCACCACGTTTTTGGGGCCATAAGGGTTCCTTATATATGCTGGCTATTAGGGTTTACAGCTAGGAAACCCTAATCTGACTGCTTAAGCCCTAAGCAGCCCATGGACTCCCTCTTTAGAAGCCTTGGACGATTTCTAATGGGTTTCCCCATAGAATTCGTCCACTCCAACTTCTATGGAGTCCATTAGCCCATCTATGTAATTATCTTATAATTACACAATAAGTCCCTTAAGTTTAATTAATCTCTTTTAGCCACAAAATTAATTCTTAATTAATTCTTGACTAATATTAATTAAACAATATGATTTCTCCTTTAATATATTATTCTCATAATATATTAATAAATCATAATTAAACCTTTCTCTTCTTAATTCATCCTACATATTGCTATGGTGAAGGCAACCCAAAAGGACCATGCTCACAATCGGGTCAAGTACATACCAAAATAGTTATGGACTTAGACACTAATCTAACAGTCTCCCACTTGTATAAGTCTAATAACTATTTCGTATAACTTCAGAACCTGATCAGCAATCGTAGCTTTCAAAAGCCGCTGTCAACTCTGATCTTATCAGATACGCTTGTCCTTTAGATAGGGGATTATATATTCCTCCATTCTCAAGATATCGTATAGACATGAGACATGGATTTAAATCATTCTCTCTGTCTATGTATTGTTTCCCGACATCTGATTTATGACGACTGACAACAGACTACAGTTGAACACATCAACTTAGTCCCGGCTTGGCCAAGCGCTTAGGGTGTCATCACTAAATCATCGAGGGGCCCACATATATCGCTTTTATCCGACTTTGGGTAAAAGGAATGGATAAACTTTGACTCAAATGCTTGCTTGCACCTACTAATCAAATCACACACAACAATAAGTTTTATAACACCAAGTTACTGGTGCGTTTACTTATCATCAATGTGCAACCGACCAGCAAATAACAACTCACACGTCTCGGTTTCAAGATATAAAATGTTATCGTCTCACTACTCACCCGTGATAAATCCATGAAGTGATACAAGTGAGCATGGGTTTAATCCAAT
Source organism: Lactuca virosa (assembly GCF_052849685.1). Lineage (NCBI taxonomy): Eukaryota > Viridiplantae > Streptophyta > Magnoliopsida > Asterales > Asteraceae > Lactuca > Lactuca virosa. The sequence goes on along the minus strand of NC_136432.1, from coordinate 232,503,008 downwards.
ACTTTAATCTTATCAAAGCACTCATGAACTCTGCAGCAAACTTGTGCTATGTCTAAACACTTTAGACAATCTACAGACAGATTCATGACAGTCTTCCTTCATACCTACTTCCAACGTATGACCGACTGTGGAGGTTCGAATAACCCAGTTATTCTGGAAGTCAAAACATGCAAAATGAAACACAACGATAATACTTAATCCTATATGGCCCCAAAACTTTTGAGCGTAAATAAAACACTTTCATTTAAACACCATATTGACTACTCATTATTCATTGTTTAATGTTTCGGATAATCAACTTATTACTTGAATTACAATAATAGTTGTCCCATGCTCCGAGCATGCACACTATGTTACCTATGATCCTTACTTTGTGAAATAGATCAATTGAAGACATTTCCAATGAAACTCATTTCACAATTCCCAATCCTTATCATTAGTGTAAGAATACCAAATTCTTGCCACTTTTAGAATATGTCAGATTCTAACATTTTATGCAACGGTCCTTTCGTGAAGTCACAGTACGACAGTCACAAAGACTCGGCCAATGAAATCACAAGGTACTCTATCAGAAATTGTTACAAAACAATTATATAGATGTGATGTCTCTCACTCAAAGTACATTCCTTTGAACATCCTTTTTGCATAAAAGTTTCTAATCTAGACATATTTCTTAATATCCAACTCCCATTAATGGAAACATTTCCATATTTGCCATGTGACAACTCATTCTAAATATAATCTTATCTATTCACAATAATGTCAACATGGTCCTTCCTTTACTATACTTCCAACTGCTCACAAGCGACAAATCCTCAGTGAACCTCAGATCGTCCTTTGATAGTTGTTTATTTATTTTAGTCAAAACCGATTCTAGTCCCTTTTTCCCTCTTAATGCCCTAGGCATTTGGAAAATTTTAGAACGGTCAAATATTATAGCATATGCAATCGATCCTATACCCGAAGCGTATGGGACACGATGCATAATGTCTCACATAAAGACATGATACTTTATCAGTCTTCTGCCATAATATTTTGTTAGCCATGTTCTCACAATTCGAACTATGAAGAGGGATGCCGTAATCATAATCGAATTTTGAGAACGTGCTATGTATCCTTGACTAAATTTTATTAACATTTCTCAATCTAAGCTTTTAGATTTTGAAACGAAGTATAATATTCTCTCCCTTAATTATAACAAAACAACTTTTCAACCTTTGCGACTTTGCAAAGTATAACTCTTGTTTTCTATAATTAATATCGCTAACTTGCAATACTTACCATAATAATCATGCTCCCACTAACACGATGATTATTACCATACAAGCATAACACTTATGCTCCCACTAGCTTCGACATGTATTCAGAAAACAGCTGAACTTTCAGAAAACAATGCTTATTTAATTCCTTAAGTTCATATTTATAATACTTGATGCTTCGATAAGCCTTTATCTAAGCTTTTTAAGCTCATACACCTTTGCCTTAGATAGCTCACACGTGTGTCTAAACAATTCAGAATTTATGTTACTAAGTCCCAGATGTTCAGACTAATTGCCAAATCTCACAATTCGAACTATGAAGAGGGATGCCGTAATCATAATCGAATTTGAGAATACAATTTTCACAATTGCTGTCTTCTTAAAATCTCTCTTAGTGAAAGCATTTCCTCACAATCATTTTCATGAAGGAGGGAAACCTTATGTCACTTAGATTTTATGGTGTATGTGTTCCTATCCATGTGAATTTTTCAAAACGAAGGTTTGCGACAAATCCAAAACCATATGGACTGAACTTGTTCAATCTTGATTTCTTGCCTCATGGTAACACGAGTGCCCACCAAGTCTTCCAAGTGGTTTAGCAACTCACCCTTACATATCAATGTATTTTCCATTGATCAAGGTGCTTTGTCTTTATGCATTCAAATGAGAACTCATAGAACTCACATACATATTTAGCTTAATTGGAATGGCACAGAAACAAAATAATGTCAACACGATAGGTTATAAACCTGAAGTCGTGCGCTAGTGATGATTAACTAGGTTTACTCTTGATTTGTTCTTGAAACTTTTCAAGACCATTAAGACTCCCACTGACTCCTTGACATATAAGATTCTCTTGTCAAGAAACATTTCTTGACAAACAAATATTCAAGAGTTAGTGTAGCCTTTTGTCAAGTTTAACACTTCACACAATTGGTCCTGGTTGGTCTTTGTCTTATCCAAGACATCACAACTTACCAATTTTAGATGTGCAAGAATAAGAAAACTTTTCCAAATTCCACATTTGACGAGTGTTATAAACCTACTTAAGACTTGTCACTCAAGTCACAATCTTGGAGTATGACTCTTAAGACTTGATATTGGAACGAAGTATGATTGACTTATTGATTTAACTATTTCCATAATTCTTGATTCCTTTTCTTAGACATACAAATGCACTAAGACTCACTTAGAGGACCAATTGAGAAATAGTTCTTAATCATTAAGATTTATCATAAAACACAATAAAAGGTACTCTCCCTTCTTCTTAGAATAGAGAAACTTTTATCTTTCTGCCTACTTGATTCTTCTTATTCGTTCTGTTATTTATTGAAACCTTTTCAACCAACTCAGAATTACACTTAGTCTTATAAGTATAATCATATTTACTAAACTTTAGTAAATCATGACGAATATCTTTATCACTCTTGTGGTGGCCTTGATCAGCGCACAACCAAGTGTACCTGATCCCTAGCCCTTCACTTGACTCTTTGTCAAGGAATTAGTCTAATTTCCAAAATATGAAGTTTCTCATTCATCACGCAATGCATGTTGCATGATTCCAAGTTTCTGTCCAATTGAAACTTGGGCGATGAGAAACTCTCCCTATTTGGTAAATTCTCGACATTTCACAAATAACATAATCAAGAATCATATCCAATTCAACATTGCTAAAATTAGAAATACATAAACATCCATTTTCACATATGCTATTGCAAGGATAAATAAATAGAACGAAATCAAAATTCATTTTATTGCGGGAAAACTTGTCCTTACAATGCAATTCAAATGAAAACTATGCTATTTCAATTTCTAAGCAATCTATTCTAACTATAAAGTAGTAGCTCAAAAATCCGATCTTCAAGCAATGCGATCAAAATCCATTTCTTCACGATCAGATTCAGCTTACTTCTTCCCTTAAGCTTCCTCTTTTTTCTTCGATCCTACAAAACATCAAAATGTAATCTTATCACATCATGTATTGAAAATCAAAGAATAGGAACTTATAGAGTTAGTTATTGGATTTTACCTGAAGTAGATCCATACGTCTTGACTCTCCCATCTTTTAGATCTCTCAGGTAGTTTGGGCAGCTTCGTCTCCAATGCCCCTTCTCATGGCAATAAAGCAAATGGAATCCTTTGGCACAGCACATCGGACAATCACAGACTTAGTCTTTTCTGGACTTCCAATGTTGCCAGTGTCCATTGAAGTTTGGGAGTTTGATTCACCAGACAAATTTGCTTGATCAGCACGCCAAATCATTGTTGATTCAGCAGCTATAAGCAAATAGGTCAAATCAATGAGGGTCACGTCATGGTCCATCATATAGTACTCTCTAACGAACTCACTATATGATTCAGGAAGCGACTGAAGAATCCAGTCAACAGCCAACTCATCTGAAATCTTGACACCCAACATCTTTAACCTGTCGAATGTGTGATTTTATCTCCAAGACGTGTGCACACACAGGTTTCCCATCTTCGTGTTTACTTGGCAATAGCGCTTGAGTGAGCTTGAACTTTTCAAGCCTTTGAACTTGTGGGTTAGGGAGAATAACTGGAGGAGGTGGAGGAAGTGAAGCATGACTCTCATTTCCTCGATCGTATCGTGGAACGTCATCTTCATTTGGAAAGCTTGTTCCAAGGGACTTGGGAAGACCATTGTAAGATTTAGACATCTACAAAACGGGAGAAAATTCAAGTTAGGTTGATTGAGTCCTTAATAAAACACCCAAATGAGTTATTAAGGCTAGGATCCCACACAACACTCTACAACCTAGAAGAGGGATGCGGTAATCTAGTTGCAGAATATTTGAAGGTAGGTAAATGACGATTTACGAATTCCCACCATGAAAAACAAAAATGAAGTCTAAGTTTTAAATGAATTGAAACTCCGAGATCTTTTGAGATTCATTGAACTTTGCAATGGCATGTTTAATCTCGATTATGCCCTTTATTTGTGACTGGGATGCCGAGGATCACAAATAAGTTGTGAATAACCATACGAATCTACGTGGTGCACTCAATGCTACTATCACCTAATCAATGTGCCGGTTAGCCACACACGCTCCATTGATCTATGATAAACATCGAGCCACCCTTCCCCACCAAAGTCAATCCCAAATTAATGTGCCGGTTAACCACACACGCTCCACTAACGTTTGACAAGGATACGAAGTGTAATTCCATGGATTAGCATACAATTTCACATTTTGCCTAAAGTAACTAGAATTTGGGAATTTGTAAAAGCATGTAGTTACTTTGTACTTCATTATACTTATAATGGAAGGTTTCGTCCTATCCTACCCGTTCGGCTAACGACCCTCCACTAGTCAAGAGTGCGGTGGGTAAGAGTGGATACCCATTCAATCGCCATTTTATAGGCAATTTCCTTAAACACCCCTTAAAGACCAGCTTCGTGAATGAGGCCTACTAACGGTAAGACTGACTCTTTACTCATATATATATATATATATATATATATATATATATATATATATATATATATATATATATATATATATATAATATTAGACTTTTAATGTTACATATATATAGTATAGGGTGTATTTTACACTTTTAAAATACTAGGTGGTCTAATTTAATAAATTATACTTTTAATTTAATTAAATGTAAACCAAAACTTTATGGGTTTATTAAATCTCTTTTAATTATACAACTTAATTAATTAATAAAACCATAAGGGTGTAATTTGAACTTTTCAAAATACTAGAGTTTTAGAATTTAAATATTACATAATTAAACTATTAATCAAAATTTTAAATTCCAAAACTTGAGGGCAAGTTTTGAAACATTTCAAAACATTAGGGTTTAGAATTTAAATATTTCAAAATTAAACTTTTAATTAAAAAAAATTTAAATTCCAAAACTTGAGGGCAAGTTTTGAAACTTTTCAAAACATTAGGGTTTAACTATTTAAATTTCAAAAAACAAAACTTTTAAGTTCAAATTTAAACTATAAAACCTAAAGGGGAATATTGAAACTTTTTCACAAGATAATTCAAATCTAAATTACAAATAATCAATCTTTATCTAATAAAACAAAAGATTATCTAAATTTTGACAATTATCTTCTATTTTGGCAAGGATAATCACCTAATATCAATAAAAAATGGATTTTATGAATTAAAAACGTTTATGGTAAGTATCTCAAGCCAAAACAGCAAGAAAATCGCCAAAAAACGCTGCTAGACTCGCTGACTCGTCGAGTCAGCACTGGACTCGTCGAGTACCCAGTGGACTCCGCGAGTTCCGTCATGGACTCGGCAAGTCCAGCCCCGAAATTCAAAAAAAATTCGTTTTTCAGCCAATTTTCGATCAAGTAAGCATCAAATTCACTAACAAACAGCCCTAGGCTTTGATACCACTGATGGGTTCCGAGCACTACATCATTCCTTTGGTGTACATGCAAACCCTAATAGCTTTGGATCTAGTTTGTCTAATGAACATGCAATTGATAATCCAAAGCCATAAACCCTAGATCTAATAAACTATAACAAAAATTAGGGTTTAGATCTTACCTTTGATTGTTATATAGTAATAACAATCAATCCTTGGCTTCAGAAAGCTTAGTGCCTCAAGTGTTGCACCTCTAATGAAGTCACAAACACCACTAAGCAACTTGGATGAAGAGGGAGGAGAGAGGAGGCACCAAAAACGGCTGGAAATCCTAAAGGAAGTATTCACCACGTTTTTGGCGCCATAAGGGTTCCTTATATATGCTGGCTATTAGGGTTTACAGCTAGGAAACCCTAATCTGACTGCTTAAGCCCTAAGCAGCCCATGGACTCCCTCTTTAGAAGCCTTGGACGATTTCTAATGGGTTTCCCATAGAATTCGTCCACTCCAACTTCTATGGAGTCCATTAGCCCATCTATGTAATTATCTTATAATTACACAATAAGTCCCTTAAGTTTAATTAATCTCTTTTAGCCACAAAATTAATTCTTAATTAATTCTTGACTAATATTAATTAAACAATATGATTTCTCCTTTAATATATTATTCTCATAATATATTAATAAATCATAATTAAACCTTTCTCTTCTTAATTCATCCTACATATTGCTATGGTGAAGGCAACCCAAAAGGACCATGCTCACAATCGGGTCAAGTACATACCAAAATAGTTATGGAATTAGACACTAATCCAAGACTTAGTAACTATTAGATAAATGTTGGTAGCTATGGACTTAGTACCTGTTAAATAAACATTGGTAGCTATGGATTTAGTACCTATTAGTTGAACACTAGTAGCTATGGATTTAGTACCCGATGAATGAACTTTAGCGGCTATGGAATTAGTGCTTTACGAACAAGCATTGGCAGCTATCGACTTAGTGTCTATCATATAAACCCTGGAAGCAATGGGTTTCGAAATGAACGAATGCAGGATAGATGATTCTTAGGGTAGATCCTTAAGAGTAAGGAAGATAATGAGGATGTGTAATTGGGTTGATTGTTTGATGTTTAAACATAATAATTAAATTATTGTGGGTTGAAAACCCTATGTACTCACCAGGTTTCCCAAACTGACCCACTCAAGCTTATTTGTATCACAGGTGTCGATATGAAGCTACTTTACACTGAGGGATTTAAAAGAGATGTAGATCATTAGTTTAAATGAATATAAGTTCTATTTATGCTTATGTTTCTGTATTGACAATGACATCCCAAGGTTTTAAAAGGAATAAAAATACATTTCTTCGGAAATACTTTGATAACACATTTATCATGTTTTACTGGGAACAAATTCCGCAACATTTCTATCAAAAGAAGTACTCTGATTTTTATAAAGCATAAACAAAAATCGGTCTTTTCTGGCCGTGAAAATGGGGATGTCACAGTTGGTATCAGAGCATTAGTTTAAGCGAACTAGGAATAAGGATTTATTTCTAGACTTAAACTTAGAATGGTAAGCGATGATCGTGAGGAGTGTGTGTAATATAATTTAGGTATTACACCTGAATGGACACAAGCCCTAACCTATTAGGGAAGGATGCCTAAATTGATTTTATGTGCTAAATGATTTGTAATGCTTTATGATGCTATCATTTGATCGGATCTATGGTCTGTTGCCGACCAGATCTGGAAACTTTATGTGTTCAGATTTCTAAACGTTTAATTACGATATTAGAACTAGCATGTAATTTTTCGAGGTAATAAGGAGGAATACGCGTCTAAACCTTCCTCTATCTTTATTCTCGTCTCGATACACCAAACGACTACTTTGGTGTGCAAAACTGTTGGATAAGGTGTCTAAGTCCATAACTATTTCTGGTATGTACTTGACCCGACCCGGCATGGTCCATTTGGGTTGCATGGCACCATGCAATTGGATAAACTAAAATGAGAGAAATAACACTTATGGTTTATTAATATATTATAAGTTCTAATATAGTAATAATATTATTTAATTAGTTTGATCAAGAATTAATTTAGAGTTAATTAAGTGATCAAAAGATAACTAATTAAATATATGGGTAGATTATGTAAATCTTCCATATCTTATATAGTGGGCTAAGAGGCTCCATGGATTATCAAGTTGGGTTCCACCCATAGGATGCTCCATGGGAGTTAGAAACCCATGGGTCATGGAAATGAAGAGTCATGACACATTAGGGTTTACATGGTGTAACCCTAGATGTGTCAACACTATATAAGAAACCCATTCTCCACCAAAATTGGCGACACTAAGAAACAAGAGGGCTAGAGCCGATTTTGCAAGTGTAAGATTCTCTCAAAGTTTACTCCTTTGCATTTGGTGTTGTGTTAAGCATTTGAGGCATCACACTTGGGGTGCTAGGCTCACAAGGTTTCAAGGATCATAATCAACAACAAGGTAAGTTATTCTATCTTTCATTCAAGTTAAAAATGTTCCCCATGTATGCTAGATAGGAATATAACCTTGGAATTCAACTTTGCATGATAATTAGACAAACATAGATCCAAGGTTATTAGAGTTGCATGTACACTTAGGAAGTGTTAGAATGCTCAAAGCCATCAGTGGTGTCAGAGCCTAGGTTTGTTTGTTGTTTTTTTTTGTTGTGTGCAAACAGCTTGGAAAAAAAATCGTTTTTCTGTTTTCTGCTCGTATGAAAGTTTGCACATTTGTTGCTGGAAATGGACTAGAAACATTACCCTAAACTGTTTTGATGTTTTAAAGCTTGTTTTAGATGGTGTAATGTTTATGCTAATCCATTTACAATGGCAATTATTAAAATTACAAGTTTTTTTTAAGTGTAATTTTTGATTCTTGAAAGTGTTCATATTCATGTTCTTGAACTTATGAAGATTAGATGATCATAGGAATTGTTTGTAACCTTCATGGTAGTTTAATTCATGATCATAATGTGTTTTAATGGAGTCCATAACTTGTCCTCAAGTTATGGAAAACCAAAAGTCTCACTTTTATTAAAGCCATTAAAAGAACACAAGAGTTATAAAAATGAAGAGTCTTCATTTTTATTACTCAATTAATTCATAAGTTATAAGAAATGAAAAGTTTTGAAAGTTTACAAAACTTGCCCTCAAGTTTTGGAACATGTAAAGTCTTGATTAAAACTTTAGTTCCAACCCTTAGAATTTTAAAAGTTAAAATTCAACCCTTATACTTTATAATATTATAAGTTACTAATATATATATGTATAACGTCAAGTCGTCTTACCGCTAGTACGCCTCATTCACGAAGCCGGTCTATAAGGGGGGTATAAGGTTGTTGCCTATAAAATGGCAACTTAATGGGTGTCCACTCTCACCCACCGCTTCCTTGATCGGTGGAGGGTCGTTAGCCGAATGGGTAAGACAAGGACTTATAAATTCTCATTAAAAGTATGATGAATATTATAAAGTAACTAAATGCTTTTATTAAATTCCCAATCTTAGTTACTTTAGGAAAATGTGAATAAGGTGCTAATCCATGAAATTACACTTTACACTTTGTTTAAGTCGTTGGTGGAGTGTGTGTGGTTAACCGGCACACTAACTTGGACTTAACAAGGTAGGTAAAGGGTGACTTAAGGTTTACCATAGCATCGGTGGAGCGTGTGTGGTTTACCGGCACATCGATTGAGTGATAAACCTTGAGGGTACCAAGTGATTTGCATGGTTACTTCACACCTCGTTTTGTGATCCTCGGTATCCCAGTCACAAAACTTGGAGGGCACACTCGAGATTAAAACATGCCTTTGAAAAGTTCATTGAATCTCAAAAGAATCTAGCAATTTCTAAGAACCAATTAAAAACCTAATATTTATATTTCGTTTTTCATGGTGGAAATTGGTGAATCGTCATTCACCTACCTTTCAAATATGTTATAGCTTGGATTACGACATACCTCTTCTAAGTTATAATATATTGTGATTGGATCCTAGCCTTAATATTTCATTTGGGTGTTTTATTAAGGACTCTCTTAATATCTAAACTAATCTTGTTCTCTTCTTTCAGATGTCTTCAAACAATGCTGCTTCTGGCTCTAATCCTAATGGCTCCTTTAGCCTTATGAACTTGTGTGGGAAAGTCACTTTTGATGGATCCAACTTCAATGAATGGATCAGAAACATCAGGATGATTACCCGCTACAAGGACAAAGAATATGTCCTTGACAAGGAGCTTAAGGAGATTGATGAGACCACTGCAACTCCCCAGGAGATCGCTGACTTCCGGGCACATGAAAGGGATGCTACAAAAGTGGCATGCATCATGTTGGCCACCATGACAGCGGAACTCCAAAAGTCCTATGAGGACTTCTACCCTTTTGAAATGCACCAAGATCTGATGGAAAGATACCATCAAAGTGCACGACAAGAGAGGTATGAAATCATATGCTCTATCATAACAACCATGATGAAGGACGGGGAATCCGTCACGAGCCACATGCAGAAAATGCAAAGGTATGTGGATCGGTTGCTGAAGCTTAATGTGAACTTCCCTGAGGAGCTTGCAATAGATATCATTTTGCACTCCTTACCATCGTGCTATGATCAATTCCGCATGACATATCACATGAATAAGGAAGAGGTCACACTCAGCAAACTTCAGGGACTCCTCAAGAACGCATAAACAGGTCTTAAGGGTAAGTCGGTTGTTAACACTCCTACTCCAAACTCCGCCCCGGTTTTAGCAATCGGGAAAGATAGAGGGAAGAAGAGGAAGATCTCTTCGAAGGGTACCAAGGCTAGGACCCTTGATGGCTCTTCTTCAAGTGGAACCAAGAAAGGTTTTGTCACTCCTTCTTCTGACCCTAAAGAGGCTAAATGATTCTATTGCCATGAAAAGTCACATTGGAAGCGGAACTGCCCAAAGTACCAGCAAGATGTGAAGGATGGGAAAGTTAAACTCAACCATGCAGGTATTTACTGTTGGATATAGTGTCTAAGTCCATAACTTTATTTGGTATGAACTTGACCCGACCCGGCATGGTCCATTTGGGTTGCATGGCATTGCAATACTTGGATAGACTAGATGAGAGAATAAGGCACTTATGATTATTAATATATTATAAGTTCTAATATATTAATAATAGTATTATCTAATTAGTATTGATCAAGTATTAATCTAGTATTAATTTGGTGATCAAAGTGAGACTAATTAAATATAGGGTTGATTATGACAATCATCAATTCTTTTATGGTAGATTAATGATCCATGGTTTATGGGTTTGGTTGTAACCATATGGAGCTCCATGGATAGTCCATGGGAGTTACAAACCCATGGGTCATGAGAAATCAAGAGTCATGACAATTAAGGGCATTCATGTGTAAACCCTAATTGTGACAACACTATAAAAGGAACCCTATGGCTAGCAAAATCGCGACCTAAGAGTGTTACTAGAGAGGGCATAACCGATTTTGAGTGCAAGAAGTATTCTCTCAAGTTATTCCAAGTTTTGTGGTGTTGTGTGAAGCATTTGAGGCACAACATTTGGGGTGCTAGGCTCACAAAGTCTTGAAGGAATCCAAGCAACAACAAGGTATGTATTTCTACTAGTTTTATGTTTTATGTAATCCCCGTGCCATGCTAGTTAGGAAATAACCTTGAAAAAGAAATTTGCATGTATATAGAGAAAATATAGATTCAAGGTTATTAGGGTTGCATGTACACTTAGGAAGTGTTAGAATGCTCAAAAACCCATCAGTGGTATCAGAGCCTAGGATTGTTTTCTGTATACTTGTTGCAAAACTGCTTAAAAATCGAAAATTCTACACTCTGACGACTGGACTCGCCGAGTCCATGGGGAGGACTCGCCGAGTCCATGAACAAATTCATCCTACTCGACGAGTAGAATAATGCAATCGGCGAGTAGGAGCGTGCTGGGCAGTTTTTTCGAGTTTTGTTGCTGGAAATGGATTAAGATCATTATCCCAATCTGTTTTGGACTTGTAAAATCTGTTTTTCAAAATGATAATGATTATGTTAACCCATTTTACATGGCTTTTATCAATTTTCAAGTATTGTATATGTTTATATGATTTCTTGAAATTGCTTGACATGAATTTGTGTTCTTATGAGTTTTTAGAAGATCATAGGAATTATATGTAACCTCCATGTATGTTTAATTCATGATCTTAATGGCAATGATGGTGTCCATAACTTGTCCTCAAGTTATGGATAACCAAAAGTCACTTCTTTAAATTGTGATTAAAGAACTAAAGAAGTTTCATAAAATGAAGAGTCTTCATTTTTATGAACCATTAAAACTCATAAGTTACAAATTGAAGAGACTTGGAATAGTTTCAATTCTTGCCCTCAAGTTTTGGAATTTGAAAAGTCTTACACTATAATACTTTAATTCCAAATTAAACCTTAGATTTTTAAAAAGTTTAAAAATCAACACTTATACTATTATTATAATTTTATTATATAGATATGTATAAGAATATGTCATTCTTACCGTTAGTAGGCCTCATTCACGAAGCCGGTCTATAAGGGGGGTATAAGGTTGTTGCCTATAAAATTGTGACTTAATGGGTGTCCACTCTCACCCACCGCTTCCTTGATCGGTGGAGGGTCGTTAGCCGAACGGGTAGGATACGACTTTAAATTCTCATTAAAAGTATAATGAATTATAAAGTAACTATACATTATAAATTCCCAATCTTAGTTACTTTAGGAAAATGTGAAATTGGTGCTAGCCCATAAAATTACACTTTGTACCTTACCAAGTCGTTAGTGGAGCGTGTGTGGTTAACCGGCACACTAACATGGACTAGTAAGAGTGGCAAAGGGTAACTTGACTTTATTATAGATCGGTGGAGCGTGTGTGGTTAACCGGCACATCGATTAGGTAATATTGTTGAGGATACCAAGTCAATTTGTATGGTTATTCACACCTTGTTTGTGATCCTCGGCATCCCAGTCACAAACTTGAGAGGGCACAATCGAGATTCAAACATGCCATTGAAAGTTCAATGTATCTCAAAAGATCTAGGAGTTTCAAATCCAATTAAAACTTAATTATATTTCGTTTTTCATGGTGGAAATTGGTAAATCGTCATTTACCTACCTTTAACTATTTTATAATTTGGATTACGGCATCCCTCTTCCAGTTATAAATAGGTTATTGGGTCCTAGCCTTAATATTTCATATTGGGTGTTATATTAAGGACTTTAAATCAACTAACTTGAATTTCTCCCATTATAGATGTCTAGCTTAGACAGCTATGGTCTTCCCAAATCTTTAGGAAGAAGCTTTCTAATGAAGATGATATCCCGAATGGCAATCAAGGTGAAAGATCAATCCCTTTGTTATGCATTAGTGGGACTGAAAATCATACTTCACTTCCTCCACCTACTCCAATAAATCTCCCTATCCCACAAGTTTCAAGACATGATAAGTTCTAAGTCACTCAATCCCTATTGGCAAACAAAGTCTATATGTGCTTAGGTCTTGGAGATTAAGTCACATATTGACAAGTCGGGAGAGTCGGGTGTCGAAGTCTCAAGGTAGCTGGCTGTTGACTTGGTCACTCCCTGATAACAGATCACGACATGACCCTTAATGATCTTACCTATTTGCTTGATGATGCTGAATCAGCAATGATTTGGAGCATTGGTAAAGCAAAATTTGATTGGAAGATCAACTTCCCAAACTTCCATGGACATTGACAATGGTAACATTGGAAGTCCAGAAAAACTTTCTCTTCCCAATTGAAAGGGATTGGCCATAGTCAACTCGGTTGACCAAATGGTAAAGAGAAAGGCTAAGTCTGTGATAGTCCCGTGTACCGTTTCCAAAGAGTCCATATGTTTCTGTTGCCAAAGGAAGGGCATTGGTTGCGAAGCTGCCAAATTTACCTAAAAGTCCATAAGGATAGTAAAGTCAAATGTTTGACTCTACTTCAGGTAAACTCCATTGTCTAACTCTATTAAGTTTCTATTCTGAGATTCTTATTGCATGATGTGACTGGGTCACATGTTGATGTTTTAAGAATCAAAGAAAAGTGAAGAAACTTAAAGGAAGTATATGCTGATTCTGATCGCGAAGAGGGATTTTGATCGCATGGTTCGGTGATCAGAATTTTGAGCTATTACTTAAGAGTTGAGACATATTGCTTAGGAATAGATAACAACAAGGTTTTCATATGGGTTGTAAGGATAAGTTTTCCGCAAAGTTTTAAAATAAAGAAAAGTTTTGATTTTATTTATTTTAAGTATCCTTACAATGGCATTTGTGAAAAATTGTTGATTATATGTTTCCATTAATAGCAATATTTGAAAATGGATTTGATTCTTTCATTTGTGGTAGTATCATAATTTACCAAATAAGGAAAGATTCTCATCGCCCAAGTTTCAGTTAGATAGAAACTTGGAATCATGCAACTTGTATTGTATGATGAATGAGAAGTTTTCGTCTTTGGGAAATTAAGACTAATTCCTTGTTCACATGTACATGTGAGTTAAGTGAAGGACTAAAAGATTGGGTACACTTGGTTGTGTGCTGGTCAGGTCCACCACAAAGGTAGATAATATTATTCGTTATGATTTACTAAAGTTTAGTAAATATGGTTATGCTTACGAGTTTAAGTGTAATTCTGAAACATTGGAAAAGTTTCAATGTATGGCAGAATGAATAAGAAGAATCAAATAAGGCAGAAAGATAAAATTTTCTCCAATCTGAAGAGATGGGAGAGTACTTGTGTATTTTGTTTTATGATTATCTTAGTGATTATGGAACCATATCACAATTGATCCTTTAAGGACACCTTAGTGTGTTTGTTGCCTGAGGAGAGGAATTGTGAATTGTTGAAATGGTTAAATCAAAAGATAATTCATACTTCGTGCCAAAAACAAATCCTGGAGTTATACTCCAAGATTGTAACTTGAGTGACATAGTCTTTAGAAAGTTCATAACACTTGTCAAATGTAGAGTAAGATGTTTCCTATTCTTGTACATTTGAGATTGGTAAGTTGTGATGTTTTGGATAAAACAAAGACCAGCTAAGACCAATAGTGAGAAGTGTTTAACTTGATAAGAATCCGCACTAGATCTTGAATATTTGTTTTGTCAAGGAATGGTTCTTGACAAAGAGAAGTCTTATATGTCAAGAGGATAGTGGGAGTCTAAATGATTCTGAAATAGTTTCAAGAACTAAATCAAGAGTTTTGTTAATCACTAGCCCACGACTTGAGGTTTGTAACCTATCGTGTTGACATATTCTTGTTTCTGTGTCTATTCCAGTTAAAAGTTGATTATGCTTGTGAGTTCTATGAGTTCTCAATTGTTTGCATAACAAGCCGGAAGCAATGGTGGGCATTGTGCTACCAGGTGGCAAGAAATTAAGATTGCACAAGTTCAATCCATATGAATTTGGAAGTGTCACTAACCTAGTCCTGTGATTATGGTTATGACAAATTCACATGGATAGGAACACATACACCATAAAATCTAAGTGTCATAAGGTTTCTCTTCGATTCATGAAAATGATGGTGAGGAAACGCTTCCACCAAGAAGATTTTAAGTAGATAGCGGTTGTGATATTTGCATTCTCGTATAGTTAGTGGAGCGTGTGTGGTTAACCGGCACACTAACTAGTGAGAATTGCAAAAGGTCTAGACAAACATGTGAGCTATCTAAGGAAAGGTGTATGTTTTTTGATAAAGTCTTATCAAAGCAATCAAGTATCAGAAATATGAACTTTGGTAAGAAAGTCAATAAAGTAATGATTTCTAGAAGTCCAGTTGATTTCTGAGTACATGTCAAAGCTAGTGGGAGCATAAAGTGTTATGCTGGTAATCATTATGCTAGTGGGAGCATGACGATTATGTTAAATATTGCAGGTTAGCAATGTTAATTATAGAAAACAAAAGTTTCAATTTGCTTTGAAAAGTTGTTTGCTATAATTAAGGGAGAGGATTTTATACTTCATTCCAATTCTACCAGCTTAGATTGAGTTTTATCAACTTTAGTCAAGGATATATGTGAATGTTATGTTGGAATTGTTCAACATAAGGAATTTCTATATATGTTGCGTTCTCAAAATTCGATTATGATTACGGCATCCCTCTTCATAGTTCGAATTATGAAAACATGGCAAATAAAATTTTTTATAGCATAAATCATGTCCCATATGCTTTGGGTATAAGTTTGATTACATGTGCTATAATATTCATCCATTCTAAATTTTCCAAATGCCTAGGGCATTAAGATGGAAAAAAGGAATAGAACTGGAAATGACTAAAATGATTAAGCAAAATTGTCGAGGACAATTTGAGGTTTACCAAAGATTGGTTACTCATGGACAATTGGAAGTTACTCTTTGAATCTGTGTAAGATTAGAGAACTTAATGCAAGAAGGAATATGGAATTGTTTCCATAGGTCGAAGTTACTTTTTGAATCTGTGTAAGATTAGAGAACTTAATGCAAGAAGGATGTTCAAAGGAATGTACTTTGAATTTGAGACTTCATGGAATTACTTTCCATTGAAATATCATGTAATGTCTGTTGTCAAGTCTTTGTGACTTCTGTGCATAGTCATTACAAGGGGATCATTGCATATAAGTTTAGAATCTAACAGATTACAGTAAATGGCAAGAGTTTGGTATTCTTTCATTTACAACAAGGATTGGAATTGTGAAATGAGCATCATTGGAATATTGTCAATTGATCTATTTCACAAAGAGAGGACCATATGTAAACATAGTATGCATACTTGGAGTATGGCATAATTGTTGTTTGGAAAATCATAGTGTACATGCTTGGAGCATGGGACAACTAATGTTTTAATTCAAGCATAAAGTTGATTAATCGAAACATAAATAATGAGTAATCAATATGGTGCTTAAATAAAAGGTGTTTTATTTACACTCAAAGTGTTGGGGCCATATAAGATTAGTATTATTCTTGTGTTTCACTTTGCATGTTTTGACTTCCAGAATAATTATGTTATGGTATATATCATATTATTCAAACCATCCACAGTCAGTCATATGTTGGAAGTAGATATGAATCAAGACTGTCATGAATTTGGCTTGTATGATTTGTCTAAAGTGCTTTAGACAATGCAATGGTTGCTACAACATTCATAAGTACTCATAAGGGCTGAGTACTGGACTCAACCCACGCTCACTTGCATCACATCATGGAATTTATCTCGAGTGATCGTGAGACGGTAATATCATATAAATCTTCAAACCTAGAGATATGAGTTGTTGACTATGAGTTGGTTATTCATTGATTGTACGAAAACGCATTGGTAACTCGATGTTATAAAACGTGCCTTTGTGAATAATTCAACAAGTAGTTAGTACAAGCATATCAGTCGAAGTTTATCTGTTCCTTCTAGAAATAGAAGCGATATCTGGGCCCCTCGATGATTTGGTTTTGACCTATGTACCGGGCCCGGTCAGAACCTAATTGATGTGTTCAATTTAGTTATATGTCGAAACAAATCAGAGATCAAGAAACAAATGCTGGACAATAAGTAAGACCATGTTCCATGTGTTTGTCCGGCTGATATCATGAGAACAAAGGATTATATGATCACTTATCTTAAATGGTGTATCATCATCATCTCAGTTCCGAGAGACTTTGAAAGAGCTACGATTGCTAGTCGGGTTTTGAAGTCATATTTGCAAATAT
This sequence comes from Lactuca virosa, assembly GCF_052849685.1. Lineage (NCBI taxonomy): Eukaryota > Viridiplantae > Streptophyta > Magnoliopsida > Asterales > Asteraceae > Lactuca > Lactuca virosa. The sequence continues at coordinate 232,485,648 of NC_136432.1, read as the reverse complement.
AGTTATTAGACTTATCCAAGTGGGAGACTGTTGGATATAGTGTCTAAGTCCATAACTTTATTTGGTATGAACTTGACCCGACCCGGCATGGTCCATTTGGGTTGCATGGCATTGCAATACTTGGATAGACTAGATGAGAGAATAAGGCACTTATGATTATTAATATATTATAAGTTCTAATATATTAATAATAGTATTATCTAATTAGTATTGATCAAGTATTAATCTAGTATTAATTTGGTGATTAAAGTGAGACTAATTAAATATAGGGTTGATTATGACAATCATCAATTCTTTTATGGTAGATTAATGATCCATGGTTTATGGGTTTGGTTGTAACCATATGGAGCTCCATGGATAGTCCATGGGAGTTACAAACCCATGGGTCATGAGAAATCAAGAGTCATGACAATTAAGGGCATTCATGTGTAAACCCTAATTGTGACAACACTATAAAAGGAACCCTATGGCTAGCAAAATCGCGACCTAAGAGTGTTACTAGAGAGGGCATAACCGATTTTGAGTGCAAGAAGTATTCTCTCAAGTTATTCCAAGTTTTGTGGTGTTGTGTGAAGCATTTGAGGCACAACATTTGGGGTGCTAGGCTCACAAAGTCTTGAAGGAATCCAAGCAACAACAAGGTATGTATTTCTACTAGTTTTATGTTTTATGTAATCCCCGTGCCATGCTAGTTAGGAAATAACCTTGAAAAAGAAATTTGCATGTATATAGAGAAAATATAGATTCAAGGTTATTAGGGTTGCATGTACACTTAGGAAGTGTTAGAATGCTCAAAAACCCATCATTTACACTATCTTATCTAATAACTCACCCCATTCTAACTTTTGGGTCCTTGATACCGGTTGTGGTATTCATATATGTTCTGATTTGCAGGGACTAAGAAGAAGTGAGAATGTGGAGCATGGAAGAATAAACTTAATCATCGGGAATAGGAAAGCTTTACCTGTCACCAAGATTGGAGTTTATACTTTATCGCTAAGTAGTGGGTTTAGTTTAGATTTGAATAAATGTTGTTATTCGCCAGAAATGGCAAGAAATATTATTTCCTTTCATGCATTGTATAAACAAGGTTTCACCTTTTCATTTGGTAATGAAGTTGGTTCGATTAATGCTTTCTTCAATATTGTTCTTTATTTTAAAGCATTACCTTGTGATGGTATGTATGAAACTGTATTTGTGGTTGATAACTTAAGAAATAATGTATTGTGTATTGATTCTGTTAATGATAATAACTTGGATAAAGCATCATTATGGCATTGTCGTCTTAGACATATAAGCAAGAAACGCATAGGCCAACTCCAAAAGGATGGAGTATTGGAGTCATTTGACCTAAAGTCAGATGATAGTTGCGAATCATGCTTACTTGGAAAAATGACAAAGTCACCCTTCACAGGTTCTTGTGAGAGGGGTGAAGGTTTGTTGGATCTTATACACACAGATGTGTGTGGGCCCTTCAAACATGCCACAAGGGATGCTAATCGTTATTATTTGACTTTTACTGATGATTACAGTAGATATGGATATGTCTATTTAATCAAGCATAAGTCAGAGACTTTTGAGAGGTTTAAAGAGTTTAAACAGGAAGTCGAGAATCAATTGGGCAGGAACATTAAGATGCTTCGATCCGATCGAGGTGGTGAGTATCTTAGTTCAGAGTTCCTCGACTATCTTAGGGAATGTGGGATTGTCTCACAATTGACACCTCCCTGGACACCACAGTTGAATGGTGTAGCTGAGAGGCGTAATCGAACCTTGTTGGATATGGTTCGTTCCATGATGAGTCGAGCTTCGCTACCAATCTCATTTTGGGGGTATGCCTTAGAGACTGCCGCCCATATCCTTAATCTAGTTCCCACAAAGGAAGTTGCCAAAACTCCTCATGAGATGTGGACTGGTAAAGTACCCAAACTAGACCACATTAAGATTTGGGGTTGCGAGGCTTTCGTGAGACGCGAAACTCATGATAAGCTCGAACCTCGAAGTGAGAGGTGTATTTTCATCGGCTACCCACAGAAATCCTTTGGTTACCTCTTCTACAGACCTAGTGAGAATGTGGTCTTTATAGCTAGGAGGGCTTTCTTTCGAGAGAGAGAGTTCATAAGCCAAGGAGACAATGGGAGGCAAGTTGACCTTGAAGAAATTCAAGAGTCAAGTGGTGAAGGAACTTCAAACCCTAGCACTCAACTTGAGGAGGAAACTTATGTTGAGCCAATTGACAAGTCTGTACCTCTGAGGCGTTCCACAAGGGTTAGGAATGCACCTGAGCATTACTATGGATTCCATATTACTGCGGAAGGTGATACACTTATCAGTGATGAGACACTGATAGGTCTGGATGAACCTAACAGTTACGCGGAAGCCATGGCAGGCCCTGAGTCAGCCAAGTGGAAAGAGGCAATGGACAGCGAGATACAGTCCATGTATGACAATCAAGTTTGGAACTTGGTTGAGAATGTACCAGGTCGTAAGACTGTAGGGTGCAAATGGATCTTCAAGAAGAAGACCGACATGGATGGTAATGTACACACTTATAAGGCACGACTGGTTGCAAAGGGTTTCTCACAAACTCCGGGAGTTGATTATGATGAGACCTTTTCTCCAGTGGCCAAGATTAAGTCTATTAGGGTTCTGTTAGCCATAGCCGCATTTCATGACTATGAAATATGGCAAATGGATGTCAAAACCGCTTTCCTTAATGGAAAGTTGGCTGAGGATGTTTACATGAGTCAGCCAGAGGGTTTTGTCAACACAGAGTACCCTAATAGAGTGTGTAAGCTTGAGAAATCCATTTATGGGTTAAAGCAAGCACCTCGCAGATGGAATCTTTGCTTTGATGAGAAAGTCAAGGAATTTGGCTTTTCTAGGAGTGAAGATGAATCTTGTGTATATGTCAAGGCTAGTGGGAGTATAGTTAGCTTTTTGGTATTGTATGTCGATGACATACTACTCATAGGAAATGACATCCCAACTCTGCAGGAAGTTAAGTCCTGGCTTGGGAAGTGTTTCTCTATGAAGGACCTAGGAGAAGCTGCCTATATTCTAGGGATAAGGATCTTGAGAGACCGGAGTAAAAGACTAATTGGACTTAGTCAGAGTACTTACTTGGATAAGGTGTTGAAGAGATTCGGCATGCAGGACTCCAAGAAAGGAGAGTTACCCATCCAGAGTAATGCCAGATTGAGTAAGACACAAAGCCCTAGTACTGAGGCTGAGATAGCAGAAATGAGTCGAATACCTTATGCTTCGGCTGTAGGATCGATCATGTATGCTATGACGTGTACTCGACCTGATGTAGCCTTTTCTTTGAGCATGGTTAGCAGGTATCAGGGGAACCCTGGCAAGGCACACTGGACTGCGGTAAAGAATATCCTCAAGTACCTACGGAGGACTAAGGACTGGCTCCTTACCCTCGGTGGGAGTGAAGACTTGAGAGTTGTAGGGTATAGTGATGCTAGCTTTCAGACTGATAGGGATAATTTCCGCTCTCAGTCAGGCTGGGTCTTTACCTTAAATGGAGGAGCAATTTCTTGGAAGAGTTCCAAGCAAGAGACAGTGGCTGATTCAACTTGCGATTCAGAGTATATAGCAGCTAGCGAGGCAGCAAAGGAGGCGATATGGCTGAAGAACTTCATTGGAGACCTTGGAGTTGTACCAGCTATTAAAGAGCCAATGGAAATTTTCTGTGATAGTGAAAGTGCAGTTGCCTTAGCCAAGGAACCAAGGGATCACGGGAGATCCAGACACATCGACAGAAAATACCATTTCATCAGACATCGAATAGAAGAAGGACTCCTCGTGGCAAAGAGGGTATCATCGGATGAGAATCCAGCAGATCCCCTCACGAAGGGACTGACTCGGGTTAAGCATCTCCAGCATGCTCGGAGCATAGGGCTGAAGGATGATATTAGATTTAGTAGTTAGATAACCTTGAAATTTGTAAAGTGTAATTGACATTAGATGATGAATAAAAGGTGTTTTATTTATGAGTAAAGTGTTGCTATCTCTTGTCGATCGTTTACTATATTTCTTTTGCATGTTTTGACTTCCAGAATAATTATGTTTGGTATATCATATTATTCGAACCTCCACAGTCGGTCATATGTCGGAAGTAGGTATGAATCAAGACTGTCATGATTGGTTGCAGAGGTCTAAGTTGTTGGACATGGCTACAACACTCATGAGTGCTCATAAGTTCTGAGCATTGGACTCAACCCACGCTCACTGGAATCACTTCATGGAATTTATCTCGAGTGATCGTGAGACGGTAATATCATATAAGTCTTCAAACCTAGAGATATGATTTGTTACTTATGAGTTGGTTATGCATTGATTGTACGTTAACATATTGGTAACTCGATGTTATAAAACGTGCTTTTGTGTATAATTCAATGAGTGGTAGAACAAACATATGAGTCGAAGTTTATCCGTTCCTTCTTGGATTAGAAGCTGATATCTGGGCCCCTCGATGATTTTGCTTTGACCTATGTACCGGGCCCGGTCAGAACTAAGTTGATGTGTTCAATTAAGTTCTTTGTCAAACAAATCGGAAATCGGGAAACAAACTGCTGGACAATAAGTAAGACATTGTTCCATGTATTTGTCCGGATGATATCTAGAACAGAGGATTATATGATCACTTATCTTAAATGGCATATCATCATCTTCTCAGTTCCGAGAGACCTTGAAAGAGCTACGATTGCCGATCGGTTCCTGAAGTATTGCAGTTATAGTTATTAGACTTATCCAAGTGGGAGACTGTTGGATAAGGTGTCTAAGTCCATAACTATTTCTGGTATGTACTTGACCCGACCCGGCATGGTCCATTTGGGTTGCATGGCACCATGCAATTGGATAAACTAAAATGAGAGAAATAACACTTATGGTTTATTAATATATTATAAGTTCTAATATATTAATAATATTATTTAATTAGTTTGATCAAGAATTAATTTAGAACTAATTAAGTGATCAAAAGATAACTAATTAAATATATGGGTAGATTATGTAAATCTTCCATATCTTATATAGTGGGCTAAGAGGCTCCATGGATTATCAAGTTGGGTTCCACCCATAGGATGCTCCATGGATGCTCCATGGGAGTTACAAACCCATGGGTCATGGAAATGAAGAGTCATGACACATTAGGGTTTACATGGTGTAACCCTAGATTTGTCAACACTATATAAGAAACCCATTATCCACCAAAATCGGCTACACATAAGAAACAAGAGGGCTAGGCCGATTTTAGAAGTGTGTATTCTCTCTAAAGTCATTCCAAAAGCATTTGCTGTTGTGTGAAGCATTTGAGGCATCACACTTGGGGTGCTAGGCTCACAAGGTTTCAAGGATCATAAGCAACAACAAGGTAAGTTATTCTATCTTTCATGCAAGTTAAAATTTGTTCCCCATGTATGCTAGATAGGAATATAACCTTGGAATTCAACTTTGCATGATAATTAGACAAACATAGATCCAAGGTTATTAGGGTTGCATGTACACTTAGGAAGTGTTAGAATGCTCAAAACCCATCAAAAACATCATGTTGAACACTCGTAGTGAATTAGGTAAATGGAGGAAATGAGAAGGCTTACGATACTGAGTGGTACCTATCGGAAGATAACGTAAGAGTGATATTTTGCCTTTAGAACGCGTCTAAGAAATAATACGTCTAGTACTGGAGAAGTAAACTTTCGATTAGCAGAAAAGAAAGATATTTGGTATAATCCATGAAGTTATCCCATCGGCTGACATTTCCATCACCAACCGAGTTGAAGCAGAGTTGATGATTGAAGATACGCATGGAAGAAGTCCTAGTAGAGTCTAGGGAAAATTATATGATTGTTTGGACACATTTGTATGTGTTAAAATTGTTTTTATGATAATGACTTGGAGAACTACGAGGCAATACTTGGGATGAGTATGAGTAGGTGTGAATGGTAGTAGAGGCCCATACTACCGGAAGCACAGGACTCACACTTGGATCAGGGAAAGTCACAAGGTTACCAAGAAGCTAGTAGTTGATTCCATTTTATTCAAGTATGTTGTTACCATCGTTTCGGTAATGATTAAGAAGATGATTGTTGTTTCTGAAGGGTTTTGAGCAGTCTAACACTCCTATGGTGTACATGCAACCCTAGAAACCTTGGATCTATGTTTTACTAAGCCTCACATACATCTCAATACCAAAAAAAACCTAACTAGCATGGCATGGGGAACTTTTAAACATAAAAGCTAGTTGAAGTACATAGGTTTTTGTTGTTTGGATTCCTTGAGAACCTTGTGAGCCTAGCACCTCAAATGTGATACCTCAAATGTCTCACACAACACCACAACCCTTGGAATAACCTTGAGAGAAGCACACTTACACTCAAAATTCGGCTAGCCCTCTTACACTTGCTTGTAATGGCCGATTTTGCTAGACTTGGGGTCTTTATATAGTTGTGACACAAGTAGGGTTACACCATGTAAACCCTAATTGTCATGGCTTTCCATATTCCATGATCCATGGGTTTGTAATCTCCATGGACTATCCATGGAGCACCTTATGGGTTTTAGCCCAATCCACACAAACCATGGATCATTAGCCCACTATACAAGAATAGATGATTTACACAATCAACCCCATATATTTAATTAGTCTCCTTATGATCACTTAATTAATTCCAAATTAATTCTTTGATCAATACTAATTAAATAATATTATTAATATATTAGAAGTTATAATATATTAATAAACCTTAAGTGTCCTTTCTCTCATTTTGGTCTATCCAAGTATAGCAATGCCATGCAACCCAAATGGACCATGCTAACCGGTTCAAGTACATTCCAAGAATAGTTATGAACTTAGACACCTAATCCAACATTCTCCTACTTGGATAACTCTAATAACTATAACTGCAAGAATGAATTCAGGAACCGATCAGCAATCGTAGCTCTTTCAAGGTCTCGCGGAACTGAGATGATGACGATACGCCATTTAAGATAAGTGATCATATAATCCTCTATACTGGATATCAGCCGGACAAATACATGGAACATTGTCTTACTTATTGTCCAGCAGTTTGTTTCCCAATTTCCGATTTGTTTGACATAGAACTAAATTGAACACATCAATTAGGTTCTGACCGGGCCCGATACATAGGTCAAAAGAAAATCATCGAGGGGGCTAGATATCGCTTCTAATCCAAGAAGGAATAGATAAACTTTGACTCATATGCTTGTTCTACTACTTGTTGAAGTATACACAAAGGTACGTTTTATAACATCGAGTTACCAATGCGTTTCCGTACAATCAATTTATAACCAACTCATAGTTAACAACTCATATCTCTAGGTTTGAAGACTTATATGATATTACCGTTTCAAGATCACTCGAGATAAATTCCATGAAGTGATAGAAGAGAGCGTGGGTTGAATCCAATACTCAGAACTTATGAGCACTCATGAGTGTTGTAGCAACACTTTGCAATGTCCAACATCTTAGACATCTACAACCAACTACATGACAGTCTTGATTCGTATCTACTTCCAACATATGCCCGACTGTGGAGAATTTGAATACTATGAAATACCATAACATAATTATTTTGGAAGTCAAAACATGCAAAATGAAACGATAGTAAACGATTGACAAAAGATAGAAACACTTTACTCATAAATAAACAACAACTTTTATTCATCATCAAATGTCAATTACACTTTACACATTTCAAAGCTATCTAACTGCTAAAACTAATATCATCCTTCAACCCTATGCACCTCGCATGCTGGAGATGCTTAACCCTACCCAGTCCCTTCGTGAGGGGATATGTCGAGTTCTCATCCGATGATACCCTCTTTTCAACGAGGAGTCCTTCTTCTATTCGATGTCTGATGAAATGGTATTTTCTGTCGATGTGTCCAGATCTCCCATGATCCCTTGGTTCCTTGGCTAAGGCAATTGCACTTTCACTATCACAGAAAATCTCTATAGGCTCCTTTATAGCTGGAACAACTCCAAGGTCTCCAATGAAGTTCTTTATCCATATAGCCTCCTTTGCTGCCTCGCTTTCCGCTATATACTCTGATTCGCAAGTTGAATCAACCACTGTCTCCTGCTTGGAACTTTTCCAAGAAATTGCTCCTCCGTTTAAGCCTTTAAGGTAAAGAACCAGCCTGACTGAGAGCGGAAATTATCCATATCAGTCTGAAAGCTAGCATCATTATACCCTACTACTCTCAAGTCATCACTCCCACCAAGGGTAAGGACCCAGTCCTTAGTCCTCCTCAGATACTTGAGAATGTTCTTTACCGTAGTCCAGTGATCCTTGCCATCATTCCCCTAATATCCGTTGACCATGCTCAATGCAAAGGCAACATCAGGACGAGTACAAGTCATACAAAACATGATCGATCCTACAGCGGAAGCATACGGTACTCGACTCATCTCAGCTATCTCAACCTCTGTACTCGGGCTCTGAGTCTTACTCAATCTGCCGTTACTCTGGATCGGTAACTCTCCTTTCTTTGAATTCTGCATGCTGAACCTATTCAGCACCTTATCCACGTAGGTACTCTGACTAAGTCCAATTAGTCTTTTACTCCTGTCTCTCAAAATCTTTATCCCTAGGATATAGGCAGCTTCACCAAGGTCCTTCATAGTGAAACACTTCCGAAGCCAGGACTTTACTTCCTGCAGAGTTGGGATATCATTTCCTATGAGTAGTATTTCATCCACATACATTACAAAAAAGCTAACTATACTCCCACTAGCCTTGACATATACACATGACTCATCTTGGCTCCTCGAAAGGCCAAACTCTTTGACTTTGTCATCGAAACAAAGATTCCATCTGCGAGGTGCTTGTTTCAATCCATAGATGGATTCCTCAAGCTTGCACACTCTATTAGGGTACTCTGTGCTGGCAAAACCCTCTGGATGACTCATGTAAACATCCTCAGCCAACTTTCCATTAAGGAAAGCGATTTTGTCATCCATTTGCTATATTTCATAGTCATGAAATGTAGCAATGCCTAACATAACCCTAATAGACTTAATCTTTGCTACAGGTGAAAAGGTCGATCATAATCAACTCCCAGAGTTTGAGAAAAGCCCTTTGCAACCAGTCGCGCCTTATAAGTGTCTACATTACCATCCATGTCGGTCTTTTTCTTGAAGATCCATTTGCACCCGACTGTCTTACGTCCTGGTACATTGTCAACCAAGTTCCAAACTTGATTGTCATACATGGACTGTATCTCGCTGTCCATAGCCTCTTTCCATTTAGCAGCCTCAGGGCCTGCCATACCTTCCGTGTAGTTGTTAGGTTCATCCAGACCTATCAGTGTGTCATCACTGATAAGTGTATCACCTTCCGCAGTAATATGGAAACCATAGTAATGCTCAGGTGCATTCCTAACTCTCGTGGAATGCCTCATAGGTACAGACTCGTCAATCGGATCAACATGAGTTTCCTCCTCAGGTTGATTGCTAGGGTTTGAGGTTCCTTCACCACTTGAGTCTTGAATTTCTTCAAGGTCAATTTGCCTCCCACTGTTTCCTTGGTTTATGAACTCTCTCTCTCTCTCTCTCTCGAAACACTCCCCTCCTTGCTACAAAGACCACATTATCACTGGGTATGTAGAAGAGGTAACCAAAGGATTTATGTGGGAAGCCGATGAAAATACACCTCTCACTATGATGTTCGAGCTTATCGTGAGTCTCGCGCCTCACGAAAGCCTCGCAACCCCAAATCTTGATGTGGTCTAGATTGGGAACTTTTCCAGTCCACATCTCATGAGGTGTTTTGGCAACCTTTTTGGTAGGGACTAGATTAAGACTATGGGCGGCAGTCTCTAAGGCATACCCCCAGAATGAGATTGGTAGCAAAGCTCGACTCATCATGGAACGAACCATGTCCACCAAGATTCGATTACGCCTCTCAGCCACACCATTAAGCTGTGGTGTTCTGGGAGGTGTCAATTGTGAGACAATCCCACATTCCTTAAGATAGTCAAGGAACTCTGTACTAAGATACGCACCACCTCGATCGGATCGAAGCATCTTAATGTTCCTGCCCAATTGATTCTCCACTTTCTGCTTAAACTCTTTGAACTTTTCAAATGTTTCTGACTTATGCTTCATTAAGTAGACATATCCATATCTACTATCATCATCAGTAAAAGTCACATAGAAGCGGTTAGCATCCCTTGTGGCGGTTCTGAAGGGTCCACACACATCAGTATGTATGAGATCCAGGAAATCCTCACCCCTAGCACAAGAACCAGTGAAGGGTGACTTTGTCATTTTCCCAAGCAAACAAGATTCACAACTATCATCCGACTTTAGGTCGAATGACTCCAAGACTTCATCCTTTTGGAGTTGGCCTATGCGTTTCTTGCTTACATGTCCAAGACGACAATGCCATAATGATGCTTTATCCAAGTTAGTGGAAGAATCAATACACAATACTTTATTTCCTAGGTTATCTACAATTGACACAGCTTCATACACACCATCACAGGGTAATGCTTTAAAATAAAGAACATTATTAAAGAAAGAATTAATACCACCACATTCATTATCAAGAGAAAAGGTAAATCCTTGTTTGTACAAAGAATTATAAGAAATAATATTCCTCGCCATTTCAGACGAGTAACAACATTTATTCAAATCTAATGTTAACCCACTACTTAGCAACAAATAATAAAATCCAATCTTGGTGACATGTGACGCTTTCATATTCCCCGTGATTAAGCTTATCTTCCCATGCTCCACATCCTCACTTCTTCTTAGTCCCTGCAAATCAGAACAAATATGAATACCACAACTGGTATCAAGGACCCAAGAATTAGAATGGGGTTAGTTATTAGACAATATAGTGTAAATACCAGCATGGTTGGGTTTCACTTTAACATACTTCACATCTTGCAGATACTTTGGGCAGTTTCGCTTCCAGTGCGGCTTTTCATGGCAATAGAAGCATTCAGCCTCTTTAGGGTTAGCAGAAGGAGTGATAGAACCTTTCTTGGTTCCACTTCAAGAGGAGCCATCAAGGGACTTTCCCTTGGTACCCTTCGAAGGGCTCTTCCTCTTCTTCCCTTTGCCTTGCCCGATTGCCAAGACCGGGGCCGCGGTAGGAGTAGGAGTGGTAACAACCGATTTACCCTTAAGACCACTTTCGGTGGTCTTCAAGAGTCCTTGAAGTTTGCTGAGTGTAACTTCCTCCTTGTTCATGTGGTATGTCATTCGGAATTGATCAAAACAAGAAGGTAAGGAGTGCAAAATGATGTCAATTCCCAACTCCTCGGGGAAGTTCACATTTAGCTTTAGCAAACGGTCCACGTACCTTTGCATTTTCTGCATGTGGCCCGTGATGGGTTCACCATCCTTCATCCGAGTTGTTATCATGGAGGAGATGATTTCATACCGCTCTTGACGAGCACTCTGATGTTAGCGGTCCATCAAATCCTGGTGCATCTCAAAAGGGTAGTAGTCCTCATAGGACTCTTGGAGCTCGGCTTTCATTGTACCCAACATGATACATGCTACTTTGGTAGCATCTCTCTCATGTGCCTGGTATTCAGCGATCTCCTCAGGAGTACCAGACGACTCAAGTTCCTTAAGCTCCTTGTCGAGGACATATTCCTTGTCCTCATACCGAGTGACCATCCTGATGTTCCTGATCCAATCCATAAAGTTGGATCCATCAAAGATGACTCTCCCACAAAGGTTCATGAGAAAGAAGGAGCCGGTAGGGTTTGAGCCAGAAGCAGCATTGTTGGAAGACATCTGAAAAAGAAAGACAAGTTTAGATTAGGTATAAAGATAGTCCTTTATAAAACACCCGAATGTAATATTAAGGCTAGGACCCAACACAATATTTTATAACTTAGAAGAAGGATGCCGTAATCCAAGCTATAAAATATTTGAAGGTAGGTGAATGACGATTCACCAATTTCCACCATGAAAAACGAAATAAATTATTAGGTTTTAATTGATTTTTGAAACTCCTAGATTCTTTGAGATTCATTGAACTTTTCAATGGCATGTTTCAATCTCGAGTGTGCCCTTCAAGTTTTGTGACTGGGATACCGAGGATCACAAAACAAGGTGTGAAGTAACCATGCAAATTACTTGGTACCCTTAATGTTTATCACTCAATCGATGTGCCGGTTAACCACACGCGCTCCACCAACCTATGATAAACCTTAAGTCACCCTTTGCCTACCTTGTTAAGTCTAGGTTAGTGTGCCGGTTAACCACACACGCTCCACTAACGACTTAAACAAAGTGCAAAGTGTAATTTCATGGGTTAGTATCTTATTCACAATTTCCTAAAGTAACTAAGATTGGGAATTTATAAAAACATTTAGTTGCTTCACTTTCATCATACTTTTAATGAGGATTTAAAGTCATTGTCCTACCCGTTCGGCTAACGACCCTCCACCAGTCAAGGAAGCGGTGGGTGAGAGTGGACACCCATTTAGCTGCCATTTTATAGGAAACAACCTTATACCTCCCTTATAGACCGACTTCGTGAATGAGGCCTACTAACGGTAAAACGACATGATCTTATACATATATATATATATATATATATATATATATATATGTATATATATATATATATATATATATATATATTATTAATTTATAATATTATAAAGTATAAGGGTTGAATTTTAACTTTTAAAATTCTAGGGGTTGGACCTAATGTTTTTAAAGTGACTTTACATGTTCCAAAACTTGAGGGCAAGTTTTGTAACTTTCAAAACTTTTCATCTTTCATAACTTATGAGTTAATGGATTAATAAAATGAGAGACTTTTAATTTTATGTAACCTATGTGTTTAATAATGGGCTTTAAAAGAGTGACTTTTGGTAATCCATAACTTGAGGACAAATTATGGATTCCATTAAAACACATCAAGATCAAGAATTAAACTAACAAGCAAATTACAAATAATTCCAATGATCTTCTAAACTCATAAGTTCATGAATGTTCATATCAACAATTTCAAGAACCATAAATAAACCACACAAAACTTGAAATTTTGATAATAGCCATTGAAAATGGATTAGCATAACCATTACACCATCTAAAACAAGTTTTATAACACCAAAACAGTTTAGGGTAATGTTTCTAGTCCATTTCCAGTAGCAAAAGTCGAAAAACTGCACTCTGACAAGCCAACTCGTCGAGTGCATAAACCGACTCGCCGAGTTGGTTGAAGATAGGCATGGACTCGTTGAGTCCCCCCATGGACTCGGTGAGTTCACTCAGGCAGAAAGCAGTTTTGTCGATTTTCTTAACAAGTTTGCATCAAGTATCAAATAAACAAGCCTAGGCTCTGATACCACTGAAGGGTTTTTAGCATTCTAACACTCGTATGGTGTACATGCAACCCTAGAAACCCTGGATCTATGTTTTACTAAGATACATGAAAATTTGATTTTCCAAGGTTATTAACCTAAATCGCATGGCATGGGGAACTTTTAAATATAAAAGCTAGTTGAAGTACATACCTTTTTGTTGTTTGGATTCCTTGAGAACCTTGTGAGCCTAACACCTCAAGTGTGATGCCTCAAATGTCTTACACAACACCACAACCCATGGAATAACCTTAAGAGAAGCACACTTACACTCAAAATTCGGCTAGCCCTCTTACACTTGCTTGTAGTGGTCGATTTTGCTATACTTGGGGTCTTTATATAGTTGTGACACAACTAGGGTTACACAATGTAAACCCTAATTGTCATGGCTTTCCATATTCCATGATCCATGGGTTTGTAACCCTCCATGGACTATCCATGGAGCACCTTATGGGTTTTAGCCCAATCCACACAAACCATGGATCATTAGCCTGTTGGGATTTGAGCATTCTAACACTCCTATGGTGTACATGCAACCCTAGAAACCTTGGATCTATGTTTTCTCTAAATACATGCAAATTTTATTTTCCAAGGTTTACTTCCTATCTAGCATGTTATGGGGAACTTGTAATACAAAACTCAAGTAGAATAACATACCTTTTAGTAGCTTGGATTCCTTGATGACTTTGTGAGCCTAGCACCCCAAATGTGATCCCTCAAATGCTTCACAAAACACCACAATTCTCGGAATAACTTACTATACTCAAAAATCGACTAGCCCTCTTACTTGCTTGTAGTAGTGCCGATTTTGCTTGCATGGGGTCCTTTATATAGTTGTAGCACAAGTAGGGTTACACTATGTAAACCCTAATTGTCATGGCTTTCCATATTCCATGATCCATGGGTTTGTAACCTCCATGGACTATCCATGGAGCACCTTATGGGTTTTAACCCAATCCATACAAACCATGGATCATTAGCCCACTATACAAGAATATATTATTTACAGAATCAACCCCATATATTTAATCAGTCTCTTTTTGATCACTTAATTAATTACAGATTAATTCTTTGACCAATACTAATTAAATAATATTATTAATATATTAGTACTTATAATATATTAATAAACCTTAAGTGTCATTTCTCTCATTTTGGTCTATCCAAGTATTGCAATGCCATGCAACCCAAATTGACCATGTCGGGCCAGGTCAAGTACATACCAAATATAGTTATGGACTTAGACACTATATCAAACATTCTCCCACTTGGATAAGTCTAATAACTATAGTTGCATATATGACTTCAGAATCTGACTAGCAATCGTAGCTCTTTCAAAGTCTCTTGGAACTAAGATGATGATGATGATACGCCATTTAAGATAAGTGATCATATAATCCTCTGCTCTCAAGATAGCAGCCGGACAAATACATGGAACATGGTCTTGCTTATTGTCCAGCATTTGTTTCTTGATCTTTGATCTGTTTGACATAGAACTAAATTGAACACATCAATTAGGTTCTGACCGGGCCCGGTACATAGGTCAAAACAAAATCATCGAGGGGTCAAGATATCGCTTCTAATCCTAGAAGGAACAGATAAACTTCGACTCATATGCTTGTACTGAGTACTTATTGAATTATGGCACAAAAGCACGTTTTATAATATCGAGTTACCAATGGGTTTTCGTACAATCAATGTATAACCAACTCGTAGTCAACAACTCATATATCTAGGTTTGAAGATTTATATGATATTATCGTCTCACGATCACTCAAGATAAATTCCATGAAGTGATACAAGTGAGCGTGGGTTGATTCCAATACTCCGAACTTATAAGCACTCATGAATGTTGCAACAACCATTGTTATGTCTAGTACACCTTAGACAATATACAAACCCAATTGATGACAATCTTAATTCAATACCTACTTCCAAAGTATGACTGACTGTGGAGAGTTTGAATAATATAATTATCCTGGAAGTCAAAACATGCAAAATTGAAACAATAGTAAACGATTAACATAAGATAGTAACACTTTACTCATAAATAAACAACAACTTTTAGTTAGTCATCAAATGTCAATTACATTTTACAAGTTTCAAAGCTATCTAATTATAAAAACTAATATCATCCTTCAGCCCGATGCGCCTCGCATGCTGTAAATGCTTAACCCTACTCAGTCCCTTCGTGAGGGGATCTGCTGGGTTCTCATCTGATGATACCCTCTTTGCCATGAGGAGTCCTTCTTCTATTCGATGTATAATGAAATGGTATTTTCTGTCAATGTGTATGGATCTCCCGTGATCCCTTGGTTCCTTAGCTAAGGCAACCGCACTTTCGTTGTCACAGAAAATTTCCATTGGCTCTTTTATAGCAGGTAGAACTCCAAGGTCTCCAATGAAGTTCTTTAGCCATATCGCCTCCTTTGCTGCCTCGCGTGCTGCTATATACTCTGATTCACAAGTTGATTCAGCTACCGTCTCCTGCTTGGAACTTTTTCAAGTAATTTCTCCTCCATTCAGGATAAAGACCCAGCCTGACTGAGAGCGGAAATTATCCCTATCAGTCTGAAAGCTAGCATCACTATATCCTACCACTCTCAAGTCATCATTGCCACCAAGGGTAAGGACCCAGTCCTTAGTCCTTTGCAGATACTTGAGAATATTCTTTACCGCAGTCCAGTGAGCCTTCCCAGGGTTCCCTTGATATCTACTGACCATGCTCAAAGCAAAGGCCACATCAGGGCGAGTACAAGTCATAGCATACATGATTGAGCCCACAGCGGAAGCATATGGTACATGACTCATCTCAGCTATCTCAGCCTCTGTACTCGGACTCTGAGTCTTACTCAGTTTGGCGTTACTCCGAATCGGTAATTCCCCTTTCTTGGAATCCTGCATACTGAACCTCTTCAGTACCTTATCCAAGTAAGTACTCTGACTAAGTCCAATTAGTCTCTTACTCCTGTCTCTCAATATCCTTATCCCTAGGATATAGGCAGCTTCCCCAAGGTCTTTCATAGCGAAACACTTCCCAACCTAGGGCTTAACCTCCTGCAAGTTTGGGATGTCATTTCCTATGAGTAGTATGTCATCCACATACAACACCAAAAAGCTAACTATACTCCCACTAGCCCTAAAATATACACATGACTCATCCTCACTCCTCGAAAACCCAAACTCTTTGACTTTCTCATCAAAGCAAAGATTCCATCTGTGAGGTGCTTGTTTAAACCCATAGATGGATTTCTCAAGCTTACACACCTTATTAGGGTTCTCTGTACTGAAAAAACCCTCTGGCTGACTCATGTAAACATCCTCAGCCAACTTTCCATTGAGGAAAGCAGTTTTGAGATCCATTTTCCATATTTCATAGCTATGAAATGCAGCAATGGCTAACATAACCCTAATAGACTTAATCTTTGCTACTGGTGAAAAGGTCTCATCATAATCAACTCCCGGAGTTTGAGAATAGCCCTTTGCAACCAGTCACGATTTATAAGTGTGTACATTACCATCCATGTCGGTCTTCTTCTTGAATATCCATTTGCACCCGACTGTCTTACGACCTGGTACATTGTCAACCAAGTTCCAAACTTGATTGTTATACATGGACTGTATCTCGCTGTCCATAGCCTCTTTCCATTTAGCAGCCTCAGGGCCTGCCATGGCTTCCGTGTAGCTGTTAGGTTCATCCAGACTTACCAGTGTACTATCACTGATAAGCGTATCACCTTCCGCAGTAATATGGAAACCATAGCAATTCTCAGGTGCATTCCTAACTCTCGTGGAACGCCTCAGAGGTATGGGCTCGTCAGTCGGATCAACTGGAGTTTCCTCCTCAAGTTGATTACTAGGTTTTGAGGTTCCTTCACCACTTGACTCTTGAATTTCTTCAAGGTCAATTTGCCTCCCACTGTTTCCTTGGCTTATGAACTCTCTCTCACGAAAGACTCCTTTTCTAGCTAAAAAGACCACATTCTCACTAGGTCTGTACAAGAGGTAACCAAAGGATCTTTGTGGGTAGCCGATGAAAATACACCTCTCACTTCGAGGTTCGAGCTTATCATGAGACTCACATCTCACGAAAGCCTCGCAACCCCAAATCTTGATGTGGTCCAGATTGGGAACTTTCCTGGTCCACATCTTGTGAGGTGTTTTGACAACCTTTTTGGTAGGGAATAGATTCAGGATATGGGCGGCAGTCTCTAAGGCATACCCCTAGAATGAGATTGGTAACGAAGCTCGACTCATCGTGGAACAAAACATGTCCAACAAGGTTCGATTGCGCCTCTCAGCCACACCATTCAGCTGTGGTGTCCTAGGAGGTGTCAATTGTGAGACAATCCCACATTCCTTAAGATAGTCAAGGAACTCGATACTAAGATACTCTCCTCCCCAATCGGATCAGAGCATCTAGATGTTCCTGTCCAGTTGATTCTCCACTTCCTGCTTAAACTCTTTGAATTTCTCAAAGGTTTCTGACTTATGCTTGATTAAATAGATATATCCATATCTACTATAATCATCAGTAAAAGTCACATAATACCGATTAGCATCCCTTGTGGCAGTTTTGAAGGGTCCACACACATTAGTGTGTATGAGGTCCAACAAACCCTCACCCCTCTCACAAGAACCAGTGAAGGGTGACTTTGTCATTTTTCCATGTAAACAAGATTCGCAACTATCATTCGACTTTAGGTCAAATGATTCCAAAACTCCAGCCTTTTGGATTTGGCCCATGCGCTTCTTGTTAACATGTCCAAGACGACAATGCCACAAGTATGCTTTGTCTAAGCTATTTGAAGAATCAATACACAACACATTATTTCCTAGACTATCTACAACATTCACAGCTTCATATACACCATCACAAGGTAATGCTTTAAAGTAAAATACATCATTGTAATAAACATTAATAGCACCATTATCATTATCAAATGAAAAGGAAAACCCTTGTTTGTACAAGCCATGGAAGGAAATAATATTTCTCGCCATTTCATACGAGTAACAACATTTATTCAAATCTAACATTACCCCATTATTAAGAAATAAAGAATAAACTCCTATATTGGTAACAGGTGATGCTTTTCTATTCCCCATAATTAAGTTTATCTTCACGTGCTCCACTTTCTCACTTCTTCTCAAGCCCTGCAAATCAGTACAAATGCGAATACCACAACCTGTATCAAGCACCCAAGAGTTAGTATGTTATGAGTTTTTAGACAATATAGTGTAAATACATGCATGGGTGGGTTTAACTTTCCCATCCTTTACATCCTGCAAGTATTTGGGTCAGCTTCGCTTCCAGTGCCCTTTTTCCTGGCAGTAGATGCATTGTGCTTCCTTTGGGTTTGAAGAAGGAGGAATGGAACCTTTCTTGGTTCCACTTGAAGAAGAGCCATCAAGAGACTTTCCCTTGGTACCCTTTGAAGGGGTCTTTCTCTTCTTCCCCTTTCCCTGCCCAATTGCCAAGACAGGGGCAGTAGTAGGAGTAGGAGTAACAGCTGATTTACTTTTAAGGCCACTTTCAGCGGTCCTTAAAAGTCCTTGAAGCTTACTTAATGTGACTTCCTCCTTGTTCATATGATAAGTCATACGAAACTGATCATAACTTGGAGGTAAGGAATGGAGAATGATGTTAATCGCCATGTCCTCAGGAATGTCCACATTAAGCTTCAATAACCGGTCCACGAACCTTTTCATTTTCTGCAACTAACCGGTGAGGGGTTCTCCCCTTTTCATCCTAGCTGTTATCATGGAGGAAATGATTTCATACCTCTCCTGACGAGCACTCTGATGGTACCTATCCATCAGATCCTGGTGCATCTCAAAATGGTAGAAATCTTCATAGGATTTCTGGAGTTCTGCTGTCATTGTGGCCAACATGATGCAAGACACCTTAGTGGCATCTTTCTCATGGGTAGTGTACTCAGCAATCTCCTCGGGAGTAGCAGAAGACTCATCGATAACCTTTAGCTCCATGTCGAGGACATACTCTTTGCCCTCATAGCGAGTAATCATTTTGATGTTCCTAATCCATTCATTGAAATTGGAACCATCAAAAGTGACTTTCCCACACAAGTTCATTAGGGAAAAGGAGACTGTAGGGTTTGAGCCAGTAGCAGTGTTGGAAGACATCTGAAAAGAAAGACAGACAAGTTTTATTAGATAAAGAGTCCTTAATAAGTCACCCAAATGAAGTATTAAGGCTAGGACCCAACAAACTATTTATAGTTGGAAGAGGGATGCCGTAATCCAAGCTATAAAATATTTGAAGGTAGGTAAATGACGATTTACCAACTTCCACCACGAAAACGAAATAGATTATTAGGTTTTATTGGATTTGAAATTCCTAGATCTTTTTTAGATACATTGAACTTTCAACGGCATGTTTGAATCTTGATTGTGCCCTCTCAAGTTTGTGACTGGGATGCTGAGGATCACAAACAAGGTGTGAATAACCATGCAAATTGACTTGGTACCCTTAACTTTTATCACCTAATCGATGTGCCGGTTAACCACATGCGCTCCACCGATCTATGATAAAATTAAGTTACCCTTTGCCACTCTTACTAGTCCTTGTTAGTGTGCCGGTTAAACACACGCGCTCCACTAACGACTTGGTAAGGTACAAAGTGTAATTTCATGGGTTAGCACCTATTTCACATTTTCCTAAAGTAATTTTATAATTTCATTATACTTTTAATGAGGATTTAAAGTCCTTGTCCTACCCGTTCGGCTAACAACCCTCCACCAGTCAAGGAAGCAGTGGGTGAGAGTTGACACCCATTAAGCTGCCATTTTATAGGCAACAACCTTATACCCCCCTTATAGACCGGCTTCGTGAATGAGGCCTACTAACGGTAAGACTGACTTATTCTTATACATATCTATATATTTAAACTTTTAATATAATAATAGTATAAGGGTTGAATTTTAAACTTTTTAAATTCTAGGGTTCAATTTGAAATTAAAGTATTAGACTGTAAGACTTTACAAATTCCAAAACTTGAGGGCAAGTATTGAAACTATTCAAGACCTTTCATTTCATAACTTATGAGTTTAATGGTCCATTAAAATGAAGACTCTTCATTTTATGTAACCTCTTATTCTTTAATAACACTTTTAAAGAAGTGACTTTTGGTTATCCACAACTTGAGGCCAAGTTATGGACTCCATCATTAGCCATTAAGATCAAGAATCATACTTACAAGCAAGTTACACATAATTCCTATGATCTTCTAAAACTCATAAGAACATGAACATTCATATCAAAATTTCAAGAATCATATTAACACATATAAAACATGGAATTTTGATATTAGCCATTGTAAATGGATTAGCATTAGCATTACACCATCTAAAACAAGTTTTAGAACACCAAAATAATTTAGGGAAATGTTTCTAGTCCATTTCCAGCAAAACTTGAAAATCTGCATTCAGGGGCTCCTACTCGTCGAGTGCAAGAACCTACTCGACGAGTAGGATGAATTTTCACATGGACTCGTCGAGTCCCCCTATGGACTCGGCGAGTTCACACTGCAGAGTAGAGATTTTTGAGTTTGTTCAACAAGTTTGCATCAAGTATCAAGAAAACAAGCCTAGGCTCTGATACCACTATTGGGATTTGAGCATTCTAACACTCCTATGGTGTACATGCAACCCTAGAAACCTTGGATCTATGTTTTCTCTAAATACATGCAAATTTGTTTTCCAAGGTTTACTTCCTATCTAGCATGTTATTGGGAAACTTGTAATACAAAACTCAAGTAGAATAACATACCTTTTCGTAGCTTGGATTCCTTGATGACTTTGTGAGCCTAGCACCCCAAATGTGATGCCTCAAATGCTTCACACAACACCACAATTCTTGGAATAACCTTGAGAGAAGTTCAGTATACTCAAAAATCGACTACCCTCTTACTTTCTTGTAGTAGTGCCAATTTTGCTTGCATGGGGTCCTTTATATAGTTGTGGCACAAGTAGGGTTACACTATGTAAACCCTTATTGTCATGGCTTTCCATATTCCATGATCCATGGGTTTGTAACCTCCATGGACTATCCATGGAGCACCTTATGGGTTTTAACCCAATCCATACAAACCGTGGATCATTAGCCCACTATACAAGAATAGATTATTTACACAATCAACCATATATATTTAATTAGTCTCTTTTTGATCACTTAATTAATTCCAGATTAATTCTTTGACCAATACTAATTAAATAATATTATTAATATATTAGTACTTATAATATATTAATAAACCTTAAGTGTCCTTTCTCTCATTTTAGTCTATCCAAGTATTGCAATGCCATGCAACCCAAATGGACCATGCCGGGTCAGGTCAAGTACATACCAAATATAGTTATGGACTTAGACACTATATCCAACATAGCCCACTATACAAGAATAGATGATTTACACAATCAACCCCATATATTTAATTAGTCTCCTTTTGATCACTTAATTAATTCCAAATTAATTCTTTGATCAATACTAATTAAATAATATTATTAATATATTAGAACTTATAATATATTAATAAACCTTAAGTGTCCTTTCTCTCATTTTGGTCTATCCAAGTATTGCAATGCCATGCAACCCAAATGGACCATGCTAACCGGGTCAAGTACATGCAGGAATAGTTATGAACTTAGACACCTAATCCAACAGTTTCGACCCTAGTGGTCATATCAAATTGAGTCCGAATAAGATGAGTATGTTACGTGGTTCAGAGAACCAAGTTCGATGTAGCATCTAACTTAAGCCAGAAGATTGAAGTGAAAGATAATCGAAGCGGTCAATAGAAGTATCGCGCTAGTTAAAGAAGTTGGTAGCTAGAAATGATACATGTTAAAATGTGATTATATCACATTAGAACGTGAAGGAAAGTATATTCCATTCCGGAATTTGACTCTAAGAGACCTGAGTCTGAGCGTTGCAACATACGATGAGAGTTCATTACAACATGACCCATCAGTCTATCGTGGAAATCAAATAAACTTAACTTAAGTTTGTTAAGAAGAAGAAGGAGTCTCTAATAAAGAGCAAGTTTGTGACATGAAGGTCATGATTGAAAGTCTAACAAGACATAGAGAACGGGTGCAAGATCAAGCACCGGTTGCAGTCAAGAAGATTAGGAGTTAAATATGCATTCGAAGAAACATAGAAGTTACGAGTACTACCTAGGATGAAGAGATAACGTAGGGAGTCATTATACAACCCTGTTTCGTTGATGATTCCGGGACGTAATCATCCTAAGGGGGAGATAATTATAAAGCCCGTAGATTCGGGCTAGTCAATTTAGAGACGATAAGCGTCAAAAATGACTTTTTTATAGGAGATTATTTAGAATGAATAATCTTAACCAAGTTATATTATATGTCACAAGGGTTCCGTACATATAAAGAACGCTGAAATCCGAGTTATAACCAAGAAGTTTTGGCCCGTCGAAGTTTTACGGCGAAACCAGCACGACACCGCATAACGTAAAAAGTGAATTTTTGATAAACTACTTTTTAGCCTTAGATATCTAAATGAAAGTTTTAATATACGTTAAACCAAGAGTGTGCATAAAAAGAACGTCAAAATCTGACTTCGTATGAGGAAGTTATGATTTTTCTAAGATTTGGCATAGCAGTGCACAGCCCGAAATTCGAATTTTAGATCGGTCGATTTTTGGTCGACACAACCTAAACAATAATCAAAGATCTCGCTAATAGTAGCGCAACGGTAAAAAGACAGATGAAAACGGATGTCGGATGAAGAAGTTGTGAATTTTTAACGGACTTTTCCTGTCCCGGCCTGCTAAAAATATAACTTTAAAAATAAAGTCAAAATTAGCCGACGGAGTCTAAACGAAAGTTGTAGGTTACGGTCCTGCCTACGCGTGGATATAAAGAATGTCAAAAACGGAGTTCGTATGAACGAGTTATAAATTATAATAGCATATTTACGTATTAAAATAAAGTATAAATCATATATACGTATACATATATGTACAAATGTATATATCATTAGAAAGGTATCGACGATGCGGTCATTATAAAACTAGTGTTGAGTACTTTCGACATTAGTTTAGTACACATATCGTTAAATCTATTTAAAATAGTATTATGAATGGGTGTTTAGTCGTTTATATAACTATAAGATCATTATGTAATTATGGAGGGTAGTTTTTGTAAATTCAGTTACTATAAATAAAAGCCTTGGGCTCTCATATTTCTTGCACTATTCTCTTGATTCAAGAGTCTTTCTCTTCTTATCCCCCGAGCATTTGGGACCCTCATGATTCAACTTCTCTTTCTGTAGTTTTAGTATAGTAAGGTGAGCGCTGAACCGTTGCACGAATCTTTCTTAGAAAGATTCAGCGACGAAGTTCTGCCCCTGCAGAGCCCGACTCCTAGCTAAAACCCCCTTGTAAGTAAGTTATGCTTACCCTATTTTAATATAACTTATATTTAAAATTAGTATTGCTATTATGAACTTATAATAAATATTTGGGCTATTATTATGACTTATATAAGTGTCGTTATAATATCTTTTTAACTACTCGCGGTACGGGGAATCTGGTTTAAAGGGCCGCATAGGGTTGTTGGATTTCAGAAGTGTTATATGCCAAAATGGTCCTGCCCTCCGGTGTTTTATGTCTGGCCCTGTCTGTACATAGTTAGTCACGGTAAATATTAGACTAAAATAATAATAATAATAATAATAATAATAATAATAATAATAATAATAATAATAATAATAATAATAATAATAATAATAAGACTAATAATTAGTCACGGTAAATATTAGACTAAAATCTAATGGTAATAATACTAGGTTTCGTCGAAGGAAATTATTTTTAAGAAGCGAAGCGCTGTCTGAGTTCGGAATCACCACCTTAACAAGTGAGTGCATAGTTACTTTCATCTTACATATAGATATGAAGTATTTTATATAAATTGTGTGCTATGTGTGCATATAACCTGTATACTTGCTATCTATGCTGGATGAACGGTTTTATACATGTTTAAAATAATTTAAAGTGTATATATTCTTTATATCTACGAATATGTTGGATAAAACATGGGTAGATGAATGATGAGAGATGAAAGACGATATGAGTGAAGATTGGCAGCTATAGACTTAGTGCCTAACAAATAACATCGGCAGCAAAGGACTTAGTGTCTATCAAATAAACATTGGTAGCTATGGACTTAGTACCTGTTAGATAAACGTTGGTAGCTATGGACTTAGTACCTATTAAATAAACGTTGGTAGCTATGGATTTAGTACCTATTAGCTGAACACTGGTAGCTATGGATTTAGTACCCGATGAATGAACTTTAGCAGCTATGGAATTAGTGCTTTACGAACAAGCATTGGCAGCTATGGACTTAGTGCCTATCATATAAACCCCGGAAGCAATGGGCTTCGAAATGAACCAATGTAGGATAGATGATTCTTAGGGTAGATCCTTAAGAGTAAGGAAGATAATGGGGATGGGTAATTGGGTTGATTGTTGATGTTTAAACATTGTAATTAAAATATTGTGGGTTGAAAACCCTATATACTCACCAGGTTTCCCAACCTGACCCACTCAAGCTTATTTGTATCACAGGTGTCAATATGAAGCTACTTTACACTGAGGGATTTAAAAGAGATGTAGATCACTAGTGTAAATGAATGTAAGTTCTGTTTATGCTTATGTTTCTGTATTGACGATGACATCCCAAGGTTTTAAAAGGAATAAAAATACATTTCTTCAGAAATGCTTTGATAACACATTTATCATGTTTCACTGGGAACAAATTCCGCAACATTTTTATCAAAAGAGGTACTCTGATTTTATAAAGCATAAACAAAAATCGGTCTTTTCTGGCCGTGAAAATGGGGATGTCACATTTTCGCCCAGAAATGCATCATGAGCCTGCTTGTAAAAGACCCTTTAGTTGGTATCTACAAACCTTACCAAAGGGTGGTGTGCAGATAGTGCAGAAAGGAGTAGGATCAAAAAACCCATAAGGGGTTCGAAGGGTGTTTAAGGAGTAATGGGTAAGGATAGATTTTGAAGACAAAATCTAAGTTAAGTGGGGAGAATTGTAACACTCGTTTTCTCGATTTGACCATTTGAAGACTTAAGTATTTTAAATATTAGGTTTTCTAGAAGAACCTTATGCCACAACATGGTAAGGTATTCACCATGACGTGTTCACGTCACTCAAATAAAGAACACATCTGAATATTTACCACGGTGTGGTCACGTAGTAGCGACTGTTTCCTAAACCCTAGAGTACGGGCCTTGGGCCCTATTTAAGCATCATAATGGTTAGGTATTCCCCTCACTTTAGCGTCCTTCACCCTAGAAGTATCCCATCCAAACCCTAACTCATATGTTTCTATTTGTGAGCTGCTTTTTGGTGGTTATTGGCCTTTAAATGAAGAATGAAGAACTTGTGGAGCAATAGATCAACAAGCAAGCAACATCCCAACCTCTTCAGCACCTCCTGGACTTTTATAAGTATTCAATTCTCTATATTTATGATTCCTCCACTCTAGATCTAAGAAATGAGATAGTTCGTTCATGCTGAGTTTATATGAGTGGATGGTTGTGAGAAACTTTGAAACTTTATCACTCTCCAAAGTCCATAGTTCATTATATGTTCTAGATCTTAAGTGGTTCACTTGGTTGATGCAATGCATGTAGTTTTGATTCCATTTTCACCTAAGTTTGGAGGACATGCATTTCCATAAAGATACGATTTTTATAGATCATTAGTGTTACATTAAGCCTTCTAGAAAGTATTAGGAGTTGTCTTAACGAATTACGCTCTTAATGAGGAAAAGATTGTTCTAACAGAAAGCATATAATAGCCAAGGAAGACCCACAACATGGTGGTGTACTACAACTCCATTGTTTTATCCGAACTTGGCCACGAAGCAGCCAAGGACTCGCCACGACGTGGTTTCCGTTGACAGATTGACCGTTGACCGTTGAAATTTGACAAGTTTGACCTTTGGTCAAACTTAAAGGATTTGGGTTGTTAAAGTACATGTATGCTAGTTGAATAGGATCACTCCTTGTAATGTATGTGCAATATACGACACTTGGTGTCATAGTATGCTAAATTGTCTTTGTGAGTTTTATATGAAAGATTGTGGTTAGATCACAACAACTGTATGAAAGACTATGGTTAGATCACAACACATGTAGTAAAGACTATGGTTGGATCACAGAACCTGTATAGCAGACTATGGTTGGATCACAACACCTGTAGGAAGGACTATAGTATGATCACAAATGATAGTATTGGTCGACTCGTTGAGAGGATACCGTAGGGGTCGTATGCAGTTTAAGTTAAAAATCCTAAGAGCTCTTGGTCTAAGGCCTTACTGCATGGTTCTTGTTTGACTTATTTCTCTCGGGTAGGATCATTTGTTCGATTGTGTATCTGACTCCCAACTACAGAGAGCTAAATATTGACAAGGTGGTCGTCAGTATTAGAATTGGCCCCGATTTGAATATGGACATGAATTGTATGAAAGACTAGTATGTATCCCCTAATAATTTGTGTAGTGGAAAGAGTGTCAGTAGATGATATGTATGATTACTACGTATCTTGTATGCATATTGAAAGGAGAGTTGGCATATCAACGCTAGAGCCAAGAACTTTGTTTGTATGGATTATTTGTATAGTAGAATATGTGGTATATTAGGCAAGTCACTAAGATTTATGCTTACAGTTGTAGATTAAATGTTTTGTAAGTTATTCATGAGAAGAGCTCGGCGAGACTGTACTCTCGCATCGAAGATATTGGTTTCCGATGTTTAGCAATTTAACTTTGTTAATCTTATGTTTTAAAACAAATAAATGTGACTTAATGATTTTAAGTAAATGGTTTTAATTGCTTAATTATTTTAAATGTAAAATCTCTTTTGTAATTTGGGGACGATACAAGTAATCTATAAGACAATAATCAAAATTACCATTACCAAAATATAACCAAACTACAAATTACCAACATATTAACATATCAAACTATTATCAAACTACCAAACTATAACCAAACTACAAATTATCAACATACCAGACTATTAAACTATAATCAAACTAAAAATTACAAAAATATAGCTTGGTACAAATTGCAAACATGTTGAACTATTAAACTATAGTCAAACTAAAAATTACAAAAATATAAGCATACTGCAAATTACTAACATACCAAACTATCAACATAAACCAAACTATCAAACTATAATCAAACTAACAATTACCAAAATATAACTAAACTACAAATTACCAAACTAAAAAACTATTTAACATAATCTAAACAACAAATATAAGTATTAACAAAGTACTCAACCACAAAAATGACAAAAATCAATTACTAAAGTCTTAAATAAATAATCAATATAAACCAAAGTTATCAAACTAAAATAAGCGGATACATATAACCAAGAAATTTGAAACTATAGAAAATTGATTTAAAATTAGTTAACTAATAGTTAATTGAAGATGATATGTTTAAATCCTGTATTTTTAAATTGTTTAAAATACATGTTACATATATTTATAATAGTTTATATATAGTATATGTAAAACTATATGATTACATAGATCGTTAGACGAATCAAGAGTATACCTATTTCATAAAATGCTATAAAAGATGTATAAGGAAACGACCTATAAAATGACCGTTAAATGTGTGTCCTTTTGACCCACCGCTTCTTTGCATTGTTGATTGTCCTTAGCCGAAAGGGTTTGATAGGATGATGTCTCGTTAAAAGTATAACATATAAAGTACTAGAACAAGTTCTCATCCTAGTTATTTTTGCAAAAATGGGAATAGTTGCTAACCCATTAAAAATGCACATTATTCCTAATTGTCTATTTATGGAGCGTGTGTGGTTAACCGGCACATAAATTTGAGACGTAAAAAGAAGATGATGTGGCACTTGTGGTTGTAGTTTGTTGGCGAAACGTATGTGGTTAACTGACACGTTAACTAGAGAACCATAACATAATTAAGGGGTCACATGTTTTTTCATGGTTTCTCACCATCTTATTTGTGATACCTCGGTATCCCAGGCATAAATAGAGGATGTGAAAATTGTTTCGATGAATATCAAAAGATCTAGGAATTTCATAAAGATTGAAATTGGTAAAGTGCATTATCCACCTAAAATAAATTTGTGATATGATTATGGTATCACTCTTCTTAAAACAAATCTAAAATTTGGATCCTAGACTTAATATAAATTAGGTAATTATTTAAGTATAATCAAATAACTAAATTGTCTTTCTCTTTTTATATGCCTATTATCAATGGACTTCCTCTCTCACCTCCTCCACCCGCCAATTCAATCTTCTTCCTTATCTATGTTCTCTAAAGAGAGAAGCTCACTGGCGGGGCTAAGTATCTCGACTGGATGTGAAACCTTAGGATTACATTGAGGTATGGAGATCGTGAGTATGTGCTCGATGATCCAATCCCCGATATCGATGAGCCCTCTATTGATGAATAAAAATATGCCCACACCAAACACATTGATGACATAAATTATGTGTTTTGCATCATGATTGCCGACATGTCCTTGGATCTCCGATACCTTCGAGAACACTTGGGCATATGAAATGAACTTGTAATCGGCTGAAATGGTTCAACAAAGGGCAAGGCAATAATGCTTTGAGGTTTTCAAATTCCTAACGTCATGCAAACTCAAAGAAGGTGGTTTAGTGTGTGCTCATGTTCAACAACTGAAGAGCTACATAGACCAACTTGAGAACCTCAATATTGTATTTGACAAGAACCTAGATGTGGATCTAGTGCTTGGTTCTAACCCTAGTTCGTATGATAATTTTATCATGAGTTATCATTTGAATAATATCGGCAAGGCCTTGATGGAGCTCTACAAACTCCTCCTGAATATTGAAGCTGGTGTGAAGAAAAATCATGTTGCACCTCAAATTTAGGTATGTGGTTGTGAGGTTTTCATTAGGCGTGAAACCCTAGATAAACTTGAATCTACATCCGAGAATTGTTGTTTTGTCGATTATCCACAAAAGGCTTTTGGATATTTGTTTTACATATTCAACGAAAATGTGGTGTTTTTAGCTCAAAAAAGAGTGTTCCTTGAGAGAAAACTTATATCTCAAGAAGTTAGAGGGATTCAAATTGACCTTGAAGATATACATGAGTCAACCGAAAGTGAACCTATGTAAGGCCCGCAGATTCGGGCTAGTCATTTAAGATATACTAGATAACCTTGTATAAAGATGTAATAACTATCTCAATCATATAATGAGCTTTTAAATCTGACTTTGTATGAAGAAGTTATGCATCTTCGAAGTTTCGTGATCAAACCATCACGACTAAGAGCGTCATGAAAAGTGAATTGGAGATCGATTGCTTATTAGCCTAAGTAATCTAAACAAAAGTCGTAGAAATCGTAAAACTGAGAGCATGCATATAGAGAACGCCTAAATCTGACTTCATATAAGGAAGTTATGATTTTTCGAAGCTTCAAGGTAACTGTCTTAGCGCAGAAAACGAATTTTAGATTGGTTGATTGTTACAAAAAACAATCTAAATGAGAATTGAAGATCTCATGATTAAGAGTCTGTTTATATAAAGACAAGTTGATAATGGACACCGTATGAGAGAGTTATGATTTTTATATGGACTTTAACTGTCTAATCTTGATAAAATATAACACTAAAAATAAAGTAAGAATTAGCCGACGAAGTCTAAATGAAAGTTTGTAGATGTTGTCGATAGATACGTGTGGACATAAAGAACTTCGAAAACGGAGTTTGTATGAAGAAGATATGATTTTTCAAAAAATTTAAAATTTGAGCGCGCATGAGCACGGGTGGTACACGGTGCGCACCGACAAGGGAGCGTGGACAAGTAGAAAGATAGCATGTATCAGTAAGCGGGAGGATCGACGTGGCTGGAGGGACGACATGCATCTCTAAAGGCGCATTGCGTCTGGTCCGATTTTTGCTATAAATACTTGATTCCAGCCCATCATTCCACACACCATCTTGTCCTTTTCTTTGCAAAGTTCTCTGAGGTTTAGCTCGAAATTTCCTTAGTATTTTAGAAGTTGTAGCGGGGCTCTGAGTTGTCATATAATCCAACAATTAGAAGCTATCAAGTCAGATTTTTTCCAGCAAAATTTCTGTAAGTTAAGTTAGACTTGTAACGTTTTCAGTGTAACTTATATTTATAATCATAATCATTATTATGAACCTATAAATATGATTTATCAGAGATTCAAAGTCATTATCCTGATTGATCTACATATAGGAGTGATGTCTAGGCTGGATTTAGAGAGGTGTTTCAAGTAGGATTTCCAAACAGTATACTCTGTATACCAAACAGACCCTACCTCCGATATAATCATACCTGGTTATTCTTTACTTGATAGATCTTGATGTAAACATTGTGATTGTTGAGGAATCTAGACTATCATTAGTCATGAGGAATATCATACTAAGACTTAGTAACAAGTATACATATGTCACATTTAGGGAAAAGATAAAAGCTAAGGCAAACGTTGCCTAAATTCTGAGGCATCCACTTTTAAAAAGTGAGTGCATAGTTACTTTCAGCTTACACATAGATATGAAGTATCTTTAAATGCTATATGTCTTTATTATCTGTGTTCCTAGTATATGCGCTATATGTAATAATATAATATGATTTTTACTTGTATAAGTTACTTTATCATATTTAAATTTGCATGGGGTAGTAAAGGGTTTTGGAAAAATAAAATAATGGCGAGTGGCCATTCATTTTACTATCTGTACTATCGGGACTAGTCATGTAATAGAGTATAGATGACCACCACTAAGTATTATAGGTAGTCCGGTGGACACTAACAGGTTCGCCACCTGTAGGTGTTAATGATCATACTTTTCAGGGAAAAGGAAATTTGGTAATTAGGGTACTCTATCCCCCCTCACGGGTTCC
This sequence comes from Lactuca virosa, assembly GCF_052849685.1. Lineage (NCBI taxonomy): Eukaryota > Viridiplantae > Streptophyta > Magnoliopsida > Asterales > Asteraceae > Lactuca > Lactuca virosa. The sequence continues at coordinate 232,454,297 of NC_136432.1, read as the reverse complement.
TTATTGAAACATATTGCTACAGATTCCCCGAACTAGTATTGTCTACTCACAGAGATCCTTTAGGTTAGGTCTCTTAACATTAGCATTTTTTTATCAAAGAGTGAGAATAACGGTAATGGCTAATTAGGTTGATTGTTTTTTGAGAAAAATAAATAATATTATTGTGGGTTGAAAACCTATGTGCTCACCAGACTCCCAAGCCTGACCCACTCAGTTTCTTTATATCACAGGTAGCAGTACGAAGGTACAGTCCACTAGGAAATTCTAGGACTTTAGGTCATTAGTACAATAAGTTAATGTAAGGCCTATAATGATTATATTTATGCTTATGTTTTGTATAAGTTATGACGTCCAAAATTTTAATAATCAATTAAAAACATTTTCTTCAGAAATACTTTTCATGGGAAAAATTCCACACTTATAAAGAATACTGTGTTTTAAAATAAGCATAAACAAAAGGTCTTTTCGGAATGTGGAAATTGGGGATGTCACAATTGATATCAGAGCATTAGTTTAAGCAAACTAGGAATATTAGAGGATTTCTAGACATAAACTTAGAATAATAAGCGATGAATGTGATATGTGTGTCTATTATATTTTAGGTAGTATACCTGAATTAACATTAGCACTAGCTTACCTTAGGATAAGATTCCTAAAATATTGTTATGTCCAAAATAATTTATAGCATGCCTTAGGTTGCCTAAATTGTTATAGACGTAAGCAATAGCATACTATAGGGAGATGCCTTAATTGCTAATATGTGCTACATAAATATATACTAAGTAAAAGTATTACTATACTAAAATACTCGAACCTACGGGTTTAGAACGACATGACGATCACAAGGAGCAGTAGAGTCGTTAATAACAAAGGAGGTCCAGCACCTCAAAACGTCGGAATAGGAGCTGCTCAGTTCATGATGGATGAAGTTCGATTGATGATGTCGAACATGCTAGATCAACAAATGTGTGAGTTTAGAGGACTTTTAACTCAGGAGGTAGCTAATGTTAGAGATGGAGCACCAATGAGAAAACAATTGATAGTTTTTGAGCGAGTTAAAATGAACCAATTCCCTCTCATCTAACAACGGTTCAAGAAGGAAATAATGACTCAAAAAGTAACCAATGACTACTCCCTCCTCTAAAAGACTTACATATCCGAAGGAATGATGAACCGTGAGGCTACTGCAAGTATAGGGATTTCACGACTTGCAAACCATCATCATTTAATGAGAAAGAGGATCCAGTTGGAGTCATGTATTGGATTTCAAAAATGGATCTAGATTTCATCACATGTGGTTGCACTGGAAAGTTGCAAACCACCAACATCGTGAGACAATTCAAAGGTGCAGCAATCCATTGGTGGAATACGTTGGGAAAAAAATTTAAGTCCTAACAAGCCACTGTAGCTGGCATAGGAAGAATTCTTGCACCACTTCAAGAGCAAGTTCTGCTCAGTAGAAAATATGTTGGAGTTCGAGAATCAACTCCTAACATTGAAAAATGGAAGCATGTCTGTTGATGAGTATACTAATGCTTTCACTGACAAAATGGAGTTTGCCTTGTATATTGTTCTAGACGAACTAGCAAAGATCGATAGGTATGCCAAGGGACTACCATAGGAGTACTCCATGCCGGTTAAGCAGACACATACTTTTGAGGCAGCCTTCTGGACTGCAAGGTATGTGGAAGGCACGTTCAAGAAAAGAACCGCCGACAAGCCTGAAGTTGCCGAGAAGAAGAAGAGTGAAGGACTCCCAAACTTCAATAAGAAGAGAAAATTCTCAAAGTCTGGCCCCAACAATAGGAAGTCTGGGGATAATGGTGAAGGAAGGTAGTGTGAAAAGTGCAAAGTGAAACATGTTGGGCAATGCATAGAAGTCGTGACCTACTACATGTGTGGAAAAACTAGTCACTATGCTAGCAAATGTACAGCCGACCATAAGTTGTGTTTCGAGTGTGGAGAAGTGAGGCATTTCAAGGATGATTTCTCGAAGAAGAAAAGAGCTGCAAGCTGAATGTGCCAAATGCACAATCATTCCATATGATCCTAGGTACAGCAAGAGATAAAGTGGATTTTTTTGAAGAGGTTAGGAAATGGAGGTCGCTTATCAGAAGTCAGGATAGGAAGTAATTGTTGGGGTTTTGTATATTACAACACTCCTATGGTGCACATACAACCCTAATGTTTTGGATCTATGTTTTCTCTAGTTATACATGCAATAAAATATCCAAAGCATGAAGCCTACAACTAGCATACAATTTGATACTTGAATCATAAAAACAGATTATATGATTACCTCTTTGTTGTAGCTTGATGTATTTGGCCTTTAAGAACTTAGCACCTCAAATGTGATGCCTCAAACAAGTCACAAACACCATGAACAAAGGAGGACTTTGAGAGAGAGTTTCTAGGCACCAAAATTCAACTATAGCATCTCCAAGATCACTAGTGTATTAATTTTGTGCATAAAGGGGTTACATATAAAGTGTAGAATCCAAGACTCACATGTAACCTTAATTCTTACATTTAGGCTTATGATCCATAACTCATGTGGACTAACTCTTTATGGATTCTTACATAAACTTAGCCTATCATGGATCAATAGCCCAAACCATATGTATCACTAATTTACATAATTAGTCCCCATTAATTTAATTAGTCTCTTTTGATCACTAAATTAATTCCAAATTAATTCTTGATCAATACTAATTAAATAATATGATTTCTCAATTAATATATTATACTTATAATATATTAGTAAATCATAAAGAACCTCTTTCTCAAATATCCATCCTATCAAATTGTCCTGGTGAAGGCAACCCGAAATGGACCATGCTACTCTCGGGTCAAGTACATACCAATTATAGTTATGGGCTTAGACATCTAATCCAACAGTAATCATCCCATATAACTAGTATAATGTTATGTAGCCTGATATTAGAGGTGTGGCGTAGGTAAACTTAAATAACATTTTAATCGTTTCCAGAAATTATAACAATATGTACCTAATAATAAAATTCTATTCAATGTGTTAAGTATTGTCTACTCACAGAGACCCTTTAAGGTAGGTCTCGTGAGATTAGCATTTTTTATCAAAGAGAAAGAATAAGGGGAATGGCTAATTAGGTTGATTGTTTGTGGAGAAAAATATATAATATTATTGTGGGTTGAAAACCCTATGTGCTCACCAGGCTCCCAAGTCTGACCCACGCAGTTTCTTTATATCACAGGTAGTTGTACCAAGGTTCAATCCATTGAGAGATTCGAGGAGTTTAGGCCATTATTACAATAAGTTAATGTAAGGCCTATAATGATTACATTTATGCTTATGTTTTTTATAAGTTAGATGTCCCAAATTTTAATAATCAATTAAAAACAGTTTCTTCAGAAATACTTTTTATGGGACAAATTCCACACTTATAAAGAATACTATGTTTTAAAATAAGCATAAACAAAATGTCTTTTCGGACCGTGAAAATTGAGGATGTCACAATTGGTATCAAAGTATTAATTTAAGCAAACTAGGAATATTACATGATTTCTAAACATTAACTTAGAATGATAAGCGATAATCGTAAGATGTTTGTCTATTATATTTTAGGTAGTATACCTGAATTAACACTAGCACTAGCTTACCTTAGGATAATATGCCTAAACTCTTGTTATGTCCTAAATAATTTATAGCATGCCTTAGGTTGCCTAAATTGTTATAGATATAAGCAATATCATACTATAGGGAGATACCTTAATTTCTAATATGTGCTACATAAATATATACTAAGTAAAAGTATTACTATACTAAAATACTCTAACCTACGGGTTTAGAACGACATGACGATCACAAGGAGCGGTAGAGTCATCAATAACAAAGGAGGTCTAGCACCTCAAAACGTCGGAACAATAGCTGCTCAGTTCACGATGGATGAAGTTTGACTGATGATGCTGAACATGCTAGATCAACAAATGCGTGAGGTTAGAGGACATTTAACTCGGGAGCTAGCTAACGGTAGCTTTGGAGCACCAGTGAGAAAACAATTGATAGTTGTTGAGCAAGTCGAAATGGACCAATTCCCTCTCATCTAAAAATGGTTCAGGAAGGAAATAACGACTCAAAAAGTAACCAAGGACCACTCCCTCCTCTAGAAGACTTAGAGATTTGAAGGAATGATGAACCGTGAGGCTACTGCAAGTATAAGGATTTCACGACTTGCAAACCATCATCATTTAATGAGAAAGAGGATCCAGTTGGAGTCATGTACTGGATTTTAAAAATGCATCTAGATTGCATCACATGCGGTTACACTGGCAAGTAGCAAACCACCAACATCGTGAGACAATTCAAGGGTGCAGTAATCCATTGGTAGAATATGTTAGGAAAGAATTTAAGTCCTAACAAGCCATTGTAACTGGCATGGGAAGAATTCTTGAACCACTTTATGCGCAAGTTCTGCTCAGTAGAAAATATGTTGGAGTTCGAGAATCAACTCCTAACATTGAAAAATGGAAGCATGTTTGTTGATAAGTATACTAATGCTTTCAATGACAAAATGGAGTTCGCCTAATGTACTGTTCCCGATGAACTAGAAAAGATCGATAGGTATGCCAAGGGGCTACCATGGGAGTACTCCATGCCGGTTAAGGAAGAACATACTTTTGAGGCAACCGTTTGGACTGCAAGGTATGTGGAAGGCATGTTCAAGAAAAGAACTGCCGACAAGACTGAAGTTGGCGAGAAGAGGAAGAGTGAAGGACTCCCAAACTAAAAAAAGAAGAGAAAATTATCGAACTCTGGACCCAATAATAGGAAGTCTGGGGATAATGGTGAAGGAAGGTGGTGTGAAAAGTGCAAAGTGAAGCATGTTGGGCAATGCATAGAAGTTGTGACCTGCTACATGTGTGGAAAAACTAGTCATTATTCTAGCAAATGCACAGTCGACCATAATTTGTGTTTTGAGTGTGGAGAATTCAGGCATTTCAAGGATGATTTCCCGAAGAAGAAAAGAGCTGCAAAGATGAATGTGCCAAAGTCACAGACATTCCATATGTTCCTAGGTGCAGCAAGAGATAAAGTGGATGTTGTTTGAAGAGGTAAGGAAATGGAGGCCGCTTATCAGAAGTTAGGATAGGAAGTAGTCATCCCATATAACTAGTATAATGCTATGTAGGGTAAACTTAAATAACATTTTAATTGTTTTCAAAAATTATAGCAATATATACCTAATAATGAAATGATATTCAATGTGTTAAGTTGTTGGGTAATTCTTTTCATGTATAGTAACTTGGTTAACTCTAAAATAATTTTTGGGACATTTATAAGTAGGTGTGAAAGGTAGTATGGTCCCGTACTGCTGGAAGCATAGGGCTTGTACTTATATCAGAAGGAGTCACAACGTTACTAAGGCACTAGTAACCGAGTTCATTTTTTCAATTCCCGTCATTACTTTCGTTTTGGTGATATCTAATAAAATTAATGTTATTTAAACTTAACGGTCATAGAAAATCGAGTGTGACTAAGATAGAAACTGCAAAGTACGATACTCGGTTCAGAGAAACATGTTCGTTGTAGTGTTCGACTTTAGTCAAAAGATTGAATGAAAAGACAATCGAAGCGATCGGCAGAGATGTTTATGACTGTTGATAAATAATAAGTAGTATGTAGCTAGAAATACTAATGTTATGATATTATTACATCACATTAGAACATGAACGAAGGCATCCTCCGCTCTAGAGTCTAGCTTAAAAATACATGAGTCTAGCCATTGCATAATGTAATGAAAGGTCATTAGGGTATGACCATTCCATATGTATGATAACTAAAGTAAAGACCTCATCATGGAATGATTTTGTTTGAGGAGGAACAGGAGTCTCAATGAATATCAAGTTTGTAACTCAAAGGTAAGGACTTAAGGTCCAACAGAAAATTAAGAGTAAATACAAGTATAAGCACCGCTAGCCGCTAAAATGTCCAAGAGTTTATTACTTGTTTTGGAATGACATAGGAGCTATGGATATTACCTAGAATTGAAAGGTGATGCACATAATTATTATGAAAAGCCCTTTTTTTTCTTATGATTCTAGGACTTAATCATCCTAAAAGGGAGATAATTGTAATGCCCACAGATTCGGAATAGACATTTACGATATTATAGATAATCTTAGTTAAAGATTTAATAACTATCTTGGTGATATAAGGAGCATTATATCCGACTTCGTATGAAGAAGTTATGCTTCTGTGAAGTTTTGTGATCAAACCAACAGGGCTAAGCGCGTCATCAGATATCGATTGCTTATTGGCCTAAGTAATCTAAACAAAAGTCGTAAAAATTGAAAAACCAAGAACGAGCATATAGAGAACGCCTAAATCTAACTTCATGTGAGGAAGTTATGATTTTTTGAAGTTTCAGCGTAACTGTGTTAGCATAGAAACCAAATTTTTGATTGGTCGATTGTTAAGCAAAACAATCTAAACTAGAATTAAATATCTCATGATTAGAAGTCTGTCGATATAAAGACAGTTGAGAACGGACATCGTATGAGAGAGTTACGATTTTTATACATACTTTACTAGTCTTAGCCTATTAAAAATAAAAATTTAAAAATAAAGTGAGAATTAACCAAGGGAATCTAAATGAAAGTTGTAGATATCGTTGATAGCTACGCGTGGATATAAAGAACATCGAAAACAGAGTTTGTATGAAGAAGATACGATTTTTTAAAGCTTTTAAAATTTCAATGTGCCTAAGCACGCGTGGTGCGCGGTGCGCACTGACAAGGGGGCGTGGACAAATAGCAAGAATACACGTATTAGTAAGCTGAAGGGTCGACGTGGCTGGAGGGAACGATGCGCACATCTAAACGCGCGACACGCCTGGCCGAATTTTTGGTATAAATACATGATTCCAACCCGTCATTCCACACACCATCTGGTCCTTTTCTCTGGAAAGTTATTTGAGGTATTGTTCGAAGTTTTCCTGGTATTTTAGAAGTTTTAGTAGGGCTCCGATTCGTCAGAGAATCCAACAATTAGAAGCTATTGAGTTGGAGTTCTGCCAGTGCAATTTTCGGACTTTTGACAGCAAAATCTTTGTAAGTTAAGCTACACTTGTATTGTTTTCAGTGTAACTTATATTTATAATCATAATTATTATTATGAACCTATAAATAAGATTTATCGGTGATTGCAAGCCATTATACTCATTGATCTACTTACGGGACTGATGTTTAGGCTGGATTTAGTGAGGTGATTAAAGTGGGATTTCCAAGCAGTATACTATGTATACCAAACTGACCCTATCTCCAATATGATCCTAGCTGGTTATTCTTTACTTGACAGATATTGATGTAGACATTAGGATTGCTGATGAATCTAGACTATCATTAGTCATGAGGAATATCGACTAAGACTTAGTAACAATTATACTTTGGTCACGTCAAGTGAAAGTTAAGTGCTAAGGTGAAACGCTGCCTAAATTCTGAGGCATCCACTTTTGAAAAGTGAGTGCATAGTTACTTTCAACTTACTCATAGATATGAAATATCTTTACATTCTATATGTGTTTATTATTTATGCTATATGCAATAATATAATATGATTTTTATTTCTATAAGTTACTTTATCATATTTAAATTTGCATTGGGTAGTAAAGGGTTTTAGGAAAATAAAATAATGGTGAGAGGCCATGCATTTTACTATATGTACTACCGGGACCAGTCATCTAATAGATTATAGATGATGACCACTGACTATTCTAGGTAGTCCGGTGGAACATTAGCAGGTTCGCCACCTGTATATGTTAATGATCATACTTTTTCAGGGAAAAGGAAATTTGTTTGTTTGGGTACTCTATCCCTCCTCCCCTATGGTTTCCTTATTGACATATATTGCTACGGATTCCCCAAAGTAGTATTTTCTACTCATAGAAATCCTTCAGGGTGGGTCTCTTAAGATTAGCATTTTAGATACTAGAGTAAGAATAATGGGAATGGCTAATCGAGTTAATTGTTTGTTGAGAAAAATAAATAATATTATTATGGATTGAAACCCCTATGTGCTCACTAGGATCCCAATCCTGACCCACTAAATTTTATTTGTATCACAGGTAGTGGTACAAAGGTACAATCCACTGAGAGATTCGATGAGGTTAGGCCATTAGTACAAAAAGTTAATGTAAGGCATGTAATGATTATTTTTGTGCTTATGTTTTGTATCAGTTATGACATACTAGGTTTTAATAATCAATGAAAAATAGTTTCTTCAGAAATACTTTTTATAGGAGAAATTTCACACTTATAAATAATAATATGTTTTAAAATAAGCATAAACAAAATGTATTTTCGGACCGTGAAAATTGTGGATGTCACAACCAATATTTAACACAAGCACTCAACGAGAGGTTGAGAAACCTATTGAACGAAATGACATATCCTTACCTCTTTACAGATCGAATCGACTTAGTAATCATCTTGAGTTTAATGGTTTCCATATTAAAATGAAAGGAAACATGTTATTAAGTGATAGAACAATAGTCAATATGGATGAGCCATCTAACTACATGGAAGTGATGGGAGAACCTGAAGATGTCATATGGAATGAGGCTATAGAATGCGAAATTCGGTCCAGGATGGATAACCAAGTTTGGAATTTAGTTGATCCAACACCCAACTATTGTTGGATTCGTGTCTAAGCCCGTAACTATATTTGGTAAGTATTTGACCCGGTTGTGTATGGTTCTTTTGGGTTGCCTTCACCAAAGCAACTTGATAGGATGATTTATGGAGAAAGAGGATTAATTATGATTTATTAATATATTATATGAATAATATATTAAAGGATAAATCATATTGTTTAATTAATATTAGTCAAGAATTAATTAAGAATTAGTTTTATGACTAAAAGACATTAATTAAACTTAGGGGACTAGAATTGTAATTATAACATAATTGCAATTGGGTTATGGATCACCTTGGAACATAGGTTGGACGAATTCTATGGGAAGCCCATAAGGAATTCGTCCAAGGGGTGTTATAAAGGAGTCCATGGGCTGCTTGGAGCCTAAGCAGTCAAATTAGGGTTTCTTTGTTTGATAACCCTAATAGCCTCACCATATAAAGACCCCTATGGCCCCAAAAACGTGGCTAACTCTTTTGGAAGAACCCTAGGACGTTTTTGGTGCTCCTCATCCTTCTCATAAGTCATCCTCTTACTCTTGGTGTTTGTAATCCATTAGAGGAGTGACATTTGTGACTCTAAGCTCCAAGGATACGAGATTCAAGCCATTCTATTAGAGGTATTCATCTAGATCTGTTCTTATATGTTAATTTTGATATACATATGCTAGATCTAAGGTTTATGAGCTTTGGATGATTATTGCATGTTCATTAGACAAACTAGATCCAAAGATTTAGGGTTTGCATGTACACCATAGGATTGATGTAGTGCTCAATTCCCTTCAGTGGTATCAAAGCCTAGGCTATTTGTATAATGAATTGATGCAATTGTGAACTGTAAAAGATTAGGAAATCGAAAATTTTTGATGTCTGGAGCATGAACTCGACGAGTTGGGTGAACTTGACGAGTGCAGAGCCCAACTCGACGAGTTTTCTGTTCTGTTGCCGGGATTTTTGATTTTTCTGCCAGATTTTGTTGAGGATAATTGCCAAAACTCGTTTTTCTTGCCTAAATCTGATTTTTTAAGTTTGGAATGATTATCTTCATCAAAATTGATGGATTTGGTTAAATATGGATAATATAGGATTATTATAAGTCAAATATTTAACCTAGTTACATCGAAAAGTTTCAATTTTCACGCTTAAGTTTTATAGTTTGAATTTAAACTTAATATTTTTAGTTTTGAAATTTAAATAGTTAAACTTAATTGTTTTGAAAGGTTTCAAAACTTGCCCTCAAGTTTTGGAATATAAATTCTGATTAAAAGTTTAATTTTAAAATGTTAAATTCTAAAACCCTAATTTTTGAAAAAGTTCAAATTGCACCCTTATGGTTTTTTAAAATTAATTAAGTGTATAATTAAAAGAGAGTTAATAAATCCATAGTGATATGGTTTACATTTAATTAAATTAAAAGTGTAATTTATTAAATTAGACCACATAGTATTGTAAAAGTGTAAAATACAACCTTATACTATATATAAAATTAAAAGGCTAATATTATATATGTATAACTTAAATGCTAGTCTTACCGTTAGTAGGCCTCATTCACAAAGCCGATCTATAAGGGGGGTATAAGGTTATGGCCTATAAAATGGCCGTTTAATGGGTGTCCACTCTCACCCACCGCTTCCTTGATTGGTGGAGGGTCATTAGCCGAACAGGTAGGATAGGGCAAACCCTTTCCAGTAAAAGTATAATGAATTATAAAGTAACTAAATATTTTACAAAATTCCCAATCGTAGTTACTTTAAGCAAAAGTGAATTTGATGCAATTCCATGAAATTACACTTTGTACCCTTGCTAAGACGTTAGTGGAGCGTGTGTGGTTAACCGGCATACTAAATGGGCTCTAAGCAAAGGTGGCAAAGGGTGACTAGATGTTTTTCATATATCGATGGAGCGTGTGTAGTTAACCGGCACGTCGATTAGGTGACTGTAACATTGGGGGTACCATGTATATTTGCATAGTTATTCACACCCTGTTTTGTGATCCTCGGCATCCCAGTCACAAAACGAGGGGCATATCGAGATTTAAACATGCCATTGAAAAGTTCGATGAATCTCAAAGGATCTAGGAGTTTTCAATACATTTAAAACTTAATCTCTTTGTTTCGTTTTTCATGGTGGAAATTTAGTGAATCGTCATTCACCTACCTTCAAATGTTCTGCAATTTGGGTTACGACATCCCTCTCCTAAGTTGTAGAGTATTGTGTTGGGTCCTATCCTTAATATCTCATTTGGGTGTTTTACTAAGGACTCAATCAATCAACTAACTTGAATTTTGTCCCGTTTTGTAGATGTCAAAGTATGACAACTATGGTCTTCCCAAATCCTTTGGAACAAGCTTTCCACATGAAGATGATATTCCACGCTTCAATCGAGGAACAAGAGATCATGCTTCACTTCCTCCACCTCCTCCTATTGTTCTCCCTAACCCAGAAGCTCAAAGGTTTGAAAACTTCAAGCTCACTGAAGCGCTTTTGGAAAGTAAACATGAAGAAGGAAAGTCAGTGTGTGCACACGTCTTAGAGATGAAGTAACACATTGATAGGTTAATAATGTTGGGAGTCATTGTCTGTGGGAAGCTAGCTGTTCACTGGGTTCTTCAATCGCTTCCTGACTCATATAGTGAGTTCGTAAGAGATTACTATATGATAGACCACGACATGACCCTCATCGATCTCACATATTTGCTTGTTACTGCTAAATCAACAATGATTTGGCGCACTGGAGAAGCAAAGTTGATTGGTGGATCTGCCTTCCAAACCTCCATGGACATAGGCAATGGCAATGAAAGGCATGCCATGGTCAAAAAGTTTGATCATAAGAGAAAGGCAAAGTCTGAGGTAGTTCCGTGTGCTGTTCCAAAAGAATCAATTTGCTTTTATTGCCAAGAGAAGGGGCATTGGAGACGAAGCTGCCCTGTATGCCTGAGAGATCTAAGAAATGGGAGAGTCAAGATGTATGGCTCTACTTCAGGAAAAATCCATTAACTAACTCTATAAGTTCCTATTTTTGATTCTTGATACATTATGTGATAAGATTACATTTTTGATGTTTTGTAGAATCGAAGAAAAGAGAGGAAGATTAAAGGAAGAAGTGAGCTGAGTCTGATCGCAAAGAAATGGATTTCGATCGCATGGATTCGAATATCGGATTTTTTGAGCTGCTACTTTAGAGTTAGGATAGATTGCTCAGAAATGTAATAGCATATTTTTTCAATTGAGTTTCGTTGTAAGGACAAATTTTTCCGCAGTAAAATAAATTTTAATTTTGTATTATTTATTTATCCTTGCAATGACATGTATGAAAAATTGATGTTTGTGTATTTTTATTATTAGCAATGTTGAAATGGATGTAATTCTTAGTTATGTTATTCATGGTAATTTCATAATTTTCTAAGTAAGGAAAGATTCCCATCGCCCAAGTTTCAATTGGACAGAAACTTGGAATCATACGACTTGTATTGTGTGATGCATGGAAATCTTGGTACTTAGGTAACTAAGACTAATTCCTTGTTCACATAAGTATGTGAGCCAAGTGAAGGACTAAAGGAACTAGTACACAATTTTGTGCACTAGTCAAGTCCACCATAAATAATAATAACATTACTCGTCATGATTTACTAAAAGTCTAGTAAATGTGGTTATACTTACAAGATTAAGTGTAATTATGAATCATTGAAAAGTTTCAATGAATGGCAGAATGAATAAGTAGAATCAATTAGGAAGAAAGATAAAAGTTTCTCCAATCTAAGAAGAAGGGAGAGTACTTTTGTATCGTGTTTTATGATCGTCTCAATGATTAAGAACCACATCACAATTGATCCTCTAAGGACATCTTAGTGCACTATTATGGCTAAGAAGAGGAATCGAAAATTGTTGAAATGGTTAAATCAAAAGGATGAGTCATACTTCGTTCCAAAATCAAGTCTTAGAGTCATACTCCAAGATTGTGACTTGAGTGACATAGTCTTAAGTAGGAATGTTCTTACACTTGCACATTTTGGTAAGTTGTGATGTCTTTAATAAGACAAAGACCAACTAGTACCAAATTGCATGTAGGTTTTGCCTTGATATAGACACACACTAACTCTTGAATATTTGTTTTGTCAAGAAATATTTCTTGATAAGAGAATCTAATATGTCAAGATGTCAGTGGGAGTCTAAAGATCTTGAAAAGTTTCAAGAACTAATCGAGAGTAAACCTGCTGTTAATTACTAGCACACGACTTCAGGTTTCTAACCTATCGTGTTGACGTATTCTTGTTTCTGTGCCAATCCAGTTGAGTTAATTATGCATATGGATTCTACGAGTTCTCGGTAGACTGCATAAGGCAAGCACCTTGTTCAATGAAAGTAAATTGACTGGCATAGGTGAGGTGCTAAATAAATTGGAAGCAATGGTGGGAACCTTGATGGCAATAAATTAAGTATGAACAAGTTCTGTCCATAAGAGTTTGGATTTGTCACAAACATTATCTTATGATTGTGGTTATGAAAAAATCGCATGGATAGGAACACATGCACCATAAAATCTAAGTGTCATAAGGTTTCTCTCCTTCATGAAAATGATTGTGAGAAAACGCTTTCACTAAGTGAGATTTTAAGGAGATATCGATTATGTAAATTGCATTCTCAAATTCGATTATGATTACGACATCCCTCTTCATAGTTCGAATTGTGAGATTTGGCAATTAGTCTGAACATTTGGGACTTAGTAATATAAGTTTTGAATTAGTTAAGACACACATGTGAGCTGTCTAAGGAAAGGTGTGTGAGATTGAGAAGCTTAGATAAAGGCTTATCGAAGCACATCGTATTGGAAATATGAACTTTGGAATTCAATAAGTATTGTCTTCTAGAAGTCCAACTTTTTCTGAATACGTGTCAAAGCTAGTGGGAGCATAAATGTTATGCTGGAATGGATATAATCATCATGTTAGTGGGAGCATGATTATTATTTTAAGTATTGCAAGTTGGCAATATTAATTATAGAAAAACAAAAGTTGTTTTTGCTATAATTAAGGGAGAGAATGTTATAGTTCGTTTCCAATCTAAAAGCTTAGATCGAGAAATTTTAATTGAATTTAGTCAAGGATATATTTATTAATTTCATTCTCAAAGTTCGATTATGATTACGACATCCCTCTTCATAGTTCGAATTTTGAGAACACGGCAAATAGAAATATTATGGCAATATTATAGCAAGAAACTGGTAAAGTATCACGTTTTTCATTATGAATCATATCCCATACACTTCGGGTATAGGATCGATTGCATATGCTGTAATATTCAACCGTTCTAAAATTTTCCAAATGCCTAGGGCATTTAGAAGGAAAAAGGGAATAGAACTGGATTTGACTAAAATAATTAAACAACTGTCAAGGACAATCTAAGGTTCGCCAAGGATTGGTCGCTTGCGGAAAATTGGAAGTATAGTCATGGATGGACCATATTGGCATTATTATGAATAGATAAGATTCTATTTAGAATGATTTGTCATATGGAAAATATGGAAATGTTTCCTTATTCGGGGTTGGATGTTAAGAATCTATGTCTAGATTAGAAACTTCTATGCAAGAAGGATGTTCAAAGGGATGTACTTTGAATGTGAGACTTCATGACTATGGAATTGTTTTGTTACGATCTCCAATAGAGCACTTTGTAATTTCATTGGCAAAGTCTTGGTGACTTTGGCGCTATGATATTACGAAAGGACCGTTTCATAAAATGTTAGAATCTAACATATTCTAGTAGTGGCGAGAATTTTGTATTCTTACACTAATTGTTTAGGATTAAGAATTGCGAAATGAGCATCATTGGAAATGTGTTCATTTGATCTATTTCACAGGGTAAAGACCATAGATAAACATAGTGTGAATGCTTGGTGCATGGGACAACTGTTGTTATAATTCAAGTAAGAAGTTGATTAACCGAAACAACAAATAATGAGTAATCAATATGGTGATTAAATAAAAGGTGTTTTATTTATACTCAAAAGTCTGAGGCCATATAGGATTAGTATTATTCTTGTGTTTCACTTTGTATTTTTTGACTTCCCGAATAATAAGATTATTCAAACCCTCCACAGTCACTCATACTTTGGAAGTAGGTATGAAAGAAGACTGTCATGAATCTGTCTGTAGATTGACTAAAGCGTTTAGATATAGCAAAAGTTTGTTGCAACATTCATGAGTGCTTATGAATAAGATTTGAGCATTGGATTAAACCCACGTTCACTTGGATCGCTTCATGGATTTTATCACGAGTGATTGGTGAGACGATAATATCTTATATTCTTGAAACCAAGATGTATGAGTTGTATTCTGCAAGTCGGTTGCACATTGATAATATTTAAACGCACCAGTAACTTGGTGTTATAAAACATATTGTTGTGTGTGATTTGATGAGTAGGTGCAAGCGAGCATTTGAGTCGAAGTTTATCTGTTCCTTTTACCCAAAGTGGGATAAAAGCGATATCTATGGGCCCCTCGATGATTTAGTGATGACACCCTAAGCGCTTGGCCAAGCCGGGAGTGAGTTGATGTGTTTAATTGTAGTCTGTTGTCAGTCGTCATAAATCGGGAATCAGGAAACAACACGTGAATAGAGAATATGATTAAAATCCATGTCTCAGTTCATACGATATCTAGAATGTAGGAATATATGATCCCTTATCTAAAGGACATGTTACTGATAAGATCAGAGTTCGACAGTGTCTTTAAGAGCTACGATTGCTAATCGGGTAATACTTGCACTTATAGTTACTAGACTTATCCAAGTGGGAGACTGTTAGATTAGTGTCTAAGCCTGTAACTATATTTGGTAAGTATTTGACCCGGTTGTGCATGGTCCTTTTGGGTTGCCTTCACCAAAGCAACTTGATAAGATGATTTATGGAGAAAGAGGATTAATTATGATTTATTAATATATTATGTGAATGATATATTAAAGGAGAAATCATATTGTTTAATTAATATTAGTCAACAATTAATTAAGAATTAGTTTTATGACTAAAAGACATTAATTAAACTTAGGGGACTGGAATTGTAATTATAAGATAATTACAATTAGGCTACGGATCACCTTGGAACATAGGTTGGACGAATTCTATGGGAAGCCCATAAGGAATTCTTCCAAGGGGTGTTCTAAAGGAGTCCATGGGCTGCTTGGAGCCTAAGCAGTCAAATTAGGTTTTCCTTGTTTGATAACCCTAATAGCCTCAATATATAAAGACCCCTATGGCCCCAAAACGTGGCTAACTCTTTTGGAAGAACCCTAGGCTGTTTTTGGTGCTCCTCATCCTTCTAATAAGTCATCCTCTTGCTCTTGGTGTTTGTAAAGCATTAGAGGAGTGACATTTGTGACTCTAAGCTCCAAGGATACGAGATTCAAGCCATTCTATAAGAGGTATTCATCTAGATCTGTTCTTACATGTTAATTTCGATATACATATGCTAGATCTAGGGTTTATGAGCTTTGGATGATTATTGCATGTTCATTAGACAAACTAGATCCAAAGCTTTAGGGTTTGCATGTACACCATAGGATTGATGTAGTGCTAAATTCCCATCAAGTATGTTGTAAATGGATCTTCAAGAAGAAGACTGACATGAATGAGAATGTAAACACATTCAAAGCTAATTTGGTGGGAAAAGACTACACCCAGACTCAATGAATTGATTATGAGGAAATGTTCTCAAAGTAGCCAAGATAAACTGTATTAGTCTACTTCTCTCCATAGCTGCCTTTTATGATTACAAGGTATGACAGATGGATGTTAAAACCGCTTTCCATAATGGGAATATTTAGAGGATGTATAAATGAGACAACGTGAAGGGTTTGAACATGCCAAATATCAAAATAGAGTGTGTAATCTTGAAAGGTCCATCTATGGACTTAAACAAGCATTGTGAAGCTGGAATATGTGCTTCCATGAAAAAGTTAAAGAGAATGGTTTTTCTAGAAGTCTAGAAAAGTCTTGCGTATATGTCAAAGCTAGTGGGAGTTTCATTGTCTTCCTGGTATTATATGTAGATGACATACTACTCATAGGAAATAGTGTTCCTAAGTTGCAAAGTGTAAAATCTTGGCTCAAAAAATGTTTTGCTATGAAGGATTTAAAGGAAGCGACATATATACTTGGTATAAGAATCTATAGAGATAGATCTAATTGTTTAATAGGAATTAGTTAGAGTACGTATGTGATGGGTTTTGTATACTAAAAGCTTTGGATCTATATTTTCTCTAATTATACATGCAATATTGTTTCCAAAGCTTTAAGCCTACAACTAGCATACAAAATGATATAATCAACATAAAAGGGAGTTGTAGAGTTGCCTCTTGTTGTAGCTTGTAGAACTTCTTGAGTTTAGCCTTTAAGAACTTAGTGCCCCAAGTGTTGCACCTCAAATGGAATCACAACACACCTAGAACAAAGGAGACTTTTGAGAGAGTATTTCTTGCACCAAAATTGGCTTATTGAACTCCAAGGATCACTAGTGTATCTAGTCCCCAATTTTGGATGCTAAGGGGCTTCTTATATAGTGTGGCAAGATTAGGGTTACACCATGTAAACCATAATGTGCATGACCTTCCATATTCCTTAGGCTCCATGGGTTTAAAACCCCATGGATCATCCATGGGTTGTTACATTGGTTTAGCCCAACCTAAAGAATCATGGATCATTGGCCCACACCATAAGAATGAATGATTTACCAAATCAATCCCCATATATTTAATTAGTCTCTTTTGATCACAAAATTAATTCCAAATTAATTCTTGATCAATACTAATTAAATCATATGATTTCATATTAATATATTAGAACTTATACTATATTAACAAACCATAAATAACCTCTTCTCAAAAGTCCATCCTATCAGATTGTCTCGGTGATATGCAACCCAAATGGACCATGCTACTCTCGGGTCAATTACATACCAATTATAGTTATGGGCTTAGACACCTAATCCAACAGTCTCCCACTTGGATAAGTCTAATAACTATTATTGCAAGTATGACTCACACTTTGTTGGTTATTCGAAGATTATTTGACCAATAGTAGTCGACGACTTGTCCAAGTGGGAGACTGTTGGAAATGGGTGTCCAATGTAATAACTAATTGGTATAACTTTGGGAATAATAACAAAGTCCTTTTAGGGCTGTCGTCAAGAGCTAAAATAGTTAGAAAATGATTTATAAGAGTGAGATAAATAGTTTATCAATCTATCGTAGTTTGATAAATTAATTAGACACTAGTTAAAATTAATTTGAATTAATTAGAATTAATCTGAAAATTATTTAAAGGTATAAGGATTGAATATTAATTGTAGGGATGAGCATTTGGACCGGGGAACCGGCCGGAACCGGAACTTGTACCGAAACCGGATAGAACCGATCGAATCGGGACGATATTCTTGTGGATTTTTGGAACCGGAAACCGGTTGGAACCAGAACTGGTAGAACCGGCAAAAACCGAAATATTTCTCAAAATATGTTTCTATTTCTCGAGGACCGGTTGCAACATTGAAGACCCAACAAGAACCGGCGGTCCGGTTCGGTTCCTATTTTCCATCAAGTTCGGTTCCCCGGCCGGTTCCGATTCGGTTTGGTTCCGGCCGGGCCGGTTCTGATGCTCATCCCTAATTAATTGTTCAATAGTTGAGCAACTAGAATATTCTGGAAACCCTAATAAGATGGACGGTTTTGGAAGGATGGAATCCTTCTCGAATTGGCCCATAGTTGTTGATAAGGTAGGGATTAGGATTAAATATGATTATTTAATTAATTCAAATCTTCTTTCTCCATAAAGTTTGTTCAGCTATAAATAGACCTTATTGGCCTTCATAATTTCTGTTCCTTCTCTCTCTTGCACTCAAATAATCTGAGTTTTTTAAGTCCTCTATTCTCTCTCCTTTATTTATAGTGTTTAGACATTGGGGTGTGATTCTTTTGAGGCAATCTACTAGATCTTCTAAGAGCATTAAGGGAGTACAAGAGTTATAGAGGCAAATTTGATTTTGCTTGAAGGTTAGTAATTCTATCTACCTTTGAAGTATGACTTTTTAGTTTTTGAAAGTAGGTTGCTATAACTTGTAAAACCTAGATCCTAGGGTGCATGTACACTTAGGATTATTTTAATTGCTTCCATCGCCTAATATTAGTGTATAGATGCATAGAAAGGACCCAAACCAGAATCCCTCTAATGGTATCACATGTTAGATCTATGTGCTCAAGAATCATTATTAAATAATATTGTTAATAACATATGATCCTATAGGGCCACACCTTTATCAATTTGGCATATATTGAATATTTATTATTAATAAATATAATCAATTCTTGTATTTAATTAGAGAATAATTATTCGTTTATGAAAATAATAATCGAAGAGAGTATAAACTAGTTATTATATCATATATTATGATCTAATAAGTTATGTACAAATTGGATTCCACTAACTTAACTAAACACATTAGTTATCTACTTAGTGTATCTAGTCGTTTATCTCTCTTCTTTCTCTCTAAGGGTCATAGATAGTCAAGGGATGGGAGGTTGCTTGCCAACCTCCCTCTTACACATACCTTACTTGTAGATTTAACTTACTTGGCATTTAATAGAAGTATGGGCTAAGTGTCTAGCATGTGAGTATATAAGAGTACGTAATACTTACCTTTTGAACACTCTTTCCCTTAGAAAGAAGACCATACCCGAGAGCATTCTCCTCTCCCCCTCTTTCATTTTCTTTTGAAGCTAGTTGCAAAGCTTGGTGCTTAGAAGTTCTTATCCTTTAGTACTTAATTGTGTTAAGCACTTAAATGCTTAAGAAGTTACTAATATAAGAAGGGAACTAGCATTCCATTGTGTGTAACTCTTGGTTTTGGATACTTGTAGAGAAGATCAAGTTCCTTATTCTTGTCATCTACTTCAACTCCGCAAATCCAGATAGTGTCAAAGGCTTCAAAAGATGTCTTTCAAAAACACCATATGGTTGTTTTAATATCATTCTCACTTATGAAAGTAGATCCTTGATGGTTTTGTTTTAAAAAGGTCTAAAATAAAGTAGTTGTTTTATAAATGCTTTCGTTGCGGATTTTATGAAAAGCACTATATTTTATGTATCAAAACTCATCATCACACCCAAGAACACCAAAGAGTAGAACGAAAGAAAACTAGGAGAGAGGGAAACAAGATAAAAAAATTTGTAAACCCTAGAAGGCTTAAGAATTTCAAACCTCCTTAAGGGAAGAGGGGAGAATGAAAATTTTCCATTAGGAATGAGCTAATAGGGTTTGATCTCTAGCATCCTATGTATAGGATTTAGTTTCTTAGTCTCAAAGTAACTCTAAAACCCTGGATAAGCCTTAAAATATTCAGCCCCCTCTATCCCTTTAGGGTTTTTAGAATATTCTAATTAATTAACATTCAACCCCTTGAATTAATTTATTCCCAATTAATTCTAAAATAATTTCTTCTGAATTTATCAAGCCATGAAAAATTAATAAACCAATTTCTCCTAAATTCATTT
This sequence comes from Lactuca virosa, assembly GCF_052849685.1. NCBI lineage: Eukaryota > Viridiplantae > Streptophyta > Magnoliopsida > Asterales > Asteraceae > Lactuca > Lactuca virosa. The sequence continues at coordinate 232,434,091 of NC_136432.1, read as the reverse complement.
TGCTCAAATGCCTCACGAGGGTAATCTGAAAAGAGCCTGCTACTATTAGAAATATTAACAATAATTAATGACATTGGAAATTCTTTTTAACAGGAAGAACTTTATTTCTTTTGTGACTTTAGCCATACATGGAATAAAATATTATGTTGAACATGATTGGGTAAAGCTGTCAAACGGTAGTCTAAAGTAATGAAGGAAAACTAAAACATGGGAATTAATTTCAAGAACAGAGCTTAGTAACATAGATGATGTCGTTTCTTAGTATTTAGATAAGCACGACGATAGATTTGAATTTTGGCATCATTGACTGGGTTACATGAGCGAGAAGTGAATGTCATTCTTCAGTAAACAAGGATTATTTGGTGGTGATTTAATTAGGAATATGAAATTTTATGAACCATGTGTCAAGAGAAAGCAGAACAGTGTGAAGTTAAGTTATGGTCAACATATAACCAAATAAATACTTGAATATGTTCACTTAGATTTGTTGGGTCCTTCTCTGGTTAAATCACATAATGGATGCTATTATTTTGTAACGTTTATTGATGGAATTTCCATGAAGGCCTGATTGTATTTTCTAAAGATAAAGGATGATTTTTTTTTGTAAACTCCAAGGAGTAGAAGACTATGGTTGAAAAATGGACATGGAAACAAGTGAAGACACTCATATTTTTGTTTTGCAATGCACCATTTGAAAACAGTTGCAAAACAAAATGTTCATCGAGGCACCACATTACACGATACACATGGAAACAAAAAGGAATTGCAAAACGAATGAACAAAACATTGATGTGGCGTGAAAGGTGCATGAGTTTTTTTGTTTATACATTGAAGCAATTTTGAGTAGAAGTAATGAATACTCTATCAACTAAAATTGACTTAAAGACTCCTTAAAAGGTATAGTGTGGTTAAAACCCTATGATTATATTGGTTTATGTATTTTGGTTTCCCTGCTTATTTTCATGCTAATGGTAGAAAAATGGAGTTAAGGGCTATAAAGTGCATACTTCTGGGATATGCAACTAGAGTGAAAGGTTATCGATTGTTGTATATATATATATATATATATATATATATATATATATATATATATATATATATATATATATATATATATATATATATATATATATAAGAACGAAAGACTCCAAAATCATTATTAGCATCGATGTTACAAATGATAAATCTGATATGTATATTCGGGGAGGAGAAAGTACAAGCCTTGCAAGAAAATAGGATCATGATGCTATCTAGGAGCTGGAGATTGTAACACAAACCGAAACAAGGTTATGATAAATGACGAACATCAAACCGAAAAGGAAAAAACTAGACCGGATGAATCTCAAGTTAAACTTAAAGAGCAAGAGTCTAAGGGGTTGTTTGGCAGGATCTGAATTTATAAGAGGTCTGAGTTTCTAAGAGTGTCTAAATTTTTAAGATCTGAATTCTTAACATGTTGTTTGGTTGGATCCTCTGAATTGTTGTGCTGAATAAAAAAAAGACCATTTTACCCTTTTGTATTATCTATTGCTAAATTCAATATTTTTATTTAAAAAAAGTATAAACACCATATAAAATCCAAACAAAAAATAAAACAAAATTAAATAGATATCCAATTCAATATTGCACCTTAGTTGATTTCTTGTGATGAAAGTGTAATGGCAGTTCTTTGACTCTTTCCATTTTGTGAATCTATAATTGAATGTATAATGGTAAACCGAATGAACAAACTCTATGACAGTATGACGATCATATCTGTATAATTGTATGCACAATCATAATTTCTTTGAACTCATGAATGCATAATGTAAAAACTATAACTCAATTAACATGGTGACCATCAAGAAATTCTTTAAATTCCAAAGAACTATTAATTATTTTCCATCATTTACCATCTAGAAATCTCATGAGTTTCTTCAAACCACTAAACAATAACGAAGAAAAAGAATCCTGAGATGAACTATTATCACTGTTATCACCAATTGGAACTCTAATCTGAAATGAACTTTTCAGCCAATTTGTCATCTTCCTCCATTCGATCCCATTTCCGCCTCAATTCCCCTTTCCCCAATCCAAGGTACAAGCACAGTTCTGCATACAAGAGCTTCCTGCTCTTTTTCATGGATTCCTGAGTTTGTACCATCCGGCTTTTCATCCTTTCAAGCATTAAAATCAAATTACAAGAGAAAAAGAAAAGTTACCTGCAAAAGATGTCGGAGGCAAATGCAGCACAGGCGAAGCAGTCGAAGACGGAGGCGAAGATGAGGACGGCGGTGACATTGCTGACATGATCAGAGCTGGAGGATAAAGGGGTGGAAGAGAAATTGCATCGATGAGGAAGCCGGAAGGCTTCGCTGCCGGCGGCGATGGCGGAGGCGGTGTCCGAAGGGGATGGCTGGAGGCGATGGAGGAGGGTTACAATCAGAGTTTCAGTGGGAGGGGTCAAGAAGAGCGACATTTGTGAAGAAGAAAGGCAGAGGGAAGGAGAAGAAGTACTTGGGAAAAAAGGGAACACGGGATCTTTTTATTTTTTCATACATATCTTTATATCTGAAAGTTAAGAGGTATCTTAAAAATTAAGAGACATAAATTCATATGCAACCAAACAGTCTAAATCTGAAAAATTAAGAGTCTGCCTCATAATTTTTTAATTAAGAGGCTACCAAACGGGGTTATTAAGAGAGAAGAAGGTGAGGAAGAAACTATAGAAAAAAGAAGGTAGACTAAGAACATTCAGAAACCTACAAGACATGTTGGATGTGTCAATCGTTGTGAAAATGGTGCAATAGCATATGTATTAGCTATTGGAGAAGATATTGATACCGATGAACCTGATTTTTACAAAGAGGTTGTAGCAAGTAAAGAATCAATAAACTGACTAATGGCAATGAATGAATAAATGGAATCATATGAAAGAATGAAACTTGTGATCTTGTTCCATTACAAAAACGTGTAACATCAGTGGGATGTAAATAGATCTTTAAAAGAAAATAAGGAATTCTTGGACATGAATAAAAAAGGCTCAAGGAATGGTTAGTTGAAAAGGGGTTCTATTAGCCAGGGTGGGTATACTTAGTTACAAGACGACATGGGTTCTATTAGCCATGGTGGGTACACTTAATCTGGAGCTTGAACAAGTATATGTAAAAATTACATTTCTTCATAGAATCTAGATGAGATGATTTAGATGTCCCTACCAGAAGGGTTCCATACTTCATACGAAGATCATGTATGTTTGCTAAAGATATCTTTTTATGGTTTGAAGAAGTCTCCATTACAATGGTGCAAGATATTTGATTCTTTTATCACTTGCACAACTACATTCAAAACTAGTTTGATAACTGTTGTTACTCAAAGAAAATTTTCGAATGGTTCCTAGATATATTTGTTGCTATATGTGGATGATATGCTCATTGCAGCTAAGAATATGTCGGAAATTAAGGACTTGAATGAGCTACTAGAAAACGAGTTTGAGATGAAGGATTTGGGGGATGCAAATGACATATTAGGGATGGATATTCAGAGGGATAAAAATCAATGGTGTTGTATATTTCTCAACAAATTTACATTAAGTTAGTCTTGAAATCATTCCATATTGATCACTCTAAACATGTCAGAACTTCTTTGGAAGCACACTTTATACTTGATCAAAACAATATATGAACTACAACTAAGGAAAAATGTTACATGATCAGGGTTCCATATCTGAGTGATATTGGAAGTGTTATGTATGTTATGGTCAGTACTATACCTGATTTGGCTCATATTATTAGAGTAGTAAGCAAGTTTATGAGTAATATAGGAAAAGCCCATTTATAAGCGGTTAAGATGGATTATACAATAGTTAAAGGGGATGAAGAATATTTGTCTGGTTTATGGTACTAACACACAAAATAATGGCTTGCTTGGGGATGGATACTCAAACCATTATGGTGATCTAATGAAAAGAAGATTACTTACATGCTTTATCTTTACTTTATTCAGATGTACTATACGTTGGAGGACAAGATTACAACCTACTATTGCCTTGTCTACCAAGGAATAAAGGAATACATATGGTTACATGGTTTAGTTTAGACTCTTGTGTTGAAGGTGGAGAAACCTATCTTGGTTTTTGAAAATCAGAGTATTTTATGTTTTGTAGAGAATATGATATATCATGAAAAGAAAAAACATATTCATGTAAGGTTGAATTTTATCAGAGATGTTTTAGAAGATGAAAGGTTCTCTATTCAAAAGATAGATAAAAAGGGGATCCCAAATTATATGTTAACCACATCATTGACTACATAAAAAGTTCAAGCATTTCTTGAACTTTTTAGATGTTCGGATGAGGTAAGTCCCTATGGGGCAAATTGGTTGGAAGGAGATGACTATTAGGAATACTTGATGGGCGAAGACAATTCAAGTCAATGTGGAGATTATTTAATGTGTGACTTTGAATTTGTTGACCCAAATGAATAACTTTTCCGGACTAACCGAAGATAAGACGAATGACTATTTCGAAGGGATGAGTGTTTGGAGTAGGTTGAGAGTTGTTACGCCTGAAGTCGTTGTAGTTTGGTTTAAGTTTATAGTTGCTAGTATTTATGACGATAAGTATTTGTAGTTACGAATTCTACCGTAATCATTTTTGAATCAGTCGAGTAATAGAAGACTTATCATGATCCTCGTCATGGAGTTATGTCACATTGACATTACCACATAAATCCATTTTATAATTTATTTTGCATTCTTACATAATATGTCTATTTTTTCGATAGATTTATTTCTGTCAGTAAGTTATATGAAAAAAATTGGCCACTTTTTAGTAGTGCAAATGATACACTTTTACATATTATTATCAACATATAATTTTCAAGAATTTGCCAAAAAGTTACACAAAGTTTTAATGGCAAGGAAAATGAAATTCAAGTAATTTGAACGAATAGGTTAATCAGTTATCCAATATTTATGAGCTTGAGTAAACAAAAAGTATGCTAAATAAGGAAAACCAATTTTATTTTAGATCAAATTATGGCTAAAAAATGTATTAATTTTTTTTAACACCATAAATTTACATAGTATACACGACGATACATATAAGGTGCTTAGAAATATTCGTAACAACGGATGTTCATATTGATGAATTGGTAAATATTTGATATAGTTCTAACCTTATTTACGAACAACTTTTGATTTTATTTTTTGAACAATAAAGTTCAAAAGACTTGTAATTGTATTTGATTTTAGGTAATTATCCGACATATAGACACTCGGTCATCGTCCTTAAGTACAAACAAGAAATATTCATTCAAGTTTTTATGTTATGACCTCATTTACGATTAAGCATTGATTATTATTATTATTATTATTATTATTATTATTATTATTATTATTATTTTGAATAATAAAGCCTAAAAGACTTATAATTGTATCATATTTTGGAAAATTACCCGTTTATCCCATTTATTTCTTGTAGCATTGCTAACCTTGACTATATGTAGATAAGTTACATTCTTAGTTGGTGTTTCGGAACATAAACATGAAACAATAATAACTTGTACCTCGAATTTATGTTTTTGAAATCAATGATTTGATCTTTTTCAACCACCCGAAGTACAATGTAGTCTAAATAGTTTTGCAAGGTGTTAGGGTTAGTTGTGACTGAAAAAATAAACTTGAACATTATTTAAAGAAGATGTTAGGATAGTATTATATATAACTTTTTTATAAAAAAAATATTTATATTTTTTCTGTGTTGACTGATAAAAAATGGTAGAAGAATCAAACAACAATTAACACGGGTTCTCCTACGTGCCTGAGGCAATGTTAACAACCCCATTTTTTGGTCGGACCAATCACCTTGGCGGTACAGCCAACCGAAAATGGGTTGTCTTGAGCCATTCCGACCACCCTAAACAAACATTTTTAAGATTTTTTTCTTAGTTTACTTTACAAATTTGTTTTCCTACAACTCTTTTAATGCAATTGTTTTTAAACAAAAGTATTTTGTAATTGTTTTAAAAATATTAAAACTATTTTATACTTTTTAACCGGAGGTTTGTAAACTTTTAAAAAAAATTAATATAAGGTTTTAAACTTGTCTTTTAATGAAAATATTTTAAAATTATAAGACAATATAAAAAAACTTATACCATATATTAAAAATAACGTAAAAAAAATGGTTGCATTAAAGTTATAAAAAAGTTGTATGAAACTATTAAAAAAAATTAAAAACTTGTAAGAAAACTTTAAAACATTTAGTAATACTTTGTTTAAAAAAAATTATATGAAAATTATATGAAAGTATAAAAAACTTTTAAAATATTATAAGCTAAGTTTAAAAATGTTGCAATACTTTATTTTAAAAGAAAAAAAAAAAAAAAAAAAAAAAAAAAACTTAAGAAATCTATACAGAGACATATTTTTTCATATTTACGTCACTTTTTTTGTATATGATTAACCATCAAACTTGTTAAATATGTTCATGTGTTAACGTTATCACCTGAATTATTCAGTAACAATTGTAACATATGAATATATTTAACAAATATAATGATTAATCATGTACAAAAAAAAGTTATCTAAATGTTAAAAAAAACAGAAATAGTTATCTTAATAAGTAGAGGTGACAAATATATCATATGGAAAACCAACCAATATGTTACCAACCAAACCAATAATGTCGGCAACCATTATGTTTGGTAGCCAACATGTTTTGTTGGTAGTATCATACTAATTGATTAATCATTGTATGATAATGGTGCAAATTTTATAATATCAGTGTAGTACCATACCAACCAATTTACTATACACATATATATATATATATATATATATATATATATATATATATATATAGAGAGAGAGAGAGAGAGAGAGCTGATCACATATTCATTTGTTACCTATAATTATTGTAACATATGTTACCTACAATTATTGTGTTACAGTGTAACTATTGCAATTCTTACTTGAATTTCATATTTGCACATCTATTCTTCCAGTTTAGTTTAAGAATGTTCAAAAATGTCATATTAATTTAAGTTTTATTCAAGGAATTTTTTATTGAAGAACAAAATTATATATTTTTTGATAGGATGGATTCTTGAAAGAATACTTTTGACATGATCCATTCTTGAAATAATGTAATTTTAATTTTAGGTACTTTTAAAAAAACACATTTTTTATAAATATACATATTTGTATAACTATTATACAAACATATTTGAACCAACCTCTAGAAATAGAAATACAAATATGAAAATCTAATAAGAATTACAATAGTAACACAATTATTGTAGGTAACAAAAGATCTTGGATATATATATATATATATATATATATATATATATATATATATATATATAAAAAGTTTGGATCAAATTTTCCTCCACTAATTTAACTTATAAATTTATTGTAAAAATTAATAAAATCAATTTGGATCCAATTTTCAATATCAACCATTATAAAACTCTTATTTACAAAAATCTAATTCATGTTTCACCATGCTCAAGAACACATGAATCGTCATTTACAAAACTCCTATACATGTCAGTATATATCATTGCTAGTATGTACCAACCGAATTTATTAATAGACAAAGAAGTTGATACAAACTATACTTGGTACGATAATAGTGATACTAAATTTTTTGTACCAACTGTAATTGGTACAGTATAGGGTTTAATGAAAAAAAAACTGGTACCGTACCAATTTCGACCATACTACTAAGTTATTTTTCCCGTTAGTAAACACAAAGTATTAACTATTAAGCAATCTCTTTACACTAAACCCAAATCAAGAAACCGAACAAATAGGTCTAAAAAAGATATTAATTGGATAGGGCGGTTGCATAATTTGCAAATTGCCAGTATAGTAATTTTAATAAATTACTATTGTTCGTAAGAAAAACCCCAAAAAGTAGTCAAATTTAACCAAAAAACGTCATTTTAATAGATATATAAGATAAAAATTATGTATTCTACAAAAAATAAAATAAAGTAGTAAACAAATAATATTTTCACAAGAACTATTTCATCTTTCAAGAGTTTTCTTTTACAACATACAAACAAGCATAATCACTTTCAATATTGAAGCACACCACGTTTCCAAGCAAGCATATATTTCTTAAAATGCAAGCACACGCATAAAACAATTTTCACGACTTAATAAATAAACAAACTTCAATTCAAGATGTCTTTATGGATTTTTGAAAACCACGCGCCTTCTTAAATGATGAAGCACAATCACACGTTAAATTAGAGAAAGTGAAATCGACTAAACAATTCGGATTCCTCATAATAATGCAATGTTTAAGCAAACAAAATATTACATAAGCAACAACCTACTATATATCATGTAGGTGATTTCTAGAATATTAACAAATTGTTAGGGTTCACAAAGTCATCCCTAGATGGGGCAGGTTCACGCCAGTACGGGTTCATGTCAGTACCATCGAAACCACGGTTCCTCCGTAACACGGGTTCATTTAGGTGAGAGTTCGTCGGGTTCACCATATGGGAGAATCCACTCTCCTCTCTCTTCTACTGGTTCTACCATATGCTTCATTATTTATATATTGAGAGTGGATTGGAAGAGATTAATTACTTATGTTGTGGGTTGGGAGAGATGTAAGCAAATAAATAAACAAATGATAATGTTGCTTTTAGATGGCAAGTGAGTTTTGAGGGTTGAGGGGAAAATATTGTCCCTCCATTCGCCCTTAGATATTAATACTCCATTAATATATATATATATATATATATATATATATATATATATATATATATATATATATATATGTTTTCATATGATAAGTTGTTTTCATATGAACAACAAAATTTTATAGATAAATTTAGCGAAAAAACTAGGATACAACATATTAGGGAAATTGACTTGTTAGGGTAATAAACTTATTGGAAGTGTTCAAATTTCGATAACCTTTTTTGTACACATGTAGGTAATGAAATTGTTGAAATTATTCACATATGACTGGTTGTAGCAAGTTAAAGCTTACGTGTGATATACGCGACAAAGTTAATTACCGAGGATGGTAATAAACTCTTGGTTTCTGATCTAGGAAATTTCATTTTTTGTTCACGTTCGACCATCCAACTTGTTAAAGTTGTTCACATAATACCATTATTTCATAAATTTAAATCGATAGTGAAGTTGAGAACATTCGCTCCACTCTTGTTATCTCAAACCACCTACGACCTTCTTTGGTAAACTGTCACTAATTATTACCCCTAATGTACTAATACCAATGCAAAAACTCTTTATATATATATATATATATATATATATATATATATATATATATATATATATATATATATATATATATATATATATCAATTAATAAAATGTAAACAACCAGCTAACACATAGTAGCATATAAATCAAGAACGTAAGGTATGTTAATGCACCATTAAAGCTCTAACTAGGTAATCATAGGACCTAGTGAGTTTGAGGTTTTAAGGGAAATACGTTTGTGTACTTTAGTGTAAGTAGACCCTTAAGGTGTATTTAAGGGAAATACCTTAGTGTACTTAGACTACGTTAAAATTTGACCTTAATGATGTCGACAATGTAACATCGAGATTTTTCACCTTGATTTTTTATTTTAAAAACACTTTTTAACCAGAATACGTTAGCGGCCGTCTGATGTTTGTTTTTACGAGAACGTCACCAATGTTACTTTAAAAAAAACTAATCTCATCAATATTAGAATTTTCAAAACAAGCACCAAAACAAGTTATCAAATAAACAAATGTAATAAAAACTCAACGACATGTCCAAATGGTATCATCACGAAAGCAATACTAAATAACTACCCAAAAGATAAATGCTCCCAATCTCACCAGGCCATTACATCAAGCTAGGTGTACCAATGCAAGGCAAAAGCAAAAACAAAAAAACAAGTGTCATCATATGCTAAGTGAGTCAATCATAAGTACGGTGTTATGGAACTTACATATCCCAAATGGGTCAAACGAAACATCATATAAACATGCATTGAATCACTCACATAGAATGCCACCACATAAATCATATAAATGTGCATTCAAATACTCACATAGCATGTCATACGATACATCATATAACCAACACAATAATGGTCAAATGTTATTCTTCTTTAAAGCCTTTACTTTTAGTTACACTTCATTATTCTTATTTGTAACTAGTTATTACTTCATTCATCAATATAATATTATAAGATAATATTAATCTTCATTTTTATCTTTAATAATTACTCTCCTCTATTCACCTTTGTAATTATTATCATAATAATTCCTAATTACATGTCTATATATTCATCAGTAACCCCAAGGTAAGTACCTTGTTCGCTGCTAACGTGACCGACCTAACCCAATGCACTAAGTGAGGTGTGATTCTCACCCGTAACATTGACCATGCTTGTTTTTGCGTTCGCTACTCCGACATTTCATATACTAGTACTTGTGTTGTCGTTAAGGATCAGTACAAACAGTGTCAATTTCATCAGGACACACCTCCTAATCCTACATGATGTTTGTGCTGACGTTCCATTAATCGTCAACACAATCCAGTCCTAGCAAACCTGGACCATGTCCCAAGTGGTTTTCTAAAAGAGCCACTTAACGTCAGTGCTGGCTTAAGCTCTTATCCTATATGTGTTTTCCAACCTACTAGGCCATCAAACGATCCATATAGGGTACACACCTATGTCTAGGTTGCTACCCTTTCCCCACTAAGTGTATTCCCTTTTTAATTAATATGTTATTAATTCATCATACAAGGATTACATATTAAACCTCCATAAGTAACCATGCACAATTATTATTATATTTAAGAGCATATTACTTCACAAGTTTCTCATTATGCAAACATACAAAGAAGCCAATACACGTTAATGCATTATACATTATCATACAATATCATGCACATACCATGATTTCATCATCATGGAATATCATATTACTAGCATTCATTTCCCTAATCATTAGAGACAAATAGTTTTCAAAAATCACATCATGCATTCAACATTCACCAACAACACAAAACCCTCTTTCTAGCATGAACTCATCATACTTCACACTTCAAATTGCCTAAACATAAGTCTAGCATGTAATACCACCTAAAATTTTAATCACAAAAAGGAAACATCAATCACAACAAACATATCAATCGAAGGTTGGGTACATATATCATAACACATTCTAGGCTCATTCCAATCCCTCTAAGACATGGAATTCCCTAAAAAAAATTACTTATATTTCCACGAGAATTCACCTACCTTTGTAAAAAAATGCTCTTTTCCCACTTCAAAACTCGTGAACACTTCAGATTAACACAAGCACCCTAATACCATACAAAAACCATATTACTATGTGTTTTTAAGTTCCCTTCTTCCACAAATATAGTGTTAGCATTACAATTTGGTGAATGCTTATTTTTTATTAAAGTTTTTGGATTTACCAGATTGACCCATGTTCAATGTTTTGATCATAAAACATAATATACAACACCAAACGGGATGATATCAGACTTTGTGGAAACTAGACTCGATTTCCTATAACTTTGTTCTTTTGGACATTTTGCCAAATTTGGACCCGATTGGCCTCCACAGCCCTTGCAATATAGGTGAACAAAGCTGCCGATATTTCTAATATGTTTTAACACAAACATCACCATAACGTCCTAAATTGTCCATGAACTCAACAACAACCATTTCCAATGAATCAATACAAAAATATAGGTTTAACTATTGATTGCTAATCTATAGAAATCTTGAGGAACATTAATAGAAATTGGATTAGAAGAAACATACACCAATTCCATCACAAATTCAACAAAATCCTTCAAGAGCACCCACAACCTTCACTTGGATCACACCAATGCTCAAAAGCAGAAACTCTCCAACTAGAACTCTCTCAAGTTGAACTGTTAGCTTCCATTAGGGTTACAAACCCAACTATTAGGGTTAGCCTCCTTTAAATAGGTAATGATTTATCAACGGGCACAATAAGCGTTTCCTCCTCAGGTTGAGCGCTAGTGTCATCCAAAGTTTCTTCATCGGCCGAATCTTGAATTTCTTCAAGATTGATTGTACTCCAACTATCCTCTCTGAATACGAGCTCTCTCTTACAAAAGTCTCCCCTTCGAGCTATGAAGACCACGTTTTTACTTGGTATGTAGACCAAGTATCCAAATGACTCTTATGGGTAACCAATGAATATACACTTCTCGGATCTGAGCTCCAGTTTGTCATGGGTCTCATGCCTAACGAGAGCCACATAACCCATACCTTGATGTATGCGAGTGAAGGAGTTTTTCCATTTCACATCTCATGAGGTGTTTTGGAAACCTTTTTGGTAGTAACAAGATTTAGGATATGGGCGACAATCTCTAAGGCATATCCAGAGAACAATATAGGAAGTGAAGCTCAACTCATCATGGAACGAATCAAGTCTATCAAGGTTCGATTTCTCCTCTCATCCACACCATTAATTCGTGAAAGTATTCCACATTCCTTGAGGTAGTCGTAGAACTTGATACTAAGATATCTCCACCTTTAGGAGATCGGAGCATCTCTATCTTCTTGCCAAGTTGATTCTCCATTTCGTTCTAAAACTCTTTGAGCTTTTCAAAAGTTTCTGACTTTTGTTTAATCAAATAAACATACCCGTATCTACTAAAATTATCAGTAAATGTTAAATAGTATTGGTGGGTTTTATTTCAAAATAGTTTCATAAACTAGAGAAATTGGCAAACGGAAGACTTGATTTTCGAAATTAACATAAACTAATTTACACCCACCAAGGATCATCTTGCAAGTTATAGAAAGATTAAATCACCAACCAAAGAAGAGATGAAGAAATAACAGCCTTTGTAGTTCTTTGGATCCTTTTGGGAGGCTTGGAAGTTGATGAAGAATATGAAAATTTAGAGACACCAACAATGACTCTACTTGATGTAGAATGCTAGTTTCTTTCTATAAAAACGTTTAAGCTCTTAATATTTAAGTTCATATCAAAATATAACTTACAAGAGATAAGGGAAAGAGTGTGATCTTCAAATATTCAACCAATACTAGAGAGAAACAAACACATGCATACTTAAGGTTTTCACTAGTGAAAACAAGATCCAAAAAGCTAGTAAGTTATTCAACCAAGAAGCAAGGTCTTTAGAAATTGAGTCTCGTGCTTAAAAACACCATGTCCCTAGCAACAAAATTCTATAAAATCAAGAGCATGGCTTTGTGAATAAATTAATACAAGCATGTTGATTCCTATCTTTCTTGTCCCCTTATCAATTATCCTTTTGTCACAGACATCATGTTGAACATGAGATACAAATCGCAATAAATCACATATGGTGTTCAACTTTCGGTAAGTCGCCTTATATTTCGAAATCTCAAAACATAAGAGGAACAAATCTCATCTTGACTACATAAACCTCTTGTATAGCTCACACTATCCCTGAAAATGGATTTTATAACTGACCAGTTAAGGACCATCATATGACCATATCAAAGCACAATACTTCCTACACTTAAGTCGCAATATGTATCTCATGTGAAAAGGATATAAAGATAGTACATTTTAATCAAGTATCATACATGATAGCGATCCCTGAGATGATCTTGATGCAATTCAGTTCAATACTAGTTCTCTAACAAGTACCTATGAAACTTGGTTACAACCACTTGCCTACTTTCATATGTTGAAAGTAAACCAATCCAATTTATATTAGTCTTACTTCATAATTGCTCCCACAGTTATAACTAAATATGAACTTTTAGAATAATAAGATTATTCATGGATTAAACATGTTAATATAGAATACAACAAATATTGTTGTTAGGATCATATCCCAATATATGAAAACATTATATATAATAGTTGTTGTCACCATGTTCCAATATCCAAATACTAAATCAAAATCAAAATCCCATTTCTAGAATACTAATGTCTTATAGTTGAAGTGTGACCATTCATACTTAGCTTAGAAGAAGGGCTTTATTAACGGGTTCGACTAAACTTAATTTGTGTGAATTCTACGAATATTATCATCTCCATATTTGACATTTAAGTATAGTTAGATATATTGGAGTGTATGATTGGCGCTCTTTCGCGGCATAGAGTCTCTTAGCTTGATTAAGTATCCTCTCGAAGTCATAAAGATTTCTATGTGATCCTTGAATGGTAGAAATCAACATAGTTTTTCAATGAGCTCATTCATCCAATCATATTTGATTTCAACTTCTAAAGTAGTGTATTCTTATTTTGTAGTATATTGTGTCATTTTGTTTATCTTGGACCTCATTCCAACTAAACTTACTCTTCATCCCATAATAAAGTCATAATCCAATCATAATTTATAATTATCTATATTTGTTTAAAAATCATAATCGTATGTAGCTCTTTACATGAAGATTTTATTCTAAACTAATTGTCTCATATACAATCTCTTAGTCCTTATAAAGTACTCTTAGAATGTTCCTATAGTCATCCGGTGACTTAACCATATATCTAATTGGTATCTTATGATATGCTCATAGCATGATCATACACCAGGTCTTATGCATAATATGGCATAAATGATGGATTCATTTTCCAAGCAAATCGAATATAAATCATTTCATCTAGTTCAAACCTATGAGCTAGGTTCTTCTGAGGCTGACTCAGAACTTAGTGCCATGTGACAATGTAAAGATTCCTCAAAAGGAATTTTATGTCTTGATCTCTTTCAAGATGTTGTTCATATATGCATAGAGATATAAAACTTTTAACATTCATTTTATCTATCTATATATATTTTATATTTCAAGAATGTATCTTGTTCTTTCTTAGTCTTTCATTTTAGAAACACATTCCAATTCTAGGTGAAAAGGCCTGGCAAGGTCATAATGTAATTTCTTATGATTAAGTATGTCTCACTAATACAAGATTAGGAATGTCATTATGCTCCCACTAGTTCTTAGAAAGCACATATGTTCTATTCATTTTGATATAAGAGCATAACTTGTGGTTTTATATTAAAATGATGATTGAAACATTGAGATGTTTGCTTTATATTCACAAGTAGATCTCAATCTTTACTCATTGTTTGCTTTATATCCACAAGTGGATCTCAATCTTAACACATTTTTCTAGGATAACATGGTTTAAGAAAACCTCTAGGCTTTTCTATATAGATATATTCTAGTAGATGTCTATTAATAAAAGTGGTCTTTCAAGAAATCTATTTGATATATGTCGTATTAAGAATATGAATTATAGTAAATAATATCCTTGTTGATCGAATCATAGCTACTTTGTGAAAAAGGTTTGATCATAGTCATTGTCATGAGTATGATGAGAACCATAGTCAATGACATGAGTAACAGAAAATTCTTTTATAACAAGTCTTGCTTTAAATGTGTATAGTTATCCATGTAATACATTCTTTCTAGAATAATCACTTATTCCTTCTAACCTTTCTATAGGGAGGAAGTTTAATCAAGATCATACTTAATTATTATATATGGATGACATCTCATGTTCATGACTCTAAGTCATTAATCAGATTCGAGATCTGACATAACATCTTGGTACTTAATGGATTTGCCAAAAACCATTAATAAATCTCATTAATGAGAGATTCCACATTTCTAAAGTCATAGATGATTTTACCAGTAATGAGAACAATTTGTGTTTATGAATAGCTATTATTCAAGTTTAACAATCCTTGTTAAAACTAGTGCCAACTGTTACTACATCTGGTTATGGTTCTTGAGTTGCTTCAAGTTCCACATACCTCACATTTGCTTTGTCATTAGAAGCTTGCTTTCTACTAACGCAACTATCATAGGAATAAAAGAACTTGTTCTTGGTGGGTTTTCATATAATAATCTAAGCCATAGTTAGAGTATTATACGAATATGTATCTAGTGGATTTTGGGTTTAGAAGCTCTAGTCCAACATAGGCTTCAAATCCATAAAACATTTAAATAAGATAGGGATGGAGCCTTTCGAAACAAAATCTTATAAAGGAAAAATTGTATCCACTTATTAGTTGGTATTTGTACTCAAGGTACAATTGATAGTGTTCTAGGTGTTATATTAAGGAAATAAAAGGAGGACATTTCTACTGATTAGAAAGTAAATCATACCAAATACGATTTAATGCATTCTTTATTATCATTAAGGCCTGAGATAGTTCTTAGTGGTTTGTATCTCAACTTTATATTTGAAAACTTAAACAAACGTTTCACAATTATGCTTTACCATGTAAAATATAATTATAACTACTATAGTTGTTAATAAAGTTTTATTTGGTATCTTGTGCTAAATCTTAGACATTCATTAGAAAGGAAGTCATACATCACAGTGTATAGTCCCTTAATAATTTATTTCTTCTACTACTTAGTTAAAATATCATTAAGAATCTTTTATATATAAATAGGATGTACATATGTCAAATAAACCACATTATTTGCCTTCAAATATCCCTTTTTTGAAGTTGGAATATTTGAATGTCATTTATATAATAAAGATAACAATGTCAAAGATGAGTTTGATTTCACAAACAAGTGTAAGTCAAATGTACTTTGCATATAGAACTTGTTATTCATAAAACATTAATATTTACTTCATAATTCTTATTTTGACATCTAGTCTCAAAAAATAATTTAATCATTTCTGAATATGAAGGTGATCGTTATAAAAAATGATTTAAGTAAATTGTCAATCATTCATAAATTAACTGAGGCATATATTTAGACAAGATAAATTAAAATATACATTGTTTCACAATACAAGTACATTATGTTCCTAGCATAATTAATAAACTAAACTCCAAAAGTTCAGTTCCAACTTGATTGTGCTCAGCTGGTTACTCTTCTGTAAATATCTGCAAGCCATTTACAAATATTAGATTAACATTTAAGTACCAAGTAATCGAGTGTTATATGATAAGTATGAGCTCTATCTAGTAGATACCTGAAGTATTAGTCTCTTCCAGACTTTCTTTCTAGATAAGAGGAGAAGTTCCTCTTCCAGTGTCCAGTTTCTCCACAAACGAAACAAGATTCGTCAATGTGGGCCTTCTTGGATTTCTTGGGCCTAAAAGTGTTCCTTCCATAAACTTGAGGCTTCTTAGAGCACACAGGGTGACTCTTTTCAGCCTTTGTTTCTTCCAATGTTTGAACTGGTTCATACCAGATGTCTCTATATCTTGGGAATATCTTTGTAACCTGACAATACATATGAAATGCATCCAAGCCTTCTAACTCTTTCTAAAAGTCAGGAATACATGTACCCATAATAGTCTCACACACATCATCGGAATCACATTTGTGTATGTGTATCCACCATACATCATGCACAGGTAAATCAAACAAAGAAGGTGGTTTAGGAATAAGGCCTTTAATGACGTACAATTTCTCATCTCTCGCGAGATTCTCTCTTAAGGAGTGAGTCCATTCAATGATATTGTACCCATAAAATGTTATGATCTCTCGTAGATCTTTAAGTTTAAGTGATGCATGGTAGTGAGATTGGATTTGGTTCTTATCATCAAAATTTAACAAAATTCATTTAGAATTTTCAATATTTAAACTGTTTAGTAATTAATACCCTTTTAGTTTCCAAAAACATTAATTATCAAAGTCTAGGACCCAAGTTGCAAAAAAAATGGTTAGGTATCATTTATCCTATCCATTTGATTCAAATCCGACAGATATCGGTTACCAATTATATCTTACTATAAAATTCCTCGATTTATGGGATCGCTAATAACAAAATTATTTAGACATGTTTGATCTCACCTATGCCTCGGAACTCTCTTACTTAGGTATCCTTTATCACAAAAGGTTTTCGATCAAATCATCCAATTTAAAAAACTTGTGTAATTGGCCTATAAATTGGTTATAGAAATCGCGAATACACCCCGACCATCAAAAGATAACACTAAGCGGATAGATAACATTTATCCCATTAGTGCATATAAAAGATGTGCGAGTGTTCTTTAAAATGGATTGCGTAGATTTGAAGTTTGAAAATGTCTTTTAATGTTTTATAATTTTAGTTTTTAAAACATATGATATGATGATAATTGCATGCATCTAATTAATCATGGTATCAATTTTTCAAAAAATCACATTTAAGGTTTGAATATAAAATCTGGTTTTATATTTTGATGCGCTTCAATTTTAACGATAATATCTACTATTAAGTTTGAGTTTGATCCATATAGAAACTTATTTATTACTTAATAAAACATCATTTTATTATTAATATTTTGGATTTTGAATAAGTTATAAAATCACCAGTATATACTTATAATTTTACTATTTCAAATTTTCCGTTATTAACATTTAAATAAAACCGGTTTTATTTTAAAGTTATAAGTTGTTACATCTTATATTCTCATTTTGAAAAATGAAAACCAAACTCCATGTGATGTTTACTTTTCCCAAAAACTAGTTTGAGTTTGTGAAAAGCTAAATTATCAATCACACAAAATATTTATTTGAAAAATAAACAACACAAGCATGTATTTAACAAAAACAAGCCTTGATCTAGATAACACTTTAACAAAGTGTTAAGTCCTTCCTAAGGGACAAAGGGACCAAAAATTACAACTTGTTCTTCATGTGATCTTCAAGCTCCCAGCAATGACAACCAATTTTTTTGCAATTTTATAAAGATTTTATAAAAGTTATGAACTTTTATAAAATGTTCAAAAAACTGTGAGTCTCCATGGTTCTTCAAGAAATTGCCTCAGTCTTCATCTCGTTACATATTTTATAAGTAAATATAGTCTATTACTAATCTATTACATAAAATAACAAGAATAAAAACTAGCTACTTTTATTATATACTTTATGAATAAAAGAATATTACAAACCATTTTTCAACCAAATCACACAAACAACAACACAAATGGTCTGTGGCTTGTTTTTGAACTCTAAAATACATATAAACATAAAATAATCTTTGTTTTTATAAGACAACTTTAATTGACAAAAACTGCATGTAATTGTTTGCCACATAAAATAACAAAGAAAAAATGTATGAACTTATTTTTACATAAAAACAAGTTATCCATATTCTCCAAAAACTAATATTTCCAAAAATCAAAATATCTAACCAAACTTGCAAGGTGGCTCTAATACCAATTGTTGGGTTTTATTTCAAAAATAGTTTCATAAACTAGAGAAATTGTTAAATGGAAGTCTTGATTTTCAATAATTACATAAACTAATTTACATCCACCAAGGATCATCTTGCAAGTTATAGAAAGATTAAATCACCAACCAAATAATATATGAAGAAATAACAACCTTTGTAGTTCTTTGAGTCCTTTTGGGAGGCTTGGAAGTTGATGAAGAATGTGGAAATTTAGAGACACCAACACTTACTCAACTTGATGTAGAATGTTAGTTCTTTTGTATAAAAACTCTTAAGCTCATAATGTCACAACTCAAAATTTTTAGATCAAGTAAAGCCTAAACCCTAACCAAGTACAAGTGAAACTGCATTGCAATTCTTGTTGAATTTTATCATCTATAGCCTTAGGGCTTGTTTAAAGAATTAACAAAGATGTATGGATTGAAAATTTAAGCTAAATTGGAATGTTATAAATGAGTATAAGTTAAAAGTCTAAGGGTTTAAAACATAAATATGATCAAGTTTTCACAAAGAAATCAATGCATTAAAGGCGTAATTAGGAAGGAAGGAGTTTTCGTCCAAACTAATCAATGCAAAAGGGGTTTACGGTTTGGGAATGACACCAAATGGTGTTTTCGGATGCTTTATAGCCAAAAACACTTTTTCCCCTTTTAATTAAATCTGAAAACTCCCCCCTTTGTTGACTTTTGGGGCGAAAAACCATTAAGGATCCATTAAGGATCGAAAACGCAATTGCCTTGCCCCATTATGAACCGTAAACACCCCTTATATATTTGTTTATTTCCGAAAACAACCCCATTTCCCATAGTTACATCCGAAAACCCTCCCATTTTTTCTCTCAACTATCATCCGTTAACCTTCAAAACTTCATAGTTTTCACCCATAATCTTCAAATCTTCAACCAATTCCTCAAGAACATACAAGCCATCTTCAAATCTTCAAGCAATTGCCAAGATCCAACCGTAAACACTTTAACCCCAACCGAAAACTCCATTTTCCAACCGTACATCCCATTTTCAACATTTTCCAATTAAATCCCAATTTAATTGTAAGTCTCCTTATATAATTAAATTATTATTTAATCCCTTTATTTAAATTAATATATTATTAATTTAAATGCGACGACGAATATAATTATTTTAGGATAACGTTTTTCGCGTGTACGGTTACCGGGGATTGTCTCTACAACCCGCTTATTCCAGCACACGCACTAGAGGTGAGTTCATACCTCCATATTTTTTCAAGCTTTTTCAATGTTTTAGGGGGTAGAATACAAGTAAAACACAAGTAATCTTGTGTGTAAAAATATAATTTTATTATTATATTTTCTTACCGTTAACATGCAATTGAACGCAAAACTTATTAAACACGACAAACATTATGACTACTAGACTTGCAAACAATTTAAAAAACATGTTAAGACCAACAATTTTACAAGCTCAGACTTTAACACGAAAACAACATATAAACTATATTAATTATAGTTTATGGAACGTACAAACAACTTTTACAAGGTTACATGTTGTTTACATAAAGGTTTTCATTGTATTATTCGTGAATTCGTTGAGGGATCAAATTTGTGAGACACGTCTTCGAGTACTTGCCTAGGTGCCAAGGACTGAATATCCCGCGTCCTGACTATTAGCTACAGTCGTTATGGGTGACAAACGTCATTAACGTTTACGACGTCCGAAGTACGTCGTAGAGTTTAACGTCCATCAGTATGGTTATAAGAACTCACATGGATAAAACAACGACTCGTTCACGTAATAATATACTTAACAGACAGTCATCGGGGTTAGTAACTATGTGATTACTTAGTATATATACATCAGGGTGATATGAAATTAACATTCGACATGCAGCGGGATGTGTGACTTCCGCCTCATTTCCTGTTCCTTGTTTGGTTGTGGGATTAGGGCAGAATCACCCAATCGACTGTCTGTTCGATCTAGATTTCTATAACTCGTATGTACCTAGTGATCACAAGAGGGTATTAACATCACTTCAGTTTACAGAACAAACACGCTTTCGACTAATTTTATTTGATAATAAAGCTACACTTTAACAACATAAGTATGGGAAAATACTTGTGCTTCTCAGTTTTTGAACATTTAAGACAACAACTCACTTTCATTGAAAATATAGGATTTTCCATGACAAACATCATTTTTTTACAAGCAAACGGTTTATCATGCAACTAACGAACAATCATTGTTAATTCTATAATCCCCTAGTTTATACATCAAGATTATGTATGAAGAATATCCGATAGGCAGTGGAATGTGTGGTTTCTGCCTCATTTCCTATTCCTTGTTTGGTTGTGGGCTTAGGGCAGATCCACACAATTAACTGTCTGTTCGATCTTGGTTTATATATAACTAGTATAACCTAAGTGGTCATAAAAGGAACTGGTATTATCATATTCTTATTAAGAAAATATAGGATTTTCTTAAGGAACACCTTCATCATATCCCAAAGGACTATTACAAGTTAACTGTGTAAGTACCTAGTGAATACGTCAGGGTTATATACATGAGGATCTGACAAACAGTGGGATGTATAGCCTCCGCCTCATTTCCTGTTCCTTGTTTTGTTGTGGGCTTGGGGCAAAACCACACAAGTGAACTAAGTATATCAACCTATAAAAGATATACAACTATAAATACAATGGGGCCGAAGTGCTCTGACTAAAACTATACTTTTAAAATATAAGTATTTTACGGGAAGTATACGAACAAGCATACATACTAGAACAAGTATCACAAGAAGAACAAAACAGAAGTATTTAGATGTTGGACACTACAGTCAAACCTAGACAGTTATGTAATCATATATGGGATAAATATAGCCTGATCAACTATATTTATTTGAGATACGACCAACATGTGTTTGAGAGTGATAGTGGTGTTGCAACGAGTCTAAAAATTACCAAACCTATATACAAAGGATCTCTAGAACAAAACATAAAGTTAAAATATTATAGGAGTATTTTATGGTACTATAAGATAACAACAAGTCTGAAAACATACCAAGTCCATATACCAAGAAACTTTAGAAGCAATCATACAATTAAAATATTATAGGAGTATTTTAGGAACAATAACCAACTTATGTGAAAACTAAAAGACCCTTACTGGCAGGTCTATAATTGTGAAGTGTATGCTTCCAGGGATATATATAATTGGGATCTTATAGACGTAGAATTAGTGATCTTCACTCTACTACTTGTTCCTTTTTTGGTTGTGGTTTTAGAGTAGGATCACTTATTCGAAGGTCTATTTGATCTTGGTTATATACAACTTGCATACACTGCGTCATTATAGGAGGACCCGGTAAAGATCACCATAAAAATTTCTTTAGAAATGTTTTACTTAATCTCATAAGATTCCTTAGACATTCCCATTCTCGCACAAAACACATAGATAGATACAGCCACTCCACTACCACAATCCACAAAAGAATCAAGGAGGAACAAGAAAGAATTCATAAGGAGGATCCCGAGAAGGGATCAGACGAGGAGTGAAGATAAGAGAAATCATTGGGGACCCTACCCTATCAGAAGCAGACATGCTAGGTCCACTGGGACATTCAGAGTCAGACATTCCATCATGAAGTGATGGAGATCAGTGATAGAACCTGAGGCATGACCTAGCAAGGATTCAACACACCTATTGAGAACAAGAACACCATAAGAATGCTCAGAGACAACCAATCCCTACCAGCCGAAACTAGAACAATCATACGAAGAACGGAGAACAGAGGAAACCACTCACTAGACACGCGAATAGACCAATCACTATATACGTCACGCTACTATATAATAAACTAATATAACCTAGTGAGTTAGCGATTACACTACTCACACTATGTGTTAGGTTTATCTCGTCTTTCGTAACAACTAGTATCAGTTATTCCATTTACAGAAATTCATACAAGGGTAGCCACTACTAATTCATAAGTCTATCTTACATCGACTTATATTATGAATTGTTTTCAGATTACTATAAAAGTCAGAAATGATACACTCCGAAGTAAGATAATTTAGTTTACAAATAACACCCGACTTGTAGCCACTACTAAAGACTTACCCTCGTTTCATCTTCTAAACCGTATAACAGAAAGGTACCTCCCCGTAGGCCCATCGGGTGTGATTATACCAGAACTAATGCACCATATCCCATCAGAACTCCGCGGTTAAGTGTACTTGGGCAAAAGTAGTACCAAAATAAGAAAACTTAACACTCGTCTGATACCTATTCCTACCCACTACCATGAGTACATCATAGGATGTAGGTTGAAACATTGAGAAATGTATAACAAAACAAGAAATTTATATGTATATATATATATATATATATATATATATATATATATATATATATATATATATAAAGAGATAGAATACAACTAGAAACAACCATAGTCACTTACGATCTCATTTCACATCATGCAACAGCATCATGCCTTCACACGGAAATAACCAACAAACCGATGAAACCCCGATTCTACATATAGACTCCGCTACATTTCAAGCCGTCGTAACAGCTGCCATGACAGCTGTATGGCACAATTCAATGCTAACAACGCAAACGAAAATAGAAACAGTGTCGACCATTCAAACCGTAGTAACAACCAAGGAAACCAACAAGTGTCTACCCACAATGATACCCCAACTCCCAACCCTAAGAACAAGAAGCGTAAATTCTGGAACAAAAAGGAACGTAAGTTATCTCAAAGACTTTCCAAGAGACAACAACCTGTGGCAGCCCATGCGACCACAACATCTGTCACCCCTATAGCCACAACACCTGCCACAACATATGTCACGACAACAACCACTCCAACACCTATCAGGGTATATGCTGGAACACTCCCAAAGTGTGTCAAGTGTAACTACCATCACAAGGGAGTCTGCAGTGAGTTGCGTTGTAATAGGTGTAATAAGAAGGGACACACTGCTCGTTCTGTAGAACCCCGGCCCGACACATCACTTCCACTACCAATGCTAGTACAAGTCTAGAGTGCCATGCATGCGGTGCAATGGGACATTTCAGGAGAGATTGTCTGTAAGTCCATAATCTGCTTGTGTATCAATCAGATCCGTTTGATGGTGCGGAATCCCGATCAAGCGGATGATGCCAGATCAAAATAGAAGAGAAGAAGAAGAACAACAATTGAATCTATTATGTATTCAATGAATAGAATGATGCTCCATACACATAGTACACACACTAGTTCTTCTCTCTCTAAAACACCTTGAGTTTCACACACTTAAGCTCCTCTCTTCTCTCAGCCATACACTCCTCCTGCACACACATTCACTCCTCACCCTATACACCTATATATATAGTAGACATGGGCTGTGAATGGGTTTACGGCCGTAAACCTGTTCACGGCCGTAAACACAACCGTAAACTCATATACAACCGTAAACACCAAGATGTTTACGATCCTAGACATAAAAATACATTTTCCTAGAAAAGTAAAGTATAAACCATAATTTTAGACCCAACATTGTCCCAAAGAGAGGAAGGACGGAGGAGCGGGGTGGAATTTAACGATAAGTCATGTCGAATCAACGAGGAACACTCCGGGGATTATTGGTACGTCACTAAAAACTAATACTTACAGCTTAAATCCTTACCAAGACTAGTATCAATTAAAAGAATACAGTTTGCTTCCTCGTCCGAACAAAGCGCATCACTTATACGAAAACTAAGTACCCTACAGGTAAGTTGTGATGGCTCGGTGTAAACATTAGGGTCATATATAATTAAGATTACAGGCTTAGAGTGCGTGATTCCGCCTTATTTCCCGTTCCTTGTCAGGTTGTGGATTTAGGGCTGAGTCACTCAGTCGACTGTCTTCTCATCCTTAATTATATATGACTTGTAGACACCAAGAGATTGTGGAGGGACCTGATAAGAATCATAACATGAAGTATCATCACTATCTATCAGAACACTCTTACTACTGGTACTCGCTTAATGCGGTACAGATCATTCACAATGGTTAGGATAAAAACTAAAAGCACTAGAAAGTATACACAGAAGGCACTATGGCGTACACACAGGATGCACTATCTCACTAACAAACATTTCTTTCGAATCAACTAAACACACGTTTCACTAAGAAGTTCTGATGTCGCCATTCGACATGGGTTGGCTTGGCCCTCACCATACCAATTGCATGTGCTACAAAAAGACCCTTCGCCTTAACCGACCGACTAACGAAACCCTTGTCACTCATAACGACAAACTAGATACAAACCCCAGAATCATCTCTCGCTTCAAACCTCTGAAGTACTCATGCGAAGAGTACCATACCTTCTGAAACCCTTTCGGAGTATTCCCCGCAGACCATTCGAGAATACCACTTATGCAGCAGGTTAAGTTCAAAATCAGAGGCTAGGGATAAATACGGATAACCTATCACTGTTAAGTGTATATGCGAGAGTGGTATATAATTTAGATCCTACGGAATTAGGATGTGTGTTTTCGCCCTATCTCTTGTTTCTTCTTTGATTGTGGACTTGGGGCAGAGTCGCCTATCCGACCGTCTTATAAATCTGAATTATATACGACTTGTATACACGAGGCGATGATGGGTGGAACAAGTATGAGTCTTACCATGAACTTCAGGACAAAAGCTGCCCGGAACTACGAGTGGACATCCGACCAGTTGGATAAACATAAACCAGTAAGCTAAACCCACCTACTTTCTACCGATCAGAACAGCAGACCCAACAGTGAAGATCCGATGGAATGTCAAGCGAAGATCAGAATTCACTTGGGAACAAGAATAGCATATAGAACATAACTACCCACCTCTTTCCCTAGTTCATCAGTAACCACTCAGAATTCGAATTTCAGGACGAAATTCCCTCTAACGGGGGATGATGTCACAACTCGAAATTTTTAGATCAAGTAAAGCCTAAACCCTAACCACGTACAATTGAAACTACATTGCAATTCTTGTTGCATTTTACCATCTATAGCCTTGGGGCTTGTTTAAAGAATTAACAAAGAGGTATGGATTGAAAATTTAAGCTAAATTGGAGTGTTATAAATGATCATAAGTTAAAAGTCTAAGGGTTTAAAACATAAATATCATCATTAAATGAGTTTTCACCAAGAAATCAATGCATTAAAGGAGTTTACGCTCAAAGTAATTATGAAGGAAGGAGTTTTCGTCCAAACTAATCAATGCAAAAGGGGTTTACGGTTTGGGAATGACACCAAATGGTGTTTTCGGATGCTTTATAGCTGAAAACACTTTTCCCCCTTTGAATTAAATCCGAAAACTCCCCCCTTTGTTGACATTTGGGGCAAAAACCCATTAAGGATCGAAAACCCAATTGCCTTGGCGCATTATGAACCGTAAACACCCCTTATATATTTGTTTATTTCCAAAAACAACCCCATTTCCCACAATTACATTTGAAAACCCTCCCACTTTTTCTCTCATTTATCATCCGTGGAACCTTCAAAACTTCATAGTTTTCACCCATAATCTTCAAATCGTCAACCAATTCCTCAAGAACATACAAGCCATCTTCAAATCTTCAAGCAATTGCCAAGATCCAACCGTAAATACTTTAACCCCAACCGAAAACTCCATTTTCCAACCGTACATCCCATTTTCAACATTTTCCAATTAAATCCCAATTTAATTGTAAGTCTCCTTATATAATTAAATTATTATTTAATCCCTTTATTTAAATTAATATATTATTAATTTAAATGCAACGACGAATATAATTATTTTAGGATAACGTTTTTCGCGTGTACGGTTACCGGGGATCATCTCTACAACTCGCTTATTCCAGCACACGCACTAGAGGTGAGTTCATACCCCCCATATTTTTTCAAGCTTTTTCAATGTTTTAGGGGGTAGAATACAAGTAAAACACAAGTAATCTTGTGTTTAAAAATATTATTTTCTTATTATATTTTCTTACCGTTAACATGCAATTGAACGCAAAACTTATTAAACACGACAAACATTATGACTACTAGACTTGCAAACAATTTAAAAAACATGTTAAGACCAACTATTTTACAAGCTCAGACTTTAACACGAAAACAACATATAAACTATATTAATTATAGTTTATGGAACGAACAAACAACTCTTACAAGGTTACATGTTGTTTACATAAAGGTTTTCATTGTATTATTCGTGAATTCGTTGAGGGATCAAATATTTGAGAGACGTCTTTGTGTACTTACCTAGATGACAAGGGAAGTCTAGTATTATGAACCAGAGTCTCCTGGAGGGAGAGCGTGAGTTTGTGTATAGATCTATACGGGACTGACAATCCCGCGCCCTGACTATTAGCTACAGTCGTTCTGGGTGACAAACGTCATTAACGTTTACGACGTCCGAAGTAGGTCGTAGGGTTTAACATCCATCAGTATGGTTATATAGAATTCACATGGATAAAACAACGACTCGTTCACGTAATAATATACTTAACAGACAGTCATCAAGGTTAGTAAATGTGTGATTACTTAGTATATACATCAGGGTGATATGAAATTAACATCCGACATGCAGTGGGAT
Source organism: Lactuca virosa (assembly GCF_052849685.1). Classification (NCBI taxonomy): domain Eukaryota; kingdom Viridiplantae; phylum Streptophyta; class Magnoliopsida; order Asterales; family Asteraceae; genus Lactuca; species Lactuca virosa. Next base: position 232,406,381 of record NC_136432.1, on the reverse strand, counting down.
GTGTGACTTCTGCCTCATTTCCTATTCCTTGTTTGGTTGTGGGATTAGAGCAAAATCACGCAATCGACTCTGTGTTCGATCTAGATTTCTATAACTCGTATGTACCTAGTGATCACAGGAGGGTATTAACATCACTTCAGTTTATAGAACAAACAGACTTTCGACTAGTTTTATTTGATAATAAAGCTACACTTTAACAACATAAGTATGGGAAAATACTTGTGCTTCTCAGTTTTGGAACATTTAAGACAACAACTCACGTTCATGGGAAATATAGGATTTTCCAGGAAAAACATCAGTATTTTACAAGCAAACGATTTATCTTGCAACTAATGAACAATCATTATTAATTCTATAAGCCCCTAGTTTATACATCAATATTATGTATGAAGAATATCTGATAGGCAGTGGAATTTGTGGTTTCCGCCTCATTTCCTGTTCCTTGTTTGGTTGTGGGCTTAGGGCAGATCCACACAATTAATTGTCCGTTCGATCTTGGTTTATATACAACTAGTATAAAATAAGTGGTCATAGAAGGAACTGGTATTATCATATTCTTATTAAGAAAATATAGGATTTTCTTAAGGAACAGTTTCATCATATCCCAAAGGACTATTACATGTTAACTCTGTAAGTACCTAGTGAATACGTCAGGGTTATATACATGAGGATCCGACAGACAGTGGGATGTGTGGCCTCCGCCTCATTTCCTGTTCCTTGTTTGGTTGTGGGCTTGGGACATAACCACACAATCGATTGTCTGTTCGATCTGGATTGTATATGACCTGTATGCACTAAGTACTCGTAGAAGGAACTAGTACGAGTTATTTTACTTATCATTCATTACATAAGAAAATATAGGATTTTCTGGAGAAATACATCATGTTTTACAAAGAACAAAGAACTCATTTTCTAAAACAAAACGCTTATGAACTCACCAAATTTAATGTTGACACTCTTTCAAAACCACTTGTATTCTCAGGACACTAGTAGACAGGTACACGCCAGGGTTCTTAGAAGACGGAGCATAGTAGCTTCAAGTCTTTACTTTATTATTTACTTTTGGATTCCGTTTTATGTGATTTGAAGACAATGTAACCACTATATTATTAATACAATGGTTGTTGTTGCTTTGATTACTATTATTCAATTGTTGTGATACTATACATGACGTCCTCCGCCCCTGAATGTTTCCGTCGTTCCGGTTTGGGGGTGTGACACATATGCTTTAAGTTCATATCAAAATATGACTTAAAGAGAGCCAAGGACAAGAGTGTGTCACACCCCCAAACCTGAACGGCGGAAACATTCAGGGGTAGAGGACGTCATGTACAGTATCATAACAGTTGAATAGTAAAGAAAGTACACACCACCATAACATATATTTGAAAAGTTTACATGATTGTTGTATTACATGTTTTAAAAGTCAAATACAATATGATGTTCCAAGAGATGTTACTAACGCCAGGGCATTAGTCCCCAAAAGCAGTTGCTAACCTGGTTTAGCGATTCCCTGAGAATACAAGTTATTTCAAAGAAAAAGTGTCAACATTTAAGTTGGTGAGTTCATAAGTATATAATTGTGTAAATGTATGCCATTCGAAAGTTTACGTTTGTTTTCCAGAAAATCCGATATTTTCTCATAAAAGGAGTTATGAATCGTTGTTTGTATGAAATGAATGTATCGAACCAGGAAAAACCTATATTTTCCTAAAAGTGAGGAGCAGTCTCAAATGCCCAAGACTATAATTTGTAAGTAAATATGTCATACTTAAAATAATGATGCATAGTTTTATTAGTAAACAAAACTATAAGAAGTTTGTAATTTCACGTAAAAATAACTGTAATATTACTTTTCCCGCAAAAACATAATACCATAATAATTGTCTATCCTGTGAGTTTTCATAACCATACTATGATGGATTTGCCTGCGGCGACGTTCTTCATGTTGGATTAGGTGTCTAAACCCATAACTATTATTGTTATGTATTCGACCCGAGAGTAGCATGGTCCATTTGGGTTGCATATCATCAGGACAATTTGTTAGGATGGACTTTTGAGAGAAGAGTATATATATGATTTATTAACATATTATAAGTTCTAATATACTAATATGAAATCATATGTTTTAATTAGTAACGATCAAGAATTAATTTGGAATTAATTTAATGATCAAAAGAGACTACTTAAAACTATGGGGACTAATTATGGTAATTAGCTATATTTATATGTGTTGGGCTTATGATCCATGTTGGACCAAGTTTATGTATGGATACATAAAGAGTTGGGCCACATGAACCATCGATCATAAAACCCATGGGTATGGGTTTGGGTTATACCCATGACTCTTAGAATTCAACACATATAAATACATATGTTATGACCTAAAACCGAACCACTAGTGTGTGTGCATGTTCTTGGATTTCATGAAGGTTTTAGAGTGCAAGGAGATTCTCTCTCAAGTCCTACCTTTGTCCTTGATGTGTTGTGACTTCATTTGAGGCTTCCACACTATTGGGGCTAAGTTCTTAAGGCCAAATGCATCAAGACTTCCAGCCACACAAAAAGGTATGTTACACTATCTAGTATTTTATGTAGTTTGTATGACAATTGCATGCTAGCTATAGGTTCAATACCTTGGAAACCATTTGCATGTATAATTAGTGAAAACATAGGTCCAAGGTATTTAGGGTTGTATGTGCACCATAGGATGTTGAATTATACCAAAACCCAACAGTGGTATCAGAGCCAAGGCTTGTTTTCATGTTATACTTGCTGAAATGCTGAAAAAAATCGATTTTCGAGTTGTCTGGGCACTGGAATCGCCGAGTCCACTGATGGACTCGCCGAGTCTCTGAGGAAACTCATCCTACTCGTCGAGTAGGTTCATACACTCGACGAGTAGGACCCCCTGACAACATATTTTCGACTTTTAAGGCTGGAATTGGACTAGAATCATTACCCTAAGCTGTTTTTGAACCTATAAACCTGTTTTTGATGTGGTAATGTTCATTCTAATCCAATTTCAAAGATAATTGTCAATAGATTCATGTTTTGTATTAGTTTAGTGGTTAGGCTAATTACATGAAAATTGTTTGACTTAAATTATCTTGTTCTTATGAGTTGCTTAGATTAATAGAAAAGTTATATGAAATTGTTGTTTTCAATCCAAATTAATCTAAGAGTTGGTTCTAAAATGTGTTTTTGTAACTTGTCCTCAAGTTATATGAAAATTCACATTTAACATTCATAAAACTCATAAATATTTCCATAGGTTATAAATAAAGAAAAGTCATATTCTTTTAATAGTTTAAAGTCTTCCATAACTTGTCCTCAAGTTATGGAACTTGAAGAGTTTTTTGAATTAAAACTACTTTAAACACATAAGTTATGGAATTGAATAGTTTTGAATAGTTTCAAAACTTGCCCTCAAGTTTTGGAATTTGTAAAGTTTCCCCCCATGAATACTTTAATTCCAAGTTAAGCCCTTAGAGTTTTAAAAGTTAAAATTCAACCCTTATACTATTATAATATTAATAGTTAATAGTTATATATATGTATAAGAACAAAGTCAGTCTTACCGTTAGTAGGCCTCATTCACGAAGCCGGTCTATAAGGGGGGTATAAGGTTACTGCCTATAAAATGGCAGTTTAATGGGTGTCCACTCTCACCCACCGCTTCCTTGACTGGTGGAGGGTCGTTAGCCGAATGAGTTTGACAGGACTATAATTCTCCCTTCATTAAAAGTATTAATGATAAATACTAAGTAACTAAACACTTACAAATTCCCAATCTTAGTTACTTAGGAAAATGTGAATTTGGTGCTAACCCATGAAATTTACACTTTGTACCTTACCAAGTCGTTAGTTGAGCGTGTGTGGTTAACCGACACACTAACATGTACTAGTAAGAGTGGCGAAGGGTAACTTAATGTTTATCATAGATCGGTGGAGCGTGTGTGGTTAACCGGCACATCGATTAGGTGATAATATTAAGGGTACCAAGTGAATTTGCATGGTTATTCACACCTTATTTTGTGATCCTCGGCATCCCAGTCACAAAATTTGAGAGGGCACAATCGAGATTGAAACATGCCATTGAAAAGTTCAATGAATCTCAAAAAATCTAGGAGTTTCAAAACCAAATAAAACCTAATAAATTATTTCGTTTTTCATGGTGGAAATTGGTGGATCGTCATTCGCCTACCTTCAAATATTTTATAACTTGGATTACGGCATCCCTCTTCCAAGTTGTAAAATATTGTGTTGGGTCCTAGCCTTAATATTTCATATTGGGTGTTGTATTAAGGACTTAAATCAACTAACTTGAATATCTCCCAGTTTAGATGTCTGGTTCAGACAACTATGACCTTCCCAAATCTGTTTCCTCCACCTCCTCCAATTATTCTCCCTAACCCACAAGTTCAAGGTCACTCAAGCCCTATTGGCAAGCAAAGTCTATGTGTTCTCACATCTTGGAGATGAAGTCACATATTGACAAGCTGGGAGATTTGGGTGTCAAGGTCTTGAGGAAGTTGATTGTTGACTCGGTTCTTCAATCACTTTCTAAGTCACATAGTGAGTTCCTTTAGAGCTACTATATGACAGACCATGATATGACCCTTAATGATCTTACCTATTTGCTTGGTGCTTCTGAATCAGAAATGATTTGGAGCACTGGTAAAGCAAATTTGATTGGAAGATCAACTTCCCAAACTACCAAGGACATTGATAATGGTAACATTGGAAATTCAGAAAAGCTCTCTCTTCCCAATGGAAAGGGGTCGGCCATAATCAACTCGGTTGACCAAATGGTAAAGAGAAAGGCTAAATCTGAGATAGTCCCGTGTACCATTCCCAAAGAGTCCATAGGTTTCTATTTCCAAAGGAATGGGCATTGGTTGCGAAGCTGGCCAAATTTACCTGATAGTCTGTAAGGATGCTAAAGTCAAAAGTTTTGACTCTACTTCAGGTAAAGTCCATTATCTAACTCTATTAAGTTCCTATTTGGAGATTCTTATTACATGATGTGACTAGATCACATTTTGATGTTTTAAGAATCAAAGTGAAGAGGAAGCTTAAAGGAAGAATATGATGATTCTGATCGCGAAGATGGATTTCGGTCGCATGGTTCGGTGATCAGAATTTTGAGTTGTTACATAAAGAGTTATGATAGATTGCTTAGGAATACATAACAACAGAGTTTTTCACATGCATTTGCATTGTAAGGATAAGTTTTTCCGCAAAGTTTTAAAATAAAAGAAAAGTTTTTGATTTTATTTATTTTAAATATCCTTACAATGGTATTTATGAGAAAAAAAATTGTTGTTTATATGATTCCATTGATAGCAATATTGGAAAAATGTATTTGATTCTTTCGTTTGTGGTAGTGTCATAATTTACCAAATAAGGAAAGATTCTCATCACCCAAGTTTCAGTTGGATAGAAACTTGGAATCATGCAACTTGTATTGTATGATGAATGAGAATTTTAATCTTTGGAAAATTAAGACTAATTCCTTGAGCGCATGTATATGTGAGTCAAGTAAAGGATTAGGGGATCGGGAAAACTTGAGTGTGCTCTGGTCAGGTCCACCACAGAGAACGATAAGACTATTCATCATGATTTACTAAAGTTTAGTAAATATGGTTATGCTTACAAGTGTAAGTGTAATTCTGAAACATTGGAAAAGTTTCAATGTAAGGCAGAACGGATGAGAAGAATCAAATTAGGGAGAAATATAAAAGTTTCTCCAATCTGAAAAGATGGGGGAGTACTTGAGTATCTTGTTTTATGATTATCTTAGTGATTATGAAATCATATCACAATTGATTCTCTAAGGACATCTTAGTGCATTTGTTTGACTAAGAAGAGGAATCGTGAATTGGTGAAATGGTTAAATCAAAAGACGAATCATACTTCGTTCCAAAATTGAGTCATAGAGTAATACTCCAAGAATGTAATTTCAGTGACAAAATCTTAAGAAAGTTTTAAAACACTTGTCAAATGTAGAATGAGATGGTTCTTATTATTGTACATTTTAAGAACAATTATGTGAAGTGTTTTTCTTGATAAGAATCTTATATGTAAAGAGGACAGTGGGAGTCTTAAAGGTCTTGACAGTTTCAAAACTAATCAAGAGTGAAACCTGTTGTTTATCACTAGCACACGACTTGAGGCTTGTAACCTATCGTGTTTACATATTCTTATTTCTGTGCTCATTCCAGTTAAAGTTGAATATACATGTGAGTTCTGTGAGTTCTCAATTGTTTGCATAACAACCTAGAAGCAATGGTAGACCCTTGTGCTGCCAAGTGGCCAAAAGTTAAGATTGTACAAATTCGGTCCATATAAGTTTGGATTTGTCACTAACCTTCCCTTGTGGTTATGACAAATTCAAATGGATAGGAACACATACACCATAAAAATCTAAGTGTCATAAGATTTCTCTTCGATTCATGAAAATGATGGTAAGGAAACACTTTTACTAAGTAGATTTTAGGTAGATAGCAATTGTGATATTTGAATTCTCAAAGTCGTTAGTGGAGCGTGTGTGGTTAACCAACACACTAACATGGACTTGTGAGAAATGGCAATGGTCTAAACAATTAAGACTATGATTACGGCATCCCTTTTCATAGTTCTAAAAATTGTTTAGACACTCATATGAGCTGTCTAAGGAAAAGTGTATGATTTTGATAAAGTTTTATCAAAGCATCTTGTATCAGAAATTTGAACTTTGGTAAGAAAGTCAATAAAGTATTGATTTCTAGAAGTCCAGCTGATTTATGGATACATGTCAAAGCTAGTGGGAGCATAAGTGTTATGCTAATAATTATCATGTAAGTGGGATCATGATTATTATGTTAAGTGTTAATTATAGAAAACAAAAAAAGTTTCAATTAGGAAAAGTTGTTTTGCTATAATTAAGGGAGAGGAAATTATACTTCATTTCAATTCTAAAAGCTTAGATTGAGATTTTGATAATCTTTAGTCAAGGATATATATATGAATTTTATGTTGGAATGGTTCAACATAAGGAAATTCTATATATATTGTGTTCTCAAAATTCGATTATGATTACAGCATCCCTCTTCATAGTCAAATTTTGAAAACATGGCAAATAAAAAAAATATTGTAGCAAAAGACTGGTCTATGATCACGTCTTTATGTGAGACATCATGAATCGTGTCCCATATGCTTCGGATATAGGATCGATTACATGTGCTATAATATTTATCCTTTCTAAATTTTCCGAATGCCTAAGGCATTAAGAGGGGAAAAGATCTAGAATTGGATATGACTAAAATGATTAAGCAATTGTCGAGGACAATCTAAGGTTTTCCAAAGATTGGTTGCTCATGGACAATTGGAAGTATAGTGTTAAATTTTTTGAAAGGACCATATTGACATATTCTGAAAAGAGGCAACTCTTGTTCAGATGTGATAGTCGAAATGGGAATATGCAAATGTTTCCATAGGTGGAAGTTATCCATTAAATCTGTGGAAGATTAGAAAACTTAATGCAATAAGGATGTTCAAAGCAATGTACTTTGAATTTGAGACTTCGTTTCCATGGAATTGGTCTCCATTGGAATACTCTGTAATGTCTGTTGGCAAGTCTTTGTGACTTTGTGCATAGTCATTACAAGAGGATCAATGCATATAAGTTTAGAATCTAACAGATTTCGGTAAGTGGCAGGAATTTGGAATTCTTACATTTACAATAAGGATTTGGGATTGTGAAATGAGCATCATTGGAATCATGTTCAGTTGGTCTATTTCACACAGTAAGGATCATAGATAAACATAGTGTGCATGCTTGGAGCATTGCATGACTATTGTTTTGATTCAAGTATAAAGTTGATTATTTGAAACATTATACAATGAATAATGAGTAATCAATATGGAGTTTAAATAAAATGTGTTTTATTTACTCTCAAAGGTGCTTGGGACCATAGAGTGATTAGTATTATTCTTGTGTTTCACTTTGCATGTTTTGACTTCCAGAATAGCTAGGTTATTCTTCCCGAATGACTGAGTTATTCAAACCATCCACAGTCGATAATACATTGGAAGTAGGTATTAAGGCAAGACTATCATGAATTGGGTTTGTAGATTTCTAAGGTTTTGGACATAGCAAAAGTTCCTGCAACATTCATGAGTGCTCCTGGAATGAGATTCGAGTATTGGATTAAACCCACACTCACTTGTATCATTTCATGGATTTTATCTCGAGTGATCGTGAGACGATAATATCTTATATTCTTCAAACCTAGAGATATGAGTTGTTAACTATGAGTTGGTTATACATTGATTGTACAAAAACGCATTGGTAACTCAATGTTATAAAATGTGCCTTTGTGTATGATTCAACAAGTAGTAGAACAAGCATATGAGTCGAATTTTATCCATTCCTTTTACCCTTGGAGGGATAAAAGCGATATATGTGGGCCCCTCGATGATTTAGTGATGAAAAACGTAAGTGCTCGGCCAGGCCTGGACTGATTTGATTTGTTCAATTAGTCAGTCGTCATAAATCGGAAATCGGGAAACAACAGATGGACAGAGAGAATGATTATAATCCATGTCTCAGTCCATATGATATCTAGAATGGAGGAATATATGATCCCTTATCTAATGGACGCGTCATTGATTTGTTCAGAGTTCGACAGCGACTTTAAGAGCTACGATTGCTAGTCGGGTTTTGGAGTCATACGCAACAATAGTTTCAGACTTATCCAAGTGGGAGACTGTTGGATTAGGTGTCTAAGCCCATAACTATTATTGGTATGTATTCGACCCGAGAGTAGCATGGTCCATTTGGGTTGCATATCATCAGGACAATTTGTTAGGATGGACTTTTGAGAGAAGAGTATATATATGATTTATTAATATATTATAAGTTCTAATATATTAATATGAAATCATATGTTCTAATTAGTAAGGATCAAGAATTAATTTGGAATTAATTTAATGATCAAAAGAGACTAATTAAAACTATGGGGACTAATTATGGTAATTAGCTATATTTATATGTGTTGTGCTTATGATCCATGTTGGACCAAGTTTATGTATGGATACATAAAGAGTTGGGCCACATGAACCATCGATCATAAAACCCATGGGTATGGGTTTGGGTTATACCCATGACTCTTAGAATTCAACACATATAAATACATATGTTATGACCTAAAACCGAACCACTAGTGTGTGTGCATGTTCTTGGAGTTCATGAAGGTTTTAGAGTGCATGGAGATTCTCTCTCAAGTCCTACCTTTGTCCTTGATGTGTTGTGACTTCATTTGAGGCTTCCACACTATTGGGGCTAAGTTCTTAAGGCCAAATGCATCAAGACTTCCAGCCACACAAAAAGGTATGTTACACTATCTAGTATTTTATGTAGTTTGTATGACAATTGCATGGTACTATAGGTTTAATAGCTTGGAAACCATTTGCATGTATAATTAGTGAAAACATAGGTCCAAGGTATTTAGGGTTGTATGTGCACCATAGGATGTTGTATTATACCAAAACCCAACACTTCAGGCATCGAAGCGTTATGATATTTTTCACCCCGCGGACTGTAGCTAACAGTCAGGGCGTGAGATCATCAGTCCCGTATAGATCTATACACACCTATCACGTTCTCACAACAGAGACTCTGGTTATAAAAGAAGGCTTTCTAGTGGTACCTTGACAGGTATAGTGAAGACGAATGACTCACATATTCTCAATTAAGTCACGTATTTTGAAATATATATATATATATATATATATATATATATATATATATATATATATATATATATATATATATATATATATATATATATATATATATGAATGATTTCTGAAATGATTACCCTTTCTACAGTGTTGACAAAGGCATAACAATGAGTTGTATTTTCTTGTATAAACATAATGTTATAGTTGAAATGGTTACCCTTGGTATGATGTAGTATGTAGATATATAAATAAAACATATTTCTATTTATAAATTATATTGTATCCCATGAGGGTAAAGTTGTGATGTGTGATGTTTTTCATGTTAACGACTTCATATGATAGTTATAGCAATAGTATGAAAAGTATAGAAAGAGATTGATGTTTTTCACACGAATTTAACCGTGTGTTTACTTGTATTCGCCCCCCCCCCCCACCTTAAAAGTGTTTAAAAGCATTTAAAAGTATTTTAAAGTGTAGTAATAGGGGTATGAACTCACTTGGTAGAAGTGACGATTTGATGAAAACGATGTTTAACTCAGGCAGCACTTCAACCAGAAAGAAGTCGATTTCTCAGAAATCTCGGGGCTTCGAACTTCCTTCAGTGCTTGGATATGAAACCGGGGCGTCGGGGTAGTCTCGAGAGGGTAGAAGTACGAAATTTGGGAGAGAAAGTAGTGAATTAGCAACCAAACCCCGGAGCCCTTGCATCCTTTATATAGGGTGCATTTTTGGATCTCACGTCGTGAGCATGGAGTTGCTCACGTCATGAGCTTGGTTCTTATCTCTTCAGTAGACGCAACGTCTGCTGTCCAGACTCTGGAACCCATCAATCACAAGCTCACATCGTGAGTTGCCTAACACCGTTGGGTTTCGTGTCCCGAACATCAGAAATTCATATCTCTCGCATACGAGTTCTGATTTTGACGTTCTTTATATCCACGCCTAGGTGAGATTATGCTCTACAACTTTCGTTTAGACTCCGTCGGCTAATTTCGATTTTATTTTTAATATTATATTTTTAACGGGCCGGGACTGGAAAAGTCCGTTAAAATTCCATAACTTCTTCATCCGACGTCCGTTTTCGTCTATCTTTTTACCGTTATACTACTATTGTTGAGATCTTCGATTCTCATTAAGGTTGCGTCGGCTAAAAGTCGCTCGATCTCTATTTCGAGTTTTTAGCTGTCTACTGCTATATCCGAAACTTAGAAAAATCATAACTTCCTCATATGAAGTCAGATTTGGACGTTCTTTTTATGTATGCTTACGGTTTAGTGATATCTACGACTTTCATTTAGATACTTAAGGCTAAAAAGTATTTTATTGAAATTTCGTATTTTACGCTTAACAGTGTTTTGTCGGTTTTGTTGCGGATTTTCGATTGGTCATAACTTCTACGTTATAACTCGGATTTTTGTGTTCTTTATATTTTTGAAAACCTTGATACGATATCTACCACTTAGTACATTCACATTGAGATTTTTGAACATTTCATTTTTGACGTTATTCCTATTATATTAAGATATGTTACCATACTTGACTTTGGATCGTTACATTGATTCGAAATATCGGGTTGTTACAGAGTGTGATCTTCAAATCTTCAACCAAAACTGGAGAGAAACACACACACACACATGCATACTTACGGTTTTCATTAGTGAAAACAATATCCAAAAAGCTAGTAACTTATTCAACAAAAAAGCAAGGTCTTTACCTATTTAGTCATGTTCTTAAAGACACCATGTCCTTAGCAACAAAAGTCTATAAAAGCAAGGGCATGGATTTATGAATTAATTAATACAAGCATGTTGTTTCCTAGATTTCTTGTCCCCTTATCATTTTTCGGCCTAATGTACAAAAAGAGAAAGAATTGTTTAATTTTTATAAACTCAAAGTTTATAAAATATAAAGTTTTTCTTTTGGTAAAAGACAGAAGGTTTCAACTAGTCCAAAAGGTTGTGTGTGACTTATTAATTCATACCATATGAATTATGTAATGTTACTTAGTAATAAAAATTATTATTTCCTAAAAGTAAATAATTTCCAATTAATTATAAGAGTTTATTAAATATTTATTCAAATCAATTTCTAATAAATAATCAATTATATCAAGTTGTTGTTAGTGTGACCTATTAGTATCATATATTAATTAGCAATATCACTTTAATATGATTCTTGAGCATAAAAAATCCTTAAAGTATCGGTTAACATCCTTTACGGCGGATCTAGAGGGCCCACACACATCAGTGTGAATTAAATCCAACAATCCTTCACCTCTTTCACAACTCGCTTTGAAAAGTGACTTAGTTATATTGCTTAATAAACAAGATTTACATTCTTGAGCATAAAAAATCCTTAAAGTATCGGTTAACATACGTGAGAGTTAAGGCGAAACATCAGAAGCAGTATGGGAGTTTAAAGCCCTTGCATGTACTCATTGGTAAGTCGGAGGACATTACCATGGACTTTATGACTAAATTACCTAGGACGAAGAATCGTCAAGACATGATTTAGGTAATCGTAGATCGATTCACAAAGAGTGCACACTTCATAACAGAAAATGAGAGATGATCTATGGATAAGCTTGTAGATGTCTATGTGAATGTAAGACTTCATGGTGTTCCCATAGCGATTGTGTTGGATCATGACAGTCGTTTCACATCGAGTTTGTGGAAGAGCCTACAAGAAGAAATAGGTACAAAGTTGTGTTTGAGTACAACTTACCATCCACAGACTGATGGTCAGAGTGAAAGGACAATTCAAACATTGTAAGATATGTTGAGAGCATGTACCCTAGAATTTCAAGGTAATTGGGATGAACATCTACCCCTATTAGAGTTTTCCTACAACAATAGTTACCATTCTAGCATTAAGATGGCACCTTATAAAGCCTTGTATGGACAAAAGTGTTGTACGCCGCCTTGTTGGCTTGAAGCTGGAGAAAAGCAGTTCGTGGGACCGGAGATCGTCCATAAGACTGTTGAGAAGCTGAAAGTAATCAAGGTAATAATGTTAGTAGCACAAGATCATCAAAAGAGCTATGCTGACAAGAAGTGACGACCAATGACTTTCGAAGTTAGAGATTTGGTGTTGCTCACAGTCTCACCATGGAAGGGACTTATAAGATTTGGAAAGAGAGGAAATCTGAGTCCAAGATTTATTGGGCCATTTAAGGTTCTTCAGAGAGTTGGAAACCAAGCTTACAAGCTGGAATTGCCAGAAGAACTGGATTACATTAATAACATTATCCATGTGTTTTATTTGAGGAAGTTCGTGGGATAAGTCCCTGATATAATTCCATTTTTGGATATAAGGATTGATGAAGATAAGAGGTTAATCGAAGAGCCCAAAGTGACTGTTGACTGTAAGACGAAGAAGCTACGACATAAGATGGTCGATTTAGTGTGCGATGGAAACATTTGAATGGGCCGAACCTCACCTTGGAAACAGAAAGCGAGATGAAGAATCGTTATCCACATATGTTTGTTGATGCATGATTTTGAGGATGGAATCATCGTAAGGGGGAGAGAATTGTAATGTCCGCGTTTCTCGCTAAGAATTAATAAGATGATGTAATAGTTAGGGACAACAATTATAACCTATTTGATGTAATAAAAGAAGAATTATTTGAGTATTATGTGATTTATGAGTAAATTATGTGCAATATACGTGCTTATAGCAATATAATAAAATAAGAATAAAATACGCGTTTAAGATAGAATAATAATTAGGTTAAATATCCTTGATGAAAGATGAAGTAGTCGTGACAAGGATTCCAGAGATATAAGGAACGCTTCGATATTAATCCGACTCATAAGGAAGAAGTTATGATCCGTTGAAGTTTCACGTTCGAACCGACACGACTACAGATATCGTAAATAGCAAATCGGAGATAGGTCGATTATTAGCTTTAGTAATCTAAAAGAAAGTCGTAGATATCATAGAAGAGAATTCTTGTGCAAATGTATCGTCTAAATCTGACTTCAGTAGAGGAAGTTATGATTTTTCTAAGATTCGGCACAACAGTGTATGCACTGATATCGAATTTTAGATCAGTGGATTGTTAGCCAAAACAATCTAAATGAGAGTTGAAGATCTCATTGTTAGGATTCCAACGATGTAAAGATAGTCAAAAACAAAGACCGTATGAAGAAGTTATGAATTTTACACGGTCGTTAGGAGTGTAATCTTCTCGAACAGTTAAATTTAAGATCGTTCAAGAGTCGACGGAGTCAAAAGGAAAGTTGTAGTACTCAGAAATACCTACACGTGGATATAAAGTACGTCCAAAGAAAAGTTCATATGGCCGAGATATGAATTTTTAAAGATTTTAGCCGTACCTACGTTATCTGCACGTACCCCCATTAGGATTCTGACACGTGTTCGTCGCAGGTGGGAGGAGTAGCACCCACGCATGTATGTAGTGTGCCTCTGCCCATGCACGGCGTGCATACCCTATTTCCTACTTAAATATAGATGCCTTGTGTCCAAACATTCCTCACACTTTTTCTACAATTCTACCTCTTTTGTTCTGAATTCTTCATAGAGTTTAGGTTATTTTGGAAAGTTTAGAAGTCCCTAGGAGCCCGGTATCTCGTAGCTATCATCTCGGAGTTCTGCCAGTGCAAATTTCCAGGTTTTCGCTAAAACCTCTGTAAGTTAAGCTACACTTTATTTCTTTTAGTGTAACTTATATTTATAGTCATAAGTCGTTATTATGAACCTATAAATAAGATTTATCAGTAATTCCAAGTTATAATATTGATTGATCTACTTACGGGAGAGGTAATTGGTTTGAAGTGTCGCTTGGGTTGCTGGATTTCAGAACGGCTATATGCTAAAATGGTCATGCCCTCCGTTACTTATTGTCTGGCCTTGATCCTTATTTGATAGAGTTATCGGTATTCATTGGAAGGATTGATAGGTCTAGACTATTTTCAGTCACATAAAATATTAGACTAAGACTTAGTGATAATGATAATAGGTTACGTCAAAGGAAAAGTCAGTTGCTAGAAGTTTAGAATATGTCCGAGTTTTGAGTCGTCACTTTAACAAGTGAGTACATAGTTACTTTCATATTACACGTAGATATAGAGTATTAAGATAATTACATGCTATATGTGCATATTATTTGTGCTCCTGATATCTATGTTAAATGAACGAATTATACATGTTTTACTTGATTTAAATTGTATATGTATTTTTATACCTATAAATATGTTGGGTAGTCTAACGCCTGATTCCTGGTATGCATTTAACTTATTTATTTATTCATTTTAGAAGGGCTAGTCGACGAGTTGGTGGCCCTAACTCGTCGAGTAGAAGGAAGTTTATGCGCGGATTTTTAAGTAAACTACTCGACGAGTCGGGAGTCTCGACTCAGCGAGTAGGACCGCCTGGATGAAACCCTAATCCTTAGGGCTTGCACCCTATTTAAGCATCATATATGGCCTCCACCCCAGCCTCTATCACCTCGAAACCCTAATCAACCTTGAGTGATCTTGAGCTATTTTCTTGCCATTTTGTGATTTAAAGCTAGAAGAAGGAAGAAAGGACTTGGAGTTGCAGAAGGAAGGTTGAAGATCCAGAGCTTAGGACTCATTTCTGACTTGATAGAGGTATAAAGCTTATACCTTGGCTTCTATTCACTTAGATCTTCATTTGAGCTAGTATATTGTCACTCTTGGGCCATTTCTAAGGTCATTTCCGAGATTTGAACTCTTGGGGATGTAAGGACTTCAGATCTGGGCACTCTTGAGCTTTAGAAGCTCAAAGTTGTCCCCTTTATTCAGCCATGGCCCTATTCCATTACTTAGACCTCCATTTTAGCTTGTGATGGGTATTTTAGCTTCATAACATCATGCATGCATGTAAAGTTAGCAACTTTACGTGTAATGCTAGTGTAAGTAGTCCAGATCTGTGAGTTGGAAGTATTTGAATTGATTAGACTCAACTGTATGGATTTGACATTTTGGGGAATCGACGAGTTGTTCTTGGACTCGGCGAGTCGGGTCGTGGACCCCTAACCCTTTTCTGGTTTTGAGCGAAACCGTTGAGTCTAGGAGATGACTCAGTGAGTGGGGCAAGATTAGGACTCGGAAATTGAAGAACTCGACGAGTCCAATGAGGGACTCGACGAGTTAAAGTCGTTGTGTCCCGATCTTATGACCGGAAGCACTCGACGAGTCTGGGTAAGGACTCGATGAGTTGACTCGGTTGACCACGAGTCTGAGTAGTACATGAACTTGCCAAGTTGGGAGAGAACTCGACGAGTTGGGGTTGACTGGAAGTTGACCTTGACTTTGAATTTGACCAGGATGTCGACTTTGACCAAGGGTAAAATGGTCATTTTACCCTGAGAAGGATTATCAGATTTTGACTAAGTATTATTGTGACATTGATAGTCGGGGAGTCGTTGGAGCAGCTATCAGATATTCCTCACCGCGAGATTTTGCAGACAGCTTTGCAAGGTGAGTTTCCTTCAGTAGAAACGGGTCTACGGCACCAAGGTCGGCCCGTATATATGATATGATAGTAGTTGAGTGTGGGCGGGGCCCGAATCTCATAGCATCTGAGTGTGGGCGAGGCCCGAATCTCGTAGTATTATTTGAGTATAGTTATGTGATTGTTAGATAGGAGTAGATATACTTGTTGTCTGTGTGATACTTGTATGCATGTTAGACAGCGGAGTGTGGGCGGGGCCCGAATCTCCTAGACAGCAGAGTGTGGGCGGGACCCGAATCTCCATGAGAGTGGGCGGGGCCTGTATCTATTAGTTGCATGTTATTTGTATGGTATGTGGTAGTTTGGGGAGACTCACTAAGCGTCGTGCTTATAGTTTTCAGTTTTGGTTTCAGGTACTTCTACTAGCAAGGGGAAGGGCTTGGGATGATCGCATGGCACACACCACAATTATAGCCTGGGATGTTTAGACTCTGATATATCTCTCATATGATTTTGATACATTATTTGACATGATGTTTTGAGATACATGATTCTTGATTTTCTTTATCATGATGGATGATTCATGGTTTTATTATAAGTTTTGAAACGAAAACTTTTGGGTTTTATTTTTGGGATGTTTCAGGTAGAGACGGGTAGATAAAAGATGATATAGATGATGAGAGATGAATGATGAAATAGATGATGAGAGGCCTTGACTTTAAAGATGATATGGTCGTCTAGTGGAGTATAGATGAAGACCACGAACTATTCTAGACAGTCCAGTGGAACGCTAGTAGGATCGCAGCATGTAGGTGTTTTTGAACTAAGTGTTCATCAGGTCTACTCCATCCCCCTGGTTGCCTTATTGACATATATTCATAAGGAATCCCTTTAGCATTATTGTTTATCCCGAAGATAATCCTTAGGATAGGTCCCTCTAATTAGATACTTTACGGACAAAAAGTGAGGATAACGGGATTGGGTAATCGGGTTGAATGATTTGATGAAAATATATAATTAAAAGAATTTAATTATTGTGGGTTGAAAACTTTATGTGCTCACCAGGATCCCAAGCCTGA
The DNA here is from genome assembly GCF_052849685.1 of Lactuca virosa. Lineage (NCBI taxonomy): Eukaryota > Viridiplantae > Streptophyta > Magnoliopsida > Asterales > Asteraceae > Lactuca > Lactuca virosa. The sequence goes on along the minus strand of NC_136432.1, from coordinate 232,389,129 downwards.
CCCACTCAGTTTCTTATATTACAGGTAGTGGCACAAGATCACAAGTGTGATGATTAGATGAGATATTTATGGATTCTAGGCTAGTAGAATAATAGATGTTTGTAAAGCCTGTATTATTTCCGTTTATGCTTATGTACTGTATTGACGAAGATATCCCAATGTTATTAATATAATTAAAATACATTTCTTCGGAAATTCTTTGATAATATCTTTATCATATTTTTGGGAACAAATTCCGCAATATTATTCTTCAAAAAGGATACTCTGATTTTAAATAAGCATAAACAAATCGGTCTTTTTTAGCTGTGAAATTGGGGATGTCATAATAACAATCAGAGTATACCAACTATCGGAAGATATGGCATGCCCTAAAGGCTGCAAGATAGAAGGTAGACGTGGAGACTGAGATTCATTCCATGTATATTTGAAACTTGTTTGATCAAACACTTAGCATTAAAACCGTTAAGTGTAAGTAGATACTAAAAAAGAGACAGGCATGGATAGGAACAAACACATATTCAAACCAAGATAGGTTATGAAGGATGTGTAAGCTTATGAAGTTCATTTATGGACTGAAATGGACATCTCGAAATTGCGATATTTTCTTCAATAAGAGAATTTAAGGATTTTGACTTTCAAGAAACAAAGATGAGCCATATATATATATATATATATATATATATATATATATATATATATATATATATATATATATATATATGTCAAAGCTAGTGGTAGCAATTGGAATCTTTGTTTCAATGAGAGAATTCAAGAGTTTGAATTTTGAGAAATGAGGATGAGCCATATATATACATATATATATATATATATATATATATATATATATATATATATATATATATATATATATGTGTGTGTGTGTGTGTGTGTGTGTGTGTGTGTGTGTGTGTGTGTCAATGCTATTGGGAGCATTGTTATCATCTCTTAGTTTCAAATCCTTCCCTATAAATAGAGACCTTTGGAACCAGATTTGAGGTGCTAAAAATTTATGAAAACCTTCTTCAATTTGGTGGTGCTCTTGATTCTCGAAACCCTAAGGTTTTCTGATTACATGTCGCGTAGATCACTCCACGCGCCACCTACATGCTCTAGAAATCATAATAATTTAAGGATTATGTTGGTAGCTCTTTGGAGTTTCTATTGTTGTTGTTTTCCCTCTTATGTGCGATTTCATTATAGGGATTCTGGTTTGGTTCATGATCATCCACATAAAGGTGGCAAGAACAAGATCTTAAGCTAGAAGATCATTAGCCAACAAATAGGTATGTTTTTATTATTCATTTGTAGTTGCAATAATAGAATGAACGGTATGGTCCTTATAGGTGGCATGAACACATAAGAGAATTATTATATGCTTCTGCTACTTATAAACATGTGTTAGTATGCCTAAAATCTTTCACATACTACCTCCACATTTATTTGTACTCGTCCCAAAAGTTGTCTCAAAGTTCCCAAGTCACTACACACAACTACTACTTAGGCATTATAACATACACCTATATGCTCAAACAAGCACATATAGCTAAACTTCGTAGATTCTCCTTCTAGGATTCCTTCCACCCTCACTCTCGTACCACTGGAAGTCTCTGTTAATGTCGATAGTCACCTCATGAAAGAAAGTCATACGTAATCAAGGACTAGGTAAACAGTCAAATAAGTGATTCTACCTTAATCCCGCAACCAAACAACGAACAACAAGTAAGGCTAAATCAAGCATTCTAAGGTTATATAATCCTAATTATGTACAACTCGAAAGCATTCATTTAACAACTATTTAACATTAGCATAAATTTCAAGTAGCATATAGCAAGCAATTCATAAGGCTATAAGGCATCTTAAATACCAGGTAATTCTAAAATGCAATTCCTAAAAATATTATTTGCCTACATACTAGCATTTATCTCCGAATGACTATACACATCACGCATTTCCTTATTTCATTAAATTGTTTATCAAAAAGGTTTGTAAAAATTCTCATATCCTAGTTTGAGTTTGGAATCACACAAATGTTCATCCAAATACCTCACACCAGGTCTCTGATACCAACTTGTAATGTCCTGAATGTTTATTTAAATCCCTCACACCAGGGCTCTGATACCAACTTGTAATCTCCCAAAAGTTCAGGCCAAAATTTTCCTTTGAAAATATAAGTAAAGTGTGACATCCCCTAATTTCTCGGCCAGAAAAGACCGATTTAATTTATGCTTTTTAAAATAAAATCAGAGAATCTTTTTTTAAAAGATGTTGCGGAATTGGTCCCCAAAACAACATATGATAAAAGTTTATCAAAACCTTTCTTTAAGAAATATATAATTTCCTTTTTATATTAAAACCTCGGGATGTCATGTTCCGATACAGATCAAAAGCATAAACAAGACATTATAAGTCTTACAACAGTTATTTATAACTACTGGCCTATAATCCATAAATCACTCATCATCATTATCCGACTATGCTCGGGGTCCACTACCTGTAATCATAAAAAGCTGAGTGGGTCAGGCTTGGAAGCCTGGTGAGCATATAGGGTTTTCAACCCACAATAAATAAATTTATTGTACTTAAACATTAATCAATCAACCAAATTACCCCAACCCCATTATCTTATTTATTTCTTAAGGGTTTACCCTAAGAATCAACTATCACTCCTTCCTAAGGATTCATCCTAAGGAATAGACACAAGGTCACACCATCACCAGGGTTTATACAACAGGGGCTAAATTCATAGCTCTTATTTATTGACAGTATTATTGACAGTATTCACCCCTGTCATACATGTCAATGGGTTTTTAGAGTACTCCAAATGAACATATTGTTCATTACACCTACAGGTTTCAGGCCTGCTAGTGTTCCACAGACCATCTAGAATAGTCCATGGTTGTCATCCCTACTCTGCTGAATGACGGGGGCCAACATTTTGGGTAAGTGATTCTCTCAAATTTCACCACTCACCCTCAACTCATGATCAATATTACTGATCATCTCCTTTATCCAACTCACCTTTCATCACACACCCATTATTTCATCTACCCATGTTTTACCCAACATTTTTGTAGATAAAAATACATATACAGTTTAAATTATTTAAAAACATGTATAAATCACACCTTCAACATCCAACTCAAATAAACAAACAATAAATATTCACACAGCATGTATTTTATGTAAAATACTTCATATCCATGTGTAAGGTGAAAGTAACTACACACTCACCTGATTTAATGAAAATCGGGCAGCAATTCGTTTCCTAAAACGATCGTTTCTAATAAAACCGGAAGTTTTATTGAGAAACCGGGCTCTGCGAAAGGTCGGGCTTCAAAACCGAAAAAATAAATTTTCCCGGTCTTCAGGCACTTCGGGGCGTATTCCGGGGGTTATAATCGATACCGGGGCTTCGGGGAACGTGAAAATAGCCAAAATATTGAAAAATGGGCCAAAATTGCCAATTTCTAAATTCTAGCCGGGAGGGTTCGCACCCTCTTATTTATAGCATGCGAGCTGCTGATCGGACGGCCAGGAGAGAAGCCACGCGGCAGCAGATCCGAAGGAGGCAGTACCTGCTCGCACGTGGGTTGCGCATGCGAGGGCCTCGCTGGAGGGCTCTGATTGGACCGAACTTCGGATCCTAGGTGGGTGGCTCGTGGCTCATGCGAAGGCTTCGGATGCGATGTGTCACTGTACACGCGTCGGATGTGCGAGGGCCGAGACTTCGGTTGAATCCGGAAGTGACACGCGACTGCCAGCTGCTCGGATGACTCGACCATTTCGGACACGTGGCACATTTTGGGCGACGGTGACGTGGCAAAAACGTGAGTATACGAAATTTCTCGGTTTTCGCGCCAAAACTTCTAAAATCCATAACTTTCGCATACGAGCTCCGTTTTTGACGTTCTTTATATGCACGCGTAGGTAAAATTACGCTCTACAACTTTCGTTTAGACTTCGTCGGCTAATTTTGACTTTAATTTTTATATTATTATTTTTAACAGACCGGGACAGGAAATCTGTTAAAAATTCATAACTTCTTCATCCGACGTCCGTTTTCGTCAGACTTTTTACCGTTGTGCTACTAATGACGAGACCTTCGATTCTCGTTTAGGTCGTGTTGGCTAAAAATCACTCGATCTAAAATTCGAGTTTTTAGCTGTCTACTGCTAAGCTGAAACTTCAAAAAATCATAACTTCCTCATACGAAGTCAGATTTGGGCGTTCTTTTTATACATACTCTCGGTTTAACGAGCACTACGAGTTTCGTTTAGATTACTAAGGCTAAAAAGTAGTTTATCGAAAACTCACTTTTTACGACATTCAGCACTGAACCGGTTTATCGTGAAACTTCGACAGGTCATAACTTCTTCGTTATAACTCGGATTTCGACATTCTTTATATATCCGTAATCCTTGTCACGCCCACTACAAGTTTCTTAATAGATATCGGCTTTATCTAAAATTTAATTTTTGACGCTCATTTTTTATTCTTAATTAATTAACTCCTAGTAATTAAGCAGAAAACACATAAAACATATAATATTCACATAATTCTTTTTCATTTCTTCTAAATGAGTTACAAAGGTTAACCTAGACCATTGTGTCAATATTAATGCCTAGCCTAGAAACACGGGCGTTACATAAAGCATTCCAAATGTTTTCATAAAAAGTTTAAAGTAATAAATTATTTCAAAACATCATCATGCCATAGTATCAAAATGTATCAAATCATCATAGGAGTGAAAGTCTATAATAAATCATTAGCAATGTGCGTGGTGTACAGTCATGCTAGCGTTTTCCCCTGATTAGAGGAACATCCTTGAAAAACATTAAATCAACAACTATAAGCATAAATCATAGTGAGTTACCCCCAAATACCTCATTCCACAATACACATACAATGTATACAAACATGACTCCCAGCTCCAGTGTCGATCCACCCGATCAACGACTCTCGGCTCCGGTGTTGATCCACCATCAACCTTAGGTATCTAGGCTCTCAGCTCCAGGCACCAAGGGTCTAGTTCTTCAATAAGAACTCCAAAAAAAACTCACGCAATGGATCACCAATACACACAAGGCTAGGGGTTGCATATGAGAGAATGGAGGTTGAGAAAAAAGCAAACCCTAAACATCACATAAGGTCGCATTGCTACTTAATGATGTGACACACACTGCGACCATTAAGTAGTCGCGTCGCGACACTTCAAAAACCCCAAATCACAATTGACTTAAAGAAGATCAAGAGACAATTCGCATACCAGGATCCAGGTGTTATATTTCTCCCATAAAAAATGATTTTTAAAAAGGGTTAAACTGATTACAATAGTCAGTATTCTGTTTTTTTTTAAATAATAATTTAGGACTAAATCATACACTATGCCAAAAATTTAGGACTCTATATAATAAATATAAGAAAACCTGATAATGAAATTATTCAAGAAAGTTTTTTAAATTCTAACGACTAGCTCATTTTGTCTTGTCTTGGAGATTATGATGAGAAAAATAGGTTAAGAATATGCGCAATGGTATATGAAAATACAATATTAGCTTCTTGGTATGACCCATGTCAATTACATCAAGTTCTAAAATTTGTTGACCATCTAGTTTTTCCTCTTACCTAGGATTACCACTGCATGAAGTAGCCAACTTCGTGTGGTCACATAAGATACTAAGAAATATTCAGGGCCGGCCCATGGGGAGTTCAGAGGTGCCCATGAACAGGGCCCAAAAAATCGTACGACCTAATTTATTTTAAGAAATTATAGTCTACTATGTACAGCTGCCGGAAAACAAATTAGGTTTGTTTTCTAAGTATCAAGCGACGCAACAGGCGAGGGAGCGGGAAAATCAGAATTTTCGTGAAAAGCAAAAACGCCTCGATTCCTTCATCTTCGTTGATAACGCATGGGGCATGGATTAAATCTCCCTCCAACCAACTTATCATCAATCTTACTAGTTATTTCTCTCTTCTTTTTCTCGAAAATTTGAAGGCTGCAACCAATTTCGAAAATCAGATTCCAAAATCGTTCTTCACTTCTTCTTGCTTCTCTAATAAGTTAAAGTACAATCTTTCTTCACTTCTTTTTTCTTCAATTATTCTCTAAACAGTTTCCAAAATTGGAGGAATAAGGAAATTAGTTTCGAAAATCAGAAGAACAAGGAATTGAGGAAATCAATTTCTGAGTTTATAAGGTACAAGTATATTTAATTCTGTTTTTTTTTTTTGGTTTCTGATAAATGATACGATTTCTGATTTGTAAGAAGTAAATCAGTGTTTTTTTTTTTATTTCGGATTTTTCTTTTTGAAGTGTTGAAAATAAGAAAATCCAAAGGTAATGTACTAATGTTCTGATTTCTGGAATTCTTTTATTAGAAGCATATCAATGTTCTTTTTTTCGTGATTATGAAATATGTCTTGCTGATTGATTTCTGATTTTTTTTACATTTTTATACCCTTTCTTGTTGATTTGAATTGTCGAAAACCAGAAAGTAATTTCCTGATTTCTGGCTATTTTTTATTAGAATTATATCATTGTTCCTTTTTTCTGATAATGATATATATATATATATATATATATATATATATATATATATATATATATATATATATATATATATATATATATTGCTTATTTGAAATAAATCATATTTTTGTAGCATTGCAGAACGGGTTTTTTCCAATTTGACTATTTTGAAGCCATACTTACGATCTATATTGACCAAAGAACAACTTATTGGATTGACTTTGATGATGTACAAGCACACCACTTTGGATAAAGTTACTGATGATGAAGATGTTATTAAAAAGTTTATTTTAATGAATATTATGATGATTTTTCAAGTATAAGCAAAAAAAAAATTGTATATTATTTTGAATGAAATTTTACTTTTATGTATTTTGCAATAGAAATGAAAATTTATATTTCTTTTTTCTTAAATTTTTAGATCTTACAAGTTGTAGAGACTATTTTTTGTTAAATTGAACAGATCCTTCAAAATATCCCGGTCAACCCTACAAATTTACATTTTTAGTGAGTTCATACTCCATGTTAAATCCATGTCTAGTGTAACATCTCATGACAACTATTCTTATTGTTATCATCCTCACTATTACCACCAACATTAAATTTGGGAAGCATAAGCCATAAGAAATATGTGATTGTTAAAAAAAAATTACTTTTGACACCACCCATACTACTTCGATTAGGTAGATTTAAAACCCTTACTCCTTTATTTTATCATTCATATACAAATGTATTTTCAGTGTTACAATTAGTAGATCTTAAAGTATATACTATAATCATGTTATAAAACATATTAGATTGAAAATATGTAAAATACATGAGTGATGAACCTCAATTTACAAATGTATTCTCTTTTATCATTCTTTCAAGCTTATGAAGCTTGAACCAAAGATCGATCTTTCAGTAAAGCCTCAGCCGCCTTCCTCCCGGATACCAGAGCGCCATCAAACGTCGCACTAGTCCGATAATCCCCACACACATACAACCCTAACCCTAGCTTAGGGTTCTTCTGTAAATCCGTCGGAGGGCATTGATTTGGTTGTGCGAATTTAACACGATAACTTCTGAGATACGTCCATGACCCTACTGCAACTTCCTTCCCGAACCACCCACTAAGCTCCTCCACCACCTTCATTTTCAGGTCCTCATCGGAAACATCTTCATACAATCCGATAAGGGAAACCGACACCAGAACTTTCCCCGGTGGGCCGTATGAAGGAGCCACATTGGTGGCGAAAAACATGTTGTTGACGATGCCATTGCCGGACCCGTTGATGAACAGAACTGGGTCGGGGACTGGAACTTGGGTTCGATCGGCTGAGAAATACAGACACACGGTGCTTCGTGGTGGCTTGATTTGAACTGGGATGTCGTTCGATTTTCCGGCGAGAAGCTTAACGGCTTCGGGTTCTTCGACTGCAATGATGACCCCGTATTCAGCCTTCAAGGTATCGCCATTGTTCAATCTAACAGTGTGACTTGATTCTGATTCTGAATCGATGGAATCTACTGGTGTGTTTAGGATGATGGAATTGGAGGGTAATTTTGAAGCTAATTGTTCGGGAATTGCGGAAATTCCTTTCGCCGGGAGAGTGTTGTCGCCGAGAGCTAAACACTTGAAGATGAAATCGAAGAGCCGGGAAGTCGTTTCGAGGTCTCTGTCGAAGAAAATCCCACCGAAAAATGGTCGGAAAAATCTATCCACAATGGAATCGGAAAACCCAATTCGTTTGAGCAAATTGATAGTGGAGGTCTCTTCAGCAGAGAATATCTGATCATCGGATTGAGTCAAAACCCTAATTCTAGTCAATGCGATGAGAGATTTATCAACGATTGTTCCGATCGGGTTTGTTAGAGATTGGATAGCATCACCTAGGTGGCGTAACGGATCAGCTACTGTATGGAAGCCACCGCCGTAGTAAACCTTAGCTCCGGAGTAGAATTTTTGAAGATCTAGGGCTTCGTAGTCGAGTATTCTTCGGGCTTCCGGGTAACCGGTGATGAAGATTTGGAAGCCACGGTCGAGGAGGAAACCGTCGACGTTGTCAGTACGTACACGACCTCCGACGCCATCAGATGCTTCGACGAGGAGGAAAGGAATGTTGTCGGAGTGGAGGCGTATGGCGGCGGCTAAGCCGGCTAGACCAGCGCCGACGACGATAACTCCGGTCTTTTTGAGGGTTGGTTGAAGAGTTATTGATGGGGGAGATGTTAGGGAAACCTGTGAAGATATTTTGGTGGTGGGTTTGAGTAGGTGGTGACGACGGCGACGGTGGTGGAAGGTGTGGTGAGGAGTGAAGGAGGAAGTAAAAGAAAGAGTGGCGATTGTCATTCTGTCATCTTGATTGGGTGGCACGTATGCTCTGGTTTTGTTGAAGAGGCTAATCCAGTTATGGTTTCTGTTTTTAGCATGTATACATTTGAGTTCATTTTGGATAGAAAATAATTCATTCTATAAATTCTACTTTTGGCCATTTGGTTGACTCTTGTATCAATTTTCAGTCTAAGTTTTTAAAAATTAAAAAAATGATGCAATGATGTTTACTTTTTAAAAAATTCATCATATTTGGTTAGGCTAATACCGATTTATTTGTTTAATGTAAAAAGATATTTCCTTATAACGTGGGTGTGGATACCTACCTATCACAATGTGTTTTAAAGCAGTGAGAGCATCAAATCTCATAAGCAGTCTGCAGTTAACGTGCCCAGACAAGAGCAATTTTAGGATGGGTGATCCTGCGAACCATGATAGGTATGAATCATGGATGTCATGGTAAGCCTTGATGGCTAAGAACAATGTTTATTAGGGTCTCAGTAAGCCTTGGTGGCTAAGAACTTTGACCATACCTTTATTAGGGTCTTGGTAAGTCTTGGTGACTAAGAACCCTCGTTGAAAATACTTGGTAGACTTGGTAAGCCTCGATGGCTATGAAGCATAGTCATTATTTGTTGAATAACCATGGTAGGTCTTGGTGGCAAAGAACCATGTGGATTGCACGAAAAGGAAAGACCGGTGAAACTTGAATTGTCTCACAATGTCATTAGGTTTCAACGGATTATGAAAGGCTTTATGTGATTATATATGTGTTTATATTGATTTAATATTCATGAAAAATATTATATTACCAATTTATGACATTAACTCTAAATTTTATTCCACATAAAAAATGGGATATGGACCCACTCGCAGGGCGTTTTTAAAAAAACTAGCCGGTAGCTATAGCTTTTATTTTTTATATGAGGATTTAGCAAAAGTAGTTGGAAGCTTCTGAAATGTGTAAAATTATATAGAATGACAAGTGCTTTAAAAAGGATATATATATATATATATATATATATATATATATATATATATATATATATATATATATATACATTTTTAAGGATAATTCTGGATTAAAAAAGCTCAATAGTTTCTTTTTTTTTTAAAAAAACTTTGCATGAAGTAGCTTTTAGATTTGATGTTTTTTGTTCACATTAAAAGTTAAACGATCGTACTCTTAAAAAAACATTTTGTTAAATCAAGCTTTTTGTTAAAAAGACATATATACCCTCCACTTCCTCTTCATCAAATATAACAAACGCAACCCAAGGAATTATCCACAAAAAAAGCTAATTCCAAATTTGAAACAATATACACTTTACGAATTATGTTTTTACTATACCAATGAAGCAACATAAGCAATTTTCTTAGTAAACACATGCAGTTCATTTGTGTATATCATTCACAAAAAAGAATAGCAGAGTATGCATGTATATGTATTTAGTATTTAGTATTTAGTATCTAGTGTTTAGTGTTTACCTCTATTCTAGGCAAATTGAAGTGAATACTGGAAGCCTCTTTGATTTTTTAGGACCATAAAGGAACTTGTTAATGTAAGCATCAATGTCTTGTTTTGAAATGGTGTCACCATTTCCTTTTTGAATCTCAATATCATCATCTAAAGGAGTCCAATCAGTGGTTTTAAAGCTTGCAATGTTTGTGGTGAGTTTCTCTATTTTCATAGGTGACATTGCTGCTGAGATGTTGTAGTTTTTGCAAGGGGTCTACATATGCAAAACAGATAAAATATGTTAGGATATGATAGAAATAGGAATATAGTTTTAACTTATTTTGTTATAATTTGTAATAGGAAGAATGAAAGTAGGATTCTTTAATACCTCAAGTGTGGTCTTGTAAGGAAATTGTGATGCCCTCAGCTCCTTATTTCCATGTGCAAACTGTCACAAATGAAATCTTGTGATGTTGTAAGAATTTTACATTCAGATTGCATATGCAGTATGACAATTAACAAGAATGATTGATTTGAATCTTGTTTATAACTTTTGTTTAGTGATATAAACCATCAAATAGTTCAATTTTGGAATTCAAAACTCCCATCATATTACCTTCAACATATCAGTTTTCCTTGTTAATAATTCCAGGACAGAGTGTGTGTGTGTGTGTGTGTGTGTGTGTGTGAGAGAGAGAGAGAGAGAGAGAGAGAGAGAGAGAGAGAGAGAGAGAGACCTGGCATTTGGTTCCATAACGGCAGTAACCAGCTTTCTCCAAGTAAGAAACACAAAGATCCATCTTATAGTTGTTACTAACAGGGGATGATGATGATGATGATGATGATGAGGCACTAGTATCTGGCAAAGAAGATGATGAAGATTTACCTCTATCAACTGGTGGATTCTTCACAACGACACCATCCATCACTAACACATCTTCCTCCACCTTCACTGCAGTGTTCCTAAAAAGTAAAGGTGACCTTGGCCGATGTGGTGGATCCACTCTTGGAGACTTATCAGAGCCCCGAGTAACACTGTTGCGATGATATTTGTATCCAATTGAAGACTGATGATCCCCAATTGATGAAGGCGTTGCCAAAAGTGACCTAGAAGATTGCAGATATCGGAATAATGGGGAGTTCACAGTCTTAAAAGAAGTAGTGTGGCTATCTGGTGATGGATATTGATCGATCACAGGAGTTTTGTAATGGAAGTAAGGATTCTGAGTCCCAAAGTTTTGTATAGGTGACATGCTGCCGCGTTTAGGAGGTTTTGAGTCGCTAATACCATAGAGATTATCCATCTGTAGCTAATTTTACACAATCACCAAAACAGGTTTCAATTTTTTATCAAAAAACACGATCATGAACAATTTCATGTAAATATGTATGCTCTGTTAGCTCTAATCGTTGACGTTGATGATGAAACTATCAATTCATCACAAACAAAACCTTATAAACTAAAACTTTAAGCAAAAATCTATTCCTGAACTTGAAAATCGATAACTTTTACGCGTTAATGACGAAACTATCAAACCAGAACAAATATTACGATGAACTTAACGTTTAAACTCCCGCCTAAATTCAAACCTCCGACGATCATGCAACAACGCGATGAAAACATACTAGAAGTTGATCGATTTCTAGGTTTTATCATATTTTGAAGCATAAAACGAGAGTTGAGATTAAAATTAACAGAATTTAGAACATTTGAATTCGAATACCTGCGTAACTGGTGCTTTGATGAAATCGTTCGGATTAAAGAGGCGGAGAGAGACTGAGAGAGAGATGAATCAGGAGATAATGCAATGGAGTTGCAATGTGAGCATTATGTGACCTCCACCGCCATTGTAATGGTTTTCATCATCGACTCTGTAACTGAAGACGACGGAATCTGACGTGGAGTAGCTATTTGTACCCAACACGGTCTTCCGCTTCTCTGACTACACGACCTGTAAAGTCAAAAGGCGTATATTTTCATTAATGCCCTTCAATTTTATATGTCCTGTCGGTTAGTACCCCCTAAGTTTGACTTTAAATGATGTTTAACGCAATGAATCCTACGGGTTAATCGGTGTCGGAGAGAAAACTGACAGAGTTAAGGAAAAAGTTAGTGATAGTTAAGATTTCATTGATGTATTTGAAAATTAGTGATCATTACGTATTACATATAGATTGTGTAGTTATGGTTCAGATAAACAATACTTATGGTCGAACTAATGAGAGTTCAAATTGTGTCTATGAAAAAGGACCCAATTTTTTTATTTTTTATTTTATTGTTTGCATTGTGTATTTTTTTTTTTGGCCCAAATCATATTAGGTTAGGAATGATGCAAGATGATGAGCGGGAATCAGAAACAACGCAAAGTAGAAATCATAATTTTTTAGGAGAAGTAAACATCACTTTTGTTCCTACATTCTCGTTGATTACCGGCTAGTGAATCGTCTATACTTCATGACACCAACGGTCTCCTACTTCCTTCTTCATAAGCATTGAGTTCTTACTACTTTTTTTCTACCCTTCTTCATCAATCCTCAAAAATTAGTGAATGTCAAACAAATCGGGAAACCTTGTTACTTCAAAATTTGAAAATCAGAACTTCACAAGCAAGTTGATGCTTACTTCAAAAATTAGTAAACCATAATTCAAAAATGAGAAGGTATTCTTATTCATCATAATTTCTTTATAAGAAGTAAAATAAGTTTTTTTTTCTTTCATTCTTTCTCGAATTCAGAAACTTTGAGGTTTTGAAAATCAAAGTCAGTCAAATTTTCAGAAGAAAACAATCCTCTTGAGGTGTCGCAAATACGAAGATATATTCATAATTTTTTATCAAAACTTTTTTGTGAGAAGCAAATCAAAGTATTTCTTTTCTAAGAATGTAATTTAAGAATTTTTTTATTATAAAAAGCAAATTAGAACATTTATTTTCTTAGAATGTAATATAACTTCTAATTTTTGAATTTTTTTATTTTATTTTTATTTATTTATTTATTTATTTTGTAATTTGATTTTTACCTTTTGATTTATGAGAATGTAATAATGACATAACGTAATCCCATTTTTATAGTTCTTTTAGAATATATATATATATATATATATATATATATATATATATATATATATATATATATATATATATATATATATATACTTTACTAGTTGAGTTTAGAAACTAGAACCAAGAAAGAAATAACATTTTAGATAAAGTTATCTATGAAAGTTTTATTGAAAAGTTTATTTTATCGGATATTAGATGACTATTTTCAAGTAGAAACAAATTTCTTTTTTTTATATTACTTTGTATGAAATTTTTGATTTATGTAATTTGCAAATTGTTTTGTTTAAAATTTTAGATCTTTCAAGTTTTATGACCTATTTTTTGTTAAATTGTACAACGCCTCCAAAATCTTGGGACGAGCCTTGACAATATCATTTTTATATGGAACGAAGATGCATGGGTGTGTATGGTATGAATTTTTTTTCCAAGCTTTTTGGAGTTTTATGAAAGAAAAATACAAAAAACTTGTTTGACGGTAGGAGATTAACCCAAACACTAAGTAGTTTTTAAAGCTTTTAATTTTTCAGAATTTTTAACTTTTGTTTTTATGTAATTTTATATTTTAAGAGCTAACTACTTCGACCGGACATTTCTTTATAAATAAAAACTATGATTTTTAACTACCTGGTTTTCAGCTACCGGATACTATCTAATTTTACTAAATACATATAATCATAAGATAAATACAAAGTTTGGATCTATATCAACGTTTATTTATATTTATATCTATATTTATATTATCTTATAATTGATGTCATTAGTTTAAAATATGGATGTTAATACAGAAACCTTTAATTTTGTTAAAAAATATCGTTTACCCTAAATTTGTTTTTATGTAACCATATTTAGGTTACACTTGACCCAAACTGAAAACAAAAACAATTAAATATGAAATTAATCTGTAATTTATTGAGTGTCAATAAGTATTAGAAATTAATTTGATTAATTTGTTATCTATTAAAGTGTTAATTAGTATATGAAAATTAATATGTGGTAATTAATTAATTATGCTTAAAAAATTATATTAACTATTTACAATAATTATTGAATAATTTGAAAAATATAATTATCAAATATTAAAATAATATTATCCTTAATTTAAACGGATCTCAACATCTATATAAAGTAAGGAGGCTTAAGGAATTGATGCTCCACCAAAACCCTAAAACTCGGTCCTTACTCCTTAGATTCATCCCCTCCTCCCTTCCTCTCGCGTTCGCCGAACCAAAGAAACCTCCAGGATTCTTTTGGTCGAAATCTTCCAGCTTTCATAACTACGATTCTTGCTTAATGGAAAATAAGACCTCTAGTCTACAGAAACACCTCCTGAACGGAATCTTCCTTCCTATGTTTACACCACACTAGGATAATGAACCACCTGAGAGTTAGAAGTCATTCCAAAATTTCATATGTTACTCTGAGAAGATAAGAAGAAGAAGGGGAAGGTGAGTCAAGAGTTATGTTAGGGTTAAGTTATAACCACATGTTGGCCAACTAGGATTACAGATGGAAGCCACATTAGGATTTTGCCCGGTCATCAAGTGAGAAACCGTCTAACCTAAAGCAAACCGGTTAATTGTCAGTATTGCAATAAATTGGAAATATAATGACTTAATTGTAACAAAAATATCAGTGTCAAAATTTAATCCAGAGTTCACAAACAAAATATGTGTAATAAATTCAAGATGCCTTTAATGGTTTACATCCAGTGTTTTATGTAAGATGGATATAAATTTGGCGTGTATTTCTAAATTTTAGAAAATTAGAATCGACACTAGTTTACTAAAACTAAAAACCTATCAAATTACGTGTTTTCTTTTTGGGTTAAATTCATAGAAGACCTAGAAATTCTACGTTTTGCCTGTTTAAACCAATTTTTTACCAATTAAACTATAACGTCCCAAATTTCAAACCAAAATTTCTATTTAAAACCCGATCAAACATTCAAAACTCTTTTTGAAAACATATCATAAGATTCATTTGTTCTGAAAGCATAAGTTTTAAACAGAATTAAATTACAAAAATCGGCAGAAGTTGAATACCATTATAACATCGATGCGAATGTACAGTCACGACACGCCCTTCTTTGGAAAACCTGAAAAATATTTAACTTAACAATGTAAGCATAGAGCTTAGTAAGCTCCCCAATATAACACATATTACACTATACATACAATGCATACAAACAAAGGCTCTCGGATTGTATGACGATCCACTATCAATCCTCTCAAACATAACATATCAACATACATGTAAATCATACCACTATCTGCTCTTAGCCATCATACCACTATCTGCTCTTAGCCAGCCATCATACCACTATCTGCTCTTAGCCACCATACAGCCACGGGCTCTCAATTTTCATACAACCACTAGCTTTCATCAATCCCACAAGCAAACCAAGGCTAATACTAATATTGATGGTCGCCTTATGAATGCATAATCATACGTAGATAATAAATAAGATAGACATTTGAACAACGGATGCTACCCAAAAGTAATATATCATACATGAACCATGCATAAGGGCATACCAAATTTCTAAGGCGATCCAATTTAAACTACATATGATCCTTACATCATTCACTTAACAATCAACCAATACTACCAATACCCATCCAAACATGACACATAATAGTATCATACAATTAACCAATCACGTACATGACAAAGACTATCTTAGTTTACATGCATATGTATACCCTAATAGTACATATATCTTATCATACAAAGGATATATAATGTCACACGCAGTATAGTGAGAAAACTCACCTAAGCCAAATTGTTACTCAAAAAAGCCTCTGCAGACGAATAAGCTAACACGGACAGAATAAATACCAATAAAAGGTCAAACCTTAGTCTACGGATCCAACCCCAAAGTTTGACCAAAAGTCAAATTTGTCAAAAGTCAACGGTCAACGGTCAACCCTTCGCGACCCTCTCCTTGGTCCCGACGCGAACACTAAAAGAAAAAACAGTTATGGATTGTGACTCGCATCACGACACCTTAAAGGTCGTGTTGCGTGTTTTGGTTATTCAACCAACTTTAAAAAGCTCTTAATCCTTTAATTATGAGGCCCAAATTATCTACTATCTACCAGCTCCTTAGTAATCTCTTCAACCCTTCCTAATCCCCATACAAATCAAGTGCTTCTGGTAATATGGGCCCATACTACCTTCCACACATGTTCGTACTTGTCCCAAGAATTGTCTCAAGGTTCCCAAGTCGCTACTTACCACCAATTCTTAACGTTCTAATCATATATACACATGCTCAAACGAGCACACACCACTAATCTTCCTAGAATTTCCTTCTAGGATTCTTCTAAGCATATATTCCACCTTATCCTGCTATACCAGTGGGAAGAAACTTCTATCAGTATCAATTAACTATCTTACAAATACTAACTACATGCATCTAGAATTAAGCAGTCCTTCGACTAAGAGATCCTTCACTATAACGGTTGGAATCAAACAAGAGTTGTGTAATAGGGCAGAACCAAGAAATCTAAGACTATTTAACTCTAGGGGCACGCAATCCTAATGCATTCATTTAACAGTTAATTACTATTGATATAGATTTCAAGCAATTCAACAGTCAAGCAACTAATCTAACAGGCAATTCTAGCACACTATTCTAAGCTCCTTAGTCTATCTACTAGCATGCAAAATCATGGCAGGGAAACTACAAGCTGTCAAGGTGGAACTAATCATGCCATGTCATATGAGCACATACTAATTGCATATAATCATCACATACAACATGTAAGTCAGTGTAATCACATAAACCATTATACATCATATCACTTATACATGTTGACTAACCGTGGAGATTGGATGATTGGATGATTTGCATTCTCTTCTCTGAGGCATATGTAATTTTTATTCACTTATATTTTCAAAACTGGTCCCTTTTTAATTAGTTTTACTTATAAAAATGATTCATTTCTGAAAATTTGCAACGGTTTGAGTCTAAACATACCAGGAAGTATGTTTAATTCTCTCAAACCATTTCTTTGATACCAACTTGTAACATCTCAAAAATCCAACTATAAAAATTTTCAAAAATCAGATTGTGAAATTACTAAAAAGGATTTCATTCATAAAACAAAAACAGTGTAATGACTTAAATTTTCTGACATCTAATCTATGGGAATTTATCAGAGTTTTCTTACATTTTTAGAATTCTACCAAATTTAAAACACTTTAAGTCCCAGGTTAATGTAACATCCAGTCTGCATGAATTATTTTCTTAAGTTAATCATTTTAAAAGTTGGAATTTTGTATGTCCATGGCGTAGCATTGGGTGGGCCACGACGTGGCATTGGATGAGGAAGAACGCGCATATGCACAACACCATGATGTGGCATATAGTTGGCCACGACGTGGTGGATATTTTGGGCCAAAACCCTGATTTCGAGATTGGGGCCTTATTTAAGGGCATTAACTCCAAAGATTTCTCATTTTGGCAGCCTTCACTCTCTAAGATCGAATTCCCGCTAAACCCCACCCTCCATATATGTGTTTTAAGCGTTTGAAGCCATTCTTAGGAAGGATGATGAAATAAGGAGCTCATTTTAGTATTTGGTTGCTTGGTTCCAGTATAGATCTTGCACCTTCACTTTGTTCTTGACCTTTAGGATGTATAAAGTCTCTTCCTTTTTCATTAAAGCATGCTAGATCTAGGTTTTTCCCTTTTTTCTTTATGTTGGTGTAGGGTTTCAAAGTACTCCATGGATGATGGCAATGGGCCCCCTTGATGAAGTGTAGGTTAAAAGCCCAAGACTTGTCTTTTCCCTATAAATAGTCATGTATTATTCATAATTAGGGTTAAGAGTGAGGCAAAATATAGCCGCCACGTTGTGAGGTTTCTGGTAGAGTTAGATTCTTATTCTTAAAGTGTAATATGTTCCTCATAATTGAATAAATCGAGTGATCATTCGACATATATTCATATTTGTGTTCGTTCTTATTTTCCGCATCTTGTTCATCAAATCATAATTAGGGTTTTAATCCCAACAAGTGGTATCAGAGCGGGTCTTTGAAGATTTATTGATTTTTGAAGTATCAGTTCTTGATTTGGTGATTTTCTGCACAAATTATTGAAGATTATTGGTGTTTTGGCATTTTGGAATCAAAATTTTGTTCAAGCAACTGTTCATGGGGAATTATGTTACTGTTCATCACTGTTTATCTGGGCATGTTCTGTTCCGATCTGCTCAATTGTTCAGTTCAAGGTTATTCGATTTCTTCCCAGATCTAGTTCACTTGATTAAGCCAAATATTTTTTATTCAAGTCGATCTAGTGTTCTTAAGCCCAATTTATTTCGTCTACTGTTCATACGTTTTGGGCCCGTTTATATTGATTTCAGTTCAATGGATTACACCTGTTTGTTGTACTTGAAGTCGTTTGTTATGTATCACCATCGACCATTCTAATGGTTTAATTTACAAATCGATCTGGTGATTGAATCCGTTTGTGTTTTGTCCTTTGGCGATTGATGATAGTTTCCTGTTATCATTGATTGTGCTTTTGGATACAAAATTGTTCTTTGATGTTATTGAACCTTTGATACTATTCGCTCCAGTTCTTCCTTATTCAAGATTCATTCTTTATTCAATTGATTTCAAAGTTAATTACTGTTAGAAATTGATTTTCTTTTGATATTGGAACTATGAGGGTGATGATTCTTGATTTGGAGTTCATATTTGTTCTTTGAAGAACTGATGAAGAATATGGTTATTGATCTGGAATAGATTGAAAATGGTGTTTTTGGTGGTCAATACGAAAAAGTCAAAATCAGAATTGTGACTACAATCAGGGATGTAATGTTAAGAACGATTGAAATCGGAATTTGATCTTAATCGACATGATTTGAACAGATGTTCTTGGAAGTCAAGGGAAAAAGTCAATATTGAATTTGTGAATCCTTTGGTACGAACTGTGTCACATGCGAATGGTTGGGGCTTGACCACCTGCGAATGAAATCGATCTCATCTGGGATGAATGACGGTCAAAATCGAAAAGTCAAATTTGTGAATGGATTCACTACCTGCGAACGACTTGGATTCGGTATTGGATCTTGGGCTCACACTCGTTCTTCACCCACGAACGTTCGCTGACTGTGGTTCGTAGCGAATCTGTGCTTGGATTTGTTGTTGCTGAAGATTCGCTTTGGGTGTAGAATCAACGAACTTGGAACAAACGGTGGCACTAAAATCGGATTCGGAGTGCCATAGGCACGAATGACTGAAAACGAACCTGGATTCGTGTTTGTATCGGTGTGCTCGGAACGAACTTGGATTCGTATGTTTGTGCTTGGAACGAAAGTAGATGGAATTGATTGGAATCGTATTTGTGGTTTCGCTTGTGAACATTCGTTTGAAATCACGTTCCAGTCGCATTCTTTTTTAATCACACGTTAAATTGGGGAAGAAGATATTCAAGTTACATTTTTAGTCCCTGCAACTTCAGCGATTTGACGGTTCTGATCCCTGTATTTTTTGTGACTTGACACTTTTGGATTATATTCAGAAATTGTTAAAAATGAAGGGAAAATTGATGCAAAGTTACCTTTTCAGTCCCAGAACTTCAGAAAAGTGACAGTTTCAGCCCATTTTTCGAAAAGTTTGCAAATTTAAGGGCTGGTGAACAGTTTTTGAATTCTTTAATGCACATATTTTTTCGTGAACAGAAAATTAAGGATTCCATAAAGTCTTGGCGGTTCGGAAAGTCGTTTTTCACGATAACGTCAAATTTGTTCGACTATTTCGGATTTTAAACTTCATTGTTTATATCATTTTGTCGCGGGGGAGCACAGTAATTATTTATTCATTCAAGATCATTCTCATGACCATTTGAAGGCTTTATAATCACGTTTTTTTATTATAAATCGGGGGAGAATTTGGTATGGCCATTCGAAATTGGATTTGTGACTTTTCAAATTTGAAGATTTTTGATAAAGCTTGTGATAGAATTATGAAGGTAGCTTTTACAGTAGCAGTTCTTCATTGAGCTCTTCTAAAGCTTTTACAGAGAAGTATCCTTTATAATAGCAGTTCTTCATCGAGCTCTTCTAAGGACTTGTTATATCTCCGACTTCTAGTATTTTCTCGATCAAGTGGCGTTACGAATCTTAAAATTTGGGTTGTTACATGATAATTTTTGGTGGCTTATATCATTAGCTTATTTGAAGATCATTGTGACTTAGAGAGGGAGCTCTTCAAAGGCAAGAAGTGATTTGGTTTCTTTGTTCTGAAATGGGTTTTTATGGCGGGTTTGGCTTTATTGAAGATCTTTGGGATTACATCAGAAAATGAAGTTTAAAAACATTACTTCAGTGCTTGGTTTTTATATATATATATCCTAGAACCCATGGTTTAAGACTATTAAAGAATCAAGATTCGTGGATTGCTTCAAATATTCCTCGTTGCAAGATCTTTTCTTATTTGCTAGATGCTTGTTTTGGAAGTTAAAGCATTGTCATCCATTCCATACTTTGAGGGGGAGGTTGTAGGGTTCCAAAGTACTCCATGGATGATGGCAATGGGCCCCCTTGATGAAGTGTAGGTTAAAAGCCCAAGACTTGTCTTCTCCTTATAAATAGTCATGTATTATTCATAATTAGGGTTAAGAGTGAGGCAAAATGTAGCCGCCACGTTGTGAGGTTTCTTGTAGAGTTAGATTCTTATTCTTAAAGTGTAATCTGTTCCTCATAATTGAATAAATCGAGTGATCATTCGACATATCTTCATATTTGTGTTTGTTCTTATTTTCCGCATCTTGTTCATCAAATCATAATTAGGGTTTTAATCCCAACAGTTGGGTTGAGTAGAATGCTTGGAATCCATAAAGTTAGCAACTTTATGGATTATTGAGTTCCCTTAGTGGACATATGTTCCAGATTTGAAGTTTGTTGCTATTTTGGGCTTCATGCATGTGATCTTGGGTGGTATTTCTCCATTTTGACCTAAGTTTAAGTATTAGACTTGCATTGTACATACAATACTGAAAAACACCGATCTTTGTGATGTAGAATGCCTTAGGAAGGGTTTTGGAGAGTTTAAATGAATGGTTAAACAAGTTAAGAGTTAAATTTGTTAAGCTATTGGAACCCGGTTCCCACGATGTGGCGTTTTGGAGGCCACGACATGACGACTGGGGAGGGTACCTGACTTTTTTGTCTTTTAGTGCCACGATGTGGCCTATGGGTGGCCACGTGGAGACTTGCTGAGGTTGACTACTACTGCTGACTTTGACCATGGTTGACTTTTGGTCAACTTAAGGGTTTTAGGGTATAGAATGAGAGACTACTTTTTTATTTCTGTTAGGTGTCTCATTGTACCTCTCTACCCGGTGTGTGAGCTGTTGTGCGTTAGTTTCTTTTCGCGACATGAGTCTTCTCACAATACTTTCTTGTGGTAGTATATGTTGACAACCTGTGTCGTATCTATTGATTACTTCTATATGTGAATTGAGTTGCTGATAACTCCAGGACCGTTGTGACTCCATGGGACTACTGATAGTCCTCAGGGTTGGTGATTACCTGTGAGGTGTCCTGTTAATCCACATGGCATGTTGTTAGCCCACTGGGACTGCAGATAGTCCCCAAGGTTGTTGTTAACCCACAGTTGATTATATTGTGTGTTGTATGTGACATTCAAGACTACTGTTAGTTCCAGGGTTAATGATACTTGATTATTATGTTGTGTTATATGTGATATTTTGGGGGACTCACTAAGCTTTATGATTATAGTTGTGGATTAGCTAGTTTGCAGGTAATTATCGAATTGCGAAGGCGGGACTATACACACACATCATCATATTTATGATTTGAGTTCCATATTATCTTCCTAACTCTGATTCCTGAATAATGTTTATGAACAAATGGTTTGACTCAAATGTAATTTTTATTAAAACGGAAGTTTAAATTACTCTAAAAACAAAAAGTTTAGCCTCGGCGAGTCGATGCGTGGACTCGGCGAGACCGCGCTGTAAAATGAAACCGTAAATCTCAGGGCCTGAGCCCTATTTAAAGGCCTTTATAGCCTCCATTTGCGGCTACCTGTCCAGAGAGAGTACCCCTTGAGAGCTTGAGCGAGTTGAGAGGGAGATAAAGCCATATTGATCGATTTTGGTGTAACTTAGCAAAGGAGAAGTTGTTTCCAGCAAGAGGAGGTCAAGGGAGCTGTGGATCCAGAGTTTTCAAGTTCAGATCTACGCTGTTGAGGTGTCTATTCGAACTCCTTTTCTGTTTTGGGTTAAGATCTATGATCTAGGGCTTCCTTTGCACCATTTTGAGTTAGATTGTGAAGCATAGGGGGTCCCTTTGAGTATAGATGATAGATCTGGACCTTGAGAGGTCCAAAAGGTCCCAAGCTTCCAGCTTTGTGAGGTTTCATGTGAGCCTTAAGAGAAAATCACATTTAAAAGGTTATTCCTCCATTTTTGGTCTTATAAGCATTGCATGAACGTAAAGTTTGAACCTTTACGTGACTTTCGAGTGTTAGAAGGATGGATCTACTGTTTGGTGAAGCAGATCTGACCTTAAGAGATATTTTGAGAGTTTTCATGGGAGGAACTCGCCGAGCCCATAAGGGACTCGACGAGTCGAGTCGGGTTGCCCCGCGACTCGCGACCTGTGGTGACCCGTGGAGTATAGGGTTGACTCAGCGAGTCAAGTGAGGACAGGGGCGAGGAGGACAGGCATGTACTCGCCGAGTCACTCTAGTGCACTCGGCGAGTCCGGTCAATGTTGACCGTTGACTTTTGTTGACTTTTAGGGTTAGTCAGTGTTGGGACTTATGAGCCATTAGAGGGGAGAATGGTCTTTTACCCTTCTTAGAGTACTTATAGAGAGGGGGTGGCCTAGCCTTTAGAAGTTGTATTAATTAGAGTAATTATTTATGTGATTAGGCGAAGGCTAGTGCAGTATTTCAGAGTTCGAGGTTTACCGAGTTACCCGAGGTGAGTCTTCTCACTATACATTACCTAGAGTGGTATTTATGTGTAGACCAGAGGGTCTTGTATGCTATGTGTATATATGAGATTATGTGCATTGTGTTATATGTATGATATGTGTTGAACAGACCAGGCCGGAGGGCCCAACATTATAGACCGGGTCGGAGGACCCAACGATATAGACCGGACCGAAGGGTCCAACGACACAGACAGGACCGAAGGGTCCGACGAGCTATGACCGGACCAGAGGGTCCAACGAGCTAACTGGAGGGTCCCACTGAGACACATCGACCGGAGGGTCGTATTATAGCCTCGAGTGGCGTATGTGTTGTATGCAGTATTTTGGGGAACTCACTAAGCATTTATGCTTACAGCTGTTGTGTTATGTGTTTCAGGTACTAGCGAGGATCGCGGGAAGGCGCCGACATGATCCGTACACACTGAGAGGATTTATGTATTCGAGGATCTTGGGATTTGTTTATTGTGAAACATGTGATACTTTGGGTTACTATGATATTTTATGAATGAAAGTATGTTTTTAAAATGAAAAATTGTTTTGAAATTTACGTTGTTACAAGTTGGTATCAGAGCCTTGGTTTGAGAGACTCGGATACACCTCCGGGCGTATCTGAACTCAAACTGAGGATTTAAGAGAATCTTTCATAAAAGAAACAATTTTTCCAAAAGAGTAAAGGACTTTTGAGAAAAGCAGAATGGAGCAGTGTGTACGATCAGTCAGCGCCTAAACGATGATTTCCCAAAATACCCTTATATTATGTGTTATGAGATATGATATGCATGCTAGAGTAGGCTAGGTATTCATATTAGGACTAGAGTGGCCTGATTTGTGATGCCTTAGCCTAGGAGTTACTGCTACTATGAGATACTTCGAGAATAAGTAGGTAGCAGCGAGGAATTTATGAGTGGTCTACTAGAGAGTAGTCTGAGTTCAGTGAGATATAGAGTACTTGTGAGCTGGGATCCTAGGAGGAGGACTTGGGGTGAATACCGATGCGCTGTGGAAGGTAGTATAAGGGCCCGTACTACTGGAAACACCGGATCGGTGAGCAGTCCAAGTAAGAATCCTTAGGGTGCTGAAGAACAAGTAGTGTTGAGTATCGAGTGCGAGTATACTCGAACGAGTCTCTGATTCTTTTGTATTATGTTTCAGAGACATTATGGTTGGGACGCGCCACCACTCAGGAGGCAGTGGTACCAGCGATGAGGAGATTCGTAGGTTGATTCACGAGGAGGTGGCTGCGGCCATTCGAGCTGAGATACCAGAGATGTTCGGGTCTATAAAGACCACGCTGATCGAGACTTTTGATGAGCGGTACGCTGCTCTTACTGAGGCTGCTGTTGCTGCGGCCACCGCAGCCGTCGCTGCTGCCAGGCCGCAGGGGGGTGACTTGTTGCTGTACCGAGAGTTCAGCAACACGAAGCCACCAGAGTTTGATGGGACGCAGGACCCGATTGCTGCGATGAGGTGGATTTCTGATATCGAGGGATGCTTCTACACCTGCTCGTGTCCGGAGCATCTGAGGGTTCGGTTTGCGCTGAACCAGCTTCGCTTGGGAGCGAAGGACTGGTGGAAGTTTGTGACGGCAGACTTCACTACGACAGAGCTTACTGCGGTGACCTGGGAGAGGTTCACCACGATGTTTCGAGATGAGTATGTTCCCCCTGTGGAGAGGGAACGAATGGCCCAGGAGTTCTTATCCCTCAAGCAGGGAACTGAGTCTGTGACGGTGATTACGAGGATGTTTCACGAGAGGGCGTTGTTTTGCCCTGAGCACGTGTCGACTGAGCAGGCACGTATGAGCCGGTACTTGAGCATACTGAGGAGGGATATCCGTGAGTTCGTGGCGAACTCGTCATACCGGACATTTGCCGAGCTTCAGGCAAATGCCCGGAAGCGAGAGATTGAGCTGGAGACTCAGGTCAGGGAGGAGGCCGAGTCTCAGAGGAGGGACAAGCGACCGGCACAGGCGCAACCGGCAGCCAAGCGGGTAAAGCCCGCTGATTCGAGATCTGGGGGTCCGAAGGGCCGCACTTGTGGGAAGTGCGGCAAGAGTCACGAGGGGATGTGCAGAGCTAGGGTGTGTTACAAGTGTGGGAAGGAGGGGCATTTCGCGAGGGATTGCCCCAAGGGATTCTCGGTTTGCTTTCATTGCAACCAGACTGGCCATCGGAAGGCTGAGTGCCCTCAGCTACTACAGGGATCAGCACAGGGGTCTACACCTGCTGCTAGAGCTACCGAGGTCCGGCCAGCGAAGGCCGAGGCACCGAAGGCTCGCGGGAGAGCCTTCTAGTTGACAGCGGAGGAGGTCCGCGCAGCGCCCGATGTCGTGGCCGGTATGTATTCTTTTACTTACCTACTTTGAGTTTGAGATTTTATGCTTATATTGTGTTATGCTTAGGTACTTTTCTTGTGAGTTCTGTACCTGCGTTGGTGTTATTCGACTTGGGTGCGAGTCGATCTTTCGTGTCATTAGCATTTAGTCAGCACATCAGTGTTCAGCGAGAGGCATTGAGTCGACCTCTACGAGTTTCTATAGCCGACGAGCGAGCGGTGTATGCTACTGAGGTGATCCGAGGTTGCGTACTCGAGATCTTCGGCGTTGAGTTTCCGATTGATTTGGTCCGATTGCGATGGGAGATGTCTGTGTCATCGTGGGCATGGACTGGTTGAGCAGGTTTGGAGCGGTTATCGACTGCGAGCGACAGTTGGTGACCATACGAGACCCTAGTGGGGGAGTTCTTACGGTGTACGGAGAGGGTACCCGTTCAGGGTCAGCATTCTGTTCGGCTGCTAGAGCGAAGCAGAGTCTACAGCAGGGCTGTAGTGGGTTTGTGGCCTACGTGATGGACACACGAGTAGCAGCGGAGAGGCATAGTTCTGTTGATGATGTGCCGATAGTGCGTGAGTTCCCGGACGTTTTCCCCGAGGATTTGCCGGGTGTGCCTCCCGAGAGGCAGGTGGAGTTTCGCATCGATTTGGTTCCGGGAGCAGCGCCTATCGCCAAGGTGCCCTATCGCCTTTCACCACCAGAGATGCAGGAGTTATCCTCACAGCTTCAGGAGTTGTTGGGGAAGGGATTTATCAGACCGAGTAGCTCGCCGTGGGGAGCGTCGATCCTTTTTGTCAAGAAAAAGGATGGTTCACACCGGATGTGCATTGATTACCGGGAGTTGAACAAGTTAACGGTCAAGAACCATTACCCACTGCCGAGGATGATGATCTGTTTGATCAGTTGCAAGGAGCATCTTGGTTCTCCAAGATTGATCTGAGGTCTGGATATCATCAGATGAGAGTGCGTGATGAGGATATCCAGAAGACGGCGTTCAGGACTCGTTACGGGCATTACGAGTTCGTGGTGATGCCTTTCGGGTTCTCCAATGCACCGACAGCGTTCATGGATCTCATAAACAGGGTGTGTAGGCCGATGTTGGATCGATCGGTGATCGTGTTCATCGATGACATATTGGTGTATTCGAGGTCTAGAGAGCAGCATGAGGAGCATTTGAGGGAGATCCTCGGAGTTCCGAGATTGGAGAGGCTTTACGCCAAATTCTCCAAGTGTGATTTCTGGTTACGAGAGGTCCAGTTCCTAGGACATCTCGTTAATCAGAATGGGATATTGGTCGATCCGGCCAAGATTGAGGCGGTGATGAGTTGGGAGGTGCCGAGATCCCCCACCGAGATCAGGAGTTTTCTGGGGTTGGCCGGTTATTATAGGAGATTTATTAAAGATTTCTCCAAGATCGTCGTGCCTCTCACCAGGTTGACCCGGAAGGGCGTTACTTTTTCGTGGGGTCCTGAGCAGCAGGTCTCGTTCGAGACTCTTTGCCAGAGGTTGTGCGAAGCCCCGGTGTTATCCCTTCCAGAGGGAATGGAGGATTTTGTGGTGTACTGCGACGCATCGATATCAGGGTTGGGTGCGGTGCTTATGCAGAGAGGGCATGTGATAGCGTATGCATCGGGGCAGCTGAAGCCTCATGAGACGAGGTATCCCACCCACGATCTGGAGTTGGGGGCAGTGGTGTTCGCCCTCAAGATCTGGCGCCATTACCTGTACGGGGTTCGGTGTACCATATACACGAACCACAAGAGTTTGAAGTATCTGATGGATCAGCCCAACCTGAATATGCGCCAGAGGAGATGATTGGATGTGGTAAAGGATTACGATTGTGAGATCCTGTACCACCCGGGCAAGGCTAAAGTTGTAGCTGATGCGCTGAGTCGTAGGGCGGAGAGTGCCCCGATTCGAGACACTTGTATGCGATTGACAGTGATGACTCCGGTGTTGGACACCATTCGGGAGGCCCAGGCAGAGGCCGTGAGACCGGAGAACCGCAAGAGAGAGCGGGTGATTGGGCAGGTACCTGAGTTTGTTACCGATAGTCGTGGGCTGATGACCTTTCAGGGTCGGATTTGGGTGCCGTATGCAGGCGGGACGCGCGCCACTTTGATGGAGGAGGCGCACCGGTCGAGGTTCTCGATCCATCCCGGGGCCACTAAGATGTATTTGGACCTGAAGAGGGACTATTGGTGTCCCTGTATGAAGAGGGATGTAGCATGGTTTGTTGAGAGGTGCTTGACCTGTCGTAGGGTTAAGGCCGAGCACCAGCGTCCGCATGGCAAGTTGCAGCCACTTGAGCTTCCCTAATGGAGGTGGGAACAGATTTCTATGGATTTCATCACCAAATTGCCGAGGACCGCACGGGGTGTCGATGCAATTTGGGTGATCGTCGACCGACTGACGAAGAGCGCACATTTCCTTGCTATCAGTGAGAGCTCTTCTGTCGAGAGGCTGGCAGAGTTGTATGTGAGGGAGGTGGTATCGCGACATGGGGTGCCGATCTCGATTGTGTTGGATCGAGATGTACATTTCACTTCCAGGTTCTGGAAGAAGTTCCACGAGGAGTTGGGTACGAGGTTGCATTTCAGTACCGCCTACCGCCCCTAGACGGACGGACAGAGTGAGCGGAAGATTCAGACGCTCGAGGACATGCTTCGAGCATGTGTGTTGGACTCCGGAGGGAGCTGGGACACATACCTACCATTGGCTGAGTTTTCCTATAACAACAGCCACCAGTCGAGCATTGGTATGCCTCCCTTCGAGTTGTTGTATGGGAGGAGGTGTCGGACTCCCATTTGCTGGGGAGAGGTAGGGCAGCATGTGATGGGTAGCACTGAGATAGTGCTTCAGACAACAGAGCAGATACAGCAGGTTAGACAGAGGTTATTGACAGCTCAGAGTCGCCAGAAGAGTTATGCGGATAGGCGACGATCTGAGCTTGAGTTCCAGGTGGGAGATTTCGTACTCCTGAAGGTATCTCCTTGGAAAGGAGTGATCCGATTCAGGAAGAGGGGCAAGTTGGGGCCCCGATACATCGGTCCGTTCAGGGTGACTGCGAGGGTAGGCAGAGTAGCATATCGATTGGAGCTACCTGCGGAGTTGAGCCAGATTCATGATACCTTCCACGTATCTCAGTTGAGGAAGTGCATAGCCGACGAGTCGGTGGTGGTACCACTGGAGGATATTTAGGTGGATGCGAGCCTGAATTATGCTGAGAGGCCAATCGCGATCCGGGATCGGAAAATCAAGGTTCTGAGGAACAAGGAGGTGTCCCTGGTGCAGGTCCAGTGGCAACATCGGAGGGGGTCCGAGCTGACTTGGGAGCCGGAGTTAGAGATGCGTGAGCAGCATCCAGAGTTGTTTGTGGAGCAAGACTTCGAGGACGAAGTCTGATTCTAGCGGGGGAGAATTGTAACATCCGGAATTCCAGGTATTATATTTTATCATTTATTTTTGAGAAAAGAAAGGGACTCGACGAGTTAGCTGTAGACTCGTCGAGTAGGACCGCGAATGCTGACTGGATTTAATGAATGGACTCGGCGAGTCGATGCGTGGACTCGGCGAGTCCGCACTGTAAAATGAAACCCTAAATCTCAGGGCCTGAGCCCTATTTAAAGGCCTTTATAGCCTCCATTTGCGGCTACCTGTCCAGAGAGAGTACCCCTTGAGAGCTTGAGCGAGTTGAGAGGGAGATAAAGCCATATTGATCGATTTTGGTGTAACTTAGCAAAGGAGAAGTTGTTTCCAGCAAGAGGAGGTCAAGGGAGCTGTGGATCCAGAGTTTTCAAGTTCAGATCTACGCTGTCGAGGTATCTAATCGAACTCCTTTTCTGTTTTGGGTTAAGATCTATGATCTAGGGCTTCCTTTGCACCATTTTGAGTTAGATTGTGAAGCATAGGGGGTCCCTTTGAGTATAGATGATAGATCTGGACCTTGAGAGGTCCAAAAGGTCCCAAGCTTCCAGCTTTGTGAGGTTTCATGTGAGCCTTGAGAGAAAAATCACATTTAAAAGGTTATTCCTCCATTTTTGGTCTTATAAGCATTACATGAACGTAAAGTTTGAACCTTTACGTGACTTTCGAGTGTTAGAAGGATGGATCTACTGTTTGGTGAAGCAGATCTGACCTCAAGAGATCTTTTGAGAGTTTTCATGGGAGGAACTCGCCGAGCCCATAAGGGACTCGACGAGTCGAGTCGGGTTGCCCCGCGACTCGCGGCCTGTGGCGACCCGTGGAGTATAGGGTTGACTCAGCGAGTCAAGTGAGGACAGGGGCGAGGAGGACATGCATGTACTCGCCGAGTCACTCTAGTGCACTCGGCGAGTCCGGTCAATGTTGACCGTTGACTTTTGTTGACTTTTAGGGTTAGTCAATGTTGGGACTTATGAGTCATTAGAGGGGCAGAATGGTTCTTTACCCTTCTTAGAGAACTTATAGAGAGGGGGTGGCCTAGCCTTTAGAAGTTGTATTAATTAGAGTAATTATTTATGTGATTAGGCGAAGGCTAGTGCAGTATTTCATAGTTCGAGGTTTACCGAGTTACCCGAGGTGAGTCTTCTCACTATACATTACCTAGAGTGGTATTTATGTGTAGACCAGAGGGTCTTGTATGCTATGTGTATATATGAGATTATGTGCATTGTGTTATATGTATGCTATGTGTTGAACAGACCGGGACGGAGGGCCCAACAATATAGACCGGGTCGGAGGACCCAACGATATAGACCGGACCGAAGGGTCCAACGACACAGACTGGACCGAAGGGTCCGACGAGCTATGACCGGACCAGAGGGTCCAACGAGCTACGGGACTGGAGTGTCCCGCTAAGACACATCGACCGGAGGGTCGTATTATAGCCTCGAGTGGCGTATGTGTTGTATGCAGTATTTTGGGGAACTCACTAAGCATTTATGCTTACAGCTGTTGTGTTATGTGTTTCAGGTACTAGCGAGGATCGCGGGAAGGCGTCGGCATGATCCGTACACAAGGAGAGGATTTATGTATTCGAGGATCTT
Organism: Lactuca virosa; assembly: GCF_052849685.1. Taxonomy (NCBI): domain Eukaryota; kingdom Viridiplantae; phylum Streptophyta; class Magnoliopsida; order Asterales; family Asteraceae; genus Lactuca; species Lactuca virosa. Next base: position 232,358,423 of record NC_136432.1, on the reverse strand, counting down.
GGGATTTGTTTATTGTGAAACATGTGATACTTTGGGTTACTATGATATTTTATGAATGAAAGTATGTTTTTAAAATGAAAAATTGTTTTGAAAATTTACGTTGTTACATCATGAATTTCTATAAAGTTGACATTTTATAAACCACTGGGTTCCCTAGTATTCCCCGGTAAGTTTAAGCTAAGGTCTTAACGGATTAAGAGATTATGTATATAGAATATCTTCATCTAACACCCACAACATGGCCATTTGGGTGCTACGACATGGTGGATCAGGGTTACGCGACTGTTTTGTCTGGAGTGAGCCATAGAGTGGTAGCATGTCTACCACGACGTGGAGATCGGATTATTCACGACTGATTTGTTCATAACTGAAGTTTTGGATTGGGGTTGAGTTAGTTAGCCACGATATGACCATGGACTAGCCACGACGTGGAAGCCAGCTGATGATGGTTTTGACTGTTGACTTTGACCTTGACCGTTGACTTTTGACCTGGTTTGACTTTTGGTCAAATTGCTAGTTCTATAGTGTAGACTAAGGTGTGACCTTGTGTGATTCGATAAGTGGGTTTTGGCACCATTTTGTGGCGTTGAGTTGTGGTTGGTTTGACTTCATGAGAGAGGCGAGTCTTCTCACTATACTATGTAGGATGCTAGTTGTCTTTGTGATACTTGCATGAAAGATCATGGGGGTAGCCCATGGTACTTGGATGTAAGACCATGGGGATAGCCCATGGAAAAATAAAGAAATACCATGGGGGTAGCCCATGGCACTTGAATATAAGACCATGGGGGTAGCCCATGACATTTCAGTGGAAGACTATGGGGGTAGCCCATGATGTAAGACCATGAGGGTAGCATGAAATTTCAAGGAAATACCATGGGGGTAGTCCATGGAAAATGTGTGTATGGTATATGGTATTTGGGGAACCCACTAAGTGTAACACCATGATTATTCACCCAAAATTTTTCTTTTATTTTTAATCAAATTATATCAGAAAACATTAGCGGAAGTCTTTTAAGAAACTCATCACCAATGTTACTTATTTCCAAAACAAGTCCATCAAAATCTAAAGTTGTAGAAATAAAACATAACAAGTGTTCATACCAAATGTAAGTGAAGCATCGCAAGAAGTTTTAAACTAGTATCATCACTACTAAACAAAAATGACTAAAACTACCCATAAGACCCCAACCTCACATGGCCATCACTATCAAGCTACGTGCCAATGCAAAAGCCACAACAACGGGCAAGAAACAATTGTTAGCATCAACAAAGTGAGTCAATAACAAGCACGTGAGTGTGGAAACAAAACATACATGTACACCACGTCAAGTCTTGTAATCACATCAATCCATGCATCATACATCGATAAATATTAACATATACGTATATACATTATTTGGGACATTCTTTCATCGCGGTAATTATTTATTTAATTTCTTCGCTATAATTACTTTTAATGTCCCTCGCTAACTAGGGTCTAATACATCGCTAAATCCCCAACGAAAGATCCCAGTCACTACTAACGTGAGCTGACGATGCAGTGAACTGAATGGGATACGACTCCTACCCATAACATTGTCCCTGGTTCCACATCTTCTATGACTTTGCACGTACAAGACAATACATTGTCATTCGCGGTTGGTACAAGGGTACTTCGAAACGCTTCCCCCCACCCAAATGTGATGTTTGATCTGGCTTCCTCAAGTAGCCAACATCACTCCAGTTCCTGTACACAAAATACACAAGAACCATGTCTCGAAATGGTCAACTAAAAAATCATTCGACGTCGACTTGGATTAAGATCTTTTTCTCCAATGATATCCTTCCACTACGATATCTCATAAAGGCATGTACCTAAGTTAGGTTACTACCCTTTAAACCACACTATGTGTATTCCCATTTTATTTTAATTAATTTGATAATTAATTAATTCCTCTCACATGGGAAAACACACACCTCACAAATATCATTATGTAATCATGCTTGTGAATTTTTATTATAATTAATTGATATCATACTATATCTTACAAACACATATCAAAGGTATATCAAAATAAATGTACATAGCATCATGTGATAGCATGTAATAGGATACACATTTCCATCAAACGACTTCTAGCATGCATATCTGAGTTTCAATCAAAAAGTAAAAAAAAAAAAGAAACATAACATGCTTATCATCAAAATTATAACCACACAAAGAGTTATCATATCATTTCTAGAATGGACTTATCCCTCTTGTATCGCACCAAATAATTAATTTAAGAACTCTAGTATACAAGGGATTACTAAATTCAGTTGCATCATCAATAAAATTACATATCTAGGTCATGTTTAACCCTTTACATGTAGTTCATAACATCACACAACATCAAATAGACAAGAAAACAAGTATAGGTGCATGCTATCCTTCCAAACTAGTTCTTAAACCATACAAGAAATGACTCACCTCTAGTCCAAGTTTTGTAGAGCTACGAACAAAGGAAAACCACCTTCTCATAAGAACTCTAACACCCCTAAAAGAATACCCAAAGGACTGATAAAAAACATATAAAAAATAGACACGATTTTGTTCAAACGAGTCTCACATCATGACCAAGAGGGTGTCACGTCGTGAGCTTAGGTTCCTTCGCGATTTAGGCCCGATCAGTTTCGTCTTCACGTCGTGGAAATAGGATGTCCACATCATGACACCAAATGATCATTAGGGTTTGAACAGTCAAGTCCAAGTCATCACGATGTGACAAAGGGTTTGCTCACGTCGTGACTAAGAAAACATATGTGATTTCAATCGTTCCAGTATTCGACCTCACAAGGTGACAAGCCAATGCTCACGTCGTGAGAACTGGCAATTACAGATTTTTGTTTATCGATTGATCCGTTCCTTCTGCCCAATTTGGTTCCGTTCAAAATCTCTATTGGGGTGTTCTTAACCCCTTAAGAACCTTTCCAAATGAATGCAAAGATAGGGACAAGAGTGGGACAATCAAACACACCAAAAACCAAAGATTTTGCATCATCCAAGGTTTCATCTTGTGTGTGGTTCATAAACAACAAAATGAACTCATGGAAGGAGTTCTTACCCTCTAGAATTTCCAGAAATGATCTCAATGAGGATTTCTAGGAGAGAGCCTTCAAATTTCCACCAAAAATCCTCTAAGAACACCCACCAATTCAATCTTCTTCTTCTATTAAATACACCTCCAAGGATAAGACCCCTTTCAAATGACTACAAAGATAGGGACAAGAGTGTGAAAAGGATTAGAATTGCATGTGACTGAAGTTGTCAAAAAACTGTTAAGAATGTTCTAAGGTTTACAGAAGAATTGGTTGCTTGTGGAAAGTTGGAAGCATGTTATTGTTAGGACGGACAATAGTGACACATTCTGGATTGAGATGATTCTTGGTCAGAATGTTGGTCATATGGGAATATGGAAATGTTTCCATAATGGGTGATGTTTGCAAAATCTACATGTAAGTTAGAATCTTTAATGTAAATAAGTTGTGTTCAAGGAGAGTACCTTGAATTTGAGACTTCATAACCATGGAATATTTCAAGTAATAAGTTCCAATGGAACATTTTGTAATATCAAAGGGTCAGTCTCTGTGACTTTAGAACCTTGACATCACAGAAAGACAATGCATGTAAAGATGAAATTCCACTACATCTTAAATAAGGAGAAGAATTTGGAATTATGAAATGAGCATCATTAGAGTAATATCCATACGATCTGTTCATAAAGGAAGGACCATCGAGAGGCAAAGTAGGCATGTTCATAACATGACATGACTGATGTTATTTAATTCAAGTGCTTAGTAAATTACTTGAAACATTATACAAAGAATAAATTCTTAATTGTTATGGTGATTAAAAAATGTGAATTTATTTATGATCAATAGGTATGGTACCATAGTCAATTAATTTATGATTGTGTTTCATTTTGTATGTTTTACTTCCCTGAGTAATTTTGATATTATTCAAAATTTCACAGTCATTCATACTTTTGGAAGTAAGTAGTGAATTAAGACTATCATGAATTGATTGTAGATTGTCGATTGAGGTTAAGACATTGCAATTAGACTTGCTACAATATTTATGAGTACTTTGAATATAGAGATTTTAAGTATTGGATAACCCACACTTAGAGATTGTTTCATGGATTTTTATCACAAGTAATTCTAAGACGATAATATCTTCTATTCTTAAAGCAGAGATATATGGTTTCATAGTTTACAGATCAATTGTGCATTGGTTTTCTCAAACGCATCTCGTAACTGGATGTTATGAAGGGTTATTCTATTTGTGATTTGATATGTAAATTGTATGACTATATAGTCAATGTAATTCGTTCCTTTTGCTTGAATAAGGAAAAACAATATATTTGGGCCCCTCGATGATTTTCGTTGATCTATAAAAACCAGGTGCCTGGTCCAGACTAAATTGATGCGTTCGATTTTGTAGTCTAAATTGATCGCAGATTGGGAAATCGGGAAACAAATAAATGAATATGAGGTTGATAATTTAATCATGACTCATTTCATACGATATTTTATAGAACGAATGAATAGTTGATCACTTATCTTAGGGCCAATGTTTTATTACAATCATAGTTTGTCAGTGGCTTTTAAAGCACTCTTTACTGTTTAGTTCATGGTCTATACTTGCAATTGTAGTTACAGACTTATCCAAGTGGGAGACTGTTGGATTAAGGTGTCTAAGCTAGTAACTAAATTGGTATATTCCTCATAACTAGAACTTGATTAGATGACATTTATAAATAGAGGATGATTTATTAGATTATTATATGATTAATAAACTAATTGGAAATTATGATGAAATGATTTGCTAATATATTATATGATTAATATATTGATTAGAAATAGTTTGTTGATTTTTTAATTCATTATGTGATTAATAAATTAATATGAGATCAATAGTTAAATAGATGATTTGTTAATTTATAAGGTTAATAAATTAATAAGAAATCAAATAGAATTAATTAATTATTAATCAGAGTTAATTTGGAATTAATTTGGGATTAATTGAAATTAATTAAATGTGTAATGGGTGAATTGTAATTGTTCAATAGTTAAATAAAAGAGGAAATTCTAGAACCATCCAAAGGAGGACGGTTTTAGGAGCTTCCTTGGGGTTTCCAGAAGCATTTTGGATGCATATAAGGAAAGGATTTGGATTGGGATTAAATCCATTCAAATCTTGCTTAGTCTCTAAGTTACCTAAACTATAAATAGGATCCTTTATGACCTCAATTACATTCTTGCATTTCCCATAAGCCTTAGGAACGAAAATTTTTCCTTTCCTCCTCTCTCCTCAATTGTCCTTTAGGTTTGGGTGGGAGCCATTAGAGGCATCATACTTTTGGTGCTAGCTTTCCAAGATCTTCAAAGGAAAGATTGAAATGATTTGTTTACTACAACAAATCAAAGGTATGTAACCCTAGTTCTTGTAGTTTTTTATTATACTAGGTTTTCATTTAAGGTTCATGTTAGTTTTGTTGTTCATAGTATGTTGCATTCAAAGTGTATGGCATAGATCCCTTAGGTTGTATGTGCCCATAAGTGTTAAGTGAAATTCCACAAGCATATAGTTCTTGTAACCTATAAAACACATCAAGTTCTTAATCTATTAAGTCACAAAGTTGGCCCAAAATGCATAAAAACACTCATTTTACCCTTTTGGTCAAAATGCATCTTCCCATGCATTATTTCTATTGAACTTACTCATATAACCTTATCAAAGTGACTTTAAACTCGTGTTGGATGTTTTAATGAAGTCACAACTTCATAACTTGCTAAATTCTCATAATTGACCATTTTTCCGTTTTGGTCAATAGTTCATTGAAAGTCAACTCTCTCTAAATTTCTGGTTCGTACAAACATGGTCTCATCATCAACCATCATAAAACGCGGAAGCTAAATCTTGTTTTGAAATGAAAACATAATACATATCACAAATAGATGTCATGCCATTGAGAATGTCCAGATACTCCAATCAAGCCAGCTCATTGCCCTTCGAACCTGCAACTAAAAACATAAAGAAGCAACTGTAAGCCTAAAGATTTGTGAGTAATCACAACACTTAATTACTATATAAATAATATGCATTCTGAAACTTAAACATAAACACATAACTGAATACATTAACACATAACTGAAACATATATACCAATTAGCTAAAACATGAATTGACTTAGCATGCTAACATACCTGACCATCATCACTAGATTCCCTCTGAGTCGTTTATCTTTAGTTGACCTAGTATTGACTACTTCCTTTTGATTGGTCTATCATAGTCTTGACCACTTCCCTCAAAGAGGTCTTCCATGGTCTTGATTCTACTAGATTCCCTCCAAGAGGTCTATCTCTAGTCTGGCTAGCATATAACATATAATCTACATAGTAAGTAAATTCGTGAGAACTCACCTGAGTGACTGATAAGGTAATCCACACACTGAGCTGAGTGGTACCGATATTGTCTCGAACCACTATAAAAATAATGATCCTAATTTAATAATTAAGGTACATACTGAAATGAACTCTTTTTAATAATCTGGGTCTGGAATAAGCTAATTTAAGAACAAAGACATATTTGTCCTTTTAAGACTCATCTAATACAGTTGACCCAAAAGTCAAACTTGGTCAAGTTCAATGGTCTTCGAGTTGTGGTACATCCTTGGTTGCACCATGGCCAAGACAGACACGACCCTTTTCGCCACCGCATTATGGTCAGTCTATGAACGTGTTGTGGTGTATCTGGTAGATTAATACTTCCATTAAGCACTTAATCTATTGCATTGCAGTCCCATACTTTCCATAAGGCATTAATACTATCTCATGGTCCATAAAAATAAAAAATATATGGACATGCATGCCCAATGCATGTCTCACACCACTTTAGGTAAACAAAATGGTGAAATATTGTCATAAATCCATACATGCTACCAAATTGTAACATCCATAAAATTCGATCCAATTTAAAACTTTTTAATACATTTAAAACCATTCAGTTATTACAATTTGTTTTCAAAATAGTTTAAACATTAGAGTTCCCAGTAAACATAATCATAAATCAAGGAAGTATACGGTCACGCCTTCACCTTCCCGCGATCATCAGAAGTACCTGAAATAATAATCGATAAATGTAAGCTAAAAGGTTTAGTGAGTTACCCCCAAACTACCAACGCCATACAATTATAACCATATCATATAATCATATAAGCAACCGCATGCATAATGAGCCATCAGTCTGACGGGACCGCCTCGCAGGAATTCAGTCTATCTGGACCGCTCTCCGAGCCTTCAGCACGTCTGGATCGCCTCGTAGGGCCCACAGCCTATCTGGACCGCTCACCGGGCCTTCGACCTGACTAGTATACCCTAACCGGGTCTGCATTCTATCCGGTCCGCCCTGGGTATCTTGGCCTACAGCACGAAGAAGGACCTGCCTCAACCCAATCCCCCAAACCAACAAACATGTGCACATAAATATCATACGCTAGCATGCAATAACAGATAGTCATACAGATCTAACAGATCACTAATATGGCAACTATCCTAGAACCAGGATACCGATCTAACCGATCAATTACATAGCAACCACCCTATTATTAGGATACCGATCTAACTGATATCTAACATAGCAACCATCCTATAACCAAGATATCAGTCTAACAGATTACTAGCATAACAACCATCCTAAAACCAGGATGAAAACTAACAGATCAACAACTTAGCAACCATCCTAACACCAGGATGCCAATCATAAAGGGTCGGCCTTGTTGCTGTAGACCCTGTTGATATAGTGAGGAGAACTCACCTCGCAATGTCGATCTCAACTGATGAATCGAACTCCCGAATCGCTGTCTCACCAAAAATTCCGAACTATCCAAAATAACGAATATTAACTTAATAAATGGGAATACTAGTCTTGACTAAGAATCCACATATTCCATTTTGCCTTTATCTCTAATTTGGGCCAAGGTCCAATATCAAATTCGCTATCCAAAAGTCCATATACATAAGCCCATTAATGGCCAAATTTTCCCAATTGGGGCCCACTCCCTAATTGGGCCTTATTCTAAAGTCCATTACCAAAACTGGCCCAAAACATCATTGTTCAGAAAGTCCAGCAAGGCCCATGTCAAACTGGCCCAAGAGTGGCCCAACCTCGAAGCCCAAAATGTCAAAAGCCCAACAGAGGGCGTACGCGGGGCGTACTCCTTTGGTACGTTGGGCGTACTCCGTTTTGCGTTAACCACCATCGGGGTGGTTGACTCAGTACGTTGGGCGTACCGGATCTACGTGGGGGTGTACGCGGGTCTTTACCAAAACTCAAATAAGTGCTTAATCGCTTAGGCACTTAAGTCCAAATTCCATATCCATCGACCAAAAGTGCCTTAGAAACATAAAGTCTTAAACTTTAAGACTTTGGACGTCCAGAAAGCACTTAATACATGGTCTTAACCTATTAAGACCTTCCTACTCCATGCATGGGACATATTCAGCTAATGGGACCTCATTTTTATCAATTAAGACCCTTCCTAGGGTCTAGAAGGAAAACTCAAAAGGTCCAAAATGCATCATGCACAATATGGGGTTTTTGGGGACAAGAAATGGTTCCTTAAAGCTAAAATGGCAAGATCTATATCATACAAGCATAAAGTTTAAAGCTTTTTACCTTCTGGAGCTTCTAGGGCACCAAACAACTTCAGATCTACAAGCTTGTTCTCCTTCTCCAACTCCTTGATGCAACACCTTCTTCTCCAACTACTCAAAGTACACTCTATAATTTCACACATTCAAGGAAAGGATTAGGGTTTGGGGAAAACGGCTCTAAACAATGGAGGCTGAGGTAAGGGAGGGTTATGAGCTCATAAGGTTGTTTATATAGCACCCAAACCCTAAATATTAGGGTTTTCTCCTGACGTGAGTATGCCCAGCGTACACAAGTGTACGCCCAGCGTTGTAGGGCGCGCCTAGTACGCTCAGTTTACCTTATGTACGCTTAACGTAGTCTCTTGATCCCCAAAGTTGGAATCTTAGTTCTTAAGCTTCTAATGGATTTACTCCTTATAATCCAAGGACTAAAAATGACATAAATCACGTTCAAGGGAGGAATTTGAAGTTAACTAAAAAATGGGGTGTTACAACTCTCCCCCCACTTAATTTCGATTTCGTCCTCGAAATCATTCCTTACCATCCTCGGCAACCCGACATCCTGAGGGGCATATCCACAACCATGACGCACAAAGATCTTATAAGAAGACTAAACTCGACAGAAAGTTTCCAATCAGAAGAAAACAACTCCATAATCCCACTGAATAAATCGAGCTCTGCTTCACCTGAAAATTTGCAATCTGGAACCTCGAATTCGGTCTGGCTCTCCGACAGACCGCCCATGCTAACCATTTCTAATTCCATTTCTTTTTATCCTCTAATCTGACTACACATCCTGGAATTCTTGAGGTTCCTACCAGAATATAGGACCACAGATCATACTCTACTGCCGACAATCCTTTACTGTACAAAAGAGATTCGATAATCCTTCCGGAGAAAACTAATTCTGCTGGCAAAATTTCCTAAGGATATGGTGAACAGTGGGAGACAAACTGGGAGATGAACCTTTATTGTGCTGACAGGATAATGCTTCCTTCAGCTACCGTATCTACATATAGTAACAGTCAACTGCCAACGCATAATCATAAATACATGTGACTGGCCCGATCAGCCTCGAGATGGTATATCAATATGTCGAATCCGATCAACCACCGGATTGAAATCCTCAGGGTTTGTCGGTCTACCGCCTCAGCCCTACCGCCCCTCCTGGCCTTCGTGCCTACAACTTACAATTGGCCCGCACTGGGTATCTTGGCCTACTGCATCGAGCAGGACCGCCTCAACCCTCCCAACACAATGTGTTGCCATGGTTAATCAGGATCAAGATCTAACCCGGTTTGCAAAACCTAACTGACAGGGACGCTCTAACTCAGCAACCCTCTATTCCCGCAGATGATATCATACCTTTCGCCTGTCACTCGCGATCCACCCTACGAGCAACAGTTTTTTCCCCGTTTACCTCACCGACCTCCCGAGTGCATGCCTCCCATGGATACACTTGTGATCCCCAATGCAAGTTTCTATTATAAGCCATCTTGAAATGGTCGTCCATGAATCCATCCCAAGATTCTGGCTGAAACTCCCACAAATTATGTAGAGAAGACTCTCAAACAGGTCAATGGCGAACCTTTCACAATGCTAATCTATACGATCCACCAAAACCTTAGTATAACCTCTGACGCTTTATCATGTCGTTAGCAATCTCAAAGGAATAAGATGACCAACCAAGAACTTCCACATCACATCCTCCCCCTAACGACAGCTTGCGAACATGCAAGAATGCGGGGTAAACATTTCCTCGGATTCATTCTGATACCTGACTGACACTCCCTTAATCCTTACTTCTTCCGATAACCTAACGTGTGACAACCCGAAATTTCTATTTTGTACAACATGTCAAGTCAATAGAAGTCAAAACAGTTACTGTTAAATTTTCAGACTTTTTGGAATAAGTTTGAGTATTTTAGGATTAATACTTTAGGAGATATCAGGAGAGAGGATGCCCTAGGGTTTATTGTGCAACAATAAAGTCCCGACACATCAAAAGTTTAGAGTTTACGGCCTAAGCTTGGTGTTTACGGCCATAAACCCTAAGGGAAAGGGGTATATAAGTGGCACTTAGCCATTTTTAACACTTTTCCACTTTTTCAAGAACAAATATCAAACTCTCTCAAGTATCATCCAAGTTTTATTCAATATCTTCAATCTAGTAAGTGTTTCTAGCCCTTTTGAGTTAGTATATCACTTAATCTAGTGTTTTAACACACTTCTATCCGAAAAATTAGTCCAAAAGGCTTGATCTTCAAGTTTCACCAAGAACACCAAGAACACACACTAGTGTTCTTGGACTTTTGGCTCATTTCAAGCTTCTATATTGTAAGTACTTCTATCCTAGAGTATGTTTAAGCTTGCTACACATCTTTACATCAAGAAAACACAAGGAAACACCAAGATCAAAGGTGTTTACGGTCCAAGAACGCCTTGGACCGTAAACCCTTCTTAAGGGGCCAAAGTGACCCTAGTCCCTTCCTTAGCCTTGGAAACTAGTCTAGACTTATACCTTAATGTGTTTAGGACTTGTAAACATCAAAATACCATCATCCATAGGGGTTTACGACCGTAAACCCAAAGGGAAACGGTCTTAGGGCCGTAAACTCCTTTTAGGAGTGAAATGGTGCCCTAACTTCTTCCATAGACTTATACTTCAAATGGAAACACTACTAAGGACTTAGAAACCTTCAAAACAACAAATGGTCAAAAGGGTGTGAGTTTACGGCCGTAAACTCATGGGTTTACGACCATAAACTCATGTGGTTATGGTCAAGAAACCGTAAACTCATGTGGTTATGGTCAAGAAACCGTAAACTCATGAAAGGGGTTCCCTTGAACCCTAAACCCCATAGCTTGGTCCTACAACACTTAGATGCAATCCTTGGGACTTATAACACTTATATAAAGTGTTTAACTTGTCTTATGATGTCTTAACTTTATAAATTAGTTGTTTAAAGACTAATTGAATACATATATGTGTATTTATATTTTAAATAGGATCACTGTGTGTACAAGTCTTTACTTGACACCTAGCAATCCCATCTCTTCAGTTCATCCAAACCTCTCACTACAGGTGAGTTCATACCCCTTTAATTAACCTTTTAAATGTTTTTAAATGCTTTTATGGGAGGGGGGGGATACAAGTTGAACAACTATAGTTATGATATCAATCACCTATGATTAATAACTACCAAACAAATGGTTTTCTTACTTTTCAAACTGTTTATCAAACTGTTTTACCTCAAACTACTTTACAAACTCTTTTACTTATCAAATACTTTTACTTAAACTCTTTTAAACTTATATTCTATGTATCTATATAGATATAGTTATATAAGTAGGATTGAAAGGACTTAGGACTGCTAGCCTACCTTACTTCCTGTTCCTTGTTTGGTTGTGGACTAAGGGTATCAAGGTTAGTTGTCCGAAGGTCGTTTGAATCCTAGTTATATATTATGTATATGTATATGGATATAAAAGGTTATTTCTTTCATTTAGTTACATGCCCTTGGGTAGCAAGGGTATACAAACATGTTCATACATTGCTAGTAAGCTACCATAGGGGTAGTTTAGGAAGATACTATTACTAGAACAATGAAACATACAATGAGTCAGTTCATACATGAGTCAATACATACTATGATGAGAAACAAACATAAAACAGAGTGATGAGAAACAAACATAATACAGAGTGATGAGAAACAAACAATAGACACTATGACGAGAAACAAACATACAGGCTAGACAGAGAAAGAACACAATACAGCTAGCACACAAATCACATAACATTTACATTAATACATTTATGTGAGCCATTAAACAGGGCATGGCACTACCTGCCATGACTGTTTTTGTATCAGAATCTCCTTAATTGGGGAGCGTATGAGTTTGTGTATAGATCTATACTGGATTGACTATCCTACACCTTGATGCTCGCTACAGTGGGACTTGCAAGTCTACGGGTGCCAAACGTCATTTTTACGGCATCTTACATTGTCGTTTTACTATTGAGTCGGTAGCAAGATATAGGCCGATCACATGTTACCTTAAAATTTTACATTTGGCTTAAGGTAGTTAGTACAGCAGTAGTTACTTAATACAGCACTACAGTACTATAACATTTTCCCTTACATTTTACTTTGTGTTATTCACACAATAAACACTGATGTAAAAACTATATTTTTGGTTAATGATAGTCGGATTTTGGAAAATACACACTTTTACAAGAGATACACACACAGACACTAGATGCCTTGGTAGAAGGCTACTTTTAGTAGGAAACATAGGGTTTTCTAGGAGAGTTCAAACAAATACAAACTTTTTACAAACATATACAGTACATTTTACAAAACATCTTACAAATGCTTTCATACAAACACAGACACTAATATACTTATGATCTCACCAGCTTTAAAGCTGATAAACTCTTTCAAAATAACTTGTATTCTCAGGTCACCAGTAGACAGGTACCGAAGCCAGGTTTTGAGAAGATGGAACTCGTTCCAGACTCATCTTATATTTTTGATGTATATTGTTTTGGTGTCTTTAAAACTTGACAGAACACACTTGTATGAAATTATATTATTAATGCAATGGATGATGTTGTTGCTTGTTTACTACTTACATTGTTGTGATACTGTACATGACGTCCTCCACCCCAGAACGTTTCCGCTGTTCATAGGTTTTGGGGGTGTGACAGATTGGTATCAGAGCATTGTTTATAGTGAATCGAGTGTATCAACCCATTAAAGATATACGAACTATAAACACAAGCGGGATTTAAAATACTCTGATGGAGAGTTTATACTTTAAATAATAAAATGTTTAATAAAGTATACATACCTGCATTCATACTAAAATCAGTGTCACTAGGACAGAACGAAAGTATTACGATTGTTGGACAGCACAAGGATACTTAGAGACATATGGTCAACCCTAGGAAGATGTAGCCTGATCAACTACGTTATCCGAGGAGTGATTAGCATGTATCTAAGTGTGGTTGTGAGGTTGCAACAAGTCTAAAAACTTACCAACACTACTACAATGAGAACAGTAGAACAGAACATTAAACGTGAAAATACTATAGGAGTATTTTGTGTTACAATAATTACTTATTTGAGAACTAAAGGTCTTTATTAGTATATCAATGGTTGTTTAGTGGATACACTAAGGTTATATGTGCTAGGATGTCATAGACTTAGAATCTGTGATCTTTGCCTTACTTCCTGTTCCTTGTTTGGTTGTGGGCTTAGGGTTAGGGTCACTTATTCGAAGGTCTATCCCGTCTGCGTGACATGTAACTAGTATGCTTTACACAAGTATTGAAGCAACTAATAAAGATCATCTTATAATTATCTACTTAGTTAGTCTAATTTAGTTATTTCTTATATCCCTTTTCTCGCGTAGATATCATGGTTGGATTCCATCCCCACGGAGACCCGTACTATCCCAACCACGACAACGCAGGATGGCTGGAAGAAGAACCAGAAGATAATCACCCAATCCCTTTAGATGATTATGAAGCTGAAGGTTTTTCTGATGGTTCCAAATCGGAGCCAGAAGTCAACAACCAACCCCCAGCTGTTCAAAACCCAAACCCTCGTCCCGCATTCCAAGGACCCACACCTCTGTGGGCCACAAACTTGAATAGGTGGAGTCAGGAACAAGGTCAAACTTTTCCCTACAATGGAGACAGAAGTTTCTACAACCTTACTGAGGGAGGTACAGCTGATAGGGTCCTACCTATCATGGTTTGTAGGATTGCTCGGAACACCAAGCAGGGTCGAGCAGCTATCGACCGGGTAGTAGAAGTGGATGCCAATTTTGGTGTTAACAATGTCCGCATTCGCCAGCTGGAGTCCGCTCATGAAAGGGCTCAGGTTAGTAATGCAATGCTTCAGAGGGAACTTGCTGAAACCCGAGCCGAAGTCAGGGAACTTCGAACTCAGCAAGCAAGATCTGATAGGCGTGTGAGGGACATAGAGCGTCTCCTATCGGATTCAAGAACTCACTCTAGCAGTTCTCGTCGCCGTTAGAGTCTTATCGACTTCTCTTTTGGATATAACCTAGTTTATGTAAAAACTTTAGGCTAATTTCCTATCTTGTTCAACCTTAGACCTGTTAGGTCAATTATTAGGTCGTAGTTCTGTCAAAATTTTCCAATCTTGGTTGATGTAAGACCTACTTCTAGATCATTTTTCCCGAACTTGTTACATCTGTAATCCCAGTGTCTTTGACAGATATCTAATCTAATGGAAATTATTATCCAAATGCTTTCATCTTCATTCAAGTATTCATTCAATTACGCTGTTGGGCTATGAAGAGTTAGTCCATGAGTCATTCTCATCATATTTCTATCAAATTCTTATCAATGTTTTCATCTTTCTAAACTTTCAGTTCAAAGATGCCTCCACGTAAATCCACAAGACGCAATCCTCCTGCACCAACTCCACCTACTCCTCAATTTGATACAGCAGCTCTAAATGCTGCTATAGCTGCGGCTGTGGCTACAGCCATGGCTGAATATCATTCCTCAAGTTCCACTGGAGGAGGGACTCCTGTTCCGACTATTCAGGTTGAAACCCCTGTGCGCTCGAGAGAGTGCTCCTACAAAGACTTCACAAACTGCAAGCCATTGTCCTTTAGGGGAACTGGCGGAGTCATTGTACTCTCACAATGGTTCGAGAAGACAGAATCGGTCTTTGAAATCTGCTCGTGCCCGGAGAGAAGCAAGGTCAAGTTTGCCACTTGCACCTTCGAATCAAAAGCCCTAACATGGTGGAATAGCCATGTTAAGTCACTATCTCTAGTGGTGGCAAATGATATGGGCTGGGGCACCATGAAAGACCTCATGATTGAGGAGTATTGCTCGAGAGGCGAGATCCAAAAGCTGGAGGAAGAACTTTGGCGCCTAACCATGAAGGGCTCCGACATCGTCGCATATACCGCCAGGTTCTGTGAACTGGTGGCCCTCTGTCCCAACATGATTCATACAGAGGGAAAGAAGATCGAGAGATATATATATGGGGGCTGGTGCCACCATACCAGGGAAATGTATTGTCATCACGCCCCACTACATTTGATAGTGCCAAGCGATTGGCACAACAGCTAATTGACCACGGGGTCCGTACCCCGGCTGCAACAACCACCTGGGCCATCTCAGAAACCGCAAGAACTGTAGAGTCCAAGCGGAAATTCTGGGATGACAAGAAAAAGAAGAAGGCTGCCAAGAAACAGCAGATCGTGGCAGTTCATAGTGCGACAACACCTGCCACTGCTGCTGCTCCATTAAAGCAGTATTCTGGAAGTTTGCCGCTATGCAACAAGTGTAACTACCACCATGTGGGAGCCTGCCGGTAAATGCAGTGTGTAAACTGCAACAGGAAGGGGCACACAGCCCGTTTCTGCAAATCTCTGGTGAGGCCAATCACCCAAGTCCCCGGCGCTGGAGTGGGCCAAGCTTGCTACAATTGTGGCGATGTGGGCCACTACAAAAGGAACTGCCCCAAGGCAGGGACTGCCGGTGGAGTAGGAAGAGTTCTGGCTATAGGTCATGAGGAGGCAGATGCCGACCCCACAGTGGTCACTGGTATGTTTCTCCTCGACAACTCTTATGCTTGTATACTATTTGATAGTGGAGCGGAGAGGAGCTTCGTGAACCAAAAATTTGCTCATTTACTTAAGCAAAAATCACGAGCACTCAAAGAACCGTTCACAGTATAAATGGCTAATGGGAAGACAGAGAGCACTAGCTGCATATTCATAGGGTGTACCTTAACCTTAGATAGCCATTCATTCTCGATCGATCTCATGCCGGTCTCAATTAAAAGTTTCGACGTCATCATCGGCATGGATTGGTTGAGTTTTCTTCGTGCCGACATCATGTGTTACGAAAAGGCTGTCCGCCTTAATCTTTCGTCTGGCGAAACCCTAGTAGTATATGGCGACAAAGCCGGCACAAACCTTCGTATTA
This sequence comes from Lactuca virosa, assembly GCF_052849685.1. Taxonomy (NCBI): domain Eukaryota; kingdom Viridiplantae; phylum Streptophyta; class Magnoliopsida; order Asterales; family Asteraceae; genus Lactuca; species Lactuca virosa. The sequence goes on along the minus strand of NC_136432.1, from coordinate 232,341,760 downwards.
TCTCGAGCATTCAAGCTCAGAAATTCTTGCGAAAGGAATGTCGGGCATTCCTTGCTCATGTGGTCGATGTGAACCAAGAAACGAAACTTATTCAGAACATTCCAGTAGTACGCGACTTTCCCGACATCTTTCCAGAAGAGCTACCAGGATTACCTCCGCAACGACAAGTTGAGTTCAGAATCGACTTAGTTCCAGGGGCTACTCCCGTAGCCAAATCGCCTTATCGTCTAGCACCTGCAGAGATGCAAGAACTATCCTGTCAACTTAACGAGCTGCTCAACAAAGGCTTTATAAGACCGAGCTTCTCACCTTGGGGAGCTCCAGTCTTGTTCGTCAAGAAGAAAGACGAATCATTTCGTATGTGCATCGACTACAGGGAGCTCAACAAACTGACCGTCAAAAATCGTTATCCTTTGCCTCGGATCGACGATTTATTCGATCAACTTCAAGGGGCGAATTTCTTTTCCAAAATCGACTTAAGATCCGGATATCACCAACTACGAGTGCTAGAGGAGGATGTTCCGAAGACGGCCTTCCGAACTCGTTATGGGCACTACGAATTCGTAGTGATGTCATTTGGATTAACAAACGCACCCGCACTATTCATGGATTTAATGAATAGGGTGTGTTGTCCTTACTTGGATCAGTTCGTCATCGTCTTCATCGATGACATACTTATCTACTCTTGAAGTAAGGAGGAGCATAGCCAACATCTGCGATTAGTCTTAGAAACCCTGCGCGCGGAGAAGCTTTATGCAAAGTTCTCGAAATGCGAATTTTGGATCCGACGAGTCGAATTCTTAGGGCACGTGCTTAGCGAAGAGGGAATCCACGTGGACCCATCCAAAATCAAAGCCATTGAGAGCTGGTCAGCACCGAAGACGCCTACAGAAATTCGTCAATTTCTAGGCCTCGCTGGCTACTATCGCAGGTTCATTCAGAACTTCTCCCGCATTGCAAAGCCTCTTACAACGCTTACCCAGAAGGGCGTACCCTTTGACTGGGAAGAAAAGCAGGAGAGAGCGTTCCAAACGCTCAAACGAGCCTTGTGCACCGCACCAATACTATCCCTCCCCGAAGGGATAGAAGACTTCGTTGTCTATTGCGATGCATCGAACCAAGGTCTCGGATGTGTTCTGATGCAGCGAGGTAAGGTCATTGCCTATGCGTCGAGACAGCTGAAGACACATGAGGTCAACTACACGACCCACGATCTTGAACTAGGAGCAGTTGTTTTTGCTTTGAAGATCTGGAGACACTACCTGTATGGTACGAAGAGCACAATCTTTACAGACCACAAGAGCCTGCATCATATATTCGACCAGAAGGAGCTCAACATGAGACAACGACGGTGGGTCGAACTACTCAGTGACTACGAATGCGAAATTCGTTATTATCCCGACAAGGCCAATGTAGTAGCTGACGCCCTAAGTCGGAAAGAATATTCTGGTCATAGAGTCAAATCATTGACTATGACTATCCATTCACACTTATCCACACAAATACAGGCAGCTCAGCTCGACGCTTTGAAACCTGAAAATGTGAACAGTGAATCCCTTCGAGGGATGGATAAGAACTTGGAAGTCAAAGGTGGCGGATCCTATTATCTCATGGATCGGATTTGGACCCTGAAACTTGGTGGTTTCAGAGACTTGGTCATGAACGAGGCGCACAACACTCGTTATTCCGTCCACCCAGGTTCAGATAAGATGTATCTGGATCTTAAAAAGTTATACTGGTGGCCTAACATGAAAGCAGAGATTGCTACCTTCGTAAGTAAATGCCTTACTTGCGCAAAGGTCAAGGTCGAGTACCAGAAACCCTCAGGTCTTCTTCAACAGCCTGAGATCCCAGAATGGAAGTGGGATCGGATCACTATGGATTTCATAACCAAGTTGCCCAAGACAACGGGTGGACTTGATACCATATGGGTCATCGTCGACAGATTGACCAAGTCCGCGCACTTCCTGCCTATCAAAGAGATAGACAAGATGGAGAATCTTACAAGAACTTACATTAGAGAGATTGTACGACTGCACGGTGTTCCTATATCCATTATCTCGGACAGAGACAGTAGGTTCACTTCTAGGTTCTGGCAGTCGCTACAAAATTCCCTAGGAACTAGGCTGGATATGAGTACAGCCTACCATCTGCAGACAGACGGGCAAAGTGAGAGGACTATCCAAACCTTGGAGGACATGTTACGAGCCTGTGTGATTGACTTTGGGAAAGCATGGGATACTCATTTACCCCTTGTCGAATTTTCCTACAACAACAGTTATCACACAAGCATAAAGGCTGCTCCATTCGAGGCCCTCTACGGCCGCAAGTGCAGATCCCCTCTGTGCTGGGTCGAGGTGGGTGAGACCCAGTTAGCTAAGGGACGAGTTCCTAAAAGCACTCTCACAGGTCCGGAAATCATTCGGGAAACGACGGAGAAGATCGTTCAGATTCGTGAACGATTGAAAGCCTCCAGAGACCGACAGAAAAGCTACGCTGATAAACGAAGGAAACCGTTGGAATTCCAGGTGGGCGACCGTGTTCTATTAAAGGTCTCACCCTGGAAGGGCTTAATACGCTTCGGAAAGCGTGGAAAGCTAAATCCAAGGTACATTGGGCCTTTCGAGACTCTTGCCAGAATCGGCCCTGTAGCTTACAAACTTAACTTACCGAGCGAACTCAGTAACGTACATTCTACCTTCCACGTCTCGAACTTGAAAAAGTGTCTGTCCGACGAGACTCTTGTAATCCCACTCGACGAGATCGAGATCAACGAGAGCCTCAACTTCATGGAAGAACCAGTAGAGATCATGGACCGGGAGGTCAAACAAACGAAACAAAGCCGCATCCCGATAGTGAAGGTTCGTTGGAACGCCAAGCGAGGACCTGAATTCACTTGGGAGCGAGAGGATCAGATGAAACTGAAATATCCTCGTCTTTTTACTTAGTTATCTGTAACTACTTATTTGCTTAAATTCTAACTTCGGGACAAAATTCCTTCTAAGGAGGGGATGATGTGACAACCCGAAATTTCTATTTTGTACAACATGTCAAGTCAATAAAATTCAAAATAGTTACTGTTAAATTTTCAGACTTTTTGGAATAAGTTTGAGTATTTTAGGATTAATACTTTAGGAGATATCAGGAGAGAGGATGCCCTAGGGTTTATTGTGCAAAAATAAAGTCCCGACACATCAAAAGTTTAGAGTTTACGGCCTAAACTTGGTGTTTACGGCCGTAAACCCTAAGGGAAAGGGGTATATAAGTGGCACTTAGCCATTTTTAACACTTTTCCACTTTTTCAAGAACAAATGTCAAACTCTCTCAAGTATCATCCAAGTTTTATTCAATATCTTCAATCTAGTAAGTGTTTCTAGCCCTTTTGAGTTAGTATATCACTTAATCTAGTGCTTTAACACACTTCTATCCGAAAAATTAGTCCAAAAGGCTTGATCTTCAAGTTTCACCAAGAACACCAAGAACACACACTAGTGTTCTTGGACTTTTGGCTCATTTCAAGCTTCTATATTGTAAGTACTTCTATCCTAGAGTATGTTTAAGCTTGCTACACATCTTTACATCAAGAAAACACAAGGAAACACCAAGATCAAAGGTGTTTACGGTCCAAGAACGCCTTGGACCGTAAACCCTTCTTAAGGGGCCAAAGTGACCCTAGTCCCTTCCTTAGCCTTGGAAACTAGTCTAGACTTATACCTTAATGTGTTTAGGACTTGTAAACATCAAAATACCATCATCCATAGGGGTTTACGACCGTAAACCCAAAGGGAAACGGTCTTAGGGCCGTAAACTCCTTTTAGGAGTGAAATGGTGCCCTAACTTCTTCCATAGACTTATACTTCAAATGGAAACACTACTAAGGACTTAGAAACCTTCAAAACAACAAATGGTCAAAAGGGTGTGAGTTTACGGCCGTAAACTCATGGGTTTACGACCATAAACTCATGTGGTTATGGTCAAGAAACCGTAAACTCATGAAAGGGGTTCCCTTGAACCCTAAACCCCATAGCTTGGTCCTACAACACTTAGATGCAATCCTTGGGACTTATAACACTTATATAAAGTGTTTAACTTGTCTTATGATGTCTTAACTTTATAAATTAGTTGTTTAAAGACTAATTGAATACATATATGTGTATTTATATTTTAAATAGGATCACTGTGTGTACAAGTCTTTACTTGACACCTAGCAATCCCATCTCTTCAGTTCATCCAAACCTCTCACTACAGGTGAGTTCATACCCCTTTAATTAACCTTTTAAATGTTTTTAAATGCTTTTATGGGGGGGGGATACAAGTTGAACAACTATAGTTATGATATCAATCACCTATGATTAATAACTACCAAACAAATGGTTTTCTTACTTTTCAAACTGTTTATCAAACTGTTTTACCTCAAACTACTTTACAAACTCTTTTACTTATCAAATACTTTTACTTAAACTCTTTTAAACTTATATTCTGTGTATCTATATAGATATAGTTATATAAGTAGGATTGAAAGGACTTAGGACTGCTAGCCTACCTTACTTCCTGTTCCTTGTTTGGTTGTGGACTTAGGGTATCAAGGTTAGTTGTCCGAAGGTCGTTTGAATCCTAGTTATATATTATGTATATGTATATGGATATAAAAGGTTATTTCTTTCATTCAGTTACATGCCCTTGGGTAGCAAGGGTATACAAACATGTTCATACATTGCTAGTAAGCTACCATAGGGGTAGTTTAGGAAGATACTATTACTAGAACAATGAAACATACAATGAGTCGGTTCATACATGAGTCAATACATACTATGATGAGAAACAAACATAAAACAGAGTGATGAGAAACAAACATAATACAGAGTGATGAGAAACAAACAATAGACACTATGACGAGAAACAAACATACAGGCTAGACAGAGAAAGAACACAATACAGCTAGCACACAAATCACATAACATTTACATTAATACATTTATGTGAGCCATTAAACAGGGCATGGCACTACCTGCCATGACTGTTTTTGTATCAGAATCTCCTTAATTGGGGAGCGTATGAGTTTGTGTATAGATCTATAATGGATTGACTATCCTACACCTTGCTGCTCGCTACAGTGGGACTTGCAAGTCTACGGGTGCCAAACGTCATTTTTACGGCATCTTACATTGTCGTTTTACTATTGAGTCGGTAGCAAGATACAGGCCGATCACATGTTACCTTAAAATTTTACATTTGGCTTAAGGTAGTTAGTACAGCAGTAGTTACTTAATACAGCACTACAGTACTATAACATTTTCCCTTACATTTTACTTTGTGTTATTCACACAATAAACAATGATGTAAAAACTATATTTTTGGTTAATGATAGTCGGATTTTGGAAAATACACACTTTTACAAGAGATACACACACAGACACTAGATGCCTTGGTAGAAGGCTACTTTTAGTAGGAAACATAGGGTTTTCTAGGAGAGTTCAAACAAATACAAACTTTTTACAAACATATACAGTACATTTTACAAAACATCTTACAAATGCTTTCATACAAACACAGACACTAATATACTTATGATCTCACCAGCTTTAAAGCTGATAAACTCTTTCAAAATAACTTGTATTCTCAGGTCACCAGTAGACAGGTACCGGAGCCAGGTTTTGAGAAGATGGAGCTCGTTCCAGACTCATCTTATATTTTTGATGTATATTGTTTTGGTGTCTTTAAAACTTGACAGAACACACTTGTATGAAATTATATTATTAATGCAATGGATGATGTTGTTGCTTGTTTACTACTTGCATTGTTGTGATACTGTACATGACGTCCTCCACCCCAGAACGTTTCCGCTGTTCATAGGTTTTGGGGGTGTGACATAACGACGATGTCGTCTTCTCGTCAGTGACTCATTCCTTCGGGCCCGAGGATACTCACTTTCCTCCGCTGCCCAAAGGGCCTAATCAATGCTCCTCGCATCATCCAACAAGCATCACTATACTGAAACTCTACCACACATGATTCCCTTCTTGGAACAAGGGACTAAACAAGGGTTTCTAGGCTTCCTTATATGACCATCGATTCTCCTTAAGGGCACTCTATAAGTGATAACCCGCAAGCATGGAATGTACAATTCCACAGGTTATTATCACAAACAGCATGCTTAATACCAGAACATAGATCCAACAAAATACATACAGAGTCTTCAGCATGACTGGACCGACTCACCGGGCCTTCAGCCTATCTGGACCACTCTCAGAATCTTCAGCATGTCTAGACCGCCTCATCGGGCCTTCAGCCTGTCTGGACTGTTCTCTGGGCCATCGGCACATCTGGACCGCCTCTTAGGGCCTTCAGCCTATCCGGACCGCCCTAAGTCTGTTGAGCATAACCCTGGACCCATCTGGGTACCCTCTCCCATATAACCAGATCTACCCCACTTGGGGTTTCGAACTCTTGATCCAATCCGCAGACTATAATCTCGACCTAACTCTAGACCTCATGTTGATCGCCTACCCTCTCGGGAAAACGTGGTCTGATTCATGACCCGTGTATTTCCTGACTTGTGTATTTCCTGTTGGATTAGTGTCTAAGTCCATAACTATAATTGGTATGTACTTGACCCGATTCGGCATGGTCCATTTGGGTTGCATGGCATCGGAACATTTGGATAGACCGTTTATGAGGAAAAGACATTTTGTGACATATTAATATATTATAAGTTCTAATATATTTATATGAAATCATGTTATTTAATTAGTATTGATCAAGAATTAATTTGGACTTAATTTAGTGATCAAAAAGAGACTAATTAAATATATGGGGATTGATTGTGTAAATCATTCATTCTTATATATGTGGGCTTATGATCCAAGATTCCTTTATGTTGGGTTTAACCCATGTGGTGATCCATGGATACTCCATGGAAGGAATGGGTAAAGTCATGAGTTACATGGTGTAACCCTAATAGCCACACTATATAAGAACCCCTTTAGTTCAAGAAATTGGTACTAGTGATACATATTTTGAGGGCTAGCCGATTTGAACATGTATGTCTTCTTCTCATGGTTATTCCAAGAGTTCATGATGTTGTGTGAACCATTTGAGGTGTCACACTTGGGGCACTAGGCTCTCAAGCTTCATGGAGTCAAGCAACAACAACAAGGTATGTATTCTCTCTATTTTAGTATCCTAGTATCAATGTTTTGGTATGCTAGTTAGGATAATACCTTGGATAATCATATTTGCATGTATAATAGAGAAAACATAGATCCAAGGTATTTAGGGTTGCATGTACACTTAGGAGTGTTAGAATGCTCAAAACCCATCAGTGGTATCAGAGCCTAGGCTTGTTTTCAATTATACTTGATGCAAATTGCTGAAAAATGCTGAAAAAGTCGAATTTCGGGCATTCTGGGCACTGGACTCGCCGAGTCCACTGATGAACTCGCCGAGTCCATGAAGAAAATCATCCTACTCGGCGAGTAGGTTGATACACTCGACGAGTAGGAGCCCCTGACAGCATATCTTCGAGTTTTTTTTGGCTAGAAATGGACTAGGAACATTACCATAAGCTGTTTTTGAACCTATAATCCTGTTTTTGATGTGGTAATGTTCATACTAATCCAATTTCAAAGATAATTGTCAATAGATTCATGTTTTGTATTAGTTTAGTGATTAGGCTAATTACATGAAAAAGTTTGATTAAATTATCTTGTTCTTATGAGTTGCTTAGATTAATAGAAAAGTTAATTGATTATGTGTTTTCAATCCATTTTAATCTAAGAGTTGATTCTAAAATGTGTTTTTGTAACTTGTCCTCAAGTTATATGAAAAGTCGCATTTAAGTTTCATAAAACTCATAAAAGTTGGTAATGGTTACAAAAATGAAGAGTCTTGTCCTCAAGTTATGGAGGTTCAAGAGTCACTTCATTAAGTAATAAAATGTGTAACCTTAATTAATTCCATAAATTACAAAATAAAGAAAAGTTACATTCTTTTATTAGTTTAAAGTCTTCCATAACTTGTCCTCAAGTTATGGAACTTGAAGAGTTTTTTTTAATTAAAACTACTTTAAACACATAAGTTATGGAATTAATTAGTTTTGAATAGTTTCAAAACTTGCCCTCAAGTTTTGGAATTTGAAAAGTTTTCTCTTATGAATACTTTAATTCCAAGTTAGCCCTTAGAATTTTAAAAGTTAAAATTCAAACCCTTATACTATTATTATAATTTTAATTATATAGATATGTATAAGATAAAGTCAATCTTACCGTTAGTAGGCCTCATTCACGAAGCCGGTCTATAAGGGGGGTATAAGGTTACTGCCTATAAAATGGCAGTTTAATGGGTGTCCACTCTCACCCACCGCTTCCTTGACTGGTGGAGGGTCGTTAGCCGAACGGGTAGGAAAGGACTATAATTTTCCCTTCATTAAAAGTATTAATGATAAATACTAAGTAACTAAACACTTGTACATTCCCAATCTTAGTTACTTAGGAAAATGTGAAAAGGTGCTAACCCATGAAATTACACTTTGTACCTTACCAAGTCATTAGTGGAGCGTGTGTGGTTAACCGGCACATCGATTAGGTGATAAAGTTAAGGGTACCAAGTCAATTTGCATGGTTATTCACACCTTGTTTGTGATCCTCGGCATCCCAGTCACAAACTTGAGAGGGCACAATCGAGATTCAAACATGCCATTGAAAGTTCAATGTATCTCAAAAGATCTAGGAGTTTCAAATCCAATTAAAACTTAATTATATTTCGTTTTTCATGGTGGAAATTGGTAAATCGTCATTTACCTACCTTCAACTATTTTATAACTTGGATTACGGCATCCCTCTTCCAGTTATAAATAGGTTGTTGGGTCCTAGCCTTAATATTTCATATTGGGTGTTATATTAAGGACTTTAAATCAACTCTCTTGAATATCTCCCAAAATATGATCTTCCCAAATCTCTTGAAACAAGCTTTCCTAAATGAAGATGATGTCCCATGGAAATCATACTTCTTTCACCTCCTCCAATTATTCTCCCTAACCCACAAGTTCCTGAAAAGTTTAAGGTCACTCAAGCAAAGGTCTATATGTGATCACATCTTGGAGATGTAGTCAGATATTGACAAGCCGGGAGAGTTGGGTGTCAAAGTCTTGAGAAAGTTGGTGACTCAACTATTTTCTAAGTCACATAGTGAGTTCCTTTGGGACTCCTATGAAACAGACTATGACAAGACCCTTAATGATCTTATCTATTTGCTAAGATCAACTTCCTAAAACTTTATGGACATTGACAATGATGACATTGGATATCCAGTAAAGCTCTCTCTTCCCAATGGAAAGGGATCGGCCATAGTCAACTCGGTTGACCAAATGGTAAAGAGAACGGCTAAGTCTGAGATAGTCCCATTATCAAGGGTCTATTGCCAAAGAAAGGGGCATTGGTTGCGAAGCTGCCAAATTTACCTAAGGATATTAAAGTCAATAAGTTTGACTCTAATTCGGGTAAAGTCCACTATCTAACTCTGCTAAGTTTCTATTCTAAGATTCTTGATACATGATGTGACTGGGTCACATGTTGATGTTTTAAGAATCAAAGAAAAAATGAAGAAACTTAAAGAAAGAATATGTTGAATCTGATGGCATAGATGGATTTCTATCGCATAGTTTGAAGATCGGATTCTTGAGCTACTTCTTAAGAGTTATGATATATTGCTTAGGAATAAATAACAACAAAGTTTTCATGTGCTTTTGCATTGTAGGATAGTTTTTCCGCAAAGTTTTAAAATAAAAGAAAAAAAATTTTTTGATTTTATTTATTTTAAAATATCCTTACAATAGCATTTGTGAAAACTTTTGTTGCTTATAAGATTCCATTAAGAGCAAGAGTGGAAATATGAATTTGATTCTTTCATTTGTGGTAGTGTCTAAATTTACCAAATAAGGAAAGATTCTCATCACCTAAGTTTCAGTTGGATAGAAACTTGGAATCATGCAAGTTGTATAGCATGATGAATAAGAACTTTCAAGCATTGGAAAAATTAAGACTAACTACTTGTTCACATGGATGTGTGAGTCAAGTAAAGGATCGAGTACACATTCTTGTGTACTGATCAAGCCCACCACAAATAATCGTTAAGACTATTCGTCATTATTTACTAAAATTCAGTAAATATGGTTATACTTACAAGCTTAAGTGTAATTCTGAGACATTGGAAAAGGTTTCAATGTATGGCAGAGCGAATAAGAAGAATCAACTTAGGCAGAAAGATAAAAGTTTCTCAAATCTGAAAAGATGGGAGAGTACTTTAGTATCATGTTATATAATCATCTTAATGATTAAGAGACCTTATCACAATTCATCCTCTAAGTGCATTCTGGTAGCTAAGAAGAGGAGCTATGAATTGTTGAAGTGGTTAAATCAAGAAGATGATTTATACTTCGTTCCAAAAACAATTCTTAGAGTTATACTCTAAGATTGTAACTTGAGTGACATGTCTTAAAGAAGGTTTAAAACACTTGTCAAATGTAAGAGTAAAAGTTTTCTACTCTTGTACATTTGAAATTGGTAAGTTGTGATGTTTTGGATAAAACAAAGACCAACTAAGGCCAATTGTGTGAAGTGTTTGTCTTGATTAGAATCCACACTATCTCTTGAATATCTGACAAGAAAGTCTTATATGTCAAGAGGACAGTGGGAGTCTTAAAGGTCTTGAAAGTCTCAAGAACTAATCAAGAATAAAACCTGAAGTTCTTCACTAGCACACGACTTGAGGTTTATAACCTATCGTGTCGACATGTCTGTGCCTATTCAAGTTGGCTTTGCATAGGAGTTCTGAGAGTTCTCAATTGGTTGCATAGCTACTTGGAAGCAATGGCAGGCCCTTGAGCTGCCAAATGGCAAGAATTTAAGATTGCACAAGTTTAATCCATATAAGTGTGGATTTGTCAGTAACCTTGTCTTGTGATTATGGTTTTGACAAAATTCATATGGATAGGAACTCATACACCATAAAATCTAAGTGTCATAAGGTTTCTCTCCGATTCATGAAAATGATGGTGAGGAAACACTTTCACTAAGTAGATTTTAGCTAGATAGCAATTGTGATATTTGCATTCTCAAAGTCGTTAGTGGAGCGTGTGTGGTTAACCAGCACACTAACATGGACTTGTGAGAAGTGGTAAAGGTCTAAACAATCGAGACTATGATTACGGCATCCCTTTTCATAGTTCTTAAAATTATTTAGACACACCTGTGAGCTATCTAAGATAAGGTGTATGATATTGATAAAGTTTTATCAAAGCAATCTAGTATCAGAAATCTGAACTTTGGTAAGAAAGTCAATAAAGTATTGATTTCTAGAAGTCCAGTTGATTTCTGATTACATGTCAAAGCTAGTGGGAACATAAGTGTTATGCTAATAATCATCATGTTAGTGGGAGCATGATAAAGGTTGCAAGTTAGCAATGTTAATTATAGAAAACAAAAGTTTCAATTCGTGAGGCTGCAGGGGTTGAAAAAGTTGTTTTGCTATAATTAAGGGAGAGAAAATTATACTTCATTTCAATTCTAAAAGCTTAGATTGAGATTTTAATCGTATTTAGTCAAGGATATATATATGAATTTCATGTTGGAATGGCTCAACATAAGGAAATTCTATATATGGGTCCATTATTTGCGTTCTAAAATTCGATTATGATTACGGCATCCCTTTTCATAATCTGAATTATGAGAACTTGGCAAATAGAAATGGAAATGTTATAGCAAAAGACTGGTTTAGTCTTTATGTGAGACATCATGACTCGTGTCCCATATGCTTTGGATATAGGATCGATTTCATGTGCTATATTCATCCTTTCTAAAATTTTCCTAATGCCTGGGGCATTAAGAAGGGAAAAGGTCTAGAACTGGATATGACTAAAAGGATTAAGCAGTTGTCGAGGACAATCTAAGATTTACCAAAGATTGGTTGCTCAAGGACAGTTGGAAGTATAGTGTTAATTCTGGAAGGACCATATTGACATAATCTGTAAGGAGGCAACTCTTGTTCAGAAGTGATAGTCAAAATGGAATATGGAAATGTTTCAAAGTTGGAAATTATTCAATCTGTGTAAGATTAGGAAACTTAATGCAAGAAGGATGTTTCCATGGAGTTGATCTCCTTGGAATGCTCTGTAATGTTTATTGTCAAGTCCTTGTGACTCTGTGCATAATCATTACAGGAGGATCAATGCATATAAGTTTAGAATCTAACAGATTTCAGTAAATGGCATGAATTTGGAATTCTTGCATTTGCAGTAAGGATTTGGGACTGTGAAAGAGGATCATTGGAGTTATGTTCAATTGATCTAATTCACAAAGTGAAGATCATAGACAAACATAGTATGCATACTTGGTGTATGGCATGACTAGTGTTTAGAAAACATAGTGTACATGCTTGGAGCATGGGACAACTATTGTTTTAAATTCTAGAATAAAGTTGATAGCTGAAACAGTATACAATGAATAATATGTAATCATATGGTGATAAATAAAAGGTGTTTTATTTATGTTCATAGGTTTTGATACCATATTAGATTCTATTATTATTGTGTTTCATTTTGCATGTTTTGACTTCCAGAATAACTAGGTCGTTCTTCCTGATTGACTAAGTTATTCAAACTATCCACAGTCGGTCATATGTTGGAAGTAGATATGAATCAAGACTGTCATGGGTTGGCTTGTAGAGGTCTAAGATGTTGGACAAGGGGCTACAACACTCATGAGTGCTCATAAGTTCTGAGTATTGGATTCAACCCGCGCTCATTGGAATCACTTCATGGATTTTATCACGAGTGATCATGAGACGATAATATCTTATATTCTTCAAACCTAGAGATATGAGTTGTTACTATGAGTTGGTTGTACATTGATTGCACGAAAACGCATTTGGTAACTCGGTGTTATAAAACGTGCCTTTGTGTATGATTCAACAAGTAGTATAACAAGCCATATGAGTCGAAGTTTATCCATTCCTTTTACCTTCGGGACAAAAGCGATATATGTGGGCCCCTCGATGATTTGATGATGACAAATGGAAGTGCTCGACCGAGCCAGGACTGATTTGATTTGTTCAATTAGTCAGTCGTCATAAATCGGAAATCGGGAAACAACAAATGGACAGAGAGAATGATTATAATCCATGTCTCAGTCCATATGATATCTAGAATGGAGGAATATATGATCCCTTATCTAATGGACAAGTCATTGACAAAGGTCAGAGTTCATCTACAAGGTCAGAGTTCGACAGCGGCTTTTGAGAGCTACGATTGCCAGTTGGTTCCTGAAGTCATACGCAATAATAGTTTTAGACTTATCCAAGTGGGAGACTGTTGGATTAGTGTCTAAGTCCATAACTATAATTGGTATGTACTTGACCCGACTCGGCATGGTCCATTTGGGTTGCATGGCATCGGAACATTTGGATAGACCGTTTATGAGGAAAAGACATTTTGTGACATATTAATATATTATAAGTTCTAATATATTTATATGAAATCATGTTATTTAATTAGTATTGATCAAGAATTAATTTGGACTTAATTTAGTGATCAAAAAGAGACTAATTAAATATATGGGGATTGATTGTGTAAATCATTCATTCTTATATATGTGGGCTTATGATCCAAGATTCTGTTATGTTGGGTTTAACCCATGTGGTGATCCATGGATACTCCATGGAGGTTAAAACCCATGGAGCATAAGGAATGGGTAAAGTCATGAGTTACATGGTGTAACCCTAATAGCCACACTATATAAGAACCCCTTTAGTTCAAGAAATTGGTACTAGTGATACATATTTTGAGGGCTAGCCGATTTGAACATGTATGTCTTCTTCTCATGGTTATTCCAAGAGTTCATGATGTTGTGTGAACCATTTGAGGTGTCACACTTGGGGCACTAGGCTCTCAAGCTTCATGGAGTCAAGCAACAACAACAAGGTGTGTATTCTATCTATTTTAGTATCCTAGTATCAATGTTTTGGTATGCTAGTTAGGATAATAGCTTGGATAATCATATTTGCATGTATAATAGAGAAAACATAGATCCAAGGTATTTAGGGTTGCATGTACACTTAGGAGTGTTAGAATGCTCAAAACCCATCATTTCCACCTACGCTAAATAACCCGCACACTCGTGCTGAATGTACTGTCAAGCCCTGGCAGCTAAACAAAACCCTCAATGGCTGATGCTCTATCTGAGAATTCCCAATTCTCCCACACTTGGGACACTAACCACTATCTACTGGTGGCGAAACCAAAACACCACTTACCCTTCCCTACTAGGTATTACCATACTTTACCATGGAATGAATAACCTTTGCAGAACAACCCATCTCGGCACGGAGCTACCGAACTTCGGGAGAAACCTGAATCCCAGCCGAATACTTCTGAATCTCCAAATAACAACTACTAACCCTGGATTGGTGATTCTCTATCCTAACTTCCCATCCTCAATGTATCACTGGACTCTAACTACCTACAACCCTTTGGCAATAAAGTTCTCCTGACACTTCTAGTGACCTAACGACCCACGCATAAGGCAAATTAAAGCTCACAATATAACTGTAAGTAGTAAGATAAGAGGTAGAAACATACCAGCAACCACATCAGGTGCTGCTCTGGCCTCCTCTGCTGTAAGCTGGAAGGCGCGTCCCTGGGACCTCGGGGTCGCTGCTTGACCCTGACCCCTGTCAGTAATCCTCAGTGTAGCCGGCGCTGGAGCCTGCGCCGGCTTGGCCGCGAGCTGTGGATAGTTGGTCTTCACGTGACCAACCTGATGAAAATGGTAGCAGATCCTCATATCCTAAACCGGGGCTGTCTGGTGACAGTCCCGTGCAAAGTGCCCCTCCTGGCCACATTTGCGACACGCGCTACCCGATCTGCAAGCCCCCCAGTGACCCTTCCTGCACTTGCCACAAGTGCAGCCCTGCTGTCCCCCTGACGTGGAATCAGCGGTCTTAGACCGCTTTGACGCCGGCTGTGATTGTGTCGGGGCCTGCCGCTGCTCCCTCAACTGCAGCTCAATCTCCAACTCACGCCGCCTAACGGCCTCCTATAGATCCAAAAGCATATCACTATGTTGGGTCGCCACAAATTGCCGAATATCAGTCTTGAGCATGCTTAGATAGCGAGTCATCTGAGCCTGCTCAGAAGCAAACTCCGGGCAAAACATCGCCTTTTCTGTGATCATGCGGGTGATCTTCGTCACCATCTCACCATCCTGTCTCAGATCCAGAAACTCCTGAGCCAACCGTTCCCGCTCGACTCGTGGAATGCAACGAGCACGGAACATATCCCTGAACTGCTCCCAAGTAACCGCAACTCTCTGATCATCAGTGTAAGATCCAGTCATCAACCTCCACCAGTCCTTTGCCCCAGACCTCAGCAGGTTCAGGGCACACCTGACCTTCTGGTCAGTAGGACATGAACATGTGAAGAAGCACCCCTCCACATCAGATAACCACCTCATAGCCTTGATGGGATCCTGAGTCCCATCAAATGTAGGGGCTTCATGTTGTCGAAGTACCTGTAGTAAATAGCCCGACCGGCTCCCAACCCTGCCACCGATACAGCTGTTGTGGCTGTTGCGGCAGCCACCTCAGTGAGGGCTGCATATCGATCATCAAAATACTCCACCATGGCGGTCTTGATAGACCCAAACATCTCCGAAAACTGAGACTGGAACATATCAGCAACCTCATCATGCAGGATCTCCCGGGTCCTGTCGTCCATCTCATCTGGCCTCATCTGGCCGATAGTCTCGGGCACTGTCGGCGCCTCCTGTCCACCCTCTCCTGATCCTGACCCAGATCCAGTCACATATCATCGTGTAACCACCATGCTGAAAATATATCAGATATCCCACACAACTATCTGGGAACCAACTCCCAACAAAACCCTAGGGGTTGTGACTTCCTTGCTACGCGTATGGGTCCTGTGCTTTCAGTAGTACGGGTCCATACTACCTTCCACACCTACCCATATTTGTCTCAAGTATCATCACAACGCCCTAAATCTATACATAAGTATGGCATGCACTCAATCCTCACTCCTAAAGGAAGGCTAAATGTCTCATAACCGGCAGACTCATCCCAAACAACCCATCCATTAAACTTCCACCAACCCTGCAGCACTCGTGTATGCTAGCGATACATAACGCTGGACCCTATAGACTTTCGAATACCTGATCCTTCCCTAAGCCCTTCATCAGACAAGAACAGGAAATAAAGCCAAACCAAACATTCTCGGGCTATAAGATCTTAATTATGTACAGTCATGACGCATACACTAAGCAACTGCAGTAATGATGTCAATTTGATATAAGGAAAACCATAGGCTACCAGTCATCATATAATCAGGCAATTTTATCATGCAATTCCTGAAGATCCCTAGCCTAGTACTAGCATGTTGTTCTAACATATCACATAAATCAAATAATCCGTAAGGTATTTTGGGGTCTATTCACGAGCTCCGGTTGATCGTACACTTGCATCCTCCTTTACAAGGTTGTAAAAATTGCTCGGCGGTAGCTCGGCGGTCGACTGGCAATAAGCGATTAATCAGACTCGGCGGGGATTAATCGACGATTAATCGAGGACCCTAAATTATTTAAATTATTTAAATTATTAATAAAATTATTTAAAAAATTAATATTTCCTAAAAAATTAAGTATTTGGAAATTTTAAACTTTAAAAATTTGAAATTTTATAAATTTCAGTATAATATTTTAAAATTTGAAAGATTAAAAATTTAAAATTTTAAAATTTTGGGGTAATATTTGAAAATTATTTTTTTTTTAATTTTTTAAATATTTCCCGCCTATGACCGCCGAGGACCGCCAAGGCCACCAAGGACCGCCAAGCACTCTAATCATAATCGGTTCGAGGCCGCCAAGCGATTAATCGCCGATTAATCGGCCGCCAAGGCCGATTTCTACAACACTGCTCCTTTATTATTTTGAAAACATTTTAAGAAAATCGTTTTAAAATCTTGTCCTCAGTTTGAGACTGGAGACACGTGAGTGTTTCCTCTAATTCACTCAAACCAAGGCTCTGTTACCAACTTGTAACATCCATAAAATTCGAGCAAATTTAAAACTTTTTAATACATTTAAAACCATTCAGTTATTACAGTTTGTTTTCAAAATAGCTTAAACATCAGAGTTCCTAGAAATCATAATCATAAATCGAGGAAGTTTACGGTCACGCCTTCGCCTTCCCGCGATCATCATAAGTACCTGAAACAATAATCGATAAATGTAAGCTCGAAGGCTTAGTGAGTTACCCCCAAAATACCAACGTCATACAAATATAACCCTATCATATAAACATATAAGCAACAACATGTATAATGAGCCATCAGTCTGAGTGGACCGCCTCGCATGCCTTCAGTTTATCTGGACCGCTCTCCGAGCCTTCGGCACGTCTGGACCGCCTCGCAGTGCCTACAACCTATCCAGACCGCTCATCGGCCCTTCAGCCTGACTAGTATACCCTAACCGGGTATGATGTCTATCCGGTCCGCCGTGGGTATCTTGGCCTACAGCACGAAGCAGGACCTGCCTCAACCCAATCCCCCAAACCAACAAACATGTGCACATAAATATCATACGCTAGCATGCAATAGTAGATAGTCATACAGATCTAACAGATCACTAATATGGCAACCATCCTATAACCAGGATACCGATCTAACCGATCAACAACATAGCGACCATCCTATTACCATGATACCGATCTAACCGATCTCTAACATACCAACCATCCTATAACCAGGATATCAGTCTAACAGATTACTAGCATAGCAACCATCCTAAAACCAGGATGAAATCTAACAGATCAACAACTTAACAACCATCCTAACACCAGGATGCCAATCATAAAGGGCCGACCTTGGTGCCGTAGACCCTGTTGATATAGTGAGGAGAACTCACCTCGCAATGTCGATCTCAACTGATGAATCGAACTCCCGAATCGCTGTCTCACCAAAAATCCCGAACTATCCAAAATAACGAAATATAATTTAATAAATGGGAATACTAGTCTTGACTAAGAATCCACATAGTTCATTTTGCCTTTTTCTCTAATTTGGGTCAAGGCCCAATATCAAATTCGCTATCCAAAGTCCATATACATAAGCCCATTAATGGCCCAATTTTCCCAATTGGGGCCCACTCCCTAATTGGGCCTTATTCTAAAGTCCATTACCAAAACTGGCCCGAAACATCATTGTTCAGAAAGTCCAGCAAGGTCCATGTCAAACTGGCCCAAGAGTGGCCCAACCTCGAAGCCCAAAATGTCAAAAGCCCAACAGAGGGCGTACGTGGGGCGTACTCCTCTGGTACGTTGGGCGTACTCCGTTTTGCGTTGACCACTATCGGGGTGGTTGACTCAGTACGCTGGGCGTACCGGATCTACGTGGGGGCGTACGCGGGTCTTTACCAAAACTCAAATAAGTGCTTAATCGCTTAGGCACTTAAGTCCAAATTCCATATCCATCGACCAAAAGTGCCTTAGAAACATAAAGTCTTAAACTTTAAGACTTTGGACGTCCAGAAAGCACTTAATACATGGTCTTACCTATTAAGACCTTCCTACTCCATGCATGGGACATATTCAGCTAATGGGACCTCATTTTTATCAATTAAGACCCTTCCTAGGGTCTAGAAGGAAAACTCAAAAGGTCCAAAATGCATCATGCACAATATGGGGTTTTTGGGGACAAGAAATGGTTCCTTAAAGCTAAAATGGCAAGATCTATATCATACAAGCATAAAGTTTAAAGCTTTTTACCTTCTGGAGCTTCTAGGGCACCAAACAACTTCAGATCTACAAGCTTGTTCTCCTTCTCCAACTCCTTGATGCAACACCTTCTTCTCCAACTAGTCAAAGTACACTCTATAATTTCACACATTCAAGGAAAGGATTAGGGTTTGGGGAAAACGGCTCTAAACAATGGAGGCTGAGGTAAGGGAGGGTTATGAGCTCATAAGGTTGTTTATATAGCACCCAAACCCTAAATATTAGGGTTTTCTCCTGACGTGAGTACGCCCAGCGTACACAAGTGTACACCCAACGTACTAGGGCGCGCCTAGTACGCTCAGCGTACCTTATGTACGCTTAGCGTACTCTCTTTATCCCCAAAGTTGCAATATTAGTCCTTAGGCTTCTAATGGCTTTACTCCCTCAACTCCAGGGACTACAAATGACATAAATCACGTTCAAGGGAGGAATTTGAAGTTAGCTGAAAAATGGGGTGTTACACAAATGGAGATTAAAAACCATATCCTTAACACAAAATACTCATTGGGGCTTAAGGAACAACAAATTTGTAACCTTTATTTTGGAGTTTACCCAAACTCCATCTATAATCCATGAAATGACCAGAATAGCTTAAATCTCTAAATCCAAAGAGTAACAATCATAAAGATTGAGTCTTGAAGACTTAGGTGTTGTTTGGTTTTTGCCTGCAGATCTTCTTGACCTCTTCTATATGCGCCGCGCAGACCACGCGCAGACATTAGGCTTCGCAAATTGTTTGTTTTTTTGAAGACTGCAGCCCTAAAAAGGTCTGCGCGTCCGCTTCCTGGCGCAGACGTGGACCAGAGTCTTCTAACATCTTCTGACATATTCTAGGCTTAAAAAACACATATATCTTTGTTTTTTTAACTTAGATTTATTCCAACTTTATCTATGATAAACAATTTGGAAAAAAATTACAATACTTCAAGAAAAAAGGGTTGACGACACAAACATGACCTTTGTGACAGCTTTATAAATAAAAATTTAATTACAATAATGGTCGTTGGAACTGTTTATATAGATATAAAAAAAATCCTAATATTATCTTTTATTTTTTGTGCCAAATTTTATAAAACATTATTTAATGAAGTATCATCCATTTCTTGGGAAAAATATTTATAGTAAGTTTTTAATTGATTTAATTGAACGGGTAAACTGAAAATTTTCATTTTAAAATTAAAGTTTATTTCCATCCATTTTATGTGTCAAATTCTTTGATCCCTAATTACAATGTTTATATATAACTTTGCAACCAAAACTTGTTGGATTTTATCAAATATATACATTAATTCGTACAATTGTTTTCACTTATATACAATAATACATGAAAGTTGATCTAGATTTGTTAATCGTCTATAATAAAGTCATAAAAGTATTGAAAAATCTTTTAATTTTTTTAAAAAATCAGTTTGTTTAGATTTTAGCAGCATGTAGATGTTAAAAAACAAACAATATTCTTCTTTCAGACTGTAGACGTTTGGTTCGTCTCGTCTACTGCAGAGCTCAGCAGATGTGGTCCGCAGACTGCATACATTTTGCTTCAGAAAAAACAAAGAACACCTTACACTACAATAGAAATTACTAGAAGGTGGAGTATTGATATGAGAATGAACACCAACACCATCTCCAACACCATGAGTTATTTTTGACAAGCAACGACATCAAAAACTCCTCAATCATGGAAAAATGGGCAAAGGTTTCAGAATAGGAGGGTGGAGGCTGATTCTTTGAGAAACTCTAGAAGTTAAGGATGACTATATATGCCTAAGGCCCAGAGACCTAGGTTTTGGGCTGTGGCGTCCACCGCGTCGTGGTACATACTATTATCGCGCCGTGGTCACCAGGCAAACCCGCACTTCATTTAATGATGTGGTCGCGCCGCGGACACCAAACCACCACGCCGTGGTTGAAGGTTTTTCCCCAACACCATATTTCTCTAAAACCTAATTCCTTAAACTGATCAATCTAGAAAACGGGTGTTAACGGAGTAAACCCTAAACATCAAATTCCTTAAATAAGGCTCAAGGCCCGAGATCTAGGGTTTTTGGGTTGTGATGGCTTCGCGTCGCTACCAACATGAGGTTGCATTGCTACTTAATGATGTGGCATGCTTTGTGACCATCAAGTAGTCGCGTCGCGATTTAAGGTTTTTTGTAAAACCCTTCTTTTCTTCATTTTCTTGAATTTGCACAAAAGTACTTTTGAGAACCGGGCGTTGGAGAAACCAAATATTTTTCTATTATTATTTTTTTTCATTTTGCCTAAATTTCCAAGTTTCCATGTCACCTTTCAGTAACATTGAATAACACGACTACTTTCCAAAGAATGTATATATGTTTTAAAGTAATAAAAGATGGATGGAAGCTTGGTTGTCGTAGGGTTATTGGGAAAGATGGTTCTTTTCTAAAGGTTCAATGCAAGGGAGAACTGTTAACTGTTATAGTGAGGGATGCAAATAATCAAGTGTACCTCATTTCTTGGGTTATGGTTAACATAGAGAACTAGCCAAACTGGAAATGGTTCTTAGATTTGGTAGCAGATGATTTGGAATTGGATGGTGGAAGGGGTATGGTAGTAATTTCTGATCAACACAAGGTACTTCATACATACTTTATTCTTTATTTACAAGTATATACAAGGTACTTCATATTTACTTTAATAATGTAATTGTTTTTTATAAGTAAGGACTTCTTGAGGCTACAGAGGAAATCCTACCACTTGTACAACACAGACAACGTGTCAGGCATATCTATGCCAACTTTAGAAAGGTGTATAGTGGTGTGGAGTTCAAAAATATATCTTGGGCTGCTACAAAATCAACTGTTAAAGGGGACTTCAAGATCCTCTGAGTACATGTCGAATCTATTCTATATACATAACAAGATCCTATGATTTTCATTAGCACTTGGTTTGCTAAGGAGAAATTCCTTTTGACTTATGGTTCTAACATACTACCAGTTAGTGGTAGCAATTTATGGGTGGAATCTCCATCAAGAGAAAGAAGCATATTAAAAGAAGGGTGCCAAGAAGGCCATCCATCAAGAAAAAGAAGCATGTTTCTGAACATGAGGATAAGTTCTCACAAGTATCACCTAAGGGTAAAATTATCCAATGTAAAAACTGCTTGCAAAAGGTTCACAATAAGGTATCTTGCCAAAATCCCAAGGTGATCTCTTATCTAAAACCAAATAAGAAAATATGATGGACTAAGTTGGATCCTCGCCTTACACATTGGAGAAGAGTTGGAAGGGGATGAAGAAGGAGGCCAACATGTGGTAGAGGAAATAGAGTGTTGGGATGTAAAGTTATCCATGTATGACTTTGTAATGGTTTGACTCAAGTAGACCCACTTGCATGTGGTAGTATAGCCTTGTGAAATGATATATATATATATATATATATATATATATATATATATATATATATATATATAGTCACACCCCCGAACCAGACGGCGGAAACGTCCAGGGGCTCGTGTGACTAACAATTGAATTATCATCGCAATAAATATACATGAAACATAACACATTCATCACCAACATTACATATAACAACCAGCATTGTTCACATCAAGTACATTGTTATAAATTACATAAGTTCAAAGTATTAATGGTACGACGAGCGAGGTTACATAAAATAAAACCATGCATACTTGAAAATCTTCCTGCTTAACGATTACCTGAGAATACAAGGTATTTTGAAAACGGTCAACATATATAATGTTGGTGAGTTCATAAGTATGTTTTGATAAAAGTCTTTGTAGCTTTTGTAAAAACCCAGAAAATCCGATATTTTCTGTAAAATGTCTGAAAATGATGTGAAAATCAAGTATAGATGCATGTGTGAATTTCGTAGTAGTAACGTATATGAATGTAGTTTAGATTTCTTTGTATTGTAAGTAAGTGATAATTGAATAATAGTATTTCCCCAGAAAATCCGATATTTTCTTATTTATAATAATGTCGAGGTTCTTGGATCATTAATTAAGTTGTTTCGTATTGACACAATCGAAGGGTTAATCTTCGAAAGGTTAAATTGGTATTGGATCTCTATATGAGCCGTTATAATCATACATGATAATGACTAGGTTGCCAGTCTTAACATTTTTCCAAATGTCGGTATTTGCTCAAGGTTTTGTCGCCCTAGACTGGCCTAGTCTAGCTGTAGCGAACACCTAAGGCGTGGGGGGTCACCCGTATAGATCTATCCTCAAACTCTCGCTCTCCCTCCAGGAGACTCTGATTATAACTACAAGCTACGACTGTACACTCAAGGTGCCACCCGACACGTCTCACTAGATTCTTAACCTTTCGTACTATGTTTAATGTTTACATGTATGTTATGCGTTATCCATCCAAAGGTACATTTATACGTATACAAAGTTCAAGAGTTATGTAAAGGTATAGTTACAATCTACTAAGCATGTGAATTTCAGTCCAAGCCCAATTAGCATGTAACTGGGTCACAAAGGCACATTAACATGTAAGTGGGTAATTTGGGCCCAATAGGCATGTAAGTGGACATCCAAGGCCCAACAAACATGTGACCCATAGTTCAGGCCCAGATTAACATGTAAATGGGTCGCAAGGCCCAATAAACATGTCATGGAAAATATTGGGCTCGATATACACTTATATGGGCCCTTAAGGCCCATTGGCCATGTAACGTGAATATTAGGCCCAATAAATTTGTTATCGTTGTATTACGTCCATTTGTTATTATTTCGTTATTTGTTTTAGTACGAGATTTACTGAATTGAATATAAAAAGTCCTCTTTTGTGAAAACGACGTTCTTGGTCGATAAGTTTCAAATTGTTCAATTAAGGCCCAAAGTTTTGTAAAAATGACACTTTAGTCCATAATTTGTAATAATTTGTAATTTTGTCCCAATGTCTAGAAATTCACGGTTTTAGTCAAAAAAATATATATATTTTGACATTTAAGGCCCAGTTTTACAGAAAATTGCATTTTGAGCCCCTTGTTTGTAAAAATTTGCACTTTCGGCCCAATTTTGATAAAAGTTACATTTTTGGTCCAATTTAGAAATAATCGTTATTTTCACCCCTAAATTTGGTTTATTTACATTTTTGACTCAAACTTTGGCCAAATAACATTTTTAATCCCAAAACTTCATTTTTTTTTTTGTAAATTTGGGCCGAAACTGTGAGGCCCAAATGTTTGGCCCATTAAGCTCAAATTTACATTTTTGGCCCTTTGGAAAGTATGTTTAACATAAAAATCCCTTTTTATACACGTAGGACCTGTTTGGTCCCTATGAGTACATAAATGTCACTTTTTGCCCTTATCTTTTGTTTTCTTGACAATTTTGACCATTAACAAGGTTTTTGTTTTAAGTTTTATTTCTTAAACATGTAATCACTTTTGGCTTGATAGTATAATGTATATAGTGTCTTAGTTCATGGATCTTTACTCAGTGTCACTTAAAATGTCGAGATTTGTTTAGATCTAACACATTTTTACAAAATAAACTAAGAATTCACACAAGACATACATATAACACATAGATCTACACATTTTACTTGTATTCTCCCCCAAGAATCATATGAAAACGGAAAACAAGGGGGTATGAAGCTCACATATGCTTGATGTTTCGGTTTTTGAAGAAAGAATGGAAAGAATATTAGTCCTAACAACACCTTGAAGTGGATCTCCAACTTATGAAGCTTCTAAGGTGTGATCATGGAATAAAACTATGTAAGAAGGAGTTTTTCATGTTAAGATGAAAGAAGATATGTGTGTTTGACAATAACTTACCAAAGATTGGAATGACTTGATGAAGATCCTTAGAACTCTAGCGAATTTTCGAGATCTTGGAGAAAGGAGAAGATTCTTTGAGAGTGTTTGGAGAGTGCTTGGAAAGTGTTTGGAAGAGTGTGTGTGTGTGTGTATGCTTAGCTCGCGGCCGAGATATCAAGAAGAGAGGGGAGAGAATGATGAGGTGACTTTGCATGGAAATATGTGAGACCATGCATTGTTACATGGTGAACAATATGGAGGTGGCACCTCCAAAGTCAACCCCCCTCCATTTCATTTTTCATTTTTTTTTGTTAAATGGTGTTGGGCCGAGAGTTTGGGCCAAAAAGGTAGGAATGGAATAGTTTGAGCCCAATAAACTTTAGTTAGGATTTTTGGAACCTAATCATAAAATTTTCGGCCCATTGGGCCCTTGGAAACACTTACAGCCCAAATAGAATAAAAAAATGGGTTTATGGCTCACTAAGGTTAATTAGATTAGCTACGGCCTAATAAGGCCCATTAGGGTTAGAAAGAATCATTCAAGGCCCAAATGGTCCAAAATGTTATAGATTTGTGAATTGGGTCCATTTAGAATCCAAATAGGGTTTCCAAGCCCATAATAGTTGACTTGGATGTTTATTGGTCCATCAGGCCCAACAAGGAAATCCTAGTCTAATATGGACTCAAACCGGGATTCTTAGGGTTTTCAGACTCTTTGATGAACATGAAAGGTGAATTTAAATGAGCACTGAGTGATATTTGCTTAGAGTATATGTTTTACAATAGTTGAATGATTACACGAGAATAGAATTTCCTAGCTAAAATGCTAGTTGTGGCATCATCCCCCCGTTAGAGGGAATTTCGTCCCAAAATTCTTTTGAAAACTAGGTTTGTGAAGGAAAGAATAGGTGAGGGTACTTTTGCTTCATTTGGTCTTCACGTTCCCACGTGAATTCTGGTCCACGTTTAGCGCTCCATCGTACCTTCACAATCGGAATGGGACTTTGCTTTGTACGCTTCACTTCCCTGTCCATAATCTCAACTGGTTCTTCAACGAACAGGAGATTCTCGTTTATCTCAATCTATTCCAAAGGAACGACAAGGGTTTCATCTAATAGACACTTTTTCAGATTCGAGACGTGGAACACCGGGTGTACGTTGATGAGCTCGGCGGGTAGCTGCAGCTTGTACGCCACTGGACCAATCCGGGCAAGAATCTCGAACGGTCCAATGTATCGCGGGTTCAATTTTCCTCGTTTCCCAAAGCGAATCATTCCTTTCCAAGGAGAGACCTTTAACAACACGTGATCCCCGACTTGAAATTCTAATGGCTTTCGCCGCTTGTCAGCATAACTCTTCTGTCGGTCTCGCGATGCTTGAAGTCGAGCTTTGATTTGGACTATCTTTTCGGTCGTCTCACGGATGATTTCAGGTCCTGTAAGAGCACTGGTTGGAGGTTTCCCTTTTGCTAGTTGAGTGTCACCCACCTCAGCCCAGCATAGGGGCGATCTGCATTTACGACCATAAAGTGCTTCGAAGGGAGCAACCTTGATGCTCGTGTGATAACTGTTGTTATAGGAGAATTCGATCAGAGGCAAGTGGGTATCCCATGACTTTCCGAAGTCAATCACGCAAGCTCGGAGCATATCCTCGAGTGTCTGGATGGTACGCTCACTCTGACCATCCTTCTGTGGGTTGTAGGCAGTGCTCATATCTAGTTGTGTTCCCATTGCCTTCTGAAGAGATTGCCAGAATCTTGAAGTGAATCTGCTATCTCGATCCGAGATAATAGATACTGGCACTCCATGGAGTCTCACAACTTCCGTGAGGTAGATTCGAGTAAGCTTTTCCATCTTGTAGGACTCTTTTATAGGCAGGAAATGAGCGGATTTTGTTAATCTATCGACAATTACCCAGATAGCATCCAATCCGTCTGCTGTCTTTGGAAATTTGGTCACGAAGTCCATAGTAATCCTTTCCCATTTCCACTCGGGTATCACTGGTTGTTGCAATAGTCCCAAGGGCCTTTGGTATTCCACTTTCACTTTGGCGCAAGTAAGACACTTGCCCACGAAAGTAGCTATCTCTGCCTTCATATTAGGCCACCAATATTGCTACTTGATATCCAAATACATTTTATCTGACCCCGGATGAATAGAATATCGCGTATTGTGGGCTTCATGCATGACTATCTCTCTGAATCCCCCAAATTTGGGAACCCATATTCTATTCATGAAGTAGTGGGTTCCGTCGTCTTTAACTTCGAGCTCCTTCTCCATTCCTCGTAGTGATTCACTAGAGACATTCTACAGCTTCAATGCGTCCAGTTGGGCTTCTTTGATTTGTGAGGCTAGATGAGATTGGATGGTGATTGACAGAGTCTTCGCACATCGACTTGAATACTCCTTTCTGCTCAGGGCATCGGCTACTACGTTAACCTTGCCTGGATGGTATTTGATCCCACACTCATAATCATTTAACAGCTCAACCCATCTTCGATGCCTCATGTTTATTTCCTTTTGATTTAGAATGTGCTGGAGGCTCTTGTGGTCTGTAAAGATGGTACACTTGGTACCGTATAGGTAGTGCCTCCAAATTTTCAAGGCGAAGACCACCGCCCCCAGTTCGAGATCATGCGTGGTATAATTTACTTCATGAGTTTTTAGTTGTTTGGATGCATAAGCAATTACCTTCTCTCGTTGCATGAGGACACAACCTAAACCTTGATTCGGAGCATCATAGTAAACTATGAAGCCTTCGGTTCCCTCCGGTAAGGATAGTACTGGAGCACTACAGAGGGCCTGCTTTAAGGTTTGGAAGGCGAGCTCTTGCTTCCCGGTCCAGTTGAAGGGTACGCCTTTTTGTGTCAATGTGGTGAGGGGTTTGGCTATCTTGGAGAAGTTCTGAATGAATCTTAGGTAGTAGCCTGCGAGCCCTTAGAATTGGCGAATTTCTGTTGGTGTTGCCGGAATTGCCCAGTTTTCGATTGCTTTGATCTTGGAGGGGTCCACATGTATTCCTTCCTGACTGACTACATGGCCCAGAAAGTTTACACTGCGGAGCCAGAATTCGCACTTGGAGAGTTTCGCATACAACTTTTCAGCCGGCAGGGTTTCTAAAATCTGTCGGAAGTGTTGGCTATGATCTTCTTCACTTCGAGAGTACACGAGAATATCATCGATGAAAACGATTACGAATTTATCAAGGAATGGGCGGCAGACTCGATTCATGAGGTCCATAAATGCAGCGGGGGCATTTGTTAGACCGAAGGGCATTACAACGAATTCGTAATGACCGTAACGAGTTCGGAAAGCAGTCTTAGGAATGTCCTCATCTCGGACTTTGAGTTGATGATAACCAGATCTCAGATCTATCTTTGAAAAGTAACTAGCTCCTTGGATCTGGTCAAATAGATCATCGATTCGTGGAAGTGGATACCGGTTTTTGATGGTGAGTTTGTTTAATTCCCTATAGTCGATGCACATCCTGCAAGATCCGTCTTTCTTTTTAACGAAAAGAACGGAGCTCCCCATGGCGAGAAGTTGGGTCTAATGAATCCTTTATTCAGGAGTTCGCTTAGTTGGCTTGATAATTCTTACATTTCAGCAGGAGCCAACCTATAGGGTGATTTAGCGATTGGAGTGGCTCCAGGCACTAGGTCGATTCGGAATTCGATTTGTCGTTCTGGGGGTATTCCAGGAAGATCTTCTGGAAACACATCCGGGAAGTCACACGCCACTGGGATGTTGTGGATGCTTGCTTCCTCTTTGCTTTTATCCACCACATGAGTAAGGAATGTGTAGTTCTTCTTTTGTAGAAACTTTTGTGCCTTGATACTTGAGATAAGGCGAAGGGTTGCGCCGGGTTTATCTCCGTAGATTATTAGGGTTTCGTGATTAGGAAGATGAAGGCGAACAGCCTTCTCGTGACACATAATATCGGCATGATGGGGGCTTAACCAATCCATGCCGATGATCACATCAAAACTCCTAATATTTACTAGCATCAAATTTATTTGGAACGAGTGGTTGTTTAGTGTTAAGGCATCAAATTTATTTATAATGAGTGGTTGTACATCCTATATAGACATCTTTGGTTGTTTCCGTTTTCCCATTAGCCATTTCCACCGTAAAGGCTTCGTTGAGCTTCTGGGGTTGTTGATTTAGCAAGTGTTTGAATTTATTACTAACAAAACTTCGTTCCGCCCCACTATCTAATAATATGCATGCATACGAGTTGTTAAGTAGGAACGTATCGGTGACAACGGCTGGGTCCTGCACTGCTTCACCCTGACCCATTGTCAGCACTCTCCCTGCTGCCCCTGCCCCTTGATTGTTCGCGTTGGGGCAGTTTCGCCTGAAATGCCCGGTTTCCCACATCCGTAACAGGTATAGCTGGCTCCAGCATTGGTGTTGTTGTTATTGTTGTTGTTGTTGTTGTTGTTGTTGTTGTTGTTTGTCATCTTGTTCTGTTGAAGCTGAGTCCTACAATACTTTGTTGTATGGCCCTTCCGGTTGCACCTTGTGCAATTCATCTCTCTGCACTCCCCATGATGGTGGAAGTTTCATTTGCTACACTTGGGAAGATTTCCTGAATACTGCTTTGGGGTATTTGGCGTGGATGAGGCTGGAGCATGTGGTGTGGTGGTAGCTTGTGTTGCAGCATGGACAGACACTGTTTGTTGCTTCTGAGACGATTCCGAGTTTTGCTTTCCCTTTCGCTTGTTGTTTTTCCCCTTCTTGTTCTCGCCTTCTTTTTTCACCTCCACTTCTGCTGTTTTGGCACCCTTTTTGTTTCCATGATCATACAATTTCTTGGCCAGTCTCTTGGCACTGTCAAACGTCTTAGGGTTTGCCACAATGACATTCCCTTGGATAGGTGCAGTCAATCCCCAGATAAACCTCTCAATCTTTTTCCCTTCTGAGGTGATCATTCCGGGACACATAAGAGATAGCTCACTAAACCTGGATGTATATGCGTCGATATCGGAGTTTTGAACCGTGAGGTTCCACAACTCTTGTTCCATCTTCTGGATTTCGCCTCTTGGACAGTATTCAGCCAGCATCATTTCCTTAAGTTCTTCCCAGGGCATCGCGTTCGCCATCGGGAGTGTCATGGCCTCTATGTGGCCATTCCACCAGGAGAGGGCTTGGTCAATGAAGGTGCAGGCTACGAACTTGACCTTACACTCATCCGGACACCCGCAGATTTCGAAAACGGATTCTATTTTCTCAACCCATCGCTTAAGAGCTATTACGCCTCCCGTCCCATTAAAGGTCCGAGGTTTGGTGTTGGTAAAGTCCTTGTAGGTGCATGTTCGAGCGGCTCCGTGGTTCGTCCCTTGATTTGTGCTTCCGGCTCCCTGCCTGTTGCCTTCTCTGTTGTTTCCATTGCGAATCTGCGCAAGTGCTGCAATGACCACTGCGGACACTGCTGCCTAGAATGCAACCGAGTTTATCTCAGGTGGGGTCGGTGTTGCGTTGTTTCCACGGTTGGGTCTTTGAGGCATCTTTCTGTCATGGAATGGAAAGATGTTGAGTGCCTATTGTTTTGCGAGTTTGGGATCCCATAGACTAGGCGTATAGTGTGTGTATTTAAGTAATTTCATGCATTAACATAAAACAAGGAAAATAAAACACATAGCAGATGACAACGTCATGATAAAACATAAAGCATTTTCATTAATACTAATAGTTTTGATACATGAAAATTTGCCAGATGGCATACGGTACATGGGGGAAATATAAAATCCGGCAGCATAACCACCATATGAGTAGTGTGGTCACTTAAACATAGAGTCGATAGTACATAGCATAGATCACATAAACATAATACTAACGATAGATACGGCTGGTCCTAGTCATGGTCGGATGTGCCAGGGGGTGGTGCTGAGGAAGTGGATGCTCCCTGAAGGTGAGCCACCTGTCACTCCGCGTCTCGAAGTCGAGCCTCCCACCTCACCTGCCTTATGTGGAATTCCCGGATAACCTCTCGCATTTCCTGCTCCACCCGCTCAACCCTAGTCCGCATCTGGTGCATCTGATCGGCGGTGCTCTGAGCTAGATCGCCAGTATTCCTCAATCGTCTCACCATGACTGGAAGTGCTCGGTCAGCCGGTCCTCCATCCCTCAAGTCATAGAACTCTCAAGCCATGCCAAACAGGGGTCGCTGTCCCTGTTGTCTGCTCCACCTCCAAATGTCGATACCCCAGGGAGGTGTACGGCCACTAGGGCCCATTCGGTGAGCTGGCACCCTCACGGGGTACGGTGGGTTGATGACTACGGACTCCACGTCGGAATCATCATCATTGTCGTCACCAGACTCTTCTTCTTCAACATCCGCCACAGGTTCCGCAGGCCCCTCTTCGATTTCTTCTTCCGGTTCCTCCTCTTCCTCGGGGTTCTCTTCAGGTTCCTCATCAGACTCTTCTAGCCATCCGTTATTTCCCTGATTGGGAAAATAAGGATCTCCGGGAAGGTGGAAACCAGCCATACTGACTGCACGATAGTGAATAAATAAATCACGTTTTGATTATCCCTATAGTATATTTTTAGTTATTTAAGTTTGGGTTCCCTAGAGTTTTTGGAGAGTGAGGTAGGCTTTTGGATTCATTTCCCGCTATGATTACTCCCGAACACATGTTGGTCGTATTCTGAATAAATATAGTTGATCAGGCTATATTTATCCCTAATATGACTACATAACTGCCCAGGTTTAATCATAGTGTTCGGTTTCCTCCAGAAGCTGTTATTAAGTATTGTTAGGTTACTATTCTAATTTACACACATAAGTGTGAAATTTTGTTTTATTCAGAGTTATTTGGTCCCATTGTGTTTATAGTTGCATATCATGTATGGTTAGATATGCTAGTTCACTATAAACATTGCTCTGATACCAACTTGTCACACCCCCGAACCAGACGGCGGAAAAGTCCGGGGGGCTCGTGTGACTAACAATTGAATTATCATCACAATGAATATACATGAAACATAACACATTCATCGCCAACATTACATATAACAACCAACGTTGTTCACATCAAGTACATTGTTATAAATTACATAAGTTCAAAGTATTAATGGTACGACGAGCGAGGTTACATAAAATAAAACCATGCATACTTGAAAATCTTCCTGCTTAACGATTACCTGAGAATACAAGTTATTTTGAAAACGGTCAACATATATAATGTTGGTGAGTTCATAAGTATGTTTTGATAAAAGTCTTTGTAGCTTTTGTAAAAACCCAGAAAATCCGATATTTTCTGTAAAATGTCTGAAAATGATGTGAAAATCAAGTATAGATGCATGTGTGAATTTCGTAGTAGTAACGTATATGAATGTAGTTTAGATTTCTTTGTATTGTAAGTAAGTGATAATTGAATAATAGTATTTCCCCAGAAAATCCGATATTTTCTTATTTATAATAATGTCGAGGTTCTTGGATCATTAATTAAGTTGTTTCGTATTGACACAATCGAAGGGTTAATCTTCGAAAGGTTAAATTGGTATTGGATCTCTATATGAGCCGTTATAATCATACATGATAATGACTAGGTTGCCAGTCTTAACATTTTTCCAAATGTCGGTATTTGCTCAAGGTTTTGTCGCCCTAGACTGGCCTAGTCTAGCTGTAGCGAACACCTAAGGCGTGGGGGGTCACCCGTATAGATCTATCCTCAAACTCTCGCTCTCCCTCCAGGAGACTCTGATTATAACTACAAGCTACGACTGTACACTCAAGGTGCCACCCGACACGTCTCACTAGATTCTTAACCTTTCGTACTATGTTTAATGTTTACATGTATGTTATGCGTTATCCATCCAAAGGTACATTTATACGTATACAAAGTTCAAGAGTTATGTAAAGGTATAGTTACAATCTACTAAGCATGTGAATTTCAGTCCAAGCCCAATTAGCATGTAACTGGGTCACAAAGGCACATTAACATGTAAGTGGGTAATTTGGGCCCAATAGGCATGTAAGTGGACATCCAAGGCCCAACAAACATGTGACCCATAGTTCAGGCCCAGATTAACATGTAAATGGGTCGCAAGGCCCAATAAACATGTCATGGAAAATATTGGGCTCGATATACACTTATATGGGCCCTTAAGGCCCATTGGCCATGTAACGTGAATATTAGGCCCAATAAATTTGTTATCGTTGTATTACGTCCATTTGTTATTATTTCGTTATTTGTTTTAGTACGAGATTTACTGAATTGAATATAAAAAGTCCTCTTTTGTGAAAACGACGTTCTTGGTCGATAAGTTTCAAATTGTTCAATTAAGGCCCAAAGTTTTGTAAAAATGACACTTTAGTCCATAATTTGTAATAATTTGTAATTTTGTCCCAATGTCTAGAAATTCACGGTTTTAGTCCAAAAATATATATTTTGACATTTAAGGCCCAGTTTTACAGAAAATTGCATTTTCAGCCCCTTGTTTGTAAAAATTTGCACTTTCGGCCCAATTTTGATAAAAGTTACATTTTTGGTCCAATTTAGAAATAATCGTTATTTTCACCCCTAAATTTGGTTTATTTATATTTTTGACTCAAACTTTGGCCAAATAACATTTTTAATCCCAAAACTTCATTTTTTTCGCAAATTTGGGTCGAAACCTTGAGGCCCAAATGTTTGGCCCATTAAGCTCAAATTTACATTTTTGGCCCTTTGGAAAGTATGTTTAACATAAAAATCCCTTTTTATACACGTAGGACCTGTTTGGTCCCTATGAGTACATAAATGTCACTTTTTGCCCTTATCTTTTGTTTTCTTGACAATTTTGACCCTTAACAAGGTTTTTGTTTTAACTTTTATTTCTTAAACATGTAATCACTTTTGGCTTGATAGTATAATGTATATAGTGTCTTAGTTCATGGATCTTTACTCAATGTCACTTAGAATGTCGAGATTTGTTTAGATCTAACACATTTTTACAAAATAAACTAAGAATTCACACAAGACATGCATATAACACATAGATCTACACATTTTACTTGTATTCTCCCCCAAAAATCATATGAAAACCGAAACAAGGGGGTATGAAGATCACCTTTGCTTGATGTTTCGATTTTTAAAGAAAGAATGGAAAGGATTTTGGTCCTAGCAACACCTTGAAGTGGATCTCGAACTTATGAAGCTTCTAAGGCGTGATCATGGAATAAAACTATGTAAGAAGGAGTTTTTCATGTTAAGATGAAAAAAGATATCTGTGTTTGACAATAACTTACCAAAGATTGGAATGACTTGATGAAGATCCTTAGAACTCTAGCCAATTTTCGAGATCTTGGAGAAAGGAGAAGATTCTTTGAGAGTATTTGGAGAGTGCTTGGAAAGTGTTTGGAAGAGTGTGTGTGTGTGTGTGTGTGTGTGCTTAGCTCTCGGCCGAGATATCAAGAAGAGAGGGGAGAGAAGGATGAGGTGACTTTGCATGGAAATATGTGAGACCATGCATTGTTACATGGTGAACAATATGGAGGTAGCACTTCCAAATTTTGTTAAATGGTGTTGGGCCGAGAGTTTGGGCCAAAAAGGTAGGAATGGAATAGTTTGAGCCCAATAAACTTTAGTTAGGATTTTTGGAACCTAATCATAAAATTTTCGGCCCATTGGGCCCTTGGAAACACTTACAGCCCAAATAGAATAAAAAAATGGGTTTATGGCTCACTAAGGTTAATTGGATTAGCTACGGCCTAATAAGGCCCATTAGGGTTAGAAAGAATCATTCAAGGCCCAAATGGTCCAAAATGTTATAGATTTGTGAATTGGGTCCATTTAGAATCCAAATAGGGTTTCCAAGCCCATAATAGTTGACTTGGATGTTTATTGGTCCATCAGGCCCAACAAGGAAATCCTAGTCTAATATGGACTCAAACCGGGATTCTTAGGGTTTTCAGACTCTTTGATGAACATGAAAGGTGAATTTAAATGAGCACTGAGTGATATTTGCTTAGAGTATATGTTTTACAATAGTTGAACGATTACACGAGAATAGAATTTCCTAGCTAAAATGCTAGTTGTGACATATATATATATATATATATATATATATATATATATATATATATATATATATATATATATATATATAGACAGAGAGAGAGAGAGAGATGTCAACACCTCTATATAAGGTGGGTTGCATACCACTTGTAGAGGTGTGCTTGAGAGATGTAACATTGGGGGTGTTAGTGTGAGCTATTTATTTGTCTAGATCTAGCTTATACTTTTTTGTAACACCTTTCATGATCGAATACATCTCTTAGACACCCAGATCACCATGTTCTTTGTGTGTTCTTTAATTCCGCATGCTAAATCTACGCTCATAATTCACATCAATTGATATCAGAGCGGGCCTTCGAAGATCAAACCGATTTTTTGAAGAAACGATTCTCGGTTTGGCTTCATTCAACACAATTGGAACGTTTATGGTGAGTCTGTCGATGATCTCTCTAAATCTCTTTGATTCGTGCTTGCGTTCTTGAATTTTTGATCATTTTGACTCATTGGATCAACTTTTTTTGAAAAACCTATTTGTTATGATCCAATAATTTTTTCATTAATCAATCCCTATCCAATCCTATTCTTTTGATTGATCTGATTCTAAATTCGCAATTGTTGTTTTGAATCAAAATTGAGTTCAAAAAGCATTTTACATATGATTTGATTCTATGGATTTATTAGTGTTCATCATTCTTGATTTAGCCCAAAATTCATTTTATGAACCAATTTTCGAATCTTTACTGCTCATAAATCATTTTGAGCCCAAATTGCAATCCAATACTATTCATAATCGGTTTACCTTATGCCCATTTATATTTGTTTTGATCCAATATCATTTGTTATTACTCTAAATATCGTTGTTCATCAATCGACTTGTACGCATGCTTTACTCAGTTGTACTATTAGTTCCATATATCTCAGTTCTTAATCAATTGTTCTTGAGTTTCGTTTTCATCCCATCGTTTCTAAGAATCGTTTGATGTTGATTGATAATCTGAAAATGGGATTCGATTTCATATGATTGGGTATATGATGAAACCGATTTTATTCAAGTCATAACTTAGAAATCAAAAATTGAATATTTGATTTTAAAGATTTTGACCAAGAACACTTGATTAAGATGAAGAACAGTTGGTTAAACATGTTTTTGATTAGAAATTTGGCGTAAGAATCATCAATTTGATGTTTGTTGATCTTTGACTTCGAAAAGTCAAACCCATAAAAAGTCAAATTCGATTTCTATGTGTTGATTCGATGACTTGAATGCTGAAATTGTTTAATACAAGTTGTTTTGAGGCTATTGATGTCGAACTCAAGTTTAATTTGGGTTTAATTTCGAAATTGATTGGGATTGTGTTCTTGATGTTGAACACTGTGAGTTGGTTCATGTTCGCTTCTTGAACGTGATTTGGAAATTGAATGGCCTGTAATCAAATTCGCTTTGGAAAAAGGGTTGATGATTCGATTTCGAAGGGTCGAAGGAATCGATATTGTGGGATGACTGCTTTTGGTTCAATGTCTATGGTCCTAACGTGATGTCGATGGTTATTCACTGAGACCGAAGGCTTGGAGTCGATATCGAGGATCAGTATTTTGGATCGATTTGGGGTTGAAAACTAAAAGCGAAGGCTGTGATTTTGGAATGGGAAGTATTGATGTCGATTTTGAAGGCTTCGTTATGGGTAGTTAAATTTGGACTTCACTTTTGTGTTGATATATCGATGACGAACAGATGGTCAATGGGTCAATAAATGGTTTGGAATCGAGGTTTGACTGGGTATCGATGTGTTGGGTTGATCAAAGAACGAAGACTTGAGTCGATGTTGATTTTGATTTCGCAGGTTTGGGTCGATCGATTTCGATGTGGATAGGTTGGAGTCAATAGTCAACGTTGCTTGATTGAAAGCGAAGGGTTGATTTTGGATTTGATGTCGATGGTCGTAAGGTCGATGCTTCGTTATCAAGGACCTGTATGTTCTTCGTTGACGAGGACCCATACGTGGTTTGTTGTCGAGGTCCTCTAGACGAAAAGCGAATAGTCAACTGGTACAAACAATTGGGAAGAAAACACAGAGTTTCGATTTATATCCCTGATCTTTTAACGAAGTGGCAAAAATTACCCAACTTCGAAATGGGAACAAAAATGGAGTTAAAAGCTGAAGTTTCGTTTCGATCCCTGGAGTTTGTGCGAAATGGCTGAATTTACCCAACTTCGACATTGGGCCAAAAATTATGAGAAATGGGATTATTTTCGAAACAGGCCCCTGCAGTTAATGCGAATTAACACTTTATGCCCAGTTTCGCAAATGGGGTAGAGTTTCACATCTTAGCCTGTTTTGGTCGCACAGGGTCACCGCAGAATCTCAAAATTGACAATTTCTACCCAAATTTGTGAAATTTCGTCAAAGGCGGTCCGTGAACGAACTCGAAAATTGAGATTTTTTTGGATTTTCCAGATTTTTGCAAAACGTTTATGCCATGTGTTAAGGGGGAGATTTGGATAGAAAATTTCCGAATTGAGCGTTTTCTCATTCCTTTTTGGTTTTATAATCATTTTTCAATTATAAAAAGGGGGAGAGATTTAAATATGGGAATTCGAAAGAAAGTTGAATTTTTCATATTACGCGTACTTGAAGACCGAAGTGACCTTGAGCAACGAAGTTTATGAAGTGATTTGATTGGAGATTTGGAAGTGATTTGGGTTTTCCCAGTTCATGATGGGTTTAGACTTATTGAGGATTTTTGGGGTGTGCTTTTATGCTAAACTTTTGGGTAATCTTATGGAGATTTGGATACTCCTGATTACATTTTGATGCTCGGTTTGTATGGTCTCACACTCTAGAACCCGGATTGGAAAGTCATTGAAGAATTGAAGATTTGAAGTTCATTTCTACATGTGTCACGCTTGAGGCTTGGTTCGTGAAGTTGCTAGATTTTGGAAGATTGAAGCGGGTAATTCATTCATAACTTTGAGGAGGAGAATGTTGGGATGCAAAGTTATCCATATATGACTTTGTAATGGTTTGACTCATGTAGACCCACTTGCATGTGGTAGTATATCCTTGTGACATGATATATATATATATATATATATATATATATATATATATATATATATATATATATATATATATATATATATATATATATATATAGAGAGAGAGAGATGTAAACACCTCTATATAAGGTGGGTTCCATACCACTTGTAGATGTGTGTTTGAGAGATGTAACATTGAGTCTGTTAGTGTGAGCTATTTATTTGTCTAGATCTAGCTTATACTTTTTTGTAACAACTTTCATGATCAAATACATCTCTTAGACACCCAAATCACCATGTTCTTTGTGTGTTCTTTAATTCCGCATGCCAAATCTATGCTCATAATTCACATCATTGAGGTGGTTCTAGAGGGCCAACAAGTGGTAGATGTGAGATACGGGAAAGTTCAAAGGACCCGCAATTTGAATTTGAGAGAAACCAGAATTTGACATTGAGACTAAACCTAAGTATGAGACTAAATGAGAACATGATTTTATAGATGAGGGGATGGCATTAATATATCATATATGGATAAAATTGCAAAATAAATTATAGATTTGAGGGCATCAAACTACATGACGTCAATCTAATGCTTTGTCTTGGAATTAATGAATCTCAATGAAGGGTAGTTTGGATCTACCAAACCAATCCCAATGATAAGTGTTTTCCTTCTTTAGGTGTTCGCAATTAAGTCATTTTTTTATTCAGAAAACCAATTTTCAGAGTAGAAGTATTACACAACATCCGATTAGAGAGACCGAAGAAGAGACTCAGTTGGACACTAATCATTCAATTCAAGGTCATAGGGATTGTTTGTTTCTTTAAAAGTTACCATTTAATTTGTAACCTATCAGCAAATTCATCTTGAGATTCATTTAGAGGGGCGTAGCCATAAGCCCAAAACTAATCGAAAAATATCAAAGTTACTGATTATAAAGTAGTAACTGTATTTTTAAACATATAAAAAAGGGAAATTGTTAGAAAAGTCATAATATTTTCACGAAAGTTACACTTTAGTCCCAAAAAAAAAATTTAACATAAAAATCCCGATTATTTCATTTTGGCTCAAGTTTACAAAAAGAAGCCTTTTTTTTTCTTTTAACATGAAATGACATATTATCGTGTTTTTACAAATAATCGAGACTTTTATGTTCAAAAAAAATCTTAGAACTAAAGTGTAACTTTCCTAAAAATATTGGGACTTTTCTGACAATTTCCTAATAAAAAAAAACTATTTAACTTGTTTTTTCACTACACACCACCACGCATTATATGATTATATGATTATAAAATTACTTTTCTTTCGTCGTATTTATTAAGGTCGGAAGAATTTAGACACAAACAACAAATGCTTATCAATTATCATACAACAAAAAGGAGTCTCACCAATTATACACACACACTAAAAAATAAAGAAAAAAAAATCACTTCGACAAATCAAACGTGTCCTAAAATTACACACCATCAATGCTTGCGTTCTTCAGGTTCCCCCCAAGCAGCGACAGCAGTCCGCCGCCGTGTACCCGGCCCTCCGGCACCGCCAACTCCGATCTCCTCCCACTTTCTCCACCTTGTCTTCCGTCTGAACTCAATTGAAACGATGATGAAAATGGGGATTTCATCGACGAAGGAACCAGTACCTGAGGCGGAATCAGGTGTTGTCGTTTGGCGGGATTTTCTAGGGAGTCGTTGGAGTCAGAGACGATACTAACACCGGAGGAAGAATACGTGTTTTCAAAGCTGCTCACGACGGTTGACGCCGACGCCGACGCCGGCGGCGCCGGAACTAACCCATGGAAGAGCCCTGGTCCGATTCCGATTCCAAAGTTACTCTTCTTGTTTTCTCTTTCTTGAACCATACTCGTATGGGCGGCGCAAAGCCCGCTCTTCCCCCTCGCAAATTTCTCACACGTCCCTTCTCCGCCCCAGTTACACCGCTTTCCGCCGCCGTGAGCTTTACAGAAGTCGGTGCTTCCTTGCGCGCTTTTTGTGCAGTTTTCAGATCTACACCGCTTCCCTCCTCCGTGCTTCACACAGCAATCAGTCCGGCCACGTGCGCTTTTCGTACATCCGGCGATTGAACACCTCTTGCCGCCACCGTGAGCGACACAATAGTTCGTCCCTCCGTGAACGCTTTTAGGGCAAATCCCACCGCCGTCGTACAAACACCGCTTTCCGCCGCCGTGTGCTTTACAAAGTGGTGTACTACCTTCTGCTCCTTTCGTACAACCGGCGAACACACAGCGTTTACCACCACCGTGAGCTTTACAATACATTGTGCTCCCTTGAGCTCCCTTGTTACAGCCTTGGAACTGGCACCGCCTGCCGCCGCCGTGAGAGATGCACAAACCAACCTGTCCTTCAGCACTACGAGTACATCCGTCAACCTTACACCGCTTTCCTCCGCCGTGCTTAATACAAAGTCCTGATTTGCCCCTAGCGGCTTTACTACACCCCGATGGGTGGCCACACCGTCTCCCACCACCGTGGGCAATGCAATACTCCGTCCTACCTTCTGCACTTTTTGTACAGCCTAAATGCTGACACCGCCGCCCTCCGCCGTGAGCTTTACAGTACGCGGTTCTGCTCTCAGCTCCTTTGCTACACCCCGGTTTCTGACATCTCTGACCTCCGCCATGGCCGATACAGAGGCCGGTTGCGCCTCTAGCACCTTTTGTGCAACCGGAAAACTTACATTTTTTGGAGTTGCTGGTTTGGTGGTCGGAGATTGTTCCCATGGAGTAGTCGGAGATTGCAGAGGGTTCTGAGCTTACCTGAGGACCATGGTAAGAGTTTTCTCCCGCCTCAAAAACGCTGGTTTTCATTCTCGGAGCTAGAAGAAGCGACGGCATATAGCCGCCGGATTTTTTTGCCGATGTTGAGCCCTCATCGTCAAAACAAGTTTTATGAGAATAAAAAGATGGATTCAGATCAGTTACAGAATGATCGGAAAACCCTAATTTGAGAACGGAATCACCTTCGCATTCCATTCCCATGTTCAATTTTGATCCATTTGTTGGTTTTTTGGTTATGGTTCCGGTGGAGAAATAATCATTAGAATATATACTAGGTGTGGGCCCTAATCCGAGAACTAATCTGCAGCCATCGTCCGCCGGCGGCGGACTGGTTGGTTTTTCACGGCTGATTTCATATCCAGACGCCGTGGTTGTGTTTCCGCCATAACCAAAGCAATCCAAGCTTAATGTTGTGTCACCATTACAAGAAACAAGTGCGAGACTATTGTTGAGATCCATTTTAGGGTTACTGTATACCATTTTTGAAGAAAGTGTTTGTAGGAAACTAGGAGAGCATATCTAGAATAATCTGTATATCAAGATGAAGAGAAATAGAAAAGTTTCCAATAGGCTAGCTCCACCACTCACAAATCCAGATGTGTCTGATCTATCCATTACCTTTTCCACTTATGGAAACGTTTCAATTGGGAGGTGTATCTGATGACATTTCTTGGATAAAATCCGATTACGTAGTCAACGAAGATTGGGATGTTTAGATCAGCGAACTCTCTGTTCCTCCTAATGGATAAGTCTTTGAGCTTCATTCACCTGCAATTCAAGGAACAGAGACACTTAAATACCAAATTTGAAGAAAGTAGTTCAATGAATCACAAAATTTAAAGCTCCTAAAACATCAATCGGTTGAATTCTGATAAACATCATTGTTTTCGAATTTGAATGTTCAAAATTCATCCGTAGAATTTAATATCGTATATCAGTAAAATCAAAGTAAAAATGAACAGCACTTGAAGCATAGAATACAATCGAACATGATGTTATGTTGTAGACGACGACAAAAAATTAGGGTATAAGATGAAGTGATTCGATTTAGCAACAAGCAGCTACAAAATTAAAAAAGGTAAACAATAGTAAAGTGAAATTCAGTAATCTCATCATCTAATTCTAGCTAACTTATTATGAGCAATTAACGAACTGTTAACCGATATAAGGGTCTTAAATTCTCAATCAGACAAACACAATGAAACGAATGATAAGAATAGAAACAACTTAAAGAAAGAGCATAAAACTCCTCAATATGTAAACCCTAGCAGAATCAGAAGTCGAATTGTAGAAGAAAAAAACAACGATTATTATATACAGTAATGGAAAACTAAAATAGATGTATGAAATTCAGAAGATGAACATAAACACACCTCAAGAAGCAAAATCAGGCGGAGTTAGCAGATCTAAGAAGACATTTAAAGCATCAGAATCCAGCCAAGAACAACAGTTGACAGATATAGAAAATTGATTGGAATGAGTTTGCGAGAGAGAAAGAGAAAGAGAGAAAGAAGGGGAAAGATGATGTTTGAACAAGTGGAGTA
The DNA here is from genome assembly GCF_052849685.1 of Lactuca virosa. Lineage (NCBI taxonomy): Eukaryota > Viridiplantae > Streptophyta > Magnoliopsida > Asterales > Asteraceae > Lactuca > Lactuca virosa. Next base: position 232,299,787 of record NC_136432.1, on the reverse strand, counting down.
ATAATTTGGTAATGAAGTGAAAATTGAAAAGCCCAAGAATATTTATTGGGAAACTATCAATTTAGCCCTTTATCTTGAGTTAAGTTATATATTTGGTCCCTAATATATATTTACTTAATATATAAAGAAAAGTAGTTGATTACAATTTGAAAAAAAGTAGTTGATATAAAGTTTGATATTAAATAATCAAAAAGTCAAAACTACATCAACACCTACAATACCCATTATCCTCTATAAGGGTATATTCAAACACGAGTTATATATCAAATCTAAATAAAAATTATTTTGGGAAAAATAAATTATGAAAAAACTCAGTCTCTATAATTAACATCAATATTCTCCAAATGGTTTATATTATTTTTGACAAAGAAAGAGATTCTCTAGGAGTTTAAGTTACAAGTGCAATAATTACAACATATTTTTTATATATTGAGCTGCAATAAAGGTTTTAAACTATTAATGTTAACATTAATAAAAATTTATAAAGGTAGTTAAATGATAAATAGTCGTTAGAGTTAGTTAATTTAGTTTAACAAGTAGAACATTAGGCTTATGTTAGCAAGATAGGTGTAGCTTTGTTAAAGTACTAATTGTGTAGTGTTAATTTTCATTTAGTTGCTTAATGAGAAATGTTCATTTTTATCTTTTCTAGTTTCATTTTTTTCAAACGTGATATAAATCATTCAAAAAAGAAAATTTATAACGAAAATAATTGAAATTATGTTGGGAAATAAAAGCAAAAGATTCTTATGATAAAGACATTTAAGTTAAAAAAATATTCTATTTGGTTAATGAAATTTATAATGTTGACATTATTTTTTGTACAATGGTTGAAATTCATGACACGTAAAGGACTAAAAACATTAAATTTGTACTTGAAAGGGCAAACATACTTTTCCAAATAGTATAAGGACCACAAGCATTAAATATTCTTCCTCAAATATTTAATTGAATACTGAATTATTTTGGAGTGTGCAACACATTGCACATTCTACTTCTATTATTGGACAAATTACCGAAAATACCCCTCAACGTACAACTGTCTTTTGGACCGCTTGGAGGGTAGACGACGACGGAACGTTTGATTACTTTTTAGCGAAAGCGACGTTGTTCCCGCAAATGACCATTTCGCCCCTGTTTGTAGTAATGTGGCGGGGGTAAATTCGTCATTTGAGAAGTAATGGTGATGTAAGATGGGGTATTATAAATTAGTGGTGGAGGTGAATCGATGACGTGGCAATCTCGTGCCAACAACCAATAAAAAGTGCATCCGTCCAATGTCTTTTGTCTGTACTTCAACTTTCCAGCCGCCGCTTTTTTTGTAGCCGCTTATAGTTTATATGCGGCTAACCGGCTTTGGTATAAAATAGTACAGCAAATGTGTTTTTGATTTTCTTTTTTCTTAAATAAATAGTCCATATTTATTTTTTGGTTTTAAGATATTTAAATATTGAGGTTGGAAATATATGATAGCGTATGAAAAAAATTTGATATCATAAGAGTCAACTATGTTCTAAAATTATTCAATTTTGAAAATTTTGATATCTATTTAAAAAGATTAAAATTTTAATATCTATCATATTTTAAAGTATTTATATTTTTTAAACATTAGCATCATAAAAGTTAATCATATTGAAAATATGTATAAAGTATAACGAAAGTTATTTATATTGATAAGCATATTAGTAAGAAAAACGGATGCTTTGTAAAAATATCATTCATACAAATAATCACATTTTAAAAATTTTAAGGCTAATATTTTTGTAGAAAAATAGTCACATTTAAACTACGTTTGATGAACTGTCATATATCATATAAGCTAGTTTACAATAAACTATTTTTATGTATAAAACCCTAAATTATAATAAGTTAACAAATTTTTGCCAAACAATATGTTAAACAAATTAGCTGTCAAGAAATTGGTCATAACTTAAAAATCACATGTATAAATTTATTATTGAGAAAAGGATTCTAGTTTTTTTTATTGAAATACAGGCAAGATATGTTTAGGGATGTTTTGTTTGACATATTTAAGGGCGTCGGGGTTTCCGCCAAAAAAAAGCACTTGCAAATTTTTTGACTGACCCGACAGAATGAATCTCAACCCTTAAACCGACTGACGTTTTAATATTTAGATGGGTTGGTGGGAACACAACAAGAAAAACGCGATTTTTCTAGGGAATGAATCCGTTGCGAAAAGCTGAAATTTCGTTGCAAAAGACGAATAGCGACGGAATTTGCGACGACCGATTTCCGTCCCACAAAACCCCGTAGCGAGAGTTTGCTAGAGAAACAATCATTATGTCGTAATTGTGACAACGAAATGAAATCCGTTGTAGATGGTGTTCCGTCGCGTATTCCGTAGTAGGATTCCATCACAAATTTCGTGGTAGTTCTTTCATCACAAATTCCGTTGTAATTAATCTCTAGCAAAATCTGTGGTGATGATTCCCTAGCAAATTTCATGGTGGTGAATCCCTAGCAAATTCCGTGGTGGTGAATCCCTAGTAAATTTTGTGGTGGTGATTCCATAGTAAATTACGTGGTGATGAATCCCTAGCAAATTCTGTGGTGATGATTCCCTAGCAAATTTCGTTGTATTGAATCTCTAGCAAATTCCATGGTTGTGGATCCCTAGCAAATTTGATGGTGATGAATCCTTAGCAACTTTCGTTTGATGACTTCCTAGCAAATTCTATGGTCATGAATCCCTAGCAATTTCCGTGGTGTATATTATATAGTAGATTCCATATGGACGGATGGATAATTGATTTATAAATTGATATTTGTTTGGACCTAGATAGCCCAATTAAAAATGGATTATTTGCCAAGGAGGTGGGCTTTACTAATCTGGGCTTTGGAGTGTGCCTGATTTCGTGGATTTGGGCTTTGCCGATTTGTTTTGGCTACATGGAAGTTGTGACCACGTTTTTTTGGACTTGTTGGTGATCATTTAAGAAATTTGAACCATTTCCTAGTCTTGTGTGTAGGATGGACGAAAATTGAAGAGTTTTTGGGAGTTTCTAGTAGTTATTGGCTAGTAGTTAATGAACTAGTTAAATAAAAGCTCTTAATGATGAGCCTTTTCACTTTTGTAACTCATGGCTCCTATCAACTATATATAGGGCCGATTTCTATGAATAAAACATCACTTGAACTTGTTGCAATTTGCTCTATTTCTCACATAAGATAGGTCTCTTATCGTGTGTTGTGTTGTCTGTCAATAGGTCTTGGCATTCAACCTAGTTCTTGCTTCAATAAGTCTTGAGGTAAGAACTAACCCTATCCTCTTCTCTACCCTCACAATCTCGTGTTCTACCTCTCTCTCTCCCCCTTCCATCCAAAAATAGTCCCCATACACGCATCATAAGTGGTATCAGAGCCCAGTTTCGATTGGGTGTTGTTGAGTTCTTGTTCAAAAAAAAATCCTGCTAAGTTTGTTTGATTTCAGTTCCAGTTCAGAAATTGTTTTCCGAAAATATTACGCAAGCTATATGAAGAAGAAGAAATAGAGGAAGAGAGATTTGAAGAAGAGGAGGAAGAAGATTCTGATCCTATCTACGACACCGATGGGGAAGGGGAATTTTGTGAAAGAATAAATTTCTTGGTTGAAGAGGAATTTATTGAAGAAATTGAAGAAGAAACTAATTTCGTGATCGGAGATGAAATTGTTGTAGCATTTGTGGAAGAAATCAATTTTGTTGATATGGACAAAATTGTTGAAGAAATGGTGACTTTTGCTGAACAACAAATTTCGTTCCAAGAGCTCACAACCATGAGAACCAATGAGTATAAGTGCCACAAAAATTCTAGTTCTCATATATTTTATGAACATAATTCCTTTTCTAAAGATATTAAAGAAATCCAAATTGGAAGCTTCATTGATCAAGAAGGTCTTGATGAGAGGAGGAAGTGTGGTGAGAGGTTGGATTTTACAGATGGTGTTTCTATTTTGTCTTTATTCGTTGATCAGAAACAGAAAAAAGACATGCATATTACATTTGATAACAAGTTTTGTGCAATTGGATATGGAGACTTTTTATGCGTGACTCAAAAGCAACAAGACCAATTATTTTTGGATGATGACAGAATTTTGTACACTCCAAATGATGATATGATGATTTCCAAAAAAAATGTGTCCATGGTGGTAGCAATCAGTCACAAAAAGAGGCATTGTGTGGCAATTCATATGCCAATTTTCTGTGTTGTCCACAAACAAAACATATTTCTATTAATTATTCATTCATTGTTCAAAAACACGAAGACCGATGGTGTGAAGTTTGAGGCGAAAGAAAGAAGAAGGATGGTATCCATATATTTACAAACCATTTTTCTAAGAGCAAAGAATAAGGGATTAATCAATGCGAAGATCCAAGTCCCAAGTATTTACGTGGTCCTAATCTGGTTCATAAACGAAGTTGGTTTGTGTTCCACAGATGGAAGGTTCATATCGAAGAACAACACTATGAAGTCCTTGTTGAATTGTGGACAATTCCTTTCGAAGAAGGAGGGAATGATACATGTGTGGAAGTGACAAATTCTACAAATGACAATACCAACAAGGTGGAACTCCCAGGAGAATACGGAGTACACACAACTTTCAACGTCGGGGATCTCTCCCCTTATCTTGATGATGATGGCCTTGCGGAATTGAGGTCAATTCCTTTCAAAGGGTGAGGAGATGATATTTGTTTGGACCTAGATAGCCCAATTAAAAATGGATTATTTGCCAAGGAGGTGGGCTTTACTAATCTAGGCTTTGGAGTGTGACTGATTTCGTGGATTTGGGCTTGAAATGGGGTGGGCCGATTTGTTTTGGCTACATGGAAGTTGTGACCACGTTTTTTTGGACTTGTTGGTGATCATGGAAGAAATTTGAACCGTTTCCTAGTCTTGTGTGTAGGATGGACGAAAATTGAAGAGTTTTTGGGAGTTTCTAGTAGTTATTGGCTAGTAGTTAATGAACTAGTTAAATAAAAGCTCTTAATGATGAGCCTTTTCACTTTTGTAACTCATGGCTCCTATCAACTATATATAGGGCCGATTTCTATGAATAAAACATCACTTGAACTAGTTGCAATTTGCTCTATTTCTCACATAAGATAGGTCTCTTATCGTGTGTTGTGTTGTGTGTCAATATGTCTTGGCATTCAACCTAGTTCTTACTTCAATAGGTCTTGAAGTAAGAACTAACCCTATCCTCTTCTCTACCCTCACAATCGCGTGTTCTACCTCTCTCTCTCCCCCTTCCATCGTAAAATAGTCCCCATACACGCATCATAAATTAAATTCAAATTATTTTGTAGTAATATATGAAAAACAAAAATAACAAAAAAATCAAATAACATTATATCACAAAATAATACAATAATTATTTATTACATAGAAAATGGAAAATGGTTAATCTAAAATAAATACTTTGCAATAAACATATCAACACTTTATGACCTACTAGTGTTGTTGTTTTGTAATGACATTAATAAGATCCATTGCCGTTTTAAGTTGTTTTTCAAGTTGCCCGACTCTTGCATTGTATTGTTCTTCTTGGACCTTCATTATTTCTTTAAGCTCTTCGTTTTTCTCTTTTTGTTTAGCAACAAGCTCCCTCATTTCTTCCATTTCATCATTTGTTTCCGGAATGTAAGATACATCCGTTTTACCGTTAATATTGGGAACCACCTTTGCAAAAGAGCCTAATCCATAAAGTCTTCTTTTTTTGTCATGACCACCAACAACATCATAAAATAGTTTGTCTTCCTCAAATTCAGCACCTTCAGCTTCCAATTCTTCCTGTTTTTTCTGTATAGGCCACATACAAAATAAAAATAATATAAGTTTAATTGCATTGAAATGAATATTACATGAATTTGTCTATCTTTTTCATTTGTGAATGTGACTTCATCGTGATTCTTCGTGTGTGTATACAGGAATAATTCACTATGGGGTGGATCACGTCCTAATTTCCTCTTATGCATAAATACCATAAAATGTCAAATATACACATAAACATAAACATTGATGTACCATTTAAAAAATTACCAAATCAGAAGCTATCTTCAAATGATTTGCAAATCCAACGTTATGGGTAGGTTGTGCTACTCCATCAGCCACACTGTTACACCTATTTTTCTTGTTCTGCTCAGATTTTAGCTTGTATTTGTCTGTATCTCATTTTACTTATAAGGAGTTCCATACTTCTTGTGCAATATGAGTTGGTTTAAAGGCATGTGGGTTTCTTTGTTGGCTCCGCATGTTATAGAGATATTGGCCATAAGTTTGCGCCGCTTTACTTGACCAAGCTTTCATCACTAGCGAGTCTATTGTTTCACCCCAACAACATTTTTTCTACACATTAACAATATAAACATAAGTATAAATGTAAATGCTTACCAAACAACAATTTATCACATATAGTTAACTACCTGGAACTCCTCCCAATATAATTCGTGCATTTCTTTGCTTACTTTTCCCCAAGTGTACCCTTGTGGATCTACTCTTTGAAAAAAGGACTGACTAATAATGTGTGCACAAGGGCCTGGTGGCATGATCGTGCAAATAATCATGTGATCGTTTTAGTTTTGAATTCATATGTACGTGTACACCAAAAGGTTATACATAGAAAAAAGTTGTAAGAGATGATTGGTAACTCACGTTTTTTTTCAAACATGAAAAGTTAAACGTCCATCTGGTCCACAATCTTAAGAGTAATTGTTTTCACCTTCTACATTTTCCACAACATATCCATTCACAGTTGGTTGTGTTAGTGATGGGGTAGATTCTAGGATAGGTGTTGGTGATAGGGTATATTTTGGGGTAGGTGTTGGGATAGATGTATATGTTGAGGATGTGGTAGTTCCTTTAGGTAAGGAGAATGTGGTAGTTACTGTAGTTGTTGAGGATGGTAGCGTCAATGAAGGTTTTGAGGTTGTGGTAGTAGATATAGGTGTTAATGATGTGGTAGTGGATGTCGGTGTTGAGGATGGTTTCAATGATGTAGGTGCTGAAGTTTTGGTTGTAGATGTAAGTGTTGAGGATGGTATTGGTCCAGTTGCTGAAGTTTTAGATGTATTTGCTGATGATGGTGTGGATGTTGTAAGTGATGCTAAGGAAGTGGTAGTTATGGTTCGTGTTAATGATTTAGGTTTAGGGGTTTTGGTGCTAGATGTTATAGGTGCGTTGGATGTGGTTGCTGATTTTGGGAAGTCGACTTCTTCATCTTGTAATTGTCTGCTTATGAATTTTGCAGTTGAAGTCTTGTTGCAGTTCTAAACCTGTGGTGCAATGAATTTAGTTGCCTTCACACCTGATGCTCCTTTTGGTTTCAAGTTTGACATCTTTCTTGCTTAAAAATAAACAAAAAACTATAGTCAATACCGATGTATTAAAGATGATAAACTATTGATGAGCAGAGAACAATCATACAATAATATAAATTATAGATGAATGCATTACTATGCATGCATACTATTGAATACAATTAATGTTGCCTACTTCGTTAACATGTAATTAAAGTGCGGCAATCATAGATTATGAAATCAAAACCAATGTAGTTGTAATTTAAGATGAAAATATATATGAAGATGATCAGAGAACAAGAAATGATGATCACGACAATAGTAAATTAAATAAAAATAAAATTTAGATGAGTGACAACCTATATCGCCAAAGTCAGTGCACAAACGTAATGAAGAAAGATTTCGATCAATTAGACGCCGGAGATGATTACAGAAAATGTAAACCCTATTTATAATAAGTTAACTTACCCTAATATGCAGCCTTAACGTGTGTAGGTTAGAGGGAAAGGAATTCTAAAATATTTTGAAGCTCCACTAATGAAAAATTCAAACTGTACAAATTAGCACTAAATATTTAGTAATTCAAAATTTTTAAAGTAGTTCCAGCTTGATAGAAAGGGTATATAACATCAAGAAACAACAAAGAGTAACGAGGTATTCATACCATAATTTTAATTTAACATTATAAACGAGAATTAAACAATAATAAACTATACATCTTTATGTTACTATGTTTGAACCAAAATTTATATATAAAAGACATATGGGTCATGGGTCGATGTGTTAGTTGCTTATAGTGTCATGGTAACACTTATGGATGACATATGGGTCATGGGTCATGTGGTAATTGCTTATATTGTCATGGTAATACCCATGGATGACATATGGGTCATGGGTGTGATGGTAACACCCATGGATGACATATGGGTCATGGGCTTCTTATAGTGTCATGGTAATACCTATGGATGAAATTTGGGTCATAGGTCCATGTGGTAGTTGCTTATAGTATAATGGTAACACCCATGGATGACATATGGGTCATGGATCAAGTTGTAGTTGCTTATAGTGTCATGGTAACACCCATGGATGATATATGGGTCATCGGTGTGATGGTAACACCCATAGATGACATATGGGTCATGGATCAAGTTGTAGTTTTATATAGTGTCATGGTAACACCAATGGATGACATATTGGTCATGGGTGTGATGGTAACACCCATGGATGACATATGGGTCATGGATCAAGTTGTAGTTGCTTATAGTGTCATGGTAACACACATGGATGATATATGGGTGATGGTTTATGTGGTAGTTGCTTACAGTGTCATGGTAACACCCATGGATGATATATGGGTCATGGGTGTGATGGTAACACCCATGGATGACATATGGGTCATGGGCTACTTATAGTGTCATGGTAATACCCATGGGTGACATTTGGGTCATAGGTTAATGTGGTAGTTGTTTATAGTGTAATGGTAATACCCATGGATGACATATGGGTCATGGATCAAGTTGTAGTTGCTTATAGTGTCATGGTAATACCCATGGATGACATATGGGTCATGGGTCGTGTGGTAGTTGCTTATAGTGTCATGGTAACAACCATGGTTGACATATGGGCCATGGTTCATGTGGTAGTTTCTTATAGTGTCATGGTAATACCTAAGGATGACATATGGGCCATGGGTCATGTGGTAGTTGCTTATTATGTCATGGTAATACTCATAGATGAGATTTGAGTCATGGGCTGCTTATAGTGTCATGGTAACACCTATGGATGACATATGGGTCATGGATCATGTGGTAGTTGCTTATAGTGTCATGGTAACACCCATGGATGACATATGGGTCATGGATAAAGTGGTAGTTGTTTATAGTGTCATGGTAACACCCATGGATGACATATGTGTCATGGATCAAATGGTAGTTGTTTATAGTGTCATGGTAACACCTATGGATGACATATGGATCATGGGTCATGTGGTACTTGCTTATAGTATCATGGTAACACCTATGGATGACATGTGGGTCATGGGTCATGTGGTAGTTGCTTATAGTGTAATGGTAACACCCATGGATGACATATGGGTCATGGCTCATGTGGTAGTTGTGTATAGTGTAATTTAAGATGATAATATATATAAAGATGATCATGTAACACCCATGGATGACATATGTGTCATGCATGGGTTGCTTATAGTGTCATGGTAACACCCATGGATGACATATGGGTCATGGGTGTGAAGGTAACATCAATGGATGACATATGGGTTACGGGTTGCTTATAGTGTGTATGATAATTTTAGACACCAAATATAAATGCCAAAATACATGGCCTCTTAAAATCACAATTTTAGTGTGTGATTGGATTGAAAACACCACTTTAATGTGTAAACATCCCCATTTTAATGTTTTACCATTGGAGTTGGTATAATAAGTTGAGTATAATATGTGAAACGATTTGTAGTAAAGGTACCTTTGCTATATTTATATTATACATATATAATTACTTCAAATACCATGTATTAATTCGAAGCCACATTAATGAAGATAATATTAAAGTTATTCAATTTTGAGAAACATAAGGTACTTTAGTTCAGCCAGATGACACGTCTTTCTTCTTTCCCGAACTCGCAGGTTCGAATCCTACTTCCTTCAATCTTTTTATTTAACTTCGTATTTTTCATTTAAATTGTCAAAGTTCCACTTTGACCCATAAAAGGTTATAATGTTTGAATAATGTGTTTTGACACAACTACCCTTAGTAATCACATATTTGGAATGATTTCAAGGGCACTTTGGTCTTTTTGCACTCTACATCGTTTAAGCGCCATGATGGTTCTGACGTCATGATGTCGTTTCAGTTCTTCAACCATTCAGAACGTCTCAAATCTTCCCGACGGTAAAATTGCAGACAAACATATAAACCCCAAAATCGTCGATAGGTAAGCGTTCTGAAAATCGATTTCCCCCGATAATATTGACTCCGGTACATAGTCCACGACCAGAGCATCATAAAGTAAGGTTTTTTTTGTCCTTACCCTGTTATACCATTTTTCACAATTACGCCTAATTTTTTATAAAAAATGAAATCAACTAATGTAATGTGTATTTTGTATGTAGAATGTCGAATACAAGAAGTTGTAGTTCGTTGGATGATCTTCCAATAGAGATTTTGAGTCAGATTATTGAAATGTTAGGTTCAGAATCTGCAAAAGACATCATCTCTACAAGACTTTGTTAATTCTCAATAAACATCAACTAATGAATGTACATTTGATGAAATATAACTTGATTGATTAGTTATTTACTATGTATTTCAAATTTTTAAGTTCAAAAAAGATATATGCAGTGGGGGGTGATCCTCAAGTGTTTAGAACAACATCCCTGCACATGATTGAAGGGATGGATCCCAAACATCTTAATGATGATTTATTTATACGCACATGTGCAGTGGATAATAACATTGAAGCCATGTTTAGACAAGGAGCGGTATTTGCAATTTCAGTAATTTTATGTAATTTGATTTCATTTATTAATTTTTAGTGTCATTGATGTTAATGATATTGTTATTCTATTAACAAGATGAGTGCTTATGTAATGGCAATTTTGATGTCGGAATGACTTTGTTGAGAGAGGAAGCAGATGAGGATCATTTTGGGGCAATTTATGTGCTTAGAATGATCTACATTTCAATAGGGCATCCTCACTGTGATCAAGGTATGTATGGTATATATGTACATTAAATTTTGTATATAGTTAATTAATACATGTTTATAGTTTGGGGTTAATATTTAGTGTTGTGTTGTATAGTATTTACTGTTGTGTTGAAACGGCAACATTGGGTTGATTGATATTTTTTTTAATGTGTAGGTTTACAACTACTTGATGCGTATTTTGCCTGGGCAGTTCCGGATCATGGGGAGTACACAAGTGTTGTTGATAGTGCCAAAGATTTATTGATGACTTTTAATGTTGTTCATATACTTACAACGGATAACATCACATTCCAATGTGAAGAGGCACATCATTCTGTTCAATGGGCATTTACGGTAGGACTTGAAGAGGATGAGGATCCACAAAGGTATTGCATGGTTTGTTGTTGGTATGTGGAGTACGGTAGGCTTTGTAGGTTTCTCAAATATATATATATATATATATATATATATATATATATATATATATATATATATATATATATATATGGTTGATAATGGACATTTTGGTCATTTTATTATACTATGGTGTTTGAGTACTGTTTACTATTTTTTTTATTACATCAATATATATTCAATTTAAAGAAATTACGAAACTACGAATATGGTTTATTACAACTTATGATATTTATGTTTTAGATAAGAAAGATTTGGAACCAATCAAATACGTATCATTTAATTAATCAAAATAAATAATCAACGATTATGTTTAAATCTTTTTTGGTAATCAAGTAAAGTACATGATAAAGTGTATGTCGTAAACAATTAAAAAGTAAAATAAATTTAATTTTCAAGTAACTTTTAGTTAATGGACTTAAAAACAAATTGGTATTCAAGTCGTTATTAATAAAAATAATATATATAGAATATGTAATTTAATTAGCTCTACATCTATATTTATTATGCATGTTATTTAAATTTATTACCCGTGTACTACACGGGTTTTAATCTAGTATTCAATAATATCGACCAAATACTTTGACCTAGTATCCATCCACCACATCGAAATCAAGGGTTGTTGAAGGTTCCCTCATACACTCTTTCTTTGAATCTGTGTTCTACAATTCTCAAATTCAATTAAACCATTCTACAAATATTCTACGCCATTATCAAATCATCAAAGTGATTCATCCATTCAAATGAGAAAACTTTGAAGATTGGTTCATCATTCGGTCATTAATTTTGTGAAACGATTTGTTGTAAATATACCTTTGCAATATTTATATTGTACATATATATTTACTTCAAATCTCATCTATTAATTTGAAGGAACATTAATGAACATAATATTGTGTTATTTAAATGTATATTTTACAGATTTAACATCATGAACAATACCAATAGAACGTGGATGTATGAAAGAAAAGATAATTGTGGTTGTGTATCGCCTGTTTTCATACAAGGAGTGACAAAATTCATAGACGTTGCGACCAGTCAACAAAGGTTCATGGACGAAGATAGAATCAAATGCCCATGCATCAAATGTCGTAACATACCATATACAGACTGTGATACTATTAAGCATCATTTGTACAAGTCAGGTTTTCTTCAGGAATATTGGTTTTGGGATAAACATGGCGAAACATCCATTGATGATGACAATACGTCTTTAGGGGTGGATGATTCAAACACAAATTTGAATGAAGGTGAATGTAGTTATAGAGAAATGGTCATACATGTAATGGATCCTAATTTTAATACTACTAATCCTGAGGATGAGCCAAATGCACTAGATAAAAATTTCTTTGATATGCTAGAGGCAGCCGATAAAGAGTTGTGCTCTAGATGTAAGAAAGTCACACAACTGTCTGCTATAGATAGACTATTGAATATAAAATCAGAGTATCACATACCTGAACAAAGTTATGATGTTATTTGCCAATTGATAAACGATGTGTTACCGGAAGAGAATAATATGGGATGTAGTTTATACGAGAGCAAAAAGTTAATACAAGCACTAGGTTTGTATGTGGAGATGATTGACTGCTGTAGGTCTGAATATATGATATATTGGAGGGGAGACAAAGACCTTTATCGGTGCAAATTCTGCAATGCAGATAGGTACAAACAGTCAAAAAATTTGGCCAGATGTTCTTGCGTATCGTTTAAGAGAATGCATTACTTTCCTTTGACTCAAAGGTTGAAGAGACTGTATGCTTCACAAGCCACAGCCGCTTCCATGCGATGGCACTCTGAGGATCATGGACATGATGCTGAAGTAATGTGTCATCCATCCGATTTAGAAGCTTAGAAGCACTTTGAGAAAATTCATCCTTCATTTGCAGCAGAAATACGTAATGTTAGATTAGGCCTAAGTACAGATGGGTTTCCACCACATGGAGCATTTGGAAAACAATATTCATCTTGGCCTATTATTATAACACCTTATAATTTTCCACCTTCTATATACATGAAAGAGCCTTACTTGTTTTTTACCGCACTTGTGCCCGGACCGTCAAACCCTAAGCATAAAATAGATGTATTTTTGCAACTAGTTGTTGTAGAATTGGAGCAGTTATGGGAAGAAGGCGTAGTAACATATGATATATCTTTAAAACAAAATTTCCATTTATGACCAGCTTTGATGTGGACAATAAATGATTTTCCAGCATATGCAATGTTGTTAGGATGGTCTACAGCGGGTAAGCTAGCATGTCCACATTGTGGGAAACATACACAAGCATTCAGACTAAAGAATGGTAATAAGATGTCATGGTTTGACTGCCATATAAGATTTCTATAGGTAAATCACCCATATAGAAAGGATAAAAATAAGTTCAAGAGGAATCGTGAAGTGATAGAAGGTCCTCCTCCAAGTAAGAATGGTGAACAAACTTTAAGGGAAATTGAACAATTAGGTTTGGTAAAAGTGACATAACTAAATGCTGATGATGTAAACAAAGCATGTGGCGATCATGGTTGGAAAAAGAAAAGCATATTTTGGGATTTACCATATTGGAAAATAAACCTCATTATACATAATTTTGATGTTATGCATATTATGAAAAATGTATTTGAGAACTTTTTTTTTACACTGTAATGGATGTCAAAGCGAAGACGAAGGACAATGTAGCAGCGAGAAGGGATCTGAAACTTTATTGTAGGAAGAGAAAAGGAGTCGAATATGATCAAAGAGCATACTATGCTCTAGATTACAAGAATCAAAAGAAATCCATTTGCGAATGGGTGGAGAAATTGCATTTCCCCGATGGTTATGTTTCTAATTTGGGTAAGTGTGTTGATTCAACCGGGTGTAGACTGTTCGGAATGAAAATCCACGATTGTCATGCTTTTATGCAAAGATTGATGCTAATTGCATTTCGTGAGATGTTGCCAAAACATGTGTGGGAAGCATTAACAGAGTTGAGTCTTTTCTTCATAACATTAACAACAACATCAATCACAACAAAAGACATGGAAATGATTGAAGCCGAGATCCCAATAATTCTATGTAAATTAGAGAAAATTAGAGACCATCTTTGTCCCTGGTATTTTTAACTCCATGGAACATTTACCAATACATTTTTCATACGAATCGAAGATAGTCGGTCCCGTCCAATATCGGTGGATGTATCCATTTGAAAGGTTTGTATGTTACATCAAAATGTATGTTGCTATTTTGTAATGTAATTTAAATCTTCTTTACTATAGATATCTAAATCAGTTGAAAAAAGATGTGAAAAATAAAGCTCGAGTGGAAGGGTTCGTTGTTAACGCGTACTTGCTTCGTGAAGCATCAATATTTTGCTCTCATTATTTTGAGACTGGTGTCCCATACGTAATAGAAAGTTGCCTCGAAATGATGATGGAGGAGGAGATGAACAACCTGATGATAACAATTAAATTTTATATATTTTTTCATATCCTGGTCGTCATTATGGAAGATTCAGGAATAGAATGTTGTCTGATGAGGAATTGCATGCTGCTAAAACTTACATACTCCTTAACGAAGATAAGATCAAACATTACATCATGTAAGTAACATATACTTCACTTTTAATTACAATAATCATTTGTTGTGTAATTGCTCTGAATAACATTTACATGTATGATTTTGTTTATTACATCATAGTAACTTTAAAAATGTTATTTAAATGGTAATACAAAATATTTGAAGAAGATTTGAATGAACTTATTGGGGATATGGATGAACAGGAGCTTGCAGATGAAGTTGAGAAGAACTTTAGAGCATGGTTTCAAAACTATGTGGGTGTTAATTTTATATTTTTTAATTTTATTATTTTTTTTGTTATGGTTATAATTAACTCTAATTAGGTGCTTTACCATTTGTCATATAGGCACGTACGATCCGGATAAACAACAAGTATATATTTGACCTTTCCAAAATGCCATTCAAAAGAGTGAAATTATATAGTGTATACTTTGTCAATGGTTACAAGTTTCACACAGAAGCTCATGGTCTGAACAAATCAACAATCAATAGCGGATTGTGTGTTAGTAGCCAAGGAGGTGATTATTACGGTAAGGTAGAGGAAAATTTTAGAGGTCGAGTACCCTGGTTACCCAATTAAAACCACATATTTGTTTAAATGTCATTGGTACGATATAACACCTAAAATAGGAGTTAAGGTTCATAAACAATATAACTTGGTCGAGATAAACGTAAAAAAAAATACAACAAGTTCGAGCGGTTTGTTTAAGCCATACAAGACACTCAGGTGTGTTACATTCCTTACCCAAGTTTGAAAACAAACAACTCGGACTGGTGGGCTGTATTTAAAGTTAAACCTTGTGGTTGGACTGATGTACATGAAAATCATCCTCAGAAAGACGTTCTTTTCCAATAAGATGAAGTTGAATCAAATGAAATCATTATACCAACTACAGCCGATACAGACAATTATGATGATCACGACATGTCAAGCAACGGTTCAGATAATGAAAATAACATTGATGAAGAAGGTGAAATTCATGAGGATGACAATGATGGTATTCATGACAGCGAGGGTAGTTATGAGTATAGTACATCGAGCAATGAAGAAGAAGAGGAGGAAGAAGATATTGACTATATGTTTTTGTTTCTTCATAGAAGGATGGTTACATTGTCTAATTTTTAGTTTTTGCATGCGAATTGGTAAATGTAATGTTATGTATTAGTGCCCTTCATGAGAATTAAATAAAATGAAAATTATCATTATTTGATACATTGAAAGCATTTACTAAAAGGGGACATGTGTTTTTGAGATATTTGTATGTACAATATTTTTATTAAGTATCCAATTAAGTAATCGTTTATGTTATAATCCAGTTTTTTTTACATTGAAATGGTAAAAAATTATTCAAGATAACATAAACATAATAGCAAATGTTTATTCTTTCATATATTAAAGACATATAAAATGCAATAAAACAAACACAATATATTACCAATTCAAAAACATATCATTCAAATCATAGCTTACCAATTTCATTGATCATAATAACAATTCCTCCATTGATAATAATAACAATAAGAAAATAAATTAAGCATACAACATCCCAACAAAGAAACAAACCAAACACACCATCATGAACTTGATGATTCCAAATCTACCACCTTCAACTCGAGGGCCATTACCATGTTCATTAGTATCTTGAATAATAACTTGAGTCGGGGTTTCATTGACATGAAAATTGACAGGAGCGTCGGGGGGCCATCTAACATGACATCTTCACCATTGGCTTGAGCTCTCACCTCGTACATCTTCTCTCTATACCACTTGTTTGGCAGTTGTGGGACAATCCAACGAAAAAAACCATAATTTATGTATTCATGATTGTAGTTTGTGCAGCCAAGGAACCTCCGTCCGGGATTCTTTAGTGTCCATGTCGTCCACATTCTATGTCCACATCCGTACAGCCTCACGCGACTGCTTGAAGACAACGACATCGATTTGCCCTAAATTATCTTCTTCCGCTTGTGGGTTTCTGTCACACCCCCAAACCAGAACGACGGAAATGTTCGGGGTGGAGGACGTCATGTACAGTATCATAACAATGCATAATAGTAAAACAAGCAACAACATCATCCATTGCATTAATAATATAATTTAATACAAGTGTGTTCTGAATAGTTTGAAAGACACCAAAATATGAATCAAAATAAAAGACGAGTCTTGAACAAGCTCCGTCTTCTCAAAACCTGGTCATCGGTACCTGTCTATTCGTGACCTGAGAATACAAGTTATTTTGAAAGAGTAGATCAGCATTTAAGCTGGTGAGTTCATAAGTATTTTAGTGTCAATTGTTTGTATAAGTTTGATGTAAAGTTTGTAAGTGTTTGATGTAAATGTTTGTATATTAGAAAATCCTATATTTTCTACTAAAAAAGGAGAGTAGCCTTCTACCAAGACCCGACTGTTCTATATGTTTGTTCTTTTGTAAAAGTGAGTGTTTTTCCCAAGTATAAGACTATCTTTATCAGAAAATAGTTTACATTACCGTTTATGTGAGAAGATCACTATATGAATGTAATGGGAAAATGACGATGTACAATAGTATTGTATATAGTAACTACAGATGTACTAACTACCTTAAACCAATTGTTTACTTAAGGTAAAATGTGATGAGAATATAACCATAGTCGATTGACTAGTGAAACACGACGTTCGAAGACGTCGAAATGGTATGAAATTCGTCACCCGTAGACCTGCAGGTCCCACTGTAGCTAGCAGCAAGGTGTAGGATGGCCAATCCCGTATAGATCTATACACAAACTCACGCTCTCCCTCCAGGAGACTTTGGTTACAAAACGTGACACAGCAGTATATTGTCATGCCATGAAGTAGTGGCTCACATTAATGTTACATTATTCTTGTATAAGTGTAGTAGGTTCCTTCTGTTCTAGTGTATAGTATGTTTCTTCTGTTCTAGTGTATAATATGCTCCTTTTGTTCTAGTGTATAGTATGTTCCTTCTGTTCTAGTGTATAGTATGTTTGACCTGACTCATGTGTGAACTGACTCTTGTAAGTTTCATTATTCTAGAAATAGTAAGTAGTAATCCTCTAAACTATACCTATTGTAGTTTACTAGTACTGTTGTTTGACTGCTATTGATGTATAGAAAAGACTCAATTACTTACGAAGCAACTAAGTTAATTATAATCCTTAAAATGAGTTTAATATCCACATATGTATTTAATAAGTATAACTATGATTTAACCAACATTCGGACTAGTGATCCTACCCCGAGCCCACAACCAAACAAGGAACATGATTCAAGGTATCTAGCAATAGTCCTAAGTTTGTTAAAGCATACTTATACGTAAATAGACAGACGGATGTGATTTGATATAAAAGAAGTTTATAAAATTATTTGAAACAGTTTGCTTAATAACATAGTTTTGAAGTATAAGAAATCCTCTTGTTTGATAGTTATAAATCACATGTGATTGATACTATAACTATATTGTTTTCTACTTGTATTCCCCCCCCCCCCATAAAAGCATTTAAAATCATTAAAAGATAAGTTTAGGGGTATGAACTCACCTGTAGTGAGTGATTCGAATGTAAGATCGATTAGGATGCTAAGTATGCCAAGTGAAGTCTTGAGCACAAATGGATCCTATTAAGCGTATAATGACACATATATGTATATAATTAGTGTATATAACAACTAATCATGAAAGGGAACAACCTTAGGTGCTAGGAAATACTTGGAATGAAGTGTTACAATCACATATGATTGTATAAAAGGGTGTTCACGGCCACACAATGATGTGTTCACGGCCAAGGAGTGTTCACGGCCAAGGAGTTTACGGCCAACACATGAACAACTAGGGTTTACGGACATCATGATCCTATGAAGGGTTTACGGCCCCCTTGAAGGGTTTACTGTTGGGTTATGAGCATTCTAACACTCCTAAGTGTACATGCAACCCTAAATACCTTGGATCTATGTTTTCTCTATTATACATACAATTATGAACATCCAAGGTATTATCCTAATCTAGCATACAAAATAATAAATATAACAAGATAGAATACATACCTCTTTGATGTAGAATGTCTTCATGAAGCTTGACTGCCTAGTGCCCCAAGTGTGACACCTCAAATGGTTCACACAACACCAAATACACTTGGAATAACTTGAGAGAAACTTGAACACTCCTTGAAATCGTCTAGCCCTCACACTCACACATTAGTGCACGATTTCTTGAGCCATGGGATTCTTTTATATGGTGGCTATTAGGGTTACACCATGTAACTCATAACTTTACCCATTCCTTATGCTCCATGGATTTTAACCTCCATGGAGTATCCATGGGTCACCCCATGGACTTAGTTCAACATAAGGAATCTTGGATCACAATCCCACCTATATAAGAATGAATGATTTACACAATCAACCCATATATTTAATTAGTCTCCTTTTGATCACTTAATTAATTCCAAATTAATTCTTGATCAATACTAATTAAATAACCTTATTAATATATTAAAACTTATAATATATTAACCAACCTTAAGTGTTATTTCTCTCATTATAGTCTATCCAAATGCATGATGCCATGCAACCCAAATGGACCATTCCGGGTCGGGTCAAGTCTTACCAATTATAGTTATGGACTTAGACATTAATCCAACAGTCTCCCACTTGGATAAGTCTAAAACTATTATTGCGTATGACTTCAGGAACCGATCAGCAATCGTAGCTCTCAAAAGCTTCTGTCGAACTCTGACCTTGTCGATGAACTCTGACCTTTGTCAATGACTTTTCCATTAGATAAGGGATCATATATTCCTCCATTCTAGATATCATATGGACTGAGACATGGATTATCAATCATTCTCTCTGTCCATTTGTTGTTTCCCGATTTCCGATTCATGATGACTGACTGATTGAACAAATCAAATCAGTCCTCGCTTGGCCAAGCACTCACATGTATCATCTTTAAATCATCGAGGGGCCCACATATATCGCTTTTATCCCGAAGGTAAAAGGAATGGATAAACTTCGACTCATATGGCTTGTTCTACTACTTGTTGAATCATACACAAAGGTACGTTTTATAACATCGAGTTACCAATGTGTTTTCGTGCAATCAATGTATAACCAACTCATAGTAACAACTCATATCTCTAGGTTTGAAGAATATAAGATATTATCGTCTCATGATCACTCGTGATAAAATCCATGAAGTGATTCAAATGAGCGCGGGTTGAATCCAATACTCAGAACTTATGAGCACTCATGAGTGTTGTAGCACCACTTTGTCCACCAACTTGGACCTCTACAAACCAACCGATGACAATCTTGATTCATATCTACTTCCAACATATGACCGACTGTGGATGGTTTGAATAACTTAATCATTCAGGAAGAGCGACTTAGTTATTCTGGAAGTCAAAACATGCAAAGTGAAACACAAGAATAAATGAATCAAATATGGTATCAAACCCTATGAATATAAATAAACACTTTTATTTATCACCATACTGATTACTCATTATTCATTGTTTCGGTTTTATCAACTTTATACTTGAATTTAAAACAATAGTTGTCCCATGCTCCAAGCATGTACACTATGTTTTCTAAACACTAGTCATGCCATACACCAAGTATGCATACTATGTTTGTCGATGATCTTTACTTTGTAAAATAGATCAATTGAACATCACTCCAATGATCCTCTTTTCACAGTCCCAAATCCTTACTGCAAATGCAAGAATTCCAAATTCATGCCATTTACTGAAATCTGTTAGATTCTAAACTTACATGCATTGATCCTCTTAATGATTATGCACGAAGTCAGAAAGACTTGACAACAATCATTACAGAGCATTCCAAAGGAGATCAGCTCCTTGGAAACATCCTTCTTTCATTAAGTTTCGTAATCTTACACAGATTGAATAATTTCTAACTTTGAAACATTTCCATATTCCATTTTGACTATCACTTCTGAACAAGAGTTGCCTCCTTACAGATTATGTCAATATGGTCCTTCCAGAATTAACATTATACTTCCACTTTTCCTTGAGCAACCAATCTTTGGTAAACCTTAGATTGTCCTCGACAATTGCTTAATCATTTTAATCATATCCAATTCTAGACCTTTTCCCTTCATAATGCCCCAGGCATTTGGAAAATTTTAGAAAGGATGAATATAGCACATGTAATCGATCCTATATCCGAAGCATATGGGACACGATTCATGATGTCTCACATAAAGACTAAACCGGTCTTTTACTATAATATTTCCATTTCAATTTGCCAAGTTCTCAAAATTCAGATTATGAAAAGGGATGTTGTAATCATAATCGAATTTTAGAACGCAAATAATGGACCCATTTATAGAATTTCCTTATGTTGAGCCATTCCAACATGAAATTCATATATATATCCTTGATTAAATACGATTAAAATCTCAATCTAAGCTTTTAGAATTGAAATGAAGTATAATTTCCTCTCCCTTAATTATAGCAAAAAAACTTTTTCAACCCCTGCAACCTCACGAATTGAAACTTTTGTTTTCTATAATTAACATTGCTAACTTGCAACCTTTGTCATAATTATCATGCTCCCACTAACATGATGATTATTAGCATAACACTTATGCTCCCACTAGCTTTGACATGTACTCAGAAATCAGCTGACTTTCTTACCAAAGTTCAGATTTCTGATACTAGATTGTTTTGATAAAACTTTATCAAAATCATACACCTCTCTTAGATAGCTCACATGTGTGTCTAAACAATTTTAGAACTATGAAAAGGGATGCCGTAATCATAGTCTCAATTGTTTAGACCTTTGCCACTTCTCACAAGTCCATGTTAGTGTGCCGGTAAACCACACACGCTCCACTAACGACTTTGAGAATGTAAATATCACAATTGCTATCTAGCTAAAATCTACTTAGTGAAAGTGTTTCCTCACCATCATTTTCATGAATCGGAGAGAAACCTTATGACACTTAGATTTAATAGTGTATGTGTTCTTATCCATGTGAATTTGTCAAAACCATAATCACAAGACAAGGTTAGTGACAAATCCAAACTCATATTGATTAAACTTGTGCAATCTTAAATTCTTGCCATTTGGCAGCTCAGGTGCCTGCCATTGCTTCCAAGTAGTTGTGCAACCAATTGAGAACTCTCAGAACTCCTATGCAAAGCCAACTTGAATAGGCACAAAAATTTCAACACGATAGGTTATAAACCTCAAGTCGTGTGCTAGTGAAGGACTTTAGGTTTTATTCTTGATTAAGTCTTGAAACTTTCAAGAGCTTTAAGACTCCCACTGTCCTCTTGACATATAAGACTCCCTTGTCAAATATTCAAGAGATAGTGCGGATTCTTTATCAAGACTAACACTTTACACAATTGGCCTAAGTTGGTCTCTGTTTTATCCAAAACATCACAACTTACCAATTTAAAATGTACAAGAGTAGATAACCTTTTACTCTTACATTTGACTAGTGTTAACAAACCCTCTTTAAGATATGTCACTCAAGTTACAATCTTGGAGTATGACTCTAAGAATTGTTTTGGAACGAAGTATGACTCATCTTTTTGATTTAACCATTTCAACAATTCATGACTCCTCTTCTTAGTCATAAGAATGCACTAAGATGACTTTAGAGGACCAATTGTGATATGGTATCTTAATCATTAAGATGATCATAAACATGATACTAAAGTACTCTCCCATCTTTTCAGATTTGAGAAACTTTTATCTTTCTGCCATACTTTGATTCTTCTTATTCGTTCTGTCTCACATTGAAACTTCTCCAATGCTACAGACTTATACTTAAACTTATAAGTATAACCATATTTACTGAACTTAAGTAAATCATGACGAATAGTCTTCTTGATCTTTTGTGGTGGACTTGACCAGTGCACAAGAATGTGTACTCGATCCCTTAGTCCTTTCCTTATTTACATAAGGAATTAGTCTTAATTTTCCAAGCTGAAAGTTCTCATTCATCATACTATACAACTTGCATGATTCCAAGTTTCGGTCCAATTGAACCTTGAGTGATGAGAATCTTTCCTTATTTGGTAATATTAGAGACTATCACAACCGAAAGAATCAAATCCATTTTTCCAATATTGCTATCAATGGAATGTTATAAGCAACAACTTTTCACAAATGCCATTGTAAGGATACTTAAAATAAATAAAATCAAAACCTTTTTCTTTTATTTTAAAACTTTGCGGAAAAACTTATCCTTAGAATCCATATGAAAACCTTGTTGTTATCTATTCCTAAGCAATATAAATATCATAACTCTTAAGTAATAGCCCAAAATTCTGATCACCGAACCATGCGATTGAAATCCATCTTCGCGATCAGAATCAGCATGTACTTAATAGAGTTAGACAATAGACTTTACCTGAAGTAGAGCCAAACTTATTGACTTTAACATCCTTAGGTAAATTTGGCAGCTTCGTAACCAATGCCCCTTCCTTTGGCAATAGTTACCTATGGACCCTTGATAATGGGACTATCTCAGACTTCGTCTCTCTCTTTACCATTGGGTCAACCGAGTTGACTATGGCCGATCCCTTTCCATTGGGAAGAGAGAGCTTTATTGGATATCCAATGTCATCATTGTCAATGTCCATAGCGTTTTAGGAAGTTGATCTTAGCAAATAGATAAGATCATTAAGGGTCTTGTCTTAGTCTGTTTCATAGGATTCCCAAAAGAACTCACTATGTGACTTAGAAAGTAGTTGAGCCACCAACTTTCTCAAGACTTTGACACCCAACTCTCTCGGCTTGTCAATATGTGACTACATCTCCAAGATGTGATCACACCTAGACCTTGCCTTGCCAATAGGGCTTGAGTGACCTTAAACTTTTTAGGAACTTGTGGGTTAGGGAGAATAATTGGAGGAGGTGAAAGAAGTATGATATCCATGGGACATCATCTTCATTTAGGAAAGCTTGTTTCAAGAGATTTGGGAAGATCATAAATGTCTAGACCAGACATCTTTTTGGGAGATATTCAAGATAGTTGATTTAAAGTCCATAATATGACACCCAATATGAAATATTAAGGCTAGGACCCAACAAACTATTTTATAACTTAGAAGAGGGATGCCGTAATCCAAGCTATAAAATATTTGAAGGTAGGTGAATGACGATTCACCAATTTCCACCAAGAAAAACGAAATAATTTATTAGGTTTTAATTGGATTTGAAAGTCCTAGATCTTTGAGATTCATTGAACTGTTCAAAGGCATGTTTCAATCTCGAGTGTGCCCTTTAGGTTTTGTGACTGGGATGCCGAGGATCACAAAA
Organism: Lactuca virosa; assembly: GCF_052849685.1. NCBI lineage: Eukaryota > Viridiplantae > Streptophyta > Magnoliopsida > Asterales > Asteraceae > Lactuca > Lactuca virosa. Next base: position 232,275,524 of record NC_136432.1, on the reverse strand, counting down.
CAAGGTATGAATAACCATGCAAATATACTTGGTACCCTTAATATTTACCCCTTAATCAGTGTGTCGGTTAACCGCACGCTCCACCGATACTACGATAAATATTAAGTTACCCTTTGCTTACCTTGTTAAGTCCAGGTTAGTGTGCCGGTTAACCACACACGCTCCACTAACGACTTAAGCAAAGTGCAAAGTGTAATTTCATGGGTTAGCACCAAATTCACATTTTCCTAAGTAACTAAGATTGGGTATTAATAAGAGTTTAGTTACTTAGTATTTATCATTAATACTTTTAATGAAAGGAGAATTATAGTCCTTGTCCTACCCGTTCGGCTAACGACCCTCCACCAGTCAAGGAAGCGGTGGGTGAGAGTGGACACCCATTAAACTGCCATTTTATAGGCAGTAACCTTATACCCCCCCTTATCGACCGGCTTCGTGAATGAGGCCTACTAATGGTAAGACTGACTTTACTCTTATACATATATATAAATATTATTAACTTATAATATTATAAAGTATAAGGGTTGAATTTTAACTTTTAAAATTCTAAGGGCTAACTTGGAATTAAAGTATTCATAAGTGAAAACTTTTCAAATTCCAAAACTTGAGGGCAAGTTTTGAAACTATTCAAAACTAATTAATTCCATAACTTATGAGTTTAAAGTAGTTTTAATTAAAAAAAAAAAAAACTCTTCAAGTTCCATAACTTGAGGACAAGTTATGGAAGACTTTAAACTAATTAATAAAAAAATAACTTTTTTTATTGTAACTTATGGAACTAATTAAGGTTACACTTTTTTTTTTAATTTAATGAAGAGACTCTTGAACCTCCATAACTTGAGGACAAGTTATGGAGTCATAAAACCATTTAATTAGAACTAGACTCTTCATTTTGTAACCTTTGCCAACTTTTATGAGTTTTATGATTCTTAAATGTGACTTTTCATATAACTTGAAGACAAGTTACAAAAACACACTTTGGAATCAACTCTTAGATTAAAATGGATTGAAAACAACTATTTCACACAACTTTTCTATTAATCTAAGAACCTCATAAGAACAAGATAATTCAAATCATCAATCTTCAAGAAATTAGCATGAACATACAAACTAATACAAATCTTGAAATTATGACAATTATCTTAGAAATTGGATTAGCATGAACATTACCACATCAAAAACAAGTTTATAAGTCCAAAAACATCTTAGGGTAATGTTCCTAGTCCAATTCCAGCCAAAACAATCGAATATATGCATCCAAGTCGATTTTTCAGCTACTTTTGCAAGTATAACAAGAAAACAAGCCTAGGCTCTGATACCACTGTTGGGTTATGAGCATTCTAACACTCCTAAGTGTACATGCAACCCTAAATACCTTGGATCTATGTTTTCTCTATTATACATACAATTATGAACATCCAAGGTATTATCCTAATCTAGCATACAAAATAATAAATATAACAAGATAGAATACATACCTCTTTGATGTAGAATGTCTTCATGAAGCTTGAGTGCCTAGTGCCCCAAGTGTGACACCTCAAATGGTTCACACAACACCAAATACACTTGGAATAACTTGAGAGAAACTTGAACACTCCTTGAAATCGTCTAGCCCTCACACTCACACATTAGTGCACGATTTCTTGAGCCATGGGATTCTTTTATATGGTGGCTATTAGGGTTACACCATGTAACTCATAACTTTACCCATTCCTTATGCTCCATGGATTTTAACCTCCATGGAGTATCCATGGGTCACCCCATGGACTTAGTCCAACATAAGGAATCTTGGATCACAAGCCCACATATATAAGAATGAATGATTTACACAATCAACCCATATATTTAATTAGTCTCCTTTTGATCACTTAATTAATTCCAAATTAATTCTTGATCAATACTAATTAAATAACCTTATTAATATATTAGAACTTATAATATATTAACCAACCTTAAGTGTTATTTCTCTCATTATAGTCTATCCAAATGCATGATGCCATGCAACCCAAATGGACCATGCCGGGTCGGGTCAAGTCTTACCAATTATAGTTATGGACTTAGACATTAATCCAACATTTACGACCATAAACTCTTGAAGATCAAGCATAAACTGGTTGTTTCTTGGTTGTTAATCAAGAGCTTCTAATGGATAACTAGTATATGGAAAGGATACTTACGTTTTGGTAGTGTTGAAGGTGTTCACGGCTCCAAGAACAAGTGTGTGTTCTTGGTGTTCTTGAAGATTTGAAGATCTAACCCAAAAGAGATGAATTCATGGATGAAATCATAGGGTTTCACTTGAATAAGAATGATATCAAGAAATCATGGAAGAATCACGTACAACTTAGAAGAGAAATGGAAGTGTTCTTGATGATACTTGAGAGAGAATTGAGTTTTCAGGCTTGAAGATGTGAGAAATGAGGAAGAAATGAAGGGATCCTATACTAGAAGGAAGGGGTTTACGGCCAAGCTTGGGTTTATGGCCATAAACCCACCTTGGGCCGTAAACATCCCTTGATGGATGTTCTTGGCTCTATTTGATACCCATAATTTCCTTAATCACAATACATAGCATTAAGTCTTATGGGCACAAGGCTTAAAAACTTCTAGAATAACCCTTAGCAAGGCTAAAAGGTAACAGAAACTAGTATGACCTTTGATTGAATTGAATGGCTTTACAAGATAGAAATTTCGGGTTGTCACATCATCCCCCCGTTAAAGGGAATTTCGTCCCGAAATTAGAGTTTAAGCAAATATAGATAACTAAGGAAAAAGATGAGGATATTTCAGTTTCATTTGATCCTCGCGCTCCCAAGTGAATTCAAGTCCCCGCTTGGCATTCTAGCGAACCTTCACTATCGGGATACGGCTTTGCTTCGTTTGCTTGAACTTCCGGTCCATGATCTCTACTGGTTCTTCCATGAAGTTTAGGCTCTCGTTGATCTCGATTTCATCGAGTGGGATAACAAGAGTTTCGTTGGATAGACACTTTTTCAGGTTCGAAACATGGAAAGTAGGGTGTACGTTACTAAGTTCGTGAGGTAGTTTGAGTTTGTAAGCTACAGGGCCGATTCTAGCGAGAATCTCAAATGGCCCTACGTATCTTGGATTTAGCTTCCCACGCTTTCCGAAGCATATCAAGCCCTTCCAGGGTGAGACCCTCAATAGAACACGGTAGCCAACCTGGAATTCCAAAGGTTTCATTCTCTTGTCTGCGTAGCTTTTCTGTCGGTCTCTAGAGGCTTTCAATCGTTCACGAATCTGAACAATCTTCTGTCACACCCCGAAACCGATGGCGGAAACGTTCCGGGGCGGAGGACGTCATGTGTAGTATCACAACAGTTGTATCATAGTAAGCGAAGTAAACACAAACATTACATTATAATATGAGTATTTACATTGTTCAAAAACATGGTTTATACATATCAGTATATATAGCAAAAGTAAAAGACATGACTTCAGAATGTTCCGTCTTCTCCAAAAGTCGGCAGGAGTACCTGTCTATTGATGCCCTGAGAATACAAGCAGTTTTAAAATATCAGCATAAAGCTGGTGAGTTCATAAGCGTTTAGTTCTGGTAAAAGAAATGTTTCTTTGATTCCTTTGAAAAGTGTATCCCAAGAAAATCCTATATTTTCTTATGAAAGAGGTTTGATTATCCATTAGTTATATGTTAAACAGCCTGATTATGAAAAGTTAAGTTATCCCAGGAAAATCCTATATTTTCCTTAAAAGTTGATAGTTGGTTATCGATTCTGAAATGAGGTGTACAAGTATCTACCATACTTGTATCGTTAGATGTAGTTTCCTTGAAAAACCCTGTTTACTCTCTGTGAGATGTACTAGCCTTATTACATAAATAAAACTAATAAAGAAGTAGGTAGTGAACTAGATCCTAAGGGTATTATCCATACCCTCTAGTAATCAAATCGGTTATTACTTTGCGGTTAGTTCACTTGATTCATTATTACCAAAGTAAATCTCTGTTATCTAGGTTGCGAGTTTTATAACCATACATTAAACTGGATATGGCACGTAACGGGGCCAGTATCTTTTATGAGTTTGTCACCCTAGGCATGGCTGCCTAACTGTAGCTAGCAGTTTAGGTGCGGGATAGTCAGTCCCATATAGATCTATACACAATAGTCACGCTCTCCCTCTAAGAGATTCTGGTTATAAGAGTTAGTCCTACACTCACGAAATCCGGTGGAGTGTTACCAAGGACGTGTCTCCATTCCTAAAATAACAAACTTACAAGTAATAGTATCGAAAATCTTGTTTATGGTTTGTATAAATCCTTTATAAAATATCACATTTTATGATAAGATTTACAAGTTCCTTGCTTTAGTTTTGAAAACTGTTTCTACGAGTTGATTTCTTAATCGATTGGTAAAACGGTTTTCTGAGTTAAAAGCATACTGAACATATAATTATTTAAACAAAATAATATACTTGAGCACAAGTTTCCTTGTACTTTTGCTTGTATTCCCCCCTGAAAATATGAAAAACTCGGAAAAAGCGTAGGGGTATGAACTCACTGTTTTGACGTGGGATTCGAGTGTAAGTTGCTAGGAATTGCTGAGTGTCAAATAAAGCCTCGGACACAAATGGATCCTATTTAGCATGTAAAAGTACATATATACATTAGGTGAGGGCATAACACTATTTGTTATGGAAGGAAACCACCTTAGGGACCAGGAAACACTTAAAACTAAGTGTTAGAATCATATTTGTTTGAAGAGGGGAGTTTGCGGCCGTAATCAGGAGTTTACGGTCCATGGGTTTACGGTCCAGGTGTTTACGGTCCCTGGGTTTACGGTCTAGGTGTTTACGGTCCCTGGGTTTACGGTCCAGGTGTTTACGACCGTAAACACTTGGCGAAAAGTTCGATTTTCGATGTTTCAAGGTCCTTTCTAGCCTTCTGGAAGTGTTCTAAGCCTCGTTTCTAAGCTTAGGAGGGTGTTGTGGCAACTTTGCACCCTATAAATAGAGTTTACGGTCAAGGGAGATTGCCTTTGACCGTAAACACTCTTTTGGTCACGATTTCTAGATGTTCAGCAAGAGATTCTTGTATCCAACAAGCTAAGGGTAGAGTACTTACGTAATGGAAGCTTGAAAGGGTGGTTAGAGTCCAAAAACACTAGTGTGTGTTCTTGGTGTTCTTGGTGAAAGAGAAAATCTAGAAAAAGATGAGTTTCATGAGATAGGAGCATGGATTTACCACTAGGAGTGAGATAGAATCACAATCAAGGTAAAGAATCACTTACATTCTTGAGGATCTTTGAGCAAAAATCGAAGTTTTGTAGAGAGAGAGAGAGTAGAGAGAGAAAGCTTCTGGAGTGTGTAAAGTGAGAAATGAAGGCCACTCATCCCTTATATAGGGGTGAGTTTACGGTCAAGGGGTAGGGTGGAGGGTTTACGGCCGTAAATAGGGTTTACGGTCGTAAACAGAGTTTACGGCCGTAATCTATGTTTGCGGCCGTGAACCCCTCTCGAAGGGTCGTTTGGCCCGGATGCTATGCGTTGACTTGGAAAAACTCATTTTTGGACCCAAACTTGGATTGTACTAAGCTTAGAATATTCCGTTAGACCAAAATAGTGTTAACATGAACGGAAATAAATAAAAACCCAAATTTTATAAACGGAAACTGGGTAAGGAATAACGGAAAAAGTTTCGGGTTGTCACATCATCCCCCCGTTAGAGGGAATTTCGTCCCAAAATTCGAACATAGAATACAAATCATGGATTAGAAAAGAGATGCAGATACTTCTGTTTCATCTGATCTTCGCGCTCCCAAGTGAATTCAGATCCCCGCTTGGCATTCCAGCGAACCTTCACTATCGGGATGCGACTTTGTTTCGTTCGTTTGATCTCTCTATCCATGATTTCGATTGGTTCTTCCACAAAGTTCAGGTTCTCGTTGATCTCAATCTCGTCGAGAGGAATCGTAAAGGTTTTATCGGACACGCATTTCTTAGGATTCAAAACGTGGAACACAGGATGAATGTTGCTAAGTTCTTGCGGTAAATGAAGTTTGTAGGCTACGGGACCGATTCTAGCGAGGATCTCGAAGGGTCCTATGTATCTTGGATTTAGCTTTCCACGCTTACCAAAGCGTATCATGCCTTTCCAGGGTGAGACTTTTAGCAGGACACGGTCTCCAACCTGGAAATCCAAGGGTTTTCGTCGTTTATCAGCGTAGCACTTTTGTCTATCTCGTGAGGGCTTAAGTCGTTCTCGGATTTGTACAATCTTTTCTGTGGTTTCGCGAATGATTTCTGGACCAGTGAGAGTGCTGTCAAGGACTTGCCCCTTGACTAGCTGCGTGTCGCCCACCTCAGCCCAGCACAGAGGGGATCTGCACTTGCGGCCATAGAGGGCTTCGAAAGGCGCAGCCTTAATGCTGGTGTGGTAACTGTTGTTGTAGGAAAACTCGACCAAGGGAAAATGGGTGTCCCACGACTCACCGAAGTCAATGACACATGCTCTCAACATGTCTTCCAAGGTCTGGATGGTTCTCTCACTCTTCCCATCTGTCTGAGGATGGTAAGCTGTGCTCATATCCAGCTTAGTTCCAAGAGCCTTCTGTAGTGACTGCCAGAACCTCGAAGTGAACCTGCTATCTCGATCGGAGATAATAGACACAGGCACACCATGCAGTCGAACTATCTCTTGGATGTAGATTCTCGTGAGTCTCTCCATTTTGAAGTTTTCCTTGATTGGCAGGAAGTGGGCGGATTTAGTTTGCCGGTCGACAATTACCCAAATGGCGTCATGCCCACTCGGAGACTTGGGTAGTTTGGTGATAAAATCCATAGTAATTCTCTCCCACTTCCACTCAGTTATATCCGGCTGGTGGAGTAGACTTGAGGGCTTTTGATATTCGACCTTCACCTTGGCGCAAGTCAGGCACTTGCCCACGAAGGTAGCGATCTCTGCTTTCATGTTTGGCCACCAATATAGTTTCTTGAGATCGAGATACATCTTGTCCGAACCTGGGTGAACGGAGTATCTAGTCTTGTGAGCTTCATTCATCACAACCTCTCTGTAACCACCAAACTTTGGGGTCCAGATCCGGTCTATGAAATAATAGAGTCCGTTTCCCTTGATTTCTAGGTTCTTTTCCATTCCTCTCAAGGATTCACCCGACATGTTTTCTGGTTTTAAGGCCTCTAGCTGAGCCTCCTTGATTTGTGCGGAAAAATGGGAATGGATAGTCATGGTCAGTGCCTTCACTCTACGACCTGAGTACTCCTTCCGGCTGAGGGCATCTGCCACCACATTGGCCTTGCCGGGATGGTAGCGGATTTCGCACTCGTAATCGCTGAGTAGCTCAACCCATCGCCGTTGTCTCATGTTCAGCTCCTTCTGGTCGAAGGTATGCTGCAAAATTTTATGGTCCGTGAAGATAGTGCACTTGGTTCTATAGAGATAATGTCTCCATATCTTCAATGCGAAGACCACTGCTCCCAATTACAGGTCGTGCATTGTATAGTTGACTTCGTGTGCTTTCAGCTGTCTTGAGGCAAAAGCAATGACTTTTCCCCGTTGCATGAGCACACAACCTAGGCCCTGATTGGATGCATCACAGTAGACAACGAAGTCCTCCGTCCCTTCGGGAAGAGACAAGATAGGTGCGCTGCATAGGGCCCGCTTCAATGTTTGGAACACAGTGTCTTGCTTTTCACTCCAACAAAAGGGTACGCCTTTCTGAGTCAGAGTGGTTAAGGGTTTGGCAATTCTGGAGAAATTCTGGATAAATCTGCGATAGTAGCCCGCAAGACCCAAGAATTGACGGATTTCTGTGGGTCTCTTCGGTGCTGACCAGTTCTCTATCGCTTTGATTTTGGAGGGGTCCACGTGTATGCCTTCCTCGCTTATCACGTGACCTAAGAAGGTTACTTTTCGAATCCAGAATTCGCACTTGGAGAATTTCGCGTACAGTTTTTCTGTCCTTAGGGTTTCCAGCACCGATCTCAAGTGCTGTCGATGATCTTCTTCACTTCTGGAATAGACAAGTATATCATCGATGAACACGATTACAAACTTGTCCAGGAAAGAACGGCACACCCGATTCATCAGGTCCATGAATACTTCCGGTGCGTTGGTTAGACCGAAGGGCATCACTACAAATTCGTAGTGACCATACCGAGTCCGAAATGCTGTCTTAGGAACATCACTCTCATGGACTCACAGCTGATGGTACCCTGATCTTAGGTCTATTTTTGAAAAGTAACTAGCTCCTTGAAGTTGATCGAAGAGGTCGTCGATTCGAGGAAGAGGGTAACGGTTTTTGACTGTGAGCTTGTTCAACTCTCGGTAGTCAATGCACATATGAAAGGATCCATCCTTCTTTTTCACAAAGAAGATCGGGGCTCCCCAGGGTGAGGAACTCGGTCTGATGAACCCTTTGCTGAGCAGCTCATTGAGCTGACTGGATAACTCCTGCATTTCTGCCGGCGCTAATCGGTATGGGGATTTAGCTACGGGGGTAGCTCCGGGGACTAAGTCGATACGAAACTCGACTTGGCGTTCGGGAGGGATTCCCAGAAGATCTTCAGGAAAAACATCGGGAAAGTTGCAGACTTCGGGGATGCTCTCGAGGTCTTTAACTTCCTGCTTCTCGTTAATGACATGGGCTAGGAATGCATAACACTCCTTTCGTAGGAGTTTCTAGGCTTGGATGCATGAAATGATACGGAGGTTCGAACTGAGTTTATCGCCGTAAATCACGAGAGTTTCATCAGAGGAGAGATTGAGGCGGATAGCTTTGTCGTAACAAAGGATATCAACATGATTGGGGCTCAACCAATCCATGCTGATGATGACATCGAAGCTTTTTATGGAGACTGGCATAAGGTCGATGGGAAAAGAATGATCGTTTAGGGTAAGAGTACAGCCTACATATATATCATTAGTGCTCTCTTTCTCACCGTTAGCCATCTCGACGGTAAATGTTTCAGTTAATGGTTGAGGCTTATGCTTAAGAAGATGTTTGAATGCATGGCTAACAAAACTTCTCTCCGCACCAGAATCGAAAAGAATGCATGCATAAGAGTTGTCGAGGAGGAACGTACCCGAAACAACAGTGGGATCAACGACTACCTCTTCTTGACCCATCGTCAGTACTCTCACCGTGCCACCTGCTGTTGCTGCCTTGGGGCAATTTCTCTTATAGTGCCCAAATTCTCCACAACCATAACAGGCTTGACCGACGCCTGCTCCAGATGCCTGATTAGTTGGTTGGACTGGTATTTTGCAAACTCGAGCTGAGTGCCCCCTTCTGCCACAGCTGGTGCATGACATTTCTCGGCATGGGCCGGGATTATGATGATAGTTACACCTGTCGCACCGAGGAAGGGTACCAGCATATTTACTGGTAGGTGCTTGAGTGGCAGGAGCAGCGACAGGAGTAGTGCAGCGTGGACTGTCACCGTTTGTTGTTTCTTTGAGGGCTCTTGCGAAGACTGGCCCTTCCGCTGCTTCCAGAACTTTCTTTTCTCACCACTCCCTTTGCTGGTTCAGGAGCGGTTGCCACTTTATCAAGATCAACTCCATGATCTATGAGAGTTTGCGCCAGACACTTAGCGCTGTCAAAGGTGTTTGGCCTAGCGGCCAGGACATTCGCTTTGGTGGGTTGCGTCAGTCCCCATATGTATCTCTCTATTTTCTTGCTTTCCGGGGTGACCATTCCCGGACAAAGAAGTGCTAGGTTTTCAAACCTAGAAGTGTAGGCAGCAATGTCGGATTCCTTCATCCTTAGGTTCCAGAGTTCGTGCTCTAGTTTCTGCATTTCGCCTCTTGGGCAATACTCAGCTAGCATGAGTTCCTTTAAACTTTCCCAACCCATAGCATTTGTCACTGGCAGGGTTAGGGATTTGACCCGACCATTCCACCAGGTCAGTGCCCTGTTGGCGAAAGTGCAAGCGGCGAATTTTACTTTGTTGGCTTTATAACAGGAACAAATTTCAAAAATGGACTCGATTTTCTCGAACCATTGAGTCAGGGCAATGACACCTCCTTTGCTGTCGAAAGATGTGGGTTTCGCGTTCATGAAATCCTTATAGGAGCACTCCTTCTGGTGTCCCTGACCACCTTCCTGATTTTGGGGATGAGTACCACCTCCCTGCCCACCTGATCCGCCAGAATTAATCTGTGACATTGCGGCAGCCACAACAGCAATAACAGCTGCCTGGAACATAGCGGGATCAAACTGAGGGGGCGGTGGTGGTGGTGGAGTGTTATCATTTCTTCTGATGGGTCTTTTTCGGGGAGGCATCTTGTTCTAAAAACAACCAGGAAGAAGAGGATGGTAAGTCCTCAAGATATATGAAACAAAATATATCTCGTCCTAATTATAAAGTGTTCTACCAAGCGATAAGCAAAGAAAGGTTACTAATGCAAGTAAGTTATCGCTAAGAAACGAATAGGTAGCAATACTAGAAATGAATTTCTACAATGTATTCGGCTCTGGCTAAAATACTCCTACAGTATTTTAAGTTGCATGTTTTGTTCTTTTGATACCTTGTTGAATGGATACTGGGTAAGTTTTAGGCATGTTGCGACACCAAAGTCACTCCCAAGCACATGTTGGTCATGTCTCGAATAAATATAGTTGATCAGGCTATATTGACCCTAGACATGATTACATAACTGCCTAAGTTTAACCGTAGTGTTCAACATCCAAAATACTTTTGTTTTGTTCTACTCATGATACTGTTTCTGGTATGTAGGTATACTTGTATACTTTTGTAAAAATACTTATATTTTTAAAAGGATACTGGGTAAGTTTTAGGCCTGTTGCGACACCAAAGTCACTCCCAAGCACATGTTGGTCATGTCTCGAATAAATATAGTTGATCAGGCTATATTGACCCTAGACATGATTACATAACTGCCCAGGTTTAACCGTAGTGTTCAACATCCAAAATACTTTTGTTTTGTTCTACTCATGATACTGTTTCTGGTATGTAGGTATACTTGTATACTTTTGTAAAAATACTTATATTTTTAAAAGTATACTTTTAGTTCAGAGCACTTCGGCCCCTTAGTGTTTATAGTTGTATACCATGTAAGGTTCGGTATACTTAGTTCACTATAAACAATAGCTCTGATACCAATCTGTCACACCCCGAAACCGATGGCGGAATCGTTCAGGGGCGGAGGACGTCATGTGTAGTATCACAACAGTTGTATCATAGTAAGCGAAGTAAACACAAACATTACATTATAATATGAGTATTTACATTGTTCAAAAACATGGTTTATACATATCAGTAAATATAGCAAAAGTAAAAGACATGACTTCAGAATGTTCCGTCTTCTCCAAAAGTCGGCAGGAGTACCTGTCTATTGATGCCCTGAGAATACAAGCAGTTTTAAAATATCAGCATAAAGCTGGTGAGTTCATAAGCGTTTAGTTCTGGTAAAAGAAATGTTTCTTTGATTCCTTTGAAAAGTGTATCCCAAGAAAATCCTATATTTTCTTATGAAAGAGGTTTGATTATCCATTAGTTATATGTTAAACAGCCTGATTATGAAAAGTTAAGTTATCCCAAGAAAATCCTATATTTTCCTTAAAAGTTGATAGTTGGTTATCGATTCTGAAATGAGGTGTACAAGTATCTACCATACTTGTATCGTTAGATGTAGTTCCTTGAAAAACCCTGTTTACTCTCTGTAAGATGTACTAGCCTTATTACATAAATAAAACTAATAAAGAAGTAGGTAGTGAACTAGATCCTAAGGGTATTATCCATACCCTCTAGTAATCAAATCGGTTATTACTTTGAGGTTAGTTCACTTGATTCATTATTACCAAAGTAAATCTCTGTTATCTAGGTTGCAAGTTTTATAACCATACATTAAACTGGATATGGCACGTAACGGGGCCAATATCTTTTATGACTTTGTCACCCCAGGCATGGCTGCCTAACTGTAGCTACCAGTTTAGGTGCGAGATAGTCAGTCCCGTATAGATCTATACACAATAGTCACGCTCTCCCTCCAAGAGATTCTGGTTATAAGAGTTAGTCCTACACTCACGAAATTCGGTGGAGTGTTACCAAGGACGTGTCTCCAATCCTAAAATAACAAACTTACAAGTAATAGTATCGAAAATCTTGTTTATGGTTTGTATAAATCCTTTATAAAATATCACATTTTATGATAAGATTTACAAGTTCCTTGCTTTAGTTTTGAAAACTGTTTCTACGAGTTGATTTCTTAATCGATTGGTAAAACGGTTTTTTGAGTTAAAAGCATACTGAACATATAATTATTTAAACAAAATAATATACTTGAGCACAAGTTTCCTTGTACTTTTGCTTGTATTCCCCCCCTGAAAATATGAAAAACTCGGAAAAAGCATAGGGTTATGAACTCACTGTTTTGACGTGGGATTCGAGTGTAAGTTGTTAGGAATTGCTGAGTGTCAAATAAAGCCTCGGACACAAATGGATCCTATTTAGCATGTAAAAGTACATATATACATTAGGTGAGGGCATAACACTATTTGTTATGGAAGGAAACCACCTTAGGGACTAGGAAACACTTAAAACTAAGTGTTAGAATCACATTTGTTTGAAGAGGGGAGTTTGCGGCCGTAATTAGGAGTTTGCGGCCGTAATTAGGAGTTTACGGTCCATGGGTTTACGGTCCAGGTGTTTACGGCCGTAAACACTTGGCGAAAAGTGCGATTTTCGATGTTTCAAGGTCCTTTCTAGCCTTCTAGAAGTGTTCTAAGCCTCGTTTATAAGCTTAGGAGGGTGTTGTGGCAACTTTGCACCCTATAAATAGAGTTTACGGTCAAGGGAGATTGCCTTTGACCGTAAACACTCTTTTGGTCACGATTTCTAGATGTTCATCAAGAGATTCTTGTATCCAACAAGTTAAGGGTAGAGTACTTACGTAATGGAAGCTTGAAAGGGTGGTTAGAGTCCAAAAACACTAGTGTGTGTTCTTGGTGTTCTTGGTGAAAGAGAAAATCTAGAAAAAGATGAGTTTCATGAGATAGGAGCATGGATTTACCACTAGGAGTGAGATAGAAACACAATCAAGGTGAAGAATCACTTACATTCTTGAGGATCTTTGAGCAAAAATCGAAGTTTTGTAGAGAGAGAGAGAGTAGAGAGAGAAAGCTTCTGGAGTGTGTAAAGTGAGAAATGAAGGCCACTCATCCCTTATATAGGGGTGAGTTTACGGTCAAGGGGTAGGGTGGAGGGTTTACGGCCGTAAATAGGGTTTATGGTCGTAAACAGAGTTTACGACTGTAATCTATGTTTGCGGCCGTGAACCCCTCTCGAAGGGTCGTTTGGCCCGGATGTTATGCGTTGACTTGGAAAAACTCATTTTTGGACCCAAACTTGGATTGTACTAAGCTTAGAATATTCCGTTAGACCAAAATAGTGTTAACATGAACGGAAATAAATAAAAACCCAAATTTTATAAACGGAAACTGGGTAAGGAATAACGGAAAAAGTTTCGGGTTGTCACATCTTCTCTATCGTTTCCCTAATGATTTTCGGACCTGTGAGACTGCTGTCAGGAACTCGTCCTTTAGCTAACTGTGTGTCACCCACTTCAGCCCAACACAGAGGGGATCTGCACTTCCGGCCATAGAGGGCTTCAAATGGAGCAGCCTTTATGCTTGTGTGATAACTATTATTGTAGGAGAACTCGACAAGGGGTAAATGAGTATCCCATGCCTTTCCAAAGTCTATCACACAGGCTCGCAACATATCTTCCAAAGTTTGAATAGTCCTCTTACTTTGTTCGTCGGTTTGCAGATGGTAGGTTGTACTCATGTCCAGCCTAGTTCCTAGGGAACCTTGTAGCGACTGCTAGAACCTTGAAGTGAATCTACTATCTCTATCAGAGATAATGGATATGGGAACACCATGCAGTCGTACAATCTCCCTAATGTAGGTTCTTGTTAGCTTCTCCATCTTGTCGGTTTCTTTGATAGGCAGGAAGTGTGAAGACTTGGTTAACCTGTCTACGATCACCCATATGGTATCGAGACCACCCGTTGTCTTGGGCAACTTGGTTATGAAGTCCATTATGATCCGCTCCCACTTCCATTCAGGTATCTCCGGTTGTTGTAGCAAACCTGAGGGTTTCTGGTATTCGACCTTAACCTTGGCGCAAGTAAGACACTTGCTCACGAAGGTAGCAATCTCTGCTTTCATGTTAGGCCACCAGTATAACTTTTTGAGATCCAGATACATCTTATCTGAACTCGGGTGGACGGAATATCGAGTTTTGTGCACTCCGGTCATGACCAAGTTGTTGGATTAGTGTCTAAGTCCATAACTATAATTGGTATGTACTTGACCCGACTTGGCATGGTCCATTTGGGTTGCATGGCATCGAAACATTTGGATAGACCGTTTGTGAGGAGAATACATTTTGTGACATATTAATATATTATAAGTTCTAATATATTAATATGAAATCATGTTATTTAATTAGTATTGATCAAGAATTAATTTGGACTTAATTTAGTGATCAAAAAAAGACTAATTAAATATATGGGGATTGATTGTGTAAATCATTCATTCTTATATATGTGGGCTTATGATCCGTGATTCCTTATGTTGGATTTAACCCATGTGGTGATCCATGGATACTCCATGGAGGTTAAAACCCATGGAGCATAAGGAATGGGTAAAGTCATGGGTTACATGGTGTAACCCTAATGTGCACACTATATAAGGACCCCTTTAGCTCAAGAAATTGGCACTAGTAATACACATATGAGGGCTAGCCGATTTGAGCATGAGTGTCTTCTTCTCATGGTTATTCCATGTGTTGGTGATGTTGTGTGAACCATTTGAGGTGTCACACTTGGGGCACTAGGCTCTCGAGCTACATGGAGTCAAGCTACATCAACAAGGTATGTATTTCTATCTAGTTTATTACCCAAGTATCAATGTTTTGTATGCTAGTTAGGGTAATACCTTGGAATATTCATATTTGCATGTATAATAGAGAAAACATAGATCCAAGGTATTTAGGGTTGCATGTACACTTAGGAGTGTTAGAATGCTCAAAACCCAATAGTGGTATCAGAGACTAGGCTTTTTTTTCTTGTTATACTTGCTAAAATTGCTGAAAAATCGAAGTTTTTTGCTGTCTGAATAGCAGACTCGCCGAGTCCATAAAGGAACTCGACGAGTCCAAGTCAAAACTCATCCAACTCGCCGAGTTGTTTCGTGCACTCGACGAGTTGGACCCCCAGATAGCATATCTTCGACTGTTTTGGCTGGAATTGGACTAGGAACATTATCCCAAGCTGTTTTTGGACCTATAAACCTGTTTTTGATGTGGTAATGTTCATGCTAATTCAATTTCAAAGATAATTATCAATAGATTCATGTTTTGCATTAGTTGAATGATTAGGCTAATTACATGAAAAAGGTTTGAATGAATTATCTTGTTCTTATGAGTTGCTTAGATTAATAGGAATGTTATGTGAAATTGTTGTTTTCAATCCAAATTAATCTAAGAGTTGATTCTAAAATGTGTTTTTGTAACTTGTCCTCAAGTTAGATGAAAAGTGACATTTAAGATTCATAAAACTCATAAATATTTCCATAGGTTATGAATAAAGAAAAGTCACATTCTTTAATGGTTTAAAGTCTTCCATAACTTGTCCTCAAGTTATGGAACTTGAAGAGTTTGTTGAATTAAAACTACTTTAAACACATAAGTTATGGAATTGAAAAGTTTTTGAATAGTTCAAAACTTGCCCTCAAGTTTTGGAATTTGAAAAATTTTCTTTCATGAATACTTTAATTCCAAATTAAGTCCTTAGGATTTTAAAAGTTAAAATTCAACCCTTATACTTTATAATATTATAAGTTAATAATATATATATATATATATATATATATATATATATATGTGTGTGTGTGTGTGTGTGTGTGTATAAGAGCAAGTCAGTCTTACCGTTAGTAGGTCTCATTCACGAAGCCGGACTATTAAGGGGGTATAAGGTTACTGCCTATAAAATGATAGTTTAATGGGTGTCCACTCTCACCCACCGCTTCCTTGACTAGTGGAGGGTCGTTAGCCGAACGGGTAGGACAAGGACTATAATTCTCCCTTCATTAAAAGTATTAATGATAAATACTAAGTAACTAAACACTTATAAATTCCCAATCTTAGTTACTTAGGAAAATGTGAATAAGGTGCTAACCCATGAAATTACACTTTGCACTATGCTTAAGTCGGTTAGTGGAGCGCGTGTGGTTAACCGGCACACTAGCTTGATTTAACAAGGTAGGCAAAGGGTTTCTTAAAGTTTATCATAGGCCGGTGGAGCGTGTGTGGTTAACCGATACATTGGTTGGGTGATAAACATTTAAGAGTACCAAGTAATTTGCATGGTTACTTCACACCTTGTTTTGTGATCCTCAGCATCCCAGTCACAAAACCTGAAGGGCACACTCGAGATTGAAACATGCCACTGAACAGTTCAATGAATCTCAAAAGATCTAGGAGTTTCTAATCCAATTAAAAACCTAATAATTTATTTCGTTTTTCATGGTGGAAATTGGTGAATCGTCATTCACCTACCTTCAAATATTCTATAGCTTGGATTACGGCATCCCTCTTCCAAGTTATAAAAGTATTGTGTTGGGTCCTAGCCTTAATATTTCATATTGGGTGTTATATTAAGGACTTTAAATCAACTATCTTGAATATCTCCCAAAAGATGTCTAGTTCAGACATCTATGATCTTCCCAAATCTCTTGGAACTTCACTTTCTCCACCTCCTCCAATTATTCTCCCTAACCCACAAGTTTAAGGTCACTCAAGCCCTATTGGCAAGAAGGTCTATGTGTGATCACATCTTGGAGATGAAGTCACATATTGACAATCCGGGAGAGTTGGGTGTCAAAGTCTTAAGAAAATTGGATGTTCAATCATTTTCTAAGTCACATAGTGAGTTTCCTTGGGACTACTATGAAACAGACTGTGACATGACCCTTAATGATCTTATCTATTTGCTAGGTGCTGCTGAATCAACAATGATTTAGAGCACTGGTAAAGCAAATTTGATTAGAAGATCAACTTCCCAAACTTCCATGGACTTTAACAATGGTAACATTGAAAATCCAGAAAAAGCTTTCTCTTCCCAATGGAAAGGGATCGGCCATAGTCAACTCGGTTGACCAAATGGTAAAGAGAAAGTCTAAGTCTGTGATAGTCCCGTGTACCATTTCCATAGAGTCCATATGTTTATATTGCCAAAGGAAGGGGAATTGGTTACAAAACTGCCTATTTACCTGAAGGATCATAGGGTTGATCAAGTCAAGATGTTTGATTCTATTTCAGGTGAAGTCCACTATCTAACTCTGTTAAGTTTCTATTCTGAGATTCTCATTACATGATGTGACTGGGTCACATGTTGTTGTTTTAAGAATCAAATAAAAGTAAAGAAACTTAAAGGAAGTATATGCTTATTCTGATCGCGAAGATGGATTTCGATCGCGTGGTTCGGTGATCAGAATTTTTGAGCTGTTGCTTAGAAGTTATGATATATTGCTTAGGAATAGATAACAATAAGTTTTTCATATGCATTTTCACTGTAAGGATAAGTTTTTTACGTAAAGTTTTGAAATAAAAAAAAGGTTTTAATTTTATATTTGTTTTAAATATCCTTACAGTGGCATTTGTGAAAAATGGTTGTTTATATGATTCCATTGATAGCAATATTGGAAAAATGGAATTTGATTCTGTCGTTTGTGGTAGTGTCATAATTTACCAAAATAAGGAAAGATTCTCATCAACCAAGTTTCAGTTGGATAGAAACTTGGAAATCATGCAAGGTGTATAGTATGATGAATGAGAATTTTCATCTTTGGAAAATTAAGATTAATTCTTTGTTCACATGTATATGTGAGTCAAGTGAAGGACTAAGGGATCGAGTACACATTCTGGTGCACTGATCAAGTCCACCACAAAAGATCGATAAGACTATTCGTCATGATTTACTAAAGTTTAGTAAATATGGTTATACTTACTAGTTTAAGTATAATTCTGAAACGTTGGAAAAGTTTCGATGTATGGCAGAACGAATGAGAAGAATCAAATCAGGCAGAAGGATAAAAGTCACTCAAATCTGAAAAGATGGGAGAGTACTTTAGTATCAGGTTTTGTGATCATCTTAATGATTTAGAAATCATATCACAATTAGTTCTCTAAGGAAATCTTAGTGCATTCTTATGACTAAGAAGAGGAATCTTGAATTGTTGGAATGGTTAAATCAAGAAGATGAGTCATACTTCATTCCAAAACAAGTCTTAGAGTCATACTCCAAGACTGTAAGTTGAGTGATATATCTTAAAGAAAGGTTTAAAACACTTGTCAAATGTAAGAGTAAAAGTGTCCTACGCTTGTACATTTGAAAATTGGAAAGTTGTGATGTTTTGGATAAAACAAAGACCAACTAAGGCCAATTGTGTGAAGTGTTTGTCTTGATAAAGAATCTGCACTATCTCTTGAATATTTGGCAAGAGAATCTTATATGTCAAGAGGACAGTGGGAGTCTTAAAGATCTTGAATAGTTTCAAGATCTAATCAAGAATAAAACCTGTAGTTCATCACTAGCACACGACTTGAGGTTTATAACCTATCGTGTTGACATATTCCAACTTCTGTGCCCATTCCAGTGAAAGTTGGCTTTGCATATGAGTTCTGAGAGTTCTCAATTGGTTGCATAACAACTTGGAAGCAATGGCAAGCCCCTGTGCTGCCAGGTGGCAAGAAGTTAACATTGCACAAGTTTGGTCCATATGAGTTTGGATTTGTCACTAACCTTGTCTTGTGATTATGGTTTTGACAAATTCACATGGATAGGAACACATACACCATAAAATCTAAGTGTCATAAGGTTTCTCTCCGACTCATGAAAATGATGGTGAGGAAACGCTTTCACTAAGTAGATTTTAAGTAAATAGCAATTATGATATTTGCAGTCTCAAAGTCGTTAGTGGAGCGTGTGTGGTTAACCGGCACACTAACATAGACTTGTGAGAAATGACAAAGGTCTAAGCAATTGAGACTATGATTACGACATCCCTTTTCATAGTTCTAGAAATGTTTAGACACACATGTGAGGTATCTAAGGAAGGGTGTATGATTTTGATAAAGTTTTATCAAAGCATCTCATATCAGAAATCTGAACTTTGGTAAGAAAGTTAATAAAGTATTGATTTCTAGAAGTGCAACTGTTTTTTGAGTACATGTCAAAGCTAGTGGGAGCTTAAGTGTTATGCTAATAATTCTCATGTTAGTGGGAGCATGATAATTATGATTAGTATTGCAAGACAAAAATGTTAATTATAGAAAACAAAATTTTCAATTCGTGAAGTTGCAGGGGTTGACAAGTTGTTTTGCTATAATTAAGGGAGAGAAAATTATACTTCATTTCAATTCTAAAAGCTTAGATTGAGGTTTTAATCATATTTAGTCAAGGATATATATGAATTTTTTGTTGGAATGACTCAACATAAGGAAATTCTATATATGGGTCCATTATTTGCGTCCAGTATTTGCGTTCTAAAATTCGATTATGATTACGGCATCCCTTTTCATAATCTGAATTATGAGAACTTGGCAAATAGATACAAAAATATTATAGCAAAAGACTGGTCTAGTATCATGTCTTTATGTGAGACATCATGAATCGTATCCCATATGCTTCGGATATAGGATCGATTGCATGTGCTATAATATTCATCCGTTCTAAATTTTCCAAATGCTCAAGGCATTAAGTAGGGAAAATTCTAGAATTGGAAATGTCTAAAATGATTAAGCAATTGTCGAGGACAATCTAAGGTTTACCAAAGATTGGTTGCTCAGGGACAGTTGGAAGTATAGTGTTAATTTTGGAAGGACCATATTGACATATTCTGAAAAGAGGCAACTCTTGTTCAGAAGTGATAGTCAAAATGGGAATATGGAAATATTTCCACAGGTGGAAATTATTCAATCTGTGTAAGATTAGAAAAACTTAATGCAAGAAGGATATTTCCATGGAGTTGATCTCCATTGGAATACTCTGTAATGTCTGTTGACAAGTCTTTGTGACTTTGTGCATAATCATTACAAGAGGATCAATGCATATAAGTTTATAATCTAACAGATTTTGGTAAATGGCAGGATTTGGAATTCTTGCATTTGCGGTAAAGATTTGGGACTGTGAAATGAGAATCATTGGAATTATGTTCAATCGATCTATTTCACAAAGTAAAGATCATAGACAAACTTAGTGTGCATACTTGGTGTATAGCATAACTAATGTTTAGGCAAACATAGTATGCATACTTGGTGTATGGCATGACTAGTGTTTAGAAAACATAGTATACATGCTTGGAGCATGGGACAACTATTGTTTTAATTTAAGAATAAAGTTGATAGTTTGAAACAGTATACAATGAATAATGTGTAATCAATATGGTGATAAATAAAAGGTGAGTTTATTTATATTTATAAGTTCTGAGACCATATTGGATTCGATTATTCTTGTGTTTCACTTTGCATGTTTTGACTTCCAGAATAACTAGGTCGTTCTTCCTGAATGACCAAGTTATTCAAACCATCCACAGTCGGTCATATGTTGGAAGTAGATATGAATCAAGACTGTCATGGGTTGGCTTGTAGAGGTCTAAGATGTTAGACAAAGTGGTGCTACAACACTCATGAGTGCTCATATGTTCTGAGTATTGGATTCAACCCACACTCATTGGAATCACTTCATGGATTTTATCACGAGTGATCATGAGACGATAATATCTTATATTCTTCAAACTTAGAGATATGAGATGTTACTATGAGTTGGTTGTACATTGATTGCGCGAAAACGCATTGGTAACTCGATGTTATAAAACGTGCCTTTGTGTATGATTCAACAAGTAGTAGAACAAGCCATATGAGTCGAATTTTATCCATTCCTTTTACCTTCGGGATAAAAGCGATATCTGTGGGCCCCTCGATGATTTAATGATGACACATGTGAGTGCTTGGCCAAGCCAGGACTGATTTGATCTGTTCAATCAGTCAGTCATCATGAATCGGAAATCGGGAAACAACAAATGGACAGAGAGAATGATTTACAATCCATGTCTCGGTCCATATGATATCTAGAATGGAGGAATATATGATCCCTTATCTAATGGACAAGTCATTGACGAGATCAGAGTTCAGTTACAACGTCAGAGTTCAACAACGGCTTTTGAGAGCTACGATTGCCAATTGGTTTTTGAAGTCATACGCAATAATAGTTTTAGACTTATCCAAGTGGGATACTGTTGGATTAGTGTCTAAGTCCATAACTATAATTGGTATGTACTTGACCCGACTCGGCATGGTCCATTTGGGTTGCATGGCATCGAAACATTTGGATAGACCGTTTGTGAGGAGAAGACATTTTGTGACATATTAATATATTATAAGTTCTAATATATTAATATGAAATCATGTTATTTAATTAGTATTGATCAAGAATTAATTTGGACTTAATTTAGTGATCAAAAGGATACTAATTAAATATATGGGGATTGATTGTGTAAATCATTCATTCTTATATATGTGGGCTTATGATCCATGATTCCTTATGTTGGATTTAACCCATGTGGTGATCCATGGAGGTTAAAACCCATGGAGCATAAGGAATGGGCAAAGTCATGGGTTACATGGTGTAACCCTAATGTGCACACTATATAAGGACCCCTTTAGCTCAAGAAATTGGCATTAGTAATACACATATGAGGGCTAGCCGATTTGAGCATGAGTGTCTTCTTCTCATGGTTATTCCATGTGTTGGTGATGTTGTGTGAACCATTTGAGGTGTCACACTTGGGGCACTAGGCTCTCGAGCTACATGGAGTCAAGCTACATCAACAAGGTATGTATTTCTATCTAGTTTATTACCCAAGTATCAATGTTTTGTATGCTAGTTAGGGTAATACCTTGGAATATTCATATTTGCATGTATAATAGAGAAAACATAGATCCAAGGTATTTAGGGTTGCATGTACAATTAGGAGTGTTAGAATGCTCAAAACCCAACACAAGTCTCTAAAACCACCGTGCCTCGGTGTCCAGATCGGATCCATGAGGTACAAGGCTCCGCCACCCTTGACTTCCAAGTTTTTATCCATCCCTCTAAGGGATTCACCCGCCACATTTTCAGGCTTCAAGGCTTCTAGCTGAGCCTCCTTAATTTGTGTGGACAGATGTGAATGGATAGTCATAGTCAATGATTTGACTCTACGACTAGAGTATTCTTTCCGACTTAGGGCGTCAGCTACTACGTTGGCCTTGCCGGGATGATAACGAATTTCGCATTCGTAGTTACTGAGTTGCTCAAGCCATCGTCGTTGTCTCATGTTGAGCTCCTTCTGGTCGAATATATGTTGAAGGATTTTGTGGTCTGTAAAGATAGTGCTTTTTGTACCATACAGGCAGTGTCTCCAGATCTTCAGAGCAAATACCACTGCTCCTAACTCAAGATCATGTGTGGTGTAGTTGACTTCATGTGTCTTTAGCTATCTTGAGGCATAGGCGATGAACTCTCCTCGTTGTATAAGAATAGAACCAAGCCCTTGGTTGGATGCATCGCAATAAACCACAAAGTCTTCTATCCCTTCTGGGAGGGATAGTATCGGGGCGCTGCATAAGGCTCGCTTCAGCGTTTGGAATGTCTTCTCTTGTTTCTCTTCCCAATCAAAGGCCACGCCTTTCTGGGTCAATGTAGTAAGCGGTTTCACGATCCTAGAGAAGTTCTGGATAAACCTATGATAGTAGCCAGCGAGACCTAGAAATTGACGAATTTCTGTAGGTGTCTTCGGAGCTGACCAGTTCTCAATGACCTTTATTTTGGAAGGATCCACGTGAATTCCCTCTTCTCTAACCACGTGACCCAAGAATTCGACTCTTCGAATCCAAAACTCGCATTTTAAAGAACTTCACATACAGTTTCTCAGCCCGTAGTGTTTCTAAGACCTGACGTAGGTTTTGACTATGCTCCTCCTTGCTACGAGAGTAGATAAGTATGTAATCGATGAACACAATGACGAACTGATCTAAGTAAGGACGACACACCCGATTCATTAAGTCCATGAATATTGCGGGCGCATTGGTCAATCCGAATGGCATCACTACAAACTCGTAGTGTCCATAATGAGTTCGGAAGGTTGTCTTCGGAACATCCTCCTCTAACACTCGTAACTGGTGATACCCGGATCTTAAGTCAATCTTTGAAAAGTAATTCGCCCTTGCAGTTGGTCGAACAAGTCGTCTATGCGTGGAAGAGGGTATCTGTTCTTAATGGTTAGTTTGTTAAGTTCTCTGTAGTCGATGCACATACGGAACGATCCATCTTTCTTCTTCACGAACAAGACCGGTGCTCCCCAAGGCGAGAAGCTTGGTCTAATAAAGCCCTTGCTGAGCAATTTGTTCAGTTGACCGGATAACTCCTGCATCTCAGCTGGTGCTAGACGATAGGGCGATTTGGCTACTGGGGTAGCCCCTGGAACTAAGTTGATTCTGAACTCGACTTGATGTTGAGGAGGTAATCCTGGTAGTTCTTCTGGAAAGATGTCGGGAAAGTCGCGTACTTCTGGGATGTTCTTTATGTCTTTCGTCTCTTGGCTCATATCGACAACATGAGCAAGGAATGCATGACATTCCTTTCGTAAGTACTTCTGGGCTTGTATACTCGAGATGATACGAAGGTTCGTGCCTGGTTTGTCGCCATAGATAACTAGGGTTTCGTTGGATGGTAGATTAAGACGAACGGCTTTCTCATAACACATGATGTCGGCACGATACAGACTCAACCAATCCATGCCGATAATGACATCGAAACTTTTAATTGAGCCCAGAATGAGGTCGATTGGAAATGAATGGCTATCTAGAGTTAGGGTACATCCTATGTATATACAGCTAGTGCTCTCAGTCTTTCTGTTAGCCATTTCTACAGTGAACGGTTCTTTCAGTGCGCGTGATTGTTGTTTAAGTAAGTGTGCAAATTTCTGGTTCACTAAACTCCTCTCCGCTCCACTATCAAACAATATGCATGCATAAGAGATATCGAGGAGAAACGTACCAATGACCACTGTAGGGTCTGCTACCTATTACTCATGGCCTATAGCCAAAACTCTCCCCACTCCGCCTGCGTTTGCTGCCTTCGGGCAGTTCCTTTTGTAGTGACCCACCTCGCCACATCCGTAGCAAGCCTGGCCCACTCCAACGCCAGGGACCTGGGTGATTGGCCTAGCCAGAGATTTGCAGAAACGGGCAGTGTGCCCTTTCCTGTTGCAGTTAGAGCACTGCATTTCCCGGCAGGGTCCATTGTGGTGGAAGCTGCACTTGTTGCACTTGGGAAAGCTTCCAGCATACTGCTTCGCCGGCGCAGTAGCAGTAGGTGTTATCGCGGCATGAGCAACCACGACCTGTTGCTTCTTGGCAGAGTTATGAGCCGCGTTGTTCTTCTTCTTGTTGTCCCAAAACTTCTGCTTGTTGTCAGCGGCTTTGGATGGTTCTGGGATGGCCAGGGTTGTTGTTGTCGGTGTGCGGACTCCATGATCTATGAGCCGCTGTGCCAATCGCTTGGCACTGTCGAAGGTAGTGGGGTTTGAAGCTAAGACATTCTCTTGAAATGGAGGCACCAGCCCCCAGATATACCTCTCGAC
This sequence comes from Lactuca virosa, assembly GCF_052849685.1. Lineage (NCBI taxonomy): Eukaryota > Viridiplantae > Streptophyta > Magnoliopsida > Asterales > Asteraceae > Lactuca > Lactuca virosa. The sequence goes on along the minus strand of NC_136432.1, from coordinate 232,250,816 downwards.
TTTCTTCCCCTCAGTGGGGACCATTCCCGGACACAGAGCCACCAGATCGCTGAACCTGGCGGTGTAGGCAACTTTGTCGGAGCCCTTCATGGTTAGGCTCCAGAGTTCTTGTTCAAGTTTTTGAACCTCCCCCCTCGGGCAGTACTCTTCTATCATGAGCTCCTTCAGAGCTTCCCAGCCCATCGCATTAGCCACTATCAGAGTTAGTGACTTGACATGGCTATTCCACCATGTCAGGGCTCTGTCCGCGAAGGTGCAAGCAGCAAATTTTACCTTGCTCCCTTCTGGACAGGAACAAATCTTGAAGATCAACTCCGTCTTTTCGAACCATTACGAGAGGGCAATGATTCCTCCAGTCCCGTGAAAGGTCCTGTGTTTGCAGTTGGTGAAGTCCTTGTACGAACACTCCCTAGAGCGCCCGTGAGCATCACCTGGGGTGGAGTTAACACCCGATCCACTCCCGCTGGTACCGGTCGTGTTGAATGGAGCTAGGGCTGTCGTAACCGCCGCAACCCCTGCAGCTTGGATAGCTTCCGGATCGAATTGTTGAGGAGGTAGTGGTGGTTGAGTTGGAGTTATTGGAGTAGTGTGTCTCGCTGATCGACGTGGAGGCATCTTGTAGCTATAAGTTTACAAAGATGAAGATATTGGTAAGCATTCAATAGTGAGTATAATGAGAGTGATCCATGGACTAACTCACCACAACCCAACAAATAGATGAGAGTATGATTGTAATAGAGATCTAACAATAGAAGGATGAAAGCATTTGGATAATGATTTCCCATGAGAGTAGATGTCTATCAATAACATTGGCATTAAAGATGTAACGAGTTCGGGAAAAATGACCTTGAAGTAGGTCTTACATCAAACCATAAAGAGAAAATTTTGACAGAACAGAGACCTAACAGGCTAGAAGTTCAAGGTCTTAACATAACAGGAAAATTAATACTAGAGTCTATACATAGACCTAATTTATATCCAAAAGACAGAGTAGAGTAGGCTCTACTTGTGAGGAGGGTTGTTCTGATTGGTACTTGATCCAACCCTGGATTCAGCTAGTTGTTGTTTCGATTCCCAAACATGCCTTTGCAGAACCACTTGGTTCGGACGAAGATCCCTAACTTTAGATTGGCAGGCATTCACCTCCACCAGTAGGGCATCAGTACGAGTCCTTTCCAAGTTATGGTCATCGGTCAGATGACGGAGACGAACTGTGTTGACTCCAGAGTTAGCACGGGTCTCCATGACTTGGTCGAAGTTTGCTCTTCCCTGCTCAGCATTGCGAGCAACACGACGAACCATGATAGGAAGGACTCTGTCTGCCGAGCCTCCCTCATTCAGGTTGTAGAACCTTCTGTCGCCATTGTAGGGAGGTGGTTGTCCCTGCTCGTTGCTCCACCTTCCCAAGTTCACCGCCCGCAGAGGCGTCGGGCCTTGAAAAGCCGGACGTGGGTTATGATTTTGAGCAACTTGGGGTGGATCATAGACTTCGAGGTCTGAGTCAGAGTCTTCATGATCATCCTCGTTCTCTTCGTCAAAATTATCCTCGGGGTCTTCTTCTACTGGGACCACCGGGTTCTCTTCTTCAGGTTCTGCATCAAGCCATCCACTGTGTCCTTGATTGGGGAAGTAAGAGTCGCCAGGGAGATGAAATCCAACCATGTTATCTAAGCGAGAAAAGGGATGTAAGAAACATATAATAGAAGTACTACCTAAGATAATTATAGGATGATCCTTACCAGTTACTTCAATACTTGCGTAGTGCATACCAATCATATGTAACCAAAATAGAATAGACCTTCGAATAAGTGACCCTAACTCTAAGTCCACAACCAAACAAGGAGCATGAAGTAAAGCAAATATCACAGATTCTAAGTCTATGACATCTTAGTCACATATAACCTTAGCGTATCCACTCAGCAACTATTGACATACTCGTAAAGACCTTTTAGTTTGCACATAAGTAATTATAGTAACACAAAATACTCCTATAGTATTTTAAGTTATATGTTTTGTTCTAAAGTTTTCATTTTAGTAGTGTTGGTAAGTTTTTAGACTTGCTGCAACACCACAACCATTCCTAGGCACATGCTAATCACTTCTCGGAAAGATATAGTTGATCAGGCTATGTCACTCCCAGAACTGATTATATGTCCCCAAGCCTACTTGTGCTGTCCAACAACCGTAATACTTTTGTTCTGTTCTAGTATGACACTGATCCTAGTATAAATGCTTGTATGAATACTTTTACTAAAATATTTTATTATTTTAAAAGTATAACTCTTGGTCAGAGTGTTTTAATCCCGATGTGTTTATAGTTATATATCTTTTATGGGTTGATATACTCAATTTACTATAAACAAAGCTCTGATACCAATCTGTCACACCCCCAAACTAGAACGGCGGAAACGTTCGGGGGCGGAGGACGTCATGTACAGTATCATAACAATGCATAATAGTAAAACAAGCAACAACATCATCCATTTCATTAATAATATAATTTAATACAAGTGTGTTCTGAATAGTTTGAAAGACACCAAAATATGAATCAAAATAAAAGACGAGTCTTGAATATGCTCCGTCTTCTCAAAACCTGGTCATCGGTACCTTTCTATTGGTGACCTGAGAATACAAGTTATTTTAAAAGAGTAGATCAACATTTAAGCTGGTGAGCTCATACGTATTTTAGTGTCAATTGTTTGTATAAGTTTGATGTAAAGTTTGTAAGTGTTTGATATAAATGTTTGTATACTTCCTATAAAATCCTATATTTTTCTACTAAAAAGGAGAGTAGCCTTCTACCAAGACACGACTGTTCTATATGTTTGTTCTTTTGTAAAAGTGAGTGTTTTTCCCAAGTATAAGACTATCTTTATCATAAAATAGTTTACATTACCGTTTATGTGAGAAGATCACTATATGAATGTAATGGGAAAATGACGATGTACAATAGTATTGTATATAGTAACTACAGATGTACTAACTACCTTAAACCAATTGTTTAATTAAGGTAAAATGTGTTGAGATTATAACCATACTCGATTTCCTAGTGAAACACGACGTTCGAAGACGTCGAAATTGTATGACATTCGTCACCCGTAGACCTGCAGGTCCCACTGTAGCTAGCAGCAAGGTGTAGGATGGTCAATCTCGTATAGATCTATACAAAAACTCACGCTCTCCCTCCAGGAGACTCTGGTTACAAAACATGACACAACAGTATATTGCCATGCCATGAAGTAGTGGCTCACATTAATGTTATATTGTTCTCGTATTAGTGTAGTAGGTTCCTTCTGTTCTAGTGTATAGTATGTTTCTTCTGTTCTAGTGTATAGTGTGTTCCTTCTGTTCTAGTGTATAGTATGTTCCTTCTGTTCTAGTGTATAGTATGTTCCTTCTGTTCTAGTGTATAGTATGTTTGAACTGACTCATGTATGAACCGACTCTTGTAAGTTTCATTGTTCTAGAAATAGTAAGTAGTAATCCTCTAAACTATACCTATTATAGTTTACTAGTATTGTTGTTTGACTGCTATTGATGTATAGAAAAGACTCAATTACTTACCAAGCAACTAAGTTAAGTATAATCCTTAAAATGAGTTTAATATCCACATATGTATTTAATAAGTATAACTATGATTTAACCGACATTCGGACTAGTGATCCTACCCCGAGCCCACAACCAAACAAGGAACAGGATTCAAGGTATCTAGCAATAGTCCTAAGTTTGTTAAAGCATACTTATACGTAAATAGACAGACGGATATGATTTGATATAAAAGAAGTTTATAAAATTATTTGAAACAGTTTGCTTGATAACACAGTTTTGAAGTATAAGAAATCCTCTTGTTTGATAGTTATAAATCACATGTGATTGATACTATAACTATATTGTTTTCTACTTGTATTCCCCCTCCCATAAAAGCATTTAAAATCATTAAAAGATAAGTTTAGGGGTATGAACTCACCTGTAGTGAGTGATTCGAATGTAAGATCGATTAGGATGCTAAGTATGCCAAGTGAAGTCTTGAGCACAAACGGATCCTATTAAGCATATAATGACACATATATGTATATAATTAGTGTATATAACAACTAATCATGTAAGGGAACAACCTTAGGTGCTAGGAAATACTTGGAATGAAGTGTTACAATCATATATGATTGTATAAAAGGGTGTTCACGGCCAAGGAGTGTTCACGGCCAAGGAGTTTACGACCAACACACGAACAACTAGAGTTTACGGCCACCATGATCCTATGAAGGGTTTACGGCCTCCTTGAAGGGTTTACGGTCATAAACTCTTGAAGATCAAGCATAAAGTGGTTGTTTCTTGGTTGTTAATCAAGAGCTTCTAATGGATAACTAGTATATGGAAAGGATACTTACGTTTTGGTAGTGTTGAAGGTGTTCATGGCTCCAAGAACAAGTGTGTGTTCTTGGTGTTCTTGAAGATTTGAAGATCTAACCCAAAAGAGATGAATTCATGGATGAAATCATAGGGTTTCACTTGAATTAGAATGATATTAAGAAAGAATGGAAGAATCACTTACAACTTAGAAGAGAAATGGAAGTGTTCTTGATGATACTTGAGAGAGAATTGAGTTTTCAGCCTTGAAGATGTGAGAAATGAGGAAGAAATGAAGGGATCCTATACTAGAAGGAAGGGGTTTACGGCCAAGCTTGGGTTTACGGCTGTAAACCCACCTTGGGCCGTAAACATCCCTTGATGGATGTTCTTGGCTCTATTTGAAACCCATAATTTCCTTACTTACAGTACATAGCATTAAGTCCTATGGGCACAAGGCTTAAAAACTTCTAGAATAACCCTTAGAAAGGATAAAAGGTAACAGAAACTAGTCTGAGCTTTGATTGAATTGAATGACTTTACAATATAGAAATTTCGGGTTGTCACAGTTTGCGAATATGGGAGTTGGATTGGACGCTTTATTTATGCAAATAAATTCCATAATATGACACTATAATTAATGTAAAATACTTTATAAAAAAATAATTCATAGTAAAATTGGTAACAAAAGTTGCAACATATAATTGCTCAATACTAAAAATTCCACGAGTTTTATTTCCGTTGCAAATTTCCATAGTTAAATATCTATGAATTTGAATTACTCCTTATCAACGTTGCTATGGAATATAATTTCGTAACAAATGTCGTCATAAATTAGCTAGGATTTTTGTTCCATAGCAAAACAAGCAAAGGAAATCAAATTCCATAGCATAATTCCCTAGCAAATACCAACGAATGATACTTCCATAGCAAAGCAACTATGGAATTGGTTTCCGTTGAAAAAGTTTGTTGCATAGTAACCACGATAATTAATTTCATAGCAGCAGTACAACGGAAAGTGATTCCATAAAAATTTCGTTGGAAAATTGCTACGAAAGTTTTTTCCATAGAAATATGGGCATCATAATACCAACGGATATGAAGTCGGTAGCATTTTCCATAACAAGTCTCATGCTCGCTACCGGAAATAAATTTCATAGACAATGTGGTAGCAACATTGCTATGGAACGACATTCCATAGCACGACCCATTGCAGATTAACAACGAAAATACGTTCAATAGCTCCCTTCCCTAGCAAAATCGTGTTTTTCTTGTGGTGGAAGCACGCATATGTAGACCTTACAGGGGTATCCCCTCTCGTGGGTCTGAGGGTTGGGGTTTCACAGCTGGACAAACTGCTTAAAAACTGTTACATGCAAAATCACAAAACATGAGAAATCGTGCATGGAAAATCAACACGTGTTCATATAATTTGCATTTGATACGTTTGTTTTCCTCGCGTCGGATGCGGTGAAGCTTCTTAATAGAGTATAACGGAATATGTACAGTAATGTTATATCCCCTAGATTTATGGATGTAGTTTTCAAAAGAATTGATTTTACCATACAAAAAGGCTTAGTGACGCAGCTTGTTGTCCGTTTGTCTTTTTACTCATTGTACGGTGATAACTAAGTTATGAATATCTCAGTTTTACTTTTTTTAAAATTATTGAAATCACCGTGAATCTTATTAATATTGACTTTTTTTTTTTCCAAAATTAAGCTATTTTTGTCCATGATTTTATGGTGTCATCTAAGGGTTTTCGTGTATGGGAAATTTATATGAGTGCCAATAAAGTTTAATTAGGCCTTCATTTAATAGAAGTTAGGTGATGCAAAGTACAAATTTATATAAAGGAAGTTTGATCAATAACACCATAAGATTTAGCAACCTAATTTTCTCTTCCGCAAAGTGATAACAAAAGAGGTACCTTAGTGAGGTTCTTTGGTGGCATGTATCCTCCTTTGTATGAATGATATCAGGTGGGTCTTGGTTTTGTATTCTAATCATTTATTTGTTCAGTTCTCATTTTGCTATTTTATTTTCATCATGATGCACGTTTGTACTTAGATAATACTATTAACATTGATGCATCCTATTTGGGGTTGCACTAGCAAAGACATCTTTTTAATTTTTATCGTATAAAAAAATCGGTAACTAAATGTGATGTGGGTAGTTGTTGGTAAATCATCATTTACAAGATTCTTTTAAGTCTCGAATGTGGTTTCAAAAAGATTATTTTAATTTCACCTGAAAGATTAATATTCATGTACGAAAATATACATACAAGATACGATATAGGTTTTGGTCTAACATCAATGTGGGTTGGATACATAAATATAAAAACACACAAATACATAAGCTTGTCATCCTTCCATTTTATAAAATCTCTTTTCAGTTCATTTTTACTCATCACACTCCCAATTTTTTATTTCTCCATCCTAACCTCCTTAATCTCGCACCTCATACCTTCTCAATCTCTCTTTTATTATCATTTGTTTGCGTTCGATGCACTAACACACATATTGTGTGTGCGTGTGTCGTTATTTCCGGATTAAACAAACCCGTGTTTCTGGTTTTTGTGTTTAATTATTATTATTACTAGGCGAAATCACGTACGTTGCATAGGTTAAGATTATTTAGTTATAATTTTAAAAAATATATGTTGTTGAAAATTATTAGTGATTGACACTAAATGCAATAATAAGTTATACACTAAGTTAATATATAAAGAAAAATTTCAACTTTAATAACTGGAAAAGTTTCCAAGGATAAAAAAATATTAATGAATCATGTAACCATTTTAACCTTAAAGGGATCGAGACATTTATTTATAGAATAAAAAAGTTTGTTTGCCATGACGATGTGTGATCAAATTTGTTTTTATCAGGTGTTTTTTTGTGACATGTTTTTTTTATCCCACACAGCTTAAGAAAAAAATATTGAAGTAAAAGAAATCAATTATAAGTAAAGAGGCAAACACGTTTTTTTTATCTCATATTGCTTAAGAAACAAAAGTCATTGGGAAAACATACATCTGTATGAAAAGAGGCCAAAACCTTTTCTTTTATATATTTATTCTCTTATGCTCTTGATTTTGAACGGTTAAAGCATCAACTTGAACATTCCATGAACCATTTATGTTTTATATTATCAAAATAAAATAGCATGAAAATCAAGTAATATTAATTTTCAAACTATTTTGCTGAAAATGGATACGTTAAACTTGAAATAGACTCATTGTATAGATATCGTTATAGAATGTTTAATTATATTTTTTCCTTGAACTTAATATTTGTAAAAGTTTCTAAGGATAAAAAATGATTAATGAATTATGTAATTATTTTAACTTTAAAAAGAGATCTTTATTATAGAATAAAAGAGTTTATTAAGTTTGTTTACAATGATGATGTGTGATCAAATTCGTCTTTATCATGCATCATGTTGTGTCATGTTTTTTTTAATCCCATATCCCTTAAGGGAAAATGTTTAAGCAAAAGCAATCAACTATAAGTAAAGAGGCTAACACATTTTTTTTATCCCACATTGTTTAAGAAACAAAACTCATGGGAAAACACGCATCTATAAGTAAAGAGGTTAAAACCTTTTCTTTAATATCTTTTTTATCTTATGTTCTTGATTTTGACCGATTTAGGCATCAACTGCAATATTCCAGTAACCATGCGGTCAATCATAATTTTTTTTAGAATTATCATACTTTTTACCTTTTATGATGTCCCATATTGTAACGTCCCAAAAATACCGAATAAAGTTTTCAATATAAATAAATCAAAACTATTCATTCATTAACCTAAAAGTCGATCAGAGTAAAAGTATTCTTAAAATATCAGAGTAAAATCATAAACAATCATTGCAGAATAAATCTCCAGGTGATGTAGTGCGATCAAGCCGAACTCTTCATTTTAAAACTGAAGGTACCTAAAAATGTTTAAACCACAAAACTGTAAACACAAAGTTTAGTGAGTTCCCCAAAATACCACATACAAATAAATGGGCCCAACCCAACACAATAACTAAATGTGCCCAACCCAGCATACATAATTCGGCCTAGCCCAGCATAATCATGGGCCCAGCCCAACCTACATAATAATAGGCCCAACCTAGCTTGTATAATAATTGGCCCATCCCAACATACAAATGGGCCAAGCCCAACATAAATAATAATGGGCCCAACCCAACATACAAATGGGCCCAACGCACCGTAAATATTAATGGTCCCAACCTAGCATACAAATAGGCCCAACCCAACATAAATAATAATGGGCCCAACCCAACATACAAATGGGCCTAGACTAGCATAAATAATAATGAACCCAGCCCAACCTAAACATGCAAGAGTCACAAAGACAGCTAGCACAATCCAATGGGTCGGCATTAGTGCCTTCAACCCATGAGTACAGTGAGAAGACTCACCTTAATTGATAAACAAATAGATCTAATACATGAGTTGCCGGTGCTAAAGTCCCTCCCACTAACATATCCACAAACCAAACCCAAATTAGCAATTAAGGTAAATACTCCAACTTAGTAATTCCAAATACCAAGATGAATCCTCACTTAGGCAAAATACCATTTTCCCTTCTAAGTCCTCAACCCCTCACAGTTGACCAAAAGTCAGTGGTCAACCTTTCGTTGACTTACATGCGGCACACGTCTTACTCTACGCAGGGCGTAGAGTCTTATACAGAAAACGGGAAAGAATCAGGCTACGTGGGCATAGCCCAGATTACGCCCTATGTATGACGTCCCTTGCCAAACTTTATTTTAAGCACTTAATACATTAAGACCTTTCACTTAAAGCTCATATCTGATTCCTACTAGCTCCATAATGGATAAAGTTTCCAACTTTATCCATTAGGATGGTCCAAACAACCGAGATCTATTATTTAGGTCTCAAAGGGACCAAAAATGCATCTTTATCATCTTAATCCATTAAGTCCAAGTCTTCAACCTTCAGATCTAAATCGTTATGATGTTTAGATGAATAAACTTTCCAACTTTATCCATAACAAGGTCACAAACTTTCAAGATCTAAAATTTATGCACTAAAATGACCAAAAATGCTAACATAGCTTCCATGGCTTAGTGAACAAGCACCAAATCACAACTTTTCAACTCCAATAAGTCCCAAGAGTGTTCCATATATCTCAAAAGGTGTTGGAGTTGCCTAAACTCCCAAAACACAAGCTCAAGAGACCAAAAAGAGACAAATTTGACAATTAACAAGATCTATGAAACCAATGAGTAAGTTTAAAGCTTTTTACTCACAATGGTTCAGGAATGAAGTAATCTTGATGGAACCATACTTGAAACCTTCTACTATACACTGCCACAACCTTGTTCTTCAAGATTCCACCTTCCAATGGAGAAATAAGCTCATAAATAATGCCAAGGCTCAAAAACAACTAAGAGGAGGTTAGGGTTTCTCAAGGAATGATCTTAGATGATAGAGGCTGGTAATGAGAGGGTTTCCCATAAGTTAGAGTCGTTAAATAGGGCTCAAAACTGGAGATTTAGGGTTTTGATCTGCCCAAATTACCCCCTGCGTAACATAAATTACACCATGCGTAATTCATTAAAACTGCGTCCAAAATAAGCAAGTAACACCCTGCGTAACTTTTAGTTATGCCATGCAAAAGTTCCCAATTTCCACTTCAACTTCAAACAGCCATAACTTATTTGTTTCAACTCCGTTCCGGCGTTCTTTATATGCACAAAAAGGTATTGAAGAGCCCCGCAATCATATCTAATTACTTTAGACTTAAAACATACCGAACTAAAATTCTTAATTCATGAAAGAAGTTTGAAACATCACTTTTCCCATTTTACCCCTTTGCTCCAAAACACAAACCAAGAGATTGGATCACATAACCAATATTATACATATCCAACAGGGTCTAAACCCTATTCCCTTGGAGCCCAAGACTTTTACTTGATCCATTTATTGTCCATAATCCTGAAATAAGAAACTTCTCAAAACAAGATGTTACAAATATTGATAGAATATAAAACGATGATACTAAAATGACACTATTAAATGAATTTACCCCCCCCCCCTCATGTCAAATATTTTTAACGAGTTTTAGAGTAGAATATTAAGTCTTGATGGTTATATAAAAGTTCAAATTTTTTTAACATTTATATAAATAAAAAGTTCGACTTTATTTTTTTAAATAATGTTCAAACGTTCATTGTCAAATAGAAATTATGTATATGTATTGTGATGGTTTGAAAGAAATTTACATGAATCACTACACAATGGAGTATGAAAAATGACATACTATGAACATGCAAACTTAACCATTTTTAAGTGCTTAACTAATTTTTTAAAATAGTTTGAAAATTAATGTTACTGGATTTTCATGCAATTTATTCTAATAATATAAAACATAAATGGTTCCTAGAATGTTGCAGTTGATGCCTAAATCAGTCGAAATCAAGAACATGGGAGAACAAACATATAAGAGAAAAGGTGTTAACCTCGTTACTTATAGATATGTGTTTCTCCATGAGTTTTGTTTCTTAAATAATGTGAGATAAGAAATGTTTTAGCATGTTTACTTATAGTTGATTGTTTTTACTTAAACTTTTTTTCTTAAGCGATATGGAATGAAAAAAAAAACATGAGACAAAAAGACACATGATAAAGGTGAATTTGATTACACATCATCATGGAAAATAAACTTAATCAACTCCTGTGACAACCCGAAACTTCTATCTTGTACATCTAGTCAATTCAATCAAGGTTTGACTCATTTCTGTTATCTTTTAGCACTGTTTAAGGGTTCGTTTAAGTGCTCTAAGCTTTAGTACAGCGAAGGTTGAGTTTAGGGATGAGTTGTCAAAGTCGTAAAGTAGCAAATCGGGCCATACACTCCTTTAGGAGGAGTGTGCGTCCGTACACATGGGTGTACGACCGTACACCCCCTCATGGCCGCACACCCAAGGTGGTGGGTCACCCACCCCTATATATATGGGTATACCTCCCTTCCTTTATTCCTTTCTCCTCTTGGCTGCACACTACTCCCTTTCTCTCAAGCTTACTCAACCGTGAACCCTCCAAGGCTTCAAAAACGTGAGTATTCCATCCTCTAGCTTGTTATACTTGAAAGACCTCTTGATCTAAGCCTTGATTCTTCAAGTTTCATCATGTTCTTCATCCTTTGAAGGAGTACGGCCGCACACCTTCATAAGGTTGGCCGTACACCCCTTAAAGGCTCTCCAAAGTGAGAGTTTGGCCCCTATCTTCTAGTTGGACATGATCCTAGCCTTGATTCACCTTAAAGTCAACAAATTTGGCATGAACATGAAGGGTGTACGGCCGCACACCCCTTGTACAGCCGCACACTGTCACACCCCCAAACCAAACGGCGGAAACGTCCGAGGGTGGAGGACTTCATTTGTAGTATCACAACACATGTAATATAGTAATCATAGTACAAACAACCAATGTATTAAAAAGTATAAATATTTACATGTGTTTCAAATTGTATACTGAAACCAAAAAGTTGTACAAAAGATAAAGATAAAACATAAACCGCTCCATCTTCTCAAAAGCTCGGGTGTACCTGTCTACGGGTTCCCTGAGAATACAAGTAATTTGAAAAGAGAGTATCAACATAAAGTTGAGTGAGTGCATAAGTATTTATGTTTTGTAAGAATGTTTTCTGTTTCATGAATATGTAAACTGTTTCCAGAAAATCCTATATTTTCTGTTGTATATGAAAAGTAGTTGTATATGTATAAAACTGTTCTATTTGTAAACCAATGTTTTGTATTTGTAATCTTTATGTAAACTTGTATCTTGTTAACTGTATCTCGTAAACTGTATCTCGTAAACTGTATCTTGTATACTGAATATTGTAAACTGTATATTGTAAACTGTATCTTGTAAACTAGTACTTTGAAAATGTACTTAAGTTTAGTAATTATACACTAACGTATTGTTAATATCTTTTAAATGAGTTATTATAACCATACTAACTAGATGGCCTGATCCAACGCTATGAATGCGGTAAAAGTTGATGATAACAATTGTCACTCACAGGCGTGTATGCTTGACTGTAGCTAGCAGTCCGAGTGCGGGATTGTTAATCCCAATATAGATCTATACACCCATTGTTTCGATCCCTGCTGGAGACTCTGGTTATAATATCAGGACTTTACTATATTGTTTAAAATGAATAAAACAAACTATACTACTTGTCTCATAAAAGCATATAAACGTTACATGTATATTAATTATGAAAACCCAATCATTCTAAAGTAAATGATTGATAGTATATTCTTGAATTGAGTACTCTTAACATGTATTTGAATAAATGTATATAATTGAATAGTTTTGAATTAAACCTTTATTTTTGTAAAACCATGTACTCTAGTATACTAGTATCGTGAATTTATGTTCTGTGTATCATAAATTATACCTATTATAATTTATATGTACTTTTTGATTTGTTAACGAGTATTCATGTATGGGATCCTTTGCTCAACATGTTACAAAGGGTAATTGAATCTAATTGAATAAACTTTTATACTTGTATACATATACAAATATATATAACTAAAATTTAAATGACATTTGGATAAACAACGGATACTTGTAATCCCACATCCAAACAAGGAAAAGGAACCAAAGTGGGTTGTCAGTCCTAAATCTTTTAAATCTTATTTATATAAATATATGTATACTAGTATGATTTTTGGGGAAAAATATAAGTTTATAAAACATTTAAAAGAAGTTTCATATTTTGAAATCCATTTTGGTGACTTGACGTCTTTTTGAAACAATCACTTAAAACCACATCATTTGATCATACTGAAATTCATTTTGATAAGATGTTTGAAACCATTTGTTTTTATAACTGTAATCCATTTGAAATCATTTGTTATAACACAAAATCTTTGTGTTAGACTTGTATTCCCCCCCCCCTTAAAACAGTAAAAACCATGAAAATACGGGGGTATGAACTCACCTGTTGTAAGTTACTCAAATGTAAGATTGGTGTAGGATGCTAAGTGTCAAGTGAAGACTTGAGCACACACTGATCCTATTTGAACATATAATGACACATATATGTTTATAATTAGTGTTTCAACATCTAATTATGTAAGTAAAGACACCCTAGGTCATGGAAAACACTTTGATTCAAGTGCTAGAAGTACAAAGGGTTGCATCTAAGGGTTGTAGGGTCTCATATAGGAGTTTACGGCCCAAATGGTATCACCATATGAGTTTACGGCCATTGGGTTTATGGTCCAATGCGTTTACGGCCGTAAAATCATGGTAACATGTACTATTTTGTGTTTTAAGATCTTACAAGTTACAATGAAAGTGTTCTAGACTCAAGTCCAAGGCTTAGGAAGAGATTAGGGTTCATTTGCACCCTTAATTAAGGTTTACGGCCCAAGGAGATTACCTTGGCCGTAAACACCTTTTGTTCTTGATTTCTTGATGTTTTTAAGTAGTATAACTAATAAGTACCACACAAAGGAAGGTACTCAAGGATTTAGAAGCCTTTAGGGAGGTCTAATGTCAACAATTTCACCATTTAATGGGTTTACGGCCAAGGGAGATTGCCTTGGCCGTAAACTCCCTTTGTTCTTGCCAATTGGATGTTTTCTAAGTGTTCTTCAAGTATTCCTTGTATATAACAAGCTTAGGAGAGAGTACTTACAATATAGAAGCTTGATAGGGTGATTAAAGTCCAAAAACACTAGTGTGTGTTCTTGGTGTTCTTGGTGAAATAAAGAACACTTGCAAATCTATGAAAATGGAATGATTTCATGGATGAAATCATGTACAATCACTAGATAAGGAGATGTAACAACAATTCAAGAGAAAGAATTCTTATATTTTTGGAAGAGCAAGATGAAGATCCTAGGATACTTGAGAGATAATTTGGGTGTTCTTGACTAGAAATGGAAGAAAATAATGAAAAGTGATGTAAACTCATGCATATAGCATGAGTTCACGGCCTACACATGAGTTTACGGCCCAAACATGAGGTTTGGCCGTAAACTCCTCTTAAGGGGTTTAAAGTTTGATTAAGGCACGATGGAATCAAGCACATACTTCCTAATACTCGATTCTTGAATACACTAGGCATAGAACTGTTGGGTTTTGAGCATTCTAACACTCCTATGGTGTACATGCAACCCTATAAACCTTGGATCTATGTTTTCTCTATTATACATGCAAATATTAACTATTCCAAGGTTTCATCCTAACTAGCATATTATGAAGCACCTATACTACAAAGTTCTAGTTAGATGACATACCTTTTGATGTAGCTTGATGTCTTCAAGCTTTAAGAGCTTAGCCCCAATAGTGTGGAAGCCTCAAATGGAATCACAAATCACCAAAACACCTTGGAAGAACTTGAGAGAATATGTATGCACACTAAAATCGGCCCACTCTTATTTTCACACACTTGTGCCAATTTTGTGAGCCAAGGACCCCTTTATATATTATGGAGGATTAGGGTTACATCCATGTAAACCCTAATACCCATGACCTTTCATTTACATAGGATCCATGGGTTAAAAGCTCCATGGACCATCCATGAAAGCTTAGCCCAACCTAAATGAACTTGGCCTATTTCATATATATAAGAGTCCATATTTAATTAGTTCTTTTTGATCACTTAATTAATTCTAAATCAATTCTTGATCAATACTAATTAAATAATATGATTCCATATTAATATATTAGAACTTATAATATATTAATATAAATCATAAATATACTATTCTCAAAAGACTATCCATATAAATTGTGCCGGTGAAGTGCAACCCAAATGGACCATGTCGGGTCGGGTCAAGTACATACCAAATATAGTTATGGACTTAGACATTAATCCAACAGTCTCCCACTTGGATAAGTCTAAAACTATTATTGAGTATGACTTCAAAACTTAACTGGCAATCGTAGCTCTTAAAGCCGCTGTCGAACTCTGACCTTGTCAATGACTTGTCCATTAGATAAGGGATCATATATTCCTCCATTATAGATATCATATGGACTGAGACATGGATTATAATCATTCTCTCTGTCCATTTGTTGTTTCCCAATTTTCGATTTATGATGACTGACTGATTGAACAAATCAAATCAGTCCTGGCTTGGCCAAGCTCTCACATGTGTCATCGCTAAATCATCGAGGGGCCCACAGATATCGCTTTTATCCCGAAGGTAAAAGGAATGGATAAACTTCGACTCATATGGCTTGTTCTACTACTTGTTGAATCATACACAAAGGCACGTTTTATAACATCGAGTTACCAATGCGTTTTCGTGCAATCAATGTATAACCAACTCATAGTAACAACTCATATCTCTAGGTTTTAAGAATATAAGATATTATCGTCTCATGATCACTCGTGATAAAATCCATGAAGTGATTCAAATGAGCGTGGGTTGAATCCAATACTCAGAACTTATGAGCACTCATGAGTGTTGTAGCACCACTTTGTCCACCAACTTGGACCTCTACAAACCAACCCATGACAGTCTTGATTCATATCTACTTTCAACATATGACCGACTGTGGATGGTTTGAATAACTTAATCATTCAGGAAGAGCGACTTAGTTATTCTGGAAGTCAAAACATGCAAAGTGAAACACAAGAATAAATGAATCAAATATGGTATCAAACCCTATGAATATAAATAAACACTTTTATTTATCACCATACTGATTACTCATTATTCATTGTTTCGGTTTTATCAACTTTATACTTGAATTAAAAACACTAGTTGTCCCATGCTCCAAGCATGTACACTATGTTTTTCTTAAACAATAGCTTTGCCATACACCAAGTATGCACTCTATGTTTGTCTATGATCCTTACTTTGTGAAATAAACCAATTGAACATAATTTCAATGATTCTAATTTCACACTCCCAAATCCTTATCGAAAAATGTGAGAATTTCAAATTCCTATCATTTATCGAAATCTGTTTAGATATTAAACTTATATGCACTGACCCTCCTGTAATGAATATGTACAAAGTCACAAAGACTTGTCAACAGTCATTATAAGGTATTCCAATGGAGATCAACTCCATGGAAACTAAGTCTCATATTCAAAGTACATTGCTTTGGACATGCTTCTTGCATTAAGTTTTCTAATCTTACACAGATAGCTTCCACCTATGGAGACAACTCCATATTCTCATTTTGACTATCACTTCTGAATAAGAGATGCCTCTTTTCAGAATATGTCAATATGGTCCTTCCAAAATTAGCACTATACTTCCAACTGTCCCTGAGCAACCAATCTTTGGTAAACCTCAGATTGTCCTCGACAATTGCTTAATCATTTTAGTCATATCCAATTCTAGACCTTTTCCCTTCTTAATGCCTCTGAGCATTTGGAAAAATTTAGAAATGACAAATATTATAGCACATGAAATCGATCCTGTACCCAAAGCAAATGGTACACGATTCATGATGTCTCACATAAAGACATGATTCTAGACCAGTGTTTTGCTACAATATTTTTATTTGCCATGTTTTCAAAATTTGACTATGAAGAGGGATGCCGTAATCATAATCGAATTTTGAGAACGCAATATATAGAATTTCCTTAAGTTGAACCAATCCAACATGAGATTCATATATATATTCTTGACTAAAGATGATTAAGGTCTCAATCTAAGGCTTTAGAACTGAAATGAAGTATATCCTCTCCCTTAATTATAGCAAAACAACTTTTCCAATCCCTGCAGCCTCACGAATTGAAACTTTTGTTTTCTATAATTAACATTGCTAACTTGCAACACTAACAATAATTATCATGCTCCCACTAACATGATGATTATTAGCATAACACTTATGCTCCCACTAGCTTTGACATGTACTCAAAAATCAGCTGGACTTCTAGAAATCAATACTTTATTGAATTTCTTACCAAAGTTCAGATTTCTGATACGAGATGCTTTGATAAAACTTTATCAAAATCATACACCTTTCCTTAGATAGCATGTATGTGTGTCTAAACAATTTTAGAACTATGAAAAGGGATGCCGTAATCATAGTCTCAATTGTTTAGACCTTTTGCCATCTGCTTCAAATCTACTTGGTGGAAGTGTTTCCTCACCATCATTTTCATGAATCGGAGAGAAACCTTATGACCCTTAGATTTTATGGTGTATCTGTTCTTATCCATGTGAATCGTCAAAACCATTATCACAAGACAAGGATAATGAAAAATCCAAACTCATATGGACTGAACTTATGCAATCTTAACTTCTTGCCACCTGGCAGTACAGGGCCTGCCATTGCTTCCAAGTTGTTATGCAACCAATTGAGAACTTTCAGAACTCCTATGCAAAGCCAACTTTAACTGGAATGGGCACAGAATATGTCAACACGATAGGTTATAAACCTCAAGTCGTGTGCTAGTGAAGAACCTCAAGTTTTATTCTTGATTAGTTCTTGAAATTCTTTTTAGGATCTTTAAGACTTCCACTATCCTCTTGACATATAAGACTATCTTGCCAAATATTCAAGAGATAGTGCGGATTCTTTATCAAGACAAACACTTCACACAATTGGCCTTAGTTGGTCTTTGTTTTATCCAAAACATCACAACTTACCAATTTCAAATGTACAAGAGTAGGACACTTTTACTCTTACATTTGACAAGTGTTTTAAACCTTTCTTTAAGATATGTCACTCAAGTTACAATCTTGGAGTATGACTCTAAGAATTGTTTTGGAACGAAGTATGACTCATCTTCCTGATCTAACCATTTCAACAATTCATGACTCCTCTTCTTAGTCATAAGAATGCACTAAGATGACCTTTAGAGGACTAATTGTGATATGATTTCTAAATCATTAAGATGATCACAAACATGATACTAAAGTACTCTCCCATCTTTTCAGATTTGAGAAACTTTTATCTTTCTGCCTAATTTGACTCTTCCCATTCGTTCTGCCATACATTGAGACTTTTCCAATGTTTCAGAATTATACTTAAACTTGTAAGTATAACCATATTTACTAAACTTTAGTAAATCAAATAGTCTTAACGAGCTTTGTGGTGGACATGACCAGTGCATAAGAATGTGTACTCGATCCCTTTAGTCCTTCACTTGACTCACACATCCATGTGAACAAGTAATTAGTCTTGATTTTCCAATGCTTGAAAGTTCTCATTCATCATACTATTCAACTTGCATGATTCCAAGTTTCGGTCCAATTGAAACTTGGGCGATGAGGAACTTTCCTGATTTGGTAAATTTAGACATTACCACAAATGAAAGAATCAAATCCATTTTCCAATATTGCTGTCAGAGGAATCATATAAGCAACAATTTTCCACAAATGCCATTGTAAGGATACTTCAAATAAAAAAAAAATTAAACAATTTTTTTTTATTTTAAAACTTTGCGGAAAAACTTATCCTTACAATCGACATGGAAAATTGTTGTTATCTATTCCTTAGCAATATATCATAACTTCTTAAGCAACTGCTCAAAATTCTGATGCGATCGAAATCCACCTTCGCGATCAGAATCAGCATATACTTCCTTTAAGATTTCTCTCTATTCTTTGATTCTTAAAACATCAACATGTGACCCAGTCACATCATGTAATGAGGATCTCAGAATAGAACTTAACAGAGTTAGATAATGGGCTCTACCTGATGTAGAGTCAAACTTATTGACTTTAAAATCCTTAGGTAAATTTGGCAGCTTTGCAATCAACGCCCCTTCCTTTGGCAAAATAAACATATGGACCCTTTGGTAATGGGACTATCTCAGACTTAGCCTTTCTCTTTACCATTTGGTCAACCGGGTTGACTATGGCCAATCCCTTTCCATTGGGAAGAGAATGCTTTTTCTGGATTTCCAGTGTCACCATTGTCACTGTCCATAAAGTTTTTGAAGTTGATCTTCCAATCAAATTTTGCTTTACCAGTGCCCCAAGTCATTGCTAATTTAGCAGCATCAAACAAATAGGTATGATCATTAAGGTTCATGTCATAGTCTGTTTCATAGTAGTCCCAAAGGAACTCACTATGTGACTTAGAAAGTGATTGAACATCCAACTTTCTCAAGACTTTGACACCCAACTCTCCCGGCTTGTCAATATGTGACTTCATCTCTAAGATGTGATCACACATAGACCTTGCTTGCCATTAGGGCTTGAGTGACCTTGAGCTTGTGGGTTAGGGAGAATAATTGGAGGAGGTGGAGGAAGAGAAGTATGACTTCCATGAGCCAAACTCGGGAAGTCATATTCATTAGGAAAGCTTGGTTTGGGAAGATCATTGTTGTCTAAACCAGACATCAACAATGGGAGAAATTCACGTAAAGTTGATTTAAGTCCTTAATATAACACCCAATATGATATATTAAGGCTAGGACCCAACAAACTATTTTATAACTTGGAAGAGGGATGCCGTGATCCAAGCTATAAAATATTTGAAGGTAGGTGAATGACGATTCACCAATTTCCACCAAGATAAACGAAATGTATTATTAGGTTTTAATTGGTTTTGAAACTCCTAGATTCTTTTGAGATTCATTGAACTTTTCAATGGCATGTTTCAATCTCGAGTGTGCCCTTCAGGTTTTGTGACTAGGATGCCGAGGATCTCAAAACAAGGTGTGAAGTAACCATGCAAATATACTTGGTACCCTTAATATTTACCCCTCAATCGATGTGTCGGTTAACCACACACGCTCCAAAGATACTATGATAAACATTAAGTTACCCTTTGCCTACCTTGTTAAGTCCAGGTTAGTGTGCCGGTTAACCACACACGCTCCACTAACAGCTTAAACAAAGTGCAAAGTGTAATTTCATGGATTAGCACCTTATTCACATTTTCCTAAGTAACTAAGATTGGGAATTTATAAGTGATTAGTTACTTAGTATTTATCATTATACTTATAATGAAGGGAGAATTATAGTCCTTGTCCTACCTGTTCGGCTAACGACCCTCCACCAGTCAAGGAAGCGGTGGGTGAGAGTGGACACTCATTAAACTGCCATTTTATAGGCAGTAACCTTATACCCCCCTTATAGACCGACTTCGTGAATGAGGCCTACTAATGGTAAGACGACTTGCTCTTATACATATAATATATTAAACTTTTAATATTATAATAGTATAAGGGTGTATTTTAGACATTTAAAATACTTGGTGGTTTAATCTATTAATTAAACTATACTCTTAATTTAATTAAATTTAAACCATGTCATTATGGAATTATTAATTCTCTTTTAATTAAACACTTTAATTATCTATTAATAAAGTCCATAAGAGTTAATTGAATTATTCAATAAAAACATCATAATTCCAATTATTAAATTCAAAATTAAAACCATTTAATTAATTGTTTAAGTTATGAACCCAAGAGTTTTAGAATTCAATTCTTTTTTTTATCATAATTTTTTTTTTCCAAATTCCAAAACCTGAGGGCAAGTTTTGTAACTCTTGAAAACTTTTGGATTCCATAACTTATGGAGTTAAATACTTGTTTTATGATGAAACTTTTCATGTTCCATAACTTAAGAACAAGTTATGGAATTCTTTAAAACATTAAGACCAAGTTTTGTAACTCCATAAAAAACTTTGAATCAATTTTTTTTAAAAACCTTTTCATATCCATAACTTATGGAGGTTTCAAAAAACTCTTTAGATCAAACTTTTAAAACTAATAAAATAATCATATCATTTTATCTTTTACTAAATTTGACCTAATTCAACTCATATAGCAAATGATTCAAATTTTACAAATAATTAGTTTTTCACAAAAACAAGTAATTATCTTAAAATTTGACAAACGTCATGTTTTTTTTTTCCTTTTTTTTTCAACTTGAAAATAAAATATTTGCATCAATATAACAGAAAACAACCTGGCTCTGATACCACTGTTGAGTTTTGAGCATTCTAATACTCCTATGGTGTACATGCAACCCTATAAACCTTGGATCTATGTTTTCTCTATTATACATGCAAATATTAACTATTCC